>NC_084834.1:100698140-101982307 GCF_033115175.1 Lepus europaeus | reverse complement strand
CCCCTGCACCCACGTCGGGGACCCAGAAGAAACTCCAGGCTCTTGGCTTCAGATTGGCCCAGCTCTGGCCATTGCAGCCACTTGGGGAGTGAACCAACAGAAGGAAGACCTTTCTGTGTTTCCCTCTCTTTCTGTAACTCTGCCTCTCAAATAAATAAATAAATCTTTTTTTAAAAAAAAGTCAAATGTAACATCAAAAATTCAAAATGTGGTAGGAATGCAGCACAGATGTAGAGCTCTTGTTTAGGATGTCTTCTCTCTTTGTTTTTTGCTTGTCTCTTTCCCCATCTTTATAGCCAACATTAAGTTGTTATCATTTCAAGACAGCTTGTTGTAACCAAAAGATTTTTATAAGTCTCATGGTAACCACATAGAAAGAACCCAAAAAAGACTTACAAAAATTCGCATGGAATCCAAGTATATCATTAGAGAAAATCGCTTATCTACAAATGAAGATTATAAGAGATGGAGAAATAAAGGAACTATAATAAAAATATAAAACAAATATCTAAATGGGAGTAGTAAGACCTTACCTACCACTAATTACCTTAAATGTCAATGGAATGGGGTGGTGTGGTATAATAGGAGGCTACACTGCTGCCTGCAATGCCAGCACCCGACATGGGCTCCTGTTGGAGTCCCAGCTGCTCCATTTCTGGTCTAGGTCCAAAGCAGCAGCAGATGGCCCAAGTACTTGGGACCAGGCCACCCACATGGAAGACTTGGATGAAGTTTCAGGCTTTGGCCTGGCCCAGCCCCAGCCACTGTGGCCATTTGGGAGGTGAACCAGCCAACGGAAGAGCGCTCTCTCTCTCTCTTTTTCTTTCTTTCTTTATTTTTATTTATTTATTTTTTTTGACAGGCAGAGTGGACAGTGAGAGAGAGAGACAGAGAGAAAGGTCTTCCCTTGCCATTGGTTCACCCTCCAATGGCCGCCGCGGTAGGCGCGCTGTGGCTGGTGCACTGCACTGATCCGATGGCAGGAGCCAGGTGCTTCTCCTGGTCTCCCATGGGATGCAGGGCCCAAGCACTTGGGCCATCCTCCACTGCACTCCCTGGCCACAGCAGAGAGCTGGCCTGGAAGAGGGGCAACCGGGACAGAATCCGGCGCCCCGACCGGGACTAGAACCCGGTGTGCCGGCGCCGTTAGGCGGAGGATTAGCCTATTGAGCCGTGGCACAGGTCCTATCTCTCTTTTTCTAACTCTGCCTTTCTGATTAAAAAAAAAAAAGTCAGGCCGGCACCGCGGCTCACTTGGTTAATCCTCCGCCTGCGGTGCCAGCACCCCCAGATTCTAGTCCTGGTTGGGATGCCGGTTCTGTCCGGTTGCTCCTCTTCCAGTCCAGCTCTCTGCTGTGGCCCGGGAAGGCACTGGAGGGTGGCCCAGGTGCTTGGGCCCTGCACCCACATGGGAGACCAGGAAGAAGCAACTGGCTCCTGGCTTTGGATCAGCGCAGCGCCGGCCGTGGCAGCCATTTGGGGGGTGAACCAACGGTAAAGGAAGACCTTTCTCTCTGTCTCTCTCTCTCACTGTCTAACTCTGCCTGTCAAAAAAAAAAAAGAAGTGAAGAGTGGAACGTGATACCCGTACAAATAGAACCCCAAAGAAAGCAAAAATAGCTGTGTTTCTAATGGATGAAATAGATCTTATGTCAAAAGTGGTAAAAAGAGACTCAGAAGCTCATTATATAATGATAAAGGTTCAATCCAGCAAGAGGAAATAACACTTATAAATATATATGCAGCCAATATGATGAACCTTGAAAACATTTTGCTAAATGAGAGTCTGGATAACAAAGGCCACGTAGTGTATGATCCATTTATATGAAATATCCAGAATAGGCATATCCATAGAGAAGGAAAGAAAATTAAAGATTTGGGGCCAGTGCTGTAGCATAGTAGGCTAAGCCTTTGCCTGCAGCGCTGGCATCCCATATGGGCGCTGGTTCATGTCCCAGCTGTTCATCTTCTGATCCAGCTCCCTGCTAATGTGCCTGGGAAAACAGCAGAGAACAGCCCAAGTCCGTGGGTCCTTGTCACTCACATGGAAGACCTGGAAGAAGCTTCTGGCTCCTGACTTTGGCCTGGCCTCCCCTGGCCACTGCAGCCATTTGGAGATGAACCCACAGATAGAAGATCGATCTCCCTCTTTTTCTCTCTCTCTCCCTCTCTCTCTGCCTCCCCTCTCTATCTAAAATTCTGACTTTCAAATAAATAAATAAATCTTTAAAAATAAAAAAGCAGCAGCAGTGGCAGCCCTCCATCAGCTTGCCTTCATTCCTCTCCACCCTGTCCCTTCCACAGGGGCTGCACAGATGGCTCAAGTACTTTTCTCCTGTCTGCCACCTGTAAGCATTGCCTCCAAGAACGCATGTGTGGAGATGAATCAGGACCTGGAGGGAGACTAAAGGGTGCAGGGTGAGGCAGCCGCTCTGTGCCAGAAGCAACAGAATACTGAGTGCCTTTACCTGAACGGTCGCTGTCTATGATCCTAAAAATGGTCTCCAGGTTGGATCGGTTTCGGTAGAGCGTTTCCAGCAAACTGGACTGTATGTTCTGCAAGAAAATATTCGTTTTTCCTGTTTCTTGTTAACTCTTGTGTAATTAACACACAGTCAACCCTGACAGTCAGCCACACTCTGAGGAAAAACCTGTAGATGAACAACCATCTCTACCCCTCCCCCCTCTTCAGGCTAACAAGTACTCTAGTGGTCTGAGAAGCATCAGGCTAAAGACGAAAATGCTCTAAAATCTACTCAAGTGACCATCGCACACATCTGCTAGTCTGGTCAGCTTTCTAACTCCAGGGCCTCTGTGCACATGGAGTCAACCAACCCAGGACTGAACATCTTTGGGGAAGAAGGATCGTCATTTTCTCTTGTCATTGTTCCAGAAACAATCCAGTACAGTAACTTTGTATTTATATTATAGTAGGCATTACAAGTCATCTTGAGATGCCTTGAAGGACATGTACAGGCTATATACAAACTACTACACCTTTCCACAGAAGGGATTTGAGCCCAGATTTTTGGGGTCCATGGGGAGTGAGTGTCTCACAGAGGGATGACCAGGTACAGAAGACCTTCAAACTGCTTTTGTTAAGTATCAGCCGAAGGTCGCTCATCCATGACCTATTCAGTGAGTACTGATTGAATAAATGCTTTAAGTAGGGGAGGCACCATGGTCTCAACAAAACAAAATGGGCCTTCAACTCAGAGAGACCTGAGTTCGAGTCAGAACTCGGGAGTTCTGGAATGCTACGAGCAGGTACGTAACCTCTGTGGCCAGCTTCCTCCTCGGGGGGATAGTGGGATAAGGTCTCTCTCTCTCAGGTGGTTTGGAGGAATCATTGAGGCAGCATCCAGAAATCATAACATAGAGCCCAACACAGGGCGACTCAACCAAGGGCTGTCCCCCGGTGCAGGTCCTCAGGGTGCTGTCCCCGGCCGCGAATGCACCATTACCTCGCGGCTCAGCTGCTCCTTAGCCAGGTTCTCCAGCCAGGACTTGTACTCCAGCGTGTTACCCACGGCGCTGCTCACCAGCTGCGGCCTCAGCATCCGCCACGGCAGTCCCAGGCGCAGCACGGACTCCAGCGCCGCGGCCCAGTCCCCCAGGCTGATGAGACCTGCAGCGGAGAGCTGGCGTCACCCAGGAGCCTGGCGTCGCGCCCAGCGCTGTGTGCACTGTCCCCCTTTCTCCTTCCTATCTGCAGTAGTAAAAACACTGGGCTCTGTCTACGTTTGCTGGTCATAGCAGAGCGGGCTGCAAACTCGGCTTGCCAGATGAGACATGGGCTGTCCCGTCAAAGCTGAGTTTCCACCTCACTGCGAAGTGTAAGTGTGGCAAATACTGCACAAAAGGTATGGTATCCATCTGTCTGTAATTCATTCTTCATAAGGCTTCCCCAAGGTTTATTTACTAAGGTGGCCGACACTGCTGGAGGCCACACAAGACTCTTACAAATAATATCAGAAACCATTACATGTACACAGCACTAGTTGTTGGGAAATATCAAACCTCCGAGATCCCTTAGAATACACAATTAGCAGAAACTCTTGGGAGGCTACAATATGTGTGTAGAAAAAGATATTGCTATGAATTTAGAAATGTTATTTTTGGGGTCAGTGCTGTGGCGCAGTAGGTTAATCTTCCGCCTGCAGTGCCGGTATCCCAGATGGGCTCCAGTTCTAGTCCTGGCTGCTCCTCTTCTGATCCAGCTCTCTGCTATGACCTGGGAGAGCAGTGGAGGAAGGCCCAAGTCCTTGGGTCCCTGCACTCACATGGGAGACCCAGAGGAAGCTCCTAGCTCCTGGCTTTGGATAGGCCCAGCTTGAGCTGGTGCCTTCGTATGGGGAGTGAACCAGCAGATGGAAGACCTTTCTCTCTCTCTCCCTCTCACTGTCTGTAACTCTACCTCTCAAATAAACAAATAAAATCTTAAAAAAAAAAAGAAAGAGATTTTACTGCTATTTTAAAGAGATAATCTGAATTTCAAATGTCTTCCTTATCTGTTTATTTATTCAAAAGTCAGAGAGACAGTGGGAGAGAGAGCAGTGGGAGAGATTTCCCATCTTCTCATTCACACCCCAAATGCCCACAGTGCCCTAGGTGGGGTCAGGTTAAAACCGGGAGCTGGAGACTCAACAATGCCGCTCTCCCACGTGGGTGGCAGGGACCCAACCTCTCGAGTCACTGCCGCTGCCTACCTGGGAGTGCGCTAGCAGGAAGCTGGAACTGGCAGGGGAGCTGGGACTTCAACCCAGGCACTCTGACAGGGGGACACAAGGGTCCCAAGTAGCATTTTGACCACTGTGCTACCGCTCCTCTTTTCTAAAAACAGGGCTGTATTTAATCACTCCCATTAGACACTGCATTGAGTTGAGCAAAGGTATAATTTTCCCGTGGATAATCAACATGTAACAAACACGTGACAACACGAAGGCAAGTCATTGGTCTTGCATTCTCCTTACACACAGATTCTCCTTGTCACTCTTCCTTTGACTTCATTTCTTTTTACCTCCTCCATCTACATTTGGCCAAAATTCATATTCTGTTAAAAGCTTAAATTTTTTTTTAATTTAGAAAAAATAAATGGGACATTAAGTTGAGTAACACGGAGGAAACAGGGGTAGGTGTTTGGCCTGGAGGGTAAAACTCCAGTTGGGACACCCCATCCCACATTCGAGTGTTTGGGCTCAATGTCCAGTTCCAGCTCCTGGTTCTAGCTTGCTGCTAATGCAGGGTCTGGGAGGCAGCGGTGAGGCTCAGGTGGCTGAACGCCTGCCGCCCATGTGGGAGACCTGGATTGAGTTTGTGGTTGGTGGCTTTAGCACTTCTGACCATTGCTGGTATTAGGGGTCTGAACCAGTGAACGGGAGAGTTCTATCTCTGTCTCTCTAAAGAATAAATGATTTATTTTTAATGGAAGAAGTAATCTAGGTGGACCTTTGGTCATTCATTTATACAACAAAAATGTGCTTACAAACCACTGTGAGACAGCAATCCTCTGACCAGCGCCAGTCCCCTCTGAATTTCTATTTGGTGAGCCTTACCAGTCTTCTCCGTATCACGTTTCTTAAATTCACTCAGAAGATCTGAGGAGTGAGCGAATAACTTCTCCCGCAGAGCTTTCAAAGCCGACTGCTCCACTCTGCTGATCCTGGACAGGACGTGAAAAGGAACATTTTGAAGTTAGGGTAGAAGAAACTGTCATGGGTTTTAATTGCATTTCTCCTCTCTCTTTACCATGGCAGCCTCCCCAGAGCTCATGTTCTGTGGGAAGAGCTGCAGTCTGTTTTCCCTACTGCACCGTCTTCTCCCTATCGGCACGAAGAGGCCCCGTTCAGGGGATATTGCTGTTCTTCCTGGTATAGGATGGTGGTTCGAGCACTTCTGGAGAAAGAACCTTTGTGGGAAGAATCTACTAGTTCTGTGCCTCAGTTTCTTCATCTGTAAATAGGGACAAAAACGGTGCGTCCCCCATAGGAGTATTATGAAGACTAAATGAGCAAGTTCAAGCGCAGCCCTTGGAACAAAGCCTGGCACACAGAAAGCACTCAACAAATGGCATGTGCTACCTTAATCATTATGCTGACCTTGAACTTCATTCTGATGTTAAACTGAAGGCAAGCTTTGTAAATAACAAAATAACACACACAGTTATCTCATCCTTACTGGAATGAGAAATTCTGGGGGCAGCTCTTGGCCCAAAGCAGGCAGCCCAATAATCAATAGCTGGATGAACAAGAATATAGCAAGAGATAAGAGGTAAATATACTTTACCCGAAGAACCAGCCATTTTATAAATAACAACCAGATAGCCTACATTTTCAAGTGCTAAAAGTTTTCTTTTAAAAAAACTTTTAATCATTTTGATAAAAATCTTTATTGAATTTTAAGATATTTAAGGTATCTAACAGTCTTTAACTCCCCAGGCTCTTTTTTTTTTTTTTTTTTTAAAGTGAACTACCTAAAACTTATCCCAAATCCCGTAAGTATGTGCACATATGTGCTTTTTCTGGAGAGAGTTTATGGTTTTATCAGAGGGTGAAAGAACTACAGATGTTCAGAAGCTTAAGAACCAGCAGGTGCTAGTTAGGCAAAGCATCTGAACAGTTTCCTGGTAAGTGGTGGTCACTGGTGGTCACTGGTAGTTCAGCCACGTCCTCCACGGCTGTCCTGACTGCTGAGCCCTTCTGTCCCTATGAAGCACACAGCAAACACAGAGCTGCACACGGATTATTTCAGTAATCCTCAAACACCCACTGAAGCAGTCATGACCAGGATGTCCATCGCAGACAGGAACACAGCTGGCTGTGCTGTGACTGTAGGAAGTGCATTTCAAACAAAGCAAATGGATCCTGAAGGAAGGCGCCTCTGGAAAAGCACATGACCTTGAGTTCATGGACCAGAAACATTGACTATGGCTGCTCAGAGACATTTCCCACGTATTTCCAGTGGGCTCCAGATGGTTCGAGTCATTATATAAGTGACTTCTGTGTAAATCAGGTGCTGCTGTACTTATGAATTTAATCAGTGAATATTTCAAAGAGCTGGGTGATCTTCGATTAGCTTATTAGAACACACCATGTGTAGGATCCCCTCCAGGGACCCCCATTGTAGAGACAACCCCTAAACCCTACGGACACATGGTGTCGCAGGTGCTAGGTCCCACTCCTGCGGATTCTAAGTTGGCAGAGCTTGGTGAGGCTCCAGGGATTTTCCTGAAGCTCCACAGGTGATTTTGCTGCGCAGCAGGTGTGACTGACTTGCTGAGGCTGAATTCGTACGTGCTATTGCTTTTAGCTTGAAGCTGGTCTGAATGTAATTTTTCTTTGTTTGTTTGTTTGTTTTTGACAGGCAGAGTGGACAGTGAGAGAGAGAGACAGAGAGAAAGGTCTTCCTTTGCCGTTGGTTCACCCTCCAATGGCCGCTGCGGCCGGCGCACCGCGCTGATCCGAAGCCAGGAGCCAGGTGCTTCTCCTGGTCTCCCATGGGGTGCAGGGCCCAAGGACTTGGGCCATCCTCCACTGCCTTCCCGGGCCATAGCAGAGAGCTGGCCTGGAAGAGGGGCAACCAGGACAGAATCCGGCGTCCCGACCAGGACTAGAACCTGGTGTGCCACCGCCACAGGCAGAGGATTAGCCTATTGAGCCGCGGCGCCAGCCGAACAGGTATTTTTCAAAAGAGGAAATTCTAAGGGTCAACAGACACAAGAAAATATGCTCAGGATGCTGGCCATCAGGGAAATGTAAATCAAAACCACAATGAGGTTTTATTTCACCTGTTAGAATGGCTCTCATACAGAAACCAAAAAATAACAAATGCTGGCAAGGATTTGGAGAAAAAGGTCCCCTAATCCATTATTGGTGGGAATGTAAACTGGTAAAGCCACTGTGGTAGACAGTATGGAGATACCTCAGAAATCTGAACTTAGACCTACCATATAACCAGCCATCCCGCTCCCAGGAATTTACTCAAGGGAAATGAAATCAGCATATGAAAGAGTTATCTGTACCACCATGTTTATTGCAGCTCAATGCACAATAGCTAAGATATGGAATCAACCCAGATGTCCATCAACTGATGACTGGATAAAGAAATTATGGTATATATATATGTATATATATGTGTGTGTGTGTGTGTGTGTATACACTATGGAATACTACTCAGCAGTAATAAAATAAAATAAAATTCTATCTGTAGCAACAAAATGGATGCAACTGGAAACCATTATATTTAGTGAAATAAGCCAGACCCAAAAAGACAAATACCATATGTTTTCCCAATGTGTGGTAACTAATGAGAGTACCCAAAAAGGTAATGTAGAGGAGTGAAATTGTCTCAATTGTTGAAGAACAGTGGGTTTTTTTTCCTTCATACTATTTGTTGAACTCCTTACTTAATGTAGCATTAATCTTATGAGTACTGAGTAAACTGAAAATAGATCTTTGTAAAAATTAAGAGTGGGAATGTGAGAGGGAGGAGAAAGAAGGGTGAGTGTGGGTGGGAGAAAGGGCAGGGTAGAAGTATCACCATGTTCCTGAATCTGAATATATGAAATACTTGAAATTTGTATACATTAAAATCTTTTTTAAAATAAAAGTCTTACCTTTGCCTCATGGTTAGCATGTGGGTTGCCTTGTTAGCTTGGTACTGCACGATGTGTGGGGTCAGGGCTGGCCCCAGTTTGACGTAGGCCCCTCTGTTGCTGCCGACTTCGTAGTAGTTGGAGGCAGAAAAGATGGTTAACACCTGAAGCAAAACAGAAGCGAGACAGCACTCACACTCAGTGCAGAGCCCTCAGCCTCAATCCTACACAGCCTGCCAGCCACTGCTCCTCCTGCACTCATCTCTGGATCTTGTCTCTCTTTATATTCAAGGTCAGGAATTTACCTTTTAAAAAATTAATTATTTTTATTTATTTGAAGGGCAGAAAGACAGAGACAGGTAGAGATTCAATCCACTGGTTTACTCCCCAAATGCCTGCTACAGCTGCACGTAGGCCAAGCCAAAGCCTGGGGCACAGAACTCAGTTTGCATCTCCCACCTGGGTGCAGGGACCCAAGTCCTTGAGGCCTCTTAGCCACTGTACCAATCAGGTACAGTACAGCCACTGCACCTGCCAGGGTGCACACTAACAGGAAGCGGATCAGAAGCAGAGCTGGAACCAAGACCCCGGTACTCTGCTAAGGGATGCAAGTGTCCTAAGCCGCCTCTTACCCACTGTACCAAATGCCCAGGCCTCGTCTCGTCTCTCTCTCTCTCTTTTTTTTTTTTTTTTAACTCATCAACACCATTAGGCAGGAATTGTGATTCAAGTTATAAACTTGAACTCTGATACGACATTCTCCACACTTTTATCCCAAGTAAAAATAGTAGGGATCACAGAAAACACCTCCTTTGGTTCAGCTAAGAGGCAAACTGGATCTGATGAACTTGGATAATCATTGCAAGCAACAGGCAAGTGAGCTCTTAACGCTAACAGAGTGCCACAAGACAGAGTTTCCTCCTGAGTGTTAGGCCTCCCGGGATGCTCTGTCAAAGTCTCCATGGTCGACACAGCCGGAAATGCCAGACATGGAATCTCCCTTCCTGGAGATTTGCAATGAATATAGGTTCTCAGAAGTCTTGTAACACGAAACTTGTGTAGGCAGTTAACCAAACATTTCTTATATTAGTTGAACTCAACCTTTTTTCCCATGGAAAACTGTTTTCTCCTCTTAATGGCACTAGGTTAAAGCAAACATTGTAGGATTTGGAGATGCCCAAAGAGCAGTCATTAAATGGTGCTCCTAAGACACATGAGCCTGGCTCCCTGCCTGGGGAACAGAAATCCGATCACCCTGTGGGTAATAACTTGTTTGAGACAAGTTAGCCCTCCGACTTAAAGAATAGACATATGGCTAGGAAGACACCAGCCTCATATTTCCATCCATAAAATGGGTCCATATCTGCCCCTTATCCTCAGGCTAGTGGTGAGCTGTGACCTCAACCCAATTGTGGGTTTTAAAGAGGTCATAAAACTGAGGCTCAGTTGCAGGCTCTCTCTGCTTTGAGCAAGTGAGTCACAAGTACAAGCGGGTCTTCTGAGCCGAAGCTCAGCTCATGGAGGCCAGGGCCGAGGACTCCGGAGCACGCTGGGACACGCAGCACTGTGCTGCCGCGGAAGGCGCACCCACCTTGCGGTTGTGGCAGAACTCATAGCCTTCAGGTTTGCACTCGTGTGACCGGATCAGCAACTGCAGGTTGTACTTCTGCAGCAACGCTTCCGTCACATCAGGCCCGAAGTAACAGCCCCCTCCTCGGACAGCGTTGGCCTTGCAGCCCTCCTGAGCCATGGGGTCGCTCCACAGGATGTCCACGACCTGGAAGCACCGAGAGACAGCTGTGTGTGTCCAGAGTCGTTCCAATCAAAAGCGGAAGAGAACGAGGAAGAAGAGGTTGAAAGTATTTGTGTTAGGTGGATAAATGTCCTTGCACCCACTAGTTGATATGCTAATATTTTGGATCCATGAGATTCTGGAACATTTATTATTCATAAAATGGGGGGTGTGCATGTTAGCTGACAAGTATGTACTCACATGAATCTATGTGAAAGCCCCATGTGTGAAGTTGATCAATTGTTCTGGCTGAAGCCTGGATCAATGAGCCAGCGCCCTAGATGTGGCTCCAGTGCCAAGGACGCTGTGCTTATTTTTTAAAATGGCACCTCCCTGTGATTATTTTAAAAGATTTATTTATTTATTTACTTAAAAGGCAGAGTGGCAGAGAGAGAGGAGATACCAAGAGAAAGAGACTGATCTTTCTTCTGCCAGTTCACTTCCTAACTGCCTGCAACAGCCAGGCAAAGCCAAGAACCAAAAACTCCATCCGGATCTCCGACGTGGTGGCAGGAACCCAAGTACTTCAGCCATCATCTGCTGTCTCCCAGGCACATCAGCAGGGAGAAGCCCAGAGCAGCTGGAACTCTAACCAGGCACTTCAGTATGGGCTGTGAATATCCCAAGTGGCAGCTTAACCTGCTGTGCCACAATGCCCCCCAACAATTGCTTTTATTTCCTAAAGTAATTTAAGATTTTTTAAAAAAGATTTATTTACTGATTTATTTAAAAGGCAAAATTACAGAGAGATTTTTCATCCACTGGTTCACCCTCCAAATGGCTGCAATGGCCAAGGCTGGGCCATGCTGAAGCCAGGAGCCACAAGCTTTAGCTGGGTTCCCCATGTAGGTGGCAGAGGCCCAAGCACTTGGATCATCTTCCATTGCTTTTTGCAGGCACATTAGCAGACAACTGGATCCGAAGTGGAGCAGTTGGGGCACAAATGCCCATATGGAATGCTGGCATCACAGGCAGAAGCTTTACCCACTACACCACAGCACCAATCCCAGTAATTTAAGAATTTTAAAAAGAATTTGTAGAAGGGCTGAGCGAATTTTCCAGCAATTCAGATTCTACCCTATTGTTAATATTCAGGAATATGCTGTTTACCATTAGATGAATTAATAGTATATTCTAAAGGCTGACATCTAATCATTTTCCTAGCATACTTTTTAAGGAAAAAACTACAATTAATATATACATATTAGCATACTATTAATTGAGTTGTGTTTTTGTTTTACATTTTAAGATTTATTTATTTATTATTTGAAAGGCAGAGTTAGAGAGAGGTAGAGACAGAGAGAAAAAGAGGTCTCCCATCCACTGGTTCACTCCCCAAATGGCCGCAACGGCCGGAGCTACGTGGATCCGAAGCCAGGAGCCAGGAACTTCTTTCAGGTCTTCCACACAAGTGCAGGGGTTCAAGCACTTGGGCCATTTTCTACTGCTTTCCCAGGCCAGTAGCAGGAAGCTGGATCAGAAGTGGAGCAGCCGGGACCCAAACCAGTACCCATAACACCAGCATTGCGGGCAGAGGCTTTGCCCGCTACGCCACAGCGCCAGCTCCTTGAGTCATGTTTAACAAAAGGAGTGACTTGCAGTTAAAATATCGTCTAAGCTGGTGATGAAGACCAGATCAAGAACGCTGGGAGAATATAACCTAAAAACTCACCATCTGTGACTCTTCCTCTTTCTTATCACCGTCCAAACAGTCCAAAGTTCCTGTTACTTTCAGCTCTTAGAATATTCTGAATCTTTCCTCAGTGGGTGAACCATATGACATGGCCATTTTGCAGGTCAAGTTCATGGGGTTCTGTCAGCACCATGGCACGAGATCACCAGCATCGTCTCACCCCAGACTACCACCAGAGTGTCCTGAGGGCTCTCCCTGCCACTGTGCTACCTAGGCGCCACCTGGCTTGGCCTGCACTGTTACTGTCTCCTCAGTGACCCTCTCCTTCCCCTTCCATTTGGGCAGGACTGCAGCTGTGTCAGGGTGGCCAAGTGCTAAGCGAAATACCTGCTTCCTGGGTCTCCCTGATGGTGCAGGTGTAACACTGCTACAGGCCTGAAGACAGAGGACAGAAACTGCTCACTAGCCCTCCGGACCTAGCTCCAGCAGCATCCTGCTGACACAAACCGCAGCTTACCTTGCTCACCTGCAGCTGCCGACTCATGAAATCAGTATTCTCAGGCATTGCCTATCCTGTATAAAACGCTCAACTATATGAGCCGTTTGGCAAGTGCTATTGTCCTTCTGGGGTGTTACAAGAAAGAGAGAAAGAAACCCCTAAAAAATACCCTAGGGGCAGGCATTTGGACTAGCAATGAAGCCTAGGGACAGGGAGAGAGGAAGTAGGAGGCAGGAGGGGGCTGGTGTTGTCCCACAATAGGTTAAGCTGCTACTTAAATGCCAGCATCCCACATTGGAGCACTGGTTCAAGTCCCAGCTACTCCACTTCTGCTCCAGCTTCCTAGTGATGGGGGGGGCAGTGGAGGATGGTCCAAGTATGTGGGTCCCTGCCACCCACTTGTGAGAACTAGATGGAGTTCCAGGCTCCTGGCTTCAGTGTGCACCAGCTCTGGTCACTTGGGGAGAGAACCTGTCGATGGAAGACTATCATCTATTTACTTCTATCTACCTATCTTTTTTATCTATCTAATTTCTCCATTCCATCATTCTGCCTTTCAAATAAATACAAAAATAAATATTGAAAACCAAACACTTTGGGAGCCGGTGCTGTGATGTAGCCAGCCGCCACTTGTGACGCCAGCATCCCATATGGGCTACATTTCACATCCTGGCTGCTCCACTGCTGATCCAGCTCCCTGTTAATGTGCCTGGGAAAGAAGCAAAAGATGGTTCAAGTGCTTGGGCCCCTGAACCTATGTGAGAGACCCAGAAGAAGCTCCTGGCTCCTGGCCTCAGCCTGGCCCAGCTGAAGATCTTCCAGGTGGAAGATCTCTCTCTGCCTCTGCCCCTCCCTCTCTGTAACTCTGCCTTTCAAGTAAATAAACAAATCTTGATTAAAAAGCAAAAAAAGGAAACAAACACCCCTGCCTCACCTGACAGCAGCCAGTCTAGGAAGCAGCCGTGGCCACACCTACCTGCCTCCACTCCTCCCGAGTGGCCGTGGGCAGCTCTCCAGTGTCCAGGTCCTTGTACACGGGGGAGAGTGGCTCCTCTGTCTCCCCGACGGCCGGGAAGCCTGCCTGCCGCCAGCAGCGCTCCAGCTCCAGGTCCACGGAGCGCCGCACCTGCCGTGACAGCTCCTGCCGGGTGAGGGGGCTGCTGCAGGGGATGCTGCAGGACCGGTTGGCCTTGGGGGACTTGGGGACCGGGCCCAGGTGGAAGGGGGAAGAGGGCAGAGAGCGGCTCTGGGGGAGGAACCACGGGGTGGGTCTCTGCGCGCAGCTCGCCTGGTCGTCTTTTTTCTTCGCCTCTGCCTGTTTCTCGCTCTCCTTCCTCGTTGTGTACCTCATGGTGGAGACGATCTAAACGTGTCCAGAAAGAGAGACAGGTGGTGATGTGGAACTGGAGGTCCAGAGAGCATCTGGGTTGGCCCTGAACCCTGGGGCCCCCAGGCAGGCACTGGCCTGTGTCCTGCTTGCCCCTGGGAGAAAGCCTCAGTGGTTGGGTGGGGCCGTGACCTTCAATCACAGGCCCCCCTGGGCTCACGTTCCTTTGTGTGAGCTTCATTTTTCTAATAATTCATATTTGTTGCGACTTCTCCAAAATATTGCTCCGTGGCAAACTGGACATTGATGCAACCTGCTCCTTCGCCACAGGTGATTCGGGAACCACCGTGGAGGGTCTTTGTTTCTCTCTAGGAGCTTACTCCTTTTTAGACAAGGCTGTGATGGCTGCTCTCTGCAGGGCAAGACCTTGCCGACTTGCCTGTGGCCTTACAGATGCTACAACAAAGCAGAGGCACGCAGCTGGGGAGCATGGGAAACCTGCCCCAGGCTGTGGGAGAGGCAGCTCTTAGTGGCGTCTTTACAGGGGGTGCTGCTCTACAGGTGATCTCTTGAGTTGAAGGAGGGGGCACTTGTCAGCCTGGACCCAATCAAGAAGAGGATTTTATTTTAAAAAGGAGGGGGAGTTTGCATTGTGGCATGGCAGGTAAAGCCACTGCCTGCAGTGCCGGCATCCTGTATGGGCACCGGTTTGCAACTGCTGCTTCACTTCCAATCCAGCTCTCTGCTATGACCCGGGAAAGCAGTAGAAGATGGCCCAAGTGCTTGGGCCCCTGAATGCACGTGGGAGACCCAGAAGAAGCTCCTGGCTCCTGGCTTCGGATTGGCCCAGCTCCAGCTGTTGCAGCCATTTGAGGCGTGAACCAGTAGATGGAAGACATCTCTCTCTCTGTCTCTGCCTCTCTGTAACTCCGCCTTTCAAATAAATAAGACTTAAAAAAAAAAAAAAAAAAAGTCCCTCTGTCTGACTGGGAGCCGCAGGGAACGCGGAGGACACAGGCAGGTTGCATTTCTGACACGGGACAGCGAGGTCAGGCCACAGAACAGAGTGTACAAGGACAGAGCAAGCAGGCGGAGGCACCTGAGTGACGCCGAGGGAACCGAGAGAGACGACCTGCCCAAGAACACCAGTACCAAAGGTCTCGTGATACCGGGGCTCTGCGCAAGCGCTCAATCGGAACTTTCTGCAAACAGATCTGAGGGCTGTGATACAAGAAAGCCACGTCTCAGTGTGGGCTGGCTTAGGTCAGGAACAAAGGACCCCTGGAGAGGGTTCGCAGACTGCACAGTCTTGAAGCGGTGTTTGAAGAGGAGTGTCGGCCCGGATAGGAAAGACCAGAGGTTATTCTGTGACCTTAGACGAGCACGCATCAGCTCTTAGGCAGTCCAGGTCTTGGGCAGAGACAGCGAAAGGCCACAGAACGCACACTGACCCACAGCCACCTCCTCTCTCCTCAGTACCAGCTCACAGTGAGGGCCAGTCCACGGCCCCACCCCTTTGGGCTCAGGGAATTTTATTTTAAAGACATTATTATCTGCTCCAAGAGGCATTCACGCTTTGATTCTTTTTATTTTTTTTAAAGACTTATTTATTTATTTGAAAATCAGCATTACAGAGAGAGATCTTCCATTCGCTGGTTCATTCCCCAAATGGCCACATCGGCTGGAGCTGGGCCAATCTGAAGCCACCAGCCAGGAGCTTCTTCTGGGTCTCCCATGCAGTGCAGGGGCCCAAGCACTAGGGCCATCTTGCATTGCTTTCCCAGACACATTAGCAGAGAGCTGGATCAGAGGTGGAGCAGCCAGGACTTGAATGGGCGCCCATATGGGATGCCAGTGCCACAGGTGGCAGCTTTACCCACTATGCCACTTTGATTCTTAAGGAGACTAAGGTGTTGATGTATATCAAGTCCTGTATACATAGGTGCTATTCTGGGCACTTCACAGAAATTAACTGATTAACCCTGGTACCACCCCAGGAGATAACGTATAAAGCAGAGAAGAAAACCGAGGCACAAAGAGATCAAGACTCTTCCAGATAGTCTGATTCTGGAGCCTGTGTGTCGCCGTACTTCCCTCCCGGGTGGTCCCTACACTGACTGGTCGCTATATCACCTCCACCCCAAGCACAGACAATCAATGTTCTACATACTCTTTCCCAAGGTACTAATTTCTATGCTTCCATAATGAAACAGGATTCCTGTTAAACACGAGATGATCGGCCCCTCTGTGACTTGCTGCTTCTGCCCCCAGATACAGATGCAGCTGAACAAACTGTTTGACTTGAATGTTTGAGAAAAACCAAGATACAGTAGATGTGGAAGTGAATAAAAAATGCGGTTGAGGCCGGCGCCGTGGCTTAACAGGCTAATCCTCTGCCTTGCAGCACCGGCACACTGGGTTCTAGTCCCAGTCGGGGCGCCGGATTCTGTCCCGGCTGCCCCTCTTCCAGGCCAGCTCTCTGCTATGGCCCGGGAAGGCAGTGGAGGATGGCCCAAGTCCTTGGGCCCTGCACCCGCATGGGAGACCAGGAGAAACACCTGGCTCCTGGCTTCGGATCAGCATGATGCACTGGCCGCAGTGGCCATTGGAGGGTGAACCAACGGCAAAAAGGAAGACCTTTCTCTCTGTCTCTCTCTCTCACTATCCACTCTGCCTGTCAAAAAAAAAAAAAAAAAAATGAGGTTGAGATAACAGGCAGCACTGACAAAGGAAATATCAAGAACTGGAACTGGTCGTACGGCCCCTGGGCCCCCTGCCCTCTTCAAGAACATGGAAGGGCTAAGATTGCATAGGAGCGAGGGATTTTGCAAGGAGGGTCTATGGAAGGTGCTGCCGGTCTCCCCGTCCTTGACCTTGGCCAAGGAGTCATCCTTCTCTTCTGAGCTCAAGTGGACAGGGACATGTAGCTTGTCTGTTAGTCACCAGATGACAGAAAGGACCCAAGTGCAGAAACTTGGCCTCTGAGGTGGATGCAATGACTGGATGAGGCTGGAATGTAGTCTCCCTGCAGGAGAGCTGAGTGTGTTTCTGTGGTTCTGTGTTTGGGAAGAAGAGTGTGCAACAGGGGTTAGCACTGCCGTACAGCTGGTGAAGCTGCTGCCTGAGATGCCAGCATCCCCATCACTGTGCTTGTTCAGGTCCCAGCTGCTCCACTTCCAATCCAGCTCCCTGCTAAGGGGCCAAGTTGTTGGGCCCTTACCATCCATGTGGGAGACCTGGATGGAACTCCAGGCTCCTGGTATCAGAGTGGCCCAGTCCTGGCTGTTGTGACCATTTAGGAAATGAACCAGCGGATGGAAGATCTCATTCTCTCTCTGTCTCCCCCACCTCCCTCTACGACTCTGCCTTTCAAATAAATAAATCTATATATTAAAAAAGTGAGTATAAAAACTTGAGGAGCCAAAGAGACAAACCCAGTTAGAATGCTGCTACTCTACTATGTATCTACCCTTCCTTGTTAGTAATACAACCTTTGATTCTTATTTGGGCAAGTCAAAACTTGGCCTGAGGACCAGGCTTGCAAATCTCCCCTCCAGCTTAATGTAGACATATGACCAACTTCTGGTCAATGGATACGTAGAGAATTTTTTGGTACAACTCAACGTTTATAAAGGACAAGGGCATGCCTTTTTTCCTACTTTAATTTCTGTAGACTGGAATGTGGGCATGCTAGCTGGAACTCAAGCCACCACTTCAGTCCACGATACAGCTTGGTGCACTGGTAAGAGAGAAGGATTGTGAGTCCCTAATGACGTCGTGGTGTCAGTACAGCTGCCCTGCACTGCTGGCCTCCAGCCTTTACTTACACGAGAGGGACATAAATATCGAACCACTATCATTAGCAGTTTTCTGTCCCTTCAGTCAAAATGTAGTTAACACAATTTCCATGTATTGAGTGCAAGCCTTGTAAGGTACATGCATATGTATTTTCATTTAGTCCCCCAATACCTATGATACAGTCATTCATATCCCTAGTACACGGATTTAGAAACTGAGGTTACGTAAGCTAACTTGTCCAAAGTCAAGTGTAAGGAGCAGAACCAGAATTTTTATCCGTCTCTACAGATCATAGTTTAACCATTCACTATACTTATTCAGAAAAAAAGAAAATAAAGTCACTCCTTGGTATTCACAGGGGATTGATTCTGGGATGCTGAATGGATGCCAGACTCCACGGCGCGGATGCTTGGGTCCTGTACATAAAAATGGAGTGGTACTTTCATATAAGCTATGCACACGCTTCCCCCAAACTCAGCGGTGGACTCTCAACCTCTGGATTCCTATCAGTCAGTTGGAGTCAGCACATAAGATGACATTTATTTTATGTTGGCAGTGAAACTGGGTATTATGGGGAAAATCGTAGTATTTCATCAGTTGGTACCTTGTGTCTGTCTAGTTTAGCCAAAAGTTCCAGGTCGGTCCTGTCTGACACGCCTCCGTGAAGAATCAGCACTTTCTCATCGATCACAGTGGCCAGTGGAAGCCAACGGAAAACATCTTGGAGCGTTCGTAATATTTTCTTGCCGTGGATCTGAAAAAGATGATACTAACAAGGTGTTACGTTTCCAATAACTCACTCAACTCATCTGAACTAAGAGAAACTTTTGCTTTGAAAGGTAGCGCACCTTATATTTATACATCACTTCCTTGGTGAAGCCATATCTAGATTTAGGAGCAAAAGCAGATATTAAAGCAAATGTGACAATAGTTGTGACATAACCACAAAATGAAAATTCATTTCATAAAAATGAAAATTCTAGACATACACACATAAGTATGTAGAAAAAAGACTGAGAAATAATCATGTTTGCATTATGATTATAACATTATCTCTGGGTAGAAAAAACCACAGAGTATTTTAATTGTCTTCCTTTCCCTTGTCTGTATTTGTCACCTTTCTATGGTGAACCCTTATTACTTACATGATAAAAAGTATGGAAATGTGAATTAAAGTCTAATGGGTTTTTTAGAATAGCAGAATAACATGTACATCAAAAATATTTTAAGGTGTTAAATACTGTTGGGGCAGGTGTTTTACCTAGAGCCTAAGAGCCCGATGGGGATGCCCACATCTAGTTCTGCAGTGCCTGGGTTTGAGCCCCAGCTCCCTTCCAGTTCCAGCTTCCTGCCATCATGTCCCCTGGGAGGCAGCAGGTGGTCAGGTCCCTACCAGCCACAAGGAGAAACCTGGACTGGGTTCCCAGCTAATGCCTTGGATCTGGTCCAGCCCTGACCACCACAGGCATTTGAGGAGTGACCAAGCAGATGGGAACTCTGCCTGCCTGCCTCTCTCTCTCTCAACTAAAAATTATGGAAACAATGTTATATTTTGTGTATTCTATTTTCAGAAACTGGAAAACTACCTTAAAAGCCATCTAACACAAAGAAACTCCCGTGAAATAACTCTTCATAACAATCGCAGCAAGCAAATATCAACTACCCAAGCGCGTTTTGGCTTGTACCGTAAGTTCACCATGTGGTCCTCATGGTTTCCCCGGTTCAGATGGAACTCCTTTGGGTAAACCAGCATGAAGGCAAAAAGAATCATCAGGATCTCCACGGAGTCCTTGCCTCGGTCCACAAAGTCGCCGTTGAACACATACGCCCGCTCTGGCGACGGGAGGCCGTTCTGCCCAGCGAGATGATCCAGGGAGTCAGTGGGAAGAAGAGTGCAGGAAATCGTGTTAAAGCCATGGGCTTCTGACCCTCACATCGGGTCCGATGCCAATTCTGTGCTTTCTGGGTCTCCTCCAAACACGAGATGTCAGTCGGAGACGGAAGTGTCTTCCGCTGGTCTTAATGTTTCTTTTCTAGCGAGGCAAGGTTGCCAGGTGCTTGTCAGAACAAGGGCTTTCTGCAAAGCCAGGGTGTTGCCTGGCGGTGTGGAGCAAAAGGCACTGAACGTGAGACCTGCAAGCCAATGTGAAGCTCTGGCTCCACCAGCTTTAGCAGTCTAACACCTGCCATCAGTTCCTTAGGATGAAGTAGCATAATATGGGGCTTCTTCAAAGAGTTTGCGGAAAATGGAATTAAAGTATAAGCTTATTTTGGTGCAAAAACACTTTGAAATCCACGTACAACTTTTTTTTTTTTTTTTTTTTTAAGTTTTGTTGGGGCCAGCACTGTGGTACAGCGGATTAAAGCCACAGCCTGCAGCGCCGGCATCCCATATGGGCACCGGATAGAGCCCTGGCTGCTCTGCTTCCGATCCAGCTCTCTGCTGTGGCCTGGAAAAGCAGTAGAGGATGGCCCAAGTCCTTGGGCCCCTTTACCTTAGTGGGAGACCTGGAAAAAGCTCCTGGCTTTAGCTCAGCTCAGCTCTGGCTGATGTAGTCATCTGGGGAGTGAACTAGCGGATGGATGACCTCTCTCTGTCTCAACCTCTCTCTGTAACTCTTTTAATTAAATAAAATACATCTTATATAAATAAATAAAATTTTTGTATTTATTTTTGAAAGGCAGAATGACAGAGAGAGGGAGAAATAGAGAGAGGAGGAGATCCTGCACCCACTGGTTTACTCCCCAAATGGCCACAACAGCTGGGGCTGGGCTGGGCTGAAGCCAGGAGCCAGGAACTCCCTCCCAATCTCCCACAGGGATGGCAGAGGCCCAAGTGCTTGGGCCATCTTCCACTGTTTTCCTAAGCGTATTAGCAGGGAGCTGGATCAGAAGTGAAGTAGCCAGGACTCCATTATGATATGCTAATATCGCAGGTAAAGGCTTAACCCACTGAATCGCAATGCTGTCACCTACACAATTTTTTTTCACACACACTTTTCATGCACTTTGTGAAGATCTCTAACATGCATGGAATTCAAATTTTCTTGCACTAAAATAACATTATCCTTTAATTCCATTTTCTGTAAACATTTTTGAAGTACCCTCATACAAGGAAAATACCTGGGGTAATACAGCCTCTGTATAAATTAACAGTACCTTGATCAAATATTATTATTTTCATGTGCTTTGTTATATATTCTACATTTCATAACTAAAAATGGACATGAAAATAGATTTTGGTTGCGTTATCACAATTTTCTTTATTTGGAAAGAGTCGATTGTTATTAGGTTCCTAATTTATTAAGCTAATGTTTAATATTTATGAAACAGTTTGCAAAAAATACTAGAATATAATACAGTGCTGACTTTTCAGTTATGGATCTTCTATATAGAGGTAATATAATTAAAAATAAATTTTAAAAATCCAAGCAATATTTAAGTATTTGTTTAACAGATATTATATTTGAACTTCTTTTTTTTTCTTTTTTTTTGACAGGCAGAGTGGACAGTGAGAGAGAGACAGAGAGAAAGGTCTTCCTTTTGCCATTGATTCACCCTCCAATGGCCGCCGCGACTGGCGCGCTGCGGCTGGTGCACCGCGCTGATCCGATGGCAGGAGCCAGGTGCTTATCCTGGTATCTCCCATGGGGTGCAGGGCCCAAGGACTTGGGCCATCCTCCACTGCCTTCCCGGGCCACAGCAGAGAGCTGACCTGGAAGAGGGGCAACCGGGACAGGATCGGTGCCCCGACCGGGACTAGAACCCGGTGTGCCGGCGCCGCAAGGCGGAGGATTAGCCTAGTGAGCCGCGGCGCCGGCTGAACTTCTAAATTAAGCCCCAAAGCAAGAAGAGAACTTAATTTGAACATTCATACCTTATAAAATATAAATATTAAGTCATCCAACTGGCCGTGCAAATCTCCTAGTAATGATAGAAAAAGAATATCAGTCCAATTGGTCTTCTCCATTGTTTCTTTTTTTTTAAAGATTTATTTTATTTATTTGAAAGACAGAGTTACAGAGAGAGAGAGAGACAGAGAGAGAGAGGTTTTCCATTTGCTGGTTCACTCCCCAAATGGCCACATCAGCCGGAGCTGTGCCAATCCGAAGCCAGGAGCCAGGAGCTTCTTCCAGATCTCCCACGTGGGTACAGGGGCCCAAGCACTTGGGCCATCCTCTATCGCCATCCCAGGCCACAGCAGAGAGCTGAACCACAAGAGGAGCAGCTGAGACTAGAACCGGCGTCCATATGGGAAGCCGGAGCCTCAGGCCAGGGCTTCAACCCGCTGTGCCACAGCGCTGACCCCATCCATTGTTTCTAATTTTTACTGTAAAAAGGAAAACACCCAGAAAAATCTGACAAAGGCAGCCAGTACTGTGGGATAGTAGGCTAATCCTATGCTTGTGGTGCCGGCATCCCTTACGGGCACTGGTTAGAGTCCCGGCTGCTCCTCTTCCAATCCAGCTCTCTGCTGTGGTCTGGGAAAGCAGTAGAAGATGGCCCAAGTCCTTGGGCCCCTGCACCCATGTGGGAGACCTGGAAGAAGCACATGGCTCCTGGCTTTGGATTGGCTCAGCTCCGGCCATTGCAGCCATATGGGAAGTGAACCAGTGGATGGAAGACCTTTCTCTCTGTCTCTCCCTCTGTCTGTCTGTAACTCTGCCTCTCAGATAAATAAATAGAATCTTAAAATAAAAAATAAAAGACCTACGTGTAGGCTTCTGGCAGGGCCGGCAGCCCACAATCCCTAGTGTGCTGGTGAACTCAAGCTCCCTGCTTTGGTTAAGGTCTGCCTGCCAGTCCGTAATGGATGCTAAAGATTACAGAAGACACAGCACATCTCCCTGGGAGAGGAGTGCACTGGCTGGAAGGCTTTGGGGCTTGCTCACTCAAGTGCTCACACATAAAACACCTTCTAACAAGTGGGACCCGGTTCTTTGTAGAGATTTGGTTTCAATCGGGAAACATGAGTTTGGGGTCAAACATGAATTGTTAGGGAAAGCAGAGCAGAGGCTGAGCCACCTCTCCTTTAAGGAGACATGCAGCCAAGATACGGAGGCTATAAAGGTAGAAGGGGGGTCATGCGGTCCGCCCACGTTGCCCGCACGTCCCCTCCCTGCCCGCCCTGGGCACAGAAGCCACGCCCACCAGCCCTCACCACACACAGTGATCTCCTCGCTGTAACAGGTCGAGACCCGGGTGATGTTTGGCAGCTGGGCCAAGTGTTTCCTGGTTTCATACAAAAGATTCAGGACATAGCGAGCGTGGAGCTGCTACTGGGAGGAAGAGAGAGAGGCAACAAAACAGTGACCTTCGTGAGGGAAGGTGGCCCTCGCCTCTGCTGCCTAACGACCTGGGCCACCCAAGACCCCAGAAGGGACCCGAGAGGCTGTTCCTTTCCTTTGCACCCACTTCCTGCGCTCTTGTCTGCTTCCCAGGGTCCCCACGGGTCCCTCCTGCAAAGCGTGAACCCACCCCTCTTCCCCATTGGCCCTAGCAAACCCTTTCTTGCCGTTAGCTTGGGAGGAGCTCAAGACGGAGCGAAGCATGAGTACACAAGTGTGTGCGTGCCGATGGCACTGAGCGAGGCCGTCACTCCTAAGGGACATTCCCAGCTCCTCCCGCCCTGAGTTACCTGCACTGAAAGAGGGGACCCAGTGGCACCTGACCTCCTCTCACAAGCCCCGCCTCTACCACCGGCTTTTACGCCACCCCCACCTTCCGCCTGGACAGCTGCAGGAGTCCTGGCCTGCTCTCCTTGCTTTGGCCACGCCCCCCTGTATCCTGTTCTTCCCGCAGCAACCAGAAGGATTATTTTTCAAAGCAAGCCAGATAGTCTCATTCCTGCGCTTGATGTCCAAGCTACTGCTCTTCCCCGGCTCCCTTCTCTCCAAAGGCCTTGCTGAGGTCCCTGAACAGCCCAGGCAAGTTCCTGCCCCAGGGCCTTTGCACTTGTCACCTCTTCTTGGGGCACTCCTCCCTAGGTAGTCACATGGTGCAACCCTCACCACCTTGACCTTAGCTGCAGGATGCATAAACAAAAAGACATGATGTAGCCAGGGGCAGAAACTCTCACAAAGACTGGCTGATGGAGCACAAGGTCCAGGCTGAGAAAACAGAAAGTGCAATCGCTCCAGGGCATGCGTGATGAGCACACCCTACACCCAGGCCATTCCTCTGGTGCTGGGTGGCTCCTGCTTCGTACACTGCATGCTGTGGGTGGGGACCTGGCTTCCCACAGGTGAGCTTACTTGCTTCAGTCTGAAAGCTTCCACCAGGGCAGTTGCATGGCCGGGAAGGAGAGGGAAGGAGAGGTGTGGCCCTGTGTAAGTGTCCGGGACCTCAATGCACTCATAGTCACTGCACTTGTCCATCTCGGAGTCCTGGGGGAATCGCTCCTCCGTGAACATGCGGTTCAGGAAGTCCCCTAGTCCGGAAAGAAAAGGTGGGTGGGCTTGTGGTCGGACACCAGTCTGTGGGCAACGCAGTGGACATGGGAGCCAGCCAGGCTGGCCTTGCTCCAGGCAAGAGAGGGCAAAATGATGACAGGTTAGGGCGGGCAGGAGGAAAGCTCATGTTTTTGTACTGGTAAAAACAGTAGTTACCCCTGTCAACACAGGGGTAACTTAGTTTAAAAGATGGAGATATGTCAGAAAGTACAGATGTGTAGCAGGCGAGGGTTGTAGGCAAGAGGAAAGGGAAAAGCCAAGGCAGGAAACCTTTCACAGGCACGGGTGATGCACCTAGTGCAGCAGGTGCATCTGGCCATGCGGCCCTTCAGCAACTCCCAACGCCAGCTTCGGGATCTCTAGCCTGCGGCTTTTCCCGGGTCCACTGAGGGCCACGAGGGGGGCAGCCCAGAGATGCTGTGGGGAATTAATCTCCTTGCAGCCTCCAGTCATTGCATCTCTGGAGCTGATACACAGAGAACCCAGGTCCCTCCCCTGCAGGCTTGTGGTCTCTTGGGTGCACCATGCTGCTGGCTCAGTAGCCCAACATTCCTTGGCTACATTCCCTTTCCTGACGTTCTTCTCCACTCCCTCCACCCCCAGAATCACCTGCACTTAAATGTGCCCGTTGCACGCCAAATCTGGTCTCCAGATGTATCTGGAAAGACTTGGAAGGAAATCCACTGAGGCGTTTCTTTGCCAGCCCCCTGGCTATTTCCCCAGCTGGCCCCAGATTCACAATCTGGCTGCCTACACATCCTGATCTCTACGACCTCGGGGGCAGTTCCTACTCACTCTCGTTGTGGCTGCTGGGCGTGAAGTGGTCCACCAGGTAGCTGAAGAAATCATGGAGCTGCAGAAGAACCCAAAGACAGAGACTTGGCTTTACTGATGCACGAAGAAGAACCCACGAGGCGTCCGACTGGCAGCACCTTCCAGGCACCTGGCCGTCGCAGCCTGAGGGCTGGCAGGCAGCGCCACGGCAGCTCCATCCCGCACCCCTCCGCACCTTGACTTGGTCCTGCTGCCCGGCGTACTCTATGGACTGGAAGATGCTCCAGGTGCAGCGCCGCCTCATCTCCAGGCGCGCCACATAGCGCCGGTACCATCTCTGAATCAGGGCGGCCGCCTTGAAGGCTGTCACAGATGGAGAAGCAAGCCAGTGAGCCAGGACGGGGAGGACAGTGCCACTCACATGGTACAAGCAGCGCAGGAGGGGGGAGGGGAAGCACCCCCTACTGATGCTCGAAGGCAGTGTCTGCCTCCCTGCAGCTGTGGTGCCCTATCGTTCTTGCATTCTTGATGGCAATGAGAGGGGCTATTGAATGTCATTTATTGCTGAGAGCACTTACATTCATAGTAGTCCCCCCTTATCTGAGTGGATGTGTTCCAACATCCCCAGCAGATGCCTGAAACCAAGCCTGCAGAGAGCCCTACATATACTGGCTTTTTCCTTACTAAGCTGAGCGCTTTCTCTGTTCACTGAAAGGACACAGTTCACGGCCTCCCCTGGCCCAATCCCACTGCCAGCACCTGAATCTTGCTCCTTGGATCCACTACTAAGTAATGCACTGCAACACTACAACTGTCCATCTGAGCACCCAGAGGCTGCTGAGAGACTAACGTGTGGGCGGTGTATACAGTGTGGATACGCTGCACCCAGCGTCCATTCGTGACCTGGGTGGGACAGAGTGGGATGCTGTCAGATGTCCTCATTATTCAGAACAGAGCACAGTCTAAAACTCGTGAATTGTTTACTTCTAGAACTTTCCATTTAATATTTTCAGACCGTGGTTGGCTGTGTGTAACTGAAACCCACAAAGGAAAACTCTGGGTAAGTGGAGACTACTGCATAGATACTGTGGGAAGGCAGGAATGCCAGGATCTGAGAGAGATGTGAACCAGAGAGACAGCAAGTGCGAACAGGTGGGGGTAGGAGAGGACACCTTGACACTATTTCAACAGCCAGACATCAGGAGACCTGGGGGGCCTAACCCTGGAACTGCCCCAACAAGGTACCTGGCCTCAGCCAAGCCAACTTGGGCCTTGGTGAATTTATCTGGAAATGGGACTGGACGAGCCAAATGCTAGTGCAAGCAAACAATAGACAAACACTCCAGTGAACATGCCATGCAGTGATGGGGTGGCCAGGGTTTCCTGGGTCCTGTGCTATCCTGGGTCCCAAGATTCTTCCTGTCATCCTGGTTTTCAGCATCCCCAGCAGCCCAGGTGTCTGTGACAGCTCTTATTGTGCAGTCCCACCCACAGTCTTTGGGTGTCTCCTTTCTTCTGGGACCTGTGCTAGGTGGCCATGTGGGGCAGGCTGGAGTTTGTAGGTTTAGTTCCTCATAGGAGGGTTAGGACCTGTGGCCTAGTATTATTGCCAAAGCAGGGGACAGCTGTCCACATAAATAACTGGATGCTTCCTAAGCTGCTGGTGATGAACGGACTATTTGTGGATAAAGCTGGATTAAAAAGGAAACCCTGTGGGTTAATTTAGGTCAACCCTGTGAACAGCAGACAGATTGACTTAATATATTTAGCCTGCATTAGAGAGCTAATAGAATTCTTGCTGATTTTCCTAAGAGGAAAGAAGATGGTAAAGTGGGAAGAAGCTAGGAGGAACTTAAGAAGAACTGAATTTCATTTCCTACAGGAAAAAAAAAATTCAAGTATTTCTCAAAGGCGCGCCCTAGATAACACAAGGGATGAGGCTGAAGCTCCACCAACTGGATTCTGTAAAACCAGCTCCAGAAGCGAGCGAAATGCCCAGGGGGTGCTCCAGATTCTGTATAAGCTCCTGCTAAACCCCAGATTTCTGCACCTTGCCTGACACCTGCAGCAGCAGGATGCCTACAGGTGGAGCCAGGAAGGAACCTTCAAGTTCAACAAGCTCCACGCCGAATTCTTACTTGTGCTAAAGGTTAAGAACCACCAGGCAAGATCATGAACTTCAAAGTTGTCGTTTGCTAACACCTGGCCCTTGCAGTTTAAGACAAGCACCACCAATGACAAGACACACCTATTTCCCCAGGCTTGCTGCGTAAGGCAGGGAGTACAAGCAAGGCCTCTCTTTCCCCCTCTTTTTGCTTCCTCCTTGGAGCCTGGCTTGTCTTTCCAGAGATGGACACTGTGAGGTGCAGCATCATTTAAGATCCCTTATCCTCTCCTGCCTTTTCACCTACACAATGCAAGATGCTGCTTACTTGGTCTATGTGTATTTTTTTAAATATTTATTTATTTATTTGAAAGTCATATTATACAGAGAGAGGAGGAGAGGCAGAGAGAGAGAGGCCTTCCACCCGCTGGTTCACTCTCCAATTGGCCGCAGCAGCCGGAGTGCACCAATCTGAAGCCAGGAGCCAGAAGCTTCTTCCAGGTCTCCCACACGGGTGCAGGAACCCAAGGACTTGGGCCATCTTCTACTGCTTTCCCAGGCCATAGCAGAGAGCTGGATCAGAAGTGGAGCAGCTAGGACTCAAACCGGCGCCCATATGGGATGCCAGAACTGCAGGTGGCAGCTTTACCTGCTACGCCACAGTCCACATGTAATTAACTAAATCCTAGGATGCAAGCTACAAAGATCCTTCACTTAAAAATTCCATACATGTGTTCATTAGAACACTGAGAGAGGGGGGCTGGCACTGTGGCACAACTGGGTTAATGCCCTGGCTTGAAGCGCCGGCATCCCAAATGGGCGCCAGTTTGAGTCCCAGTTGCTCCACTTCTGATCCAGCTCTCTGCTATGGCCTGGGAAAGCAGTGGAGGATGGTCCAGGTCCTTGGGCCCCTGCACTCATGTGGGAAACTTGGAGGAAGCTCCTGGCTCCTGGCATTGGATTGGTGCAGCTCCAGTGCAGCTCCTTGGGGAGTGAATCATCGGATAGAGGACCTCTCTCTCTGCCTCTCCTCTCTCTGTGTGACTCTGACTTTCAAACAAATAATATTTCTTTTTAAAAAAGAACACTGAGAGAATATTGTGGACCAAGACAATACTCAGTAGAACAGAGTAGAACAGATAAATTATTTAAGAAAACTTGTAACAGAGACTTTTGTGTGATTTTTCCCTTATTTCCATTACCTATGTCAATACTTCTGTCTCTACACAAAACTCATCTGCAAAAGGAAAAATTCCTCTAGGAAGAAATACCCTTCTCTTATGAAAGTACTTGCTCAAGGGCCAGTGCCAGTGGGTTAAGCCAATGCAATGCCAGTATCCCGTATGGGCACTGGTTCGAATCCTGGATGCTCCACTTCCAATCCAGCTCCCTGCTAATGCACCTGGGAAAGCAGCAGAAGATGGCCCAAGTACTTGGATGCCTGTACCCATGTGAGAGTCCTGGAAGAAGCTCCTGGCTCCTGGCTTCAGCCTAGCCCAGCCCTGGTCATTGAGGCCATTTGGGGAGCGAACCAGCAGATGGAAAATCTCTAGCTCTCTTTCTCTCCTTCTCTAATTCTGCCTCTGAAATAAAAAAAAAAAAATCCTAAAAAAGAAGAGGAGGATGCTTGGATCCAAGGAGACACCAGGGATGTGAGCTTACAGGGCCAGGGCCACGTTGAGGACACAGCCATGAGCATTCACATGCAAGCCAGGCAGCAAGGCCTCAGAAGCCATCAAAACCTGTTTGCCCCTAGACCTTGGCCTTCAGCCTGCAGACCCGGGAGCAACACAGTCCAACTGCTGCAGCTCCCAGTCTGTAGCGCTCCACTAACGGCAGACCCAGCGGATGCCTGCAGCACTGGTGGTGGGAATGCAATTGCAGGAAGACTGAAGGCTACCTAGGGAAATTACACATGCTTTTACCCTTTGACCCAATAATCCTACTATTATCAAAAAACATGGTGACAAAAGTAAACTGGAAAAAATGTACGCACAAGACTACTGAAGCACTATCTGTAGCAGAAAAGAACTGGTAACAACCCAAACACCCGTCATAGGGAACTGGCTGGGTAAACAACACCATAACATACAGTGGAGTAGACAGAGGTGTGCAACGGAACAGGGGCTAGCTCTATGTTCTGCTATGGCGTAATCTATAGGATATATTTCTAAGTGTGAAATAAGCAAAGTGCAGGACAAGGCGTACGAGGAACTTCAGAAAGTTTGTGGAGGGAGCAGGCATTCAGCCTAGCCTAGCATGTCCCACACTGCATTACATGGGTTTGATTCCCAGTTCTGGCTCCTAACTCGCGCTTCCTATTGACACAGACCTGGCTGGCGCCACAGCTCACTAAGCTAATCATCCACCTGCAGTGCCGGCACCCCGGGTTCTAGTCCCGGTTGGGGCACCAGATTCTGTCCTGGTTGCTCCTCTTCCAGTCCAACTCTCTGCTGTGGCCCAGGAAGGCAGTGGAGGATGGCCCAAGTGCTTGGGCCCTGCACCTGGCTCCTGGCTTCAGATTGGTGCAGCACGCCGGCCGTAGCGGCCATTTGGGGGGTGAACCAATGGAAAGGAAGACCTTTCTCTCTGTCTCTCTCTCACTGTCTAACTCTGCCTGTCAAAAAAAAGAAAAAGAAAAAAGACACAGACCCCAAGAGGCAGTGGTAATGGCTCCAGTAATTGGGTTCCTGGCACCCATGTGGGGGAGCTGGATGGATTCCCAGGTCCTGGCTCAGCCCCAGCCTGGTTTAGCCATTGTGGGCATTTAGGGAATGAACTAGCGGATGGGAGTGACCTCTCTGGCCCTCCATCTCTATTTTTCAAATACATATCTTTAAAGATTTATTTATTTGAACGGCAGAGTTACAGAGAGAGAGAGAGAGAAGGAGGGAGGGAAGGAGGGAGGGTGGGGGAAAAAGAGAGAGCTCTTCCATCCGCTGGTTCACTCCCCAGCTGGCCACATGGCTGGGACTACGCGATCCAAAATGAGGAGCCAGGAGCTTCCTCCAGGGCTCCATGTGGCTACAGGTGCTCAAGCATTTGGGTAATCCTCCCGTGCTTTCCCAGGGCATAGCAGGGAGCTGGATTGGAAGTGCAGCAGCTGGGACTTGAACCAGTGCCCACATGGGATGCCAATGCCACAAGAGGCAGCTTCACCTGCTATGCCACAGCACGGATCCCTCAAATAAAAATTATAAATGAAAAACAAATGTGTATGAATTATTTAGTGCAGTTGCAGGTATTTAACAAGCACTCAGGAGAGGGCGCTTGTCTTTGCTTAGTATCTGCCTGTAGCAGGTGCACACCAAGGCCTTGAACAGTAGCACACAGCCAGTGAGATTCAAATGCCCGCTCCTTTCCACTTCGCTGTGAGCCTCTGACTATGTGTTTTACACCCAACACCCCCCCCTCAGAACCTGCCCAGGCCTCACTGTGTGGAAATGTCTGTAACTTGTTCTAGTCATTTACCTTCCAAGGGCATTTTGAATCTTGTTTTCTCTCTTTGACATTCATTTAAAAATGTATGTAAAATTTTTTTCATTTTATTTGGAAAGCAGAGAGAGACAAAGACAAAGATCTCCCATTTGCTGGTTCCCTCCCCAAATGCATACAAGAGTTTTGGGGCTGGGCCAGGCAGAAGCTGGGAGCAGGGAGCTCAATCTGGGTCGTCCATGTGTGTGGCAGGAACCCACTTACTAGAGGCGTCACCTGCGGCTTCCAGGTTGTGCATTAGCACAAAGCTGGATCCGAAGTGGAACCAGGACTTGAACCCAGCCATTTCGATATGGTATGCGGGCCTCAGGAGTGGCAGTTTGTCTGTTGTGCCCGATATCCACCCCTCACTTTGACTCTAAAAGGTAGAAAAGTCTCGGTCATCTCCCTGGATGTCCCCATCTGGGTGGGCTCACCACGGTCTGGGAGTGCCCCTCTGTCCCATTGTGCAGAGAGGAAACAGCTAACCTTAGACTACTCCCAAAGTGCCTACACGTTTTTGTACTAAAGGTAACAAATACACTTGGAAAGCTTATGATGAGCCAGACACTGTTCTGCGTGCTATTAAGTCGCTCTTTAATATTCATAACAAATAAGCGAGTGGAGGTATAATTATTATTGTATCACTCATTTAAAAGGAAGCGGGCACTGGAGTTTGGGCTAGTGGTTAAGACACCAGTTGGATCCTTTGCATTGCATACCAGAATGCCTGGTGTGAGTACTGGCTTTGGTCCTGATTCAACTTCTGCAAATATGCACCCTAGGATGTGGCAATGATGACTCAAGTAGTTGGGTCCCTGCCACTCCTATGGGAGACCCAGATTGACTTCCCAGCTTCTAACTTATCTGGCCTAGCCCCGGCTGTTGTGGGCATTTGGGGAACAGACCAACAGATGGAAATGATCTCTCTCACTCTCGCTCTCGCTCTCACTCTCACTCTTGCCCTCACTCTTGCTCTCGCTCTCTCTCTCTCCCTCTGTGTGTGTGTATGTGTGTGGTGTATGTGTTTCTCAAATAACAAAAAAAGTAAGAAAACTGAAGCCCCAAGAGGTGACGAGGATCTCACAGCTATTAAATTGCAGAACCAGAATTTGAATCCATCCCATCTGGCTCTGAGCCATGTGTTGCACAATACATGTGTTTGATATAAAAACTTTTCCATGTGAAATTCTCAAAGGGTTAATGACCACACTCACTTTCTCCATCACTCCAAGCTCATGCTGTAATTTGGCTTTTACCTCCAGCTTAGAGTTAGGTCTATTATAATACCAGTCACATTTCTATCACAAAATCTAAAGGGCGCATTTAGCTGTCATTATTTAGCATCTCATCTGTGTTGAGGTTGACCATACCCTTCTTCTGGCTTCCAAGATATCCCATGCTCCTTGTTTCCCTCCTCCATCTCCAGCTGCCTCTCCTCTGCTGGCTCATCCTGCTACTAAGTACTGCAGTCCCTGTGACTCTGTCCCAGGCTCTCGTCTTTGTTCTCTTTCTACTGTCCCTCAAGGTTTCAACAACCATCCGTACTCTGATGGCTTCCAAAGCAGGGTAATCTTCAGCCCAAACAGCCCTCCACAATCCAGATCTGAACATGCAACTGCCTACTCCATGCTTCCGCTTTCATGTCTCATGGGCACCCCAAACCCAAAGTATATAAACTCAGCTTTCCTCTAGTCAAATCCAATTTGTCTCCATTATCTTCATGTTCACTGGCATCAACATCCACTCAGTTCTGCTAACCAGAAACCCAGAAGTCATTCTCAATTCATCTTTCCCCCTTATCCCATACGTCTGATCAGTCAGATCCTGTGGATCCCACCTCCTGAATACCGCTGGAACTTCCCCTCTTCTGTCCATCTCTACAGCACCCACTCTGGACAGAGGCATCATCGTTTCCTGTTCAGACGACTTTAGCAGTTTCTCCACTGTTGTTCCTTCTTCTACTCTAACCCCTCAGGTCCCTTCTTCACAGAAGCTAGAAGCATGCTTTAGGGATTATTGTAGAACTCTTTATTCTGAAGCCTTCAATGGTTCCTCATGCCTTTAGGATAAAGTTTAAAATCCTACACTTTCTACCTCAACAACTTCATCACATTCTATCTTCCCCCTCATTCACCTCAGAGGGTTCACTTCCTTGAATATCACTTCAATACTCACTTCCTTAAATACTCACTTCCTTACAACCTCTGCACATGCTATACACCCCCTGCCTGAAACACTTCCCATTCCCTCTTTGCCCAATCTGATTTCATCCACTTATACTTGGGTGCTTTGAGATAAGCCCCAATGGGCAATACTAACTCCAGAGTTCAGCTGAGCATTTTGGGGGGCACGACACAAGGAAGAGAAGTTACTGTTGAAGAGCTGGACTGAAGAGAAATGATTTTCTGCTTCTGTTCTGAGAACCCCCTCCCGATGTGACAAGGGCTTAGGGTTCCCACAGGTGGTTTTGAAGGCGGGAAACACATACCTTTCTCTGCATTCTGAAAAGCAAAATGATGTTGAGTGGAGGTGCCACTTCCCATAGCTTAAATGCAGTGATCCTGCAGGGTGCAGAGAGCAGATCCAAGGGACAGCGAGCTGTATGCTGACAAAGAGAAGACAGAAAATGTGAGAGAGGGACCTGGGCAGAGTATCAGCTCAGGGAGACCAAGCTGGCTATGAATCATCCTCTCCATCCCTCCTGCTTCAACGCACACAGGGTTCCTCCCCTGAAAACTCCCCCCATTAATCATCCCACACCTCTCCTGTTTGCAGTCTCCCGACTGGTTTTTCCTTTGCAGTTTAGAAACACGAATTCTCTGCTGCATTTTCAAAGCAATTCATCAGCATCACCTCTGACTTCCCACACCCCACTGGCTAGTATCTAACCCCTTTCACTTATCACCCAGATTTCTTCCGAGAACAGGCTACATAGTTTCTCCTTACTCCCCCTTGTAACCAACCTTTCACTGTCACTATTGATCAAAACCTTTCAAGCTGATGTCTCCAATGCCTTCAGCTTTTCAGTCCTTCCCATGCCGGAACAGCCAGGCCATCAGTCCCCGTAGGTCACACGGTGATTTTCTGCCTTGACTTGCTACACCTTGGGGCTTCCATGAGGCCACCTCTCCGAGCTGGCTCCTACCTCCCTATTTATTCTCTCCTTCTTGAGCTCATTCTCCTCTGCCCAGCTCTTCAAGGTGGATGCTTATTTGTACTGCAGTCTCAAACGTCTGTTCTTCCTGCCCTGTATGTACTCCCTGGATGGTTCACCAACACTCACATTGTCAGCCAACGCTTATGACTTCTCCCATTTAGACCTCCATCCCAGGGCATCCCTACACTGCAGTCCCATATAGCCAGCTTCCTTCCACTTTCCCAGGAGTGCTACAGCTGCCTTGTATCCCAAAGAGAACCCCCCTGCTCCAAAGCCTCACCCCTTTTCTCTCCTTTCTTCAAACTCTGCTCCTGAACTACCATGACCTTTGTGCTTTTGCTCTTACCTGGAATGTTCTTCCGGTTTCACTTCTCCTAAGTTGCCTAACTTGACTCATTCCTTAGGGTCTCTTTAGATGTTGGCTTTCCTAAGAAGCCAGCGTGACATGCCCCTGCTCTGAGCTTGTGAACACCCTGCGCACATCTCCATCCCTGGCAGCACCCCGTGCCAGCTTTCTCCCTTGTCTCTCAAACATTAGACTGTGAGTTCCTTCAGAGCAAAGACTTGTGTAAGCCAATGCATTTATCCCCAGGATTTAGCACAGTGCCTGGCACGTAGTAGGGATTCAGTTAACATGAACTAAACATTATGGCATATCTGTTTTTACATAATAGTGACTCTTTCCTTCCTCTTTCTCGGGAACAATGTGAGATGTTCTCACTGAACACTGAACACGCAATCCACTTTTTATTCCCTTCCTCACTTCTGCCCCCACGCTCCTTTCTCAAGTTTTGAAGGTTACAGTTTTGGGTATTGTCAAAAAATTGTTATCTTCTCCTTTGCAAATCAAAATTAAAGCCTTGCCTTGCTTAGATTGGTGAGCTTATTTTGAATAAATATCCAAAGGAAAAAAGACTGTGACTTCTCTTTTGTGTGTGCCAAAGCATTCCCAGTTAACGACTGACAACTTGCTTTGACACAGTGCTAACTTGCTGCAGAGCTGTGCTGTGTACTGAAGAGTGTTTGAGTTTTCCAAGGGCATAGATACGGCGAGAATCCCTGCTCAGTGTCTCACTAGATCTTGGCCATTAAACTCTCAAGGACTTTCCCAGCCACCTATCTTTGTTGATAATAAATAATATATTTAGAGTGCTTGGCATACAGGAAAATCAAAAATATCTGCTGCCAGACTGAATTTGACATACTTATTTTTAAATATCAACAACAAAGATATGTCCCTAGCTCAAACTTAGAGAGCTGTGAGAGCATACTATTTCAACGCAACATGAACACACAGGATGGACATTGACTACCGCAGGAGGAAGGGCTTTTACTGAATAAATTCTCCTTTGACTTCTGGCACTTTTTTTTTTTTTTTTTTTAACAATTTATGACTCCAACAGAGGTGGCAGAATAAGACGACCTTCTTGGTCATCTCCCCTATAAAAAGTCATGAGAAATAGAAATCCGAGACTGTTCTAGAATGAGGAAGCGATAACCGACACAAGCCAACAGGCTATTTGCAACAACCACTAGGAATGCACTCTCCCACCGGGCAGCACCCCAACTCCAAGTCACCAAGAACCAGCTGTCGCTGGAACAGCAAACGGGCTTGGGATCCGGCCTCTGGACCCTCGGCCTCATTCGTGGCTCTGTTATGGATGGGTGACAGTAACTCCACTATGTTGCCGTGAAGGTGAAGTGAGGTCATATTTGAGGTGAGTTTTATAAATACTTAAGTCATTGTCATTGTCATGGAATGACAATGTTATTCAAAGTACAAACGAGATGCCTTCTTAACACTGTCAAAAATCCCTAAAATCTTTCTTCCCACAAAAACAAGACAAAAAAGCACCTTAAACAGTTAAGACTATAGAACTGACCAGGTAACATCATGGTGCATTAAAAAAAATAGAAAAATATTCCGCCATAACACACAAAAAATCAAGTCCATATATATTCCGAGGAAAATAATCCCAAGATATATTGTTCCATGAAAAAAAGTAAACTGGCAAAAAAGCTTAATGTGCTCTCCTCTCTAAGGAAATCTGTCAGTAAGTGTATAGAAATCAGAGTGTAAACACCAAACTACTAAGAGATGAAAAAATGAGCCCGAGTCAGCCTCACACAGCTGCTTCTGCACCCTGGCTAACGCCTCACTGCTTCTCAGCGCGGTGACTGCGAGCTTCCTCCAGTGCCCAACACATCACACGGCGCGGTGAGACCCTCTCGGCTCGGGTCTGACTTGGCCTCGTCCATACTGCCGCTATAATTAGCTTCCAATGTGGGTGTTTATTTATTTATTTATTTTTATTTTTTAACTTTTATTTAATGAATATGAATTTCCTATGTACAGCTTATGGATAATGTGGGTGTTTATTTGCCCACTAAGTGAGCCCAAGAAACGGAAGGAAGATTGGTTCCTAGGACTTGAAGACCCTGAAACACACAAAACAAGCCCCTCTCCAGGTGAGCTGACGGTCCCCAGGCCGACCATTATTATTTATTTCCTGTTCAGACACAGGAGTTTGTTGCCCTCTGAGCTGACCCATTTTTGTACTTCAGGCTAGAGAGGTCTTACCTTCTCTGGTATAGTTTACTAAGACACGGGTCTTCAGCACACAGGTGTGGGCCCTCAGGGATCTGCACTCACCTGGCTTCTTTCAGCTCTACAGGTCCAAAGGGTGAGGTGCAGTCCTACTCAGCCATGTCCTTCCCCGAACGGCGACGAGGCCATCCGCGGCCCTGGCCGAGCGCTCCCACGTCCCACGCAGAGCTGCGCACACAGGTGTGCAATTAAGCTCCCAGCAGGATCTGGAGGGAGCGAGGAGGAGGCCGGGTGCCCCCTGGCTCCGGAGGCCAGTTTCACTAGGGCTCCCCAGACCTAAGTCTTCTTACTGTGCGAGATTAGAAGGCTGTGTTCACAGCCTGATCTCCTTAGCCCTGCCGGGGGCGGGTCTGCTGAATTCAGAGGTCCTGGTGGCGGGAGCCCCAAGGAAGGCCGAGGCTGGCTTCCCTGTGCGTGGCCTGTTCGGTTGCACAACTTGATTGAACGATCCTGCCCTTCATGTGGACTTCTTTTCCTGACTGTCGCCCTCAGCCGTTGTGGATCAGTTCTGCCCAACAACTTAGTTTTTCAGTTGCTCTGAGGTTGTGTGTGTGCTGATAGGCACTAAATGGTCCTTGAGAATTTGCCTGGAAATGTGTACTCTGCTTACCTACGTATATTTAGTGGGCCAAGCTTGTTAGTTCAAATCCTCCTTATCCTTATTTATCCTCACTGATCTGCTCAGCTTTGAAAGAAGTGTTTCGACAATCTCTACCGTTGGTACAGATTTAGCCATTTTTCCTTGTATCTGAGCCTTTGCATTGAATGTTTTGAAGCTATGCACTTGGATATTATCTTAAACCATATACCATCGCCACTTGCAAAGATAATATAATCATAATATATAAAAGGTTATGCTGTTTTACTTTCTTGGTCAAAGGTGACTTATTGAAATTAAATACCACTTTGCCCCTTTAAGTCTTTCCGGCCAGTTCACTTTTTTTTTTTTTTTTTTTTTTTTTGACAGGCAGAATGGACAGTGAAGAGAGAGAGACAGAGAGAAAGGTCTAGAACCCAGGGTGCCAGCGCCGCAGGTGGAGGATTAGCCTATTGAGCCGCGGCGCCAGCCCACCAGTACGCTTTCTGTGAGGAACTGCTACCATCTTTTCTCGAAGTAGACTGATAAGATCCTGTTATTCAGAGTACAAGAAAAAGGGCCTCTCCACACCTCCTGTGAATGAAATTTGTTTTGCTTTATTGGAATTCAATTACATTTTTTTTTATTTTTGACAGGCAGAGTGGACAGTGAGAGAGAGACAGAGAGAAAGGTCTTCTTTTGCTGTTGGTTCACCCTCCAATGGCCACTGCAGCTGGCGCGCTGCAGCCTGTGCACCGCGCTGATCCCAAGGCAGGAGCCAGGTGCTTCTCCTGGTCTCCCATGGGGTGCAGGGCCCAAGCACTTGGGCCATCCTCCACTGCCTTCCCGGGCCACAGCAGAGAGCTGGCCTGGAAGAGGGGCAACCGGGACAGAATCCGGTGCCCCAACTGGAACTAGAACCCGGTGTGCCGGTGCCGCTCGGCAGTCAATTACATTTTAATTGATTTGTGAACTTACATATTTAACTTATTCACAAATTTGAAATGTGTGAACCTGAGTGGAGCCCTAGCATAATAGGCTAAGCTTTTGCCTGTGGCAGCAGCATCCCATATGGGCACTGGTTCAAGTCCTGGCTGCACCTCTTCTGATCCAGCTCCCTGCTATGGCCTGGGAAAGCAGCAGCAGATGGCCCAAGTACACCTACATGGGAGACCTGGAAGAAGCTCCTGGCTTCTGGTTTCTGACTGGCCCAGCTCCAGCCATTGTGGCCATTAGGGGAGTGAACCAGTAGACAGAAGACCTTTCTGTCTCTCCCTCTCTCTGACTGTAACTCTACCTCTCAAATAAATAAATATTTTTAAAAATGTGTGAACACTTTTAACACAGAAATGCCACTTTTAAGTACACTGGTCCTCCCTTATCTACAGTTTTGCTTTCCCCAATTTCACTTTCCTGTGGCCAACTGAAGTCTGCCAGTATTAAATAGAAAATTCCAGAAATAAACAATTCCTAAGTTTTGAAATGTACGCTGCTCTGAGAGGCACGATGAGATTTTGTTCCATGCAGGATGTGAACCATCCCTGTGTCCCACCTGTCCATGCTGTATACGCTGCCTGCCCGCCAGTCACGGTCCTGGCATCATCGTCTCACACGGCATTGTGTTTGAGTGACCCTCACATAGCAGCCTCACTGGGTCACCATGCCTGTGTCTCATGGGCATAATATCATCTCACATTATCACAAGAAGATCGAGTCCAGTACACTAAGACACATTGAGACAGAGCCTACACTCACTTTTCTTTTTTTACAATATACTTTTTTTAAAAAGATGTATTTATTTATTTGAAAGAGAGAGCGAGAGAGAGATCTTCCATCCACTGGTTCACTCCCCAAATGGCTGCAGTGGCCGGGACTGGGCTGATTCGAAGCCAGGAGCCAGGAGCTTCTTCTGGGTCTCTCATGTGGGTGCAGGGACCCAAGGACTTGGGCCATCCTCCACTGCTTTCCCAGGCCACAGCAGAGAGTTGGATCGGAAGTGGAGCAGCTGGAACTGAACTGGCGCTCATATGGATGCCAGCACTGCAGGCGGTGGCTTTACCTGCTATGCCACAGCACCGGCCCCACAATATATTGTTATATTGGTCTATTTTATCAGTAGTATTATGTTAATCTCTTACCAGGCCTAGTTTATAAATTAAGCTTCATCATATTGATGCATATGTACTGAGAGAAGTCTACCTGGGTGTGACATTGTGGTTTGAGGCATCCACTGGGCTCTTGGACTGTATCTCCCATGGATAAGGGAAATATAAAACTATATACCCACATGAATATCTATATCAGGATTTAAGCTTGGAAAACAACCTGAAAACTCTTGTGTATTTTTTAAAAGATTATTTATTTGAGAGGTAGAGTTGCAGAGAGAGATCTTCTATTCGCTGGTTCACTCCCCAAATGGCCACAACAGCTGAAGCTGGGCTGGCTGAAGCCAGGAGCCAGGAGGTTCTTCTGGGTCTCCCACGCAGGTGCAGGGGCCCAAGCACTTGGGCCATCTTCTACTGCTTTCCCAGGCCATAGCAGAGAGCTGGATTGGAAGTGGAGCAGCTGGGATACCCACATGGGATGCTGGCTCATGGGCGGAGGCTTAACCTACTATACCACAGCACTGGTCCTTGTCTTGTGTATTTTATGGCCCACATTTTCTAGTTTATTATTTTTAAAATTTTTTAAAATTTATTTGACAGGTAGAGTTATAGACAGTGAGAGAGAGAGACAGGAAAGTCTTCCCTCTGTTGGTTCACCCCCAAAATGGCCGCCATAGCCGGCACCGTGCTGATCCGAAGCCAGGAGCCAGGTGCTCCTTCCTGGTCTCCCATGTGGGTACAAGATCCCAAGAACTTGGGCCATCCTCCACTGCCCTCCTGGGCCACAGCAGAGAGCTGGACTGGAAGAGGAGCAACTGGGACTAGAACCCGGTGCCCATATGGGATGCTGGCACTGCAGGCAGAGGATTAACCAAGTGAGCCATGGTGCTGGGCCCTCTAGTTTCTTTTCTTTTCTTTTTTCTTTTTTGGACAGGCAGAGTTAGACAGAGAGAAAGAGACAGAGAGAAAGGTCTTCCTTTTTCCGTTAGTTCACCCCACAAATGGCTGCTACAGCTGACGTGCTGCACGGATCTGAAGCCAGGAGCCAGGTTTTTCCTCCTGGTCTCCCATGCGGGTGCAGGGCCCAAGCACTTGGGCCATCCTCCACTGCACTCCCAGGCCACAGCAGAGAGCTGGACTGGAAGAGGAGCAACCAGGACTAGAACCCAGGGTGCCGGCGCCAAAGGAGGAGGATTAGCCTAGTGATCCGCAGCACCGGTCCGGCCCTCTAGTTTCTATATTGATGCTTTGACATCTGAAGCTTTGCTGACCAGGACTAGCCTATTGCCTGAGAGAGCCAAGGATTCACTCCTGAGCCTGCCTCTCGCATATGCACACTGCCCATCCAGAGCCCTCTCCCTTAATATCTCTGATATTGCGCTTTTGCCAATGTTTGGGCCACTATTTGTCCTGCTTACCCCAGGGTCAGGCCTCAGACGAGGGGCAGTTTCTGCACCGTGGAGTGTGCTGGAGTCATTCTACCCAGCCAGTCTGAAACCGGCTGACCCTGCCTCGCCCACCCCTTCCCTTGAGAACCACAAAAAGGCCTTGCCCATGGCCCTCCCCTCAACCCCTGCACCCCCCATCTGAGACCAACCCGTGTTCTCTCCTGTGGCCATGCATGCTGTGGTGTGCCCCAGCTTCTTGGGAACCATGAGTAAAAAGCTGTATGTTCAATTATTATTGTCTTCCAACTAATTGGCCTCATCATAGCTAAGTAAAAATAAAACTTATACATTTTAAAGCACATACGCAGTTTTGTAAAAGCCTGGGTGAGGGGCGGGCATTTAACCTGTTAAGATGCTCACTGAGATGACAGCATCCCACAGTCAGTACCTGGGTTCTATCCAGCTCCAGCACCTGGCTTCCTACTGAGGCAGGACCTGGGAGGCAGGAGTCAGGGCTCAGGTCGTTGAGTTCCCGACACTCACGTGGGAGACCTGGCTTGAGTTGCTGGCTCTTAGCTTCCACCTGACCCATGCCCAGCTGTGGTGGACATTTGGGGAGTGAACCAGTGGATGGGAGCTCTCAGTCTCTCTGTGTCTCTGCCTCTTAAATACACATAAATGCGTTTTAAAACTGTCTAGGGAATACAGACAGCAGTTCTCTCCAGGGAGTACTAGGGGGAGCATGGGAGAGGCAGAAGGTAACACTATGTCTTGTTTGAATTACTTTTATAAAAGGAATCTATTTTTAAAATTTATTTATTAAATGCTTTTTTTTTTTTTTGACAGGCAGAGTGGATAGTGAGAGAGAGAGAGAGAGAGAGAGAGAGAAAGGTCTTCCTTTTTGCCATTAGTTCACCCTCCAATGGCCACTGTGGCCGGCACATCTCGCTGATCCGAAGCCAGGAGCCAGGTACTTCTCCTGGTCTCCCATGCGGGTGCAGGGCCCAAGCACTTGGGCCATCCTCCACTGCCTTCCCGGGCCATAGCAGAGAGCTGGCCTGGAGCAACCGGGACAGAATCCGGCGCCCCGACAGGGACTAGAACCCGGTGTGCCGGCGCCGCAAGGCGGAGGATTAGCCTGTTAAGCCACGGCGCCGGCCTTTGTTATAAAGATTTATCTATCTGAAAGGCAGTTACAGAGAGAGAAACAGAGAGAGACAGAGAGCGATCCTCCACCCACCAGTCCATTCCCCAAATGGCCCCAACAGCTAGGGCTGGGCCAGGTTGAAGCCAGGAACCAGAAACTCATTCAAGGTCTCCCACATGAGTAGCAGGGATGCAGGCACATAGACCATCATCTGCTGCCTTTCCAGGTGCATTAGCAGAGAGCTGGATCAGAAATGGAGCAGCCAGGACTTGAACCAGTGCTCTGATAGGGAATGCCGATGACACAAACAGTTCCTTAACTCACTGTGCCTCATCAGCCATAAGAGAAATCTTTTTAAAGAAAATGTTTATTTTCATTTACTTGGAATCCAGAGAGACAGCCAGAGAGAGGGAGAGAGAATCTTCCATCCACTGGTTCATTCCCCAAATGCCCACAATAGTCAGGGCTAGGCCAGGCTGAAGCCAGGAGCCAGGAACTCCATTGTACTGTCTGATTTCTTTATAAAAAGAATCTGTACTTTAGTTAAAAAAAATTCCATGTACCAACCCTCTCCACGTCTCGTGCAGCCACTGTCGGCCAAATCATCTGGATTGCTGTGAAGAAACACAGCGAGACACCTTCATGCCGAGTTGGTGAAGAGGAGCGGACTGCGGAAGCGTCACTGAGACCTGGGCCAGCACAGGCAGCGGGCTGGAGAAGGGCCCAGGAAGGTTCAGGTTTGCTTAACGAGGTGTGCACACAGTCCTCTCCACTGCCACCTCCCATCCCTGATAAGAAAGGTCCTCTCGGCCGGCGCCGCAGCTTAACAGGCTAATCCTCAGCCTTGTGGCGCCGGCACACTGGGTTCTAGTCCCGGTCAGGGCGCCAGATTCTATCCCGGTTGCCCCTCTTCCAGGCCAGCTCTCTGCTGTGGCCCAGGAAGGCAGTGGAGGATGGCCCAAGTGCTTGGGCCCTGCACCCCATGGGAGACCAGGAGAAGCACCTGGCTCCTGGCTTCGGATCAGCGCAATGCGCCGGCCGCAGTGGCCATTGGAGGGTGAACCAGCGGCAAAAAGGAAGACCTTTCTCTCTGTCTCTCTCTCTCTCTCTCACTATCCACTCTGCCTGTCAAAAAAAAAAAAAAAAGAAAGAAAGGTCCTCTCGTCCCAGCACAGAAATGACGTCTTTCACGGGGGAGTTTTAGCTCCTGCTTTGAGGAAGAGAAGGGGGAGGGTCAGAGCCATCTCCTTGCACCTGCTGCCTCCCTTAGTACCTCTGGGTCAGACTGAGCCTTCCTCCAAAGTGGCATATTTTGAGTGACATTCCGTGAACTCTTTCAAAACCTGGAGTTCAGGAGAGAAGGTGCCGGAGCAAGTCTTTTTTTTTTTTTTTTTTTTTTTGATGGGCAGAGTGGACAGTGAGAGAGAGAGACAGAGAGAAATGTCTTCCTTTGCCCTTGGTTCACCCTCCAATGGCTGCCGCAGCTGGCGTACCGCACTAATCCGAAGCCAGGAGCCAGGTGCCTATCCTGGTCTCCCATGGGGTGCAGGGCCCAAGCACTTGGGCCATCCTCCACTGCACTCCCTGGCCACAGCAGAGAGCTGGCCTGGAAGAGGGGCAACCAGGACAGAATCTGGTGCCCCGACCGGGACTAGAACCCGGTGTGCCGGCGCTGCAAGGTGGAAGATTAGCCTAGTGAGCCGCGGCGCTGGCCCAGAGCAAGTCTTAATTGAGAATTTTCCAACATGGAACAAGAGCACTCGGTGGTTGCTGCCACAGTGAACACAGGGCTTGATTCACTCGCTGCCTGTGATGGGAGGCCAGTGTTTGAGTGGCAGCTTTGCTTCTTCTTTTTTTTTTTTTTTTACATATATACATATTTTAAAAGATTTATGTATTCACTTTCAAAAGCTACAAAGAGAGAGGGAAAACAGAGATCTTTTGTCTGCTTGTTCACTCCCCAAATGGCTCCAACAGCCAGGGCTGGGCCAGGCTGAAGCCAGGAGCCCTTTCAAAGAACTCAAACATCAGGGCTGGAGTTGGGGAACAGTGAGTAGGGCTGCTGCCTGGGACACTGGTGACTCTATAGGCCCCAGTTTGTGTCCTGGCTGCTCCACTTCTGATCCAGCTCCCTGCTAATGGCCTGGGAAAAGCAGCAGAGGATGGCCCAAGTGCCTGGGGCTCTGCACCCATATGGGAGACCTGGAAGAAATTCCTTTTTCCTGGCTTTTGCCTGGCCAGCCCCGGGTGTTGCGGCCACCTAGGGAATGAACCAGAGGATGGAAGATCTCTTTCTCTCTTTGTAATTCTGACTTTCAAAATAAATTTACTTATGCCAGAAAACTCACATTGTCACAGGGCCACTGGGACTAGAAATTTCTTTTATTTATTTGAAAGACAGAGTTCTAGAGAGGTAGAGACTGTGTGTGTGTGTGTGTGTGTGTGAGAGAGAGAGACAGAGAGAGAGAGAGACAGGGAGAGAGAGAGAGAGAGAGGTCTTCCATCTGCAGGTTCACTCCCCAAATGGCTACAACGGCTGGAGGTGAGCTAATCCCAAGCCAGGAGCCAGGAGCTTCTTCCGGGTCTCCCATGTGGGTGCAGGATCCTAAGCACTTGGCCCATCCTTCACTGTTTTCCCAGGCGCTATAGCAGGGAGCTGTATCAGAAGTGGAGCAGCCAGGACTCAAACTGGCACCCATATGGGATACTGGCACTGCAGGCTGGGGGTTTAACCTACTGTAACACAGCGCCAGCCCTGGGACTAGAAATTTCTACACGTTAGTCTCGTTCCACTCTTGTTTTTTGAAAACCATGACCTTTGGATGGAGATGTGGGGGCTGCCCTAATTTTAGCCAGGCAGAGGGCCAATTTTCATCAGCAAAGTGATTTAAGTAATGTAACTCTCCGTCTGTACCTGTAAATCCATCCAGTATTGCACTCTGCATAACTCTTTCTTCTGTCTCAAGACCCCTTCTTTGGCCGGCGCCATGGCTTAACAGGCTAATCCTCCGCCTTGCAGCGCCGGCACATGGGGTTCTAGTCCTGGTCAGGGCACCGGATTCTGTCCTGGTTGCCCCTCTTCCAGGCCAGCTCTCTGCTATGGCCTGGGAAGGCAGTGGAGGATGGCCCAAGTGCTTGGGCCCTGCACCCGCATGGGAGACCAGGAGAAGCACCTGGCTCCTGGCTTCGGATCAGTGCGATGCGCTGGCCACAGTGGCCATTGGAGGGTGAACCAATGGCAAAAAGGAAGACCTTTCTCTCTGTCTCTCTCTCTCTCTCACTATCCACTCTGCCTGTCAAAAAAAATAAAAAAAAAAAAAAAGACCCTTCCGCCTTTGGCAGGTTTTACAGAACAGCAGCTGTGCACACCCCCGAACCCTGACATGCAACGCAACATCCAAGGGGGCTGCCTTCCCAGGACAGTGGTTCAGAAACACACAACTCCAGGGCGGCAAAAGCAGGCAGAACGCAACGCTAAGCACTATGGGAAAACGATTTTTAAATGTTTCTTGCCAACATCTTTCAACATTTTATAAACCAATGATAAGTGACAGACAGAAATAATTCCATTCCCTATTACTTTCACAAAGCAGTAAGAAAGTAGCCATTTAGAAAGGGGGGAGAGGTAGTCCATTTTTTTTTTAAACCTAGAAACACTATAAAAAATGGGAATACCACCACATGGAAGTACGTGCTCAAAGATCAGACCAACGCAGCTCCAACCAGGCTCTCTTCAAACTTGAGCTCTCCATTTCTTTTGGAAGCAGCTGGTTTCATAGTCTCTTCCAAAAGCTCTTTGTGAGGAACGAAGAGGCCTCCCAGCTCCTTTCTTGCTGGACAAGTGGGTTGATAACCGAAGCAGGAGAAGCTGGAGATCAAGTCCAAGGGCGTGGGCTGACCCCTGACACCAGCGCTCTGTGTGTGGTTTGATGCAGGGCAGAGGCTTGGTGAGGATCAAGGTCAAGGCAAACCAGGAAATGGAGCGAATCCAGACTTGACCAAGACAAGCTCCAGAGAGAGCCCCTGCTTCACAGAGTTGCGAAGTGTCATGAGGAAGGAATCTGTATCAGTTCTAAGTTCACACAGTACTTCCACTTTGTCTTATTTTTTGCGAAGTGCAGCTCTCCAAGCATTTCATTTAAAAATAACCACCTGTCAGGGAAGAAAAGAAGAAATGCATTTCATTGCAGCAGTGATTTCTGGGATTCCCATGAGAGGTGCAAGACCAAAACATCAGGCCAGGGTCACCACCCGGAGACCCCAGCAGTAGTACAGGAGCCCTGTAGGCAGGTGGCCACCTGGAAGGAAGGGGTCCCCTGCTTTGGCCACATGTCCTTGCCGTCTCCCCTGGCCTCACCAATGCTGGAACAAGCTCTCTGAATGTCCTGGCCTTCAGAATCTGTCTCCTGACACAGCAAAAGTGCTGGGTCTCAGTGTTTCTCTGGGGACACGGCAGTCTTGTCAGTGACCCCTTCGTCCAAGTGCAGTTAACGCCCAGCGCTGAGCACAGATCTTATGAAAGGGCACGGGGCCTCGGGCACTGGATTTGCTTTCCCAGAAACAATTCCACATATGGTGCCCACGGCAGCCATCAGTCCAACACACGTGACAATCATCTGCAAGGTGCGTGTCAGAAAGTATGATGCATGTGCATATTTTAGGGGTGTTACCATGCATGAGAAACACCAGCCCACACGCACACACACCAAGGACACACTGGCAGCTCTTTCACGGCGGGTGGGAACTCGCTGTCCTGCTTACTCACTTTCAGCTCGGGTTTCGAATCCTGGTCATGTACTTGTCTGGGTTGGCAGCGCTCATGACAGTGGTGTAAATTGTGTAGCTGAAAATAACAAGAATTTTTATATGCACATCATTTTCCCTAATATCGCAAGGAGGGGAAACAACCACTAAGCCCTTCTCTAGCCCTGGGTCTAGGACAAGAGCCTAACAGAGGCCGGCACACGTCAGCACGTTGAAAGTGCACAAACCAGAATACCGATGGGGTCTCTTCCCCTATCTGGACACCACCACACAAAGCCACGTTGAAACTTAAAATCCTCAACTCCGCCGGCGCCGCGGCTCAATAGGCTAATCCTCCGCCTTGCGGCGCCAGCACACCGGGTTCTAGTCCCGGTCGGGGCACCGATCCTGTCCCGGTTGCCCCTCTTCCAGGCCAGCTCTCTGCTGTGGCCAGGGAGTGCAGTGGAGGATGGCCCAAGTGCTTGGGTCCTGCACCCCATGGGAGACCAAGAGAAGCACCTGGCTCCTGCCATCGGATCGGCGCGGTGCGCCGGCCGCAGCGCGCCTACCGCGGCGGCCATTGGAGGGTGAACCAATGGCAAAAGGAAGACCTTTCTCTCTCTCTCTCACTGTCCACTCCGCCTGTCAAAAAAAAAAAAAAAAAATCCTCAACTCCTCAGAGCTCTACGTGGTGGGAGGGAGGCAGAACCAGCCCTTGGCCTCACTCTGGCCCACAGGGGTGTTCCTGGCACCCCTGTGACTCCTGGGGCCTCCATTCTCATCTGCCTCCACAACTCCCAGCAAGCTGGCCCCTGCTGACCCTGGAGCGCGCCGGACGGCTGCACACCACCCTCAGAGCACACCACAAGCACACGCAGAGCTCGTGTGAGGGTGAGGGCAGCTCCCTGGGTGCGATGCAGCTGCTTATTTCAGTCGTGGGCCTATTATCTACTTGCTTTAATACTTTCTTTGCTGATGGCCACAGCAAGAGGAAACAAGTTCCAGTGCAGGTGGATGTAATTTTGAAGCTCGGCGCGTGGGGGCAGCACTGAGCTGTTTACTGCGCAGACATTTCTGTCAGCCAGGCGCCTGAACTGCGTGCAGCCTGGGGGTCTGTGTTCATCCTGGCCCATGCAGCTTCTCTTAGGTTTCCAGTGACACACACGAGAGACGCGCTACTTGGTGAACTGTTTGCAACTTCTAACCATTTTGACTTGACAAAACCTTCCAGAACCGCTTTCATTCACTGATCCTACTCCCTGAGCCCAGCCAAGGGAAGGGATCCAAGTAGGGGGCTGGGGATGGACCAATGCGTTTATTTCAGAGTCTTAACAGGACAGCCAACAAGTGGACGATGCTTAATTACAACATATCCCATCAGTCTTTATACAGCATTTAAAATGGAAAGCATTGTTCGAAACATAGAAACAGATCCATTTTATTAAAATCAATAGAATGACTGTTTTATTATAATACTAATTTTAAAATGTATTCATGCCGGTGCCGTGGCTTAACAGGCTAATCCTCTGCCTTGCGGCGCCGGCACACCAGGTTCTAGTCCTGGTTGGGGCGCCGGATTCTATCCCGGTTGCCCCTCTTCCAGGCCAGCTTTCTGCTATGGCCCGGGAAGGCAGTGGAGGATGGCCCAAGTGCTTGGGCCCTGCACTCGCATGGGAGACCAGGAGAAGCACCTGGCTCCTGGCTTCGGATCAGCGAGATGCGCCGGCCGCAGCGGCCATTGGAGGGTGAACCAACAGCAAAAAGGAAGACCTTTCTCTCTCTCTCTCTCTCTCTCTCTCACTATCCACTCTGCCTGTCCCAAAAAAAAAAAAAAAAAAAAAGTATTCACTTATATAATTATTTTAAAATTAAAACCAGAGTTTTTAAATCCATTTTTTAAAAATAAATGTTAAAAATGCCAAGTGGCTCCCCTGGGAGCAGCACTGCCATGGTGTGTGGCGCTGGCTCCTGCAGGCTCATGAGAGCCAACTGGTAACCATGCAGGGAAAGGGGCCGGCGCAGGTTATACCACTGCCTGAGATACCAGAGTGCCAGTTCAAACCCCCTGCTAATGCGCCTGGTGGGGGGGAGGGCAGTGGAAGATGGCCCAAGGATTTGGGTCTCTGCCACCCACGTGGGAGACCCGGATGCAGTTCCAGGCTCCTGGATTCAACTTGGCCCAGCCCTGGCCAATGTGGTCAATTAGATAGTGAACCAGCACATGGAAGCACTCTCTGTCTTTCAAATAAATAAATAAATCCTTTTAAAAAACACGCATAAAATATTCAGGAAGTCTCTAAGCCAACCATAAGTTTGCAAACTGCCGTGGTGGGAGTGTCTACCCAGAGTGTGCATTTGTTTCTGTGTGCCCCTCCTTCTCCCAAAGAATTAATGCAGGAGCAGTGGTAGAATATGGACTGATCAGCCGGCACTGCGACTCACTAGGCTAATCCTCCACCTGTGGCGCCGGCACACCGTGTTCTAGTCCCGGTTGGGGTGCCGGATTCTGCCCCGGTTGCCCCTCTTCCAGGCCAGCTCTCTGCTGTGGCCTGGGAGTGCAGTGGAGGATGGCCCAAGTGCTTGGGCCCTGCACCCCATGGGAGACCAGGAAGAGCACCTGGCTCCTGCCATCGGATCAGCGCGGTGCGCTGGCCGCAGCAACCATTGGAGGGTGAACCAACGGCAAAGGAAGACCTTTCTCTCTGTCATTTCTCTCACTGTCCGCTCTGCCTGTCCAAAAAAAAAAAGAATACGGACTGATCGTGTGTGTGTGTGTGTGTGTGTAATGAATTCTGAAATCATAATCCTTGGATCAGGCCATCCTCAAAGAAAAACCTTTCAAAGTTGTATCTTGAAGATACATTTCTGGTATGGTGCAAAGCGAAAAGAGCAATGTCAGTTTTTCAAAGCATCCCTAAGCCCGAGGACTCCTAAAAAAGCCCTCAGACTCAAAAGTCGCTTTAGTGGCAGGCGTTGTGCACGGCTAGCTAAGCAGCCGTGTGGGATGCCCACGTCCCATATCGGAGCGCTTGGGATCAAATTCCACCGGGATTTCTGATCCAGCTTCCTGTTAACAGGGAGGCTCAGGTGACAGCTCAGGTGATTGGGTTCTGCCACTCACAGGCGACCTAGATGTAAGTCCTGGCTCCTGGCTTCAACCTGGCCCAGCCCTGGCTGTCGCAGGCACTTGGGGAGTGAACCAGCGGATGGACGACCCCTCTGCCCATCTCTTCTCCTCCCTCTGCCACTCTTTCAAATAAATAAATACATCTTTTTTTTTTTTTTTAAGTCACTTAGGGTGTACCATAAGAACAATTATTTTGTGTTTGTGTAAAATAGGATCATGGAAAATGGGGAAAAAGAAACCAGTATTTTGAAACTAAAAATCATTTTGCAGGTTTTGTCTTCATGTTTCATCAAAATGCCGTTTGCTGTTGTCGCCTTAGGGAAAGCAGAAGGTGAAAGTAGGAAAGGCTGGGCTTTGAAAGGCCCCAAGCTCAGGGAGAAGATAAGGCTGCCTCTCCTGGCAGATGCTTTGTCTTTTAAATGAGCAGTCACGTCCCCTCCCTGAGCCACAGAAGGGAGCCACAGCCCGGTCTGGGGCCACACCTAGAGGGACAGTTTTGGTGGCAGCTGCCTCTCTGGCTCACCCAAGAGCTTCCTGAGCCAGTGGCAGCCTGGGCCCAGGGCTTCGCCTCAGAACAGGCTGTGGGTGAAGACCCGCGGCACACAGCAGGCCGCGGTCAGCGAATGGCTGCACAGACAACAGTGCAGCCGGGGGGTTGGGCGTGAATAAGGAACAGCATCGGATCCCACAGAAAGAGACAGGAAGAGACAGGAGAAACCACAGCTGGAAGAAGTGTCGCTCTGACAGTGTGACAGCTAGGAGCTCGTGACCCGGGAGGCCGCCCGTGGCAGACACACGGCGTAAGGGTAGGGGAGAGTCTCTCCCTCCCTCCCCCACCTACCCGCCTCACCTGCGGCTTTCCTCACTCACTCCTCACCTTCCTCCTCCACCCCACTGCAAGGTCAGTCCCGGGAGGGCAGACTCCGCTCGGAGCTGCAGCCACGGCCCACACACGGCCAAGGCCCCACTGTGCGTGATGGAGGTCACTGCCTGTCCAGGTGACACATGAACACTCGTGTTGGAGGTGTCACTTACTTGTTATAAACCGGAACCACCGACAAGACCTGCAGAGGGAAAAACTGTTATAAAGGGCATTATTCAAAGGTAGAAGAAATGTCTTAAAATAGCTATAGGATGATTGCAGCCACTTAACACTTTAGTGCATCTTGGGGTGACAGTGATAGGTTATTTAATCCTCTCTTTTTTCTTCTGAACAATGAACATCCGTTACAACTATGCCTTTTATTTTAATATGAAGAAAAACTTAGATGCGTACTTCCACCTATATAGAAACGAGTTCAAAAAATGTTGATTCTTAAAAACGTTGTGAACTAGGAAAAGCTTTCATTCTAGCGATTTCATCTGCCACATTTGATTTCAGAGAATTTTTTAAAAATTGCTAGTAACAAAAGTACCAGATGCCAGCACCGTGGGGCAGCAGGTTAAGCTGCCACCTGCCGCCTGCCATGTCAGCATCCCATATGGGCACTGGTTCAAGACCCGGCTGCTCCACTTCCAATCCATCTTCTACTGCTTTCCCAGGCCATAGCAGAGAGCTGGAACAGAAGTGGAGCAGCCGGGGCTCGAACCCGCGCCCACATGGAATGCTGGCGGCACTGCAGGTGGCAGCCTAACCCGCCACGCCACAGCGCCGGTCCCACAAGGTTTAAAAAGTACCAGGCCTGCTGGGTAGGCAGAACATGGAACAGTCTTACCTGGAAAAGTGTCTCCAGGCTGAGCTTTGCCTGCCCTGTAGCATTGAGGGCTTTGATGGCAGGTGTTCTGTAAGGACAAAGGACAAAGGTCACCAGACGCCTGAGAAAACCCCAGCTCCCGTCAGCTGTCATTAGGGAGGCACAAGGCGAGGTCTAGTCTCATCATCTCCCTCTCCCCGGAGTGTACTCTGACCCCTACACACACGCCTGTGGCCACCCGGGGAGTCTTCAGCAGGGCTGCTGGTGGGATGGCCGGCTCCTGACCCCGAGACCTGGGCCATCCTGACCTTTCCAACGCCCAAACAACCGCACCACGAGGCTCCCCCACCATACCCCTACCCAGGCCAAGACACTGTCCAGGGCACCCAGGTACATTTTCTGGGAGACCCCTGCAGGAGTCTGCAGTTCCTGTGGTAGGAGGGCGCCCTCTGCTGGTCACCAGAAAGCACCGCACACCAGCCAGTGACCAGAGAGTCTACCTTCGGTCATCCTTTTCAGGAGCTGGCTTCCAGTGGTCATAATTTGTCTCAACAAGGAACCACCTGCAACACAGCAATCATCTCTCACTCAAGGTCTTTTAGGACAGAGCTGCCGAAGAAAGGCTCACAAATAAAAACAATACGGAGTGTTTCACCCATCAAAGAAAGAGTATTTGATGGAGAGCGGCCAGAGCCTTCCATTCTACTCACACTCCCTTCAGAGGGTCCAGAGGCCAAATGTCTGCAGGGCCGTCCCTGTTCCTGGTGATGACCACTCCCTCGCGGGGGTTCGTGCCGCCCACGATGTAGTAGACATCAGCGATGAGGGGAGTCTTGGCCAGTCTGTAGACAGCTGCCTCAAAGCTTTCTGCCTCACTCAGGGTCTGAAGAAAAAACAAAACAAAACAAAACAAAACAAAAGACAGCTATGTAGCAGCATCTCCCCCACGGGAGTGGTCTGCCCCAGTGGATGGACAAATGGTCCAGCGCACATGCTCCTGACAGTAAGCCATGGCTGCAGCCTTGAACTTGGCCTCCCGCCATCAGGGCCCTTGAGCAGGGAGCCAGCAGCAGCAGGATTTCCCACATGGGAGAGAACTGCTGATGAGCCGTGGGCCTGGCTCACCCAACACCAGCCATCTGTTCTCTACGCAGACGGCCCTCACAAAGGACTCCCCTGCCTCGCCATCAGTGGTCTCCTTAACAGGCATTTTTTTTTTTTTTTGGACAGGCAGAATGGACAGTGAGAGAGAGAGAGAGAGAGAGAGAAAGGTCTTCCTTTGCTGTTGGTTCACCCTCCAATGGCCACTGCGGCCGGCGTGCTGCGGCCGGTGCACCACGCTGATCCAAAGCTGGGAGCCAGGTGCTTCTCCTGGTCTCCCATAAGGGGGCAGGGCCCAAGCACTTGGGCCATCCTCCACTGCCTTCCCAGGCCACAGCAGAGAGCTGGACTGGAAGAGGGGCAACCGGGACAGAATCCGGTGCCCTGACCGGGACTAGAACCCGGTGTGCCGGTGCTGCTAGGCGGAGGATCAGCCTGTTGAGCTGCGGCGCCGGCCCTTAACAGGCATTTCTTGAACACCGACTTGTGCAAGGCACTGTTTTTTGCTGTGAGGACAGAGCAGTGAATGCGACAGGTCCCCTACTTGTTCTCCCCAAACTTCCAAGGAGGACGAGAAAGTCAACTTGACAGGAAATGGTGACACAGTGCCGGACATACTCCGTCACATCAGACAAGAGGCTGTGGCAATCGCAGCTGGGGAGCTGTCCTCACCCAGGGTGGCGGAGGAGGCATCCCCCACCCCCACCCCGGGGAAGCAGCACAGGAGCTGAGGCCAAAGGGACAATAAGTCAGATGGTGACAGTGGAGGTTCATGGGTGAGGAGCGCGAGTAGGTGGGAGAGGTCCAGCTTACTGGATGGGGCTGCACAGGCTCCATGAAAGCAGTGCCCTTCTCTGGGGTCCTGACACCCGCTCGGGCCACGGGGACCTCCACAGTCCTGTGGCATGGAGAGGTCAAGGTGACAGAACTCCCACAGGGGCTGCTTCCTGCAGCTGACCTGCTCAGGAGCATCCCCACCCTGCCAATCACTCTTCACCACCTTGGGAGAGGAGCACCTCTTCTGTTCTCCCAACCTGTGCGAGGGGTCAAGGGGGGCAGTGGCGACAGGGTCAAATCAGAGCACTGGGGATCCTGGGGTCCACGAGGGCTCCACACCACTAGCCGCTGGAAGGCTCTGCAGACCCCTCCCCACCTACACGCATCCCTGCTAGGGTGACCTGTTTCCATCTGAGTTGTTCTGTTGGGGTAAGACGGGGATGGGGTATTTGTTTATGTTGCGAACAGAGAACAAACCGAAAAGACAAGGGAGACACCCTGCGGGCAGTAAGGACCCACGTGGCGGTCCGGCAAGGCAGGCGGGGGGCAGGGAGTGACTTCCAGTGGGCACAGGGCTTCCTTAGCTGGCGTGTGATGATTTGAAAATTGAGAGCGTGGTGTACTTTAAATACGTGAAGGTCTGGCGTGTGAATCCCGCTCCCGCGAGCTGCCTGTCCGCCTCCCGGGTTCTGACCCGGCTTAAGGAGAGCGAGTTCCCCGCCAGGATGCCCGAGAATCCCACAACAGCCGTTACCCAGCAGAGCCCCGGACCACAAAGCACCCGGTCAACAGGAAGGTGCGGGCACATCACGGAGCATTTATTTCTCAGCAGCAACGGGGCACGAGCTCGGGTCACACGGGGATGGACGGCCGAGGTGTTATACTGTGTGCAAGAGAAAGGCTGCACTCCGGGTCCCGCTTATGTGAACTCTAGGGCACGCAGGCTGTGCCCCTGAGAACAGAGCTCAAAGAGCGCTTCTCTGCGGGGCGTAAGAGCTCATGGAAAGTTCATGAAAAATGCATTTTATGAAAAAACCATGAATGGATTTCAAAAACGTCTCGCACCATAGAAAACTTATCTTTTCATTCCATTTTGCATGACCTCTTCCTGGTACCTTGTTGCTACTGATTAAAATCTGTCCTTACTACTGTAACTAGTGGCTTTGTGTAAGCTTTGACGCCCTCTATGAAAAGGGTTACACGCGCTGTGCAAACATGGGGATGCTTTTGCTCCAGGAGCTCTTCCATGATTGAAAACAACATTGTTAACTGCCACAGAGCTTTGGACACCAACACCCTGGTTGAGAAGGTGAAGTGGGGGCTGGGGGCGGGGGGCGGGGTGAACACACTCACGGTGCGCAGAAGCCAGCTGATTGGAGAGTGTCTCAGGAAAAGCGCAGCCACCAAGTTCTCCCACCACCAGCCTCTGTCTGCCAGCAGGAGGGAGGAACGGTAAGCAAACTGCCCTTCTGTTTCTGGGATCCACCCAGCGCATTCCTACCTCTGGCCTTAGTCCTTGCTCTAAGTCAGCAGCAACGGTCTCCCCCCAGCTCTGCAGAACTGGCTCAGGGATCACAGGGGTCAGGCCTTCCAGAACCTTCTAGCTGTAGTAGCCACCTCTCCCGCTTCCCTCTCCACCACACCTTCCTGTTTTGCCTTCTCTGTAGCCCTTACCACCACGCAAAACCATCTGCATCTCTACGTGCATCGATGCATCATGCATCATGTCTGTCCCCGCCCCCACCTCACCCCCATCCCCCCCACCCCCCCACCCCACCCCCCCACCCCCCACCCCACCCCCCCACCCCCCCCCCATCCCCCGCCAACTCCTGGATAGGAAGTCCCTGCTGTGCGGCAGGCAGCAGGCCAGGGACTGCACTTGGATAGACCTGAGCAGGAATATGGCTGCAAACGCATACCTCGTTCATCGCCAGAAACCGTGAACTTGTGTGGACTCTGACCAGTCCATAAGCCTACGTAGCCAATGAAAGTGGTTCCTGTGAATGCAGTCTGAAACCGAGAAATGAGATATCATTGTACCACTCCAACCAAACGCACCCTGAAGTCACCTGTCCTGCCCCATAGTTTCCTGGGTTATTGTTTTTGTTTGTTTGTTTTTTCTGGTAAGTTCCAACATAATAGAATACAACTCTGAAATAGCCTTCTAGGACAGAAATTCTAATCCCTGGGGGAGGGGCCCATGGATAAAAGTCAGTGGATTTGTGGCCTTGGCTGGGAAAAATGGAACATCCTATTTCCTTCATCCCTAACTGAAATTCAGCTCTTTGTATAATGAATGTCCACCGCAAGTCATGCACTATGAGCAGTGCCTGTGATATTTCCACACGCGTGTGGTAGCTTGAAAAACAGCCTGTAGTCACCACTACCCTGAGCTCACGGCAGTCACTGGACCCACCCCTATATCTTCCTACTCAATGTGCTAAGGCAAGAGCATAACGTTGAAACAGCTGCATCTTGACAGAGCTGGTTTTCTTTGTGGTCCCGTGTGTGTGATCACTGACAATATATTGTTCACCAGAGGGCCACACACCGAGGCTAAGAAGCCCCATCCTAGAAACAGAAACTGCGCTCTGATTTAAATGTGTGTCGCTTTGATCATAAGAGGTAAATGTCACCCCTTTTTATAAACTCTGAGAAGTTAGGGGAAACAGGTGGGACTGCTGACCGCGAACGATCACATTAAAATGTTCAATAATAACAAACTCATTTTACATATCTTTCAATTCTCACAACTGTCCCATAAATACAGGCAACACTTCCGCTTTAAATTAAGGTCATGAGCTCCAGTGAGTGCAAGATACCACGTATTGATATATTAGCATCAGTCCATCCATTGTTTCTGATACCAGATTTGATTTTTCAGAGAACTCTTAGAACAATACCTACCATTCAATAAAAATTAACTAATAATTTTATATTTTTAAAATTTATTTATTTGATTTATTTATTTGAAAGTCAGAGTTACACAGAGAGAGGAGAGGCAGAGAGAGAGAGAGAGATTGAGAGGGAGAGGTCTTTCACCCACTGGTTCACTTCCCAAATGGCCACAATGCCCGAAACTGCGCCGATCCAAAGCCAGGAGCCAGGAGCTTCTTCCAGGTCTCCCATGCGGTTACAGGGGCCCAAAGACTTGGACCATCTTCCACTGCTTTCCCAGGCCATAGCAGAGAGCTGGATCGAAAGTGGAGCAGCCAGCACTTATGGATAGGGCATTAACCCACTGTGCCACAGCACCGGCCCCATATTTTTATATTTTGAGAACTGAATAGGGCAAGTCGATATTTTTCCATAGAAGACATAATCTTAAGTCATTAATTGTTTTTATTCAATTACTAACTCAATTTTTACCGCATCTGGTTGCGAAAATAATTTAAGGTGGCTAAATTACAAAGGAGCTTGCTGTGGTCTTGGTTTTATAAATGGTCCTTCCTCCAGACTTGCAAAGGGCCTTCGCAATGCCTACCTCTACTCACAGCAGTAACATGGGAATAAGTCTACCCCAGTACTAAAGCCCTTAGAAACTGTGATGTAGGAAAAATAACTAATTATATGGTCATTCTGTTCATGCAACACACTAGCCTCATTTTAGAGTGTGAAGATATGTTAAAGTTAAGAAGAGGGGCCGGCGCTGTGGCGCAGCTGGTTAAAGCCCTGGCCTGAAGCGCCAGCATCCTATATGGGTGCCGCTTCTAGTCCCAGCTGCTCCACTTCCAATCCAGCTCTCTGCTATGGCCTGGGATGGCAGTGGAAGATGGCCCAAATCCTTGGGCCCCTAAACCCACGAGGGAGACCAGGAGGAAGCTCCTGGCTCCTGGCTTCAAATAGGTGCAGCTCTGGCCATTGCAGCCATCTGGGGAGTGGACCAGCGGATGAAAGACCTCTCTCTGTGTCTCTACCTCTCTCTCTAACACTGTCTTTCAAATAAATAAAATAAATCTTTAAAAAAAAAGAAGATAGAAATTATATGGTAATTTCTAAGTGTAATACACAATTATAAAATAATTAGAGGATATCATTCATAAGATAGTTTATCTTGCATTTGAAAAGTCTGCTTTATTGCTAAGCGTTTGTACTCCCCAGTGGTGTCTAACAAGCCAGTTAACATAAACGGCTCTTAGTCAAATTAAGTCTATAGTCGAATAAAGGCTGAGCTTAGGGGGAAAAATACAATTAGGAGGCTGAAGGCCTGGGTCCTGGGTCCAGAGTGAGGATGAAAATGCTCACTCTGCCTGCCTCACAGGGCTGCTGGAGGAATTTCTGTTTATAAAAACACTTTTGCTATTATGGACACTGGACAGGAATGGGAGAGGCCTTACTTTGCGGAAAGCTGTTCCTAATTCAGCAAAACAATTTATTGGCCACGAATCCTCTACAAAAGGACGAGACCCAAGCATCATAGAAGTTCAGCAGTGACAACCTGAGCAGCGAGACCAGAGCCAGCTCAATGACTACTTTTCCCAGGAAGAAGCTCCAGGCCAAATCAAAACAAAAGAAGCATCAACTGTTGAGAGAAAACAGTTCCAACGACTTATTTATTGCCTTTATCCCTTTGTCTGTTTATGAGGCTGGTTCTCCATCATAGAATAGTAAGAAAGGCATCAAGCAGCCAATTAAAATAATTATAGCCCCAACACCCAGTAATAACTGTGAGTGTTTTTGCAGACTTCCTTTGAGAATTTTTGATGCCTTTGTACTGTGTTACTTTCACCACTTAAAAGCACTTCTGAAGTCAACCTTCAGCTGGAGGTCAAATGGTAATAGTGGCAAAATAAAGGAGTAAAACTGGGGAAGGAGAAACTTCCCTTTTCAATATTTCTGTATTGCTGGAATTTTTGATATGAAAAAGGATTTATTTGTAAAAGCACGTGACTAGATGCATATCGAGTAAATGAGTTTTTAGTATACATGAACCAACCCCTAAATACAATGAGAATAGAGTAATCTTTGTCCTTAACTTGCAAACACTGTCTATACACACATTGGCCTGCTCTGTGGACGGCAGGCACACCCTCTCTCTATAGGTTTTCACAGCCACGTGACAACAGTGCGTGCTACCGTACACTCTTTTTTTTTTTTTAATTTTTAATTTTATTTTTATTTTTGACAGGCAGAGTGGACAGTGAGAGAAAGAGACAGAGAGAAAGGTCTTCCTTTGTCATTGGTTCACCCTCCAATGGCTGCTGCGGCCGGTGCTTATCCTGGTCTCCCATGGGGTGCAGGGCCCAAGCACCTGGGCCATCCTCCACTGCACTCCCGGGTCATAGCAGAGAGCTGGCCTGGAAGAGGGGCGACCAGGACTAGAACTCAGTGTGCCGGCGCCGCAGGCGGAGGATTAGCCTATTGAGCCGCGGTGCCAGCCAACTACCGTACACTCTTAAAGGGACCATGTTGAAAGCAAAGCAATCTAAGTATCATTTTTAAAAGATCACACACAAGAGAATCGTGTGGTCAATCGCACTTGTGGACTGAAGGTTATTATCTGGCCACTGATTACTAAGCATCTACCACCTGCTGTTCATAATGACTTCATTTAACCTCAATAACTATTCTAATAAAGTAGTCATTAACTTGTCTGGGCTGCTAGCTGCAAAACAGGTGTGAGCAATCCCCCAGGTTCACAAAGGAAGTGACAGCAGCAGGATTCAAACCCAGGACAATCAGACCCCAAAGCCAGCCACTGCACTACCTGGGTCTTCCCTATTCCCATGGCCTGGAGGAGGGGAAGCAGAGAAAGAGCTCATTCAGGGGATCACAAGGCCAAAGAGTTTTTCCAAGGGAAAAATAGACTGACCTCTTTAAGTCAAAGCTTCGTAAAAATAAACGACCCTTCTTCCTATAAGCATAATAGACACCAATCTCTCTCCTGGCTTTGTGTTTTCAAGGTTACATCTTCTCCCTCCCTTCCATCACACACTGACAATACAACCAGGGTAGCACAAGGCCCCGACGTGATTTCATGTATCTTATCCTGAATGGACCATACCTGCCCATTCTTAAGAACTGCACATCCACGGTCAGCTTGCGTAGGATATTTCCAAAAGGGTAGTCCAGGTTCCGGCCATGGTAAATGTGGCCTCTGGAGTCCTGAGCCACAATGCTGGTGCAGAAGCTGAGAGGAGGGAAAATTCCAACAGGAAAGAACGAGACAAATGAGAACGAGAAAGATGAGTTTCCTGTTTTTAAAGCAAGTCCCCAAGTAAAGCAGTTTCCTCCTCATAGTTGACATGCAAGGGAATTTCAAAAAGTTCATGGAAACTGGAATGAAAAGACAAACTCTGGTGTGAAAAAAGCCTTGAAACCAAGGGTGATTTTTTTTATAATACATATTTTCATGAGTTTTTTTTTTTTAAGACTGCTGACATTGTGAATTTCAAAGTCTTAAAAGAAATTAAGGGGTTGGTGCTGTGGCATAGCAGGTAAAGCCACCACCTGCAGTGCCGACATCCCATATGGGTGCTGGTTCAGGTCCTGGCTGCTCAACTTCTGATCCAGCTCCCCACTGATGTGCCTGGGGAAAGCACTGGAGGATGGCCCACGTGCTTGGGTCTCTGCACCCACGTGGAAGACGCAGAAGAAGCTCCTGGCTTCAGATTGGCCCAATTCCTGCTGCTAAGGCCATCTGGGAAGTGAACCAGCAGATGGAGGATCTCTCTCTCCCTCTGCCTCTCTGTAACTGTTTCAAATAAATAAATAAACCTTTTTTTTTAAAAAAAAATGAATTAAAAATTGATGTTTCCATTCCAGTTTCTATGAACTTTTTGAAGTCCTCCTGTATATATCATAACCCTTGTACAAGAACTGTTCAGGTTCACTGTCCAAGATGAAAGAGACAACAGGACACAGCTCCCCTGGGATCACTTGGGGGTACTGGACCTCCCCCTAGGCAAACAGGAACGGCATCACAAACTCAGTGAGTGGCATCCTTAACCAGCACCCTAGGTGCAGCTGACAGCTCCTGACCCCTGCTTACCCCGCCCAGCCGCCCTCCTATTTAGCATGCTGCTTCAGGCTAGCTCATCACCGGATCTCTTGTGGAGAAGGGCGCTCAACCCTGTGTCCCACATCCTGTCCCGTTGTGTCCCCTGGAGACAAGGGTCGGCTCTTCATATGCTTGCCACCTTCCTTGTCCCTCTCAGAGCTCAGAACAGAAAAGGATCGGTTCAGAATTCTGGGCTGAAGTTATTTTGAGGACAAAACACACCTACATATCCATATTCTCTGAGAATAGTTAATGCTGGGTGAACACATAGTTATAAACAGCACATCCAGCTCTGGGGGAGAAAGACAAGTCCATCCACACCCACAGAAGCCAGAGAAAAGACCCGGAAGAATGGGCTGCCCAGATCAGCACCGGCTCTCCTTTTCGTACTTGTCTGTATTGACTTTCTAGAACGCTTGCCTGTTGCTTTGCTAAGTACGAAAAAGCAAGTGTTACTTAGATTTCTTGTTTTAAGAGGAATCTTGGTCAGGGTTTAATTCCTTCCAAGGTTTCTGCTCTTCAGTGAGTCCCTGTGGGGGAGGGGACGGGGCACCTGGAAGGAGGAGCTAAAGCACAGGTGCTCTGGGGTCGGGGGCTGTGCTGGGGTGGGGGTGCGGGGCTCAGAGGAGTTCAGGCGCATCTTGGGAACTCACGGGACACCTGACACCCAGCAAGTTGCCCGCGAGGCTTGATTGAAAACAGACCCCACCACCCTCCCTGCATCCTGCCCTGGGGCCCACCACACCCCAAACCGCTTTCACTTTGGGGCGCCACATTTCGGCATGTCCACTGCGCAGTGGCCCTATCAGAGCGCGCAGTGTCCCCGGCGACCCCTGCCCTGCCGGACACGGGCTCCGCGTCCCCGCCACGGCAAACACCAAGGGATCAACGCATGGGCACAAGGCAGTGCCGGGGATGCTCGGGGCGGTTACAAGGCTGGAGGGGGCCCCGGAGCAGCGGACGGAGGGGTCAGCCCCAAACACTTCTGGCAGAGCGGGAAGCTGCCTGACCCGGGGCTTCGGGTAGAAAGAATGCCGAACGTCGGATCAGAGGAGCTGCTGCGATTTCCCCGGAGAGGCCAGCCCGCAGGCTGCAGGGCGGCCGGGTCTCCACCCGTTCTGATCGCGCCAACTCCCTCCCCCGGCGCGGGGTGAGCCAGGCGCGGCTCGGGCACTCACGCGGAGTACTCGTAGGCCAGGTTGACCAGGAGGCCGTCGGCCAGGCTGAGGTTCAGGAAGTCGCACATGCCGCGGATCTCGGCCGTGAAGGGCGAGGGCAGGAGGCGCTCCAGCTTCAAGGCCCCCTTTTCGATCAGCGCCAGGACCCACTTGGGGACTCTGTCCCTAGAAACGAAAAGGCACGGGGATGTCCAGTCCGCTCGGAGACCGGGGTGGGCGGTGCGGGCTGGTGCCACGGGCGTCCGTCCCCGAAGCGCGGTGACCCGCGAGGCCTGCCTGCAGGGCGAGGCTGAGACCCGTACACCCTGCGCCCCACTCTGGCCCGCGAAGGCTGCCCCAGGCGCGCCCGATCTCCCGGCCCGACGCCGCCCAAGGCAACCCACGCTGTTCTTGGATGCTCTGTGGACGGCAGGGCTGTCGGGGCCAGGGGCGCCTGTTGTCTCTGCGCCTAACGCCCCGTGGGCAGCGCGCGCCTGGTCCTTCCCGCCCTCGGCCCTGGCCCGCGCCCCCCACTCACTCGATGACCTGCGCCACTGCGGCGCGCACCAGCTCCACGTCGTAGTGGCGCAGGACCGGCAGCCAGCGAAGCTCTGGGGCCACGTCCAGGCTCACGTTGAAGAGCGGCGGGCCGGGGGTCGAGGCTGCGGTCGATCCCCCGACCCCGGCCAGCAGCAGCAGGAGCAGCAGCAGCTCCAGCGCCGGGCGCGCCGGGTGTCCAGTGAGTTGCATGGCTCCGGCTCCAGAGGCCTCACTGCGGGCGCCTGGGACTGGCAAGAAGAGGCGGTGGAGACGGGGGTGGGGCTGGGGGCGGGGCATGCGCGCGCCCCGCCCTCGGCCCCGCCCTCGGCCGCCTGCGGCCGCTCAGGGCTCGGCCCTGGACGCTCTCGCCGCAGGGCGCTGCGTGTGCCGGCGGCCGGCTCCCCACCCCACCCGCGCTCGCGGCCACGCCACACCTCGGAGGGCCCGGGTGAGTAGGCTGCAGCCGGCGTGGCGTAAGATGATCAGAGGTGGGAGGGGACCTACGCAGGACGTTCCCCCATCTCATGTCATTTTAGAAGTTGATTTGGAGCTTAGAACAGGAGAGCTTTTTCTGTTAAACACTCCCACCTCTTCGCAATTAAAAAAAAAAAAGCAAAAATATTTATCTAATATGTATGTGCCAATCAAAACATGCCAAAAGATTGGGCCCCGACGATGGGCTTGCCTCTGTATCAGCACCTCCCTGGTTTTTCCAGTCTTAATTTGTCCTTTGTGAAGCTTGAGAAATAGCAGTGGCTCCCCGCCCAATGGAGAGAATCAGCAGTGGTGCATAGGCTGAGTGCAAAGATGTGGACTTGCAAGCAACGCTGATGCTACAAGATAATAGAAAGCAGGATTTTTGAAACATTCAAAATGTATCCAACGGATGAAGCTACAATGTGGTAAAAATAGGCGCTATTCACAAGTAAGCTAAGTATAATTTTATGTCGTGTCTTCCTCTAGTGTTAGGTTATGTTATAGGACAGCTTGTGCTAAAGATTAAAAGGGAGATCTGAAGTTACAGAATAGGGAGCCCTCTGCCTGGATGTCAGGCACGCTTGTGTCCTGACGGCAGGGCTTATCTGTGGACCAGAACCTACAGTTTAAACAACAGGGCTGTGCCCAATGCAAGAAGGTAGGTGGGAGGGCCGGCGTTGTGGCGTAGCAGGTTAAACCGACACCTCCAGCACTGGCACTCCATATGCGTGCTGGTTTGAGACCCTGCTGCTCCACTTCCATTGGCCTGGGTAAAGCCTGGCCCAGCGCTGGTCCTTATGGCCATCTGGGGAGTGACCAGCAGACAGAAGATCTCTGTCTCTCCCTCCCTCTGTAACTCTTTTCAAATGAATACATAAATCAAAAAAAAAAAAATAGATGGATGCATCACATACAGGGTGTATTTTGTTTTGCTTTTTAGAACTGGCATCTCAGATTGTTTAGCCTAAGGGCAGTGTACTAGTTTTTTGTTTGTTTTTTTAGTAATTTATTTATTTGAAAGACAGGGAGAGAGAGTCTTCCACCTGCTGATTCACTCCCCAGATGGCCCCAACAGCCGGAGCTGGGCTGATCCAAAGCCAGGAGCCAGGAGCTTCTTCCTGGTCGCCTACGCAAGTGCAGGTGCGCAAGGACTTGGGCCCTCTTTTACTGCTTTCCCAGGCCATACCAGAGAACTGAATCAGAAGTGGAGCAGCAGGGACTCGAACCAGTACCCATGTGGGATGCCAGCACTGCAGATGGTGGCTTTACCTGCTACGCCATAGCATACTAGTTTCAAAACATCCACATCCTGTGGGTTTTTATTTTTTAAGATATATTTTATTTATTTGAAATATAGAGTAACAGATGGCTGGCACCACGGCTCACTTGGCTAATCCTCCGCCTGCGGTGCCGGCACCCCGGTTCTAGTCCCGGTTGGGGCGCTGGATTCTGTCCTGGTTGCTCCTCTTCCAGTTCAGCTCTCTGCTGTGGCCCGGGAAGGCAGTGGAAGATGGCCCAGGTGCTTGGACCCCTGCACCTGCATGGGAGACCAGGAGGAGGCACCTGGCTCCTGACTTCAGACCAGCGCAGTGCCGGCCGTAGCGGCATTTGGGGGGTGAATCAACGGAAGGAAGACCTTTCTCTCTGTCTCTCTCTCACTGACTAACTCTGCCTGTTGTTGTTGTTGGGTTTTTTTTTTTTTTTTTTAAAGAGTAACAGAGAGAGGGAGAGACAGAGAAATAGATCTTCCATTCACTGGTCCACTCCCCACAAGGCTACAACAGCCAGGCCTGGGCTAGGCTGAAGCCAGGAGCCAGGAGCTTCATCTGGGTTTGGAAACAGAACAGTCAGGACTTGAATCAGTATCTATATTGATTCAGGTGGAGACTTTACCCCTTGTGCCACAGCAGTGGTCTTGTCCTATTTTTAATACTCTTCAAAGGTGGGGCCCAGGGTCTGCGTGTAGCATAGTAGGCTAAGCCTCCTCTTGCTGCACCAGAATCCCATATGGGCACCAGTTCGAGTCCCACCTGCTCCAGTTCCCATCCAGCTCTCTGCTGTGCCATGGGAAAGCAGTGGAAGATGGCCCAAGTCCTTGGGCCCCTGCACCCATGTGGAAGACCTGGAAGAAGCTCCTGGCTCCTGGTTCAGATCGGCTCAGCTCCGGTCATTGCGGCAGTTTGGGGAGTGAACCAGCAGATGGAAGACCTCTCTCTAACTCTACCTCTCAAATAAATAATCAAATCTTTATTTAAAAAAAAAAAAAAAAGGTGGAGCCCAGTTCCTTGTTCCTTGCCCGTGGGCTGCTGCGTTTGGATTTGCTTCCCATGAAGTGAGTCCCTGAATGCCGAGGCTGGGTCGCCGGGGACCCTGCTGTGTCTTGGGTTGCTCGCTCCAGAGGACACCAGCTGTCCCGGGGACACTTACGAGGCCCCATGTTGAAGAACTGGGAGCCAGAGAGGAACTGCGGCTTCTTGCGAGCCACCGAGGAAGTGGGATCTTCCCGCCCCAGCCATGCACATCCAATTCCTGAGCCACAGAAATTGCAAGAACATTCATTGCTTTAAGCTACTAAGTGCTGAGGTGACTTGTGCTGCAATAAGATGACTAACACAGGTTTGGGGAGTACCTGTTGGGTGCTGCCACAAGAATTGCCTAATACATATTGCTTTAGAACTGGTGGTGCCGGGAAGCTGGAAGAAATTTGGGGCAGTGTTCCTTGGACAGACTTCGCAGCAGTCAGGTGGTCTTAAAGGAGACTGTCCATAGAGACAGCTTCAACAGAAGGGAGAGAATACACTGGGGCTGCTGGCGAGGGCATTTGATCTGGCAGTTAAGCCAAAGGTTAGACCACCCGAAACCCACACTGAGTCCCGGCTCTGCTCCTGATTCCAGCTTCCCTCCAATGTGCACCCTGGAAGGCAGGAGGCGATGAGGGCTCAAGTGCTTGAGTCCCTGCCCTCCACGTGGAAGACCTGAATTGAGTTCCTGGCTCCTGGCTTTGACCTGGCCCAGCCCCAGCTGTTGCAGCCATTTGGGAAGTGAACCAGTGGATGAGAGAGATTTGTTGCTTTCTCTCTCTGTGTCTCAAATAACTAAGTAAAAAAATGTATTGGGGGGACCGGCATTGTGGTATAGCAGGTTAAGCCACTACCTGCAGTGCTGGCAGCCCATATGGGCTCCAGTTCGAGTCCTGGCTGCTCTACTTCTGATCCAGCTCCCTGCAAATGTGCCTGGGAAGGCAGCAGAAGAAGGCCCAAGTCGTTGGGCCCCTGCACCCACATGGGAGATCTGGAAGAAGTTCCTGGCTCCTGGCTTTGGCCTGGCCAAGCCCCAGCCATTGCGGCCATTTGGGGAGTGAACTAGCAACTGGAAAACCTCTCTCTCCTGCTTTCTCTGCAACTCTGCCTTTCAAATACAATAAATCTTTTTTAAAAAATGGATTGGGAACTGGAAGTGAAGTTCCTTTTTTATGTAGTACCAACATGCCTAACACTACTGGTGTAATAAGGAATGGAAAAATGTACCTAAGGCACTCAGGGCTCCAGATGTATTCTGAGCAAAATGCTGAAGTTGCCACTTAGCTTTTTAGCTGCTTCTAGTAAAATATGGGGAGAGAGCAAAGCTACAGCAAGGGCTGTTAAAAAGAACCCAGGAAGTTTGCACTGTGGCATAGGGGGTTAAGGCCCCAGCCTGCAGTACCCACATCTTATATAGGAGCCGGTTTGAGTCTCGGCTGCTTCACTTCTGATCTAGCTCTCTGCTATGGCCTGGGAAAGCAGTGGAAGATGGCCCAAATCCTTGGGCCCCTGCACCCACGTGTGAGACCCAGAAGATGCTCCTGGCTCCTGGCTTCAGACTGGCTCAGCTCTGGCCATTGCAGCCATTTAGGGAGTGAACCAGCGGATGGAAGACTTCTATCTGTCTCTCCCTCTCTCTAACTCTTTCAAATAAATAAAATAAATCTTAAAAAAATCCAGGATTGGTTCTGAAAATCCTCATACCCAAAGAATACGTAGGAATGCAGTATCCAAAATGTATAAAGGCCTCCGGTGTAATTCAGTGCTGCCTACCAGAGGCGAAGCGTCACAGGCTCCACAACCAACATTTCCACTCTAGTTTTTTCTTTTTTTTTAAAATTTACTTGACAGGTAGAGTTATAGACAGTGAGAGAGACAGAGAGAAAGGTCTTCCTTCTGTTGGTTCACTCCCCAAATGGCCGCCATGGCCGGTGCTGCGCCAATCCGAAGCCAGGAGTCAGGCGCCTCCTCCTGGTCGGGTGCAGGGGCCCAAGCACTTGGGCCATCCTCCACTGGAAGAGGAGCAACCGGGACTAGAACCCAGAGCCCATATGGGATGCTGGCGCCGCAGGTGGAGGATTAACCAAGTGAGCCACGTGCTGGCCGTGCTAGTTTTCTATCCAAAAACTGCTTAAGAAAAAATGCTAAGCACACACACCCTCAGACATGTCCAAAGATGTATATTGGAGCAAGGTTCTGAAATAGCAAAAAAGTCCAAACAACCTACAAAACAACCTAACTGCTCTTCAGTAGGGACGTGGTAAACCTGGGTGTAGGACTAAACAGTGGAAACTGTAAAACAAAGAAAAGGATCTTCCTTCATCAGGACCCTAACACTGAGGTACCTAAATAGTCAGCAAGAGAATATATAAAACGCTGGTTACGTAATGATATTGTGTGCCATATACATACACACATACAAGGGCACTCCACACAGTCACAATGTAGAATTAAGAGGAGTTTGGTTTTGATGCAAAGCAAAGTTTAAATTCATACACAGCTTGTTTGTAGTATGCATTTTCCATGAACTTTCTGAAGATCTCTCATATATAAGTATATATATCATTAAAAAAAATACTCCAAAGTAGTGGTTATCCCTGAGAAGGGAGAAGAGATGGGAGGGACTTAATTATGTCCAATGTTCTTTTCTTTAACCAAGCAACAAAAAAAGGCAAAATGATAACAGTAAACAAAATTGTAAGATGGCTATGTCTCATTTTCTATTTTTTAAAAAATTCACGGTTCAGAAGATACAATAGTTAAATTTTTAGAAAGAGGAAGAATCAAGTATCCATACAGAAGTGTGTCAAATGTCATAATTTAGTTTCCATGTAATTCCGTTAAACTTCCCCTTTTTAACAGTTCCCAGAATAAAGCTTCCCATTTTATCCTTAGTTTCCATTCAAAGCACCCCTGATGTTACCTTAGATGTTAGATTCAGATGCTACATTAGATATTAGAAATAGCAGGTACACCCAAGTTGGATTTTGCTTAGATGAAACTAAAAACGATCTCTCTTTTTTTTTTTTTTTTTTTGGACAGGCAGAGTGGATAGTGAGAGAGAGAGACAGAGAGAAAGGTCTTCCTTTTTGCCGTTGGTTCACCCTCCAATGGCCGCTGTGGTCGGCGCATCGTGCTGATCCAAAGGCAGGAGCCAGGTGCTTCTCCTGGTATCCCATGGGGTGCAGGGCCCAAGCACTTGGGCCATCCTCCACTGCCTTCCCGGGCCATAGCAGAGAGCTGGCCTGGAAGAGGGGCAACCGGGACAGAATCCGGCGCCCCAACCGGGACTAGAACCCGGTGTGCCGGCGCCTCAAGGTGGAGGATTAGCATGTTAAGCCACGGCACTGGCTAAGATCTCTATTTTTAAAATATGCTCGGCAAAAATGTCTTATAAGCAACATTACAAAATGTTTAGATGGACAGGGGAAAAAAAAAAAAAACAAACCTCGGCCATATTTCAACCATCCAAACCCAGCAACTAGTTTTGTATATATGTATTTTATTTGTAGAACTATAAGCTGTAAGAGGTACCATTGTTATAGGGACCTTGAAGAAAACTGACACAATGCTTCCTTACTGGAGTTTTTAAAAAATGTTTTATTTTCATCTACTTGAGAGGCAGAGAGAGAGCGAGAGAGCGAGTGAGCGAGTAAGCTATTTTCTACCTGCTGGTTCACTTTCCAAGTCCCTGTACCAAATGCCAAAGCCAGGAACCAGGAACTCTGTTCTGATCTCCTATGTGAGTGGCAGGGGCTCACTGAACCCAGGATCTGCATTAGCAGGAAGCTGGAGTCAGGAGCTAAAAACCCAAGTTGGCATTTTAACTGGCCAAGGGCAGTTGCTCATTCTGTCTCCCTCTCAAGTAAGTAAATTAAAACAAAACATTTTTTAGTTCCCATTTTGCAGATTGTGACATGGATCCCATGTGATCATAGCAGATTTCAGACCTAGTTTGTAATGCATAGGCAATGATGATTATGTCAAGACTATTGTGTGGTTTTGAAGAATTTTAAACATATCTGGAATTCAGAGTTTAAAAATGTCAAAAAAAAAAAAAATCAGGGCTGGCATTGTGGCACAGTGGATAAAGCCTCCTCCCACAACGAAGGCACCCCTTATGGGTGCCAGGTCCAGTTCTGGCTGCTCTACTTGCAATTCAGCTCCCTGCTAATAGCCTGGGAAAAGCAGCAGAAGATGGTCCAAGTGTTTGGCCTCCAATACTCATGTAGGAGACCCAGATGAAATTCCTGCCTCCTGGCTTGGCCTGGTTCAGCCCTGGCCGTTGTGGCTGGCCAAGGGAAGTAAGGCAGTGAATATAAGATTTCTATTTTTTTTTTTTTTTAAGATTTGATTATTTTTATTTGAAAAGCAGAGTTACAGAGAAAAAGAGAGAGAGTCTTCCATCCACTGGTTCACTCCCTAGATGGCTGCAATGGCCAGAGCTGTGCTGATCTGAAGCCAGGAGCCAGGAGCTTCTTCTGGGTCCCCGACGTGGGTGCAAGGGCCCAAGGACTTGGGCCATCTTCTACTGCTTTCCCAGACCATAGCAGAGAACTGGATCGGAAGAGGAGCAGTCGGTTCTAGAACCAGCACCCATATGGGATGTCGGCACTGCAGGTGGCAGCTTTACCTGCTACCCCATGGTGCCAGCCCTTCTTTCTAACTCTTTCAAATAGATAAATTTTTTTTTTAACAATGTAAAAAAAGTTATCTGGGCCGGCGCCGTGGCTCAACAGGCTAATCCTCCGCCTTGCGGCGCCGGCACACCGGGTTCTAGTCCCGGTCGGGGCACCGATCCTGTCCCGGTTGCCCCTCTTCCAGGCCAGCTCTCTGCGGTGGCCAGGGAGTGCAGTGGAGGATGGCCCAAGTGTTTGGGCTCTGCACCCCATGGGAGACCAGGAGAAGCACCTGGCTCCTGCCATCGGAACAGCGCGGTGCGCCGGCCGCAGCGCGCTACCGCGGCGGCCATTGGAGGGTGAACCAACGGCAAAAGGAAGACCTTTCTCTCTGTCTCTCTCTCTCTCTCACTGTCCACTCTGCCTGTCAAAAAAAAAAAAAAAAAAAAAAGTTATCTGAAAATCACTTTATTTCATTTTATGCTCTGCTTTTGAAAAGTGGATATTTTCACATTACTATTTACCAAAGTACTTACTGTTTAAATATTCTATTAATATATCAAATATACTGATATCCCAAGCCTCTTAACTATTCTCATATCTTAGACATTTCCTTGTACTCCTTTTTGTCATTGTAAAATTATATTACAATGAGTATCTCCTCACAGATGGCTGTGGCAGGCATTGGTAACTGTTTATCCTCAATCCATTCCCCCTCTCCTTGCTAACAGCAGCCAGTTCTGTTGGGATGGGCGTACACCTCTGAGCTGGGGGTCAGCAATCCCACCTCTTGCTCTCCTGGCTTCTCCAGCTGGTAGGTTGGCAGGGTAGCTAGGTAACCCAGTTCTGGTTAATGAGATGGAAGGGGAAGTCTGTTGGAAGTATTCTGCTAAAGCTTTGGCTTTCCTGGTGAAAGGACAGGTGTGGCAACGCAACTGTTGCCTCTTCTTCTGCCTCAAACATGGAAGACAAGGTATCAACCTATGTCCATTTTACAGAAGTAAAAACTGAGGCACAGAAATGTTGAGTGAGCTGCACAGGATCAAGCAGCCGTGTCCGAGCCAGTCTTCTAATCCAAAGTCTGGCCTCCGCACACTGCGAATGGGAAAGCAGAAGGGGAGTCCAAGGTCTTGATGCCGTCACTGAGCAGTTACTCAGAACGCAGGCCACCAGCTCTCACCTGCACCTGCACCTTGGCAGAGCAACGCCAGCTGGCCAGGGGCCTTCTGGGATGCAGATGCTGTGAGCCAGGACACTGGCAGGAAGGGGATCCACAAGGTGGACAGAGCTCCTCCGCGCCTTCAACCTCACCCCTGCCTCGGGCCAACGTGCGTCCCCAACTCGCAAGAAATCTCACACAGGTCAGTCTCGATGTACTTTATATTTTTACTTCAAAATAAAGTTATTCTGTTTTTTAAAAACAATGACATGAGTAAAAACTTATCATTATGGAAGATTCAGAAAGTAACATCAAAAGAAGAAGTGCACGTGTGAGTCCAGCGTTTAAGAAGACTGTAATATACGGCACAGTTCCTCTAGGGCTCTCATTATTCCCCACTTCCTCACATGTATGACTGCATTACACTACAAATACTTCCGTGCTCATTGACAGGAAGCATTCTCCAATGTAAACATTTTAATGTCACATGATATTTTATCACATGGATAAATCAGTTTATTAAACTACTTTGATATCGTGACTGGACTAACACGACAGCAGAATCTGCAGGAGAAGTAAGATGCCCACACAGAGTGCTCTAGACAAAGAGTCTATGCTACTTAAATACGGCAGAATTAGCCAGGCTGTCTGCTCTTGTTCGCATTTTCAAACAAGTGTAGATCAAAGACTCCACCCTGTGATGGGAGCTTTGTCCTTATATGAGAAACATCTCCAGGTCCCTGGCCGACCCCTCCCCTTATTTGTGGTCAAGGTCTCTCCGCAATCTCACAAAGCACGCTGCAGAACCACTGACACGAGAACTGAAACAATGGCCCTTGGCACTGCCACGTGACAGCTTAAACATGTTACCCAAACAGCCTTGAAACAGAACGTTCCGGTGCAGACAGACCTGCCGTGGAATCCTCTGGAGATTTTAAGATTTCAAAGAATTACAGTATGCACCACAAAGCATTTATACAACCATAACCTTTCAAAAATCATACCAAAACGAGGTCAACTTTTACTCCTTAACTTTTCCTCGCAGGCTTGGGCAATCACCTCCTGGCCCCTGTTCGTCCCGAGCGTCACACGGAGAGCGGACAGGCCCTGCAGCGACTGCCAGCTGCCCTGCTCCCTCCTTAGGGTCCCTCCGCCCTGGGCTGGGCCTTTTTTTTTTTTTTTTTCCTGACAAAAATTCTATTTATGGCATATACTGGTGTTTTATGTATATACTGTGAAATAACTGAATCAAGACAGTTAATATATCCATCACCTAGTACACTTCTTTTTCGTGTGTGATCATGCCTTCTGCCAGCTCTATAAGCTGCTTTGTTATAAAATCATTGTGGATGAGACTGAAAAGCTCAAATTCAGCCACTGCTGACTTCTTCAAATTAACAATAAATAGGAGATATTTTGAAGCAAAGATTTATAAACTAACTAGGAATTAGACAAATAAGATATTAAAGAATTAAGGAAATAGAAGTTAAGAACGAGCCTTTTAAAACTAGGTACCTTCCCATGTTGCTGGCTGGCTAAGAGGAGACTGGGGCCACAGTAGAACGGAGGCAGAACACAGAACGGACTTTGGCCTCTTGGCATCGAGTGCACTGGGAAAACCCGAGGGAAGGCCTGCACTCCCGGGCACTGTCACACTCACGCGGAAAAGCGGCGGCCTTTGGCTGCTCTGCCATTTTAAACCTAACCCACCTTCTCAACCTAGGCACAGGAGGAGACACGCAGCTCTGAGACTACACTAAAGAGAGCAGTTTCAGGTCTGAAATGTACCAATTTGCATTGGGCACTTCCTGTGACAGCTGCCTCTGACAGCTCATAATCGCCCAGCAGCGATGGGGAAGGTCACAAAGTTTTGCTTCAATAAAACTGAAATTGGACCCAGAAAGTGAATAAAGGAATTGGGATGGGAACTAGAAAAGTGAGCCAGGAGCTGCTTTCTGTGAGGGCAGAAAACTGCCTTTTATTCCACTATGGAGTAACACGTTCTCGTCTGTCACAAGACAGCTAAGAAATCTGCAGCAAAGGGCACCAGACTATTTCCAAGTGCAACAACTTGCATGCAAAGCAACTGGCCCCTGGGGTCAGCTCGAGCATGCTGGGGAGGAGAACACACGCTTCTCCACACGCATGGGAGCACCGATTGGACGCGAGAACCTTCGACTGGGCCAAGGCGAACAGTGGGCTCAAAATAGGAGGGGATGAAGGGAAGCCGAGATGAAGAGCAGACAGCTCAGGTGGTGAACTGAAGACGAACTGTGTACTACCATTTATAGTTAAGGCAGTTTAAAAAGGGAAGTCTTAACCAAAAAACCATTACACAGCACTCAAAAAAAAAAAAAAAAAAAAAATCACCTTCTGGCCTGACTGAAAGAGCTACACTGTCTGGATCTGTACAGCAGGGCCCTGTTCTCAGCAGGTAAGCCTATTTACAAGTAAGAACCTCTTACTCTTGTAACACTGTCCTGCTTTAAGAGAATATATAACTCCCATCCCCGCAGAGCTGGCCCAAAGGCCTCAGGGACCCAGGTACACAGGGACCCATCTCCACAAGGGAACTATGTACATTGCATTGGAAGCACAGGTATACACCTGTCCCCATTAGGTGGCCACCGCCTTGGGTGAAGGGGTTATGGCTCATTCATTTCTATATGTACAATGACAAGTAGTAGGCACCCAACAATTTTTTTTGGTATAAATGCTACATGAAAATGTGTTTACAATATTACTATTTACATTTCAAACATGCCACCAGTATCCGCCTCCACAGTGAAAGCACTGAAGTACCACCAACTTTACTGCAGTTTTCACAACAGAACGCTTCTGGACTTCTATAATGTGAACCAATAGTCTTGCTTTACTATTACTCAGAGCAATGATACAAACAGCATTCTCTTTGGATTGGAAAACTTGCTTGGAAGTTACTTCATTCTTTTTCTCTTTTTCAAAAGTGCATCTCGTAGTGCCAACTGGAAGATAAGAAAAAAATTACTTAAACACGGCATCTCTTAAGTAATCCCACTATACTAATTTGGTTATAAGAAAGTTTACCAACAAGGAATCACTGGTTAATACATCTTCCCGAAAAACTACACACGATGAAACATTTCTTAGCAGAGACGAAATCAGTATCCAGGCTGAGGGCCTTCACACTGCTAGGGAATGGGGACACGCATGGCCCATGGGGACAAGAAGCTCAAAACCAGAGCGACTGCAGGATGCAGACACTAGGGATGACGTGTCGCTGCTTCACATGTGGCTCTTACTGCTGTGCAGATGTCAGCGAAATACTCTAAGAACCAACAGATGAGATTTCTCCTCAGCAGCTTTTTCCAAGACACACAGGCCATTCAATATGACACACAGGGACCACGTACAGATGTCTAAACAGCATCCAGCATTTATGCAGACCCAAGGTAACTGTTAGATACTCGGAAACAGAACTGTTCCCGTATCTGCGGGATTCCAGGTGGGTTTGTTTAATGTAGCATACAAACTAAGAACACTTTACAATCAGTAAATGCTTTACAGTAACTCAGACATGAGGAAATTAACTGGGGAGCAGCTAACCACAGATAGCTATGGAGCATCTGCCATGTGGCTGGATCAAACTGAGATGTGCTGTGCTGTAAAATGCACACTGGATTTTGGGTAGTTAAAAACAAAAAGGTAAAACATCTCAATAATTTGTATGCTGATTTACATGTTACAGTGTTACTACTTTAGATAAATGGGGCTAGTAGGATATAGTATTAAAATTAACTTCATCTTTCTTTTCATTTTGAAATCTTGTATGCAATTCATATTACATTTCTACTGAACAATGAGGAAGAGAATATAGAAAAATCAGGAACCTAGAGTAACTTTTTTTTTTTTTTTTTTTTTTGACAGGCAGAGTGGACAGTGAGAGAGAGAGAGAGAGACAGAGAGAAAGGTCCTCCTTTGCCGTTGGTTCACCCTCCAATGGCCGCCGCGGTAGCGCGCTGCGGCCGGCGCACCGCACTGTTCCGATGGCAGGAGCCAGGTGCTTATCCTGGTCTCCCATGGGGTGCAGAGCCCAAACACTTGGGCCATCCTCCACTGCACTCCCTGGCCACAGCAGAGAGCTGGCCTGGAAGAGGGGCAACCGGGACAGGATCGGTGCCCCAACCGGGACTAGAACCCGGTGTGCCGGCGCCGCAAGGCGGAGGATTAGCCTGTTGAGCCACGGCGCTGGCCCCTAGAGTAACATTTTAAAAGGGAGAGTCCTTGAGGAAAATACAGGACAAGGAGATACACACAGAAATTCTGGTTAATTCCAGGCTCCAAATAGCAAGAAAATTAGAGAACGAGGAAAAAATTCTTGAACCAGCACGTGCAGATGTCCAGTGAACTCAATTCTTTCACAAAAAATTCATTAATTATGATAGACAAGGTGTTGACAAGGAAGAAATAAGACAACACCACTGTGCCAAAAAGCCCTGCCATGGAACAGGAGAGGTGGGGACAAGCCTAAGCTCAAATGTAACAAAGTCACATGGATCGCATAATAGAGGAGGGCCCACCCACTCTATCATTACTCTTCCTTACCCTAAAGTGTTACTTAGGGGCCTCTGAAGGATAAACTAGTGGATTCAAGTTTGGGAGAATTTGGCAAAACACAAGTGTTCTTAAAATCGTAGGTGACACCTGTCTTTTCACAGTAATATCAGTAGTTTCCACTAAAAATCATGGCACTTTATTGTTGACACGGATGTTACTGAAGAGTTTAGAAACAGAAAGATTAAGCAAGCAGAGAATTTAAACGGCACCTTAATTCAGTGAATCCCTTCTTGGTGCCAACACTGCCACAGCACCGCCCCAGGAGCCTGGCTGTCACAGGTCAGGCCTGGCTGGCTCATCGTGCCTGGCTGCTGAGAACCAGGGGCTGTTTTCCCCTGGACTCACTATCCTGGAGACTACCTCAGAAACAAGCCGTTTCTGAGATATCCTCACACGAAGCCATTGTTTTTTGAAAAGGACCAGGCATCAAATTACGTCCTTGGTTTGCAGACTGTATTTCATGGGGCACAGGTCAGGAGTTTCGCATGGGAGAACACCTCGGAGATGATCCAGCTTGCACTCTGCACTCTTACTCAGGAGAAAATGGACACCACGCTGGCCACACAGCTGAGTGCCGGCCATATCAGGCACCCTGACGCTGTCCTGCCTCTCTGTGCTCCCACTCACCCCAAAGAACACACACAACATGTGATCTCTAGAAGGCACAACTCGTCTCAAACATAAAGCAGCCTTAGCCTACAGCCCTCCTCCTGCCACCTGCTCACCTGCTTTTCGCGGAAGGAACGCTTGTTTTTGGACCGGACGTTCTGGCTATACCGCATCATCATAAAGTTCTTCTGCTTTTTCTTCTCTTTATTTGTGGAACTGGCGAATGGGTTCATTTTGGTTTTCTTTCGCACAAATTCCTTTCGGTCTGTTTTCCCAGCCTATCAGCACAAAAAGATGGACACGTTTTCTGGAACTGCCCTTTGGGAGTTACCTAATCATCATCAACATCACCTGTGTGTGGTGCTGTACCGGATGCCAGGGACACGAGATGGACAGGAGACAGCCCTTGCTTCCCAGGGCTGGGTCCAGGGCAGACGTCCAGAAGGAAGCTGGAAAGGTAGGCGGGATGCCAGCCATGGCCAGCCAAGGCACAGCCAGGGGCAGACTCTACCTGGCCAGGGCTTTTCACTGCCGCAGGCGGACAGTCCGGCTTCTCTGTCAGCGCCCTGAGCCACGCACTCTGTGAACGTGAACGTGAACGTGTAACACTGCCGTTTGTGCTTGCATCTTGTGTGTGTGTGTGTGTGTGTGTGTGGTGGATACACAGCTGCACACGCTTGTCAAAACTCCGCTACCTTCACACATCTGTGGGTTTTATTCTCTGCTAACTGTACCCTTAATTCTGGAGAACCAGAACAACATGCCTCACTCACCATTGCAGTCGCCAGCCTCGTCTCCTTGTCAGACTTTGGCTTTTTATGAAGGCGTTCAATATCCCGAAGGGACAGTAACTCGCCCCTGGGGTGAGAGAAAAAGAAAATAGGAAGCGAGGGTGGAATTCCTTTCCCAGTGCTTGCCCTGCCAACACGAGCTGACGGAAGCCCCGGAGCTCGGGCCGTTTTACCTGCGGTCCTCGTCACTGTCTATCTCAATGTATTTCCTCTTCGCGGCTTTCCCAGGGGCAGCGTCCAGTTCTTTCCTCATCTGGGCAATGCGGATCTTCTGGAAGTCTTCCTGAGTCAAAACCCGACTGGTGCTGACGGCGGCAGCTTTGGCTTTGCGTTCCTCCGCGGGCATGCTGTCCAGCTTCCGGGACTTGAGAGCACACACAGAGAGGCTGAGATGGCCACGGGCTCAAGGGAGAACCCAGCCGTCCGATTCCAGCCTCGCACGTGACCCAGCTTAGTGAACCCCGGAAGAGGGCACGTTAGGACTTACAATTTCTTGCTGTTCTTCATCGGAAGAGTGGTGCACGTCAACCCACTCCCCGTCAGCATCCTCCTCATCCTCCTCACTGAGACTGGCGCTTTCCCACCCATCTGTGTGAAGAAAGCACACGGCTGTTCCTGTCACGCTAGGCCGGCTGCTCAGATACTAAGCAACACAAAAGGCAGGGCACACACCTGGAGTATCTGCTAGCCAAGCATCGAGCGCTATTCATGTTAAATACGCCACATCAGCATAGTTAATCTAAGGAGTGGAGAATAAGCACCAGCCGAGAACCTACCAGGAGCCAAAACCTCACAACCACTCTCTCTAGTCCCCACGACTCAGCAGAGCAGGAACGCACTCTCGGGGTTACGTCACACTGCTAGGAGCGGCAGCCTCCGCCAGAATCATGAAAACCACGTCTCACTCTAGGGCCCAACCGCACCAAACCAAACTGCACTTTTTTTTATTTGTTTTTTATTTATTTCCCCCCCAAAGAAACCTTTTATTTAGGAATAAAGAATTGATGCATTTCATAAGTACAACTTTAGGAACATAGTGATTCTTCCCACCATACTCACCCTCCCACCCACTCTCTCACCCCTCCTCCTCCTCCCTCTCCCATTCCTGGTCCCATTCTCTCCTAAGATCCATTTTCAATTAACTTTATACACAGAAGACCAACTCTGAACTAAGAGTTCAACAATTTGCATGGGACACAATAAACAAAAAACAAAACAAACCTGTTCCTCAACAGTCAAGAGAAGGGTTATTCAAAGCCATTGCATCTTGAAGTTAATTTCACTTGTGCACCTGTGCTGGCAACACAGCACGTACCTGACTAATACAGCCAGGTATATTTATACATGTACGGGAAACTAGTTACAGTCACCCAGATAACTGAGGTAGAAGATTCTGGAAGGGAAAGAACCTGGTAGACACGTCAACAAAGGCGGGTCACCATTCTGAATGCAGCCACTACAGTAAGCTTTCTAACCTCAGACGTGCATGGCCTTCCTGTGGCTCCCCAGCTCTGCAGGACAGTGGCCAGCTCCTGGTCAGGCAAATACACTGCCACCAGCCTCCTACTGTGCTTGTCCCACCTCGTGTCTCACATGCTAAGAGTTCTCAGTCCTTCAGGACTTGGCTCACGCTCCGCGTGCAACGGCTGCACTATCCCAGCACTCTTGGCCCAACTCCTGGCTCACCCGGAACCATCGCTCTCAAGCCGTTGAGAACTTTGTTTGGGGTGGGCCTGACTTCTGCACTTCAGGCATCACTGCAATGATAAATCTTTTTTAACACTTTACTGCTCGGCTTTTCATGAAAGGCCTTCAGGAAGAGCAGCAATATCATTCATCTTTGTGTTCACAAAGGCTGGCTTTCTGGCTGCTTAACCTTTGCCGAAGGCTGGTGTTACGGTACAGCGGGCAGCGGGTTAAGACATTGCCTGTTACGTGGGCATCTGTATGAAAGCCAGTTTGAGCCCCAGCTACTCTACTTCCAATCCAGCTCCCTGCTAATGTGTCTGGGAAAGCAGTGGAAGATGGCCCAAGTGCTGGGCCCCTGCACCCACATGAGAGTTCCAGATGGGCTGTGTCCAGCCCCAGCCATTGCAGCCACCTGGGAAGCAAACTAGCAGCAGGAAGATTCCTCTCTGTGTAACTCCATCTTTCAGTGAATAAACCAAGAAAGCTTTGCTGAACGAATGAATGAATATTAAAAAGGAAGACAGGACTTTGATATCAGAAAGGAGTTCCTCGAACATTCTTCAAGTTCAATAAACATTTTCCTTCAACAAGGAGAGTTTGAAGATCATCCCAAGAACGAATCTGCACTTTTCTTTTAGGCCACAGACACAAAACCATTATTTTTCTCAAGTGCCAAACAGCATGTCCTTGACATGAAAAGACATCCTAAACCGGAAATGCACATCTCCATGAGACCATAGCTCCCCATGGGCAGGAGGCCTGCTCCACGGTTTCCCAAGGCTGCTAACCCTGAGAGTCCGTTCCTCTTTTGCTGAGGGAGAGTGGCTGTAAGGTTTTGGCTCAAGATATATATTCTTGAGAGTGCTTGCCACTCAGTTATGTTTTCAGTGAATGTCTGCTGAAGGAATGTTCAGATCGCATGGAGATTTAAAGGCCAACACAGATGCAGCAGGAGTGATTGTGCCCCCAGCAACAGTGAAACAGAAGCGAACCTTCGTCATTTTCAGCATTCTCTTCTTCCTCAACTTCCAAGACTTCTGCTCCTGGGATATAATCTTTAGCATCTAATTCTCCGTATTCCTGTACTCGCGCCTCTGTGGAGGCCTCTGTAGGCTTACCCTAAAGGAGGAGACAATGTTTATAATAAGGTGTTAGATTGCAAAAATTTATATAAAGTGTCTTCTCTAGGTTTCTGAATTTTGAAGGGAGCACCAAACAAAATGGAGGCACGCACATGACAAAAACTGCCTGCTTATGTCTGAGACCAAAGTAAAGCCACAGCCAGAACTCAGCCACTATTTTCTTACTCTCCTCTGATGCAGCTCAAGAAACTGGCAGTTATTAGACAGTACCTGCTCCAGTTTTTTAAGTCAGGAAAACACCATCTCTCCTTGTATCGTATACACACATCCTGCCCTCCCTTCTAACCACAAAGAGTAGGATCCGGCTAAAGAACAGCCTGTTCAATACCGAGACCAGCTACTGACTGACCTTTGAGATTCCAATCCATTAACATCCGTAAACATTTTCAAGCTGAGACAGCCTGACAGGTTTTTTAATCTCAGTCATCAGGGCCGGCATTGTTGCACCGTGGGTTAAGCCATTGCCTGAATCACTGGCATTCCATATGAATGTTGGTTCAATTCCTGGCTTCTCTACTTCTGATCTAGCTCCTCGTTAACGTGCCTGGGAAAGTAGAGGGGGATGGCCCAAGTGCTTGAACTCCAGTCCCCCACATAGGAGACCCGGATGGAGTTCCAGGCTGGCTTCAGCCTGGCCCAGCCCTGACTACTATAGCCATTTGGGGAGAACTGGTAGATGGATGATTTTTTTTTCCTCTCTCTCTTCCCCTCTTCTTGTAACTCTGCCTCTCAAATAAATAAATAAATAGTTTTTTTTTTTTTTTTTTTAAAGACGGTCCTCTTCTTTGAGTACATGCCAATCATAAAACATCTACAGTCTTGCAATTCAATCAATTTTAACTGAAACTTAAAATAAAATCCTGGGTATCACGAGTACTCATAATGGAAGCACCACAAATACTAGAAATCAGATTGCAGGAAGTAACTCTCGCTTTCTGAGACCACAGCCTTCAGACCAAGCATACGTGTCTCACCCACCCGGAACTTCTTCTGCAACATCTGTGGGTTCAGGGTGCGGAAGAGCTGAATCAAAGTTCTAGCAGCCATCATTACATCTGCAAAGCAATGACTTCATCAGAAATCCTGGAGCAGAGTGTAGTGAGGCGAAAACCAGTCACGCAGTAACCTTGGGTCTACACACAACACCGAGCGACTTACTCTTATCTTTGTGCGTTTTATACTGAGCCAAGTCTTGGAGAAGTTCTTCACTCATGGCTAGAGGACACCGAGCTGTTATCTCTTTGATAGCATTGATGCTAGAAAAGGAAAATAAACTTTTAAAAAAGCCAAAACAGCAGTTTTATATGGTTCCATCAAAAAATATTTTCTAAGGAAATGAAATCCAAAATACAGATTGGGTTTTGGATGGCACAGGTTTCTAAAACTGCAGCACGGCAGTGTGAGGGGGGCTGGCTTAGGGGGCTTTTATTCCAGAGTTACTGCCATTTCTGCTACTGGTGGAGTAAGAAACCATGTCTGGCATACCAAATCATGGCAGCATTTACTCCCTAACTCTTTGGGGAGAAGCGACTGGGTCAGATAAGAAAGGTTAAGGTCTTTAGGGCCATTGGTCTCACAAATATATTCCAAGGGAGGTAAAAAGCAACTGTTTGCACATCCTTTACTTATCAGAACAGATTAGATCATCCTCAAACCAGTGCTGATACAGTGTTTTCAAAGTAATCAAGAATTAAACTCTGATTCAATAATACATCATCTGTTCCATGGTTAAGACATGAATTCAGGACAGGAAGATAAGAGAAAAACACTTAGATTGCCAAGCAATCATTCATTTAACAGAGGAAAACTAGTAAAAAATAAAATCGAAAAGACAAAACTGAAGGACAACTATCTTCTCTGGCTGCGTTCTCAAAATTCTAACCACTAAAATAAATATAGCAGGCCTCTGAGAAGACTGAACTATATTTTCAACTGCTTTGTTGGAGGTCACACAACCAGATGAAATCTTCATTTGAAGTGCACGCAGCTCAACAGAAGCCTACCTGCTGCCCCCAACCCTTAGTACATACCCTACGGTCATGACTTCCCCAGAGTTCTTGTCGGTAACAAAATTGTTGGCCACCGTCATGAGCAACGACTGAATGATCTGAATTGGGCACAAAAGGACAAAGGAGTGAAGGTGAAAGGTGTGTGCCCACGCAGACACCCGAGCACACAAGGGCAGGTTACACCCCAAGGAAACACCTTCACCCTCACTGTGCAGCTGGACAGAAAGAAGCCTAAGCAAGACAGGGGAAACACTGCTTCATTCTGGAGTTTTGTTTCTGGGCTCTGTTCAGCCTAAAGGTTACTTTTGCTTAACATTTTTCAATACAAATGCGAAAAAAAACCCCTATTTTGACACAGGATAATCCAGTACTGTTTGATCAAAGAAAGTAATTACTAGCTTTTGAGAAATAATCATTATAATCTCCCCTAAACATAAAATGTGTGTGTGCGTGTGTGTTTTAAAGGTTTATTTTATATATTTGAAAGTGAGGGGGGCCAGTGCTGTGGCGCAGCGGGTAAAGCTATCGCTTGCAGTGCCAGCATCCCATATGGGCACTGGTTTGAATCCTGGTTGCTCCACTGCCGATCCAGCTCTCTGCTGTGGTCTGGGAAAGCAGTAGAAGATGGCTCAAGTTCTTGGGCACCTACACCCATGTGGGAGACCCGGAAGAAGCTCCTGGCTCCTGGCTTTGGATCGGTGCAGCTCTGACCGTTGCGGCCAATTGGGGAGTGAACCAGTGCATGGAAGACCTGTCTCTCTCTCTCTCTCTTTCTCTGCCTCTCCTTTTCTCTCTGTGTAATTCTGATTTTCAAATAAATAAATAAATCTTAAAAAAAAAAAAAAAAAAAAAGAAAATGAGGGACAGATCTTTTACCTTCTGGCTCACACCCCTAATGGGTCATTTGGGTTGGACCAGGCCAAAGCCAGAAGCCTGTAACTGCATCTTGGTCTTCCACATGGGTGCAGGGACCCAAGCACTAGAACCATCTGCCAATGCCTTCCCAGGCACATTAGCCGGGAGCTGGATCAGAAATGCAGCAGCCAGAACTTCCATCAGTGTTCCAATATGGGATGCCAGCATCGCAGCTAGAGGCTTAACTTACTGAGCCACAATGCTGTCCCCAAAATTTACTTACTAAACAAAATCAGAATTCTCAACGACTGGTCTGAAAGAAACATCACTTTCTGCATAAATGAACTTCTATGCGTCATAGTATTTCAAAAAAATGTGTGAAGAAATGAAATTAAAAGATAGTTTATTTTGGTGCAGAATCACTTTGAAATCCATGTAGAGTTTTTTCTTTTTTTGCTTTTATTTTGTTTGTTTTTGCACTTGTCGGGGCCTGGGTTTCACCTCCCCACACCAAAGCAATGGGAGGTGAGCTGAGGCTCCTAGAGGCTCTAGGCGCGGAGTCTCACCCATAGCCATGGCCAAAGCCAGGGTGATTTTCAACCAACGCCATGGAGTTTTTTCATAATATTCATTTCCTATGAACTTTTTGAAGATCCATCGTATGTGTGGATTTAACTTTTTTTTTTTTTTTTTTGGCAGCAAGATAACCTTATCTTTTAGTTCCATTTTCTTCCATGAACTTTTTAAAGTCTCTTCATAAGTGCTCTTAAGAGCCAGAGCCAGCCTCTGTGGGGAAGTAAGCGCAGTGCACCAGCAACAGCACTGCTACGCAGGCACTGGGGCCGGGAGTAAGGTGGAAGGTTCTCACCTCTGGGGGCACCAGGTGATGAGAAGCTTGTGCAGCAAACAGCAGGATCTTCGTTACTTCTGAAAACACAAGAGATCAGAGAGCTCACAGTCAGCTCATTGCTCTGCCCTGTGGGGCTATGGCGTCGAGGCAAGCATGTGCCGGCCTTAGTGCTGCTGCTGCTCCGCCTGCAACACCCAACCCCAGACAGCCATGTGGCCATGTGGCTCACCCTCTCACCTCCTTCAGGTCCCCGCCAGCTGCTGCCTCATCAAAGGGTCTTTCCTGACCACGCCATCCGAAACAGAGCCCACCCCCACCGTACTCCTCCTGTGTCCTTACCCTGCTTCCTTTCTCTCAAAACACTTCTCTTCACTTGCACATACCATACTCAGTGCAGGACTTTACATGCTTAGTGTCTAACACAGCGCCTCCACAGAAATCACTAAATAAGTACTTCCAAACAGATGCATAAGTACAAGCACGGCTACGCATTCATCTTCTTTCAAGGGGCAGCACAGCGTGTGGAAAGAACAAGGATGAAGCCTGACTTGCTATTTAAGTGGCTGAGTGATCCTGGGCTTTTCTTCTTCTTTCTAGACTTTGTAAGACTGATGTGAGGACTGGTTAGTGATGTATACAAAGCACTTAACAGAGGGCCTGGCTTGGCTCATGTTAGAAGCTCAACAAATGTTAGTGTCCTTCCTACCTTGTTTTCAAAATCAAATTTATGTTTTCACTGGGAATGCACACCAGGGCAATGAGAGCAGGAAGATAAAATCCTATTCTCTACTACAAAGTTAAAGTAAAAAGCCAATCTTCTTTTCTAGAATTTTCCGCAAGAGAATCTACGATATTACAAAAGGACTTGCTTTGAGAAGTCAATCTGCTATTTTTTTTTCCAAAACGATTGTTTTCAAAGTTGATAAGCACAAGCAGTAACCCACAGCAGACTCCAGAAAGAACACACGAGGACTTCTCTCCCCTGCTCTGAGCCAGAACTCACTTCATTCCTACCCCTGTCTCCAATGATTCCAGAACAGAAGATTTTAATGGCTATTCCAATGCCAAGGCCACCAAAGAAGCGTGGCAAGTGGGTGGCTTACCTCTCTGGTGGGGCTGTAGGAACCTTTGCACAAAGGGATAGAAGTTGAAGAGGAAAAGCTGTGGAGAGAACAAACCAACTTCAGTACCCACACAACTGCATTTCTCCATAATGCAATTATATCACCAAGCACCTCTATTTGGGAATCCTTTTGAACTTTTACTTTTTCTCAATAAGCACTATGCCACAGGTTGCTTTGAAATGTAATGACCAATGACAGGAACTCTCTCAACTGAAGCCAGGAGGCTCTCCTCATCATGTGAAGGAAGAAGAACAAGAGTTTACATAATAAACCAAGGGAAAGAGCAGCAAACAAAATATGATTTTTCTACTTTTAAAATTGGTGTGACTGCAGAACTGACTTTTTACATCTTCAGAGGGTTTATGGGGAGGAATCATCGATGTACACAGACTATCTGTCCCTTCTCTGAGATGTTCCCTACCAGAAGTGTTGTCCAGATTTTGGAATATCTGTACAGACATTGCCAGTCGAGTACCCCTAATCTGAAAATCCCAAATCCAAAATGCTCCATAAAGTTTGCTGGCACTCAAAGGGTTTAGGATTTCAGAGCATCTTTTTATTTTGGTGTTTCAAATTAGGGATGACCAACTTGTATTAAGATTCCAAAGCAATGGCCGGCGCCGTGGCTCAACAGGCTAATCCTCCGCCTTGCGGCGCCGGCACACCGGGTTCTGGTCCCGGTCGGGGCACCGATCCTGTCCCGGTTGCCCCTCTTCCAGGCCAGCTCTCTGCTGTGGCCAGGGAGTGCAGTGGAGGATGGCCCAAGTGTTTGGGCCCTGCACCCCATGGGAGACCAGGATAAGCACCTGGCTCCTGCCATCGGAACAGCGCAGTGCGCCAGCCGCAGCGCGCTGCCGCGGCGGCCATTGGAGGGTGAACCAACGGCAAAAGGAAGACCTTTCTCTCTGTCTCTCTCTCACTGTCCACTCTGCCTGTCAAAAAAAAAAAAAAAAAAAAAAAAAAAAGATTCCAAAGCAAGGGACCAAATAAATTGAAATCTAAATCTGCAGCTAGTACAATGTCATCACCAAACATCTCACTGCCCTGATTTTATCGTATGCCAGTCCAACCACATGGGAGGAATGACTGTGCTCCGTGGTTCAGAGGGAAACACCAACCCTCCAGAGTCTACCCCGGTCACAGCGACAGGAGTTCCGTTACCAAGGACATAGTAACTTAATTTCAGTAAGTGAAGACGTTGGTTCAACATAAAGACAGGTATTTAACTATAAGTAGTTGTGAAACGGCACTATCATGTCCATCAGAGCATGCTGAGATTGCAAATCACTTTCCTATCAGGCTCCAAGTCGGCTGTGACATGAAATTACTGCAGAAATATATCAAGAATGGAACTGGGGACCCTATTTTGGGACCAGAGCCCACGGAGGAAAAACACAGGGGACTCACACATGCTTTCATTTTTTTAGCCTGATATGTCTCTACTATTCAACTGTCAGTAAGTAAGCCACCCCGCCCCCCATTTTTTTTCCTTCAGATTTTTTTCAGGACTTGAACCCATGAACTCTGAGATGGGACACGGGCACTCCAAGCAGTGTCTCAACTGCTGCACCAAATACCCAATTCTATTTTTTTTTTCCAATTTTTTAGAAAATTCCTGTACCTTTCCATTCCAAAATAAATAAGTGCATAAGTAAAAAAGCAAGCAAGCAAGCTCCTAATCCTTAAAACATTCTTTAAAGACAGCAAAACATTCAGTGTCGGTTCAGTGACAAGAAAGTGATAAGGAACAACCTCAAGGGTCATTTTCTCATGGCCCAATGTTAGGGCATCTTTATCTACAAAGGCAACTGGTCCAAGATATGTGAAGTGCCAGTGAGTTGACACCACACACGCATAACTATCACAAGGAGCTACTGAAGTCTCATTTAATATAAAATAAGCAGGTAATTCAGCTTTGCAAACAAGACAGTTTCCTACCAGCGAACCAAGCAATCAGGAAAGCCATGAGGGCTTTAACAAACTGTGAAACACAGCAAAGAGTCAGCAAAAGTATGTGTGTCATGATGGCTCCAGGGACAGTAAAGGTAAAACAAAGTGAATAAAAACAAAGTGCACAAATAGAACCCCAAATAGTCTACCTGGATGCAAGCTGCATACACGCATAAGCTGACATCTACACTTTATGGAAGAACAACAGTGATGAAAACAGCTATTTTTAAACAGGAAGATTGTATTCTTTTGTAAATTCTATGGGTTTAAATGGTTTGGGGGATGAAATCAAGCCCCACTCCACCCCAGTGGCTTTCCCCTTACTTCTTTTTTTATATTATTATTATTTTTTTTGACAGGCAGAGTAGACAGTGAGAGAGAGAGAGAGAGAGAGAGAGAAAGGGCTTCCTTTTCCGTTGGTTCACCCCTCAATGGCTGCCGTGGCTGGTGCACCGCGCTGAATCGAAGCCAGGAGCCAGGTGCTTCTCCTGGTCTCCCTTGGGGTACAGGGCCCAAGCACTTGGGACATCATCCACTGCACTCCTGGACCACAGCAGAAAGCTGGACTGGAAGAGGGGCAACCGGGACAGAATCCGGCGCCCTGACCGGGACTAGAACTCGGTGTGCCGGCGCCACAGGCAGAGGATTAGCCTAGTGATCCGCGGCGCCAGCCTCCCCTTACTTCTAACAGTCCCCAAGAGAAACACAATGATTCCGAACCTCGTGAATTCCCACCAATCTGGAGATGAGGTTCATGAGCATCATCTTCACTTCAAACCTCTCCTTAGAGCTCTCCAGCTGCTTTAGTAGTTTTTCTGCAAAGTCTGAAGGGAGAAGATCAAAGAAATTCATTGTGGATCCATGCATCATTCACCTAACAGGCCCCAGGGGAGGCAACAATTGTTCTCAATGAAGACACAAGTATGAAGTATTCACATTATGCTTAGCATCAGCCTCTGCAGACCACCAGCATATCTGGTCAGAAATGCAGGCTCTTAAGCCACTCAGCCACACACCCACTGAACTGGACGCTATACTTTAACAAGTTCCCTAGGTGATCAGGGGTTAGCAAATGTTGCCATACCTTAGAGAGAGTGTTGACAAGTTCCAACACCCAGTACACCCCAAACAAACTAAACCAGAATTTCTGGGAGAACAGGACCCAGGCTTCACTATAGTTTGAAATTCCCAAAATTCCCCAGGCAATCCCAACGTGCAATCTGCTCTGAGAACTAGTGTTCTAGAACAGTTTCCAGAGCTTTGGTTTCCACAAATCAGTTATTCTTGTTTTTAGTTTTTTTTTTTTTTTTTTTTTAAAGACCAACAAGAATACTACTAGTTCTTCATTTTGTCAATTACAATGTCCTACCATTACTGTGTTGTTAAAAACATGAACTTCAAAGAGACTTGTCTTACATTTTTCTTATTTTGCTGTGGACTGAGAATCACTGCTTTAGAACCTAATTCTCCAGTTTACAACCAAGTAGTAATAAGTTAGCATCTACTGGTTGCCTATTAAGTGCCAGGGACCTTCTATTCCCTGTTAACCTGCAAACAAAACAGGGAGACATAAGGCCAACAAGAAACTTGGGAAGTTGTAATGACAGTACCTTGGGGATCATGAATCAAGTGAATAGCTGAGAAGTTAAACACCTCTGGCTTTTTCTTCTTCTTTTGTTTCTAAAAGAAAGGGAGAGGAAAAACATTCCACTATGAATTACGGTCATAATGCTCTTGGAATTCAATGTAACTCAAGGCCGTTACCAAGTCCGTTAAACCATTTAAATAGAAAAAAATCTTCTGTTCTAAAACCTTTCTTTCAACTTGAAGAATTAAAGGTGGTTTTGTCCTAAACCTTGGGAATGGCTTAATTCCATGAAATTTAAAGGAAATCTGAAAATACAAACCTCAAAAAACACACTGGTGACAAAGTAATGATTTTCAGACTAATCATTACAAGATACCAAATGTATTTTACTTGGTATTCCTCCGAGAAGACTTGTCAAAGACACCCTGATACAAGCCACCTTGATCATAATGAAAAATTGAATTAATTATATTCAAGTCACAGATTTTGCTAGAGCTGAATATGTCTATTAAACTAAAAAAAAAATCATACTTAAAAATTGATCAACCATTTCCAAGTCTTTCCAAATGCTTGCTGTTTGTTTTTTTTTTTTTTTTTTAAGGGAAAGGGTTTATTGGAGAACACCCAACAGACCGTAGTGAAGGGGCAGCGAAGGAACAGAACAGAGTATAAGAGAGAAACAGGGAGGAGAGGAGCTAGCAAGGAGTGAAGAGAGGAGAGCAGAGAGCTGGAGAGGAGAGCTAAGAGAGCACGTGTTCAGGAACAGGCCCTTTTAAAACTTTGCCTGAGGGTGGGCAAGGAAGCAGGAGCAGTGAATCCCATTAGGATGGGGGTGGAGCCTGGCTCAGGAAGCTGGGCAATGCAGCCACCTGGCTAAAACTGCTCCAATGCCAGTTTCCTAACATTCCCCCTTTTGTTTTTTATAAAGCAGGGTTTGTATGGGGTTACATTAGTCCCAAAAGTCCAGGAGGGGTACAGGGATGATGATCTGTCTTTAGAACTACTTCCTGCTGACATAGGGCGATGACTTCGCTGGTGTGGGGTGATGTCTCAGGTTGCTGTCTCCTGGTTGGGGAGCCGAGTAAATCCTTGTAGCAGCATTTGGTGGACTGCCTGGTTGTTGAAGGCCTTGGTTTAGTTCCATTATCACCTGCTGTAAACACTTAGACACTTTAATACATTATTGGCTTCATCTGTTTACAGAGCCATCCCAAAGTACTGAATACAATAGATGTGCCTGGAAAAATTTCATCAGAACCTCAAAATTTGGAAGGCCGATGTGTGGATGGAGATTGCAGAGCGTTCGGTGGCTTGGAAAGAGTTACGGAGGTGTGCTTTGCGACCAGCAAAAATCCAGGACCCCAAAGCACTGGAGGATGCTGGATTACCAATATGAGGCTATCCGAGTCACAGCACCAATGTTATATCTTAATGTTAGCCGTCGCAAAGCACACCGGACACTGGAGTAAGGGAAAGGGTTTATTGGGGGACACCCTACAGACCGGAGTGAAGGGGCGGCGAAGGAAAAAGAAAGTATAAGAGAGAAACAGAGAGGAGAGGAGCTAGCAAGGAGTAAAGAGAGGAGAGAAGAGAAGAGAGCAGAGAACTGGAGAGGAGAGTAAGCATGCTTGCTGGTTTTTAATTTCAAGTTCTCAAAAGCTCTGAGTAAAAAGTACACATTCTGCACTGATTCCTACCCCATTTCCCAGGCACAAGTCTCACCTTGAGCACTTTCATCGCCTTTTCCAACCTTTTCTTGTTCTTGGAGCTCTTCTTCCCTGTGGCATACTGCACTAGCAGGTCTCTGGCTGTTGGCCCTTCATCCTAAAGAAGACGCTGCTTTGTAATACAAACTGTCAAGAAGCAAACCTGCACAGCAGCAGACTGATCCTTTATCCACCACTTGGTTTTTCTACCAGGGGTCTTCCAAATGAAAAGTTCGTGGAAATGAGTTTAAACAAACAAAAAGGGGAGGGGGTGGTGCTGTGGCGTAGTGGGTAAAGTCACCACTTGCAGTGCCAGCTTCCCATATGGGTGCCAGTTAGAGACCCAGCTGCTCCACTTCCGATCCAGCTCCCTGCTTAATGCACCTAGGAAAATAGTGGAAGACCTGGAAGAAGCTCCTGGCTCCTGGCTTCGGATGGGCCCAGCTCCGGCTGTTGTGGCCATGTAGGGAGTGAACCAGTGGATGGAAGATCTCTGTGTCTCTCTTTTTCAAATAAATAAATAAATCTTTAAAACAAACAAAAACTACACACGGATCTCAAAAATTTTTGCACCCAAATAAACACCTTTTAATTTCATTTTTCTTTTTTTCTTTTTTTAAATTTTTTTTTAATTTTTGACAGGCAGAGTGGACAGTGAGAGAGAGAGACAGAGAGAAAGGTCTTCCTTTGCCATTGGTTCACCCTTCAATGGCCACCGCGGCCGGCGCGCTGCGGCTGGCGCACCACGCTGATCCAATGGCAGGAGTCAGGTGCTTATCCTGGTCTCCCATGGGGTGCAGGGCCCAAGGACTTGGGCCATCCTCCACTGCACTCCCTGGCCACAGCAGAGAGCTGGCCTGGAAGAGGGGCAACCGGGACAGAATCTGGTGCCCCGACTGGGACTAGACCTGGTGTGCCAGCGCCGCTAGGCGGAGGATTAGCCTGTTGAGCCGCGGCGCCGGCTTAATTTCATTTTTCCACAAACTTTTTGAAGTTCTCTTGTACTCTGTCCATAGCTATTAAAAGATAAGTAAAAACTATGCATACACGCGTACACAAACAGGCATACAAGAGATTTTCACTGCAACACTGACCTTTATTCTTACAGTCTGCTCTCTAAAAAGTTTTTATTTATTGAGCCAAACAGAGAGAGACAGAGAATTCCATTTTGCTGGTTCACTCTCTAAATGCCCACATAGAAGCCAGGAGCCAGGAAGTCAATCCAGGTCTCCCACGTGGGTGGTAGGGATCCAACTACTTGAGTCATCACCTGCTGCCTCCTAAGGTTCACATTAGCAGGAAGCCAGATTAGGAGCAGAGTGGACTCAAACCCAGAGCTCCATTATGGCACACAGGTGTCCCAAGCAGCATTGGAACTGCTGCACCAAATGCTTGTCCCTTGCTTTTGACTGAAGTTTGATACACAGACAGAACACAACTGGGTTTTTATTTGAAAAAAGAAATCAGCAACAAGTATAAGTTACAGAAAAATCATGTTATTTACGTAGTTTTGAAAAACTTCCTACACACATTGAAACTGTATGTATGTGTATCTATATATAAATGCAGAGAAAACAAAATGATCACTTGTGAAGAAGGAACGGAGAGGTAGAAATTATAGAGTCAAGGAAATTTTATCTATAACATCTAAAAGTTTTTACAACAAAAATCTATTCACCATGCTATTTAAAGGATGTTATTACGCATTCCAGATTTAGTTACCAAATGACTAAAATGACAAGAGACTCTTTGTGATACTTCTTTAAAAATTTCATATTATATATATCTCCCTTCCCCCACTCTAAACCTTCTATAATATTGACATTACCTCGAAAATATGTGGGCAGCAATTGTTATTCTTAATTTATGTGGTGAGATATAGCAACAGCCTTGAAAATTAAGAACAAGGTTGAGTGAATCTGTTTTGATAATTTTTTAACAAGTCTCACTGAATATAGGTTAGAAATAAGAATAAAATCTCAGCTTGGCAGAACTCAATAAACAACAAAGGCATCATATAAGCGTCTTTCTAACTCAAGCAGTCAGTGGTTTCGCAGTTTGTACTCAGAACAATGATGAAATCTAATGAAGTGCTAAATTCAAAAGCAGCTACAATTAAACTAACCTCAGATTCTGAGTCGCTGTCCTGCTTCTCATCTTCATCTTTTCCAAGGAAGAATGTCAAAGCAGCAACCAGTATCTGAAGACCAATCAGAAAACCTGTTACTAATCCACCTTACAACAGCATAAACGCTCTGTCCACACGTCATGCATGTGTAATATGAAACAGCACATGAAGAAGATGAAATCAAAAGACAGGAGGATTTTTGCTCATCCTTAATTAAAAAATGTTTTCATGTTACTTATCTCAAATACATGTTATTTTTAAAAGAATTCCTTTTTTTTTTTTTTTTTTTTTTTTGACAGAGTGGACAGTGAGAGAGACAGAGAGAAAGGTCTTCCTTTACCGTTGGTTCACCCTCCAATGGCTGCTGCGGCCGGCGCACTGCGCCGATCCGAAGCCAGGAGCCAGGTGCTTCTCCTGGTCTCCCATGCGGGTGCAAGGCCCAAGCACTTGGGCCATCCTCCACTGCCCTCCCCGGCCACAGCAGAGAGCTGGCCTGGAAGAGAGGCAACCTGGACAGAATCCGGCGCTCCGACCAGGACTAGAACCCGGTGTGCCGGTGCCGCAGGCGGAGGATTAGGCTATTGAGCTGCGGCACAAAGACTGCCATGTTCTACAGAGTCCTCTTTCAAGCAGACTGGCAAGCATTTCTACATCCCCCACAATAAAAATGACATTATAGTCTTTAAAAGAAAATCAAACACAGTCCTTGTATTTCTTTCAGCTGAAAATGAGCCCAACAGTTAAAAAGAATCAGAGGAGAAAACAAAATTTGCAGCTGTCATTTACACATGTACTTTAAAAACTCCTAATTCTTTTTATAAATTTTTAGATTTTTCAGAGATTCTTTTTAGAAGATTTATTTATTTACTTGAAAGCCAGAGTTACACAGAGAGAAGGAGAGATAAACAGTGATCAATCTTCCATCTGCTGTCACTCCCCAGATGGTCACACTGGCTGGGGCTGGGCCAGGAGCCAGGAGCTTCCTCCAGGTCTCCCACATGGGCAGCAGGGTCTCAAACACTTGGGCCATCTGTTGTTGCTTTTCCCAGGCCATTAGCAGGAAGCTGGATTGGAAGTGGAGCAGCCACGACTCAAACTGGCCATACTGGTTGTCAGCATCACAGGTGGCGGCTTAACCTGCTATGACACACTGACAGCCCCAGAGATTTATTTATTTGAAAAGCAGAGATACAAAGAGAGAAAGAGAGACAGAGAGTTCTTCCTACTGCTGGTTTGCTTCCGAAATGGTTGCAATGGCCAGGTCTGGGCCAGGCCACAGCTAGGAGCCAGGAGCTTCTTCCAGGTGGAAGAAGTTTCCATGTGAGTGCAGGGGCCCAAGCACTTGGGCCATCTTCCACTGCTTTTCCAGGCACATTAGTAGGGAGCTGGATCAGAACTGGAGCACCTGGGACTTAACTCGGTGCCCAGGTGAGATGCTGGCACTGCAGACAGCAGCTTAACCCGCTACACCACAATCCCGGCCCCAAAACTCCTAATTCTGTTTGTGTCCCCTAAAGCACAGATGACTTGGGGAAGCGGTCTAAGTACGGAGAGAGTGTCAGAAGCCACGAGCTGCACTCGGAGCCCAGCCCTCCTCCCTCGGAGGAAGCAGACCCCCCCCCCCCGGACCACCCGCACGGCTGTGCTTTCACACAGCCCCACAGAGCCTCACCTTGGTGACCTTAGAGAAACATGCAGTCGTGATAACATTGACGGTTTTGGCATCATTCCTGGGGGAAGAGAATGAGTATGTTGAAGTACATTTTCATTCCACTATTATATCAAAAACATATAATAAGTACTCCTGCCATATCAGAACTCAAAATTCTCGTATTTCAAAACGTCCCGGGAGGGTGGGCATTGTGGCTCAGTGGGTCAGGCCCCATCCATACAGGAGCCCCTGGCTCATGTCCTGCTTGCTCTGCACTTCCATGCCAGCTTCCTGCTGATGCATGTGGGAAGGCAGCAGACGACTGCTCAAGTACTTCGGCCTCTGCTACTCATTTGGGAGACCAGGACGGAATCACGGGCATTTGAGGAGTGAACCAGCAGATGGAAGACAGCTCTCGCTTTGTAAGTCTGCCTTTCAAATAAATAAATTGAAAAACAAAAACAAAAACAAAAACCTATGGATTGCTGAAACAGTTAAATGGAAGAGGAACATTTAATTAAATTTGAGTCCAGTCATTAAGATACAGTCTTTGAAGAATTTTTAATGACATGGGAACTTACTCAAAGTAAGTGGAGGGAAAAATCCAAAATAAAAAAGCTAGAATATAGCAAAAATTCCAATCACATTTGAAAATGCACATTAGGGGGCCAGCGCTGTGGCACAGTGGGTAAAGCTGCCACCTACAGAGCTGGCATCCCATATGGGCTGGGATGCTCAAGTTCTGGCTGCTCCACTTCTGATCTAGCTCCTTGCTATGGCCTGAGAAAGCAGTGGAAGAAGGCCTTGCGCCCCTGTACCCTGGTGGGAAACCCAGAAGAAGCTGCAGGCTCCTGGGTTCGGATTGGCACAGCTCTGGCCATTGCGGCCAATTGGGGAGTGAACCAGTGGATGGAATACCCCTCCCCCCACGCCTCTCCTTCTCTCTCTGTGTAACTCTGCCTTTCAAATAAATAAATAAATCTTTTTTTTTTTCCAAGAAAATGTATATTAAAGAAAAGGCCAGAGGAAACACCAAACAATATTAACTGTGATTATCTCTGCACAGTGAAACTACCTAAAACTTAAAAAAACTTTTCTAGTTTCACCAAATTTTCTGCTACAATGAATATTTTATAGTTAAAAAAAAGTGAATAAGAGAAGACAGAGTTGGAGGCACTGTACCAACAAGCTATAGTATACAAAAACGTTACTTTACACTTACATTTGTGTATGTGCTCTGTATTAATTACAAACTTAAAAGTCTACTTCTCAAGAAACAAATACATATGGATCTATAGACACACCAGATGTTCCTTCTATAGAGTTCGATCATCACATCCAAAGATATCTTGGCTGCTGTCGCATTGCTGTCTCTTAACATGGTGTACATGAAATTCTGCAAGACCTGAAAAAAAAGAGGAAAAAGAAGGATTTCATATACCGATGATACAATGCCTCAAACATGGAAAACAAAAGGGTACTTACTACTTACTATATTCACTTTATTGTTCTTGTGTTTTGCATTTATATTCTTGATGTCAGTCACAATATGTGTATATAAAGTCTGAGAAAAAGAAAAATATAATACACATTAAGTCTAGTCAACATTTCTAACCTTGCTAAAGAGGGAGAGGGAAATCTTCCATCTACTGGTTCTCTCCCCAAATGCCCACAACAGCCAGGGCCAGGTCAAGCTGAAGCCAAGAGCCGAGAACTCCTGTGTGGTTGTGGTTAGCAGGCGCCCAAGTATTCGAGCCATTAATTGCTGCCTCCCAGGACGCATCAGCAAAGCTGGATCAGAAGCAGAGCAGCCAGGACCCGTGCTCTCTGTTATGGCACTCTGATGAGATGCGAACATCCCCCAGTGGTGGCTTAACCTACTGGATCCACAAAACCCACACTTAAAATTATTACTAACTGGTCCAATAATGTAAAGCGTTAAGGATTCAAATGGCTCCATAAACACTACAAGTTGTATGTCCCCTCACGGAAAAATGAGTTGCAGGAGAAATTGTTTTTGTCCCCTTTACCTTTCGTAGCAGCTTGTCGTGGCAACGCAGAAGTTCAAAGAAGAGCTCTAGTAAGCCTGATGGATCAATGAGATTCTTATTTCTCAGCAGGATCAAAGCTTTGCAAAATGTCTTAGGAAGGAGAACAAAAACATACTGTAAGTTAATGGTAAAGCGAGTAAGATGAGAAAACCAAGCCCACATATCCCAAAGAGCTTAATGATCTTTGTGACGGGACACTACTCTGGACGTGAGAGCAGATGGTCTCTCAGCCCGCCTGGAACTTACACAGCACCACTGCTGAAAGGACTAAGAAGCTCCTCCTCGCCACGTGGTGACAATTGGAGCAGGAAATAACAATAATGCTCAAAAAGAAGTTAATAAAAAGTACTTTAAAAGGTAGGTACAAGTTCAAAAAAGAAAGGGAAAACATTTAAGTTCATTTTTTCCGGATTTTATATAGTACACACAAGTGAATATACACAGCTGTTTTCTGTATGTATTCTGAATATATACAGCTTCTTTTGCCAAGCTACACAATCTATTTCTATCCATGCAAACAGGAAAAGTAGATCTGGAAAAACAGCAAATACACTAGGAAGAAAGCAAGCCCAGCAGGTGATAATTAAAAAGAGGGTTCTCTAGTGTGTTCTACATAATTCCTCTAAGAGCACTGCCAGCTGTACAGACTCAATCTCATCTCCTAGCAAAGGAAATCTCTACTACTTTTAAAAAATATTTTATTTTTCTTTGAAAGGTGGAGTGGGAGGGAGAGCTGGAGATGAAGACAGAGAGAGGTCTTGTATCCACTGGTTTATTCCCTAAATGCAACAGTCAGGACTGGGCCCAGCCAAAGCAAAGACACTCAAATTCCATCTAAGTCTCCAACGTGAGTGGCAGGGGCTCAAGTACTTAAGCCATCACTTGCTGCCTCCCAAAGTGTGCATTGTAGGAAGCTCTGGAGGGGGGCAGAGTAGCCGGGACTTGATCCAGGCACTCCAAAATGGGATGTGGGTGTCCCAAGGGCAGCTTCACCCACTATATCACAATGCTTTCCTTTATCTTTTCTCTTTAAGAAAAATCATCATATAGAACTACAAAAAAACATGCAAACATTTACTTATTTAACACTCACAGACCAGTCTGGTTGGGTACTGGCAGCCAATGTAAAACTTAAAGAAGATTCAATTACCTGGAAAGACAGGTAAGTCTCTACACATAAGATTTCAAATCTGCACGAGCTATGAGGACTTGAAGAATTACCTAATATAGGTAAAAGCTTTCCAACTAATGGTTCCCATCTGAAGCCCCTTGGGCTGTGCTGCCAGGTTCTATGTCCCAGCTAAGACAACCAGTTGAAAAGCTAGAGCCTATAACCTTGGCTTGTCCGGGATGGTAGTTTTCTCTTAGGCCTGATCACAAAAATCCTAGAGCAGCTAAAAATAGTAAAATTACAGAAAGTCCAGGAAAAAAAGTAAGAATCTTTGGACTTAAGAAGGTGTCCTTGGCTGGAGACTAGCTTTAGCATGATCACAAATACAACACAAAGTTAGACTTAACCTCACATTAAGAGGCTGGGCTTTTTTATTTTGTAATATTCAGCCCAGAGGGCAACTTCCTACACTCTGGACTCCCATTTAGCCAAGGATAAGCTTCAGAGTAAGAGCAGCTGGTGTCTACGCAGCTGGGAGAAATGGGCACACCTGCCTGGAGATGGGGATCTTCCAGGACCCCATGTCAACCACGCAGGTGACAATGTTTGAATGCTCAAACTGGCTGCTTAATGGGTAAGCTGATTAAATTAAGCACTGTAAAAACTGCAAGTTGTAATTAGGGCCCCTCAGGCACATCTGAATGAGTGGAGCCCTTATGAAAAGGTAGAGAAGACCATCCCAGTGTGGCTACCACGCTGGAAGCCCAGGGAGGGAGGGAGCAGATCAGGCAGGGACTGCTAAGCCAGGATGGCAAGCTTGGATGTTATTGCAAGTACCTAGGAGAAGCCACAAAGGATATCAAAGAAGAGGGGGCCATTCTGGTTTGCACTGAAAAAGACATTGAGCTTAGAGGCTGCTCTCATCTAAACACACACGACACGAACACAGCACAATTTCCTGATTCCAACACCTGCGCTTACCATTCGGAGATCTGGGTCCAAGACAGTATGATTGTAGGAGAGAAGATCTTTCAGCTCTTGAGGAAAGTTGCAGAGATGCTCCGGGTAGCAGTGGCCAATCTGTAACAAAGCAAAGGCTCCCCAAGTTTCTCTCTCTCTCTCCCCCTTATATTTCACACAGGTATACGGTGTTCTGCAAAATGAGAGTGAAAGGCAGATGGTTCTAAACCACCTTTTTAAAAACTTTTTGCTACATGCTAATTCTCCAATCCTTTCCATATCTTTCCTAGTATTTTTTTAGAACTTGTTTTTATGACAAAATTATAAAGAAAAAATATTTAGAGGGTTTTGTTTAGGTTGTTTCTGGGAAAAGATCAACGAGAATACTAGAAAACTTGCAAAAAGAGAAAGTTTTTTTAAAAAATTTGATGAATTTCTCACTCCAGAGTGGAACAGGGTTAACTATTATTGAAACAAATATTCTATAAATTGTGTGTTAACATCAGTTTTTATTTTATTTATAAATTATCTTCTTGGGATCAGCATTGTGGCACAGTGAGTTAAGCTGCCACCTATGATGCCAGCATCCCATGTGGGTGCCGGTTCAAGTCCCAGTTCCTCTATTTCCAATTCAGCTCTCTGCTAATGTACCTGGGAAAGCAGCAAAAGATGACCCAAATGCTTGGTCCCCTGCACACACATAGGAGACCTGGATGAAGTTCCAGGCTCCTGGTTTCAGCCTGGCCCAGCCGTGGCCATTACAGCCTTTTGGAGAGTGAACCAGAGGATGGAAGATCTCTCTTTCTCTCTCTCTCCCTCTCTCTGTAACTATGCCTTTCAAATAAATAAATCAATTCAAAACAAACAACTAACAGAAATTATCTTCTTACCTGTGCCATAAACATCACCAGCTCTGCTAGTTCTTTGCTGGGTTTATTTGGTTGTAATTTGAAAATCTCCACATTGGATCTGTAGTGATTATACTGCTGTAGAAACTGTAGAAAAACAATTTTAATGTGTTATATTCTATTATGTGACTACCTTGGTACAGAATGAAATACTTCGTAATAGCAGTCTTTGAGAGTAGATTGGACAAAGTGATGGGTTTTCAAAAACCTAAGCACATCCCGGATAATCTAAAGAGCCTTTCCTTACAATTATCATCAGAAGTTTACATGGTGTGCTATAAGGAACAGTAAAGCGAGAGTCACAAATTCTGGCTCTGTTCTGCCACTTACTGTCTCTGTCTAAATGACTCCTACTATACCGTCTCTGTCGACACAGCACTCAAATCAGCAGAAAAATATGGGGCAGAAAATGCAAAGCCAATGTCAAGTGTATGAAGCTCTCCAGTCAAAATATCTCTCCTTTTAAAAGCATTGATTAGGTGCTATACATTGTGATTTAATGCTATAACTAGTACTCCAACAGTATTTTTCACTTTGTGTTGCTATGTGAGGGAAAACTGTTGAAATCTTTACTTTATATATACTAAACTGATTTTCTGTATATAAAGAGAATTGAAAATGAATCTTGATGTGAAAGGAAGGGGAGAGAGAGCGGGAAATGGGGGGGGTTTGCAGGTGGGAGGGAAGTTATGGGGGGGGGAAGCAATTGTAATCCATAAGCTGTACTTTGGAAATTTATATTCAATAAATAAAAGCTTTAAAAAATAAAATAAAATAAAAGCATTGATTAGGGCCAGCGCTGTGCCATAGTAGGCTAAGCCTCTGCCTGAGGCACTGGCATCCCATACAGGTGCTGGTTCATGTCCCAGCTGCCCCACTTCCCATCCAGCTCTCTGCTATGGTCTGGGAAAGCAGTGGAAGATGGCCCAAGTGCTTGGGCCCCTGCACCCATGTGAGAGAGACCTGGAAGAAGCTCCTAGGTCTGGAATGGCCCAGCTACAGCCCATATGGTCCATTTGGGGAGTAGACCAGCGGATGGAAGACTTTTCTGTCTCTCTTCTCTCTGTAACTCTACCTCTAAAAAAAAAGTACCAGTTAGGGGACAGGCATTTATTTGGTACAGCAGTTAAGATGCCACCTAGGACATCACATTCCAAGCAGCCCACGTCAAGTTCCTGGGTTCTGGTCCCAGCTCTGGTCCTGTTCCAGCTCCCTTCTAATGCACACCCTGGGAAGCAACAGTACTTGGCTCAAGTAATTGAGTCCCAGGGCTGGCGTTGTGGTGTAACGGGTTAAGCCTGCGATACTGGCATCCCATATGAGTGTCAGTTCAAGTCCTGGCTGCTCTGCTTCTGACCCAGCTCCTTGATAATGCACCTGGGAAGGCAGCAGAGGATGGCCCAAGTCCTTGTGTCCCTGAACTCATGTGGGAGACTGGAAGGAAGCTCTGGCTCCTGGCTTCAGCCTGGCCCAGCCCTGGTTGTTACAGTCATTTGAGGAGTGAACCAGCAGATGGGAGATTTTCTTTCTCTCCATCTCGCTCTCATTCTTTCAAATAAACAAACAAAAAAAAAATCTTTAAAAAAAAAAAAAAAAAGTACTTGGGTCGCTGCCTCCCATGTGGGATGGAGGCTGGGATAGAATTCCAGGCTTCTACCAGGACCAGCACTAACTGCTGTGGACATCTGGGGAGTGAACCAGCAGAAGGAAGATCTCTCTCTGCCTTTAAAACAAAATCTAAAAAAGTAAATCCAGGGAAAAATGTTAAAAATGAAAAAATCAAATCCAAAGTGCCTCTGACTCCTTGGGAGGTAAATGACCAGAACAAGCTGCAGACATTTCCACACAGTGAGGCCTGGGCAGGTTCTGAGGGGAGGGTGTTGAGTGTAACACACACAGTCAGAGGCTCACAGTGAAGTGGAAAGGAGCGGGCATCTGACTCAGGAGCCTGGGCTCTCACTGGCTGTGTGCTACTGTTCAAGGCCTTGGTGTGCACCTGCTACAGGCAGATACTAAGCAAAGACAAGCGCCCTCTCCTACAGTCCACTGAGCCTACCGCTTTTCCAGCTCCCAGCTGATGCGCCTGGGAAAGTGGTGGAAGCACTTGAGCCCCTGCACTGACATGGGAGACCCAGAGGAAGCTCCTGGCCCCAACTTAGGGTCACCCCAGCTTCGGCAGCTGCAGCCATTAGAGGAGTGAACCAGTGGATGGAAGACCTCCCTCTCTCCGCCTCTCAAATAAAAAAATCTTTAAATTGAGATATAATTCACAAACCATGAAGTTTACCCTCTGAAAGTGGGTCCCGCCACACATTAACCAGGCTGGCCGTCCCTGCTCTTTCACACAACAGGGTCTGCGTTTCCCACGCCCTCTGTCTAGAAGGCACCCGCACGGCGCAGCAGCCTCCAATTCAAAGTATCTCTACTTAGTTTTCATTTCTTCACAGTCATTACTACTACAACTCTACCCTCACTAGAACCTAGGTCCAAGAGAAGGCGGCTCTCCCGTCTGTCTTATTTATCACTGCCACTGGTGCCCAGAATTTTATCGTTACATAGTAGGTGCTGGGTGTGTGGGTTTGTATTTACATTTGTTAAATGAACCAATGAGTTAGGTGTTATCACATGGAAATACCTACACAGGCTGTGATTAACCCATCCTGGCTACACAACTGGTCAACAACAGAACCAGGACCCAACGTTAGTTATGACACCAATGCTATTACACGCAGAACTCTCAACTTACTATTTTGTCAATAGACATAATTCTGTCCACATCTCAGAGTTTCACCTATATTGCTTACATTTCTTGTGCCTGTTCTGTACTCTCTATTTCCACTGCCTTAGTCTTTGAAACGGCCCTCTCTCTGTTGGTGACCTAAACCACTGAGATCCCTATTTGTTAAAAAGCATTCATGTAAGTACTTCTGTGTGAAAATCTGGGGGAGGAGAGACTTGAGAAAGGCCATCAAAAGATAAGTAATTGAATTAGCCATCGAACAAATCACCATCTAGCGAGAAAGAAGTTCAAACAAGCAACTGCGGCAAACGCAGTAGAGACACGTGTTTAATACCTGTCAAGACAAACGGGGGTCTGCAGGAAGCACCTCTTGGGTTAACACATCAACACCACCCCGTTCATTCTGTGCCTTCCCGGCTCCGACGCCCTTCGTGTTCAATGAGGACAGTATACAAACGCTACACAAACTGGGCCTAATCTCATGTTTCAGTCTCATCTTTTCCCAAAGCAAAAATCTGACTAGCTTGCAGCGAGTATGAACCCTGCGTTCACTGGGTACGCCGGACTCAGCTCCTTGGCCGAAAACCCTTCACTCCCGCCCGGGGACACACAGCGGGCCCTCTGGGAAACGGACGGCGGCCGGAGGCATCCTCACACTCGGCTCCTCTCGTTTACCGACTGACTCCAGCGGCAGGTGTCTGAGAACGAGAGCCTGACAACCTGCACGGAAGCTGGACACGGGGGCGGGCCATCTGTCTCATGAGGACAGGAGACGAACCCTAAGGCCAAAGGAGGCTTTTAAAGGGTGTTTCCGCGGCAGCGACGGAGCAGGCGGAAATCCGAATCGGCAGCACATTGCCAAGAGGTGGGGAACGGATCCCTTTCCCCATCCCTTCTCTCCTTCGGACCGAACAGGAGGGCAGGCGGAGAGCCAGGACCCCAGCTCCAGCCGCGCCTGCCTCGGCGGCATCCCAATCATCCCACCCAGGCCTCCCTCGTGTGCCGCGCCGCACTCCCACCTCCTCGATGTAGGCCGGCGGGTCCCGCTTGATCAGATTCTGTAACTGCGGGAGGTTGCTGGGCAGCTTGTTGTTGTTTCTGCTGGACATGCTGGCTGCAGATCGGATCCGCGCAGAGAAGTTCTAAGGAAACACGCGGCCGCCAGCCCCCGGCCGGACCCAGCTGTGGCTCGGACTTGAACTTCCGGGTGTAACCGGAAACGGCACGTGGGATGCTCGGAGGGCGGAACCTTTTTGGCTCATGAAACGAACCGCACTACGGAAGCCTTAGAGCATCAAACTTCCTGGCACTGGCGAAACGCCCTGAATGCATTATACTAGATTCTATCGTTGTGACCACCGTTCCTAGCCAGTGCTTCTGAAACGATCTGAGGTGTAAAGGTGTTTTCGCGTACATTAGCTCATTTCATCATTCCGACACGCCTACGAAACAAATTAATAATAATTTATTTTTAATCACACAGCCTGAAGTTGAATGCTGGGGAGAAAAAAGTATATACTAGCAAGTATCCCATTTTAGGAAGAGGGTGGAGAATAATAAGCGTGCAATTTAGCTTTTCAGTATGGTTTTTTTTTTAAGATTTATTTGTTTTTATGAAAGAGTTACACAGAGAGAGAAGGAGAGGCAGAGAGAGAGAGAGAGAGAGAGAGAGGTCTTCCACCTGCTGGTTCACTCCCCAGTTGGCCGCAACAGCCAGAGCTTCTTCTGGGTTTCCCACAGGGGTGCAGGGGCCCAAGGACTTGGCCCATGTTCTACTGCTTTCCCAGGCCATAGCAGAGAGTTGGATCTGAAGTGGAGCAGCCGGGACTCAAACCAGCGTACATAGGGGATGCCGGCACTGCTGGCAGCGGCTTTACCTGCTAAGCCACAGCGTCTGCCCTCAGTATGGTTTTTAAGTGTTTTTATCTTGCTTTTCATTGTTTCAACTCAGTGTGACCTAGACAAGGGAAAAATGTTTATTGGATATGTGATCAGGATTATGGGTTAAAAATGAAAATTAATCTGTAATCAACCAGTTAGAACTTTTCTAAACACTCCACAGCCAGAATTTTTAAACCTGGTCATTCAAAAAGACAAGTAACTTCCTACAATATGTGGTATCTAAATAAATGTGTGTTGGTTGAATGGATGAAATAGGATGATGCTAATGCAAAAATACACTGCCATCTACCTGTACCTAGCATTTTACTTGTGTTCACTTATCTAATATCAGGAAAATCCTATAAAATATGCCTTATTGTTATCTCCATTCTATAGCTGTGGACACAGCTTCAGGAGGCTGACTACGCAAGTCCATAGCTACTGAGGGTTGCAATCAGGCAGTATTGATCATAACCACACGAGGAAGAAAAAAGTCACTTGATAATTGTCAGGTGGTAGCTGGTCTGTCAAAAAGAGTTGGACACTGGTGCTCTCCTGCTTAAGCTGTGAAGCGTGGTGAGCATCCAGCATGCCGGGCAAAATCCTGTGGTCTAGTGCTTCCAGGGCAATTGCAGGTGGAATTCAAAATCTAATAAATCTGTAGCAGGCTGTTTTTTAAGTTGATGATTTTTTAAAATAATTTTTTCTTTTCTCCTCAATTCCTGGCCCATGGATTTTTTTTTAAGAGTTACAGAGAGAGGTAGAGACAGACAGAGAGAGAAAGATCTTCCATCCCCTAGTTCACTCCCCAAATGGCCGCAGTGGCTGGAGCTGAGCTGATCCAAAGCCAGGAGCTAGGAGCTTCTTCCGGGTCTCCCACATAGGTGCAGGGGCCCAAGGACTTTAGCCATCCTTTGCTGCTTTCCCAAGTGGATTAGCAGTGAGCTGGATTGGAAGTGGAGCAACCGCTGCTTGAACTGGAGCCCATGTGGGATGCCAGCGCTGGAGACTGGGGTTTTAACCAGCTGTGCCACAAGTTGATAATTCTTAATGGCCCACAAATGATGTCATGAATATCATTTAAAATGATAGAGTGTTCTAATATAACAGAGTCCTGACAGCAGCACTGTGGCTTTAGTCCTTTGGAAAATCAGAACGTTTCACTGTTATGCCCCCCCCCCCCCCCCAATAAGCAATTTCATGGAATTTCAACTTCGGTCAAGGCCATGCGTAAGAGTAATAGAATGATTACCCAAACCAGAAAGATATGTAATCACATTTGAGCACAAACAAAGTCAAGGATTTTCTGTGAATCACCATGAAAATGATTATCTTATTTATTGATCAGGTACTTGTGAAGTTGCTAATAAATTTATGGGTAGGGATTTAGCCTACCAGTTAAGATACCTCTCTCTCATGTTGAAGTGCCTAAGTTCCATACCTATGTCGAGTTCTTATGTCCAGATTCCTGCTACTGTTTTCTGGGAGGCAGTAGCTGATGGCTCAAGGAGTTCGGTCCCTGCCACTCACATGGGAAACCTGAATTGAGTCCCTGGCTCCTGACTTTGACCTGGCCCAACCCCGGGGAGTTTAGGGTATTTGGAGAGTGAACCAGTAGATAAGAACTAAATCTTTAAAAAAAAAAAAAGTAAATGTAAGCAATAAATTAAAAAAAAAAACACTCATAAAGGCCAGCATTGTGCCACAGCAGATTAAACTGCTGCCTGCAATGCTGGTATCCCATATGGGCATCATTTTGAGTCCTGGCTGCTCCACTTTTTTTTTTTTTTTAAAGATTTATTTTATTTATTGGAATGACAGAGTTACAGAGAGAGGCAGAGAGAGAGAGAGAGAGAGAGAGGTCTTCCATCTGCTGGTTCACTCCCCAGATGGCTGCAATGGCCAGAGCTGTGCTGATCCGAAGCAATGCATCAGCCAGGAGCTTCTTCCGGGTCTCCCATGTGGGTGCAGGGGCCCAAGGACTTGGGCCATCTTCTACTGCTATCCCAGGCCATAGCAAAGAAGAGCTGGATTGGAAGAGGAGCAGCCAAGACTAGAACCAGCACCCATATGGGATGCCGGTGCTTCAGGCCAGGGTGTTAACCCGCAGCTGCGCCAGCACCATTTTTTTTTTTTTTTTTTAAGATTTATTTTACCGGCTGCTCCACTTCTGATCCGCTCTCTGTTAATGTGCCTGGGAAAGCAGTAGAAGATGGCCCAAGTCTTTAGGCCCCTGCACTCACTTGGAGACCTGGAAGAAGCTCCTGCTCCTGGCTTTGGCCTGGCGCAGCTCCCAGCCATTCTGGCCATTTGGGGAGTGAACCAGCAGGGAAAGATCCCACTTTCTCTCTGTCTTGCCTCCTTTCTCTGTAACTCTGTCTTTTGAATAAACTAAAGAAATATTTTTTAAAAGCCCACTCGTAGATTTAACTTTTAAGACATGTTTTGTTAGGTTGTATGAGGAAAATAAGCACTCTGACATCATTTAATATAATATAACTCCTGTCTCAATTAAAAGCTTATGTACTATGAATACTTATCTTTTTTTTTTGGACAGACAGAGTGGACAGTGAGAGAGAGACAGAGAGAAAGGTCTTCCTTTTTTTTTTTTTTTTTTTTTTACCGTTGGTTCACCCTCCAATGGCGGCTGTGGCCGGTGCACTGCGGCCAGCGCACTGTGCTGATCCGAAGAAGCCAGGAGCCAGGTGCTTTTCCTGGTCTCCCATGCGGGTGCAGGGCCTAAGCATTTGGGCCATCCTCCACTGCCTTCCCGGGCCACAGCAGAGAGCTGGACTGGAAGAGGGGTAACTGGGACAGAATCAGGCGCCCCGACCGGGACTAGAACCCGGTGTGCCAGTGCCGCAGGTGGAGGATTAGCCTATTGAGCCGTGGCGCTGGCCTGAATACTTATCTTGAGTCTTCAAAATGTGATTTATGAATCAAACATTCAGGCCATGTCACAAGCTTTTATTTGGCACAACCTATATGCCAAGCATTGGCTAGGTGCTGTGAATACAAAAATAAACAAGGGCATGGGCGTTTGTCCTTGGGAAATTCACACACTAATAAGGGAGACATTTAAAATGATAGAGTGTTCTTATAACAGAGCACTGGAAGCAAAAGCAGAGTGGCTATAATCCTTGGGAAAATCTGGACATTTCACAGTTATGTTGGAGAAACCAAAAAAACCTGGTGTGTTCACTTGCCATGCAGCAAGCCAGTCACTGCCACTGGAGTGGTAGAGGAAAGTAGTTTACTTTGCAAGGCACAGAGCAAGGAGCCAGGCAGCTCTGACTTCATTCCTGGAATCCCCAGGGGACTAGGGGTGGTGAATCTTTTTTATATATATATATATATATATATATGTATTTATTTATTTGAAAGACAGAGTTACAGATAGTCAGAGGCAGAAAGAGAAACAGAGGTCTTTCATCCGCTGGTTCACTCCCCAAATGGCCACAATGCTTGGAGCTGGGCTGATCCAAAGCCAGGAGCCAGGAGCTTCTTCCGGGTCTCCTGTGCAGGTACAGGGGACCAAGCACTTTCAGGCCAACTTCCACTGCTTTCCCAGGCCATAGCAGAGAGCTGGATCAGAAGTGGAGCAGATGGGACTTGAACTGGCGCCCATTTGGGGATGCTGGCACTGCAGGTGGTGCCTTTACCCACTATACCACAGCACTGGCCACAGGGTGGTGAGATTGAGCAGTGCATGACCAACTTTGGTGCAGGTTTCTGGTCGGTCCACAGTGCTGGTGGCCTTCCTTGGATTGGTTAGCAATAACAGGCCTGGGTATTCTTCTGAAAATGCTGTGATGACAAAAGTGGGCCTCAGCCCATCTCAGGTCTATGGGTAGAGGGTTATGAGTTTTATGAGGGCCTGGAGTTCCTATGAACTTCTAAAATACAGTCTAGTGTGACAATTGAATTCTCAGTATTGTAACCTGCACTCTTGCTGGGCCAGCCGGACCTTGTCCTACTCCGTTAATTTAGTGCATTAATCATTAGTAAAGAATTGTGACCATCAAAGTGAACACAGGAATGGCAGGAGAAGGGAGGAGGCCTGGGGCCCGGGAAAACCTGCATCGAAGGCCTTAGGGCCAGGGCTCCATCTCAGGTATGGGACCACTTGATTGGAATCTTGAAAGATGAGATGTTTTCCTAGGGGAGGGAAAGGAGAGCCTTCCACGTGAAGAGCCCACAGAAAGGCTCTGGTACAGTTAAGGAATAGACAGCAGTTGGCGTGACCAAGGTTAGGAAGGGCACGTGCAGCCTGGAAGTGAGGAAGTGAGGTGAAAGGTTACGTAGCCCTGGGACCAAAAGCCTTTGCATGTCCTTGTAAGGAGGACAGTGTACTATAATCAGATCATTTTATACCCAAAAAGTCCTGCAGAAGGATTCTTTTTTAATTAAAAATTTTTTTATTTGTGAGGGAGACAGACAGACAGAGCTCCAGTCCATCGGTTCAGACCCGACATGTCCCCAACAGCAGGAAACTCAGCTGGGCTGAAGTCCAGAGCAGAAATGCAATCCAGGTCTCCCACATGGGTAGCAGGGACCAAACCACTTGAGCCATCACCTGTGTCTTTCAGGGTGTGCCTTCGCAGGAAGCTGGAGTTAGGAGCCAGAGCTGGGTGTCCTGCCCAGGTACTCAGATATGGGATGTGGGCATCCTAACTGGAATCTTAACAGCCAGGCCAAACACTGACTCTTGTTTTGTTGATAGCTCAGAAAACAGAGACAGAGAGTGGCTAAGAATATGTACTTTTAAAAATGTTCAGGGGTCGGCGCTATGGTGCTATAGGTTAATCCTCTGCGTGTGGTGCCGGCATCCCATACAGGCACCAGTTCTAGTCCCGGTTGTTCCTCTTCCAGTCCAGCTCTCTGCTGTGGCCTATGAAAGCAGTAGAAGATGGCCCAGGTGCTTAGGCCCCTGCACCCATGTGGGAGACTTAGAGAGAAATCCTGGCTCTTGGCTTTGGATCGGCTCTGCTCTGGCTGTTGTGGCCATTTGGGAAGTGAACCAGGGTGTAGAAAACCTTTCTCTTTGTCTCTTCCTCTCACTGTCTGTAACTCTACCTCTAAAATAAATAAATAAAATATTTTTAAATGTTCAGTAATTTGGCTATACAAGTGTTATGTCTAATGTGATGTCCATTGTACATATATTTACTGTATGTATGTTAATATATATAATATATCTTAGCCAACTCAACGATGCAGAAGAAGCAAAAGTTGTTCCTGTACCCATCTGAAGTTCTTGGCTGGGGCTCTGTAATGAAAGAAGGATTAACTAGATAAAAGCATACAAGCATTTAATGTAAGTTTTACCTGAGCTGGGAGCCTCACAAGGAAATGAAGACCCAAAGAACCACTTAGAGCCAGATGTTTTTGTATTTAAGCAGGACAAAGCACACTCCGCTGTGAAAGGTGACGAGGCAGAGGGGCTTGGGCTGTGCAGTTAATCCTGGGACAGAGACTAGGATGAGAAGGTTGCACTAAGGTTTGGTTCAACAGTGTAGATTTCTCTTGGCCTCAATCCTCTGTCTCGGTTGATCTTCTTTTCTCCAAGTGTGGGGAGGACACTTTTTACATGGAGACTTTATTCCTGCTTCTGGGGAAGTCAGAGTGTCTTTCTCACACCTGCTGTTTCTCAGCCTCGGAGGCCTCCTTGGTCTTGAAGAATCAGACGTCATATTTGTAATGTATCTTGCAGGATGTGTAGAGTTTTGTTATGAAGGGATACACGGAAGAAAAAGAAACAGCTCAATTTTGTGACAGGTGATAGTTTCCTTCAGAGCTTATTGGTATTGCTTATCTAGGAAGAATTTTAGGACATTACTTTGGAAATGCTTCTGTGTGAAATGAATGTATTGAACAGGGCCAGTTCTCATGTCAGCCTCATGACTTCCTTTGCCATATGATAATAAACTAAAATTTTTCTTTAAATTGATGCTAAATGTACTTTATTCATTTAACTTTATCCAAAGCAATAACATCTAGGAATAATGAGTTTGCTAGGCTGGTTGTAGTTGTAGTTTCTGATTACACATCAAAACCACCTATGGCTATGCCTCTACTCCTAGTGAGATCTGAGCTTTAATTTTTTTTTTTTTTTTGACAGGCAGAGTGGACAGTGAGAGAGAGACAGAGAGAAAGGTCTTCCTTTGCCGTTGGTTCACCCTCGAATGGCCGCCGCGGTAGCGCGCTGCGGCCGGCGCACCGCGCTGTTCCGATGGCAGGAGCCAGGTGCTTCTCCTGGTCTCCCATGGGGTGCAGAGCCCAAACACTTGGGCCATCCTCCACTGCACCCCCTGGCCACAGCAGAGAGCTGGCCTGGAAGAGGGGCAACCGGGACAGGATCGGTGCCCCGACCGGGACTAGAACCCGGTGTGCCGGCGCCGCAAGGCGGAGGATTAGCCTGTTGAGCCACGGCGCCGGCCTTTAATTTTTAATAGTGTATTTGTCTATGTATTTTACAGCCTTATAAGGTGTAAGTGATAGACTAAAAACCTTCCATAGATTTTACAATTCAGAGTTTTTACAAACTTATTCACCCTTGAAACTTTTTTTAAAAAGATTTATTTATTTATTTATTTGAAAGTCAGAGTTACACAGAGAGAGAAGGAGAGACAGAGAGAGAGGAGGTCTTTCATCCACTGGTTCACTCCCCAGTTGGATGCAACAGCCGGAGCTGTGCCGATCCATCCGAAGCCAGGAGCCGGGAGCTTCTTCCAGGTCTCCCACGTGGATGCAGGGGTCCAAACTTGGGCCATCTTCTACTTCTACAGCAGAGAGCTAGATCCGAAGTAGAGCAGCTGGGATTCGAAACAGCACCCATTTAGGATGCTGGCGCTGCAGGCTTAATCTGCTACACTGCAGCGCCGGCCCCCACCCTTGAAACTTTCAGCAGAATCAAGATAATGACTACATCCATCATCCTCAAACATGCATCTGTTTTCTATCACCAGGAATAAGTTTACAATTGCTGGAATTTTATACAAACAGTAATATAAAATACCTATTCTTTTGTGTCAGGGTTCTTATATTTAGACTAGTATTTTGAAATTCCTCTATGTTGTTTTGTATATCACTAGTTCATTCCTTTTATTTCTAAGTAGTATTCCATCATGGAGATGTACGACAGTTTGTGTAGCCATCAATCTGGTGTTAGATATTTGGGTTGTTTCCAGTTTTTGGCTATGAATATTGATGTTCAAATTTCTAAGTGGATATATATTTCATTTCTCTTGGTAAATGCTTAGTAGTGGAATGGCTGAATCATATGGTATACTTATAATTAACTTTTTAAAAAAGATTTATTTTATTTATTTGAAAGACAGAGTTACAGAGAGAAGTAGAGACAGAGAGAGAGGTCTTCCATTCACTGGTTCACTCCCCAGATGGCCGCAACAGCCGGAGCTGTGCTGATCCGAAGCCAGGAGCCAGGAGCTTCTTCCGGGTCTCCCATGCAGGCACAGGGGCCCAAGGACTTGGGCCATCTTCTGCTGCTATCCCAGGCCATAGCAGAAAGCTGGATCGGAAGAGGAGCAGCCAAGACTAGAACCAGCACCCTTATGGGATGCCAGCACTTCGAGCCAGGGCATTAACCCATTGCACCACAGCGCCAGCTGCTATAATTAACTTTTAAGAAACTCCAGTCTCACTTCTACCACTTCACTAAAACTTTATCAAGGTCACATTACCTCCATGTTGCTAAATGGGTTTTCTTTTTTTTTCCTTTTAAAGATTGTTTTTATTTATTTGAAAGACAGAGTTACAGGGCGGGGGGGGGGGGGGAGGGGAGAGAGAGAGAGGTCTTCCATCTGCTGCTTCACTCCCTGGTTGGCCCCACATCAGCTGAAGCTGAGCTGATCTAAAGCCAGGAGCCAGGAGCTTCTTCTGGGTCTCCCACATCGGCGCAGGGGCCCAAGGACTTGGGCCATCTTCCACTGCTTTCCCAGGCCACAGCAAAGAGCTGGATCATTAGAGGAGTAGTCGGGACTAGAACCGGCGCCCATATGGGATGCCAGCACTTCAGGTCAGGGCTTTAACCCACTGTGCCACAGTGCTGGCCCTGACAAATAGGTTTTCATTATTTCTCTTACCTGCAGCATTGAACACAGCCATTCCTTCCCTCTTCCTGGACACATGTTTGATAATCAGCCTCGGGGGGGTCCCCAGAATCTTCCCACCATGTACCTCCATGTAGTGGCTGGACAGAGCCTTGCGGGGACTCCTCCAGCTCCCTTCTTACTCAGAGTAGCAGCTGGAGTCCTTCAGTGGCAGGGAAGGCTGTTAAGGACTGCAGGTTTGTGTCCCCACAAAGTTCATGTGTTAAAACCCTAACCCCAACGGGATGCAGTTAGGAGACAATTCTGTCATGAGCAGGCAGCCCTCGCCATGGGATTAGTGTCCATGTTTGTTTTAATCAGAGATCTCCTGCCAATGTGGCTGGGAGGGGAGCCCCGATAGAGGTAGACCCCCATAACTGTCCCTTTTGCATACTTGGCTCCCAGCTGTCTTGAATGTGTCAGGCCTCAGGGCCTTTTCACTTGCTGTCTTTGCTTGGAGGACCACAAGTCCTGCTCGCTCACTTTCTTCAGGTCTCTGCTCCAGTGACAACCTATTAGCGATGCCTTTCCCAACTTCCCAGCCCACACTCCCTTGCTCTGCCTCCTTTTTCTCCATAATCCTTACCAGCCCCGGCACATCATCTGTTTACTAGTTTAGTTGTTTAGTGTCAGTCTTTCCAACACTAAAATATCAGCGTAAGGAAGACTTCCTGTTTTGTTCTCAACACTTGGAGCAAGGTGTGGCAAATAGTAGGCAATCACGTAACATCTGTGGAATGAATGGATAGATGGCTCATCTCTAAAGTCTCTTCCAGGGGGCTGGCGCTGTGGCACAGTGGGTTAATCCTCCACCTGGGGCGCCGACATCCCATATGGGCGCCAGTTCTAGCCCAGCTGCTCCTCTTCCAGTCCAGCTCTCTGCTGTGGCCTGTGAAAGCAGTGGAGGATGGCCCAAGTGCTTGGGCCCCTGCACCTGCATGGGAGACCAGGAAGAAGTACCTGGTTCCTGGCTTTGGATTGGCACAGCTCGGGCCAATGTGGCCATTTGGGGAGTGAACCAACAGAAGGAAGACCTTTCTCTCTGTCTCTCCCTCTCCCTCTCACGGTCTGTAACTCTACCTTTCAAATAAGTAAGTATCTTCCAGTTCCTCAATTGTGTGATTTATTAAAGCAAGAACTTGAAGTATCTTGGATATCCGAGACAAACATGTGAATTCTAGTTATTGTCTCTTTTATTAGAAACCAAGATATTGACTGTGTTCAGAAAAGCCAGTCTTGTGTCCATCCTTTCATATTTGAAATACATTGTTTTTAAAAATTGTCCGATGAGGGGCTGGTGTTGTGATTTATCAAATTAAGCCACCTCCTGAGATGCCAGCATCCGATATGGGTGCTGGTTTGAGGCCTGGCTGCTCCACTTCCAATCCAGCTCCCTGCTAAAGGCCTGGGAAAAGCAGTGGTAGATAGCCTTAGTATTTGGGCCTCTGCCACCCAAGTGGGAGACCAAGATGAAGCTCCTGGCTCCTGGCTTCAGCCTGGTCCAGCACTGGCCCTTGCAGCCATGTGGGAAATGAACCAGTGGATGGAAATCTTTCTCTTTCTCTCCTTCTCTGTAACTCTGATTTTCAAAGTAAACAATCTTTAAAAATTGTTAGATGATCCACTAGAGGGAGCTCAGGCTTTTCTTTTCAACAGGAAAATCATACTATTGGACAAGCTGGAAACAACTGATATAGAAGCAATTTTAGTCTTTTAAAGGCTATTTTAATTTTCACCAGTGCATTCGTTTTTTTGTTTCGTTTTGTTTTGTTTTGTTTTGTTTTTGACAGGCAGAGTGGACAGTGAGAGAGAGAGAAACAGAGAGAAAGGTCTTCCTTTGCCGTTGGTTTACCCTCCAATGGCCGCTGTGGCCGGTGCATTGCGCTGATCCGAAGGCAGGAGCCAGGTACTTCTCCTGGTCTCCCATGGGGTGCAGGGCCCAAGCACTTGGGCCATCCTCCACTGCACTCCCTGGCCACAGCAGAGAGCTGGCCTGGAAGAGGGGCAACTGGGACAGAATCCGGCGCCCCGACCGGGACCTGTGCATTCGTTTTCTTCCTTCGTTTTGCAGCTTCATTGTGGTGAGCTTTGCCCACAGCCCATCTATTTCTTACCCCGTGGGGGACAGTAAGACAACTGGACCTGCTTCTGGACAAATCTGTCAACTCCAGGCTTGATGGGGACAAGTTCCACAATCTTTCTGTAATTTCTTCCTTTCTTTCTTTCTTTCTTTTTTTTTTTTTTTAAACTACCATGGCCAAGTCTTTAAAATAAGTGTTTCTCCTGATGTCATAAATAGTGTTGATTGTTAAATTCTTTTTCTTTTTCTTTTATTTTTTTGACAGGCAGAGTGGACAGTGAGAGAGACAGAGAGAAAGGTCTTCCTTTGCCGTTGGTTCACCCTCCAATGGCCGCTGCTGCTGGTGTGCTGCTGCCGGAACACCGTGCTGATCCGAAGCCAGGAGCCAGGTGCTTCTCCTGGTCTCCCATGCAGGTGCAGGGCCCAAGCACTTGGGCCATCCTCCACTGCACTCCTGGGCCACAGCAGAGAGCTGGCCTGGAAGAGGAGCAACTGGGACAGAATCCGGCGCCCCGACTGGGACTAGAACCCGGTGTGCCAGCGCCGCTAGGCGGAGGATTAGCCTATTGAGCCGCGGTGCTGGCCTGATTGTTAAATTAACAACAGAAGTCACTGTGCGGCCGGCGCCGTGGCTTAACAGGCTAATCCTCTGCCTTGTGGCGCCGGCACACCGGGTTCTAGTCCCGGTTGGGGCGCCAGATTCTGTCCTCGTTGCCCCTCTTCCAGGCCAGCTCTCTGCTATGGCCCGGGAAGGCAGTGGAGGATGGCCCACGTGCTTGGGCCCTGCACCCCATGGGAGACCAGGAGAAGCACCTGGCTCCTGGCTTCGGATCAGCGCGGTGTTCCGGCGGCAGCGCGCCGGCCGCGGTGGCCATTGGAGGGTGAACCAACGGCAAAGGAAGACCTTTCTCTCTGTCTCTCTCTCATTGTCCACTCTGCCTGTCAAAAAATAAATAAATAAAAATATAAATAAAAGAATTGGTCTTCTGTATATAAAATTAATTAAAAAACGAATCTTAATGAAGAACGGGGTGGGAGAGGGAACAGGAGTGGGTGTGGGAGGGCAGGTGTCCAGGGAAGAACCACTATTTTTCTAAAGTTGTACCTTTGAAATTTGCATTCATTAAATAAAAGTTTTAAAAAATAAATAAAATAAGAGTTTCTCAAAAACCATTAATGGTTTCTATTTTCTATGTCTTTACACTTAAAATTTCAAAGGATGATAATGCTTGTTTTCCGCACTTTGTTATTTCTCAGGAAAAGCTCTATTATATTATGGCATACAATAAACTGCACACAGTTTGGACATTTGCATGCACTTATGCAGCCATCAGAATCAAGGTAATAGACCTTTGCATCACCTCCAAAAGTTCCCTTGTGTCTCTCTCTGAGTGTGTACTATTAATAGCATGAGAGCTACCTTTTTGTTTAAATGCATAATATAGTACTTCTGATTAGAGTGGTAATGTTTTAGTTGGCCTTGAAAGATTGTTAATGATTTTTGTAGACAGACACGGAATAACTAGAGCTCTATAGATACACTACTGCACATTACAGCAATGATTAATCTCCTATAGATAACATAAATAAAAGCTTGTTCTTATTCTTTTGCTGAATTTCTGGGTATGGGAGATGAACCTGATGCTGTTCGCTGCCTTATTCTGAGAAATCGGCTGTTACTGCTAGATTAATTTAGACTACAGAAGAACTATTAATGTGGCTGCATTTGGGTGTTCCTGATTTTAATTTTTATAGGAACCCATCATGAAAATTTCTATCATGGATTCAAGATTCTCTCATACCACTATATGATTTTTTCTATCTGGGAGTTTTAATAGGCTATGACTAGCATGTTTTAATTTTAAAGCAACGTATGTAGGAATCTCTGAGTTCCTTTTAAGAAGATAAGTTACGAGGAGTTTTCAAAAAGTCCATAGAAATTCATATTATGAATTTACAAACTATGCATGGATTTAACATTTATTTTGCACAAAGAAACTTACCTTTTATTTTCATTTCTATGAATATGTCTTTGAAGTACCTACAAGCAATAAGGGGAGAGAATATGTAACATTTATAAATTCCCTATTCCTTTGCTTTTTAACCAATTTGCTTGTTTTTAAAAATTTCTATGAAATATTAGGAAGAATCCTGTTCCTTTTTAACCCAAATGACATGAGTTGTAGTGATATGAACTTGGGGATCTAAAACTTCTAGCAAATAAACAAAAGCGTTCAGAACACTTCTCTCTCTTTCCCTGGAATGTTCTTCTAGTTATTACATCCTCAGGGACTCAGTTACTAAGGGAAAACCATTATCTTTGTTGGCTGCCTCCAAGCTGAGGGATCCAGGGATAAGTGGTCAATTGGAGAATCTCATTTTTAGGCAGAGGAATGGGGTAACATGGGAACTGCCTAGACACTGCTTCCTATTGCCTTTGATAGGGAATAAAGAAAGAATGAACCCCTGTTGGAGTCATCTCATTGTAATCAAAATCACCTAAAACCAGAGAATCGGTTTTCTCAAATTTGTCAATCTTAAACTAGTTTCTGTAGAAGTTTATTTTAAAATATAGACATATCTACAGGAGGGCAGAGAGCAGTGTTGTGAGAAGTAGCCAAGGTAAGACATTGGGTATTTTTTTTTTTTTTTTTTGGACAGGCAGAGTTAGACAGTGAGAGAGAGAGACAGAGTGAAAGGTCTTCCTTCCATTGGTTCACCCCCAAATGGCCGCTATGGCCAGCGCGCTGCGCCGATCCAAAGTCAGGAGCCAGGTGCTTATTCCTGGTCTCCCATGGGGTGCAGGGCCCAAGCACCTGGGCCATCCTCCACTGCACTCCTGGGCCACAGCAGAGGGCTGGACTGGAAGAGGAGCAATCCGGACAGAACCGGCGCCCCAACCGGGACTAGAACTCGGAGTGCCGGTGCTGCAGGCGTAGGATTAGCCTAGTGAGCCACGACACCGGCTGACATTGGGTATTGATGGAGCCAAAACTATGGTGTCCTGACGAACACTGGAATAGGATAATGTTTTGGTGGAAACTCAGGGTATCATAGTCTGTTGTGTTTTACTCTACAGATGAGGATACTGCCAGCAGAGCCCCGAGACTTGTCCAAGGCTACTCAGCCAAGGAGTAGCAGAACCAGGGCAACCTTGGTTTTGATTTCTGGGCCCTTGCTTGTACTTCCTTCTCTGAGTTTCTTCCAGCTAAAAGTCTATGTTGGTGGCCACAGGCTCTACGATGGATAACAACAGCTAATATTTGTTGACTGAAAGTAAGAAGCACAGTCTACGTAACCTGGGTCAGTTAGGTTCTGTGGGAGGAAGTCACTGGGCCGGAGTCAGGTGCGCCAGAGATGTACCGGGAGCAGTGGGGGAAGCAGATCTGACAAAGTCTTAAGCAACCCAACACAGAGATCCCGATTAAAGCTCAGGACTCATGCACTGGGCACAGCTGCTCCTCCTGTGCACAGACGTTGGCCAGAGGCTGCCCAGCTGGAGTGTGGCCTCAGCTTACAAACTGAGGGGAGCTGACGGTGCTGCATCTTACCGGCCCCTGGCCGCTGGACAGCCAGTTTGTGGTTGAAGGATGTTCTCCGCAGTAGCCAAGGAAGGTGACCTGAACCTCTAGTCTACTAACTGCAAGGAGACCCACACTTTTTCCGGTATTTCCAGAGGGTCCGAGAAAGGCCCACATTTGGAACTGAATAAAACGCGGCACTATTTAAAGGTGATCATCCCCCCACAAGAAACTTCTCAGTGGTTTTCTTTGCCTTCACTCCAGCCTGTGGCCAGTTTTCCAGCCCCTCCCCTTCTTCACCTCCCTCCACTGCCTCTCTTGTTGCTGTTCTTCATAGCCCAGCACCCTCCCTGGCTGCCAGAGAACATTCCTGTTTCTTTATTATTCAGAGAAATTTTGTCCATTTTTGTTGTAACTTCCATACTATGAAAATCCCCGTATCAGAATGTCCCTAATCAAAGACTCCGAACAAGAGAGATACCCGCCCTGAGGGAAAGGCTGCTGTTTTCAATCTTGTACAAGTGATTCTGACCCCCCCTTCTTTCTTTCTTGCCTTTATTTATTTAGTTATTTATTTGAGAGGAGGAGAGAAAGAGACAGTGAGAGCCAGAGAGAGGCAAGGAGAGACAGCTCCCATCCACTGGTGCACTCCCCAAATGCCCAACCTGGCCAGCGCTAGGCCACGGCTGAAGCCAAGAGCCAGGAACATAATCCAGGTCTCCCATATGGGTGGCAGGAGTCCAGTTAGTTGAGCTGTCACTGCTGCCTCCCAGGGTTGGCACTGGCAGGAAGCTGGAGTCAGGAGCCAGAGCCAGGAATCAAGCCCATGTACTCCAGTGTGGCACGCAGGTGTCAAACGCTGAGGGAAGCGCCTGATAGTAGCATTTTTTTTTTAAGCAGAAAAGCTTTTTCTCTTCTCTATTTCACAATTTATTTTGGCATGTCTCCTTTAATTTTTCAATTTTTAGTTCCTTCCTCCTGAGGAAGTTCAGGAGGTCTACCCCAACACTTAAGGAAAGCTGGTGGCACACAGCCAATTTGTTCCTTATCTGGACACAGAAGGCTGAGGTCTTGTACCCCGGAGGTGGAGATACCAGAGATTCTTTCCTTCTGTAAAAAACAAAATTATTAAAACAGTCAACTTGAAGCAGTAAAACCAAACATTATATCCAAAGAGTAAGATTTCTGTATCTCTATAGCAAATTTTGGCTAACAGTCGTGTATAACTTGACTCTTTTTTCTCCAATCCTTCACTAATTTGCCATATTTCATGATCTTATTCACAGCTTAGACTTTTTCTTTGTGACTTACTCACATCCTCAAAATGTAAGGTCAAAAGTCTTCCTGGGAACTTTAAAATAACTTGCTATCAACATGCCTCAAGTGATCTGGCTGGTGCTGACACAGGCTCTAATTAACTCCCTATCAGTATAGGTGCTACCTTGCTTTCCCTTTCCATTTAATTTTAGTACAGTTTACACATTAGATAATTTTTACTGAGTCTTTTACCAACGGTTTCAATGTATAAATTTTGTGAGAGTACAAACAGTTTTCTGTTATGGAAGAATAATTTAAAAGTTTTAATCAGAGAACAGCTCTTAAAGTCACATTAGGACATGGAAGTCACAGGGGATGGATTTCAATGTGGCCAGGAGCATTCTGGCATGGAGCAATAGAAAAAGGCAGAACTTGAATCTTGGGCGGACAGGAGTCAGACAGCTGGGGACAGGTGGTAAGGTGGGTAAACAGAAGAGGATGAGCCAATCTGAAGGCAGAACTGAGCATAAATTTAGATGACTTAGAAGAATGATTTGAAATTGATTTGGAAAATATCTGGGAGAAAACTTAGGGGGAAGTATACACTGGTCAACTAAAAAATATATATTAAATGCTTCTTAAGAGCCAGGCACTGCTCTAGGCCCTTGGGATACAGTAGTGGGAAGAACCAAGTTCCTGCCATCACGGAATTCAAATCTGTGGTGCAGCAGGGTGGGTGTGTGGGAGTAGGAAATAACTACTTACATTTTTTAAAAATGTTATTTATTTATTTAAGAGGTAGAATTAAAGACAGAGGGAGGGAGAGACGGAGAGAGGTCTTCCAGATGCTGGTTCACTTCCCAAATGATCACAATGGCCAGAGCTGTGCCCATCCGAAGCCAGGAGCCAGGAGCTTCTTCTAGGTCTCTCCCATGGATGCAGGGGCCCAAGCACTTGGGCCATCTTCCACTGCTTTTCCAGGGCATGACAGGGAGCTGGATTGGAAGAGGAGTAGCTGGGTCCTGAACCGGTACCCAGAGGGGATGCTGGTCCCACAACAGAGGTTTAGCCTACTATGCCACAGCATCGGCCCCCATTGCTAATTACATATTTTAAAAAGATAATTTCTGATGGGTGAAATGGCCGTTTATTCATTCGATTGTTGTTTATAGCCCTTGCCTATGTTCCCAGTAATTAGGGTATTTTTTACTTTATTTTTTTTTTATTTTTATTTTTTATTTTTTATTTTTTTGACAGGCAGAGTGGACAGTGAGAGAGAGAGAGACAGAGAGAAAGGTCTTCCTTTTGCCGTTGGTTCACCCTCTAATGGCCGCCGCGGTAGTGCGCTGCGGCCAGCGCACCGCGCTGTTCCGATGGCAGGAGCCAGGTGCTTATCCTGGTCTCCCATGGGGTGCAGAGCCCAAACACTTGGGCCATCCTCCACTGCACTCCCTGGCCACAGCAGAGAGCTGGCCTGGAAGAGGGGCAACCGGGACAGGATCGGTGCCCCGACCGGGACTAGAACCCGCTGTGCCGGCGCCGCAAGGCGGAGGATTAGCCTGTTGAGCCACGGCGCCGGCCGGTATTTTTTACTTTTATTTGTTAAACTTTTTATTTGGTAGAGCATTAAGCTTTTGACTGTAATGTAAATTAAAACTATGTTATCTCAAAAACTAAGAAAGAAAAGGAGAAGGAAAGAGAGTGGGAGGGAGGGAAGGTGGGAATATCATTGTAGTCTAAGAATTGTATCTATGTACAATATGGAAAGCTAAAAAAAAAACTAAAATAAAAAGATAATTTCAGATTATGATGAATTTTATCATTGTCTCTGTGACAAAATAAAATGAAACAAATTATAACCACTAGGCTTTTAAAATCATGTACATTTCTAGAGAGAACAGACATGTCATATGCATGCATTTGATTTTTTTTTAATGTATTATTATCTTCCATTTGAACTTCTTAGTAGGAATCTTTTAAAACCATGTGTCCATTTTGTGAAAGAAAAAGACACTCTATCTTATAATAAATAAAGATAGATTGGTCAGCATTCTGTTTTATATTCCTTAAGTCCAATTAACTGTGCATAGGTAAATGGGCAAGTTGCAGGAAGTGAGGGGCTGAGTGAGGGCACGTGTCAATCTTTCCCAGGTGTGGACCTCCTCCTGTTGTCTCAGGAAGTCAACACGTGATGCATGGTCACCTCACACTGATAGCTGTGTCCATGGCCATGTCAATGGCCTGAATTTACATTCATAGTTTGTCTCCAGTTCTTATTTTTTTTGAAAAACCTAGAAGGTCTAATTATTTTCATTTCACCCTGGTCCGGGTGCACACATGACATTTTTTGGAAACCACTACAACAGAGAGTGCACGTGGAGAGGGTGGCTATTTTACTAAGGATGACTGGAAAGGCACTCTGTGAGGTGACAGTCAAGCGGAAACCTAAATGATGACATTGGAACAGCCATGAAAAGAAGAGCACTTTAGGCAAAGCTGTAGTAGGGAACAGAACCACATCATATCACGGGATAAAAGATTGACTGTGAGCATCAGATCTTGGGGCTGGCATTGTAGTGCAGGGGAGTAAGCTGCTGCCTGCAACACCGGCAACCCCTATGGGCACCAGTTTGAGTCCTGGATGCTCCATTTCTCATACAGCTCCCTGCTAATGGCCTGAGCAAACAGCAGAGGATAACCCAAGTGCCTGGGCTCCTGCCACCCATGTGGGACACAGGATGAAGCTCTTGGCTTCTGCCTGCCCAGTCCTGGCCATTATACCCATTTGGGGAGTGAATCTTCAGATGGAAAATTCTCTCTCATGTCTCTGTCTCTCCCTCTCTCTCCGTAACTCTGACTTTCAAATGAAAATAAATCATTTTTTAAAATGTTTTAATTTTTAAAATTTTTGTTTATTTTTTATTTTTATTTTTTTGACAGGCAGAGTGGACAGTGAGAGAGAGAGACAGAGAGAAAAGTCTTCCTTTGCCGTTGGTTTACCCTCCAATGGCCGCCGCGGCCGGTGTGCTGCGCTGCGGCCGGCACACCGCGCTGATCCGATGGCAGGAGCCAGGTGCTTCTTCTGGTCTCCCATGGGTGCAGGACCCAAGCACTTGGGCCATCCTCCACTGCCTTCCCGGGCCACAGCAGAGAGCTGGCCTGGAAGAGGGGCAACCGGGACAGAATCCGGCACCCTGACTGGGACTAGAACCCGGTGTGCCGGCGCCGCAAGGTGGAGGATTAGCCTAGTGAGCCGCAGCGCCGGCCTGAAAATAAATCATTTTTAAAGAAAGAATTGGATCTTACCCAGATGAGGAAGTCTGAAAAGATAGTAAAGATGGTGAAAGTCACTGACCAGTCCATCAGCAGCACTGGTACAGCTGGACAAGTCCGAAAATCCAAGAAACAAAGTGTGCTTCGTTGCCAAATGGGGACTCTTAGGGTCCACAGGTAGCTGTTGTTTCAAGGTAACTGCTGCCTCTGTCAGGCGACTGCCAAGCATCAGGTGGAGGACCTGGGACCACCTGTGATTACAAGGCCAGCAGGTGCAGAGATGAGCTGAACTCAGAGGAAGACAGCAAGAACAAGCTGGGATCCAGAGGATACCACTGTGTCTGTCCATACGTCCAACCACGGTTCACGGTCACTCCTTCACTTCTGCCTTCCAGATCTCACAAAAGGTCCCCTTTGGCTAACCCTAATAGAAACGCAGGGATAGGGACACCAGGACATGTAGTTCTCAGCCTATCCAGGTTGATCTATCCAGGAACAGCACATGCAAAGGCCCTGGGCAGGAAATGAAATCAGTGTACTTGAGAGACAGGTGAGGCTGGGACTCAGTAAGTGAGGGGCAGGGTGGAGGGAGCACAGTGCAAGAAGTAAGCAGAGCCTGGCTCCTGGGGGCACTGGAAGGCTCTGATATGTTGTCATTTTATCCTAAATGGCAGGATTTTAAGCAAGTGGTGATATTCTGTGAGTCACTCTTTAAAAGCATTAATCTGGCTGTCACAGATGGCAGGGTTGCAAGAGACAAGTTGAGAAAAATAGGCAGCAGGGAAGACAGGAGGCTCCTGAGGTGGCACAGGAAAAACCTAGGATCACAAGACATGGAGACAGAGTAACAGTCAGCAAGTGTTTTGGTCTCAGCCCTTCCATGTATTTTTCTAGTCCTGGAGGAGTTACTCTGTGTGTGAGATGTGGGACATCCTCTGAGGCATGGAAGGTGATGCTGAGGTGAGCGGTGGTGGTGGCCGGAGGTGTATGCCAACAACATTCAGTCCTTTCTATGCACTGGGCTCTACGCTGAGCCCATTCCTCACGGGAGGACGCTGACACACACAGGGAACACCTGAACCAAGGTCACAGAGCCAGTATGTAGTGGGTCTCTGGTTCTCATCCAGGCAACTCAGAATCCAGATCATAGCTCTTTCCACAGCATCCTGCTGTCTCCTAGGGTAAGGCCCTTCTTCTTCTTCTTCTTCTTCTTTTTTTTTCTTTCTTTTCTTTTTTTTTTTTTTTTTTTTTTGACAGGCAGAGTGGACAGTGAGAGAGAGAGAGAGAGAGAAAGGTCTTCCTTTTGCCATTGGTTCACCCTCCAATGGCTGCTGCAGCCGGCACACCATGCTGATCCAGAGGCAGGAGCCAGGTGCTTCTCCTGGTCTCCCATGGGGTGCAGGGCCCAAGCACTTGGGCCATCCTCCACTGCATTCCCTGGCCACCCGCGGGGCCAGCCGGGTAAGGCCCTTCTAAAGATGTTTGTCCACCATTAGAGGCTGTATGTTGCCCAATCACACCTGTCCGGCCTCTCAAGTGTGTCCCAACTGTACTGGCTGATATTCTCTACCTAGTCTTTACCTTCTAGGAGCTTCCAAACTGCGTAATACCTGCAGCACGGGTTTATTTACTGGACTCTTGAATAATATCACCACATAACTACTTCAGGCTTTATAATATCGCAACATATAGGCCAGCGCCGTGGCTTAACAGGCTAATCCTCCGCCTTGCGGCGCCGGCACACTGGGTTCTAGTCCTGGTTGGGGCGCCGGATTCTATCCCGGTTGCCCCTCTTCAAGGCCAGCTCTCTGCTATGGCCTGGGAAGGCAGTGGAGGATGGCCCAAGTCCTTGGGCCCTGCACCTGCATGGGAGAAGCACCTGGCTCCTGGCTTCAGATCGGCGTGATGTGCCAGCCGCAGCGGCCATTGGAGGGTGAACCAACGGCAAAAAGGAAGACCTTTCTCTTTGTCTCTCTCTCTCACTGTCCACTCTGCCTGTCAAACAAACAAAAAATTGCAACATATATAATTTTAAGAGATCAAGGGGCCGGTACTGTGGCACAGTGGGTTAACGCCTGGCCTGAAGTGCTGGCATCCCATATAGGCACTGGTTCTAGTCCTGGCTGCTCCTCTTCTGATCCAGCTCTCTGCTTTGGCCTGGGAAAGCAGAAGATGGCCCAAGTGCTTGGGCCCCTGCACCCACATGGGAGACCTGAAGAAGCTCCAGGCTCCTGGCTTCTGATCAGCCCAGCTCCAGCTGTTGCAGCCAACTGGGGTGTGAACCATCGGATGGAAGACCTCTCTCTCTCTCTCTCTCTCTCTCTCTTTGCCTCTCCTTTCTCTGTGTAACTCTGACATTCAAATAAATAAACAAATCTTTAAAAAAAGAGATCAAATATCAAAACAAGGAAATTTTTAACTTCTTGGGCTACTATCTTCTCATCAGTTTTACTCTTTTTATTTTAAAAAAGATCTATTTATTTGAAAGGCAGAGTTACAGAGAGGCAGAGAGAGAGAGAGAGAGAGAGAGAGAGAGAGAGTCTTCCATCACTGGTTCACTCCCCAAATGGCTGCAACAGCCGGAGCTGGGCAGATCAGAAGCCAGGAGCCTGGAGCTTCTTCCAGGTCTTCCATGTAGGTACAGGAGCCCAAGGACTCAGGCCATCTTCCACTGCTTTCCCATGCCATAACAGAGAGCTTGATTGGAAGTGGAGCAGCCAGAACTTGAACCAGTGCCCAAATGGAATGCCAGCACTGCAGGTGGCAGCTTTACCTGTCAAACCATAGTCCTGGCCCCTGGAATAGTGTTACTCTTAAGGATTAAGCAATAAATTTAATTCCTCATTACTTTTATGAGTCAATGATGTTGTAAGGCAGCATTGTCATATTTTCCATAGATGTTTCTTCTGTACTCATTCAAGGCCTTCATGTTCTTAATAAATGATTAACCTTATGAGAGGGGGCAGTGCTATGGCACGGCAGGTTAAGCCACCACCTGCAGTGCCAGGATCCCAAATGGGCACCAGTTCAAGTCCTAGCTGCTCTGTTTCCAATCTAGCTTCCTACTAATGCACCTGGGAAAGCAGCAGCAGATGGCCCAATTCCTTGGGTGATACGGGAGAAGCTCCTGGCTCCTGGCTTCAGCCTGGCCCCATCCCAGCAATTGTGGCCGTTTAGGGAGTGAACCAGCACATGGAAGACCTCTCTCTGTCTCTCCTCTGTCTCTGTAACTCTTTCAAGTAAGTAAATCTTTAAAAAAATATATGAGATAAAAGACAAAAAAGTAAATGAATAAGGATACATGAGAACTACTGTTAAATATGCAATAGTTGAAGGGCATATTCAAGACAAAAAAAATCAAGATTTGTTTTCTCATTCATGACCTTTTTATTGATATCACCATCTTTTAACAAAGAAAATATACCAAAGTACAAAGTATATGTGCCAGTACTTCCTTGGATTTTAAAGCAATTGGTTAATAGAATATAAATGTACTTATAAATGACAAACGATTAGTGTCTATCTGTCATAGATACATAGTGGTGTTTGGTTAGTAGTAATAGTGTCCACTTTACTTGTGAGATGCCAGGTAACTGGATCACAGACTCTCAAATTGTGGAACATTTGATCTTTCAGAGGAGTCACACAGCAGGAGCTAGGATTAAAGTAGGATTAAAGATGTTTGGGACAGTCACCTGCAGCAGGAGTGACAGTAGCCGGGAAAGTGAGCCTAGGACATCCTCTGCTGTGCACATCACTCAGCTTCCACTCTAGGGAGGTTCCCAAGCCCTGGAGCCTGCCAGGATTTCCACCACGCCCCTGCTAACAGAACGTGCTGGTTTCACCAGCTCTTGGAATCCTCAGTCCCCTACACTCACAGAAGCTGGTGTGCTATTTCATGACCACAATACTTTGAAAAGTCTGAAACATGATCAACTGTTGTCTAAAATGAGTTTTCAAAAAGATCTTCGTGGCCACCTTGTTAGATATTGAAGGAATTTTATTTTTTTTTGACAGGCAGAGTGGACAGTGAGAGAGAGAGAGAGAGAGAGAGAGAGACAGAGAGAAAGGTCTTCCTTTGCCGTTGGTTCACCCTCCAATGGCCACCGTGGCCGGCGCGCTGAGGCTGACACATCGCACTGATCTGAAGGCAGGAGCCAGGTGCTTCTCCTGGTCTCCCATGGGGTGCAGGGCCCAAGGACTTGGGCCATCCTCCACTGCACTCCTGGCCACAGCAGAGAGCTGGCCTGGAAGAGGGGCAACCTGGACAGAATCCGGCAGGCACCCCAACCGGGACTAGAACCTGGTGTGCCAGCGCCGCTAGGCAGAGGATTAGCCTGTTGAGCCACGGCGCCGGCCTTATTGAAGGAATTTTTGAACTGGATGGGGAGAGGTTGGACACTGGTTGATCTCTATAGTCCCCTTTCATGGAAGATTCCGTGATTCTAGATGTCCTGTATAGTTTATGAAAACAATCCACAGCACCCACAAGTGCTCTGAACATGTGCTTCTTATTTGGTGTAGAAGCCAACTCAACATCCTGTCATAATAAGACAAGGATATTGCATCATGCCCTGGTCCCTGCAATGACAATGGCCTGAAGATAATGAAGAAAAGAGGTTCCCAGGGGTTAGACGATAAGGAGTGGCCAGAAGTAGCCAGCACCTGCTCTGAGAAGATGCTCTAATTGCCCTCCTACCTGTAACAACTCCTGTTAAGAAGTTATTCAAGGCCGGCGCCGTGGCTTAACAGGCTAATCCTCTGCCTTGCAGCGCCAGCACACCGGGTTCTAGTCCCGGTTGGGGCGCCGGATTCTATCTCGGTTGCCCCTCTTCCAGGCCAGCTCTCTGCTATGGCCCGGGAAGGCAGTGGAGGATGGCCCAAGTCCTTGGGCCCTGCACCCCATGGGAGACCAGGAGAAGCACCTGGCTCCTGGCTTTGGATCAGCAAGATGCGCTGGCCGCAGCGGCCATTGGAGGGTGAACCAGTGGCAAAAAGGAAGACCTTTCTCTCTGTCTCTCTCTCTCACTATCCACTCTGCCTGTCAAAAAAAAAAAAAAAAAAAAAAAAAGCTATTAAAAAAAAAAAAGAAGTTATTCAAAACCTGTTCCCATAGTATATGAGGCATGGTGGCAAATTCAGGAGAAAAAAACCCTACAGCTCTGGTCCTCAAGGAATTGAAAATCTAGTTAGAAAGAATAAACAAATACAAATTATTTAGGTTATAATTAAGTGCTAGCTGTGTGGTCCTGAATGCTAATTAAATCAGTTTTAAGATCATTCGGGTGTCTTATTGAAGAGGCAAGACTTGAAAAACTGAGCCTGGGAAAGTGCATGGAGTGAGGGTGTGGGGGAGGCGTTGGGGGAAAGATGAGGAAGGAGCAGAGGGGTGCATGAGTGTCATGGACAAGAGTGTGCGGCGCACAGTGGAGGAGAGGTGGGCACTGAATTGTGGCAGATGTAAAGAGCTGCATTGACCGAAGCAGAGGGGAACCACAGGGGATGATGTGGTCATCTGAGCAGGAAAGATGGAGTCACACGGCCACAGAAGCCAGAAAGAAGACTCTAAAAGCCAAGCACTGGTGATCTCCAGTGGTGGATCCCCAGCGACAGCGGGCAGGGATCTCCCAGACACATTGGGTGTGAGGCCTGCAGGCTGACTGGCACACAGATGCCCATGGCCATGGCAGCTTAGCGGGTCCAGCTCGATTCCAAGCTGCTTGGCTCACCAGCACACTGACAGTCTTGGGTCTTACTGATTAATAATGTGCCTCCCAACACTCCCCAGGGGTTGCAATCTGTGGCTCAGGACGCCTTGGGCCACTCTCCCAGGCAGCTGTTGTGTGTGGGATGTGGTGGTATGGTCATCTGTCCAGATGCAGGCATTCCTAAAAGCATGTTCTGGAGCATGAGAAAATTCAGATGGGTGGGGGTGGAAAGACAAACATAACTATGACATCCATCAATTCTTAACATCAGGTTTTTAAATCAACTTTATAACTTCAATTACAATTTCATAACACTTAACATTTGCTAGTCAAATTAACAAGTCTGTATGAGATGGTATCTGCTTTTGTCATTATTTCTGAATTCTTGTAAAAAAAGATTCTAACACAGAAAATACTTGTTGGCAAAGTAGCTCTTATGCAGTCTTCTTTTGACGAGGATGGTGAGACTTTTTGAGAGATTTCTTGACTTTGCGCTGTTTTTTCCCTTTCTTTTGCTTTTTCTTTTGGCTAATCTGTGAGGAGAGGGTGTAAAAAAAGGTAATATTTTAGAATCTTACAACTTTTCCCTCCTTGTAGTACATTCACACTCTCCAGACTATGTTGTTTATCCTCAAGACTAGGATGAAGTTGCTTTATTCTCTGAGTCTCTCTGCTTTGAGGAGGAAGCAACAACCTTCTAACTGCCCCTGTTGGTCTCTTTTGGCTTATTACTGTCCTCAGTCAACCTTGCTTACTACCCATCTGCCCCAACCACAACCACAACCCTCTGAGGTTGGTACTAATCCCACCCACTTTTAAAAAAAGATTTAGGGGCTGGTGATGTGGCGCAGTGGGTTAATGGCCTGGGCTGAAGCGCCGGCATCCCATATGGGTGCTGGTTTGTGTCCCGGCTGCTCCACTTCTGATCCAGCTCTCTGCTATGGCCTGGGAAAGCAGTAGAAGATGGCCCAAGTGTCCTTGAGCCCGTATACCCATATGGGAGACCTGGAGGAAGCTCCTGGCTCTGGACTAGTGCACCTCCAGCCATTGCAGCCAATCGAGGAGTGGAACCAGCGGATGGAGGACCCCTCTGTCTCTCTCTCTGCTTCTCCTCTCTCTGAGTAACTCTGACTTTCAAATAAATAAATAAATCTTTTTAAAAAATTTTTTAAAATTTATTTATTTATTTACTTGAGAGGCAGAGTTACTGAGAAGAGAAAGGCAGAGAGAGAGAGAAGTCTTCCTTCCACACTGGTTTGCTCCCCAAATGGCTGCAGTTTGGAGTGAAGCCAATCCAAAGCCAGGAGCTTCTTCCAGGTCTCCCATGTGGGTGCAGGGACCCAAGCACTTGGGCCATTTTCTGCTGTTTTCCCAGGCCATTAGCAGAGTGGCAGTGGAGAAGCCAGGACTCGAACAGGAGCCCAAATGAGATGCCGGTGCCATAGGCAGAGGCTTAACCTGCTATGCCGCAGCGCCAGCCCCACCTCATCCATTTTTTACATACAAGGAAGCAGAGGTTTGCACAGGGTGACTTGCCAAAGCTGCACAAGCGGTATGTGGGCGAACCACTAGACAGCCCTCATTAAACCCAACTCCTCCGCGCCGTGCTGGAATCTTCTCACTTTATTGCGGTCTACTTTTCCACCTCCATCCTGTCACACCATGCACACAAACTCCAGTTCTATTACTTCCGGCTTCCTGAGCACAGCAAGCTCTCAGGTGACTCTCCTCTTCTGGTCATGCTAGCCTTCCTCTCCTCGTGAATTGCTATCTTTCAAGATCCAGATGCAATGCATTTGATGTCAGAAGTCTTGCTAATACTTCCAGCTCACCTCTTCAGCCAATAAAATTAATACTCCTTCCTCCATAATCTGCAATATCTTGTGCATATCTTTATTTTCTATTTCTCCTGTTGTACCACAACTGCTACAGAAGGGACTATAATTTATTGCCTTTGTATCCTCAATGTATATCATTTGAGTCAGTACAAGTCAAAATGACACCATGAGAACTATATCCTTACATTGAACAACCCAGATTCTCTGTCTTCCAAAGTTAATTTCTAAAAGAAAGAAAACTTTGTTTTTCCTTTTTACCAACCTGTTTTTCCCACTTTTCCACCAATTCCTTCACCTTGGTTGAATCTGGATTTAGACATATTTGAGTCCCATCCTTCTTTGTGGCACTGCCAAGGAAATAGCAATAAGATTTTTTTCTCTGTTAATAATTTAAATATTTTTTTGCAGAGATAGTGAAAATAAGTATCAATATCTTCTGAATTTTCTAATGAATCTACTGAGAATATAATACAATGTTTTCCTAAAACAAAATTAACAGGCTGGTGAATTTTTAAAAATTGTCTACAGCAAATCTTCTAGAAATATTTTTTTTTTTTATTGACAGGCAGAGTGGACAGTGAGAGAGAGAGACAGAGAGAAAGGTCTTCCTTTGCTGTTGGTACATCCTCCAAAGGCCGCCGTGGCCAGCGCGCTGCGGCCGGCGCATTGCGCTGATCCGAAGCCAGGAGCCAGGTGCTTCTCCTGGTCTCCCATGTGGGTGCAGGGCCCAAGTACTTGGGCCATCCTCCACTGCACTCCTGGGCCATAGCAGAGAGCTGGCCTGGAAGAGGGGCGACCAGGACAGAATCCGGCACCCTGACCGGGATTAGAACCCAGTGTGCCGGCGCCGCTAGGTGGAGGATTAGCCTGTTGAGCCACGGTGCCGGCCTTCTAGAAATAATTTAAAGATTATTTTCTTTAATTTCTCTGCACAACAGCTACAAGAGTGGCTGTTCCATGTGTCATCTAAGATTTAGATATCAAATACTTAAAATATGCATATTACTTAACCTAGTAACTATAATTTCTAGGAAGGTGTTAATAGGAAAGATTAAAGATACAATGCTGCCACAAAAGTCTGAAAATAACAAAAAATTAGAAATAACTTATATTTATAAAACTAGGCATTGGTCATAAAAATTATGATATATTCATATGATAAATGCATTATGGACATTAAAATTACATTAAAAATGAATTTAGAGAAGATTTACTGGCATAAGAAAATAGTCAAGATTACAGTGTTGATGTAAAAACAGAGTATCAAATTGTATGTAGTAGGCCGGCCCTGCGGCTCACTAGGCTAATCCTCTGCCTGCAGCGCCGGCACCCTGGGTTCTAGTCCTGGTTGGGGCACCTGTTCTGTCCTGGTTGCTCCTCTTCCAGTCCAGCTCTCTGCTGTGGCCCAGGAGTGCAGTGGAGGATGGCCCAAGTGCCTGGGCCCTGCACCCACATGGGAGACCAGGAGGAAGCACCTGGCTCCTGGCTTCAGATCAGTGTAGCGCGCTAGCCGTAGTGGCCATTTGGGAGGTGAACCAACGGAAAAAGGAAGACCTTTTTCTCTCTGTCTCTCTCTCTCTCTGCCTATCAAAAAAAAATTGTATGTAGTATAGATTTTATATATTTATTTATATAAATATATTTATAAACATATCTTAATTATTAAATAATAATTTTATTATCTGTAATATAATCATCTGTAATATAACTATATTATATAATTATATATGACATAATAATATAGTTACAATCAAATATATTACTGAAATATATTACAATATATTTTTATATATATAGTGTCTAAAGTGGTACACACAAAGCCAATGAAGGAGATTTAGAAGACTATATTCCAAAGGGTTATTAGTATTTATCACTGGATGGTTGATTTTAAGTGATTTCATTTATTTCTTTTCAGCTATCTACATTACACATTTCCTGCAATGAAAATGAGTCACTTCAATAGTATATTATCCTTGGTTTCTTATCTGTGTCAGGAATTCCTTTTTTTCTTTTAAGGAGAAGAAAAGAAAGGAACAGACCAGATTTATGGAGGCGCTAACCTGAATTTTAGGTGTCAGAACAGGAAGCACTCCAGGGGACGTAATCCCACGAAACGTAACGTCTCTGAGAACATGGTACTTGTGTGTTGCACGAGAGTTTACTTACATGATTTCAGTTTTCCCACAGGAAGGGCTTGGGGAAAACTGTTTAAGGTCTTTTAAGGATTGTAGGTGGATCTTCCCTTGGGTGCTGCTGATGCAAGAACAGCGTCCACTCCGCGTTATTGGAGTTCCTGTGGGAAAGAGAAAGAGGAGAACACATAGGCTGAAGGCAATTTCTCAACTTAAGTGAGCCACCAAAATGATACATTTGACTTAATCATGACTATTGCTATTAATTACCAAGTATCTGTAGATCATCACCATAAATTTTTGAAGCAGGTATTACCTCCATTTCATAGATTAGGAAGCTAAGGTTCACAAGAGGTTAAGTGAGAAGAAAGCCACAGGGCTTTTACAAGGATTTCAGCTCTGTTCTGAGTCCAAAGGTGTTGCTCTTAACTGTCTCACTCTTAGGAGGAAGAGACTTTCCTAATATTTAACAAATGCCTATTACTGGTTAAACACAGAAACATAATTCATATATGGATCAAGTTTCTTTTTTAAAAAAAGATTTATTTTTAATTTATTTTAAAGAGTCACAGAGAGGGGGAGGGAGAGACAGCCAGAGATCTTCCATTCACTGGTTCACTTCCCAAATGTCTGCAATGGCTAGGGCTGTGCCAGGTGGAAGTCAGGAGCCCAGAGCTTCTTCTGGGTCTCCCATGTGGGTGCAGGGGCTCAAGCACCTGGGCCATCTTCCACTGCTTTCCCAGGGGCATTATCAGGGAGTTGGATCAGAAGTGGAGCAGCCAGGTCTCAAGCCAGTGCCTAAATGGGATGCCGGCATTGCAGGCGGTGATTTAGCCCGCTCCGTCACAATGCTGGTCCCATGGATCAAGTTTCTTAAGCAATTTCCAAATCCATTTATTCCCTGACCTTGGTGGAGCAGAGTTAGTGTTGGGCAGACAGCTCAACCTACAATAGCCAATTAACATCCCCATCCTCCTTCCTTTTCTCTGCCTTAATTCAAAATTTAGACTTTTGTAAACTGTTTAAAATACACTACCTTCATGCATTAATTCTTACATTCATCCAATGCATATTTACTCAGTGCTTACAATGACATATATTAACCACAAACTTTCCATTTTACAGATGAGGAAATGGAGTTCTAGCAAGCTTATTTGCCCAAGTTACGAAAGCATTAAAGAGATAACCTCTTTGATTATCTAATGCTTCCTTAACTGGTTAACCACAGACATCTTTATCAAAAAGTAATATCCAGGTGAAAAAAAAAAAACAATTTAGGAAACACAGTCTGTCCTCTCATTATCACCGGCAAACATTTATGGAACACTTACAGGAATTCACACACCTACACTGAGAAAGCAGTGTTTGACTTGGCAGGTCCAAGTTATGACCTTTGGAAAATCAATTGCATCACTAAGCAGCTTTCTGATGCATGCAAAACATGGAACTGCGGTGAGCCAAGAGGCTTTTATAGTGATTCACACCTCTGACTTTAATAACCTGATTCAGAACTCCTTACCTTGAACTCCAATCAGAACCAGGAAGGTGGAACCCAAGAGGAACAGAACACAACTTTTCTTCATAGTGGTGGGATGGAGTCTTGCTAAGTCACTCTTGTACTGGATTGGAAGCCTGAGAAATTCTTTACAAAACATGCTCTTGGGAACCATATTTATTTAGGAAATCTACTTTCCTTTGGAACTCTGATTGGCTGTTGTCCTTAGCTAATTAGCTAAACTAACCACACACTGTTTTTGTGCTGGGGGAAACCCTACTCTCAGATCCAAGGGAATTTCTGCATGTTTTATTCCCATTTCATATAAATGGGTAGTTTATAGTAAGGGATGTGAAACTAGCAACACCAGTGGACTTTAGCATACTTATCAAGCTCACCTGGTTGAAAAACAGGTAATATAATGAATATACTAACATCATACAACAAGGGTTGGAAATGTGGTTTCCATATAGGAAATATTAAAGTCCAGTCTTTTCAAAATCACTTACTATTTGTGCCACATCCTTTTGTAAAAATATGGCTACATTTATCTTTTCTTATACTGCCCACCCTATAACTTAAAAGACCTTAATTTCTGCAGAGAGCAGGTAATCTTATTTAGTGGCCAGCTCATTTTGTTTTCATTCTGATACTATTTATTATTGTTTAAACTGTTACATCAATTAGAATCAGGACTCAGCTGCAAGACTGAGACCCAAATAAACAGTAGGTAATCAAGAGTGAAACTTATTCTTCCTGAGAGAGCCTGTACAGGTGGGCCAGAGCCAGAGCTTATAATGTGGCCCTTTGCCATAAGGTCTTCCAGGTCCTTTCTATCCTGTCATGTTACCACAATTTCCAGGGCGCTGCCATCATGCACAGGGCCCAAAGTGGCTGGCTACCATGCCTAATTTCTCAGTGCAGGTTGGTGGGAAGGCAGGACAACATGGGCTTACTTCTTAGATCCATCCTGGAGTTTTCACCCAGCATGGTCCATCGCTTCCCTCGGACGAAATTTATTCACGTAGTCACACCTAGTTGCAGGGGAAGTTAGGAAATGTGGTCTTGATTCTGGCTGAGCAACAAGACAAGGAAGTTCCATTATTGTAAAACAACATTTCTCAACCCCTTCCCCCCTTTTTAGAATTTTGAACTCCTCCTGCCCTCCTGAGGGGGGAAAAAACATTTAAATTAAGACATACAAATTGAATTTCTTCTTAAAGAGAGAAATTAAATACTAAGAAATAAGACTTCAGTAGGCAGAGCTGAGCCTTGCTGGGCCACTAATCCCTCTTAATAGCCAACATTTTTTAGCCTTCTAAGAACCAATTTTTGTCTCCTTTAAAGCAATACTGCCCCTTCTCACCATACTGAGAACCCATGCTGTGCAATAAGGGGAGAATAGACATTAGCATTCTATGGCACATTTTGGACTGGTTTTTATATGGATTATTAATGCCTAAATAGAACATTAAGGAATCTTCTTTGGGAAAAAAACCCCTTGTGGTGACTTTGGTACAACTTATTGATGTGATTATGCTTAATTTTGGTAATGACTATGACCATGTATAGGGTGGGCTTGGAATCAGGTCCTAATTTTGTTACCTAATGACTGTGTGCAAAATACTTAATTTTGGTGAGCTTCAGTTCCCTCATGTGAAAAAAAAAATCAGTTACCAACTTGACAGGTTGTTGTTAAGGGTGACAGCAACTGTGCACTGCCAACTGCAAAGCACCGCAGGGCTCGTTGCTATTTTTTCTAGGAAAGAAAAGTGCATGAAATCCTCAAGGCCTAGCATGATCTTTCCTGTCCAACCTCTCCTGCAGAATTCTCTGCTCCCATCACTCTGGCTTCTCTCAATTGCTTAAAGGGACAACGCTCCTTCCTCTCGCGCTGTTTGCTCACGCCCTTTCCCTGCCTGGAATTCTGTGCCTGCTCTGCATCTGGACCCTGTTGCCCAGTAATCCTACCATGCAAGCATCATCTCCCCGTCCCCCCAAAGACTTCCCTGAGCTCCACACCACGTGTGGTCAGGCTCCCGCTGTACGCTCTCATGGCCCCACTTGCCTCTCGTTGAGCCAAAATCCACGTCAATATTACCTTTCTCTATGATCCTATGATTTCTATTGCCTTCTACCATTAGAGAAGGAAGGTCTATGAAGGTCAGGCTGAGCACAGTACCGAGCAGCGTGTAGCACAGAAGGTTCTGGAAGCCCAGCACAGTAAGTCTCAGCGCTTAGGCGGACGCCTGCATGTGCAGCGCAGCCTGGCTCCGAAGGCCCTGCAGCTCTTCCGGGGGCTGACGCTTGCGCACACTGCGCATGCTTGGTCCCCTGGCCTTCCAGAACCTTCTTCAGCGCGGAGGTTACAGCTGGAGCCGCCTCCCTCGTGCCTCTCGTGGAGCTGCTGACTGCCGCCGCTGTCTGACTGAAGCGGAGGAGAATCCTTCAGGAGAAAGGTAACGGTTGTGTTCCTGGGGGCCGCTCCTTGCTGGCCCCAGGCCTTGCCACAACGTCGCGGCCCAGGAGGTGCGGGGGCCGCGGCGCGCAGAGGCCATTTTGTGGGGGCCACACGAGGCTGGGGAGGGGCTGGCTGGGGATGGCGCCCCCTGAAGGGCCTGGTCAGTGGGGTGCTGGCCGGGGGCGAGGCTCGGGAAGAGCCCTGGGCGTGACCCTTGGCGGGGGGTGGGAGGAGGTGCTGAGGGGGCTCTCCTGGGCCCCTCCGGAGGGGCAGACCCCTCGGGGGCGGCTTCCGGGTGCGGTGCGGGGCTGCTGTTGGGTGAGCAGGCCTGGCCCGGAGACGTTAGGGCATGGCCGCTCCGCGCCGCTTGGGCCTCTCCTGACCCCTGTTTCTCAGGCCTCTTTTCTGACCCAGCGCAAGGAGGGAAAACCCCACAGACCTTGGGTCTGGAGGTAAAACGGAGCTTTTAGGAGAAACAGAAACTTGGCGGGAGAGCGTTGCAGGGATTTCTCACAGCCCTGGGACGCGAGCCAAGGCTTAGCAGGAGGGCGAAGAGCAGCAGATGGGTCCCAGCTGTAACCTCTTGTGCGTCCCCAAGGAGCCCGTGCCGCCCACCTGCGAGCGCGCGGAGCGGGAGCCCTGGTTTCCGGTCTGTCTCCCTCCATCATCTTGGTTGAGGAGGAGTTGATGTGGTCTGTTCAATTATGTATTCCATGTGATTCTGTCTTTTATGCATTTCAAAGGTTTTCTTTTTTGAGAAGATCAGCCCTGCTTTTACTTGTGAGAAGGGAAGTGTCTCTCATAATGAAACCTCCAGGCCTGTTTTAATGTCTCGGGGCGTCGACTTCCCCTCTATTGCTGGTATTAAAAAATTTGAAAAAGGTTAGTTCTTGAAAGTCTCTGAGGCCCAAACTTAGCCTTATGAATTTTGTCTTTCTCCGTTTCCTTCCTGCACAGGGAGGCATTCCTTCCTTCCTTCCATCCTTCCAAAATACTAGGCTAGGGTATGCTGTGTCTCAGGTCACTAAGAAAGGAACAAGTTCTTCCTTGGCTAATCTTGCTAGCTGGCCTCCTGGGATCATGAATCATCAATCTATCTAATGCCCCCTCCCCCATCTCTCATGTGAAGCTTAGGGACTCCTGAGAGGGGATATCAGGATGCTATTTCCAGAACAGCTGTGGCTAATGTTGACAGCAATAGCATTTTTGCTCTGTGACTTTGGAAGTCTCCTGAGGTACATGTGCAATCATTAAGAAGCTGCAGCCTAACTTGAAAAAAATTATCCTGAAAGGGAGAAAAGAGCTTCGTGTTTAAAATAGCCATATTTATGTAAAAGGATTTACTTTTAAATTGCTCATCTAAATAACTTACAAGAAAAAAAATCCAAATTCTTGAGACACTTCATTTACTATTTATCTTTCATTTCAGTTAATTCATAAAACCTTGAAGGTTATGACTCTAGATGCAGAGAACACAAATATGAGCAATAATTTCTGTCTCAAAGAGCTCACAGTTTACTGGGGTAAATGGCATGTAATTGAACAGCTGTAGGAGGAAGAGTGATAAAGGATTGAAGGTGCTGAGGAGTCCTCAACTTGGCTAGAAGTTAAAACCCAGCTGTTTGAATTAGGCCTGAAAGGGAGAGTGCTTGGAACACTTTATCAGAAGAAGGTGGGTGAGGGCAGGTAGGGTGAGAAGGTACCTACATGTTAGAAACTGCAGGCGCTTGGGCAAGGTAAAGTGCAGAATGACAGAGTGGTGAGAAATGAGGCTAGACGTGTAGCGGGAAACAGATGAAGGGCCTTGTCCATCTCTCGGGTGTAGAGACATTGCCAGATTTTAACCAGGGGAGCAACATGAAGAAATTTACGCTCATGGCTGTATGTACTTTTGTCACCAAACGGTATCTTTTGATTAATATTATTTGATGCAAGCCTTTTCTTGTATTGACGTAGTTACATAATTTTCCGATGATGCTTCCTATTTCTAGTTTTAATTGTCAGTGCTGGGTATTAAATATCTCAGTAATATAACGCTGCTCAATATAACAATTCTTAAAAAAGATTTTACTTTCTTAATGCATTTTCCTTCCTAGGAACTAGAGGGGCAAAAGTTAAGAATATTTTTGTATCTTCTTTAACTTAAAATTCATTTGTGAGGAAGGGGGAGCACGCAAGTACCTGCCCAGTCTGCTGATTCACTCTCCAGATACCTTTGATGATCAAATCAGGCAGTTAACATTTCCTTTTCTTTAAGCTAGGTGCCTACTAGCTCTTCTCTGCTCTCTTTCTCTTTCTTTTTTTAAGATTTATTTATTTGAGGGGCCCGTGCCATGGCTCACTTGGCTAATCCTCCGCCTATGGCGCCAGCATCCCATATGGGCACCGGGTTCTAGTCCCAGCTGCTCCTCTTCCAGTCCAGCTCTCTGCTGTGGCCCGGGAGGGCAGTGGAGGATGGCCCAAGTGCTTGGGCCCCTGCACCCACATGGGAGACCAGGAGGAAGCACCTGGCTCCTGGCTTCGGATCGGCGTAGCTCCAGCCGCTGGGGGTGAACCAACGGAAGGAAGACCTTTCTGTCTGTCTGTCTGTCTCTCACTCTCACTCTCACTCTCTGTCAAATTTTAAAAAAAGTTTATTTGAACATCAGACACAAACACACATATACACACACATATGCTGGAGTGGGAGAGAGAGAGATCATGTTGCATCTGTAAATGGCTTTAGATAGTGTGGACATTTTAAATAATATTCTTCCAATCCATGAACATGAGGTCTAAGTTTTTTGTGTCTTTATTTCATTAATGTTTTGTAAATTTCACTGTAGAGGTCTTTTGCATCCTTGGTTAAGTTTATTTCAAGATATTTTATTATTGCTTTAAAGATTGATTGATTGATTTAGAAGGCAGAGTTAGGGAGGGACAAAGATCAATCTTCCATCCCCTGGTCCACGCCCCAAATGGACATAACTTCCAAGGCTGGGGCAGACTGAAGCCAGGGGCTTCTTCTGGGTCTTCCATGTGGGTGCAGGAACCCAAGGACTTGGGCCATCTCCCACTGTTTACCCAGGTGCATTAGCAGAAAGCTGGATCAGAAGTGGATCAGCAAGGACTTGAACTGGCACTCACATATGATACCAGCATCACAGTTGGTGTCTTTACCCACTATACCACAACACTGGCCCCATTTTATTAATTTTTTTTCACATTATTGTGAATTAAATGAGATGGCTCTTAAAATTTCTTTATCAGTGACTTCATCTTGGTATATAAAAATGCTACTCAAAGAAGTCAATGTGGCATGGCAGGTTGAATGATGCAGGCATCCCCTATTGGAGCACTGGTTCAAATCCTGGTTGATTTACCCCACTTGCAGTCCAGCTTCTAATGCACGTGGGAAAGCAACAGAACGTGGTTCAAGTACATGGATCCCTGACACCCATGTGGGAGACCTGGATGGAATTCCAGGTTTCTGGCTTTGGCCTGGCCTTTCCCAGCCCCAGCTGTTGAGGCCATTTAGAGAATGAGCCAGCAGATGTAGCATCTCTTTTTATGTCTTTCCCCTGCTCTCTCTCTTGCTCTTTCAAATAGATGAAATAAATCTTTAAAAAGAATACTACTGAACACTTTGATTTTATATCCTGCAGCTTTGCTGAATTTGACAGTTCTAATAGCCTTTTGGTGGAGTCTTCTGTGAACAGGGATAATTTGACTCCCTACTTTACTATCTGTGTGCCTTTTTATTTCTTTCTATTCCCAAATTGCTGTGGCTAAAACATCTACTACCGTGTAGAATGAGAGAGGACATCCTTGTGTAGTTCCAGGTATTAGTGGAAATGCTTTCAACCTTTCCCCATTCAGTATGATGTTGGCTGTGGGTGTGTCATATACAGCCTTTACTATGTTGGCCTGGGCATTTCTCTATTGGGAGGTTTTTTTCCCCTTAAATTTTAAAAAATTATTATTTTTTTATTCATTTGAGAGGCAGAGAGACAGAGGTCCTGTTTGCTTGTTGACTCCACAAATACTCATAATGGCTGGGGCTAGGCTGAGCCCAACTCAGGATCTGGGAACATAATTCCAAGTCTTCCACTTGAATGACAAGGACCCAATACTTAATATGTCACTGCTGCCTCTCTGGGCCTGCATCGGCAGGAAGCTGGAGTAAGAGCTGCAGCTGGGAATTGAACCAAGGTACTCTAATATGGGGTACAGGTATCTTAACTGGTAGACTAACCACACATTCCTTGGTGTTTTGGTAGGTTCTTTTTGCTGTACACCTCCTTAATATGACTTTTGCTGTATCCTATAAGTTTTGGTATGTTGTAGAGCTGAGTTGGTATGAAGTAGAACCGAGACTGAAATCCAGGTACTCTGGTATGGGTTGTGGGCATCTCAAGTAGTATCTTGACTGCTATCCCAGACATCTTCATCCCACTTTTGATTCCTTTAGTGACCATTGTTCATTCATGAGCATGTTGTTCAGTTTCCATGAATTCGTGTAATTCCTAAAGTTTCTTTTATTGTTGATTTTTAGTTTTTTTCCTATTGTGGTCAGAAAAAATATGTGGTTTGATTTTTTTTTTCCCAAAGAAACCTTTTATTTAAGGAATGAAAACTTCATGCATTTCTTAAGCACAACTTTAGGAATATAGTGATTCTTCCCACCATACCTGTCCTCCCACCCACTCTTCCACCCCCTTCTCTTCTCTCTCCCATTCCCAGTCTCCACTAAGATCCATTTTTTATTAACTTTATATATAGAAGACCAACTGTATACTAACTAAAGAGTTCAACAATTTGTATGGTTAAAAAAAAAAAAAAACCCTATTCCTCAACAGTCAAGACAAGGACTGTTCAGAGTCATTGCATCCTGAAGTTAATTTCACCACTTCCTCTTTTTTTTTTTTTAAGAAACTTAATTAACTTTAACGAAGAACCCAGGAATGATACATCTTTTGGGAGCACTTAGACATAGTTATACTACAACTCTTTGAGGATGGAGGTCCTGCATGAGAAGTTAGTGCACAATGACTCCTGTTGTTAATTTTAACAATTAACACTCTTATGTATGACGTCAGTGATCACCTGAGGTCTTAATGTGAGCTGCATAGGCTATGGAAGCCTTTTGAATCCACAAACTAAGGGCTGATTCTGAGGTCAGAGTGCTACTTAAAATGATTGTCATTCTATGATTCTGCTGTGTGGACTGCTTCCCATGTTGGAGCATTCACTCCTTTTTCATTCTGCCTATTATTATTACCAGACCCTTAATCCTATTCATATAATCACTTAATACTTAAGTTATTTCTTTTGCCATCCAGGTTAAGGAGATCTGGGAACCCATGACAAGTTTTTAAACTGTACCCTTAGAAGTAAGACCATAAGAATGTATGCAGAACTATACAGCTGGATGGGTGGTGATGTTCTTTCAATTTTTGTTTGTTATAGAAGTTCTTTATTTTATCTTCATTCATAAATGAGAGCTTTGCAGGGTATAGTATTCTTGGTTCACATTTCCTTTCTTTTGTTTGTTTTTAAAGATTTTATTTATTTGAGAGGTAGAGTTACAGACAGTGAGAGGAAGACAGAGAAAGGTCTTCCATCCACTGGTTCACTCCCTAAATGGACCACAACAGCTGGAGCTCCCACATGGGTGCAGGGGCCCAAGCACTTGAGACATCTTCTACTGCTTTCCCAGGCCATAGCAGAGAGCTGATTTGGAAGGGGAGCAGCTGGGTCTAGAACCGGTGCCCATACGGGATGCCAGCATCACAGGCGGAGGATTAAGCTACTGTGCCACGGCACCAACCCCCAGAGTTCTTTTCTCTTCAGACTTGGACTATATCTTGCCATTCTCTCCTAGCCTGTAGGGTTTCTGGTGAGAAATATGCTGTGAGTCTAATTGGAGATCCTCTGAAAGTAATCTGGTGTTTCTCTCATGCACATTTAAGAATCTTTTCTTTATGTTTTACTGTGGAGAGATTGATTACAATGTATCATGGTGAAGATCTTCTCTGGTCATGTCTATTAGGAGTTCTCTCTGCTTCCTGTACTTGGATGTCCCTTCCTTTCTCCAATTAGGGAAGTTTTCTGCTATTATTTCACTAAAAAAAATCCTTCTAATCCTTTTTCCACACCCTCAAGAACTCCTAGAACCCGTACAATTGGTCATTTGATAGTATCGTGTAGATTTCTCAACAGTGTTTTTTAGTTTTCTAATTTCTTTTTCTTGTTTTTGGTCTGACTATACTTTTCTGTGATTCTTCTTCTAAGTCCTATATTCTTGTGCTTCACTGATTCTTTTGTTAAAGCTTTCCAGTGCATTTTTTATTTTTCTATTGAATTCTTCATTTCCAAGATTTCATTTGTATTTCTTTTTATCTCAATTTCATAGGACAAATTTTCTTTCATGTCATGTATGGATTTCATTGGTTTGTGCATTTGCTTCTGATTACTTCTGAGTAATCCTGTGATCAATTTTTTGAATTCCATTTCTGGTATTTCTTCAATCTCATCTTCAGAATCTAGTACTGAAGTGTATTCTTTTGGGGACGTCATGTTGTGTTCTTTATTGTTTCTTGAGTTGGTGCATTTATTCAGCATTTGTGAAGATACTTGCTGGCTACTTGTTTGTTTTTCCCCATGTTGGCATTTATTTTTGGACTATTCCTCTGTGGATTAGTGGAGTGCCTGATTTTTCAGTGAATACCTAAAGGCATTTGGTACATGTGGCCAGGGTGCTCTGTTCAGTGCTCCAGGGTGAAGGGAGTGTCTAAAGCGACACCCAGATTGGCGGTGAAAAATCTTTTTCTTTTTTCCCCCTCTCATCTTTTTTTCTTTTTCTTTTTTTGTCAGAGTTGAGGTTTATTCTGCTCTGTTGGCATAGAGTCAGCTCACTTCCTGCCCTGAAAGGAGACCTGTACCTGGGAGCTAGCCCCAGTGGGTATAACAATCATCTGTGCTGCCACAAGGATCACACAAATGACCAATGCAGTCCTTCGTGTAAGCAGATTCCCTGGCAATGTTCCTCAACAGGGAACCAGGGAGCCCTGTGTATGTAGATCCTCCCACAATGACTGCCCAAAGTCCCAGCCACACCCTGAGCTGTCCAGTGCAGCCTCAGTGTTTTCACAGTCCCAGCACACAAACCTCTCACAGTTGTGAGCACCCAGCTCCCTGTCAGTTCTCCTTCTATGTTAATATTTGTGCATTTGGTGGAGCAGTTGTCTATTTCTTTTAAAGAGTGGCTTTCATGGTAAAAGACTTTTTCCAAAAGAAGTCTCTTAGGTGTTGGTAGGCTGTTTTTGCTTTAATTCCTGTTGTTTGCTGTAGTGTAGTCTCCTTATATCTTTTTGTTGTAATCAGTGATGATGGCAGTGAGGACTTTGGGCACTCCTTTCAATCAGGGCAAGGGCACATGATTCTCAGTGTCTGCTTGCAGGGTGAAGCCAGGGTCATGGGGCAACATCTCTCAGTTATGAGCAGATGGAAGTATAGAAACACTGGTTTGTAGTCCTGTAGAGGTTGCTCAGATTCGCACTGTGGCAGAGGAATGGCCAGGGTTGCAGGGTTGTCAATCCAAAGTCCAGTGAATATGCACTGTTCTCTGCAGCTCCAGCCCTAGGTTTGTATTCAGTGTCTTCTCGCCCACTTATATTTTTCCTCCAAAGCACAGTTAACACTTTGTGTTGTCTTCCTGGAGATGCGGGAGTTATGGAGTGAGCAGTCCTAGGGTGTAATGCTAGATCACACCGAAAGCCCACAGCCCTCCACGACCATCATATCCATCATATCGTAGGGGTAGGGCCCAGACTTATGTTGCTGTGTGCTGCCTCCTGCTGAGGTAGAATTGTCAGGAGGCTGTTACAACCTGCCATTGGTGAAGCTAACTGAGATATGAGTCCAGTTATCTGGGAACATCGGTCTCCACTTGGCATGGGAATAGGTCCAGAAACTCCATCTACAGGAACTGGCTTAGGGACAGGGACTATGATATATGCTTAATGATGGGTTTTACTAACCCAGCACTGAGTTCCAAGATGTGGCCTTGCGCATACTTTGGTACCCTGATCCGCAGTAGCTGGAGTTCTGCTCTTTGCTGTCCTTCCAGGGATAAGGGAGGAGTGGTGAAGGCAGTCCCTTGGGAAACCACAATATGCTGTGTTTCTTCTGAATCTTAGAGCCACAAGATCCCATATTGTCTTATGGGATATGTGCCAGGCCTGTGCGAGTTTGGAGGTGATGCAGGCCAAAATACGAGTCTGCCCTGCCATGGTGCAGGGTCTTGATGTGATGCTGGAGTAGGCTTATAGGTGCCATCTGCCAGTGTAACCTAGGGTGAAGGGCTTACTGCAGAGCTGGAACTGATCTTCAGATGTAAGACCTGAATTGATTTTCCTGCCCTAGTCCCCTGTGGTTGGTGTTACTTCTCATTGTGTACCTGAGGTTGAGGGAGGAATGGTGGAGGCAATCTCTTGGCCTCCTGGCTGAGTCCAAAGGTTCAGTCTGGGACCGGCTCTAAAAATAAAGCCCCAGCCGGCAGTGCTGGCATCCCATATGGGCGCTGGTTTGAGTCCTGGCTGTTCTTCTGATCCAGCTCTCTGCTATGGCCTGGGAAAGCAGTAGAAGATGGCCCAAGTCCTTGGGCCCCTGCACCCATGTGGGAGACCTGGAAGAAGCTCCTGGCTCCTGACTTAAGATAGCTCAGCTCTGGCCATTGCGGTATTTGAGGAGTGAACCAGTGGAATGGAAGATCTCTCTCTCCCTCTCCCTCTCCCTCTCCCTCTCCCTCTCCCTCTCCCTCTCCCTCTCCCTCTCCCTCTCCCTCTCCCTCTCCCTCTCCCTCTCCCTCTCCCTCTCCCTCTCCCTCTCCCTCTCCCTCTCCCTCTCCCTCTCCTCTCCCTCTCCCTCTCCCTCTCCCTCTCCCTCTCCTTCCTTCTCTCTGTAACTCTGTCTTTCAAATAAATAAAATAGATCTTAAAAAGATTCAGTCTGCAGGTATTATCCTGGGGACAGGCCATGGTGCCCTGTCCAGAACTGGGTTTCACCAGAGAAGACCTGATACTGAGTTTGAAATGTAATTCCCTTTCCCTCCCCTAAGCTGGAAGCAAGATATCTCTCTCTCTGCTTTGCTGATTGGGAGTGGGGGTAAAATGGGCAGTTCTTCCTTTCTTCCTTAATGTGTGTTTTTCTATTTTGCTAAAAGCAGATACTTGGTCTCTCACAAGAGCCAGCTTCTGTATCTCTTGTGAAAGTAGCTTGGTGTCTGAGTAGCTATTCAGGTTGGTATCTCTGTGGGGAGATGATCACTGGTGCATCTTTGGCCTGCTATATTGTTCTTCCTCCTATGTAATATTTTAACAAGTTACTTTGCAGAAAGATGAATTTTGTACTGTTCTTCCCAGTATGTAGAGGTACGTGCGTCCCAATTTTCTTGTCATTTCTTTTTCCTTTTGTTCATTTGTTTGTGAAGATTAGTACCTGAGACTAGTGTTTATTTTTATTTCATATTGACATTTTAGTTTGTGTTGACTTAACGTACATTTTCTACCTTCTCAAGATTTGTCACATGGAGTCAGTGGACAGCAATCCCCACTTACCTTCAGTGGTACGTTCCGAGACACACAGTGGGTGCTTGTACTTCAGATAGTACTGAATCCTGTATATTTTTCCCTATGCATACACAAAGTTTAATTTATGAATTAGTAAGAGATAACATTAAAATGGAACAATTATAACATTGTATCAAAATAAAAGTTAAAATATGTGGCCTTATTCATACCTGAATATGGTCTCTGACTCAAAATATTGTACTGTACTCATCATTTTCGCTGAATGTGAGTAAAACAGTGGAAAGCAAAACTCAGAGTAAGGGGAGACCACTATATCCCCTTATAAATCCATGCCAGTTCTCTATGTATTTGGAATGGGAGACTTTGACTCATTTTTGTTGCCTGAGGCTGTCTCTTTTCTGAATAATTCTTTCATTTATTTTAACATTTATAATGTTGACTTCTACTCACTTTACAATTCCTTTTGTGTAGCCATTAGAATCAATAAGAGTAGATGAGACAATGTGGATCCATATCTATTTCATTTATTTATAGTAATAACCAGTTAAAAGGAGATATAACTGCTCTGCAAGATTTAATGGTATATGTATGTAATATAAATCCTCCTCATTGTAGTCTAAGATTCTTTATGAATTACCATTATTCATTGCCCAGATGCCTTCCAGTCTCCTCCCTAGAAATTCTTTTTTTTTTTTGGACAAGCAGAGTGGACAGTGAGAGAGACACAAAGAAAGGTTTTCCTTTTACCGTTGGTTCACCCTCCAGTGGCCACTGTGGCTGGCATGCTGCGGCCAGCACACCACGCTGATCCGAAGCCAGGAGGCAGGTTCTTCTCCTGGTCTCCCATGTGGCTGCAGAGCCCAAGGACTTGGGCCATCCTCCTTTGCACTCCCGGGCCACAGCAGAGAGCTGGACTGAAAGAGGGGCAACTGGGACAGAATCCAGCGCCCTAACCGGGACTAGAACCCAGTGTGCTGGTGCCGCAGGCAGAGGATTAACCTATTGAGTTGTGGCGCCGGCCAGAAATGCTCTTAATGTAGAGCTAGCTAAAGCATGTGTGGTTCTTCTACTCCTGCTATGGGTGACTTCATGACTGTGTTAGTTTTTATTAATAACATTTGTGGTGTTGTCTAAATTTTTATTTCATTTAGTTAGAACTTTGGTTCCTATTTTTCTTATTCTCAATATTGTAAGAATATAACCATTTAAAATTTTATCTCAATTTTATATTTTGTATCTATAGTTTTCAGTGATATTTACATGTTTCTTTGATTTAACAATTTGTTTCTGCTAGCTATATCTAAGACTTCTATTTCTTTAAACACAGATTTCTTTTTTTGATCAGTACTATCTTAAAAATACTACTTATTGGCTGGCGCCACAGCTCAATAGGCTAATCCTCTGCCTGGGGCGCCGGCACCCCAGGTTCTAGTCCCAGTTGGGGCGCTGGATTCTGTCCCGGTTGCTCCTCTTTCAGTCCAGCTCTCTGCTGTGGGCTGGGAGCACAGTGGAGGATGGCCCAGGCCCTTGGGCCCTGCACCTCCATGGGAGACCAGGAGGAAGCACCTGGCTTTGGATCGGCACAGTGCGCCGGCCATAGTGGCTACTTGGGAGGTGATCCAACAGATAAAGGAAGACCTTTCTCTCTGTCTCTCTCTCTCTCTCACTGTCCACTCTGCCTGTCAAAAATAAGTAGTTTTTTAAAATTTATTTATTTTTATCTGAAAATTATTTCCCGCTTTTTATTAGTGACATTTGACTTATATGTGTGCTTTGTTCCCCCAACCAGATTATAATAATTTATAAGTATATTATATATAATTTATAAAGTATTTATAATGTCTTGATTGTTTTTGCTGCATTGGATCTTGTACAGGGTAGGTATATAGTAACTGAATTAAGTTGAATTTGAATGAATGGAGGATATTTCAGGAAATCTTCCCATCTCCTATAGTAATTTGAAGGAGGTCTTCAGTTTCTGACAGCTGGAGAAGTTTGTGCTTCAGTGGGTCCAAATGTTTGTTTTAAAGTCTGTAGTTAAGGTTAATAAAATAATTGAGATGGCCTGAGAAATTCTAGGAATGCCTCGAACATATGAACCATTAGTTTCTCCTTTACAGCCCAGATCTTTTAAGAGCAGCCCTGGTTTCTTGAACAAATCTTCAAACTTGGTAAATTTCCGGGTCATTTTAAGATTGCACAGATGTGGGGTTTATATTGATGTCCCTGTGGCTTGAAGTGAGTGCTGTGCAAACAGATGTGGTATGTACAAGGACTGGAATAAAATAAGAGCAGACTCATGGTTTCCAATTTTTTGAGGTTATAGAACTTGGTGAGAATCTGGTGAAAGCTGTGAATATATGTACATAATTATCTAACATTTTGCATAAATTATAGGGAAGTTGTTAAGCCGTAAACACCACATAACCCAAGACAAAAGTGTTCTGCTGTAAGAGTGAAGGCATTGCAAAGACTCTTTAACCCTCCTTAAGCTCAGATTGATGTTAAACTTTTTAAATTTCTCCTTTTTCTTTTCTCCCTTCTAAAGTTAACTAAGGGAATTTCTCTCTTGCATCAGAGCCCAGGAAATGAGATGCCTGTGCTATTCCAGCTCTAATTAGGCTTGAGTGTCCTGGGAAAGTATTGCTTAATATGTAAACAATATGCTTGTTTCTATCACAAGTGAAAATGACAGTTTTATTTTTAATTGTCCCTTAGAATGAAACCTTAGGGGTCATAGGTTTCCCCTCAACAGCTATACTAAAAGTGTGTTAAAACATTATACTTAGTTTTGTAATATATTTAATCTTGAAAGTTATATGAGCCTCTATTTAAGCCTTAATTTTGTTCCCGGTGTAGGGGATCTCACATTCTAGTAAACAATTTGCCAGTAGATGAGTTGGGTATTGTAACAGGAGAAGGTCAGTGTTTCTTCTGCATCTAAAGGTGACTGAACAAAACTTATAAGCTCTTCTTTCTTCTAGAGTTTACTTTTTCCTAAGATTTAAGAACCATCTAAGGTCTTCGGAAAGTTGGCCTTTCCTAAGAGGTAACACCGGTTTCCAAAGGATTCTAGCCGTGGCAAATGTCAACATGCCACATTTGTTGAATAATGTCATGTATGCATTCAGTTAATGAGTAATGAATACTGTGTGCCTGCTGCTCTTGTTGGTACCAGGGATGTAGTGGCAAATAAGGAAGGTGCGTTGCCTTTGTGGCCATAGAGCTTTGTGGGGATAGAGAATAAGCAAATAAGTGCACAATATATTTACAGCTAATACTATGGGCTATAAGCAGAATTCAGGGAGAGTAAAGAAAGAGTGATAAAGATGGTTCTGTGTTAGTGGGCTGGTGAGGAAAGCTCTAAGATGACAGATGAGCTGAGACCTGACTCAGGTGAGGAGTGAGCTGTGGAAATGATGGGGATACGCTGGCTGTGCTTGAGAAGCAGGAGGCCAGTGAGGATGGACATGTGGGAGGCTTAGTGGAGCTTCACAGACTGTAATGAAGGGTTTTGAGTTTCATTGTAAGTGTGATGGGATGCTATTAGGAGGATAAAAGCAGGCAGAGCTATCATTTGACTTACATTTAAAAAGTATCACCCTGGCCGCTAGGTGGTGAATAAATGGTGGCAAGCAAGAAGGTAGCAAGTCTGAAATATGAAGGTATTTTAGAAAGTCCGCGAAAAATGGATTACAGTTTATTTGGGAATAAAGCATTTTAAAATCCCATTTATATAGGGGGCCTTCAAAAAGTTCATGGAAAATGTGTATTATGCTTGGTTATCATGTTTAAAGGTGTTTTTTATGAGAGAGAGTCACAGAGATCTCCCATCCTCTAGTTCACTCCCCAAGTAACCCACAGTAGTTGGGACTGTCCAGGTGAAAGCCAGGAGCCAGGAACTCAGTCCAGTCTCCTACATGGTGGCAGAGACCCAACTACTTGAACCATCACAGCTACTTTCCACGGTATGCATTAGCAGGAAGTCAGAATAGGGAGTGGGTGTGGAAACAGAAGTAGAGATAAAGAGGTCGGCACCGTGGCGCAGCAGGTTAAAGCCCTGGCCTGAAGTGCTGGCATCCCATATGGGCACCAGTTTGAGACCCGGCTGTTCCACTTCTGATCCAGCTCTCTGCTATGGCCTAGGATAGCAGTAGAAGATGGCCCAAGTCCTTGGGCCCCTGCACCTGCATGGGAGACCCAGAAGAAGCTCCTGGCTCCTGGCTCTGGATGGGCACAGCTCCAAGCGTTGTGGCCAATTGGGGAGCGAACCATTGGATGGAAGACCTCTCTCTTTGCCTCTCCTCTCTCTGTGTAACTCTGACTTTCAAATAAATAAATAAATAAATCTTTAATAAAAAGGAGCAGGACTCAAACCCAAGCTCTGATAAGTGTTGTGGGTAGCCTAAGTGACATCTTAACCACTGTGCTAAACACTTGCACAAAGTAAACTTTTAATTTCATTTTCTGTGAACTTTTTGAATTACTCTCATCTATTAATAGTTCAGTGAATTTCAGTATTTTTTTATTTTTTTTATTAAACTTTTATTTAATGAATATAAATTTCCAAAGTACAGCTTATGGGTTACAATGGCTTCCCCCTCCCCAAACTTTCCTCCCACCCACAACCCTCCCCCCTCCCGCTCCCTCTCCCCTTCCTATCACATCATGATTCATTTTCAATTCTCTTTGTATACAAAAGATCAGTTTAGTATATATTAGGTAACGATTTCAACAGTTTGCCCCCATATAGCAACACAAAGTGAAAAGAAAAGAAAAAAAAAATACTGTTGGAGTACTAGTTATAGCATTAAATAAGGGTGTACAGCACATTAAAGACAGAGATCCTACATAATATATATTTTTTTAAATTAATTAATTTTCTATGCCATTTCCAATTTAACACCAGGTTTTTTTTTTTTCATTTCCAATTATCTTTATATACAGAAGATCGATTCAGTATGTAATTAGTAAAGATCTCATCAGTTTGTACCCACACAGAAACACAAAGTGTAAAAATACTGTTTCAGTACTAGTTACAGCATCACTGCACATTAGACAACACATTAAGGACAGATCCCACATGGGATGTAAGTACACAGTGACTCCTGTTGCTGACTTAACAATTTGACACTCCTGTTCTTGGCGTCAGTAATCTCCCTAGGCTCTAGTCATGAGTTGCCAGGGCTATGGAAGCCTTTAGAGTTCGCTGACTTTGATCTTGTTCCGATAGGGTCACAGTCAAAGTGGAAGTTCTCTCCTCCCTTCAGAGAAAGGTACCTCCTTCTTTGATGGCCCCGTTCTTTCCACTGGGATCTCACTAACAGAGATCTTTCATTTAGGTCTTCTTCTTTTTTTTTCTTTTCCATGGTATCTTGGCTTTCCATGCCTACAATACTCTCATGGGCTCTTCAGCCAGATCCGAATGCCTTAAGGGCTGATTCTGAGGCCGGAGTGTTGTTTAGGACATCTGCCATTCTATGAGTCTGCTGTGTATCCTGCTTCCCATGTTGGATCTTTCTCTCCTTTTTTGATTCTATCAGTTAGTGTTAGCAGACACTTGTCTTGTTTGTGTGATCCCTTTGATTTTTAGACCTGTCTAAGCCATCGAATGTGAACTGAAATTGATCACTTGGACTAGCGAGGTGGCATTGGTACATGCCACCTTGATGGGATTGTATTGGAATCCCCTGGCACATTTCTAACTCCTAGTGAATTTCAGTATTAATCATTAAGTTTTAGCCTAGCATAGAGAATAATGTTCTGTATGTATATGACTCAGTTTTTAGTTCAGAACTTTCTCAGAGATGAGTAATTTCATGGAGATCACTGAAAATGTAAACCCCAGCCTCTCATTTAAGATTAACACTTCTAATTTAGTGTGTTTGAAAAATACTTTCTATTTACTTGAACTTTTCCCCTTTGGGTTAAACATGTTAAAGTTGCTCTTTGAAAAATTTTGGAAAATAATATTTATAATTCTGTCAAAAAAGCATTTTAATGAACTCTTGGCAGTTCTTTCAACAGCATTTCTGAGTGATGTCTCTTTCTTTCTTTCCTTTCTTTTTCAGAAAACAGAGGCTTACTCAGGCTTTAGACTCCTTCAGAATCACCAGAGCAGCTGTCATCATTTTTTAAAAAAGATTTATTTACTTATTTGGAATATAGAGTTTTAAACACACATACAGAGATGGAAGAATGGAGGGAGGGAGGGAGGGAGGGAGGGAGGGAGAGGGAGTGGGATAGGGAGGAAGAAAGGGATTGAGGGAGAAGGGGAGAAGGGGAGAGAGGGAGGGAGAAGGGGAGAGAGGGAGGGAAAGGGAGGGAGAAGGGAGAGGGCCAATCTGGAGCCAGGAGCCTGGAGCTTCTTCCAGGTCTCCAACATGGGTGCAGAGGCCCAAGCACTTGGGCTGTCCTGCACAGCCTTCCCAGGCACATTAGCAGAGAGCTAGATGGGAAATGGAACAGACGGGACTTGAACCGGTACTTGGAACGGATGCTGGCACCACAGGCAGCAGCTTAACCTGCTATGCCATAGCACAGGCCCCTGTCATTTTTTATTGCTCGATGGAGGGTCTAAGCCAGCCGCTGATTGGAGGGAAGGCAATGCGGTCAATTCTCAAGCTCTGTATAATGGAACAATGAGTTGACTGAAGTATCATCAGACACAGAAAATGAAGGGACACGGTTACAGTGACTTTTCCCTTTCCCACTTTCCCTTCTTTGCGGGAGATCAGTATCCGTAGGTCACATGCAGCATTTGGATGACTATAGCCCATCAATTTCCCCAGGAAATGTCTCTGCCTGAAATTTTATAAATGACCATAATGTAAAAGTGTTCATTTGTTCACCCTGAGGGAGTGTACATCAGATTTTATTTACATCAATCATAATGAGCTTTCCATTTGAGAAAGGGATTCTTCTTCACCTGTGACCTAACTTTCCTAAAAAGATGGACTTTTACTTTTTAAAAATAACTATCTACACGTCTCTCTCTCTCTGATCTGGATTTTCTTCATAAGCCGCCTTTTTTCTTACATAAATGCTAGAAATATCATTTTCAGAAATGTCTCTTTATGGCAGAAATAAGTACACTTTCCCTACCCAGCCCGCATTGCAGTTAAGTAAGGTAGTGTAACATTCTACACAAGTATTTACAAACCAGGACGCCACTTCAGTCTCTCCTGTCAGGGCAGCCCTCCATAGAAATGGGGGCAGGCTGTACTCCTGAGTTAACAGAGAAGCGCTGTTAGGGCTGGCGTTGTGCAGTGAGTGAAGCTGCTGCCTGCAACACCATCTTCCCTTACCCAAGTGCTGATTCACGTCCTGCCTGCTCCACTTCCCATTCAGCTCCCTGCTATGTGCCTGGGAAAGCAGCAGAAGATGGCCCACATGCTTGGTCCCTTGCCACACACTTGGGTGACCCAGATGGAGTTCCCGTCTCCTGGCTTCCTTCTGGTGAAGGAACAGTGGCTGTTTGGAAGATCTCTCTGTCTTCTCCCCTTCTCTGTCACTCTTTCAAATAAACAGAGTAAATCTTTAAAAAAAGAATTAAACAGAGAGGGACTATGAAATTCTGGGGAACTTTGCATGACTGAGAAATAAGCTTTCATTGTGTTAGCTGTTGAAGATTTTGAGTTCTATCAAAGCTTAGTCAAGCAGTCTTACATATTACTTTTGTGTATATTTTATAAGATTTATATAACATAAAATATAAATATATGCTGATGGTACAGTTAGCATAGCAAGAAAGGCTTTCATAATCTAATTCCTACCTGTCTCATCTTCATTTTTGACAATATCATAACTGACTCCAACATTCCCACAGATTGAACACACAATGCTGTTTCATACCTTTGTCTTTGTACATACTTTCTTTTATTAGACTTTTCCCCTATCGGATATATATGCATCTTTGAAATTCCAAATCAGCCATCACTTTCTTGAAAAGCTTTCCTGATTTCTTCTATGTTTTATGCATATTTGGAAGGGTTTTGTTTTTTTCAGTTCATGGAGTGACTTTATTTACCCTTGTCTCTCTATTTAACAATAAATTATAACTCATGATGTTATTTCTCATAATGTATATAATGGACACTATAAATGTTAAATGATCACACTGCTTTTGTACATAGAAAAAAATTTTTTTTAATATTTGACAGGTAGATTTAGACAATGAGAGAGAGAGAGAAAGGTCTGTCTTCTGTTGGTTCACCCCCCAAATGGCCGCTATGGCTGGTGCGCTGTGCCGGCGTGCCGCGCCAATCCGAAGTCAGGAGCCAGGTGCTTCCTCCTGGTCTCTCATGCGGGTGCAGGGCCCAAGCACTTGGGCCATCCTCCACTGCCTTCCCGGTCCACAGCAGAGAGTTGGACTGGAAGAGGAGCAACCGGGGCTAGAACCCGGCACCCATATGGGATGCCGGCACTGCAGGCAGAGGATTAGCTCATAGAAAAATTCAAGCTTATTGGTTAGCTATCTTCCTGAAGATTAGTTGGTAGTCACCTGAGGGTAAGATAAGGACTATTGGTTGGAATGTTTGTTTCAAAATTCAGCTGTTTGCAATGTGATAGTACTGGGAGGTAGGGCTCCTTCCTTCTGAGTGGAATCAGGTGCCCTTGTAAAGGGGCCTGACAGGGAGTTGACACTCTCTTGCCCTTCTTCTGCCATGAGAGGATGCAACAAAAAGGCCATCATCAGAGGCTGGTATCTTTTTTTTTTTTCTTAAGATTTATTTATTTATTTGAAAGTCAGATTTACACACAGAGAGAAGGAGAGGCAGAGAGAGAGAGAGGTCTCCCATCTGCTGGTTCGCTCCCTAGATGGCCGCAATGGCCAGAGCTGAGTTGATCTGAAGCCAGGAGCCAGAACCACCTCCAGGTCTCCCATGCAGGGGCCCAACAACTTGGGCCATCATCTACTGCTTTCCCAGGCCACAGCAGAGAGCTGGATCGGAAGTAGAGCAGCTGGGACTCAAACCAGCGCCCATATGGGATGCCGGCGCTGCAGGCGGTGGCCTTACCCACTATGCCACAGCGCCGGCCCCAGAGGCTGGTATCTTGATTTGGGATTTTTCAGCCTCCAGAACTGTGAGGAAATAAGTTTCTCTTCTTTATAAACTGTACAACCTCTGATGTTTTGTTGTAGCAGCATAAAGGCTAAGACAAAAAGTGACTTTTGTATAGATTTAGGAGGTTAGGAATTAAGGAAAATGAGAGGGCAGGATGAAGGAATTCATTGTGCCACATCGCAGTTTCACTGACATTCAGTTAAGCCTCCCATAGCAGTTGTCAAGCACTGGATTCACTTGTGTGACAGCTTTCTTATTCTTCCATTTGCTGTGTGAAATGGCTTAAAATTCATGATAACATCTCAGAATTGGTGGTATTCTGGAGTTATTTGTTTCTTTGCTAATTTGTCTTGCCTTTTTAGTGTACAGTAGAACATATATTCAAAAAATGTAAACTAAGTGGGTACAGATGAAAGAACAAACTCTTGGCCCATCCACTGGGTAAATAAAGAGAACTACCATGGCCCAGAAGCCCTGATGCCCTCCTTCTTGATTGCATTCTTTCTCTCCCCAGAAGTCTTCCCCATTCCAAATTCTATGTGACTCATCCTTTGGTTTTTGTTTTCACTGCTTCAGTCTTTACTCCTAAGTAAATTTTTTTTTTTTTTTTTGGACAGGCAGAGTGGACAGTGAGAGAGAGAGACAAAGAGAAAGGTCTTCCTTTGCCATTGGTTCACCCTCCAATGGCCGCCACGGCCGGCGCACCGCGCTGATCTGAAGGCAGGAGCCAGGTGCTTCTCCTGGTCTCCCATGCGGGTGCAGGGCCCAAGCACTTGGGCCATCCTCCACTGCACTCCCGGGCCATAGCGGAGAGCTGGCCTGGAAGAGGGGCAACCGGGGCAGAATCCGGCGCCCCGACCAGGACTAGAACCCAGTGTGCCGGCGCCGCAAGGCGGAGGATTAGCCTATTGAGTCATGGCACCGGCCTACTCCTAAATAAATTTTGCCTGTTGTAGACTTCATAATAAATGCAGTCACGCTGTGTGAACTCTTTGACATGCTTCTTTTGTGTAAGTTTTTTAAAAAACTTGATTTATTTTTTAAAGAAAAGAGTTACAGAGAGAGGTAAAGACAGAGAGGTCTTCCATTCCGCTGGTTCACTCTCCAGATGGCTGCAATGGCTGCAGCTGTGCCAATTCAAAGCCAGGAGCTTCTTCCGGGTCTCCCACGCAGGTGCAAGGGCCCAAGGACTTGGGCCATCTTCTGCTATCCCAGGCCATAGCAGAGAGCTGGATCGGAAGAGGAGCAGTTGGGACTACAGTCGGCGCCCATATGTGATGTTGGTGCTTCAGACCAGGGCTTTAACTCGCTGTTCCACAGCGCCAGTCCCTATTTACTTATTTGAAAGGCCGATTTACAGAGAGAGGGAGAAACAGGGATCTTCTGTCTGCTGGTTCACTCCCCAAATGGCTGCAATGGCCACAGCTGGACAAACCTGAAGCTAGGAGCCAAGAACCAGGAGCTTCCTCCTGGTCTCTCACGTGGGTGCAGGGGCACAAATACTCTTTTCCCAGGCCATAACAGAGAGCTGGATCAGAAGTGGAGCAGCCAAGACTAGAATTGGCACCCATATGGGATGCTGGTTTTGCAGGCGGAGGATTAACCTCAGTGCTGTCCTCTTGTGCAAGTTTTTGAGATTCATCAATGTTGATGTGTATGAGGGTACCTCAAAAAGTATGTGAAATGGTTGAAGATAACGTGGGGGGCCTGGCGCTGTGGTGCAGTAGGTTAATCTGCCTGTGGTACCGGCATCCCAGATGGGTGCCAGTTCTAGTCCTGGCTGCTCCACTTCTGATCCAGCTCTCTGCTGTGGCCTGAGAAAGCAGTGAAAGATGGCCCAAGTGTTTGTGCCCCTGCACCCATATGGGAGACCAGGAAGAAGCTCCTGGCTTCAGATCGGCCCAGCTCCGGCTGTTGTGACCATCTGGGGAATGAACCAGTGGATGGAAGACCTTTCTCTCTGTCTTTCCCTCTCACTGTCTGTAATGCTGCTTGTCAAATAAATAAATTAAATATTTTTAAAATTAAAAAATGTGAAATTTTCATGAACTTTTTGAGGAGCACCTGTGTAGTTGTATCCTATTTACTGTCACTGTTGTATAATATATCGTTGAATGGACATAACCCTAATTTACTTATCCACTCGTGGACAGTTGAATTGTTTTCCATATTTTTGCTATTATAAACAATGCTGCTTGTGTATTATATATTTCCTATGCAAGAATTTGTCTATAGTATAAACATAGTAGAATTTCTCATGCTCAGCTTTATACAATAATGCCAAACTGTTTTCCAAAGGAGTTCCAGTTGTTTTTTTTTTTCTTGCACCAACAGTGGAAGGGCATTCTTCCTTGCTCTTCATCCTCTTGACAGTGGGCGTTATCCAACTTAAAGTTTTGCCAGTCAGGTGGGAGTGAAATGGCATGTTATAATGATTTGAATGTTATCCCCTTGATTACAAATAAGGTTAAACATCACTTTCATGGGAGGGACTTGTTCTTTTTTCTTGAAATTCCTATTCACTCTTATTTCTGGTCCTTTATCCCACTCCCAGGAGTTTATATACTCTTGATACTATTAGTTTATTATCTAAGTGTATAGCACATATCATTTTTAGTACCTAACTGGATGTGGAAGGCAAGGGAGAAGTAGTATAGAACTACACTTGGTGTTTGCTTTGGGGATCTGAGTGGATATGCTGTGCCTCAGTTATGTAGGACTCTTATCTGATGAGCCTTTAAGAGTCTGCAGGTGGAAGGAGTATAGCAATTCTCCAGCCCACTTGTCCTCTGCCCATCTTCTGCAGGCCATGGATTCTCCCATCTAGCTTTTTTTTTTTTTTTAAAGATTTATTTATTTATCTGAAAGGCAGAGTTACAGAGAGACAGGTCTTCCATCCACTGGTTGACTCCCCAGATGGCCATAAGGGCCTAGAACTGTGCTGGTCCAAAGCCAGGAACCAAGAGCTTCTTCTGGGTCTCCCACGCAAGTCCAGAGGCCCACGGACTTGGGCCATCTTCTGCTTTCCCAGGCCATAGCAGAGAGCTGGATCAGAAGTGGAGCAGCTGGGACTCGAACGGGCACCCATATGGGATGCCAGCACTGCACCCACTAAGCCACAGCGCTGGCCCCCCATCTAACCTTCCTAGGAAATAAATGTCTCAGTCAGATGACCCACACAACACTTCTTTTTTATGCTACTTTATTGCTTTTTCAGTCTCAACTGTTAGATAATCTTTTTTAGTATTTCCAAGAGAGCACATTGTTTTAATTTTGAAATGTAGCACATTTGTCATACTATAAAAGATGCAGAACATTTATCTACAGTTTAAAATTTCTTCCATTTCTTATGGAGATGTAGTACTTATCACAAATTATTCCACATACACTGAAAAAAATAGAAGGAACATATACATCTAAGAACACTACTTTGTACAGTCTTTCATTAAATAATATTTACACATACATTTTCAGTTTCCTGGATGTATTTGTACATGGTATACAACCACTACAAAAATATGGGCCCCTTACAAGGATGATACAAACATAACTTTTAAAAAAGTAGATCTTATAACCTTGGTCACATGCCTTTTAGTTGTTTGGGATTCTAAGAATGATTCCATAATAACACTTAAAAACTATGAATGGTGAGGAAAATGTCAGTGACAGGGACTTGGCACGTTCACTAAGAACGTAGCAGCTTGGCTCAGCTTATGTTATAGTGGCAAGGCAGAGTTACTCTGAGCAGCTCAGGATGGTAAACCCTTGACCTTCTTGCAGGAGTAGAAGCAGCTGACTTGGTGGCTGTGGCTGGTCACCTTTTAGGAGAACTGCGAACAGAGGCCAATTAGAAATTGGCGTAGGGGAAGTAGGGAAGTGTGGCAGAGGCAGCCTCGCTGTGGTCCATTCTTATCACTGCAGTGTTTGCTTCTCTCTGGTTTTACGATGATCTTTTGGACCTGTGAGAAGAGAAAGAAAGTGTAAGTGTGCTACTCAGACCCTGGCTTCAGACTGGGTTCATAATAACCCAAAGATCCTCAGTTAAAAGATGTGAATTGTCCTGTTGCTGCACAGTCATCGTTAATGTTTATGGGGGCTGCATATGTGTTGGTTGGTTGGTGTGTTTTTTTTTTCCAGATCAGAAAAGTCTTTCAGGAGATTTGACAGCTTTGCTTGCATAGTTATTGCTCTGCCTCAAGGTTGAAGGGTCCTGACATTTTTAGACAGGTAATACAGCTAACTTTAGTTCTTACCACACAAGATAGCACTTTAGTATATACATAACTGGAAATCGAGGATGACATAGTGATGATACACTTTTAAGCTAAGATCTCACAGTAAAGCACAATGCAAAGATTTCTAACTTTTTGTGATTGCATTTCCTAAAGAACAGTTCTTCTGTGAGCAACAGCAAGCCTACCTTTCCTTGCTAACTGCTTTCAGTAAGTTCTTGATGGCTTTCGATTCTGGATTCAGACATCTCTTCTCCCCATCCTTTTTCATTGTGGCACTATTAGAAAGAAATAAGAGTGTAAATATTTAAATAATGTTGGGCCAATAAGCAGATGAAATCATAGTTCCAGAATCAGACACCACCGTTTTACTTTACATTTTTCTTGTGCTGTACGTTAGTTTTAGAATCATCAAAAAACACTTCATTGATCTTTTGAAACTGTCATCAAATGTTTAATAAATGATTGTAACCAGGGAGGTGATCACCAGATAAGATTTTACTCACATGATCTCAATATGTGCACAAGATTGACTTGCAGGAATGATTTCAAGTTTTTCCAAGGATCTTGGATTAACAGGTTTATTACTAATCTTGATACAGGTACAGCGTACAGTTCTAGAGAGAGGCATTCCTGCAGGAGAGAGACAGGTATAGCAAGGAAGATTAACGTGGTGTTTCCTTATAGGCATTTAGTGTGGACTGGATAATATTTAGCAGAATCTATAGCCCCATTTCTTTTCATGGTCTCTTAATTAGAGAAGGAATGTATGCCATTTTAACACAGCACTGAATGATTAAATAGTTGATTATCTGGATGAGAGGAGTTGTAATTTGTTGATTATAAAATCCTATTGTTGAGCACAGTCCTAGTGCTTAATTAAGCTTAGAGAAGGCAGTATCTTACACTCTTCTCATCCTCACATTGTCTTTCTGCCCTCCCTCTCCCCCCTTTCTTTCAGGCTACTATTTCTCCTACTTTAGTCATTTGTATAAACTCTGTGACCATGGAAATCTCTGGTCATTTCCCTCTCTTTTATGGACAGTGAAGCTTTTTCAAACAGATTCTTTATTTTCAAATCTATACCCTGACCTATTTCTGATTTTACAAATTAGATGTATCTTGATATTTCTTACCTTTAGTCCCACTCAGAGTCAGGAAAATAAGGCAGAAAATAAGAATTGCACTTTGGTTCATGGTGCTGAGTCTGGAGGTGCCTCTGTAGTAGTGGGCTCAGGATGCTTCTATGCAGCTGAGAGCTTCAGAAAATGTGGGGCTAGTATGCACTATTTATTTGCAAAGGCACTTTCCCTCCCTAACTCTGATTGGATAACATTTTAGTTGAGTCAGGAAACCTACTGGCTGTTCCTTGGGGAAGTCCCATGTTGCATAATTCAAGATACTATTCTTTTATGACCTCCCATTTATGGAATTTCCTTCTGTCCTCTTGTAGCACCAGTGAGATAGCTTTCACTTTCCAGAACATGAACTGGTTCCTGAAAAACAAAACTTTATTGCATGTAGAAGTATTTTCTTTCAATCTAGCTCTCTACTATGGCCTGGGAAAGCAGTGGAGGGTGGCCCAAATCCTTGGGCCCCTGCACCTGCTTGGGAGGCCCGGAAGAAGCTCCTTACTTCGGATTGGTGCAGCTCCAGCCGTTTTGCGGCCAACTGGGGAGTGAACCAGCTGATGGAAAATGCCTCTCTCTCTCTCTCTCTTTCTCTCTGCCTCTGCTTCTAACTCTGCATTTTAAATAAATAAATTTCAAATAAAAATCAAACTTCAATTCTCATCTTTCATATCATGTAAAATAAAAATGTCAAGTAAATTCTTAAAGAACTAAAGGCAGATTTAAAAAAATATTTATCTGAAAGGCAGAGTTACACAGTGGGGGGGGTGGAAGAGAGGGGGAGGCAGGAGAGGGGTCTTCCATCCACTAGCTCACGCCCCAATTGACCCCAACGGCTGGAGTTGTGTCAATCTGGAGCCAGGAGCTTCTTCCGGGTCTCCCACGTGGGTGCAGGGGCCCAAGGACTTGGGCCATCTTCCACTGCTTTTCCAGGCCACAGCAGAGAGCTGGATTGGAAGTGGAGCAGCTGGGGGACTCAAACTGGTGCTCATATAGGATGCCAGCACTGCAGGCAGCAGCTTTATCTGCTACGCCACAGCGCCGGCTCCTAAGTACAGATTTTACATGAATATACCTTAATATTGTGTTTGGCATACATCTTAATTTGTAGCAGTATGGCATAAGTTAGGAAAATTTTACATTATTTGTAGGTCTCAGATGTCATATTTAAAATTCCCACAATAAACCTATGAAGAAAGTAGGAAAATTATTTAATATATGGAAGAGAAATCATAGAGGTTTGTATAAAGTCACACAAAGATTGCTGTCAGTTTTTTCTGTGACGCTTTCTCTCAACATTTATTTTAAAAATTTTGTATTGCTTCCAGAGCTATTTTGTTAAAAATTTTTTTTACTAACTTGAGAGACAGTGTTACAGAGAGAAGGAGAGACAGGTCTTCCATCTGCTGGTTCACTCACCAGATGGCTACAACAGCTGGGGCTGGGCTACGCCAAATCCAGGAGCTGCTTCTGGGTCTCCCATGTGGGTGCAGGGCCCAAGAACCTGGGCCATTCTCCACTGCCTTCCCAGGCCACCAGCAGAGAGCTGGATCAGAAATGGAGCAACTGGGACTTGAATTGGCACCCATATTGGATGCTGGTACCGCAGGTAGAGGCTTAACCTTTGTTACACCACGCACCAGCCCCTCCAGAGGCTATTTTTTAAATATCCTCAGTAATAGCAGTTTTTCATCATTTGTGAGTGAATCTAACTTTTGGTAGCAACAAGTTGTATCTGATTATTAGGACAAGAAGTTTAGCTGTAGAATGCCCTTTGATCAAATAATATAAAGTAGTAAGTGTGGTGTTTTTTATTTTTTTACTTTCTTAAAGATTTATTTATTATTTGAAAGTCAGAATTACACAGAAAAGGAGAGGCAGAGAGAGAGGTCTTCAATCTGTTGGTTCACTCCCCAATTGACTGCAACGGCCAGAGCTGCATCGGATCTGAAGACAGGAGCTTCTACCGGGTCTCCACGTGGATGAAGGGGCCCAAGGACTTGGGCCATCTTCTACTGCTTTCCCAGGCCATAGCAGAGAGCTGGATCAGAAGTGGAGCAGCTGGGTCTTGAACCAGCACCCATTTGGGATGATGGCACTGCAGGCGGCGGCTTTCCTTGCTACGCCAAAGTGCCGGCCCCAAAGTGTGGTGTTTTTAGAGAAGGTCAAAGACAGGGAGCTAGCATATGACAAGGGGTTCCACAAATACCTTGACCATTCATAACACCATAGAATAAGCTAATAACTTCCAATGTTAACTTTTGAAAAATATTTTGTTTTTAAATTTGAGAGACAGAGACAAACATCTTGCATTCCCAAATGCTTGTGACGACAAAAACTCAGCTGTGCCAAAGCCAAGAGCTAGAACTGTGTTTCCTGTGTGGATGGCAGGGACCCAAGTACTTGCATCTGCTGTCTCCCAGCATTAGCAGGACATTGGATTTGTAAGCAGAGCCAGCACTCAAACCCAGGCACTCTGATGCAGGTGTCCTAAATAGTGTCTTTTTTTTTTTTTTTTGACAGGCAGCGTGGACAGTGAGAGAGAGAGAGAAAGGTTTTCCTTTTGTCGTTGGTTCACCCTCCAATGGCCGCCACGGCCGGCATGCTGCGGCCGGCGCTCCGTGCTGATCTGAAGGCAGGAGCCAGGTGCCTATCCTGGTCTCCCATGGGGTGCAGGGCCCAAGGACTTGGGCCATCCTCCACTGCACTCCCTGGCCACAGCAGAGAGCTGGCCTGGAAGAGGGGCAACCGGGACAGAATCCGGCGCCCCGACTGGGACTAGAACCCGGTGTGCCGGTGCCGCAAGGCGGAGGATTAGCCTGTTGAACCGCGGCGCCGGCCCTAAATAGTGTCTTACCTGCTGCACCAAACGCTGCTCCCAATGTAACTAGAGGGAAAACGTTACTTGTGTAGATACCTGATTTCTGGTGTGTTCATGTCTTATACTCAATCCCTGTATGAAAATATCAAAAGATAACATCTAGAATGGTGTGAGAACAATGTCCATAGGTATAACAGGATTGTTGGGGGAAGAAAAAAAAGGAAGGGCTGGCGTTGTGACATAATGGTTAAGCTATTGCTTGCAACACTGGCATCCCATAAGGCATGAGTTTGAGTCCTAGGTGTTCCACTTCTGATCCAGCTCTCTGCTTAATGTAACTGGGGAACAGCAGAAGATGGTCCAAGTGCTTGGGCCCTTGCACCCAATTTAAAGTAAATAAATACATCTCTAAAAGGGTGCTTTTGGGGGACATAAGTTTCAAAGGAAGGCATGAATAGAGACAGGAGGGAACAAGTTGATTCACAAGGGGATTCAGCTGCAAGAGACTCTGATGTGCAAAGCAAAAGAAAGTGTTAGGCCGGCGCCGTGGCTCAACAGGCTAATCCTCCATCTTGCAGCGCCGGCACCCCAGGTTCTAGTCCCGGTCGGGGCACCAGATTCTATCCCAGTTGCCCCTCTTCCTGTCCAGCTCTCTGCTGTGACCCAGGAGGGCAGTGGAGGAAGGGCCAAGTGCTTGCACCCTGCACCCCATGGGAGACCAGGATAAGCACCTGGCTCTTGCCTTGGGATCAGCGCGGTGCGCTGGCCGCGGTGGCCATTGGAGGGTGAACCAACGAACCAACAGCAAAAGGAAGACCTTTCTCTCTGTCTCTCTCTCTCTCACTGTCCACTCTGCCTGTCAAAAAGAAAAAGAAAAAAAAAGTGTTAGGCAATGAGCTAACATAACCCAAACTCAAAACTGTTATGCCTAACTTCAATGAAATACTTTTTTCACATTCCACATATGCATGAAATCATGCAATACTTGTCTTTTTGTGCTTGAATATTTCACTAATAACGACTTCTAAAAAAGAAGTTGAAAAAAGATAGAAAATGACCTCCAGTTCCATCCATGGTGTTGCCAATGACAACATTTTATCCTTTTGTGGATAGATGGTATTCCATATGTATACATACCACATTTACTTGACTTGTTCATTAGTAGATGGGTGCTTAGGTTGTTTCCATTTCTTGGCTATTAGAAATAGTGCTACAATCAACATGGGAGTGCAAGTGTCTTTTCTACAGAGTGATTTCATTTCCCTTAGATATATTCCCAAGGGTTGTTTATCATGCAGTACTTATGTTTTCTTTTCTTTCTTTCTTTCTTTTTTTTTTTTTTAGGACCTTGCATGCTGTTTCCCATAATGGCTGTTTTAATTTACCTCCCCAACCAACAGCACACAAGAGTTTTCTTTTCTCCACATCCTCTCCAGCACTTGTTATCTTGTGGATAGTAGCCAGTCTGACTGGAGTGAAATGCTACCTCACGTGGTTTTGATTTGTATTTACCTAGTGATTAGAGATTTTGAGCCTATATTCATGTACCAGCACTCATATAGGATGTCAGCATCTCGGCTGTACCACAACACCTGCCCCAGGTCTAGAGACTCTGAGAGCACTAGCCGAAGGCATAGGAACTTTGGGCTCTGATTTCTTGCCCTATCCTCAGCAAGTAGAATCTTGTTCTGTAGTCTGTGTGAGATCAAGGAGAGAAAATGAAGGCAGTCCTTGGCTGAGAAAGATGCATAGCTCAGACTGCAGGCATTTGCCTCTGGGAAGAGATGTGGGTGTCCTTGTCTGGCCCTGGATTTCACTATGGAGAGCCTGGTACTAGGTTTCAAGTGTAAGGTTTCAACTTAATTCCCTCTCCCTCCCCCAAGTGGGAGGTGTCTCTCCATGCTGGGTTTCTTGGAGTTGGAAGAGGAATAATAAGAGCAAGTCTTCTTTTTTAAATGCATGCTTTCTTGTTACCATACTAAAATGAGGCACTGTGATCTCACCTGGCAGCCTTAGCTCTTGCGAAGGAGGTTTGATTCATAAATAGCTGCTCAGTTGGAGTCTCTGTGGAAAGACAGTTGCTGGAGTGTCTTACTCATCTGCCATCTTGCTCTACCTCTCTTTTTCTGTTGTTTGACTTTTAACATATCTGTCAATTTGAACCTTAGCTATGTTTCTTGTAAATAGCATATAGTTGAATCCTTTTTTAAAAAAAAAAAATCATTTTACCAGTCTCTGGAATTGGATTGTGATGTTTAGTCCATTTATATTTAATGCAATTGGTGATAAAGTAAGATTTTAAAACTGCCATTTTTCCTATATATTTTTTGCTTCTCTTCCTCTGTTACTGCCTTCTTTTGTATTAATTAGCTATTTTCTAGCATATCATTTAAAAAATTTTATTTAAAGATTTATTTAGTTGAAAGAGTTACAGAGAGAGAAGAAGGGGGGTAAGAGAGAGAGAGAGAATGAATTGATCATCCATCAGCTGGTTCACTTGCTAGATGGCCACAATAACCAGGGCTGGGGCAGGCTGAAACCAGGAGCCAGGAGCTTTTTTTGAGGTCTCCCATGTGGGTGGCAGGTACCCAAATTCTTGGGCCATCTATCACTGCTTTTTCCAGACCAATAGCAGGGAGCTGAATCAGAAGTGGAGCAGCTGGGACATGAACCAGTGCCCATATGGAATGCTGGTGTTGCAGATGGTGGCTTTACACACTGTGCCACAACACGGGCCTCTAGTATACCATTTTAATTTCTTTGACATTCATTTTAAAAATTGCTTTATTAAGATATAACTTATATGCTACACAATTAACCCATTTAAAGTATATAATTTAATGGCTTTTGTATTTTCAGAGTCGTACAACTATCATCAAATGAATTCTAGAACATTTTCATCATCATAGAAAATCCATACCTTTTAATGGTAATCCTCCAGTCTCTCCTGTTTCCCAGCTGTGGGTAGCCACTACTTCACTTTCTCTCTTTATAGATGGCTAGTCTGGACATTTTGTATGAATTGAATCTTTGCCATTTATTTTATTATATATGAGTACTTAAAATTTATAGAAAATGGAATTGAAAAGTAATTTTATTTCGATGCCAAAGAAACATTGAAATCCATGCAAAATATTTCCGAAAAGTTAATTGAAAGTGCATATTATTGTCACTGCTGGTTTGAACCCCAGGAAATTGTTCTATCAATGGTGAAGTAGAAATTGTTCTATCAGTGACAAAGTATGGGCCAATGAACAAGAAGACAAGAACGTGATTTTAGTATCATGTATTGGAAAAAGTGAAGAGACAGAAATTCCTACATCTGATAGACCAGGTGTGCATCTTGGTAAAGTACTGAGAGCCCATCTGCATCAGACTGGGGCATTTATGGACATGAGTATAGGTCCCCTGTTTCTTCTCCCCTCCTCATTCTTCTTGAAAAGTCTGGGTGGGGGAGTTTCAGGTGTGGAATTGCCCTAAACAAACCCCTCCAGACAATACTGGCCATGAAGGTTCTTATCTATTGGAGAAGCAAATGACTCCTTCAATTCAGTGATTATAACCTTGTCACACAAGCGTATTGCTCCCTCAGTTCAGTGAATTCCTTTTGATAAAGGACAGTCAGTGGCACCTTGGACTAAACAGACCAGAGGCTGGGTCCTGCTTTCAGGACTTGTTTACTTGCACACAAATTTATTTTCTTCCTGTTTTCTTTGGATCCTCTTACACACATAAGCTACCTTGCTGCCTTAACATTCCTCCCTCCAAAGAATAATCTTACGGAGGTACATGGATGAAGATCTCAATTTCTGTATCATCTTCAAGCTGACGTATGGGTACAGAGGCGTTTTGTGGGTGTTTGTCTGATGCTATCTGTCCTGTGATGTTTGGGGATGGCCTTCAAAAAGATTGTTTTGGGCATTCTGGAGGATTGGTCACATTGTCTGGTAGGATAGGCTGGAAGTCCTGCCTTACAACCATCTGGAATCAGGTGACTTTATTCTGTTTGGTACAAGATGAATGAGGGCATCAAAGACATATGTTATAAAGAGAAGCAGTAAGATATGGAAGCTATAGGGCCCGTGAGGGGCAATAGCCAGAATTTCTATGAACAGACGTTTGACAAAAATTTCAGTCTGTTCAACTTGGTCCTGAAATTGTCTGGCCTTGTCCAAGAAAGTGTGAACATGGCTTTGTTCCCGTCTAGTTTGGCCTAAAACATTTTTTGATACATAACATAGGTACCCCCTGGGCAGCAGTTAGCATGTCTAACTGCCTGCCTCTTTTGAAGGACTGGGTTTAGCAACCCAAGCACAGAGGCCCTAGTATTCTCCCCAGGGCCAGTCTTTCTTCCCTCGGGCTGAGGATGAGCACTACATCATTTACTTTTTGACAAACCAGTTGTGTTTTTTCTTGGACACCTGGTAGTCTTGTTCTGCTAAGTTAAGGATATTAATCCAATGCCAAAATTGGAGTCCCAGGTGGAGGGACAGATGAGTAAATAATCTAAGTATTGTTTTTTTTCTCCCCTCTTAAGAGATATGTTGCTAGTTTTTTCCATGAGGGCATGCCCAAATAGAAGCAGCACTGTCTATAAATCCTTGGGGCCACACTGTCCAGATTAGCTGTTGCTTTACGCCTTATTTTTTAAAGGCAAGTAGAATCTGGCAGGGGAGGCTTGAGAATAATCAGGTAGGTGTTAAGGCCTGGGCATCTATATCTGAAGCTGGACCTATCTGTGTCTTCGCATGGGACTGGAAGAGACATTACAGGGGAAGTATGAACCTCCTTAGGAAAGACACCCCCTTGACTCCCATTACCTGGCTGGCCTGGGAGGAGAGCTGACCTGATTAGGAGGTTAATGCAGAATAGGCAGCACCTCTAGAATAAAATTCACAGCACTGTCTGACCTTAAGTCACCCCCTCAATAGTGATGGTTCCTTTGGAAGCTGGGCAGAGTGAAGGCTTCTCAGCTTAGGGTCATCTTCTTGTTTTTGGTCTGACTGTAAATTTCCAGAGATTATCTTCTAGCTTGGATACTCTTTCTTCTGCCTCACCAATTCTGTTAAGACTCCACTTCATTTTTGTTTGATCTATTAAATTCTTCATTTCTAGTATTTCATTTTGATTTCTCTTTAAGATCTTAATTTCATGGGAAAATTTTTCATTCATATCATATATAGTTTTCTTTAGTTCATGAATTTGCTTCTGATTGCTTCTGAGTAATGATTAATTTTTTGAATTCCATTTTCGGCATTTCCCCAATCTCTTCATCTTCACACTCTAATATTGAAATGTTGTAGTGTTCCTTTAGGGGGCTCATAATGTCATCCTTATTCTTGTTTCTTGAATTTTTGCCTTCATTTTTAGGCATCTGTAGAATTTTTTTTTTTTATCTGATGGCTATTATCTTGGACCTGTGTGTCTGTGGATTAGTGGGATGTCTACACTTTCAGTGAATACCAACAGGTGTATGCTGGGTGTGGTCAGTGTGCTCTGTTCAGTGCTCCAGGATGGGCTGAGTATCCAGGGTAACACCCAAGTTGGGCATGGTAGCTCTCCTCTGGTTAACTGGATGGAGAGGAATGGCTACCTCTGTTGGTGTGGCCAGCCTTTGTCCTCCCAGCTAAGGAATGCTCAGGTGTTAGTCCGCAGTGTGCTCAGCACTCATCTACACTGCCTTATGAACTGCATTATATGATCTGTGGAGTCTTTCCTGTGAGCCCGGCTCCCTCTGCTATGAGCCGCTCCGGGCAACCCAGGAGCTCGGAGAGTGTGGGGAAGCACTTTGTGGTTGCCTAGAACCTCGCCACACTCTGCCGCCTCTTATACAGTCACAGTGTTTTCTCAGTCTCAGCTCCAGGGCTCTCAGTGTCATGGAGTGCCATTGGGGCCTCTCCACCTGGCTAGCCAGTGCTGTCTGCAAAGAAATAAGGCATTCTAGGGCTGCTGTGTGTGTTCTGGACCGCTTGATCAAGTCTGGCTCTCCCAACCAGATTCGTTGTCAGTGGGGAATGCAGCTTTTTTCCTCTGGTTAGGTCTGTGGTTTGCAGGCTTGTAAAGTACCCACCCACCACAGCCTTGCTCGCTTCACAGTTGTGCTGGGCACATAGGAGAGTCCAGCAGATGACACTTCCCCTTGGTAGGGGTGGCTCCCTCTCCCCTCCTGTTGCTTGGCAGATGCAACTGGCATGGTGGAGACCTTCTTCCTCAGCTTCTTCTGAATTGCTATGGTTGCCCTTGCCGACTGGGAGGGTGACCCCAGTAATTGCTAGGGGTACACACGGGAGCTGGGCTGGCTACTACCTGCCTGTGTCCAAAAATGGTACCAGCCCTCCCGCTGCTGGCTGCAGGTCTGGTTCTAGCAAGGAGGAGTGGAGGGAGAGAGACATGCCACTTCCTCCCTCTTACCCACCCCTCCACCTCTGGGTAGTTGGTCACCTGCTATCTTGGGGATCCCTGTGGGACTTGAAAAGGTGTGGTACTCTAAGCTCTCCCTCACTGTATCAGCAGTGCTGTGGGCCCATGGAATCTGTTCTCACCTAGTTTTCCAGGGGTGGGCACTTTGCTCCCCAGATCCAGGCTGGTCTCCCATCTCCCACTCCCTCTCCCATCCCATTCTTCATCAAGATTCATTTTCAATTATCTTTATATACAGAAGATCAATTCTGTACTAAGTGAAGATTTCAACAGTTTGCACCCACACAGACACACAAAGTATATAGTACTGTTTGAAGACTAGTTTTACTGTTAATTCTCATAGTACAACACATTAAGGACAGAGGTCCTGCATGGGGAATAATTGTGCAGACTCCTTTTTGTTGATTTAACAATTGACACTCTTATTTATGATGTCAGTAAACACCGAGGCTTTTGTCATGAGCTGCCAAGGCTATTGAAGCCTCTTGAGTTCACAAACTCTGACCTTATTTAGACAAGGCCATAATCAAAGTGGAAGTTCTCTCCTCTCTTCAGAGAAAGGTACCTCCTTCTTTGATGGCCCATTCTTTCCACTGGGATCTCACTCACAGAGGTCTTTCATTTAAGTCATTTTTTTTTCCACAGTGTCTTGGCTTTTTATGCCTGAGAAACTCTAATGGGCTTTTTAGCCAGATCTGAATGCCTTAAGGGCTGAGTCTGAGGCCAGAGTGCTGTTTAGGACATCTGACATTCTATGAGTCTGCTGTGTATCCTGCTTCCCATGTTGGATTGTTCTCTCCTTTTTAATTCTATCAGTTAGTATTAGCAGACACTAATCTTGTTTATGTGATCCCTGTGACACTTAATCTTACCATTATGATCAATTATGAACTTAAACTGATCACTTTGATTAGTAAGATCATATTGGTACATACTACCTTGATGGACTGAATTGAAATCCCCTGGCACGTTTCTAGCTCTACCATTAAGGGTAAGTCCGAGTGAGCATGTGCCAAACTGTATATCTCCTCCCTCTCTTATTCCCACTCTTATATTTAACAGGGATCACTTTTCAGTTAAATTTAAATGACTAAGAATAATTGTGTGTTAATTAAAGAGTTCAACCAGTGGTATTAAGTAGAACAAAAAAATACTAAAAGGAATAAAATAGAGAGTTGTTCCTCAACCTTGTTATTTTTTAAAATATTACTTCTGCCCTCTGTCTTTCCTCCTCTAGTCTAACTTTGATTGTAGGCATATTGGGTGATGATGTCCCATACATCTGCAAGACTCTTCATTTTTCTTTTTAAAAAATATTTAATTTTTTAAAAGATTAGTTAATTTAAAAGGCAGAGTGATAGCAAAAGAGGATGATAGAACGGAAGAGATCTTCTGTCCACTGATTTACTCCCCAGATGCGTGTAACAGCCAGGGCTGTGCCACGCCAAAGCCAAGAGCCTGAAACTCTGTTTGACTCTCCTTTGTGGGTGGTAGGACAGACACATTAGCAGGAGTCTGGATCAGAAGTATGGATTAGCCAGGACTCACAGATAATTCTGTATGGAATGTGTTTGTCCCGAGCAGCGGTGCCTACTCCTCATTTTTCTTTATTATCTTTATTTCTGTTCCTCTGGATAATTTCAACTAACTTATTGTCAGTTTTTCTGATTTTCTGTCAGTTCAAACCTGCTGTTAATCATTCCAGTGAGTTAAAAACTTTTTTTTTTTGATAGCCTGAGAGACAAAGAGCGACAAATAGAGCTCCCATCCATTGGTTCATTTTCTAAAAGCCTACAACAGTTTGGGATAGGGTTGGATTGAAGCTAGGAGCCAGGATCACAATCCCAGTCTCCTTGGTATGTGTCAGGAACCTAATTACCTAAACCATCACTGCTGCCTCCCAGGGTCTGAATTGGCAAGTAGATAGAATCAGGAGTGGGAGCCAAGTATTGAACCCATGCACTCTGCTATGGGACATGGGCATCTTAAGCAACGTTCTAATTACTAGACTAAATATTGTCCTCCTTGTGAATCACTAATTTTGGTTGTTTTACTTTGAAAACCTGAGGTTATTCCATCAGTTCCTAATTTTTGTTGTTACTCTCTAGGGAGACACTGTTCTCATAACTCAGTTCTTCAGACATGGTTTTCTTTAGTTCTTTGAACATGTTTATAATAGATGATTTGAAATCTTTGAAGTCCAGAGAGGAAGCGCCTGGGCTTCCTTAGGGACAATTGCTAATGATTACTTTTTAAATGTTTTCCACATTTTCTTCTTTCTTTGCATGTCCTATCTTTTTTGTTGAAAACTGGATATTTTAAATACCATGACAAGTCTGGAAATTAAGTTCTTCTTCTCTTCAAAGTTTGCTCTGTTGCACTTATGCTTAATGAATTTCATGAACTGATTCTGTCATGTCTCTAAATTTTAATGTCCGTAGTCACTGAAATCTCTGTTCTGCTAGCATAATGGTTGGCCAATGATTGGACTAATACTTCTTTCAGTTCCTTGAACCAGTAAGTCTCCCATTCATTACTGATGGAGTGTGTGTGTGTGTGTGTGTTGGTGTATGCTTTCAATGCTCTGGCATAAGTTTACAACTCTACCATAGCCTTCATTTACTGATGTCCCAGAACCTCAAGGTCAGCCTAAGATGAACAATTAAGGCCTTCTCGGGTCTTTTATAAATATGCACACAACTCTCCCCACACTTATAATGTGGCTTTCCATATTCCTAGGAATATATTGGTAATTTTCAAAGCTCCCTGTAGATATCCCATTCCCCAGTTTTTACTAACTTTTAGTTAACCTCCTATTAGACCCAACTACTGTGGCCATCTCAGATAGTCAATGGGTCCCATTGAATATTTGTACCAAGTGAGCCCTTTGTCAAATAAATGCAATCCTCAAGATTGAAACTTTTAGGGACAAGTTTAGATGAATCAAATAATGATAATCATCAGAGGATGGGACCTTGGGGAGCACCAAACCATCCTTGTCCTCCATTGGTTCTAGGCTGCTTTTCAGAGCCATATAGTTGGTGAGATTATTAGTTTTCATGGCTACTGAAAAGCTGGGGAGAGGGGAGTGAGAATAGGAAAAATTAAAAATGCTACAAATTTTTCTGTTCTTGTTTTCTTGAAGGTTTATTTTATTTATTTGAAAGGCACAATGACAAAGGGAGAGGGAGAGACAAAAAAAAGGCAGCTTCCATCTGCTGGTTTACTCCCAAATGGCTGCAAATTCTGGGGCTGGGCTAGGCTGAACAGGAGCCCAGACCTCCATCTGAGTCTCCCATCTGGGTAGCAGGGGCCCTCAAGTATTTGGGGCATCTTCTGCTTTCCATGACATATTAGGGAGCTAGATTAGAAGTAGAGAAGCTTGGACTTGAACCAGCACTCTATGATATGGGATGCCAGTATCGCTGGTGGCTGCTTAACTTGTACCACAGTGCCAGCCTCATGTTTTCTGCTCTTACCAAGAGTCAGCTTTGCGCTGCAGAATGTTCCGTGACAGGACAGTTGGCCTATACTGTGCAGGAAGTTACCTCCTTACTTGCTCAGTAGAGTTCACTGTCAGCAGACACGGTCCTCTGACGAGAGTACTGCAATTTTATATGGATAATTTGCAGACTTACCTAATGTGCAATTGTGTACAGATTACTCAGTTACATTTTCAAACTTTGAATAATCAGTATCTGATCATCTTGTTTTTTTTTTTATCAAAATGTGTATTTCTTTTTCTTTTTTCTTTTCTTTTTTTTTTTTTGACAGGCAGAGTGGACAGTGAGAGAGAGAGAGACAGAGAGAAAGGTCTTCCTTTGCCGTTGGTTCAGCCTCCAATGGCCGCCGTGGCCGGCGCACCGCGCTGATCTGAAGGCAGGAGCCAGGTGCTTATCCTGGTCTCCCATGGGGTGCAGGGCCCAAGGACTTGGGCCATCCTCCATTGCACTCCCGGGCCACAGCAGAGAGCTGGCCTGGAAGAGGGGCAACCAGGACAGAATCCGGTGCCCCGACCGGGCCTAGAACCCGGTGTGCCGGTGCCGCAAGGCGGAGGATTAGCCTGTTGAGCCATGGCGCTGGCCCAAAATGTGTATTTCTAATTATATTTTTTAAAACTGAAAGAACTGGCTGAATGGATATTTATTTTCCTGAAGGTATTTTTAAGATAAAGCTTCACAATGGCTGTACTCTTTACAGATATATGTAGTTTGATGCATATTGTTACATTTTGAAATATTGTGTATTTCATATAAAATATTGGTTTCATATAAAATATTGAATAGTAGAAATTGTACAATTACAACCATGTAATTAAAAAGATTAACCAAGCAAAAAAAAGTCCACTTTGCTTCTTAGATATTATCTAGATTGGTGCAGACCTTTAGCTAATTTCCAGAGTCCTGAAAAAGTTGATTGACAAGTTTTTTTAAGATTTATTTATTTATTTATTTATTGGAAATTACAGAGAAGATTTATTTATTTATTGAAAATTATAGAGAAGAGAGACAGAGACAGAGATCTTTCATCTGCTGATTCACTCCTCATGTGGGCCAGGCTGAAGTCAGGAGGCAGGTGCTTCTTCTGGGTCTCCCACATAGGTGGCAGGTGCTCAAGCACTCAAGTCATCTTCCACTGCTTTTCCCAGGCCATCAGCAAGGAGTGGGATCAGAAATGCAGCAGCTGTGACTTGAACTAGTGCCCATATGGAATGCTGGCTTCGCAGGCTGTGGCTTTACCCACTGGTCCACAGTGCCAGCCTTGATCTTGGCAATTTTTTTCTAGTGTTACTTTAACAGAGAAGCAGATTTTCAGAGGTATTTACTACACCATTCCAGAATTATTTCTTTTAAGATTTATTTAAAAGGCAGAGTTACCTAAAGAGGGAGAGACAGAGTGTTTAAATCTGTTAGTTTACTCCCTAAATGCCACAATGGCTGGCGCAGGGCCAGCTGAAGCCAGGAGCCTGGAATTTCATCCAGAACTTCCACATGGGTGCAGGGGCCCAAGCACTTGGGCCATTTCTACTGTTTCCCAGGTGCATTAGCAGGGAGCTGGATTGGAAGTGGATTGGCCAAGACTCAAATCAGCCACCATATGGGATATTGGTATCACAGGCAGTGGTGTAACCCACTGTGCCACAGTGCCAGCCACTTTATGGTTCTTTGTAAACTTTGCAAATGTTGAAATATTCAAATCTTAAATATATCATTACATGAATTTCTCAGATATATATTCATGTAGAACCCAAACTCCTGTCGAGTCATAGAAAATTACCACTGCTCCAGAAGTTCCTTAATGTTTCTTGCCAGTAATCTTTTTTTTTTTTTTTGACAGGTAGAGTTAGACAGTGAGAGAGAGAGAGAGAGAGAGACAAACAAAGATCTTCCTTCCGTTGGTTCACTCCCCAAATGGCCGCTACGGCCAGAGCTATGCTGATCCGAAGCCAGGAGCCAGGTGCTTATTCCTGGTCTCCCATGCGGGTGCAGGCGCCCAAGCACTTGGGCCATCCTCCACTGCACTCCCAGGCCACAGCAGAGAGCTGAACTGGAAGAGGAGCAACTGAGACTAGAACCAGGTGCCCATATGGGTTGCTGGTGCCGCAGGCGGAGGATTAACCAAGTGAGCCACGGCGCCGGCCCCTCTTGCCAATAATCTTAACACCATCTTCTGTACCCCAATCTAGCCACTTTTCCATTTTTTTCACCATATATTGTTTTTGTCTATCCTAGAATTTCATGTCATTGGAGTCGCTTTTTTTTTTTTTTTAAGATTTACTTATTTGAAAGGCAGAGTGATGTAGAGAGGGAGGGAGGGAGATCTTCATCCACTGGTTCACTCCCACATGGCCTCAACAGCCTGGGCTGGTCTAGGCTAAAGTTAAGAATCCAGAATTCCATCTGGGTCACCTGTGTGGGTGTCAGGGGCCCAAGTACCTTGGCCATCTTGGGCTGCTTTCCTAGATGCAGTAGCAGGGAGCTGAATTGGAAGCAGCATAACCAGGGCTTGATCCAGCATTCTGATATGGGATGCCTGCTTTGCAGGCAGCATCTTAGCTCACTGCACCAGAATGCTGGTCTTTGGAGCTACTTTTTTACACATGGTTTCGTGCAAGACAGCTTTCATTCAGTATAATTGTTTTTGGAATTATCTATGTAGTTGGATGACTCAATATTTTTTTTCCTTTTTATTGTTGAATAGTATTTGAGAAACCATACAAGTTTGTTTCTTGTTGGTGAACACCTGGAATTTTCAGATTTTAAAGTATATTTATTTTTATTCTTCTGAAAGGCAGAGTGATGGGTATAGAGGGTGAGGATGGGAATTTTCCACTGGCTGATTCCCCAGATGCCCACATATTGAATTAGGTCAGGTTAAAGCCAGGAGTCAGGGTCTCTGTCTTGATCTCCCATGAAGGTGACAAGGACTGAGGTACTTGAGCTGTCATTTGCTGTCTCTCAGGGTGCTCATTAACAGGAAGTTGAATAGGAAGTGGAGGTGGGATTCCATCCCAGGCACTCTGAATATGGGATGTAGCAGTCCCAAGTGGCAGCTTAACCTGCTGCTACAAAATGCCTGCCCTTGCTTTTAGATTTCAGTTGTATAGAAACCTGCTATGAAGATGTTTTCTATAAATCTTTTTCTGGGCATATGCTTTCATTTCACTTGAGTATGCGTGTACAGTGGAACAAAGTGATACATACTTTTTAAAGATTTTTAAAATTTATTTGAAAGGCAGAGTGACAGAATAGAGAAATAGATCGTCTATCCACAGATGGCCACAGCAGTCTGAGCTGATCCAGGCCGAAGCCAGTTGCTCAGAACTCCCCTCCAAGTCTCCCATGTGAGTGGCAGGGGCCCAAGTACTTGGGCCGTTTTCTACTGCATTCTTAGGCACATCAGCAGGAAGCTGTTTTGGAAGTGGAGCACCTGGGACTCTAGAGTCAGTGCTCTGATATGGGATGCTGGGGTCACAAGCAGCAGCTTAACCAGCCATGCCACAGCGTCAACCCCTAGAGTGGGATAATTGAAAAACATAAATGCTCATGTTACTTCTCTGCTTAAGACCCTCTGGCAATTTCCACTTATAATTAAACCCAAATTTTTAATAATGTGTTTTACTAAGTCCTATATGATCTAGGTACTACCTATCTCTTCAGCTTCTTCTCATATCATTCCCTCCGATTGTACTCATCACAGTGACATTTACAATAGCAGTTTTCTCTATATGGAATGTTCTTCAGTGTGTTCTTTACATAGCTAGTCCCTTCTGTGCGTTTGAATTTTGGCAAGACTATACCCTCTCTGACCACCCAACTTGAAACACACATGACTTTATTGTAATTCTCTATATGGTATTTTACCTGATATTTATTTATTTTTGCTTACTATTTGTTTCTCCATTATGATATGTAAGTTCCAGGTTGACCAGGGTATCTTCAGTCTTACAGCTATATGTCCAGCAGCTAAAATAATACCTGGCACACTAAAGGCATTCAGTTAATATTGGCTGGATGGATAGGTGAATGAATGACTCTCTATAGACTTTATTTAACAGAATAAAATAGAGTTATACCTCTTTATTTTTTATTTATTTGACAGGTAGAGTTAGTGAGAGAGACAGACAGAAAGGTCTTCCTTCCATTGGTTCACCCCCAAAATGGCCACTACGGCTGGAACTATGCCAATCCGAAGCCAGGAGCCAGGTGCTTCCTCCTGGTCTCCCATGTGGGTGCAGGGGCCCAAGAACTTGGGCCATCCTCCACTGCCCTCTCAGGCCACAGCAGAGAGCTGGACTGGAAGAGGAGCAGCTGGGACTAGAATCGGCGCCCACATGGGATGCTGATGCCGCAGGCAGAGGATTAACCAAGTGAGCCATGGCACCAGCCCCGAGTTATAACTCTTTAAAAAGAATTTTCTGTTGTCTCATCAGACCTCTCTGTTTTGACATGGGCATTATTATTTTAGATTTGGGAGCCTGGTTTAATATAAGATCTTAGGCCATAATTTCCCTAGATGTTAACACAGATCGGGTAAAATCAATACAACTAGTTAAAGATAAGCACATTCATTCTGAGGATTCTGGGGTAAATATACAAAGAATAGTTACCCCTAAAGCTTCTTATTCGTTGTCAGTTATTTGTAATTTGCACTAAATTAATGAAGGAATACAAATCTCAGTGTGTGTTATATATATGGCCATAAATGTGCTTGAATTCTAATTGGGAAAACCAAAAAAATGAAATCATAACAGTAAAATAAGCTGTATAATCAGTGTCATATGAATGATAAAGAAGACAAATAAGGAGGTTTGTAGGAGAGTATGTGCATGAATGCCAGAAAAAAATGAGAAGAACCCTCAGAAAAAACATTGGGCCTCAGATGAGCCTTAAAGTGAATTTGCTTAGATAAGTGACCAGGAAAAAAAAAGCATAAGCAATTAATAGAAATGGCACAAAAATAGTATAGAGAATAGCTAACCAATCAACCAGGAAGGTAGGCAGTGTCTAATAAGGGTGGTAATACCTTGTTAGGATTCTGTAAGATCTGGTCCTCATGTCCCATTTTTTCTAACCATCTAGGGTAAGCATGTTTTCATAGGGTTCATTTTGCCAACTAAATCTTTTAAGAGACTAAGATGCTAATTTAAAAGACAATTTATTAATAACTAGTTTTGGAGCCCAAGTCACCCCTCCTTTTTTTATTTTTAACTCTTAAAATATTTTTTATTTGAAAATCAGAGAGACAGACGTATATTCCATCTATTGGTTCACTCTCCAAATGCCTGCAACAGCCAGAGCTGAGCCAGGCCTAAGCCAGGATTCAGGGACCCGACTACTTGAGCCATCACTTGCTGCCACTTAGGCCATTTTCCACTGTTTCCCAGGTGCATTAGCAGGAAGCTGGAATTGGAAGTGGAGCCAGGCCTCAAACCCAGACACTCTAATATGGGATGCCATTGTCTCAAGTGGCCTCTAACCTCTGAGCCAGATACCTGCCCTCAAGTCATCCATTTTCCAGGATCAGAGTACCTAGGGAGTTTAATCAGTAATCAGAACATTGCCTGCTGAGAATTGAGTCAGAACAAAGGACCCTTCTCTTATTTTGAGTAGGATCTGCTGGAGGGGAGGGAAACATTGTAAATTATTACACATGGGGTTAGCATGGACAATTGTTCAGGAAAAAAAATAAAGCTTTTAGAGACATTAGCAAACCCACTATTGCTTTACCAACAGTCTTTTGAATAAAAATATAAATGATAGTTTTTTAAAAAAAATTTATGTTTTTATAAGGTTTTGGTGTATTCACTTTCCAAGTATTTGCTGAGTCTAGTTTTGAAAGAAAATGCGAGTTAAGGAAATATCGAACTTTAGTTTCAGTTTCAGTGGCTGTTGGTTTAACTCTGATTATGGCATCAGGCCAGGAGGGGAAAACACAGACCATAGTCTGCCCTGATAGAATCGTAGTTCAGACCCAGAGCAAAAAAAAATGCTTTCCGAGAAACAAGTTTACTTAGAAGAAATTTCATAAAATGTGAGCAGAATGGACCTTAGTGATTTCCTTAGATTGGGAATTCCCTCAGCTGGGATGGAGTACTTCATAGAAAGTATGGAAGAGGAAGGCAAAGACTCCCCTTCATAGTTTTGACTTTGAGCTCCCAAAAGTTTCCTTTAGCTGCCAGTGTCTGGGAATTCTGTCTGCATACTTTCAAATTATCCATGTGTTTCATCATTCACAGCCAGCTGAGCAGAGGGCAGAAAGAGTGCCCGCAAAGTGGGTGGTAGACCGTTCCGATCCTCATGCTAGGGGAAGCAAGGCCCAGCAACCTTTCAGCTTCCTCACACTTGATGGCAGGATGGGGTAGCCTGGGAATCTAGAGAGAGTATATATATTTGTCTCTTACTCTGTGATCCTGAACAAATTGTTAGCTCTATCTCTGGTTTAGTTTTCTTATCTTTGGATGTATCTTTTAATACCTAACCCATCTACCTTGCAAGTTACTGAAGATGATAGTTGAAAAGAGGACTCAAAGGAACCTGATTAAAGTTTGGCTTATGTCAAAGATTTCTTTGGAGTAGTGTTGGAGGCTGGAGACAGAGGCAGGTAGACCAAGGAGGCTCTTCCAGTAATCTGGGTAAGAAGTAATTAGGGCCCAAACTAAAGCTTTTAACCTTGGACAGGGAAAGGGAGGAATAAGTTGAAGACATGTAATGTGATACAGATTATGCTTTCAGGTAACATCTCTTGGACAGAAATTGAAGATAAATGGCAAGAGGTTCTTAATCCTTGCTGTGCTTCCTTTTATCTTTCTTAAATTACTAATAGAGTGTGTGTGTGTGTATGTGTGTGTGTAGATCTGTTTGTTGCTGTCTTGACATATGTATTAAGGTACTCTAGATTATTTTGTTTTCAGAAACTTGTGACAACTTGGGGTTTGATGAAACCAAGGAAGATAATTGTCAGAACATGTGCTGGGGAAGAATGTCCAGGGTCAAGGGAGGGGAAGAAGGGTGCAGCCCTGACCTTTTCTGTTAAGTTGCTGTAGACAGCAGCTGTGGAGAACGCACCTTGAAATGGGGTGCCATGTTTCTGAACTCCTTTTGGAAAGACTTTTACAAATAGGGCAGATGTAATCTTTTGAGGTAAGGAATAAATTTTGAGGACACTCTAGAAGTAATTGTGTTTAATTCATCTTTGGTTGTCTTATTTTTTGGAGGAAGAATCCCGAGATGATGTGCATGTTATTTCACCTTTTGGGTCATTATGCAGTCTTATTCAGTCTCTTATTGACAAATTTTCTTTGTGAACAATGCTAAATTATGATTTGTGGGAAATTATATGAAGTTTATAATTCACCCAGTGCTTTCCAATTTTAGGAGTGTTCTGTTAAGAAGACCAGGCAACTAAATCTGCACTTAGAGTGCAAGGATTTTTAGGAAATAGTTGTTCTTTGTTAGTACTTAAGTGAAACTGTAGTTGCAATGCACATGATGACCTCAGACATGTTTGATTTCATTAAGACTGTCTGGTAAATGAAACTTGCAGACAATGCAAGAAGCAGCAGCTGCTAACATTGCTTCATCTCCTACAGCTGCCTCCAAAGCCACCCAATTTTGTGTGAGAGTATGTAGTAATTATAATCCACAGGATGTGTTGACTGTATCATAAAGACTTCCACTTATGAAAATCTTGAGGAAATAAAGGGGCATATTAATTCTATATGAGCATATTAAGCACTGTATTCAATAGCAAAAAACATCGATCTTTTCTGGCAGTATTATCCAAAAGCTTCTCTGGATTAGAGGAACCAGTCCTGAATTTCTAAGTCATTGTGAATTATTTGGTGCCTCAAGTTCCATGTATTTAAAATCAATCCCACAGTCTTCTCTATTAAACCACATCTTCCCCCTTGGTCTTCCTATTCCTGTTAGTAGCAGTTCTGTTCTGTTAAACCTCAAACCTTAGGGTTTTTCTTGATTTCCTTCTCTCTCTGTACTTAAGGCTCAAATCCTTAGCATTTTCCTTGACTGGTTTCCACAATTTCAAGCTTCATATACAGCATATCACTAAGTCTGAGAGAGAGAGATTGAGATTGAGATTTATTCCATTTGGTTCACTCCCCAAACACGTGCAACAGCCAGGGCTGCGTCAGGCCGAAGCCATGAGCCAGGAACATCATCTGGGTCTCCCATGTTGTTGGCAAGGACTCAAACACTTGGGCCGTTGTCCACTGCCTTCCCAGGTGCAGTAGCAAGGAGCTGGAGCAGAAATGGAGTAGCTGGAACTCAAACTGGCCCTTGGATATCAGGTTCTGGCATCCCAAGTGGTAGCCTAACCCACTCTGCCACATGCCCACCTCCTTACTTTTTTGTTGTAGTAGGATACATTTGAAATCTACCATTGTAGCCATTTTTAATATTTGTTTTACTTGAAAGTCGGAGTGTGAGAGAGAGATTGATTGATTGATTTTGCTCTTCCATCTTTTCGTGCACTCTCCTAATGGCCACAGCAGCCAGAACTGGGCCAGGCCAAAGCCAGGAGCCTAGAGCTGCTTTCAGGTTTCCCACATGGGTGTAGGGGACCAACACTTGTGCTGTCTTCTGCTGCTTTCCCAGGTACATTAGCAGGGAGCTGGATCAGAAGTGGAGCAGCTGGGTCTTGGAGTGGTGCCTTATGGGATGCTGACATTGCAGGCAGAGGCTTAACCAGACCCTATTTTAGCCATTTTTTTTAAGTGCACATTTTATTAGTATTAAGCCTATTCACAATGTTATGTAACCATCACCACAGTATAGTTTCTGAACTTCTTATATCATTCATCCACTCTGTCACAAGGACCACATAAAAAGATCTGTGCAGTCCTCAGTGTAAGCTCAGATTCCCAAGCAATGTGCCTTGCCAGCTAACCAGGGAGCCCTGATTGTGTGGAGCCTCATATACAGCATATCAAAGTCCCAGCCACACCCTGAGTCCTCCCACGCAGCCTCAGTGTTCACAGTCCCAGCACACAAACCAAAGCACCCAGCCCCCTGGCTGTTCTACCCACAAGACTCTGAATTCTCCACTTGGCTGGTTGCTGGGCACAGACACGAGCTGGTGCAGCTGTTACGTATGTCCAAAATGGTGCCTGCTCTCTATCAGCTTGTTACAGGACATAGTTGCAGGGTAACGGGGGAGAGAGAAAACGTGACCACCACCACCAACCCCCTTTGTTTTTTCTCCTCTACTTTGGCTTTTCCCCCACAGGGCTCCAAGCTGGATTCCCTCTAGGCTCTTCCTGTCGCTTTATTTTTTTGCCAGTGGCGCGGGCTGCTGCAGTCTGGTTTCACCTCACTCTCCAGTGCTGTTGTGGAGACTCTCGGCTGTTGGGGTTCTGAGTTGTGTGCTGTCATCACCCTCCACATAGGTCCACTGTGTCCCTCCAGTTTGCATAGTTTCCTGTGCTGTTTTCTTCCTAACTCTTCCCTGAGACTGCACTCTCTCCAATATTAAACTATCTTCTCCTAGACTAGAGCAGCAAGCCCCCCTCATACTCCACCATCTTAATCCCCCCAGGCTAGCTCTTCAGAACATCTCAATGAAAAGAAAAAAGTTGAAAACAAATTGAACACCAGTACTACTGATTCAATTAGGAAATGCATGCATTCTTACCAAGTTCCTATTACAATTTTTTATACTACATTTCACAAATCAGTCTTTCTGTAAAACAAAATGATGTATATTTTCCTAAATATTTATGTGTTTATTATATTTAGGTAAGGAAATTTATATTTACATGAAAAATTATTTGAGAAATGTTTTATTACATTCATGTTTTTACATTGTATTCTTTAAAAATATATATTTATTTGAAAGGCAGAGTGGCAGGGAGAAACAGTGAGAGATCCATCCTCCATCCACTGGTTGATTCTCCAAGTGTCTACAAAAGCTGAATCTGGGCAAGGCTGAAGTTAGGAGTCAGGAACTCCACCTGGGTTCCCCATTTATGTAGCAGGGACCCAAGTGCTTGAGCCATCTTCTGCTATTTTCCCAAGCACATTTGCAAGGAGCCTGATTGTAAGCAGAGCAACCGGGACTCAAACCAGAGCTCCAATATGGAATGCTGGCACTCTGATACTGCTAAATGCACTGGGCCACAATGCTGACCCCTACACGGGTACTTTTCACTTGCAAGGACTTGGCTGCAATAATAATATCTTCAGTGTAACCACAGATACGGTCATATGAACCAAGTACAGATGATGTTTCCAGGAATATTTTCATAGTCATAACAGAGTGGTTATAAACATCAAATCTCTTAGAAGGTTCATCATTCCAGAAATGCAGAATGTATATTGCTTTAGGCAGGAGAAATTTAGGCAGGAGAATTCTTATTTCAGCAGTCACAGTTAAACTTGTTTTGGAGTTTCAAATCCTCTTTTCCAGAACTTCATACATTTTGATTTCTTAAAGTCTTTCTTTCAATTTGCTATAATGAGAAAATGATAATGTTATTTACCTGGGCTGTTCTCATCTTCCTAATGATTCACAGTTCACATTTAAAAAACATACAGCAGGAAAAGGATGTTTTTATAACCCAGAACTCCACACAGGATCATATCAGAATCTTTGCACAATTGTCAATATTCTTTGGCCAAAAGATTTGTCTTGATAAAACAAATGATAACATGGAAGTAATCTGGTAACCTACCTTGATTATAAGTCTTGCTTGCTTGGATCTGGGATTCAGGCATCGTTGTCCTTTTTGTGCTTTCAGGGTGATACTGTTAAGGGAAGATCAAGAGAGCATTCAGCTTTGCATGGAAACATAAAACAAAAAAGGCGCCCCCACTGTCATCCCTCATCAGGGCATTACTTACATCACTTCTGTTTTGTCACAGCTGCCGCTTGGGTAAATTATGGTGGCTTTCTGAACATCTGCCACTTTGACTGCTTTTACTCCAGGGCCTGTGCAAAGACAGCGTCCCCCTTTGAACATGGGGAAGCCTAGAACAGATCATAGCATTAGTTAGTAATGCATGTGAATGCAACAGATAACTCTGGCTTACAATTGTGGTGATGAATGAATTGAGTTTTCATTAAGGATAAAGATAGTAATTTGTCAGACAGCACTTGATACTGCTGTTATTGAGAAAGAAGTTAAGTAAAATATTTGTGATTTTTCTCTTGAAATTTGTAAGTAAATTATTAAAAAATAAGGCAAGGGTGAAGGATGTTTATTGGAGGAAAAGCTTGTTTACCTCTGCTTTCATGCATGAGAGCTTTTCCAGGAAGTTGAGAGCATTATTCCATATAAAATATTCTTAACAGACGTTTAACACTATTTATAAGGCAATATTATAGCCAAATTAGAAATTCCAGGAAGTTTATAATTTCTGATTTTAGTGATTGTTTCTAGGGCTTTAAACATTTCCACCATTTTTTTGCCAAAGCTATAACTTTAAATGTGTCAGGCTAAATAAAAATTTACCATTGTATGGTTAGGGTAAAAGTGGAAGAAAAGATATTTGAAATGTTAGAAAAGAATTGTGTAGACTGAAAAATAAAAAAGTATAATATACCTTGAACAGTTGTAGCACAGAGTATCACAGCCAAGACTAAAAGCACGCCCTTCACACTCATGGTTGTTTGCTGCTGCTGCTGCTGCTGCTGCTGCTTCAGGTGTGATGGTCTCTTCTTGGAGCAGAAACACTGGACCTGAAAGGCAATTTGTATTGGAATATATAGAGCATTTTATACACCAACAGTCCTCTTAATAGGAATTTCCCTGATTGAGTCACACTCCTTTTCTTGCTTCCAGGAGTTTCTATTTTGTTCTCATCTAAATATCCGTTTCTTATTTGTTGCAGTGTTGAAGGTGATATGAATGTGAAAGTACTTTGTCGAGTTACTGTGTAAATGTAGATTAGGGAATATACCCACAAGGGAACCAGCCTTCTTAAAGCAGCTTTTCCTAGCAGTGCATTTAATTGTCGGGCTACTCTAGGCAGTGGGAATTCTGATAACCATTCATTAAGGAAGATAGTCTTGAATGAGCTCCTGGCTAAAGTTCCTGGAAAGCACCAGAAGGTGGCCCAAGTAGCTGGGCCCCTGCTAACCACGTGAGAAACCTGGATGGAGTTCCTGGCTCCTAGCTTCAGCGTGGCCCAGTCCTGGCCATTGCGCCCATTTGGGGAGTCAACCAGTGGATGGAAGATCTTTCTCTCTCTCTCTCTCCCTATCACTCTACTTTTCAAATAAATAAATCTTTATTTAAAAAAAATGACCTTCCGTGTTTTCAGTCGTTTCACCCTATATCCTTCATACAACTTCTATGGTATTCAAAAGAACATTCTAAAAAAATAAAATTTTTAATGAGATGACTTTTACATTTAAGTCCAAATTCTTTTTTAAAAAGATTTATTTATTTCAAAGAGTTACAGAGAGAGGTGGAGACAGAGAGAAGTCTTCCATCCCCTAGTTCACTCCCCAAACAGCTGCATCAGCTGGAGCTTAGCCATTCTGAAGCCAGGAGCCAGGAGCTTCCTCCTGGTCTCTCACATGGGTGCAGGGGCCCAAGGACCTGGGCCATCATCTGCTGCCTTCCCAGCCATGCCAGCAGGGAGAGCGGATCACAAGTGGAGTAGCCACGACTCGAACTGGCACCCATATTTGGGATGGGATGCTGGTGCTGCAGGTTGGGGCCTTACCCTGCTGTGCCACAGTGCTGGCCCCTAAGTCTAAATTCTTACTGTAATAAGAGCTTTGTTTGACTCCAGATAACCTGTACTTAACTTTATGTTTGTGCCCATAATGTCATGCCTAAAGGACTTTCCCTATATTTCTGTACTTATATCCATTTCTTTCTGCCTTTTTTTTTTAGCAATCTGTTTTATATATATTTGGGCATTGTTTTTAATACACAGAATTGTATGAGTTGTAATGTGGATTTTTTAAAAAAGATCTTGTATGATGTTTTTACCTCTTGAATTCTACTTTGGTGTAATACTTTTTTTTTTTTTTTAATTTGTCTTTACCTTTTCCTCTTTGTAAAAAAAAAAAAAAACAAAACTTGGAAGTCAAGAGAGAGGGATTGGGGAACAAAGAGGGAATAAGAGAGGGAATAAAAAGAGACAGATCTGGTTCACTTCTGCTGGTTCATTCCCCAAATGTCCACAACAGCTGGGCTGGGCCAGGCCATATCCAGGAACACAGAACTCCATGCTGGTAATCTTTTCTCAGTGCTTCCTTGCTATTTTCTTTTTTTCTAAATTTAAATATATTTAAAATGTATGTTATTTGAAAGGAATACATTATCTCCCTATTATTCCTTAACATTATTACTTTAATTTTTCTGAATCACTTATACCAACCATATCTATATAAATCTATCTATCTATATATATACTATCTTCCAGTTCCTCCTTTTGTAAAATAAGAAAATTTGTAACTTTATTTTCAGTATTTCCTCCTGTTTCCTAGTTTTGTTGGTAAATCTGGGATTTTATGTCTACTTTGTTTTCAGATTATTATTTGCATTATTCAGTTTCTTTTGAGGATTATCATTTGTTTTTATCTTGAAATCATGTTTATTTAGACACAATCCTACATATAAATTCTTTTAATGACCTCTACCAATCTTTAAAATCTCTATCTTAATTTAAATTAATCTGAGTTGCTGGAATATTCTTTCCTTTCTGATTGACTCATTCAACATGTGTAATTCAAGATTAACTTCCTTTGGAATATAGCTAAAGTAAAAGATGCCTGTGTCCTCAGAATTCAAAAGTCTGTATCCATTTTTACTTTTGTAATATTGCTTTTCCTTTTCTCAGCATTTGAAATGCAATAGAGCATGGTTGTTAACAGACTTTCCTGTAAGCCTGTGTTCAAATACAAACTGCATTATTTACCAGCTCTGTGGTCCTGTCGCAAGTGCCTGCTGTCACGCAGCTCGACAGGGCTTAAGAGCAACGTGTCAGAGCATGGAGAAGAAGGAACACACGAGGGGCCGGCGCCGTGGCCCACTAGGTTAATCCTCCACCTGCGGCACTGGTATCCCATATAGGCCCCGGGTTCTAGTCCCGGTTGCTCCTCTTCCAGTCCAGCTCTCTGCTGTGGCCCGGGAAGGCAGTGGAGGATGGCCCAAGTGCTTGGGCGCCTGCACCTGGATCGGAGCATAGCTCCAGCCGTGGCGGCCATTTGGGGACTGAAGACCTTTCTCTCTCTCTCTCTCACTAACTCTGTCAAATAATAAATAAATAAATAAATTTTAAAAAAAAGAAGGAACACATGGACACAAGACTGCCTTTCCAGTGAGAGTTTATTACTTAGACACTGGGGGTTTTTATCATACTACTTATCAGTATGCTCATTAAGGCCAATACACTTATCAGTATCAATATACTTATCAATCCATACTTATCACTATACTTATCAGTCCAATTTATGGCTTAACTACTACTTTCTACAGTAACACTCAACTATTATAACACTATTTACGACAATACTAAAGAACTACTGGAATCAAATCTTAATAGTAATACAGTTTTCTTACTACTCATCAATTATATTCACTAAACCATAAATCACAATATACAGCATTAAAGTAACTTCCAGTACTATCCAATTATAATAATATTTGTACAGCAAGGTACGTATCATTACTCTTAATCATAGGGTCAAAGCATATTCATATTACATTACACTTGGCTAATGTCATTTATAAAAGCTGCGTTTTCAAGGTTTGTATCGTCACAAAAAAGTCAGTGTTCAAAGTCTGGAGCTCAACGTCTCAGTAGAGACAGATCTCGGATCAGTCACTTACAGGCAGGAAGATAAAGGGTCCAGGCGAGGCAGCATCTCCGCTGGAGTTTGGATCCCATAGTCACCTTGTGTCACTCAGCAAGGGGGCCAGCGAGCTGGCTTTTCAGCTCCAAGGGCAAGGAGATTCAGCGGTTCCCACACACCGGGCCATGATCCTCGAGAGGATGGAGAGCAGTGGAAAAGGCTCTCCTTTTATCCTTGCCACTCTGAAGGGGGCGTCTCCAGTAGCGGTCCAGGTGTCACCAATCAGTTGTGCTCCCTTCTCAGAGTTTCCCAGGGTGCCACCAACCCAATGCCTAGGACAAGGTGTCTCCAGCTCACTCTCAGGGTGTGTCCAATCATTGTATGAGTAGGAGGGTAACTCGAGGTTATCGTCCGTGGCACACGTGTTATCATACTGCCCAGGGATGTCTGTCCAGTCTGAGGAGGAGCATCCTTCTTGGCAAGCATCAGCTCAACCTACGTGATGTCATCAGTCTCTGGCTTGACATAAGTGATTCCATTTTTCTTTACTTTCACTTTGTGGCTAGTGGCAGTTTTTGACTCTAGGATTCTCTGTGGAGTTTCCACAGTTCACCTCCTTCTATGGGTCAGGTAAGCGGTGCGGTGATCTGTGACTATTTTTTGGACTCCTGTGGGATTCCCCACAGGTCCTGGGCATGTTGCCTCAACTTTTTGACCCTCAGTTTTCTTGTCTGTAGAATAGGGATAAAAATAATATTGTTCTCAAAGTGCTGTTATAAAGTGAGTACTAAAAGAGATAATGCATGTAAATTATTTAGAATACTACCTGGCACACAGAAGGTGTTAACTGTTGTTTTTAATTATTGCTAATATTTTCCAGTGTTCTTTCCTAAGTTGACATACCACATCTAACTTATTTTCAGCATTAGCACAAGCATGACCATCTAATGAAGGATTAAATGATATTGTTATAAGATACTAAAAACATTTTAAATTATAATGTGAATTATTGTTATAAGATACTAAAAATATTTTAAATTAATAGTGGTGAATAAAACACTACTCATGAAAATCACTCGTAGAAATCCAGTACAGGAACACAATAACATGGTTCATAAAGTGTAGACAAATGGAGCCAGCATTGTGGCATAGTGGGTCAAGCTGCTGCCTGCAGTGCCGGCATCCCATATGGACGCTGGTTTGAGTCCTGGCTGCTCCACTTCTGATCTAGCTTTCTGCTATGGCCTGGGAAATCAGTAGAGGATGGCCCAAGTCCTTGGGCCCCTGCACCCATGTGGGAAACTGGGAAGAAGCTCCTGGCTCCTCAAATTTACATAAAACATGACTAAACTCTTCCTTTTGCTTTCATGTGTGAATTACTACTTTGTAGAAAACTCCTGAGTTACAGTTTTCTTCTTCATGGTTCTGTGGATATTTTATTGTCTTCCTTTACTACATATGTAATACCTGATACTATAGAAGTGTTGAAAAATATGGATAAATAAGAAGAATTTTACTACCAGAGAAACTAGTATTTTAATCCCCCTCTGCCTTTGGATACACACGCACACTTTTCACCTAACAAGTTCCATATCAGACTGTCAGGCCTTTGTTTTTTTTCTGTGTGGCAGGACATTTTATTTCTAGATACAGACTTGTGGATAGGGAAGAAGACATAAAAAAAATCCTTCCTCTTCCTCTAGGAAGAAGACCCCAGGGTCATCTGCTTGACCAGGAGGAGGGGACTCTCCCTGTCCAGGTGGGTACAGTTTTGTCTGCTTTATCTCATAGCTCAGCCTTGATGCTCTGAAGAAGGTTTATTTTTATTTTTCTCTTCAAGTCTTCAGCTCACAGATTCTTCAAGATTATGCAGACTTGGGAGAGAGATTGGTTTCATGCTCTAACCTTTTCACCTTGTTTCCTTCCTTGAACCGTACAAAAAGTAAGCATAACTGGATTCTGGCAGATCATGTTAGGAAGGAGACCGCATTCCTATCACTGTCCCTCCTCACTGAATTTCCCTAATGTTCCTGCCTTAGTTTCTTAGAAAGCACCACCCCTTCCTCTAGCAGCTCTCTTGCTCATCGACTCATTCATTCAACAGATGTTTTTCAGGTGTTTATCACAGCTCTTGGCGTACTTATAGGTATTGGGGATAGAGCCCCAACAGAACCAACCAAATTCATTCTTGTGCATTTCACATGTTGCGACTTTCTGTCTTATTATAGAAGACATCTGATTTCTGCTGGCCCTGCAGATGGGGGTCAGATGTGTCTTGAGAGTTATGGCTTGTTCTAGCCTAAACACTTGGCATAGCAAATGAGGGAGATTTTCTTCGCATCTCCTCACCTACTGAGCCTGAGAGATCCCTATTCTGTGTATGTGATTTGATTCTTACAGCATGGAATGTACTTTCTTCTCCTTTTCTGAATCTCTTATCTCCAGTATGCCTTCATTACGTAGTGATTTCTTCTCCTACTTTAGAGCTTGCTGTTTTGTCTAACTTTATCCAGTAAAAGTATAATGCAAGCCACATACATGATTTTCGATTGTCTAGTAGCCACACTTAGAAAGTAAAAAGAAATAGGTGAAATTAAGTAATTGAGGGTACTTCAAAAAGTCTAGAAAATGGAATTAAAAGATATTTACATAGGTACAAAAAAACATTGAAATCCATACACACAAGGGGTATTAAAATAATCATGGAAAATGCATATCATGAAAATGTACATGGACTTCAGAATTTTTTGCACCAAAGTAATCTTTTAATTACCTTTTTCATGAATTTTTAAAAAGTACCGTCTGTATTTTACTTAATCAAGCACACAAACAAGTGATTTAAAATGTAACCAGCTTAAAAACATTTTTTAAGTACTAAGTCTTTAAATTGAACTAGCCACATTTTGAATGCTCAGTACTTGCCTGTGGTTTGTGGCCACCACATTAGACAATGAAGGTTTAGTTATCCATTTGGCATTTAGTGTATACTACCTTGGTAGTTCACTTAAATTTTTTTTTTTTTTTTGGACAGACAGAGTGGACAGTGAGAGAGAAACAGACAGAGAGAAAGGTCTTCCTTTTGCCGTTGGTTCACCCTCCAATGGCCGCCACGGCCGGCGCACCGCGCTGATCCTAAGGCAGGAGCCAGGTGCTTATCCTGGTCTCCCCATGGGGTATAGGGCCCAAGCACTTGGGCCATCCTTCACTGCACTCCCTGGCCACAGCAGAGAGCTGGCCTGGAAAAGGGGCAACCAGGACAGAATCCGGCGCCCCGACCAGGACTAGAACCCGGTGTGCTGATGCCGCAAGGCAATTCACTTAATTTTAAACCAAAGCTGGGGATGGAAAGGAGGACAAATGGTGAGATTGTGATTTTTTTTTTTTTAAGCTTTTATTTGAAAAAGGGAGGAGGTGGGGAAGAGAGATCTCCATCTGCTGGTACACTCTGCAGATGGCTGCAATGGCCAGGGCTGGACTAGGCCAGAGCCAGGACCATAATGTGTGTCTTCCACATGGGTTTCAGGGGCCCAAACGCTTGGGCTATCCTCCACTCTTTCTCCCAGGCCATTAGCAAGGAGTTGGATTAGAAGTGGAACAGCTGCGCCATGAATCGGCATCCACATGGGATGCTGGCATTGCAGGCTGTGACCCTACCCACTATACCACAGTGTGGCCCCCTGTGGTGTTTTTATTTTTAAAGAAACTTTTCTGAATTTCTTTAGTCACTTTTCTTTTTTCCTTCTCTACAGAGTCATTATATTTCATTGTTCTTTCTTCTTAAGTGCAAAAAAAGAAAACTACATTTTTCTTTTTAGTACCATTGGTCCTTCTGTTTCTGGAATTAGATTGTTTTCTGTTTATTTTCCCAGGTTTGCCCATTCAAATAAGTTTCCCCTTCAGTTTATTCATTTTTTTTAAGGATTTGTTTATTATTTGAAAGAGTTACACAGAGAGAAGAGAGGCAGAGAGAAAGTGATCTTCCATCCGATGGTTCACTCCGCAGTTGGCTGCAGTGGCTGGAGCTATGCTGATCCGAAGCCAGGAGCTTCCTCCAGGTCTCCCACTCAGGTGCAAGGGCCCAAAGACTTGGGCCATCTTCTACTGCTTTCCCAGGCCATAGCAGAAAGCTGGATCGGAAGTGGAGCAGCCAGGACTAGAACTGGTGCCCATGTGGGATGCACTTCAGGCTAGGCTTAACCCGCTGGGCCACAGCGCCGGCCCCTCCCCTTCAGTTTAAAGGTGTATCCAAGGAAATGACTCTAGTTTCAAAATTGTTCACCAAAGTTCTTTGCAGCCTAAAAATTCTATCACCTTTGATTCACCTGAAGTTTCAGTAATGCTCACACATTATCCAGTTAATTTAGAAATTAAAAAAAATTTTTGAATTTGAAGAAGTTAATGTAAGTCATTTAAAGATAATCCCTTTGGGGCCGGCTCCATGGCACAGTAGGTTAATCCCCACCTGCAGTGCCAGCATCCCATATGTGTGCTGGTTCTAGTCCAGGCTGCTCCTCTTCCAATCCAGCTCTCTACTATGGCCTGGGAAAGCAGTAGAAGATGGCCCCACTCCTTGGGCCCCTGCACCCACGTGGGAGAACTGGAAGAAGCTCCTAGTTTCAGACTGGCGCAGCTCCGGCTGTTGTGGCCATCTGAGGAGTGAGCCAACGGAAAAACCTTTCTGTCTCTCCCTCTCACTGTCTGTAACTACCTCTCAAATAAATAAATAAATAAAATCTTTAAAGATAATTCCCAACTCACACTTCACTAGGTTTCTGCATAATGACCTGCAAAAAAAAAATAGTTAACATCAAGGCTATTTTGTTCAGTTAGGTTTGTGAAAAGTGGTTGAGAAATTGAAACTAACATTTCCAATTATTATAAATCAGTGTGATTTAACAGAATCCTGTTTAAAGTTTATAGACAGCAGATGACTCACTCCCAAGTGGAGGTTGCTAGGCATGTGTTAAGCACCTAAAATAATGTGGATAGACTGAACATATTAGTGTAGAATCCTGAAATTTTTTTTTAAGATTAACTCTGCCTTTCAAATAGATTAAGAGAGAGAGAGAGAGAGAGAGAGACAGACAGACAGACAGACAAACACACAGAGAGGTCTTCCATTCACTGATTTTACTCCCCAAATGGCTACACAGCTAGGGCTGGGCCAGGCCAAAGCCAGGAGCCAGGAGTTGCCTCCAGGTCTCCACGTGGGTGCAGGGGCCCAAGCACTTGGACCATCCTCCACTGCTTTTCTAGGCACATTAACAGGGAGCTGAATTGGAAGTGGGGCATTCAGGACTCATATGGGGTGCTGGCATTAGAAGCAGCAGCTTTACCTGCTACACCACAAGGCAGGCTCAGAATCCTGAGCTCTTAAAATACAGTAGTACAGTATCTGATGCTCTTTTATGAAGAGACTAAGGCATTTAGGAAGCTGTTAGATTTTTTCCCCCTGAACCTTTAATAGCATATTACTTCTGGCCGGCGCCGTGGCTCAACAGGCTAATCCTCTGCCTAGCGGCGCAGGCACACCAGGTTCTAGTCCTGGTCGGGGCGCCGGATTCTGTCCCGGTTGCCCCTCTTCCAGGCCAGCTCTCTGTTGTGTCCAGGGAGTGCAGTGGAGGATGGCCCAAGTGGTTGGGTCCTGCACCCATGGGAGACCAGGATAAGCACCTGGCTCCTGCCTTAGGATCAGCGCGATGCGCCGGCTGCAGCGTGCCAGCTGCGGCAGCCATTGAAGGGTGAACCAATGGCAAAAGGAAGACCTTTCTCTCTGTCCTCTCTCTCTCACTGTCCACTCTGCCTGTCAAAAGTAAAAAAAAAAAAAAAAAAAAAAAAAAGCATATTACTTCTGTGATTTCTTGTAACATTATCAAAATACTTGTTGTAGAAATTGGAGAAATCCTGAAGGTTATATTCAAGGCTGTTGTGCACTGGAGAAGACTATATTTTTCCCCCAAAACTTGGAATAAGTAGTAATAGATCATTAAAGCAATGAGTGCATATTTAATTGCTATTAGAGAGTTACAAAATAATGAAGAATTTTGATCAAGGCTGTATCTTAGCCTACGCTTGTTCTCTTTCTGGAACTTTTGACGTAAGACATTTTCAGAAAAGCTTTATTCTGCTAATGCAGTCTGGTATTTGAGAAGTTGATATACAGCTCACATCTCAGGGCCGGTGCCATGGCTCAATTGGTTAGTCCTCTGTCTGCAATGCTGGCATCCCTTGTGGGTGCCAAGTTCTAGTCCCGGTTGCCCCTCTTCCAGGCCAGCTCTCTGCTGTGGCCCAGGAAGGCAGTGGAGGATGGCCCAAGTGCTTGGGCCTTGCACCTGCATGGGAGACCAGGAGAAGCACCTGGCTCCTGGCTTCGGATCGGCACAGTGCGCTTGTCGCAGCACACCAGCCGCAGTGGCCATTTGGGGGGTGAACCAACGGAAGAAGGAAGACCTTCTCTCTGTCTCTCTCTAACTCTGCCTGTCAAAAAAAAAAAAAAAGATGAAAACAGCTCAGATCTCCTAAGGATAGCTTATCTGTGGTATGTGCTGCTCCAGACATGGCAGTTTTGAATGCATGCACAAAAGAAGTGCCTGTTTCCAGCGGCCACCATCACTGTACTGACCCCACGCTTGAGAGAGCCACCCCCAGTCTTCTGCCTTTGCTTTCCTTGTCAGCATGCCAGAAGGAATAGAATAGTACTGTGGCACACCTTGTGAATGATGAGAACTATATACTGAAGTTCTGATGTTAAAGGAGATGAACAGAAAGAGAAAACAGCGAGCTTTTGGCTTCCTGTGATTGAGGATTTAAATAGTTACACTTTACTTTTTAAGTATGCCTTTTCATGCTGATTAAATATAGGCTATCGGTGGCTTGTTCCTGGAGTTTTATCATTGATCTAATTGAACAAGGGAGGGTTGCCTGGAACATACAAACTATAGGTGAATTATTAAATGACAACTGTTTCTTGGAAATTGGATGAGTTGGATCTGCCATTCTCAAAGAAAAACAATTTTTTTCTTAACATTTCTGTAAGAACAGTTATCAAGTAACAATTTACCTTTTTTTTTTAACCTGAGAAAACACAGTATATAAATATTATTTGCTTTCATCTGAAACTATTTACCTTGGAATGTTACTTTTTGCCAAGTCTACTCACAAGCTAATTTTATTAGTATAATTAACAAGTGTCAGAAACTATTTGTTTCCATAATAATTCAGAAGAAAAAAGAAAACATGGATTACAAAACTGATTAATTTCCTTTAGAATTTTAGGTAAGATTAAAAAATTACATATCTCAAGATTTAGAACATAGAAGAAGAAATTATTAAGTTGTGTTAATTCACTGAATAGACTGGTACTCTTTTCCATGTCCTGTATTCCCCTCATGGAATGCTTGCTGTCATTTGCATGTATTTGAGCCAGGAACAGTAGGTTATACAAAACAACTTCAGCCATCACCATAAACTTCAGAGAAACTGGTTTTCGGACAACAAAGGCAGCTCTGTGCGTGGCCTGAGTTGGGTGCCTTGAAAATGACCGCAGTTGACAACTGCCAGGTCAATGTGAATGTTCATGTTAATTTTCCAAGTTGGGAAACAACATGCTTATTGTTGGGGGATGGGGACACGTGAGAGACTTGCAGTGAGCAGCTTTTTCACTGACTAAGGGAAGCTTGTTACAATGAAGAGGGAAAGTTGTGCAGTAGCTTCATTGACCATCAGTTTATTTTTTACTACTCAGAGAAGCTGGAGAGGAGGGGCCCATAGACCGGGCTGATACTATTTCAGAGCCAGTTGGAAAGAGTAAAGTGCAAAATGATCTTGCCTGGAGAGATTAGCCCTGCCTGTGAATGTTAGAAGAGCTATGTCTGCAAGGTATGAAGCTGCATTGAATTATTTGTTTTTAAATAGAATGCTGGTAAAATGGCCACTTGCAAGGACTGCTTCAGTACAGGTTTGGCAGTTTGAACTAAAGGTTAACTTAAGGTTTTAAATAGGAGATATATTAGGAATGTTTGAAAAAGGGTCTTGAAGGGCATTTTTTGTTGCAGATTTTATTTCTTATATTTTCTTTATACTTAAAGGATTTTCTTTTGGAGTCAAGATAAGAATGATACTTTTAAATATTAAGACTGGCTATGTTTCTTTTTTGTTTGGTAAGTTCTTTGTTGTTTATTTTTAAATAAAAAGTAAAACAGTTCTGTCACTTTCCCATTTCTAAGATTTTCCTAGCATGCTGGTTTTGCCATAGAACCCACACCCTAGCTTCCTTGCTTCTCTGTTCTCACTTGGAACATGTGTGTAGGTGATCAGTAGAAGGTGTCATCAGAGAAATGTGGCTCACTTGTCAGCTCTGGTTGGCCACCTTTCGCCTTGCACCTGTACCATTGGGAGGCTGGGTGTGCAGTGTAGAGGGGTGGGTGATGGACATGAGAATAATTGCCGTTGTATGTTTAATGTCTGCCATGTGCCTGGTGCTGTACATAGTATCTTCTTAGTCCTTACAACACTTCTGTAAGAAAGGGCCCCATTGTGCTTTTTTAAAAAGAAAACAAGACTTCAGGTGATTAGGTAACTCTCCTCCATCTCACTGTGGGCATTTAGTAAGGAGCAGTCAGGGGACGGCAACAGTGAAAGATCACACTGGAGTCCCCTTGTGTGATGGAACAGGCGAGTGAGAAGCAATCTCAAAGGGCTGATTCCCTAACTTTCAGACCCAAGCCTGCCTGGAAAACAGAAAACTCAAAAGAAGATTAGAGCAGACTAAGTGTGGAACAATTTGGGACGAACAGAAACAGAGTTCTGGTGAGAAACCAATTTTAAAAACTTAATTAGAGCCCTGGTTGACACATCATTGGATCCTGGGAGAATGAGTACTGTGTGACTTGTTAACACTTGCCCTTCGTTAGTGATGTTTATCTTCAGTTTCTGCATCATGATTGGCAGAAGTAACCCTTAGAAAGCCTCAGAGGAGCTGGCACGTATTCCAGGGACAAGGACAATAGGAAGAGCCTATTCTTTCCTACAATAAGCTGAGGTGCACAGAGACTCTGGTCTGAGGCAGTAGCTGATGGCAGTGGAGTACGCAGTCAGAAGGCCAAGTCCTGTCCCTAGGGATTGATACCAGATAACAGCTTTTAACAGGGAAGAATGGAGGAGGTGGTGAAGAAACTGCTGTAGGACTTCAGTGGCAATATTACTCCCTCCTTCTCAACTCTGTACCCAGCTTATATACAAAATTGCTTTGGATCCTAATAACCCTTGCTGCTGCTGTTCTCTTCCTTGAACTTTGAGTTCATCTTCGGAAGGATGCCAGAGATCAGCCCAATTAATAGATCAAATTATGTAAGGGTTAATGTAGTGGAGGGAGACTTTGACCTGTACCTGTGGGGCCTTCTCAAAATCTGAAAAATATACAGAGCCCAGAGCTGACTCTGGAAAGCTGTGGATATAACTGGGAATCAAGGGTTAGGAGAGGGGCCAGCGCTGTGGCGCAGTGGGTTAATGCCCTGGCCTGAAGTGCCAGCATACCATATGGGCACTGGTTCAAGACCCGGCTGCTCCACTAGTGATACAGCTCTCTGCTATGGCCTCGGAATTCAGTGGAAGATGGCACAGGTCCTTGGGCCCCTGCACCCATGGGGGATACCAGGAGGAAACTCCTGGCTTTGGATCGGTGTAGCTCCAGCCGTTGCGGTCAACTGGGGAGTGAACCAGCGGATGGAAGACCTCTCTCTCTGCCTCTCCTCTCTCTCTGTAACTCTGACTTTCAAATAAAAATAAATCTTAAAAAAAATTAAAAGGAGAGAGAGAAGAGTGGGTACAGAGTAGGGGAGCTACAGGCCTGGAGATTGCCATGAGCCTGCATTACTGTTTAACAGCACAGAGTGATGGCAGAGGGGAGGCAGGGATGGGTGTGGTTAAAGAGATCAAGAAAGAGGCAGAAGTTCGTTCCTGTTGCTCATCAGACTGCTGATGGAGTGAATGAGAGAAAGTGTGTATTCCTGACATCTCTGATACCTAGAATAAGTTTTTCCATAGAAAAATAACAGAGTTCTAGGCTGTTTGCTTTTTTTTTTAAAACGGAAAGTTTTTTTTTTTTTTCAAAGATCTATTTATTTTACTTGAAAGTCAGAGTTGCACAGAGAGAGGAGAGGCAGAGAGAGAAGTCTTCCATCCACTGGTTTACTCCCCAATCGGCCGCAACGGTAGGAGCTGCGCCAATCCAAAGCCAGGAGCTGGCCGGCGCCGTGGCTCAACAGGCTAATCCTCTGCCTCGCGGTGCCGGCACACCAGGTTCTAGTCCCGGTCGGGGCACTGGATTCTGTCCCGGTTGCCCCTCTTCCAGGCCAGCTCTCTGCTGTGGCCCGGGAGTGTAGTGGAGGATGGCCCAAGTCCTTGGGCCCTCCACCCCATGGGAGACCAGGAGAAGCACCTGGCTCCTGCCTTCGGATCAGCGCAGTGCTGATCAGCCGCGGCGGCCATTGGAGGGTGAATCAACGGCAAAGGAAGACCTTTCTCTCTGTCTCTCTCTCTCACTGTCCACTCTGCCTGTCAAAAAAAAAAAAAAAGTCATCTTGGTAGAAAATAATGGGTCTTCAAATGAACTTTGAATTATGTTTCATTGATAAAAAAGGAACTACCTATAAATTAGAACTAAAGAAAAGTTAAACACATTTTGACATCTTAACATGGCTTACAGATATTAAGAAAGTTAGTTTACTCTTAATTTTTAAAAAGTTAAAAATAGGGCTGGTGCTGTGGGGCAGGAGGATAATCTTCTGCCTCTGGTGCTGGCATCCTATGTGGGTACTGGTTTTAGTCCTGGCTGCATCTCTTCCAATCCAGCTCTCTGCTATGGCCTGGGAAAGCAATAGAGGATGGCCCAAGTGCTTGGGCCCCTGCCAGAAGCTTCTGGATCCTGGCTTTGGATCAGCCCCGCTCTGGCCATTGTGGCCATTTGGGGAGTAAGCCTGCAGATAGAAGACCTCTCTCTCTCTCTCCCTCTCCCTGTCTGTAACTTTACCTTTCAAATAAATAAATAAAATCTTAAATAAAATAAGGCCGGCGCCACGGCTCAACAGGCTAATCCTCCACCTTGCGGTGCCGGCACACCAGGTTCTAGTCCCTGTCGGGGCGCCGGATTCTGTCCTGGTTGCCCCTTCCAGGCCAGCTCTCTGCTGTAGCCAGGGAGTGCAGTGGAGGATGGCCCAAGTGCTAGGGCCCTGCACCCCATGGGAGACCAGGAGAAGCACCTGGCTCCTGCCTTAGGATCAGTGCGGTGCGCAGGCCGCAGCGCGCCAGCCGTGGCGGCCATTGGAGGGTGAGCCAACGACAAAAGGAAGACCTTTCTCTCTGTCTCTCTCACTGTCCACTCTGCCTGTAAAAAAAAAAATAATAATAAATAAAAAATAAAATAAAATTTTAAAAATAATTGATAAATTTGAAGGGTATTGATTAGTAATTTTGGCTTATCTGATGTTTTGTCACAATTAGAATGAGGTTATGCATTTTGGCAAGAAAACTGATATTTTCTTTAAGTGCATTGTGTGTGTGTTATTACTAGCAATTTTTGTTTTGATCATTTGGTTTTTTTTTTATTTGCTAAAAAGAACTGTTAGCAGATTGGGGAGACTAAGGAAACATAATTAAGTGCAGTTTTTCTGGATAAGATCCTAGAAAAATAACTTTAGTGGCAAAATTTAATTTTAAATATGGTCTGAAGTTTAGTTAAAATATACCAATGTCTGTTTCCTGATAATTGTACTATGGTTATAAAAGTTTTTGACATGAGGAATAGAGGAATGAGAGAGAAGGATACTCCACACAATTTCCTCTAAGCCTTACGTAACTCAGGAAGTTAAAAAATGATATATGACACACAGCGCTTACTAAGTGCCAGATATACCCTCCATCTGTTACCTTTTGACTCCTCTCACCAACCCATGAGGGGACCTTTTGTTATGCCTAGTTGAGATATGGTGAGACCTGGATACAGAAAGGAAAGGAACCTGTCCAGTGTCATGTGACCTGTAAGTGGTTATGGATAGCTATAATACAGCTGGTTTGGGATTTGACCTGAGGCACTTTGGGTACAGAAATCCATTGTAGCATACTGGCTTTTAGTGTACCAGTATGTACATGATTTAAAAGTAATTCAGACATTCCAAAACCACATCTACCTTCCCTAAGGCAGTCTCTGTACTAATTTACTAATCCTTCAAAGAGTTTCTTTTTAAAAACTTTTTGAATTTTTAATTAGTTTTTAACAGATTCCATGTGACTTGTAGACACAATTCTAAGATCCTGATATTCCCTTTCTCATTTCCAGCTTTTTGTTGTTGTTGTTTTAAAGATTTTATTTATTTGAGAGGCGGGGTTACAGACAGAAGAAGAGACAGAGGGAAAGGTCTTCTATCCACTGGTTCACTCCTCAAATGGCTGCAATGGCCGGAGCTAGGCGGATCCGAAGTCAGGAGCCAGGAGGTTCTTCAGGTCTCCCATGTGAGTGCAGGGGTCCAAGTACTTGGGCCATCTTCCTCTGTTTTCCAGGCCATAAGCCGAGAGCTGGATTGGAAGAGGAGTAGCAAGGACATGAACCAGTGCCTATATGGGATGCCTGCACTGCAGACAGAGGCTTAGCCCCACTACTGGGCTTCCTGTGGCAAGTTTTTTTTTTTTTTTTATCTCCAGAATCTTCATGGTGTGCTGTTGTAGATAGCAGTTGTGTTGGAAACTAGGGCGACTTATATAAGAAAGCCATTATGAATGAAGTGCTAATGGCTCATTATTAGGTATAATCTGGACTACTAAATAGAATCAACCATTTAGAATTTAGACAAGTTCTACAATCACTCTTAAGTGCTTTGGTACAATTGCTTCCTCATATTCGTAATGAAATTACCTGTTTGTTTAGGCAAAACAAAGCAACAGGTTCTCAGCCATTCTAACAATGGCTTCTTAGTCTTAAAATTGAGAAAGATTATGTGAATTACTGTAGATTGGACCTTTGAGAGTCTAAATAAAGTGGTTGAGTCTGGTCTGATTTGTCTATCCGCTGTAGCAACTGGACTTCCTTAATTTGCTAGAAGCAGAAGGTTCCACAGTCTTTGAGTTAAATAGAAAGTTGAGGCCGGCGCCGTGGCTTAACAGGCTAATCCTCCTCCTTGTGGCGCCGGCACACTGGGTTCTAGTCCCGGTTGGGGCTCCAGATTCTATCCCAGTTGCCCCTCTTCCAGGCCAGCTCTCTGCTATGGCCCGGGAAGGCAGTGGAGGATGGCCCAAGTGCTTGGGCCCTGCACCCGCATGGGAGACCAGGAGAAGCACCTGGCTCCTGGCTTCGGATCAGCGCGATGTGCTGGCCGTAGCGGCCATTGGAGGGTGAACCAATGGCAAAAAGGAAGACCTTTCTCTCTGTCTCTCTCTCACTATCCACTCTGCCTGTCCAAAAAAAAAAAAAAAATAGAAAGTTGAAAATGAAAAAAAAAAAACTGTTGTTAAATTGGAAATTGCATAGAAAATTAATTTTTAAAATATATCATGTAGGATCTCTGTCTTTAATGTGCTGTACACTGTTATTTAATGCTATAACTAGTACTCCAACAGTATTTTTTCACTTTGTGTTGCTATGTGGGGGCAAACTGTTGAAATCTTTACTTAATATATACTAAACTGATCTTCTGTATATAAAGAGAATTGAAAATTAATCTTGATGTGAATGGAAGGGGAGAGGGAGCGGGAAAGGGGAGGCTTGCGGGTGGGAGGGAAGTTATGGGGGGGGGCAGCCATTGTAATCCATAAGCTGTACTTTGGAAATTTATATTCATTAAATAAAAGTTAAAAAAAAAAAAAGTTGAAGGCCAGCGCCGCAGCTCAATAGGCTAATCCTCCACCTTGCGGCGCCAGCACACCGGGTTCTAGTCCGGGTTGGGGCGCTGGATTCCATCCCGGTTGCCCCTCTTCCAGGCCAGCTCTCTGCTGTGGCCCGGGAAGGCAATGGCGGATGGCCCAAGTGCTTGGGCCCTGCACCCCATGGCAAACCCGGAGAAGCGCCTGGCTCCTGGCTTTGGATCAGCAGGATGTGCCGGCCGTAGCGGCCATTGGAGGGTGAACCAACGGCAAAAAGGAAGACCTTTCTCTCTGTCTCTCTCTCTCACTATCCACTATGCCTGTCAAAAAAAAAAAAATATATATATATATAGAAAGTTGATAAAATGCATATATTGTTACTGACTCAGTAGGCTTCATAATTCTAGGAATCAGTCACTGTTGTTTTATATGTTAGATGTATTCATTTCTATCTTTCTCCTTTCTCTTGGGTGCAAACAAAACTCACGAGGTGAGAAAAATACAGGAATTTCCTATCTATCTATCTATATATACACACACACACACACACAGCAAACATGTAGTCTGCATTGCAGAAGCAACTTACTTTTGTCTGTCTTTCCATATTTAAGACCTTTTTTTTTTCCTGTGAATTGTATTAAAATTTGTAAACAGTAGTAATTGTGATTTCTTTCCTGTTGCTTTTAGATTCATGGTGAGGGGAGGAATCTAATCTAATCTTGCTTTGGAAGACCCAAAGGTCAAGTTCTTTTAGTTTTCTCACTCTTTCCTGTCTCTCCCTCCTAAATACTCCTTCTTCACTCAAATCGCTGTTCTCTAACTTAATTTTTAATTGATTATAGTATGGAATTAAAGTTTTAAAAAATCTATAAAATTTATTTTTAGGTTATTTCTTGGTCTTAAATTTAGAAGGTTGTGAGTTGAATCTTTCTTGTTTCTCAAACTCAAAACTATAAGTGGCTCTTTGTATGTTTTCAGTTGATTCTTTTCCGTATGTAGGTGCCTCAAGGGACAAAGAAATGTCTTTTCCTTGCCATTTAGTAGTCTCTTTCTGTATTCAGGCAGTCACAGGTTGTGTGGATAGCTGAATTAAATTATGAAATGACTTTGCTAATTTAGAGAAATGAACTTGTAAACTTTAGTAGCATTAAGAGCAGGAGAATTTACTTAAAAAAATTAAGCAAACTTTATAAGCTGCAGAACTACAAAGTTTATAAGATCTAATAGAAAGAGATGAGGAATATAGAATAAGCCATTACCCAAGTTTGAATTAGATATATAATGCTGACAGTTATAAAATTAGCAAAGAGTATGTTAGTGATATGCCAAAAAAGAAAAAGTCCGAGTCAGCGGTTAAGAAATCTGAACCTGTTCCCCTAAAGTTGAAAGAATGTTGATGGTTGTTCAACCTAAGAGGTCACTCTAGGGCAAGAACCTTGCCTGAGTTAGCGTCTATTTTCTCCCATTTTTCTAGCATAAAGTAAAATTTTTATTTATTTTAGTACTTCCTAGCTTATAAAATCTAGGTAAGTCATTTCTAATATTCAAGCCCATTTTATAGAACTTAATCATTATGTAATAGTGTCCTTTAGGGTGGTTGTAAGGAGTTAGCCCAATTTGCCTCTCTTGCCTTCTTCATTCTTCCACTAGCCACTATAGACCTGTGCCTGAATCTATCTTAAGGTGATAAAAAGTAGACTGGGGGCCGGCGCCACGGCTCACTAGGCTAATCCTCCGCCTTGCGGCGCCGGCACACCGGGTTCTAGTCCCGGTTGGGGCACTGATCCTGTCCCGGTTGCCCCTCTTCCAGGCCAGCTCTCTGCTGTGGCCAGGGAGTGCAGTGGAGGATGGCCCAAGTGCTTGGGCCCTCCACCCCATGGGAGACCAGGAGAAGCACCTGGCTCCTGCCTTCGGAACAGCGCGGTGCGCCGGCCGCGGTGCGCCGGCCGCAGTGCGCTACCGCGGCGGCCATTGGAGGGTGAACCAACGGCAAAAGGAAGACCTTTCTCTCTATCTCTCTCTCTCTCACTATCCACTCTGCCTGTCAAAAAAAAAAAGTAGACTGGGAAAACTATGATCTTAGGAAAATTAGAAATTGGCAATGGAAAAAAAAAGTGGAAAATGAAGAGAGGCTTGAAGAAACAGGAAGACTCAGAATTCCATACTTCTGGACTGTATGGGAAAGGGAATCAGTTTAATTAGGGGACTAGAATGCTGATGCCGAGATGGTATGTAAAGTACATATGAAAATCAGTCGTGCGGAGGGGTCTATAGAATTTGAAACATGAAGGAATCTTGAGTTACAGCATCAACTATCTATTTCCAGATTTTAATAGCATAATCATATAGTCTACTTACGTCATCCAGTGACACATGGAAAGTCTTCATTTATTCTAATACTCCAGAAGTTTAGAAGCCTCTTAAAATCTTTTAAAAAAAGATTTATTTTATTTGTTTGAAAGACAGAAAGAGAGAGAGGGGGATAGAGGTGTCTTCCATCCTCCGGTTCATTCTCCAGATGACTGCAATGGCCAGAGCTCATCCAAAGCTAGGAGCCAGGAACTTCTTCCAGGTCACCCACATGAGTGCAGGGCCCAAGAACTTGGGCCATCTTCCACTGCTTTCCCAGGTCATAGCAGAGAGCTGGATCGGAAGTGGAGCAGCTGGCTCTCAAACTGGCACCCATTTGAGATGCTGGCATTGGAGGCAGAGGCTTTATCCACTACGCCATGACACTGGGCCCCTTGGGTGTAATTTTTTCCACCAAAATTCATAGTGAATTTTTTAAAAATTTATTTGAAAGGCAGAGATTTCCCATTTGCTAGTTCACTTCTTAAATGCTCAAAACAGGTGGGGCTGGACCAGGTTGAAACTGAGAGCTGGGGACTCAATCCAGGTCTCCCAAGTGGTAGCAGGAACTTAACTACTTGAACCACCACCTGCTGTCTCACAAAATGTGCATTAGCAGGAAACTGGAATTGGGAGCACAGCCAGAAATCAAACCCAGGCACTCTGATCGTGGGATGCAGGTCTCACAAGCAGTGGCTTCACTGTTGAGCCAAAAGCCTACCTCTCATGGTGAAAGCTGATTCCTAATATGGAAGTGTGGAGAAGTGGTGGGACCCTTAAGGGTAGTTGGGTCTCAGGGGCCCCACATTCATAAAGGGATTCATGTAATTTCCAAGAGAGTGAGTTATCTGGAGAGCAAATTGTTGATAAAGTGAGCCTGGTACCTCTCCTTGATGTCTGTTGCATACGTACTCTTTCTTCCACATGCACCCATTTGCTCTTTCATTTCTCCACCGTGCACAAAGCAACAGATAGCCCTCAGAAGACAAGCTAGAGTGGGCATTTAGCTAGTGGTTGGACTACCTGGGTTCAATACTTGGCTATGGCTCCCGATTCCAGTTTCCCACCATTACAGAACCAAAAAGGCAGTAATGATGCTCAAGTATTTGGGTTCAGGCCACCCACATGGGAGACCAGGACTGTGTTCCTAACCTGTGGATCCAGCCCTGACCCAGGCCCAGCTCTTGAAGGCATTTGGGGATTGAGCCACCAAATAGGAGCTCTGTCTCTCTCAGCTTCTGAAATTTAAAAAGAAAATTTTCTTAGAAGAAGCAGAGCATATGCTGGCACCATGCTATTGGACTTTTAGGTGAAATAAGTAAACTTTTATATATATTACTCAGACTCCAGGCATTTTTGTGATAACAAAGAAAATGTACTAAACCAAATGTGTAAATGGACTAAAACACAGTGTAATAATGGAATAATCAGTTATAAAAATGTAATGGAAGAAGAAGCAAGAGGGATTCCAGTGTGAGAGACTCAGCTGCTCTGTTGGCTTTGAAGATGGAGGAATTGGATCACAAACCCAGGAGTGTGTGTGGCCTCTAGAGTCTGGGAATAGCCCTCAGCCAAGAAGTGAGCAAGGGTGGCGGACCTGGATCTTTAGGGAACGGAATTCTGCCAACAACCTGAATGGGTGAAGAAATGGATTATTTTTTAAAGCCTCCAGAAAGTAACTTAGCCCTGCAAACACCTTCACCTGCAAACTTAGCCTGGGGAGATCTATGTTGGACTTCTGACCAATGAACGCTAAGAAAATAAATATGTATTGTTTTAAGCAGTTATGTCTGTGATGATTTGTTACAACAATAGAAAACTAATGCAGCAAATGACTCAAATTTGAATAACGCTCAGATGATAAATTCAGGTGTCTTCATTCACTATGATATCCTGTAGGGAATTTAAACCCATTGAAATCAAATGTCTCCCCTAAAACCTTCTCATGTGTCTTAAGTTGATTGATGTTGCTCCTATTTGTTCAGATACTGTAGCCAGAAATCTGAGAATCAGCTTAAACTCTTTCCTTTACACTTTTCCTCTACCTCCCTATCCTATGTAATGGTTACAAAATCTTTGATTCCGGGTCCACTACCGTGAATTTAGGTCTGTGTCCCATGATTTCTTACTTGGAGTTGTCAATTACCATCTCTGCCTCTAGTTAAAACTTCTTGCTAATTCATCCTTCAGTTCTGTCAAAGTGACCTTTGAAACAAGATCATGTTTCTCTTTTCCTTCATGGTTTCCCGTTTCCATTTCAGTCAAGTTCCAACTTGTAAGCATTACACACAAGGCTCTTGATCTGGCCCTGTTTCTCTCTCCACCCTTTAGTCTCTCTGCTCTTTAAAACATAGTGTGCTGTCCAGCTAATGGAACGGCTTGTATTTTTGAGAATATGTGCTGTCCTTTTCTGTCAGCAGTGCCTCGTATGTACATCTGCCTGGAATGCCCTCATTTCTGTTCCTAACTCCTCGTTCTTTGTCAGTCTTTATCTGGGGAGTGAACCAGCGAATGAAAGATCTCTCTCTCTCCCTCTCTCTCTCCCTCTCTCACTCTCTCTCCCTCTCTCTCTCTCTCCCCCTCTCCCCCTCCCCCTCTCCCCCTCTCCTTCCCTCTTACCATCCCTCCCCACCTCTGCTTCTCTGTAACTCTACCTTCAAGTAAATAAATAAATCTTTAAAAGAGAGAGAGAAAGAGGCCAGAGCATAAGGATTGTGTGCCACAGAAGTGGATTTCCACATCAGTTTTTAGTCTCTTTCCCTGGATATTTTAAGGACGATATTGGAAAGGAGTGTTTCTGGCATCGTTTGAGTAGCTTTTTGTCTGTTTCCTATCAGCGCTAGCGCTAGCGAGAGCGTTTACATTTGGTACTTGAGGTGTGTCAGTAGGCAGGGGCTCCCTGAGGAGTTACTTCAGAAGAGAAAGCCCCTCTGGGGGTGAGACTCAGGCAGAAAGCCACCAGACTGTAGTCAGCCGTCCATGGCTGCACCTGCAGAGGGTGCTGCCCCTTTCAGTTTCGCTTCTCCTTTAAGAACAGATTTCCTGTTCCAGAAAGGAGTCTGCTTATATTAAAAAGCAGTAAGCTATCTGCAGTTTTCTTTTAAGTTTGGTATTCTAACAACAGTTACTTCATGGGGGTTTCCAGGCTTGGGAAAAGAGTTAACAACTGAACTTTTGATTACAACTAGCCTGGGGACAGATTTTTCTTTGTTCTTCATGTTATGTGCAAGGCTTACCTATTCAGTAATGCACCTCCATTCATTTAAGGAGGAAACATGCAAGGCTAAAAGGAATTTTTTTTCCCTTTTCACTTGGGAAGTCATAGCTTCCACAAGCTTCCATATTAGTAAATCCGATCTCCACTGTTATTTTGTGTCCTCAATCCACAGGGTCCTATCTTGATCATTTTGGACAACTTAACAGTTGATAAATAAATGGCAATCACATATTTCTAATCCCATTTCAAATCTTTTTTTCTTAAATCCATGTTAATCACTTGTATTGTGTATAGGGAAATGCTTGCAGAGAGCAGACTTCAATGGAGGAGATAATGGATCGGAGGCTGTGGAGGATAACAGAAGGAAGGAATAATAGACTCGATTTGACTTGACACTGCTATACAGGGGCCTGGCATCCTGGGAACTGGGTTAGCATACTCTTTGAAGGTTGTCCGGCCTGTTTGCTGCCCCAGCTGTAATGAGGCGTTCTTAGCGCCGTCCTGCTGCCTGGCATGTTAGCAGTGCATTGGCATGAGAGAGGCACAGTTACACAGCCCAATAGTTTCCTAGAAATGTCTGATAAGAGAAAGATAGTGGTTTCACATGTCAGTTTTACCTCTAACTGCGGTTTCATTCATCATTCTTATTGTTATAAAGGGATCTGGGAGGTATGTGTACCTCTTCTGATAGCATCTTCTACACGTCACTCACATGGCCCCAGCCACACACACCTCATGGCTCTCCTGGCTTCCCTCCAGCACAGCAGGCAGGCTCTCTGTTCTACCACAACATTGTCCACAAGATACATAACATAGGCCACAGCCGTAATTTAAACTTTCCAGTAGCTACCAGGTAAGACAAAAAGAAAACAAGTGAAATTAATTTTAATAAAAAGCCTGTTTAGCTTCTATATCTAAATGGAGTTTTTTTTCATCCAAGAAGCCATAACTTTATTAATGATAGAAACAGTACAAATTTCAAACCAAGCTACAGTTACTCTTTTGAACACCAAAAAAGGTTCTTGTTTTTCAGATGGTTACATTGTTAATTCCATAATGGCATTTAAAGTATCATTACTGTTGTTCCTCAGGGCTCGGACTTTGCGTGTGACCTGACCAACTCTGTATCCTTACTTCCACCACACCTGTTTCATTGACCTCTTCCTCTTCACTCTCCTCCTGTACAGTTAGAGTCTGTGTGTTTTTCTGAATGCTTGAGACGGCTTCACCTTGAACTTTGAATTTTTCAGCCACCGCCAGCTGTGTTTGCTGAGATAAATTCTCAGTCTTAGCTCCCCCAAAAACTGTATAGGTATCTGAGGCTGGGCTCTTGTAGACCCTGGTTTTGTGATGACAAAGAGGACATTCTTAAATTTCCAGATAGTGGCCCCTGTAACCTGTCAAAAATCCAATTTGGACATGGCTTTCCATGCCTTCTTTTCGCCCCAACTCTGTTTTTCTTTACCAACTGGTTCTTCATCAATTTTCAGGCAGTCTGAGCCTGTTATGTGGTTGCCTGTGTGGAATCTGACTCATCACTGTCAGATTTTGTTCTTGACCCTGTCTTGGGCTAGGGCAACTCCTGCTCTGTAGCAGGTTCTGTTTCTGTGGCTTCATCAGGCATTTTGTACAGGGAATGCAGAACCAAGATGGCAACAGAAAGAGCTAAATCTGATGTTTTGCTTTTTTTCACTTTTTTTTTTTAAAGATTTATTTATTTGAAAGATGGAATTACAGAGGCAAAGAGAGAAAGAGAGATCTTTCATTCACTGGTTCACTCCTGAAATGGCTGCAGTGGCTGGAGCTGGACCAATCCAAAGCCAGGAACCAGGAGCTTTTTCTGTGTCTCCAACGCGGGTGCAGGGGCCCATGGACTTGTCCATCTTCTACTGTTTTTCCAGGCCATAGCAGAGAGCTGTGTCAGAAATGGAGCAGCCAGGACTTGAACCAGCACCTCTATGGCATAGTAATTGGTCTATTTAGGTTTTCTATGCCATCACGACTCAATTTTGCTAGACTGTGTCCAGGAATCTATCCATTTCTTCCAGATTTTCCTTTTTTTTTCTTTGCATAGAGCTGTTTTTAGTAACTCCTGATGATTTTTTTTTAATGTTAAGGGCCTTTAACTTTTTTATTTTTTAAAGATTTATTTTATTTATTTGAAAAAAAGTTATAGAGAGAGGGAGAGACAGAGAGGTCTTCAATCTGCTGGTTCAATCCCCAGATGGCTGCAACAGTCGACCCGAAGCCACGAGCCAGGAGCTTTCTCCAGGTCTCCCACGTGGGTGCAGAGGCCCAAGGACTTGTGCCATCTTTCACTGCTTTTCAAGGCCATAGCAGAGAGCTGGATCATAAGAGGAGCAGCCAGGACTAGAACCGGTGCCCATATGGGATGCTGGCACTTCAGGCCAGGGGCTTTTTTTTTTTTTCCTCTTTTGGACAAAGTTAGAAAGAAAGGCCTTACTTCCATTGGTTCACCCCCAAAATGGCCAGTACAGCGGAGCTATGCTGATCCAAAGCCAGGAGCTTCTTCCTAGTCTCCCATGTGGGTGCAGGACCCAAGCACTTGGGCCATCCTCCACTGCCCTCCCGGGCCACAGCAGAGAGCTGGACTGGAAGAGGGGCGATGGGGACTAGAATCCGGCACCCATATGGGATGCCAGCACCGTAGGCGGAGGATTAACTAAGTGAGCCATGGCGCCGGCCCCCAGGCCAGGGCTTTAAGCCACTGCACCACAGTGTCGGCCCGTGATGATTCTTTTTATTTCTGAGGTATCCATTGTTATATCTCCTTTTTCATCTCTGATTTTATTAATTTGGGTCTTTTCCCTCCTTTTAATGTTGGGCCAGTGGTGTATTGATTTTATTTTTTCAAAAAACCAGCTCTTCATTTCACAGATCATTTGTATTGTTTTGTTGGTTTCAATTTTGTTTATTCTCTAATTTTAATTATGTCTTCTAATTTTGGGTTTGGTTTGTTGTTTCTCTAGGTCCTTGAAATTCATTGATAGCTCGTTTCTTTGTCTTTCCAATTTCTTGATGTAGGCAGTAAGTGCTATAAACTTCCTGTTAACACTGCTTTTGTTGTATCCCAGAAGTTTTGACATGTTATATTGTCATCATTCATTTCCAGGAATTTTTTTATTTCCCTTTTGATTTCTTCTATGACCCACTGTTCATTGAGGAGTGTGGTTTTCAGTTTCCATGTATTTGCATATGTCCTTGAGATTCCCAAGTTGTTAATTTGCAGCTTTATTCCATTGTCAGAAAAGATACATGATAAGATTTAATTTTTTAAAAATTTGCTGAGACTTGCTTTATGGCTTAGAATATGGTCTACCCTACAGAAAGTTATGTCCTTCTGTTGAATTGATATCTTAATCATTACATAATTCTCTTGTCTCTTTTAACAGTTTTTGTTTAAAGTCTATTTTGTCTGATATTAGGATGGCTACACCTGTTCATTTTTGCTTTCTGTTAGCATGGAATATCTTTTTCCATCATTTCACTTTCAGTCTGCATGTATCTTTGTTGGTGAGATGTATTTCTTGTAGGCAGCAAATAGGTGGGTCTTGTTTTTAAATCCATTCAGCCAGTCTGTATCTTTTAAATGGAGAGTGTAGGCATTTACTTCCTTTTTTTTTTTTTTTTGAAGATTTTTATTTATTTGAGAGAGTTACAGACAGCGAGAGGGAGGGACAGAGAGAAAGGTCTTCCATCCACTGGTTCATTCCCCAAATAGCCACAATGGCTGGAGCTGCACCAATCCAAAGCCAGGAGCTAGGAGCTTCCTTTAGGACTCCCATGTGGGTTCGGGGCCCAACTGTCTGGGCCATCTTCCACTGCTTTTCCAACCCATAGCAGAGAGCTGGATCAGAAGAAGAGAGCTGGGACTAGAAACAGCACCCATATGGGACGCCAGCACCACAGGCGGAGGATTAACCTATTGAGCCACAGCACTAGCCCTGGCCATTTACTTTCTTTCTCTCTCTCTCTCTCTTTTTTTTTTTAAGATTTATTTATTTATTTGCAAGTCAGAGTTACACAGAGAGAGGAGAGGCGCGGGGCGGGGGGGGTCTTCCATCCGATGGTTCACTCCCCAATTGGCTGCAATGGCCGGAACTGTGCCAATCCGAAGCAGGGGCTTCCTCCAGGTCTCCCATGCGGGTGCAGGGGCCCAAGGACTTGGGCCATCTTCTGCTTTCCCAGGCCATAGCAGAGAGCTGGATCAGAAGTGGAGCAGCCAGGTCTCGAACCAGCGCCCGTATGAGATGCCAATGCTTCAGGCCAGGGCGTTAACCTCCTGCGCCATAGCACTGGCCTTTTACTTTCAAGATTACTATTAATAAATAACAACTTAGCCCTGTCATTTCCCCCTAAATATTCCTATTGTTTGCATTGGATTTCTTTTGTACTTCTACTAGGAGATTTTCTGTTTCACAGTTTTCATAATGATGGCTGTCTTTCTGTGTTACTGTGTGCAGCACATCCTTAAGCATCTTTTGTAAGGCTGGATGAGTGGTGACAAATTCTTTGAGTTTCTTTTTGTTATAATATCTTTATTTCACCTTTATAATATATATTGGGTTGACAGTTTTTTTTCTTTTAAGACGTAGACTATGTCTCTCTATTGTCTCCTAGCCTATAGGATTTCTGAAGAGAAATCTGAGTCTAATTGGAGAGCTGAAAGATTACTCTGCAAGTAATCTGGCGTTTCATGCACATTTTAGAATATTTTCCTTATGCTTTACTATTGAAACTTTGACTACAATATGTCAAGGTGAAGATCTTTTTTGGTCATGTCTGTTAAGAGTTCTATGTGCTTCCTGTACTTGGATGTCCCTTTCTCCAAATTAGGGAAGTTTTGTGTTACTATTTCACTGAAAGGCTTTATAATTCATTCTCTTTCCATACCTTTAGGAACTCCTAAGATCTGCGTGTGGGTTGTTTGATAATATCCCATAAATCCTGAACATTGTTTTTTTTTAAATATCTCTTATTTCTTTTCTTTTCTTTTCTTTTTTTTTTTTTTTTTGATCTGATGGTGATATTTCCAAAGATTTGTCTTCTAGTTTGGATATTCATTCTTTTGCCTCACCAAGTCTGTTGTTAAGACTTTCCATTTGGGCCAGCGCCATGGCTCACTTAGTTAATCCTCTGCCTGCAGCACCTGCATCCCATATGGGCGCCAGGTTCTAGTCCCGGTTGCCCCTCTTCCAGTCCAGCTCTCTGCTGTGGCCTGGGCTGGGGGGGGGGGGAGGCAGTGGAGGATGGCCCAAGTGCTTGGGCCCCTGTAGCCGCATGGGAGACCAGGAGGAAGCACCTGGCTCCTGGCTTCAGATTGGTGCAGCGCCGGCCATAGCGGCCATTTGGGGGGTGAACCAACGGAAGGAAGACCTTTCTCTGTCTTTCTCACTAACTCTGTCAAAATAATTTTTTAAAAAAAATTTCCACTGTATTTTTTATTTAACACATTGAATTCTTTGTTTCTAATATTTGATTTCTCTTCAGAAATCTCAATCTCATGGGAAAATTTTTCATCCATGTCATGAATGGATTTCTTTAACTCATGAATTTGCTTCTCATTGTTTCTAAGTAATCCTATGATCATTCATTTGAATTCCTTTTCAGGCATTTCACCAACTTCTTCATCTTCATATTCTAATATTGAAGTGTTGTTGTTTTCCCTTAGGGGAGTCAGGGTGCCTTCCTTATTCTTGTTTCTTAAATTTCTGCATTTATTTTTTCATTTGTTGAAACACTTGTTCGTTTTATCATCTGATGGATTTTATCTTCGAACTATTCCTCTGTGGCTTAGTGGAGTGTCTGCTCTTTCAGTGAATACCCAGAGGCATGTGCTGGGTGTGACCAGGGATCTCTGGTTAGTGGTACAGGGTGGGGCAGTAATCCAGGGTGACACTCAGTTTGGGGATGGTAGATCGCTATTGTCAGCAGGGAGATATGATCATGCCTGTTGGTGTAATCACAGCCTCCTCTCCTGTCTTCCAGGTGACAGTGGGTACAAACCCCACCCATGCTGGCACATAACTGTGATATGTTGAGAGGATGAGGGGACCTCATAGTCCTACCTCCCAGCCAGACTCAGTCAGTGTGGAACATGGCAGCTTTTTCCCTTTGGTAAAATCCCCTGATCACAGTTGTAAACTAGGGTCATCCCAGCCTCTACTGGTGTCAAAATGGTGCCTTCTTCCCACCAGTTGACAGGTGCCCTTATAGGGGTATGGGGAGAAAGAAACATGCTTTTCTTTTACTGGATTTGGCAGGTGCCCTGCTAGGACTCCAGGCGGGACTCAAAGTGTGGTCTGTGAGACTGTCCCTCGGGGAATATCACCAGTGGTGTGGGCTGCTGCAGTCTGCTCTCACCTTTCTCTCTAGAGCTGGCATCTCCTTCAGTTCCTGGGCAGGTTGTGTGTGGTGTCCTTGTACATGGCTACGCATTCACACCTTCCACATTGCTCCACAACATCTCTCTTCCTTCTGTAGACTTTCCACTGCAAACTTCTTTCCAGCTCTCCCCCTGGGAATGTACTTCCTTCACTTTTCTTCTGCTATTTCCCCTGTTCAAAAGCAGCACGTTAGAAAACAGCCATCTAGGAATCCCTCATGAGCTCATTGCAGGCACCAATCTAAGCCGCCTTTGCTTCTCTCATCCCTATCCCAATTTAAAGACAAAACAGAATTTATCTGCACATCAGGAAGATCTGATTGTGATCTGAGTGACAGTAGTGGCCTAAATGCTTTCATCATGTGGCATCTCAACATTACATCTCAGCAATCCCAAGCTCTACCTAAGGCTGCCAAATAGGCTGAAGACTAACAGAAATACACTGCGAGTCTGCAGCAGGTGTGTGTGGAGAATTGCCCTAGAACCTCTCTGGGGATGGGACAGGCCATGACAGTGGGTTTTGTTTTGGTGTTCTAAGTAGACATCAGTGATGGCTGAGAAACCTCCTGGGACAGGTAGGGCTGAAGCAGGGAGAGGCACATGTGCATTGAAACTTAGACCTTTCCCTTAACTTTTTGACATTTCCAGAAGAGGGGGAGGGTAGGACACTAAAGCACAGCTTCTTACCCAAAATAATGAAACGTCTTCAGAGCACAAAAAATAATATTTTGTGCCACTGTTGCTTTTTAATAAAAGGCCAAAGATTTATATAATCTGAAGAGAAACCAGAGTATACCAGTATTGCTTTTTATAACTCAGGCAGCTGTCTTGACAGCTTTCAAAGTGTGGTCTTTCTTCCCTGCATTTACAGAGGGGCAAGTGGAGGCTTGGGAGGGATTCTGTGGTTGCCTTGGAAATGATTTTCAGAGCCTTCTCGAAAACTTCATGGCTTTGTCCCGTTCTACCTGGGATATTCTAGAAAGCTGCTAGCCCATCTGCCCTGCCCACTTCTTCCCTCTTCAAGATGAGAACAGATAAGGCACAACTAATTATACAACTGTTCTGTTACCATAAGACAAGTGAGACAGGACAAAGCCGCAGGGCCCCCAGGGTGATTGCTCTGGGGGTCTCCTTAAAAGAGTCTCTGCAGGTGCCTCTGCTTGTTTTCTCTGTCTCCTCCGTAAGATATCTCATGCTTGCTGCTCCCTGTTCTGCAGCATGCCTGAGCACTAAGGATGTTCTTTGTCACATGATGTGTCCTTCATCAAGGCTATCTAGATTGAGTCCCTCTGGTTACATGCCATAGCACTCATCATGCTCCTGCTATCACAGCTGCAGGTGCTGATGTTTGGGGTGCACAAAGGAGCTGGAGATGGCTCCTCACACAGCCTCATGAAGCACAGGGTATTTCCAGTGACCGTTAGCTTCTTGTCAAAGTGAAATGGCTGACTACTTGCACGGAGAGGTGTCTGAGTCATTAGTGTTCTTCCCTAATGAACAGTCCAAAATGAGCATGCCATCTGGGGATGAAACCTAAAGGACCACTGAAGTGAGTCTTGCAAAAAAAGCTGTGAAGCTCAGGGAGCCCTGTGGTGCTGTGGGGTCCCGGAGTTGGGCCTGAATCCCAACCAAACATCAGTTCTTGGCTATGAGACCTGCAGCGCCTACCTTATGTACTTTGATCCTCCCCCTTCCTTTTGTATCTGCAAATTGGTGGCAGCAATAGATGCAACTCTCATAGCGTTGTTTTCAAGATCAAGAATGTGTCACTAGCACCTGGCACACAATAATTTCTCTACCTCCAACAAGGAAAAAGAGTGATTCTAGCCTGGGGATACTGCAAACTTTTCTAGGCCTAGCCAGGAGTGTTGAAATTTCCATCCCTGCTGCAAGCCATTCTGAGAGTCTTCCCAGCTTGGTGGTAGACTCTTCTTCAGTGACTGATGAGAACTGCAAAGTGTCAAGTTTGGCTTGTTGCTGTCCCCTGATGGAACAGTGAGGCTGTCAGCGCTCAGCATCATCCTGACTTTGGAAACAGGTGCAGCCCACTCCAGGAGCAGGCAGGGCAGAAGCACTTGGAGAAATGAAGACAGCACCTGGACGTCTCCAAGGTGTTACCAGAGATGACTGGAGCAAAGGTCCTTGTCTTTGTGCAACAAAAAAATTTCAGACATGAGACTGAGAGTAGCAGTAAGCAGGGTGGCGAAGATTAATGAGAATACCCCAATGGGCCAGGCAGACATCTCAGAAAAGAATTAAGAGCCTCTGAGTAACATCTTTACAATAGCAAGAAGTCAGTAGATTTGTTATTAGATATACCATTGATATAGTTGTAGTATAAGAAAATTCTGGGGGCTGGTACTGTGGCGTAGTGGGTAAAGCCACTACCTGCAGTGCCAGCATCCCATATGGGCACTGGTTCAAGTCCTGGCTGCTTCTGATCCAGCTCCCTGCTAATGCACAAGGGAAAGCACCAGAAGATGGCCCAAGTGCTTGGGAGACCCAGAGGAGACCAGTGGGAGACCCGGATGAAGCTCCTGGCTTCAGTGTGGCCATCTGGAAGAGTGAACCAGTGAGTGAAAGATCTCTCTCTCAATCTCTCTCTCTCTCTCTCTCTCAGTGTGCCTTCCAAATAAATAAATTTTTTTTAAAAAATTGATATTGTATAAGCAAAATAAAAATTGTTAGAAGCAGTGATTTTTGGGGACAAATGGAGCTGGAGCTTTAATTATCATTATAAGCTCTCTGAAATAGTTGATGTTTAAATACATTTTTAATTTAACTGTATGTTTATGTAGTATTAGGGACTTTAAACTAATATATATATATATATATATGAAAGGGTAGTTATATGCCAGTATCCTTTAGAGGAAGAATGTCATGTATTTAAAAAGAATTTGCTTCTTATCAAGGAAAAAAGTATTCTTTTTTTTAAAGATATATTTTATTTATTTGAGAGAGTTATAGAGAGAGGCAGAGACAGAGAGGTCTTCCATCCGCTGGTTCACTCCCCATATGGCTGCAAGGGCCAGAGCTACGCCGATCTGAAGCCAGGAGCCAGAAGCTTCCTCTGGGTCTCATGTGGGTGCAGGGGCCCAAGGACTTGGGCCATCTTCCACTGTTTTCCCAGGCCATAGCAGAGAGCTGGATTGGAAGAGGAGCAGCCAGGACTAGGACCGGCACCCATATGGGATGCCAGGGCTTTAACCCGCTGCGCCACAATGCTGGCCCCGGAAAAAAGTATTCTTTCCTTGTAGTATCATGATTCCCAAATTTGTCTTGAATCCATTACCATCACTAGATAATACCTAGAGTCCAAGAATCCCACCTTAAAACTTGTGATATCTCTCACCTGACTTAACACATAGAACTCAACAGATACCTGATTTGCTTCTTTGTGTCAACTCTGTATACATTTAAGGATCAGATTCCCCTGTTCATGAGCAGAATAAGGTACAGAAGTGTTCCATTCACTTGGCTTTCATTTCCATTCCGCATGTGAGAAAATACCTGCCTACAATCCAGTGCTGCTCACTTGCCAGTGCTCTTAGCACAGTGACAAAGAAAATAAAGTTAAAAGTACTAGAGCATTGAGCACTGTGGTTCAGCATGTGGAGGAAAACTCATTTTCTGAGTAAGCGAGTGAGTGAATTGACCACATGCCGAGATCATGTGGATGCAGAGTATCTCAGAAAAATCTAATCGCTGGAGTTGCCCCTATCATCAGTTGCTTGAGAATGGACCCTTGGCTAGGAAAGAATTCTAATGTCGACTCCTGTGTCTTCTAGTTCTCGGACTTATTTTTTCCGGAGAGACACTCAAGTGTCTTTTCCTACATTATTGATACCTTTCCCAGTCTTTTAGAGTACTTCATGTGCTCAGGAAACCCCTCATTTTATTAATGTCCTATTTAAATCTTGGGTTTTCCACTTTAATTAATGTCACTATTACCAGGCAGAAGTTCCATTTGCAGTCCAGTATCCCAGAGTGGGGTGTGTATGCTTTGGGAGTCTCTTCTGAAAAGATGGACTGCTCATTGGCTCTTACTTCTTTTTGAGTTTCTTTTCCTCAGAGATAGTTTGTTATCCAGATCAGTGATTGGTATATGAGAAACCAGATACTCAACAATTACTTGAGTCAGTTTGATGCCTGCCTAGAATACTAGAATATTCAACAAACTGATCCTCAGAATAATTTTTGTTTCAATTGTGCCACAGTAGCCTGTTTCTGTGCTGAATATTTATAGGTTGGACTCTGTCCCATGGGAAAGAGAATTGCTAATTCCATGATCTTGGTCCAGATTTCTTGATAACCAACTAGATTATCCGATTTGAGGAATTAAGTAAAGGCTGAATGTAGATTTCAACTAAGCAAAAACATTCTGGGGTGAAATCTAGAGTTGCAAAAGGTGTTTGTAAGACAATAACAGGTTAACTAAGGATAAAAGTCATTCGGCTTTAGTTTCCATCTAACACCTAGGAAAATACTCACTGGATAACTTAGTGCTTCTGATTTTTAAGTGCTCCTATCACAGTAGTGAAAAAATTAAATATATAAATGTTAGAGCGCTGACATTGAACTCTTAAGGTTTGGCACAGTATTGTATGTGAACTGTGTGTGTGTGTATGTGTGTGCGCGCACGTGTGCATGCACTCATGCAAGTAACCAGATCTAGTAGGATGAGTTTGAGTCTTAGGGGGGGTATATGGTTTCAAATCATAGATCATCTAAGTGTTCACACAGGCCAAAATGTTAAGTCAGGTGATAAGAAACAGGATACCTTATTACTCAACGATCTCACTGGAAACTCCCTGCAAATAAAGCTCCTTCCCAAAGAAGTGGACTTATTAGGTCTAGTTGTGACAGCTAAATTGTTGCCCTTCATGACCGACTATGCAGATGCTGTTCCTGCTAATGTTAATCCTGAAAACCTTAAACCTAGGAGAAGCACTGGCTCTCCTTCCTCTCTGTGTCTTTCCCATTTCCTAGTTCATAAACATCTATGGAGTGCTCACAGTGTGAGAGGCTTATCGGCATTCTAGGAGATGCAGATAATATATTGAGATACATCAGGGGAACATAGAAATTTCTGATGGAGTTTCTTTTGAAATACGTTAACGCCTACATTCCTTTTAAAAAATCTTCTTTTACGGAGGGGGATGCAGGGCGTGGGCAGGCAGAGTGCAAACATACACCTATCCTCTGGTTCCCTCTGCAAATGCCTGCAACAGCTAGTGCTGGACTGATGCTGGACCAGGCTTGAAGCCAGGAGCTCAATCCAGGTCAATCCAGCTCAATCCAGGTCTGCCCATGAGGGTGGCAGGGATCCAGTTCCTTGAGCTGTCACCACTGTCTCCTGTGTTCTGCAATAGCAGCAAGCTGGAGTCGGGAGTCAGAGCCACGCGTAGATCCCAGGTACTCTGATGTGGGTCATGAGCATTTTAACCAGCATCTTAACTACATACTGTACACATTCTTTCATAGCCCTCCCCTAACATGGTGCACACACCTGTACACACTCACTTTGAATTGCCGTAGAGACCTGTTGTGCTTGGTAGGAATGTGTGTCTAAGTGGAGGAGGGGGGAAAAGTTGAGAAGTAAAGCCTAAAAGCTTAAAATTTACCAATACAGACATATGCACAAATATGAGAATGTATACATAATCCTATACCAATCAATATATTATTCACATGTTACATATTACATACATGTTTTGTTATGTGTAAACATATGAAATATTACATATTATATGTAAACATAAACAATCATTATAGATTGAATATTATAATCTACATTGTTTTTGAAAATACAAGAAGTGTTTCATTCTCATTATGACATCTATTCTGTCTGTATCCTAATCACCTTTAAAATGAAATCAGTGTTAGTCTAGAGGAGGGAAAGGTAGATAAGGCCAGAAGAGGTTCACAAGGTAGAAGAGAAGGAGATGACATGTAGGCAATACCCCTAACAGGAATCGAGAGTAGAAGATGTGATTCTAGAACAGAAAAGAAGGGGAAAAGATAAAATTTTTGTGTCCTTGCTCCTCCGGACTCAAACTCTGGAAAGGGTTGAGATTGTTTAGAAACACTCTGATAAGTTTCAGGGAGTCACTGAGCAATGGAAGGTAGTGGGTGTTTGTTTTTGTCTTTCCTTGAGCAGGCTGGGGAATTTTTAAGATCTGTTTAAAAAGTACCATGTTGGAGCTTGCGTTGTGGCATAATAGGTTAAGCCACTACCTGCAGTGCTGGCGTCTCTTATTGGCGCTGGTTTGAGTCCTGACTGCTCCACTTCTGATTCAGCTCCCTGCTAATGCACCTGGGAAAGCAGCAGAGGATGGTCCAAGTGTTTAGGTCCCTGCACTCATATGGAAGACCCTGAAGAAGTTCCTGGCTCCTATCTTTGGCCAGGCCTGGTCCTCACCTTTGTGGCCATTTGGGGAGTGAACCAGTGGATGGAAGAGTACTCTCTGTATATCTGCCTCCCTCCCTCCCTCTCTCTCTCTCTCTCTGCCTTTCAATAAAATAAATCTTAAAAAGAAGTACCATGTCCATCAAGTTGGAAATCATGAAATGGCAGAGTAAGTTGAGAGAAGACCAAGCTTCTTTTCTGGTGTTCTACAAAATTGATTGTTGTAGTAGAATTCCTTGGTTTCCCTTGGACCTAGAGGAGGTAACTGGGAGCAGAAGCTATCTGTCTTCTGTAAGAAGATGCCCAGCAAGGGGCTCAGTTAGTGTAGGATGGAGCCACTTAATAGGATGAGAATACTAATGTCAGGAGGCTATGCCAGGGAGTTGTACCAGTTGGGCACTCAGAATTTACAGAAAATGCTGAGATACTTAACCAGCAATTAAATATCACCATTGCAAGAGCAGACTAACAAGTAGAGTCAGCAGAGAACAAACTACATTTTTTCCCAAAATCAGAGTGCCGAGATATAGATGAGGAACCATGTGCCAAAAGGAAACTGCATTTCTCTGTATTGGAAATTATCTTAGTTCACAAATCCCCATGTGTACTAACAGTAGAAACATTAATATGGCCAATTCAGATTTAGTTGCTTCTGAATTGAAACAATCTTTGAGTAAATATTTAGTTAACTGATTCAGAGTTCTCTTCCGAGCCTGGAAAAGTGGCAGTATCTTGCTCTGGTGCTGACCTCTAGTGGTCCTTGGTCGTCACTGAGCTGTCTGATCCTGCTTGGTCTGTGGATGATGGTAATTTGCTTTCACTACTGTAATGGCCTGCTGGCCTCCAGTCTCTGAGCATGTATTTTGCTTTCAGGTTTTCACAAACCTAGGCTCCTTTGGATTGCCCAGCTCCCTTTCAGCCTCTTCCGTGGGCCACTGCAGCTTTACAGATGCTTTACTGTTATTAGAGTTTTTTGTGTGTATCTGGGATTACAGAAAGCAATTTCTTTTTTTTTTTTTTAATTATTTATTTATTTATTTAGACAGGCAGAGTGGATAGTGAGAGAGAGAGACAGAGAGAAAGGTCTTCCTTTTTGCCGTTGGTTCACCCTCCAATGGCCGCTGCGGCCGGCACATCGCGCTGATCCAAAGCCAGGAGCCAGGTGCTTCTCCTGGTCTCCCATGGGGTGCAGGGGCCCAAGCACTTGGGCCATCCTCCACTGCCTTCCCGGGCCATAGCAGAGAGCTGGCCTGGAAGAGGGGCAACCGGGATAGAATCCGGTGCCCCGACCGGGACTAGAACCCGGTGTGCCGGCGCCGCAAGGCGGAGGATTAGCCTGTTAAGCCACGGCGCCGGCCTCTTTTTTTTTTTATTAAAGATTTATTTATTCATTTAAAAGGTAGAGTTACGGAGAGGCAGAGATGAGGTCTTCCATCTGCTGGTTCACTCCCAGGTGGCTGCAATGGCCGGAGCTGCACTGATCCGAAACCAGGAGCTAGGAGCTTCTTCCAGGTCTCCCATTCAGGTGCAAGGGCCCAAGGACCTGGGCCATCTTCTACAGCTTTCCCAGGCCATAGCAGAGAGCTGGATCGGAAGTAGAGTAGCCAGGACTTGAACGGGCGCCCATATGGGATGCCGGCACTACAGGCACAGTTCTACCTGCTATACCACAGCTCTGGCCCCATAGAGAAAATTTCAAGGAGTTACATGGGCAAGGCAGATTTGGTTGTTTTTTTAAAGATCAAATATATTTAAGTATTATTTATATAAAGAGAAATCATCAATTTGAATTGTATAGTTCTATGACTTTTGACAAATCATATAACCACCCTGTGATTATGATATAAAACATTTTGTTATCCAAAAAGAGTGAGTTCTTTCGTGCCCGTGTTGTTGCATGTATCAAGTAAAAAAAAAATCTTATTGAGATACAGTTGACCCAGCATACAATTTACTCATTTGAAGTGTACTGTCAGGTGGTTTTTAGGATGGTCACAGGGTTTTACAACCATCACTGCAGTCATTCTTAAACTACTGATACATGCAGCAGCAGGGATGGACTTCAAGGCATTGGACTAAGAAGTCAGTTACAAAGACTGCATACTGATGTAGTATGTAGTCAGGCTTTAAAAAAAAAAGGCAAAACTGGGAAAGAAAGCGGATCAGTGATTGCCAGGAACTTGGGTGGAGAGAGGAAATTGAAAAGGGAACTTTTTTGGGGTGATGAAATGTTTTCATCATTCTAAAAAGAAATCTCATGCCTCATTTCCTCCAAGTATCTCCAGACAAAAAACCCACTATCTACATTACATCTATTCTGGACATTTCATAAATGTAAATGCATAAAAACTTAATTCCTTCTCACAGCTTAAGAGTATTCCATTGGATGACTGACCCGTTTTTTGATTCATTAGATGATGGACGTTTGGGTTGAAATCTTGAGCCGCTGTTTTTTGCTGTCATATATAATACTGCTATGAACATTGGTGTACATGTTTTTGTGTGAATGTATATTTTCAAGAACATTGGATATTTACCTAGGCAGGATCACTAGGTCTTATGACAACTATATTTAATATTTGATTAATTTTTTTTTAATTTTTTTTTTTACAGGCAGAGTGGACAGTGAGAGAGAGACAGAGAGAAAGGTCTTCCTTTTGCCGTTGGTTCACCCTCCAATGGCCGCCGCGGTAGTGCGCTGCGGCCGGCGCACCGTGCTGATCCGATGGCAGGAGCCAGGTGCTTCTCCTGGTCTCCCATGGGGTGCAGGGCCCAAGGACTTGGGCCATTCTCCACTGCACTCCCTGGCCACAGCAGAGAGCTGGCCTGGAAGAGGGGCAACCGGGACAGGATCGGTGCCCCGTCCAGGACTAGAACCTGGTGTGCCGGCGCTGCAAGGCGGAGGATTAGCCTAGTGAGCCGCGGCGCCGGCCTGATTGTTAATTTTTTAAAAGATCTATGTATTTGAAAGGTAAAGTTAGAGAAGATCCTGCATCTTCTGGTCCATTCCCCGGATGGTTACAATGGCTGGAGCTGGGTTGCTCTGAAGCCAGGAGCCAGGAGTTACCTCCAGGACTCTCACCTGGGGTACAGGGGTCACTTGGGCCATCCTCCACTGCTTTCCCAGGTACATTGGCAGAGAGCTGGAGCAGCCCAGCGCCCATATGGGATGCCCGCTTCACAGGCGGTGGCTTTACCATTTACACAATAGCATGTAGAGTTTGTTTTTAAAAACGTTTGTTGAAAAATATTTTACCTTTTATTCCATTTATTTATCCATTTACTAGTTGATGAACATTTTAGTTGTTTCTAGTTTGAGTATTATGAGTCAAACTGATAAGAATATTTCATTGCAAGTCCATGTGAGCATATGCTTGCATTTCTTGAATAAATTCCTAGGAGTGGGATCATTGAGTTTTACAATGTGTATATGTTTAACTTTACAAAAACTGCCCAGTGTTTTCAAAAGTAGCTGTGTCATTTTGCATTTCCCCCAGCAACATATGAGAGTTTCTGTTGCTCTACACCCTCATCAACATTTGATGATGTTAGCCCTTATTTGTAACCATTCTGTGGATGTAACAGAAGCTTTATTTTACATTTACTCAATGGCTAATGATTTTGAATATCATTTACTGTTTGTAAGTAGTAACATCATTACTGTTTTAATGATTTGCATATCATTTACTGTTGTAAAAAAGATTCATAAATCTTCTTGGTGAAGTGTGAATTCAAATCTCTTGCCCATAATCAATAATTAAAATCAGTCCTTTCCTTGCTTGGAAAAGCTATATTACTTATTGTAATGTAATACACTCGCTTACTCTCTATTACTCAGGGAACTGAATATAGCTGGAAAAGAACACAACATCTTGAGTTTTTTTATTTTTAAGTCAAATAGGCCCAAACTGTAGCTCAGTCATTTTGCATTCACTCTTCTGCTTTTTTAGATGATTATTTTACATCTTCTCCAGTCTCTTTAAATCTCTAACACTTTGATCTTCATCTTTTCTTTTTTTACCACCTTTTTTGGAGAAAATTGAAGCAAGTGGAAAAAAATTCTCACGATTACAACCTCTAGTTGACAGCATCTGCCAGTATACTGTGCCTTCCCTCCTGTTCATATTAGGTGAACTGTTCTTGCTCTTAGGTAAGGCTCTTCCATCTATTTGTAGGCTGAGTCTCGTCCCCTTCCGCCTACTCAAGGACAAGGATTCAGTCATTCTTCCCTTTCTCTCCTATATTACCGTTTTTACCCTCTTTACTGGATCATTATCCAGACATGCTATTATTTTCCATCTTTTAAAAAATCTCCTGACCAAAAAAAAAAAATTCTCTTGAAAACTTTTATTTTTCCCCAAAACCACCATATTGTCTCATTTATTTTCTATGCTTTACAGAAAAACTTCTTGAAAAAGCTGAGTATATTGGCTGTCTCCATTTTCCCTTCTTTCTTCTTTCTCTCTCAGACCATTCCAACCAGGTTTTCATCCTCATACATTGCTTAATCTAGTGATTGGTCCTTATTCACCGTCATACTATCAGAAGCACTTGACTCTTTTGATCTTTCCTTTTTCCTGAAAATGTCTTCTTCACTTGACCTTCGGGACTCTTGCTGCACGTAGAGTTCCCGCGTTTCCATCTATGACAGCTGTGTCCTCCTAGTGGTCCTTTACGTGTCTGTCTCCTGCAGCCAGTCTGCCAGTTCCTGCAGCTGCCTCAGTCTTCCAAACACACTCTTCATTGAAGTCTAGAGGTTTCCATTGTCAGGATCAGTAGGTCATTCCCATTCATCGTTTGTGAGTTATTACTCCTTGAAAATATAGTAGATTTTTAGAACCTAAAAATACTTTCTCATCCTATCTCATCAGGAAATTCTAATATTTAATTTGATCTTCAAAAGTAGAATTTTAACCAGTTCAGTAAAAATGGCCTGTTTCTAACAACCAAACAGCAAAAAAACATGCAACATCTGCTGCTTACCACCTTAACAACAACAATGACACACACAGCACACTTCTCCTTACCTTTGCTGCTGCTGTCCTGGTTCAGGTCACCGTCATCGCTGCTGTGGTAAAGAGTGAGTCTGACTATGTCACACTTCTGCTCATAACCTTGTGATTTGCTCACTCTCTCCTGGAGTAAAAGCCAGTGTTTGTAAAGACTGACATCATCATCTTCCTACCAGCCTTCCCTCTCTGACCTTTTTTGCTGCTACTGTAACCAAGGCAGCAGAGGGGCACAGAAACCAGGGGCAGGTCATCTGAAACAGTTCACTTGTGTGAGTTTGTTTTCCAGAGGCTGTTTCACGAGAGCTTATCTTGCTTGCACTGTTGTACTCAGAGGGGACCAACCCACCAGAAGCAAGGAAAGCAATGTGTATTTTATACAATATATAAAATGTATATTGCAAGAAAGAAGGGTCCTCCCACTGCCTTTTTATACATCCTGAACACGCTTCTAACTTACCTAACTATAAAAGCCCTGACAAGCTTCTCTGGGGGTCGGAGGGGGCAGTTTCTTTAGAGTTCTGTATCATCCCACTGTCTCCTTTTCTTGTCCCAAGTAAACGAAGCTTATCTCTGAGCAACTCCCACTTAAAGCTGATGATTTGGCAACACCGCAAATGAACAGGCCCCTTGTTTCCACTTATACTACTCTTCCTTACTACTCTCTCTTGCTCCAATTGTATTGACATTTATTAAAACCAGGCAGACTCCTGCCCCAGGACTTTAGCACTTGCTGTTCCCTCTGCTTGACCATTCTTTCATCACAATCCTCATGACTGTTCTCATCGCCTTCAAGTCTCTGCTCAAATCTCACCTCAGTGAGTGCTCCCTAACCATCCCGTCTAAACTGGAGCCTCTCCATGACCTCCCAGTCTCCTTTGTGCTGCTTCAAAGCGAAAAATGGTGCTTACTGTATTCTACCGTACATAATTTACTTTATTTTAGTTATTATTTGGCTGCCTCCTCCCACAAGAACATGCACTTCATAAAGACAAGATAGTTAGCTGTTTCGTTCACTGATACATGCCAGTACTTAAAGTAGTGCCTTGTACGTTGTAAGGACTCAAATATTTGTTGAATGAATGAACACAGGGAATCAAGAGGTAAAAACCAGAAACAGGCAAAACCATTTAGGGATGAACAAAGCCAAAGTTGTCATGAATTTCATCCAGTGTTATGTCTCTGTTAACTCAATCTTTTGTTGATGGGTAGGTGAATCTGGTACATTTTTGGAAGCCAGAGACAGGAGAATCCAACTATCTCATTTCCTGTCAGCCCATGTGCCTGAGACTTAAAACCTTTATCATCGTGAACCTAAGGCTTAAAAACATGTGCAACCCCTCTTTTTCCTTTATAACCAAATTCCTCCCTTCATTTGTAAGTGATACTGTTTCTGGGGGTTTGCTCTGCATATTTCACTTAGATTGTTTATCCAGTAAGCTGGGAAGAGGTAAAAGTTTTAGAAGGATCTGAAGAGTAGAGGTAGATGGTGTGAATGTACATGTACTTCATGATGATTTAAAATGTTTCATTGAAGTGGTATGTATGTACAGAAAAATTCCCAAATGTATAGCTTATAGCAAATTTTTATAAGCTGAATTGTCAATGTAATCAACACTCAGAACCTAACAGCATCTCCACTGCTTCCCTTGTGCCCCCTTCAATCACCCCCTGGTGACCACTAGTCTGACTGCTTTGGTTGTGGACATGTTTTGGCTGATTTTATACTCTGTATAAATGAAAGCATGCAGTACACACCTGTTTCTGGCTTGTTCAAGATTTTGTTTGTGAGATTTAGCTACATTGTTATATATACTTAGACTTAATTTCCAGTGCTATATAAAATTCCATCATATAGTTATATCACAGTTTATCCATTCTATCATTGATGGCCATTTGGGTGGTTTTCAGTTTTGGGCTTTTATCAAAATACTATTACCAACATTTCCTTAATGTATTTTGATGTTGATATGCATGAATTTCCTAATACATTTTATGGGTCTTTACCCATAGTTGTGAATTCTAAGTGTTCTTCAGAATTGAGTATAGTTACCACGTGCACCTTATTTAAATGAAAGCTGTTATTGCAGACGCTGCCAAACCCTTCCCTCCACAGTGTTCTCACCAGACTTGTCTATACTTAGGGTTATTAACCTGTTGTAGTTTGGTTAAATATGCATAGTCGTGTCTTTTGTCAGATTGTGAATACTCTTCAGTGCTTTGTTTTGGTTGTTTGTGTGTCCTGACACCTGCCACAGTACCTGAAATATAGTAAGCCAGTTGAGGGAATGGTAATGGCGGTCACCATGGCCAGTGATTTACAGAGCCAGTCCTTAGGAATGTGAATAATTTAGCCAGCGGAACACCCAGGCTTTCATTTGACATCTCAGTATCAGAGGGTAGAAAGGGGAAGGGATTTCTTTCTGAGAGACGCCCAAAACTGTGGACTCAGAACTGAATGAACAATCATGCTGTGTGTGGTTAGAGGGAATCGCTGTGGCTTTACAAGCCACTTGGAGATTTAAAGTGTTAATGGTGGTGATTCCAAGGCATAGTGTGGGGGCCAGATATAAATAGCGGAAGACAAGTGGGGTAATGTGCCACTGCCAAGCTGGGGGTGTTTATAAAAGGAAAAGCATTCCCTTCTCGGCTCTCACTGTCAACAACATCCCCTCCTGAAGACACGCTCACCACACTAAGAGTGGGGAATCATTTTGAGACCTAGCATCATTTAAACCTCCTTCCAAGACACAAAAGCCAGGTAAACATTTTGATTTATTTACACTGAGATTGCAGAAGTCAAGGATTTTCAGGGAAACCTTGATCCAGATCTTGCTTGGCACATTCTGCCTGTGACAGGTTATCTGTCAAGAGTTGAATTGCAAATCTTTTTTGGAGAGAGAAGTTTTAATACAAAAGTGACATTTTGGTACTTTATTTTAATATCTTTAGCAAAAGAAACTGCTTCTGAACAAAGATGGGAAACTGGGGCCAAAGTAGTCTACAGAAGGGAAGATCCTCTCCCTTACCCGTGCTTCGGAATCTAGAGCATGGTGATGGTAGGGATAAAATAGAGGTTTCATGTCAGTTCCCGTAATGTCAGCTGTATTGGAAGTGTGCGGGAAGAACCTCTATAATCTCTAAATTGGTTGATGGCTCTGGGATGTGGTCAGCTTTTGAGGGCCTCTTATCCTCCTGTTTACCCCTTTCCATATCATGAGTACTGGAATGAGTATTAGGCATTCAGCCAGTAGAGTTGTATAATCTTATTGAAAGTGCTGCCTACCCAGTCCCTTCTTATTCTCATTCCTGCCTTCAGAAAGTTACACAAGATACATGTTTTATCCTTAGGCTTTTCTTGACTGCAAACATTTGAGGAAAGAGACCAGCTCTAATAATCTGTGTGTCCACCAGTCTCATCATCTTCATGCCAAATATGCCTTAGTTTGCAAAGGTTCTAGATAGAGAAATGGCTCGTGTGCTTGGGGGGTGTGTTCCTGGAGAATTTTTACAATCTGAGTGCTAAAGGACAGATTTGAGACTTTTTTTTTTTTTTAAAGTTTGATTGTATTTCCTGTGCATGCCGAGGGGCGATTTAGAGACACAAGACAATATAACTCTCAGTGAGTGTCGTGGGAGAGAAAAGACATGTCTGGAGGAGTATGGAAAGGGGCAGACTTAGTCTTTAGCAAATTGCTGAAGTTCTCATCCGTAAAATCAGGGCATTAGTGTTAGAACATCGCATAAAACCAAACGAAGCTTCCTGCATGTCACAATATCCACCATTACCCAGAATGAAAATGTGTAGTATCATCCTGCTGCGTTTCTCTAAACCACTTTTTAAAGTCTGCTAAATTAGAATTTCTTTCTTTTAGTTTAGAAGAGAAAAATGAAGACAGGACATTGTGAAGTGGTCACCGTGCTGCTGGCAGCCATGATTCTAATGGACGTCTTCCAGGTAATGCTGGGAATGGGAAGCATGTGGTCACTGGAATGGGAACTCTAGACTTAACATCGCCTGAGACATCTCTGTGGGTTGAGGATGGAAATGAGAGCAGGTAGAACTGCAATGAATATATGTGAAATACATGTGAACTTACCACAAGTGGTTTTATTTTCATTTTACAGATGTAATACATGTTAACTGTAGAAAGTTCAAAATATTAAAATTAAGTTTAAAAAAAGAAAATTAAAAGTATCCACAATCTCTCCCCTCAGAGGGATTATGTAATCATTTTTGTATATTTCTTACATTTAGTATATTATTCTACTCTACCCATGTGTTGGTGTGTGAGTAGACTTCAGAAGGTTTGTGGAAAAATGAAATTAAAAGGAAAATTTACTTTGATGCAAAACATGTTTGAAACATGCAGATTTATTTGTGTTTTTTTAAAAAGATGTATTTATTTATTTGAAAGTCAGAGTTATACAGAGGAAGAAGGTGGCTGGTTCACTCCCCAGTTGGCCACAATGGCCAGAGCTGTGCCAATCCGAAGCCAGGAGCTTCTGGATCTCCCATGTGGGTGCAGGGGCCCAAGGACTTGGGCCATCTTGTACTGCTTTCCCAGGCCACAGCAGAGAGCTGGGTCAGAGGTGGAGTGGCCAGGACATGAACCAGCACCCCTATGTGATGCTGGCCACTGCAGGCGGCGGCTTCACCTGCTACACCACAGCGCTGGCCCCAATTTGTTTCTAATATGCATTTTCCATGAACTTTTTAAATATACCTCTTATGCATGGATTTCAATTTTTGTAAACAAAAATAAGCTTATCTTTTGATTCTGTTTTTTTCCACAAACTTTTTTTTAAAAAGATTTATTTCATTTATTTCAAAAGCAGAGTTACAGAGAGGTAGAGGCAGAGAGTGAGAGAGGTCTTCCATCCGCTGGTTCACTCCCCAAATGGCTGCAATGGCTGGAGCTGAGCCAAGCTGAAGCCAGGAGCTTCTTCCAGGTCTCTCACCTGGGTGCAGGGGCCCAAACACCTGGGTCATCTTCTGCTGCTTTCCCAGGAGCATTAGCAGGGAGCTGGATCAGAGATGGAGCAGCCTGGACTTGAACTGGCGCACATATGGGATGCTGGCGCTGCAGCCTAGGGCTTTAACCCATCATGCCACAAAACCAGCCCATTCCACAAACTTTCTGAACTACCTTGGTATATGGCCTTTTTTTTTTTTTTGTCTTTTTTCTGTATGTGGGTATTTACTTGACAAAAACGGATTCACACTATATGTATTACTTTTTTTTTCCTTTTTTAAGTTAGTGCTATGCCACGTCTCTCGATGTCATTAAATATTCAGAAAATGCCATGTGTTCTCCAAATAAGATAATGATGCATTATTTTGTTGTATGGTTTTTACTATATATGACTACACTTTCTGACACTCAGTATTTTTCTTTTTCCAGAACATTTATGAATTTATTTGCAGTTGAATCTTTAAGGGTTCTTATTTTTATTTTACTCTTAAAAATTTTATTATTTTGAAAGTCAGAGAAATCTTTCATACACTAATTTACTCCATAGATGGCCACACAATGGCTAGCGCTGTAGTAGGCTGAAGCCAGGAGCCAAGAGCTTCATCAGGGTGTCCTGTGTGGGTGGCAGGAGCCCAAACACTTGGGCCATCTTTCGCTGGTTTTCCCAGGGCATTAGCGGGGAACTGGATCTGAAGTGGTGCATCAGGGACACAATCCAGCATCCCCATGGGATGCCAGTGCTTCAGGGTACGGCTTTACCTGCTACGCCACAATGCCAGCCCCTATGTTTAACTTTTTGAAATATTTCCAAACCACTCTCTGCAGTAGCTATACCATATTAACAGTCCAGTAGTGTCCTAGGGTTCTTTGGGTTATTTTCCATTTTTGCTTTTGTTTTTGTGTTATTTTTTTTTGTCTTTTTTTTTTTTTTTTTTTTTTGCTATTATCTGGAAGGTCAAATTCATATCCTTTAGTCTCTTCTTTAAACTTCTTCAGACTAGCCTGCCTAGGTTGCTAAATTGATTTTGAATTTCTTTTCTGAAAAAACTCCGCTGTTAGACTCTATCTGATCTTCATGTGTATCTTCTACAGTTGTTTTTTTTTTTTTTTTTTTTTGACAGGCAGAATAGACAGAGAGACAGAGAGAAAGGTCTTCCTTTGCCATTGGTTCACCCTCCAATGGCCGCCACGGCCAGCGCGCTGTGGCCAGCGCACCGCGCTGATCCAAAGCCAGGAGCCAGGTGCTTCTCCTGGTCTCCCGTGGGGTGCAGGGCCCAAGCACTTGGGCCATCCTCCACTGCACTCCCTGGCCACAGTAGAGAGCTAGCCTGGAAGAGGGGCAACCGGGACAGAATCCAGCGCTCCGACCGGGACTAGAACCTGGTGTGCCGGCGCCGCTAAGCGGAGGATTAGCCTGTTGAGTCACGATGCCGGCTGTTTTTGTGTTATCATGATAGCCCACCTAATAGGTGTGAATTAGTGTTTCCTCATTTTAATTTGCATTTTAAATAATCTTTGCAACTTAATTTTGATGTATTTGAATGTTCAATAATTTATGTAACCAATTTCTCTCCTTGAACACTGAAGTCATTTCCACTGTTTTTGCAATAAGTTTCTCATAATTGAATTTCATCAGTATGGCTTTTGTTTCAGTGAATAAATCAGAGAAAGAAAATAAGGTCAGCTAATTCACATAGCCTTTTGTACCTGTTTCTTAATGTCCATTCAGTTGTCCCTGAATGGTGGGTGGCATTTGTGAACTTTGTCATTGCTCAAGGCACGCACTGTACAGAACACACAATCAGCTGGGGTGTCTGGCCAGAAAGGCTTGGTGTCTAAAATTAGACATGTGGAAACTGATTAGAGGCCTAGAGAAGCAGGAACATAGTGGATCAAGTCTGATAAGTGTGAGAATGAGGGAGGTGATTCCAGGGTCTGGTGTCTTACACTGTGTTAAAGTCTTGAAGATAAATCAGGCGTTAGTGTCCAAGCTGCACTCTGGTACATTCTGTGCTGTAGAGGAAAGAGCATTTCTTGGCTGTGAGATGGCGGTGACTTGATCTCTTGAAGCTCAAATTCCCATGCTGAGAGACTGACCTACAAACCCAGGAGTGCAGGGGTCTCATTAACATCCCCAACAGAATACTCTGTGGCTAGCAATCAAGACAGTTTCTGATACTGGCCGTGTTACCTTCGTTTATAAAATAGTATTAATAATTATTTGCTCATCCTTTCATAAAAATTGTTATGAAGACAGAACTGTACTTTTTTTTCTTTAAAGATTTTATTTATTTATTTGACAGAGTTACAGACAGTGAGAGAGAGACAGAGAGAAAGGTCTTCTGTTGGTTCACTCCCCAAATGGCCACAACGGCCGGAGCTGCGCCGACCCGAGCCCATATTTGCCATTATGTATTTATCATGGTGCTGTCTTTTACACATGATATTTCAGATTTTCCCTACAGTTGAGGGTTTGAAGATATGTAACCAGAATACTGTTTAAGGCCAGGACGGCCACCTGGATCGTCATTTTCATGCTCATTATTGTTCTGTACCCTACAGTGTTCAGATAAATGAGCTACAGGTACAGTTCTCATCCACCAGTATTTATTTACTCTTTCATCCAGATATGTCACAACTGAAAAATGATCAATAGCAATGTAATATATTTCCTGCATCAAAAACATAATCTAAGTTGGTTCCAAGTAAGGAGGGTTTCTTGTCAGGGAGTGAGAGGGAAGGTGTAATAATGTGAAAGAAAGTGATACACACAAAAGATCCTGTTTCAAGAATATTAATTTCCTTTTCCTTGAAGGTGAAGGCTCAAGTGCTAGACATGGCAGATGATGCGTTCGACGATGAATACCAGAAGTGTACTGACAAGATGGAAATCAAATACGTTCCCCAGCTGCTCAAGGAGGAAAAGGCTAACCAGCAGCTCCTAGAAAGTGTGTGGGAAAATGCAAGAGTCAAGTGGGAAGCCCGGAAGACTCGGGTCCTTCTTCCTGTGAATTTCAGGGATAACCATGGGATAGCCCTGATGGCGTATCTTTCTGAAGCTCAAGAGCAAACTCCCTTTTACCATCTGTTCAGCAAAGCTGTGGATATGGCTGGCCAGTCCCGAAAAGACTATATCTATGGCTTCCAGTTCAAAGCTTTTCATTTTTACCTGACGAGAGCCCTGCAGTTGCTGAGAAGACCTTGTGAGCAGAGTTACAAACACGTGGTGTATTCCAGCCGGGACACTTCGTTTACATTTGGAGGGCTAAACCAAGCCAGGCTTGGCCGTTTCACTTTGGCATATTCAACCAAACCGCAGGCTGCCACTGACCACAGTGTGTTGACCATCAACACATGCTTTGGAATTGATGTTGAAAAGCTTGTTGATCACAAAAGTGAGAAAACTGTTTTAATACCGATGAATGAGATTTTTCAAGTGTCACAGGGCGAGACTAGCAGTAACCTCATCCTTCAAAGCACAAACAAGAGCTGCAGCCATTACGAGTGTGCATTTCTAGGTGGTAAGTGCTTCTGCTCTGACTGTGCTGATCTGGGAGGAAAGGAGTGGGGTCCTTTTTTTTTTTTTTCTTTTTTTAAGATTTATTTATTTATTTGAAAGTCAGAGTTATACACAGAGAGTTTTCCATCCACTGGTTCACTCCCCAGATGGCCGCATCAGCTGGAGCTGTGCCGAACTGAAACCAGGAGCTGGGAGCTTCTTTCATGTTTCCCACGCAGGTGCAGGGGCCCAAGGACTTGGGCTATCTTCTACTGCTTTCCCAGGCCATAGCAGACAGTGGGATCACAAGTGGAGCAGCTGGGACTCAAACCGGTGCCCATATGGGATGCTGGCACTTCAGGCTAAACCCACTACACTACAATGCTGGCCCCAAGAGTGGGATTCTTAAGTCCAGGGATAGGTGAGGTAGGAAGAATGAGTGGGGTTTAAAAGGACAGATGACATTGGTGGTTTCCAGTCAAGCCCTTTCGTACTATTTAATTTTATCAAAATACTACATTTGCAGCATTATTAAGTGTTAAAAATAAAATATTACAATGCATTGGTTTTGAACCAGAAGCAGTTTTGCCCCACAGGGTCATTAGGCATTGCTCACATTTATTTTTGGTTGCCACAGCAGGGGGCAGCGGGGGATTGGTGCTGGCATCTAATGGATGGATGCCAGGAATGCTGCCAAGGAATATGTGGGACAGCCCCCTGCAACAAAGAATTGTGTCGCCCAAAATGTCAGCAGTGCTGATGCTGAGAAACCCTGCTGTAAGTTTATGGTGAAACATAGCAATCCCCTGCCCTACCTATCCGCAGTTGCCAGCCTCAGTGGCATCCATTTTTAACTTAGGATTTTTAGGCACTTTATTTTTCTAGCTAAATAGCATGCTCAGCATGTTATTTCTTGATTTATAGACATCACCTGTTGACCACCCACTAGAGAGAATGAATATTTTTAATTAAGACTTCTCTATTGCTTTTAGCTGTAAATAACAGAAAACCTGATCTAATTTTCATGTAGTGAGTCTCATGATAGGCTGTGTAGAATTGGTACAGTATTTCCTTAAGTAACTCTAATTCTTTCTTTCCATCCCAGCATCCTTAGCATGTTTCTCCTCTGTCTACACCCTTTCTCCTATGAAAATGGCCTCTTGTTGATCATCTTTTAGTAGTGTTTCTCTGTAGCCTGGTTTGTTGATTCAAATGGGCAGTGTGACTGTTAACAGCTGTTAGCATCTATCCATGACCAAGACAAACAGAAAGAGAAAGGAGATAACAGCCAAAACTTTCTAGTTTTCATAAGGATGGTAAAGGCTTTCTCTGAAACCCTTAACAGACTTCTGATTGCATGTCATTGACTAGAACAGTTTTTGGTCACCCATGGCTATAAGAGAAGCTTAGACAGGAACTGTCTCTGTAGTGAGAGATACAGGGGAGAAGGGAATTAGAAATGATTGTTGGGGCCAACATTTAGCCTAGCAGTCTGGACACCTACATCCCATATTGGAATGCTTGGGATTGAGTCCTGGCTCGACTCTGAATCCCAGCTTTCTGCTTATGTAGACCCTGGGAGGCAGAAAATGGTGGCTCAAGTAGTTGGGTCCCTGCCACCCATGTGGGAGACCAGGATTGAGTTCCAGGCTCCTGATTTCAGCCTGGCCGAGGCCCTGCTGTTGTGGGCAGTTGGGAAGTTAACTAGCCGATGGAGCACTCTGTGTGTCTGTCTCTGCCTTTCAGGTTAGAAAAAAAGAAGTGACAGATCAGTAAACCAAAAGTACCTGATACTCCAGCATGTGTACTTCCCTCTTGTGCTTCTCTGGAGTAGTGAAGATACATCATTGTGGAGTCGGTTGTTTGCTTGGGCTTAAGGTCTCTATTACCCAGGATTATTGTATGATTTTTGTTGGTTTCATTAGTTTTTTTTTTTATATCCCATCAATAATTCACCTCTACGTCTGTTGATAGAAATCTAATATGAGCCATATTACTTTAGCACCTGCCTCCCCTCCTGCTTTCCCCATCTTCCTCTAGGATAGGCCCGTTAGCACTGCTCTGTGTCCCGAAATCTCAGTGCCATTCTAAGAGTCTGCTTCTCCCCTTCGAGACATCCACTGTTTCTTGGATTTGCAACTCTTTCTTGAATTACTTCTTTGTTTGGCAGAGTGTAGTTGGGGGTTCTTCAGGAGTTTTCTGACAGACGATACATTGAGGCCAGTTTTCTAAGACTTTGCAGGTCTGAAAGATCTACTTTTTTTTTAAGATTTATTTATTTATTTGAAAGAGTTACACAGAGAGAGGAGAGGCAGAGAGAAGTCTTCCATCCCATGGTTCACTCCCCAATTGGCCGCAACGGCCAGAGCTGTGCCGATCTGAAGCCAGGAGCCAGGAGCTTCTTCCAGGTCTCCCATGCAGGTGCAGGGGCCCAAGGCCTTGAGCCATCTTCTGCTTTCCCAGGCAATAGCAGAGAGCTGGATCTGAAGTGGAGCAGCCGGGACTCAAACTGGTGCCCATATGGGATGCTAGTGCTTCAGGCCAGGGTATTAACCTGCTGCACCACAGCACCAGCCCCATGAAAGATCTACTTTTAAAATGAAGTAATAATTTCTGTCGATATATATTTCTGTTTTAATAGTTATTTTTTCCTGCAATTTTGAAGCTGTTTTTCTAGTTACTTCTAGTTTCTGGAGCTGCTGTTGTAAAGTGTGAAGCCATTCTAGTTACTAAGATTTTCAGTGAGACACTGTTTTGTTTTGGTCTGGAAGGTTTTAGGGTACTTTTCTGTTCCCACATTCTGAAATTTTATGGGCAGGTTGGGCCTTGGGATATGTGCAGGTTAATAATACCCTTTCTCCTGTGAAGACAGCCTGCTCTTGGTTGTCTTGCGCTCATTCTCTGTGATCTGCTGAAAGTGGACGCCAGCTCTGTAACAGTGCGACACTGCCTGTAGTAAGCACAGAGCGTGCGTGGTAAAGTGCACCTGAGCTGGGAGGATTGTGAATGAACTATAAATACTTGGTGCTGGGGTTGGGGGGCGGGGTGGACAGAGAGGAGGGGCACTGCTCTAAGCCTTCCTGAATGTGCTGTGTCATACCTAGGTGTTCTCCTTCTTGAGTCCTGGAAGAACAGGATTTATGTACCAATCCTTTGTAGGTTCAAGATAACATACGTGGCAGGAGACTGAGACTGGGGAGCTCTGCACAGCCTGTGTGATCTTGTTTCCTTGTGCCTGAGCTGTCATTTGGGGAGCTGAAGAACAGTCCTGGGCTGCTCTGAGTACTTCCACTGGGGGAATGTGTCTGAAACCATGCTACTAGTAGCCAAACAGTATGCTGTGTCCCCTGCTTCCATTGTTCTGCGAAACTGAGCTGGGGAGAGGTTGGCATTGGCTCTTGCAACTGACTGACTGTCTTAACCAAAAATTACTGCTGCAGGATCCAGCAGAGTGAGCACAGGAGGAGCCCTTAGAAGTGGAATGGACTTTGAGACCTTGACTCAATCTCTACTATGAGATTAAAAAGCCTGGATAAGAGGGGGCCAGCTCCGTGGCGTAGTAGGCTAAGCCTCTGCCTGTGGCACCAGCATCCTATATGGGCACCAGTTCAAGATCCAGCAGCTGCTCCTCTTCCTATCCAGCTCTCTGCTAATGGCCTGGGAAAGCAGTGGAAGATGGCCTGCACCATCATGGGAGACATGGAAGAAGCTCCTGGCTCCTGGCTTCGTATCAGCTCAACTCCAGCCATTGTGGTCATTTAGGGAGTGAACCAGCAGATGGAAGCCCTTTCTCTCTGTCTGTCTCTCTCTCTATAACTCCACCTCTGAAATAAATAAATAAAATCTTTTAAAAAGAAAAAAAAAAAGGCCTGGGTAAGGAAGTGGTGATAAGATATCGATGCCTCGGTGAGGGGCTGGTCCACTTGTTATTGGATGACAGACACTCTGTGGCCATTGAATTGTCTGCAGTGCGGAACTGCAGGAAGTCCTCACTGTCAGGACTGTGCATTTGTACCACTTGCAGTTGCATGATCTTATGAGTGCCTCCTTAAATCTTGCACTTTGGGCACCTCTTTGGACTCACCTGAGTCTGCAGGTGAGTTGCCCCTGAGTGAGACTGACTATTCTTGAGGGGGCAAAGGAAGACGAAATTGTGTTGAAAGGAAAGGTGCTCATTTTGCTCACCAGCCATCCATTGGCCTGATCAAAAGCCAAGCCATCTGCAGCCAGCTTAGACTAGTTCATGGAGCTCCCCGTGGGCATGTGTGTTGTCTTCCAAGTCTTCCCACACCACAGTGGCTTGAGACTGCCCGTGTTTCAGTTATATAGTCATATCATATCCACATGGATATGTGCCAGATGCCCCAGGAAACAGACTAGTTCCAAACACTATTTATACTAAGTTTTTTCTGTATACACATACCTCTGATAAAGTTTAATTTATAAATTGGACAGAGTAAGAGGTTACAGAATAAAATAGAACAACAATATTCTGTAGTAGAAATCATGTGAGCGTGGTCCCTTCTTCCTGGGAGTCGAGACAAGTGTTAGTATTTTTGGACTGCATTGGACTTCTGGTAACTGAAACCACGGATAGCAACACTCCAGGTGAGGGGGACTGTACCATGGAAATCGGCGGTACTACAAACCAGGGTGTCCCTCTCCCCGCTCCGGTCTGTATCTGCGCATCACAGCCAGAAACCCAATTGCAGCGTAACTGGCAGAAATGATACCTGTCTGGTGCTGCTGCTGAACAGCCCTGACAGAACTCTGCCCTGCACTTGACCGTGGCTTTAACCCGGGCTGCATAGAGTTGCTAGACTGCAGTCACCTGCTGCTGTCTAGAGATGACTAATCGGAATGCGGGATCAAAGACAAGTCATTCGAAACACAGTGAGAAGCAGTGACCAGGGAATGTTAAAGCCCAAGCCAGTAAGATAGAATCAGAGAGTTGTGACTTATATTACTTTTCTAGATGAAAAATAACAACAGTTCTAAAGAGATAAAATAAATCTTACTGTACTAAATTTAGTACGTAGAATGCTAAAATACTGTTATTTTTATAAACTTGCCGATGATTTTTCAAGATAAAAATATATTGTGAATGTTACAAAAACTATTAGCTAAAAATGGTTCAACTTTTTAGGATGTGGAGAAAATATCTGTGTCCCCTTAGAAAATACCAGTCTCTGGTGGCCATAGATACTAATTTTGATATTGGTCTGAGATTCTGAGAGTAAACTATGAGAAAGGAATAATAAAATCCTTTCTCTTTCCTCAAGAAAATACTGCTGATTAACTGTTTTCTATACTATTTTTCTGGAAAGCTTGATAAAAGTTGGATGTTAGTTGTATGAGCAGGCTGTATTCCTAATCATTAAAAAATGACCCCATTGGAAAACACTTGGATTGGGAGGACTATGGATGAGTTCTATATGCCTGGTGGAAAACCATAGCTTTGAGATTCCTGGAACCCTCTAATTGTTCTTTCATTTTCTTGTTTAAATTTATTCCTCGATGGTTTGTTTAAAATTTCTTTTATTTGAAAGGCATAATGACAGAGAAAGATGGAGAGACAGAGAAAGAGATCTTCCATCTGCTGGTTCGTTCACTCATGGCTGCAGAGTCCCAAGTCCTCAGGCCATCTTCTAGTGCTTTAACAGGCACGTTAGCAGGGAGCTGGATTAAAGTGAAGCGGGGGCTGCCGCTGTGGCATAGCGGGTAAAGCCGCCGCCTGCAGTGCCGGCATCCCATATGGGTGCTGATTCAAGTCCCGGCAGCTGCTCCTCTAATCCAGCGCTCTGCTATGGCCTGGGAAAGCAGTACAAGATGGCCCAAGTCCTTGGGCCCCTGTACCTACACTGGAGACCCAGAAGAAGCTCCTGGCTCCTGGCTTCAGATCAGCTCAGCTCAGCTCCAGCCGTTATGGCCAGTTGGGGAGTGAACCAGTAGATAGAAGACCTCTCTCTCTCTCTGCCTCTCCTTGTCTCTCTGTGTAACTACGCCTTTCAAATAAATAAATGAAAAAAATCTTAAAAAAAAAAAAAGTGAAGCAGCCAGTACTCAAACCAGTGCACATGTGGGATGCAGGCATTACAGGCATTGCGGCTTAACCTGCTGTGCCACAGTACTGGCCCCTGGTACATGTTTAAGGTTCTTGAGTGTCTTTTGGCTTGCTTTTCAGGTTTTTTAGGCATAACTAGAGCCTATTTAATCTGTGGCTCATTGTGTGGTCTTACCCTTCTGAATATTCTACCCAATGTCTATAAATTTTATAGCTTTTTGGTCTGGCTGGTGGATACTTCTGTGGGTTCTTTGGCCTTGAGTAGTTCTCTCACACCTGCAAGCTGTTTAGTGTCACCTGAGACAGCTGTATCAGAGGTTCTTCATGCAAAAACAGAATTTCAGATGTGAGATAGTAACAGCAGGCTAGCCAAGTGTAAGGAAAAGAACACTTCTGACAGACGCGGCGAGCATCTCAGTGAAGGGCCGAGAGCCCGCTCTGCATGTGGGCCTACTGTCTCCCCTACCCTCTTCTGGGGTATTGCAGGACTGAGGGCTTTCTGGGCCCAGTGATGTCCCTTGCACAGGGTGAGGAAGAGTCCCCTAAACTGCCCCCCCCCCCGCCCTGTGAGGGCTGAGACTCACCTGATGAGGTTGTTGAACAAGAGCAAGACTTTGGATGTGCAAGTGCTGTTCGGCTTCTAAGGCAGGCGTCTATACTTCTTCCCTCATTCAGTAGCACAAATCCCGTTTTTGTTCTTCAGTTGCTCTCACATACGTGGGCTAATGCCTGTCGTGCTACCTGATATTAGTATTCTGCTGAACACTGGAGGGGAATCCTTTGTAGAATCTAGAGTTCTCTGTGCCACTCCCTTTCTGGTACTTTCCTTATAAAACCAAATTATCTTGATATTTTCTTTATGGCACAAATCTAAACCATCTAATGATACTAACACTATTTGAGTTTTCTACTTTTGGCTTATATTTGGTAGGTTATATTTTTTTCTAGGAATGTCTTTATGTTTCGAATTTGTTGGCATAATGCTGGTCAGAGTATTCTCATATCTTTTTATATCCGCTGAATCTGTGGTTGTGTTCCCTTCTTTATTCCTTATATATTACGCCTTCCCTCTTTTATTTTTGTGTTAACCTCTTGCCCATTTTTACCCTCCTACTACTTTAGAAACTCAAAGCAGTTTACTTCCTGCTCTTAAAAATTTTAATAGAAAATTAAATCCAGGGAGGAGAAATGCAGTCTTGACAGAACGGTTCCGGTAGCTGAACTTCATGTGAGTTAACCAGAAGTGAAGAGACCAGGAAGCTTGTAGGCCTTCCCTGGGCACTCCCTAGATGCCCTGCAAATCCAGATGGCCGCTCACTGACCTTTTGCCTTGCTGTTGGGCCACTGGCAGCGTCCCCGTCCTGGCAGGTGTTGGGACTCACGGCAGCAGTGGTGACTGTCACTGTCGAAGACTACCACGGAGCTGCCGTGTTCCTGCGCTTCCGAAATTGGGGGTTTCCTTGTTTAGTAAAGGACCTTAGAGATCTGATGGAGATTCTTTTTCTCCAAGTGATAGAAGTTGCCATGGTAGAAGAGGCGTTTGCTGGTGAGCACACTTGAGTATTTGAGGAAAGGATTTAGTGGATCAGTCTTCCCCTGACTGTTGCAGACTAATCATAGGATAGAACAACAAAGTTTAGCCCTGGAAATGGGCCTTTGACAGTCATTTGAAGCAGTCTTCTAAAGAAGATACAGATAAGGAACTTGAATTCCAACAAAGTTAAATATTTTGTCCAAGATCAGACAGCTGTTTGGTGGTTGTGCTATGAATATAAAATAAAAATTGTGCTGCAGTTTGAATCCACTGAATTCTGGGTCTAATAGCAAAGAAGCTGACAGTTCAGATTACCAGTAAGTGCAAACCAACTGCAACCTTTACTTGGGGAGATTCTGTCAAACTAATAAAGGTTTATCTTTGTGTTTCAGGACTAAAAACTGAAAATTGTGTGGAGAACCCAGGTAAGAAGCTTTTTAAAGTATTACCTCTGTAGTGAGAACTTTACTGGTGTTATTCCTCACAGGTGCAGGTCTGAGCCACCCACCATGGCACTGACATACCATCAGCTGTCATTTTCACAGAGCGGAAAGTTGTGCCAGTGCACTTTCCTTTTCAGGTGGGGAGCCCAGGAACGCTGCTGCTTGCACCCCACACCTGACCTTGATCGTGGCTGTTCTCCCAGACACCCACTGCCCCGGGTATGCCGGGAACATACTAGTCTCGTCCTAGCCTGTCCTTACTGGGGCTTAAGGGACTCCTAAAGGCCCCTTAGATCTTCAGTCGTTTCCCATGGCTCCTGTGCCAACAGCTAGACTCCTAGTCTTACGTTTCAGTGTCATAGGAAACACTGGGGAGACAATGCAGGAATGGAATGAATGTGGCCCAAGGAGGAGGATAGGCTGGTGGAATGGTAATACCGTCTGTTTCAGCTTCCTTGGGTGGTGTCAGGAGGAGGGTTTCCCAAAAATAATCCTTCTTAAAGGACCATGGGAAGGTAGACCAGAAATTCTGAGAGCATTCAGGAACAGCATTGTCAAAATAGGCCTAATACATTTAAATCAAAGTTGCTGGAAAATACCCTGGACTGGTGCACAGTCTGGGTGGATCCTTTTAAAGATTTCCTTTTTAAGAAGTTCGAAAACTAAAGGTTGATTTCTAGCTAACTTTTTGGCCAGCTTTCCTATGAATCTTTCCCATGTAATTAAAATTAATCCATATCCTTTTGTCTTTGAATTGGAATTTTATAATAACCTTGTTTATATGCTCTTAAATGTAAATCAGCTCAAATATATATTCTTAATAAGCCTTTAAAAGTGTGAACCTGACATTCACATGTGAGCATGCTAATATGTAATGGAAACATGTTTATATTTCAGAATATTTGCAGCCCACCTATGTCTACGTCCCTGGTGAGTACGCACTCATTTTTTAAAAACATCCTTATGTGGATATTTAATAGTGCTTTCTGTTTTTGCTGTGGCTTCAGTAAGTCGCAGTTCTTCTGTTGCAAAGTTAAAACTGCTAATTTTCTTTCTGTAACTTAGGTGATGAAAACCAGAAGTTTGAAGACCCTGGTAAGACATTTCCAGGAACTGTGGGAGCTTACATTTTGCCGGACAGCTCCTTTTATGGGTGGGAGTGGTAGGTGTGGCATGGTAAGAAAATGTGGGAAGACGGCAGAGGCCAGCTTAACATGCTAGTTTGGTATGTCGAAGAGCCTCTTGGGTTGCAGGAAAAGTCTCCAGAAAAATGACACAGCAGCTGTCTCTTGTAATAATCTTGAGGTCACAGCAGCAAACAGAGGAAGATCTGATTATTCCAAACTCTTGTGACCCTATGGTGTAGGGCAGGGTATAACATCTTTATTTTTTCCTAAGTTAAAATTGATGGGTCTGTGTATTTATTTTGCCTCCAGCAGTCTGTATAATGGATGCTATTAGCCATATCCCTTTGATTATTACTACATCTCAAAGTATATCTCATCCCTGTGGTTTGGTGTTATTTCTTATTTTTAGAAGTGATTTATTTATTTATTATTTGAAAGAGTTAAGAGAGAGAAATGGAGCCAGAGATCTTCCATCCACTGGTTCACTCCCCGGATGGCCTCAATGGCCAGGGCTGAGCCAGGCCAAAATCAAGAGCTGGGAGTTTCATCCTGGTCTCTTAAGGGCCCAAATGCTTGGGCCATCTTCTGCTGCTTTTCCCGGGCCATTAGCAGGGAGCTGGATTGGAAGTGGAGCAGCAGGGACATGAACCAGCACCCATATGGAATGCCAGTAGCACCCTTTCCTGCCATGTCACAATACCGGCCCATTTTATTTTTGAAGAATTAGCTGATTGGGGCCAGCATTGTAGCTTAGCAGGTAGAGCCACCACCTTTGACGCCAGCATCCCATACAGGTGGTGATTCTTTGTCCCGGCTGGCCCACTTCTGATCCAGCTCCCTATTAATAGCCTGGGAAAAGTAGCAGAAGATGGCCCAAGTGTTGGAGCCCCTGCCACCCACCTGAAAGAAGCTTCTAGGTCCAGGCTTTGGCCTGGCCCAGCCCCAGCTGTTGTGACCATCAGGGGAGTGAACCAGTGAATGGAAGATCTCTCTGTCTCTCTGTTTATCTCTGTAACTCTGACTTTCAAATAAATAATTCTTTAAAATTATTTTATTTGAAAGACAAAGAGACAGAGGTATACACAGAGAGATCTTCCATCCACTGGTTCATTCTGCAAATGGCAGCAATACCCGGGGCTTGGCCATGCTGAAGCCAGGAGCCTAGAACTCCACCTTGGTCTCCATATGGGTGCAGGGGCCAAGTATTTGGGCTGTCTTCCCTGGCACGTTACCAGGGAGCTGGATCAGAAACGGAGCAGTCAGAACTTGAACTGGTGCTTTAACACGGGATGTTGACATCGCAGGTGGGCAGCTTAACCTTTGGAGGACAGTTTAGGTAGTATGTGTTACTAGCCTTAAAAATGTTTAGGCCTTTTGACCCAGTTATAACACTTAAATACCTGATCCAAGGAAATTAGAAATAAACATTGGAGCTGGCATTGTGACATAACAGGTTAAGCCACGGCCTGCAATGCTGGCATCCCATGTGGGTGCAGGTTCAAGTCCTGGCTCCTCCACTTCTGATCCAGCTCCCAGCTAATGCACCTGGGAAAGCAGCAGGTCCCCTGAACCCATGTGGGAGACTTGGAAGAAGCTTCTGGCTTCTGCCAGGCCCAGCCCCAGCTGGTGGAGCCATTTAGGGAGTGAACCAGCAGATGGAAGATCTGTATCTCTGTCTCTCTCTGCAACTTTGCCTTTCAGATAAATAAAAAAAAAATTAAATATAAATATTTGTGTAGAGAATTATTTATCACAGTGTTATGTAGCAGAAATTTAGAAACAACCTTAGTGCCCAATAGTTGGGTATTATTAAATAAATTCTGTCTATATTACATAACCAGGAACAACTTAAAAATGTTTTTGAGAATTTAAAAATATAAGAAATTATTTAATGCAATATAAATAACAGGATATAAAATAGCATATATGGCATACTAACTTTATTTAAAGATATATACACATGTATGTATACATAACAAACATTTAAATATACCAAAAATGTTAACGAGTATCTCTGAGATGAGATTTTATACAACTTTTCTTAGTAATTTATTTTTCTAAATTATAATGTATTATACAATCATGAAGTGTTATTTTTAAAAAAATATTTATCATGACAACTTTAGTTAGTTTTTGTATTGAATCTAAAAAAACAAAAATCCAACAAATCTGTGTGCCTAAGGACTGCTGTTGTGGCACAGAGGACTAAGCCATTGCCTGCAGTGCTGGCATCACATATGAGCACCAGTTCAAGTCCTGGCTGCTCCACTTCTGTTCAAGCTCCCTGCTCATGGTGAGGGAAAGCAGCAGCAGATGGCCTACGTGCTTGGGCCTCTGCACCCACATGGGAGACGCAGATGGGAGTGCCAGGCTCCTGGCTTATGCCTGGACCAGTCGCAGGGGCATTGTGACCATTTGAAGAATGAACCAGCAGGTGGAGGTGCTCACTCATGCTCACTCACTCTCATTCTCTCTCTCTGTCTCTCCCTCTCTTTGTAACTGCCTTTCAAATAAAGAATCTTTTTTTTTTTAAGATTTACTTATTTATTTGAAAGGGTTACACAGAGAGAGGAGAGGAAGAGAGAGAGAGAGAGAGAGAGGTCTTCCATCCACTGGTTCACTCTCCAATTGGCTGCAATGGCCAGAGCTGTGCCAATCTGAAGCCAGGAGCTTCTGGGTCTCCCACGCGGGTGCAGGGGCCTAAGGGTTTGGGCCATCCTCTACTGCTTTCCCAGGAGATAGCTGAGAGCTGGACTGGAAGTGGAGCAGCCAGGACTCAAACTGGCGCCCATATGGGATTCCGGCACTGCAGGCGGTGGCTTAACCCGCTACGCCACAGCACTGGCCCTGAAATAAATAATCTTTAGAGATCCTGGGTCACTAACCATTGTTCTCACCAAAATTTATGCTCTGTGGGGTTAAATCCTCTTCTCCTTTCCCTTTTCATTCTATCCTCTCTCATTCTCAAAGCTCTCGGAGTTTCCCACTATAAAAAGCCAACTATAAAGCCAAGTTAATATTCAAGCTGATTGCATTTTCAATAGTATTCATTCTCAGCCTTAAATAAAAAGCCAGGGCTCACTGTTTTGACTGGAGAATCATCCTTCCTTCTTTGTTGAGTCTGCCTCCAAGGCTGGGAAACATGAGGACTCCTGGGACTTAGGACATACCGAGCACAGGAAGTTTGAGGAATGGGTTAAGTGTAGCAGAGGTACTGCGTGTACTGAGTAGCAAGCACCTTGTCATTCCTGCACTCACTACCAAACGTGCAAGGTGTTCCTTTTATACCCCACCCAGAACCAAAGTTAATGACAACAGCCAAACCAGGCAGTCCAGACTCTGTCCTGCTCCTGAAAGGTACTTATGTCTTTGCTATTTTCTCTTTTTCCTGTTTTTTTTTTTTTTTTTTTTTAAGATTTATTTGAAAGAATTACAGGGAGAGAGAGGCAGAAATTCTTCCACCCACTGGCTCACTCCCCAAATGGCTGCAGCGGCCACCTGGCCAGAGCAAGAGCCAGGAGCTTCATCCCGGTCTCCCACTTGGTCTCTGGCGAGGGCCTTTTGGCTGGCACAGCATGGCGGGTCCCAGCACATGGCAGGAGCACACATGAGAGTGCCAGGCAGAGTGGGCAGCAGAGGAGGGGACCGAGGGGGCTGGCTGCTTGGACCCGACTCCTAGTCCCGTGAAGGCTCTAGTGTTCATCCATTCGTAAAGGCGGAGCCACCTTGGCCTGAGCATCTCTGAGGGATGCCCTGACCCTGCTGCTTTGAGGAATGGAACCTCAGCATTGTGGTGGGGGTCAACCCGAGCAAATAACTGGCGAACACTAACCAGTTTCCATTTTTGCCTTCAGATGCAGAAACCCAGGAGCCCACCCAAGCACGTGGTAAGACAGCTTTCTCTTTACTCTCTGAGCCCAAGTATGAGGTGAGGCGTCCCTAGGCGTAAAGAAAACATTGTCACGAGGCTGCTGCTCGTGAGCTGCCCCTACCGCGGCCTGCCTGTCAGCCGGGGAGGACCGTGCGGAAAGTCCTCTGCAGCATCCGGGTGCTCCTGCAGCACTGGCTCCGGGGTGGGCAACTTTGCTCTGCGGGGGGCGTAGCTGAGGGCAAGGCTGCAGGTGGCGAGACCCCAGAGAGACATCAGCTCCACGCATAAGCCGTTAGCTGTTTAACCTCTCCCCGTCTGGGGTCTCCAGGGAGCAGAGCACCATCTTCAGGTGAGGTGTCACGGCAGCCGCCTCTGCGCTTGGTGAGGGCCTGCAGGGTGGGGGTTCACTAGCTAGAGCTCTTAAATAAGCAGCCAGAACTACAGCGCCTGCGGCCCTGGCCGCTTTCATCTGTTGAGCTCACTAGAGCGGAGTGTGCAAGTTGTGTTTACTGGAACAAACTGCAAGTTACTGAAGACTTCTTTCTCGTAGGAGTGAAAATTCCAGACCCTTTTCTGCTTCCTGGTAAGCAAGTGTAGGCCTGCCAGGGGGAAGGGGCCAGTCTGGGGGCCTAGACATGGCGGTCACTACTGACCGTGCAGGGACACTGAGTACTTTGTACAAGATCACGTGGGGGCGGACCAGGCCTCTCTCCCTCAACTCCGTGGTTCCTCACCTGCTTCTCCAGTGCGTTTATCATGGCAGATTAGACCGCCTCTAAAGGCACGTTCCTCAGGACTTAACGCTTACAAAGGAGGAAAAAGGATAGCACACTTAAATCTTCTCCCGAGATAGAGAATTAAGGGAGAGAAGGGGACAGGTTATGTTACCAGATGGCTAGGGACGGTAATGACGCTTGTCTGGGCCTCAGCGCTGTCACTCAATGTGGCCAACACGCGTCGTAGTTATTCCCCAGAGGTACCTGTAAGGGAGTATAAAACCACCAAATCTCGGGGTGCAAGCCCCCTAAAATCCTTTTTCCTGAGTTCCTTACTGCCGCGAAGGTATTTTTGGCAGGTTTTATCACTCACGGCATCGTGGACCTGTTGAAGTCAGATTTTTGGCACCTGTTCAGTTGTAGCCATGTAGAGTACTGAGTTCTCCAACATGGCTGTGGACACTGCACGCACGCTGTGTGCAGAAGCGGCCCGTGCACAACGGACAGCACAGGCAGCTCAGGGAAGGGGTCCGGCAACTCTGGCAGTGACTCGGATTGCTGCTGTGGGACCGATCTGGCCACAGCTCTGTGAAGGGACCTCTAGCGATGCTGCTGGCACTCGGTGTGTCTGCAGCATTTCAGGTCGCTGGAGCAGTGTGCACAGCGGTCTCGCTGGGCTCTTGGCTCATCATGCCGAGGCTGTGGGAAAGGTGGGCCCTCGAGCAGAGGTGGGGGATGGGCACGAGCTGTGCGGGCAGAGCCAGCTTTGGGAAGTGACAGCCTCCTCTGGGCACTGTGCTGTGCCAGCTGCTTTACTTCTCTGTGCCTCTGCTCCCACATCTGTCAAACGAGGAGGACGCCTTGTGTCCTCAAGCACCTGGCAAAATGAATGACCTACTAGTAACATTGTAGCAAATGACAGCAGTCTTTATTTCTCTCTGAACAATCTCTTTCTCACTTAGGAATAAAAGTGGTGCAACCAGATGAAAAACCAGGTAATGATTCTTCACTGGAGTGGGGCTCCGCAGGGTCCCAAGTCTTCACCAGAAGCACTCAGTTGACTGGGGCGTAAGGGTCTGGGCAGGTTTCTGACATCCCAGCGTGCAGGCCAAGGGGACATGTCGGGAACTCCTTCCCGTGCGAGCAGCCAGCTACTTGGCTTTTTCAGCCAAGCAGGAAAAAAAAGCCCTTGACCTGCAACTGGAGCCGTCGGCTTCCAGCTGTGCCTGTCTATTCCAGAATGAGGCAGGAGGCTTCCCAGGGTGAACTGGCTTCCATGAGGGAACTGTAGACACAGGGCGAGCGAGTGTCGTTGAAGCATGAATGAGGACTGCACAGCTTGCCCCCGTTGGGACCGGTCTGTGCTCCTACTACACTCAGCCCCCAGCAGGCAGCAGGCGTCTGTTGGCCGTGCAGTAGAGTGGTGCCCCCTCCTGGAACGCCACATCTAGTGCAGGTGTTTTGTACAGAGGATCTCTTGCTATCCACTAAGCCAGGTACTGTCACTGTCCCATCAGACGTGTGCACACGGAACGCTGGAAAGGGAAGGAAGCTGTGAGGCTGGAAGGAGAGAACCAGGACTCCGATTTCTCCTGTTGTGTTTACTGTGTCACATGGCACTAGGCCTTGCAGCCAGATGTAGTTCTATACCTCTGTCCTGGGTTCCTGGAGTCGGCATTTGGCCTTAAAGCTGTGAGACTGTGCTTCTGTAGTATTCCAGTGTGAGATGCACACTTGCAAGTGGTCAAACATGGCAGTGAGGAGCGAAGGCTTTGAAATCACATGTCGCCACCACTGACCACCTCTGTGATTTTGGTCCTACTCCTAAACGCTCCACAGATGTTTCAGAGCACATCTGTGAACTATGTGGAACCTCAGTACCTACTTGTAGCTTAAGTAGAGATGGCAGTGTGCATGGAGCCCTGGCACATAGGAGGCACAGAATAAATGGCAGGTGGTAAAGTATGGGGGAATCAGTTCAACACGGGGATAAAGTACTTTTTTGTAGAAAAATTGTAACTCGTATCTTAATGGAAACACATACTCATGGTAAAGAAAAAGACTGAGTGCAGGTAAGTAAAAGTATACTCCTCCCCACTGCACACACCTCGAACCCATCTCCCTGCCCTTCAGACCCCTCTGGAGCTAACTGCATTGGCTTAATTTTCAATCAGACCTTTCTCTTCCCAACGAACAGATGTAGTGTGATTAACTGCAGTCTCTTTATATTTTAGAAGAAAGAAGTCTTGGAAATATCCACAATCCTAGTAAGAAATCTCATTGCTTCAGTTGATAAATGTGTTTCTGTAACATAGACGGTGTCCCGGAGTGCAGTGGCCCATCCTAGGGCTTCTGTGTGTGTGTGTGGTGGGGCAGCCCTGTTTCTTAAACAGTCATTTTCAACTGTGTCTAGGCCCTGTACTAAAAGAATATTAATTAATAACAGGTACCTGCACCCACTAAAAAAAGCCCAATATAGTGTCCAGACTCAACTCATAACAAAATTATGTACATTTCAACCTGTAAATGCTTTGACCATACTAAAAAGCTTAACAAAGTAGATGATGCTTATATTTGCAAATAAATTTGGATTTAAGAAAATGGAAGCTGTTTTTGGAGTAAGTATAAGATAATGAAAGTGATGGAAGACAGCAGACGCTTGATTAAAAACTGCTTTATGTCTATTGTAACTATACAAAACTACGTGCCTGTGTATGTAAAACTGCTTCAGGGTCTGGGTTTGAGCATTATAAATGTTTCTAACCTACAAGTATGTCTAGCAGTACATTTGAAAGTTGTGTGGGAAGGTTGGTTTTTCATCATGCAAGACTGTCCTGAGCATTTCAGGCTAAGTAGTCTTCTACCTCTAGCCCACTGTTGCAACAATCAAAAAAAATCCTCAACAGTTGTTCACGTTACCTTTCGGGGCAGCAGTGCCCTCTTGAGAACCACTGTTTAGTAGTATTACACTAATGCCTGAGTGACCTGCTTGTCCATTTTCTCAGATGAATACACCTAACTACATGCTTATTTTTAAAAAAGGTTTATCCATCTTTGTATCAATTTATTTATTTATAAGAGCTAGAAAGAGACATAAAGAGGTCTTCCATCAGGTGGTTCACTCCCCAGATGGCCAAAACAGCCAGGGCTGGGCCATGCTGAAGCCAGGAGCTTCATCTGAGTCTCCCACATGGGTGGCAGGAGCCCAAGCACTTGGGCCACCTTTAGCAAGGAGGGAGATTCAAAGTAGAGCAGCTAGGATATGAACCGGCACCCATATGGGATGCTGGCATCGCAGGTGGTGGCTTTACCCGTTAGACCGTAATGCCAGTCCCCTAACTGCACGTTTATAACCATGGCTAATCTAGTGATATGAAGCCTTTTTATAAAACTGACTGGCTGTCTCTTGGTTTTATTTATGAACTCTGAGTGTAATCCTGTTTGGAGTCTTCCAGTCAACCTTCTGTAGTCTGTTTAAACAGAAACTTAACTGTAAATCTGTTCTCTGATGTTAGGGCAGCCTAAAACATTCTCCTATGGATGGGCTCCACTGCTCCTTTCCACTGGCTTAGATGAGCGGGAAAGGCATTTACTTATTTGATACTAGCTTACAGGGCTTAGTATTCAACAGTACAGCTATAACCAATTGTATTTGGTAACTATTTGAATACCTACATGAAATAGTCTTAGCTGAAACACAAGAAATAGGCCAGCATTGCGGCACAATGAGTTAAGTCACTGCTGGCAATGCTGGTCATCCCATATTGGACTGTTGGTTCGAATCCTGGCTATTCCACTTCCAATCCAGCTTCCTGCTAATGCACCTGGGAAAGCAGTGGGTGACAGCGCAAGTACTTAGGCCCCTGCCACCCATGTGGGAGACCCAGATGGAGTTCCAGGCTCCTTGCTTCCCCCTAGCCAAGCCCTGACTGTTGTGGCCATTTGCAGTCTGAACCAGCAGTTAGATCTCTGTCTCTTCTGTTTTTGAAGAAAAAGGCAGAGTTAAACCATAACTTAGAAGCATGGATAGATAAAGAAAAAAGATGCTAAAATTCTAGACAATTTGCATAGCAAAAAATAACTGTCTTAGGAAAGCCAGGAAATCCTAGATAAAACCTCCAGCACCATATCCTAATGGTATCTGTAGGAAATCTGTAATGAACTCCTTCTGTGAAAACTGGTCCTGGGGAGCAGTATTTCCCTAAGTTCCTAGCCCATTCTCAGTGTTGTTTCCACACTCAGGATATATGGTCTAAGTGGACGATATGTGATGTCAAAAATGACTGTGTGTGTTCTCATTAACAGCACCAGGTCCGGTTCCTGTTCCAGGTCCCAAAACCTATCCTTCTGCATCCTCTGGCAAAATGCTCCTCCCACCACTTGGGACATTCATCGTTTTCATCAGTGCTTTTGCTGTAAAACTCTTCGGCCTTCTGTAATTTGATACATTCTTTATCTCTCGTGTTCTGTACTTGAAATGTGCTATAGGGATCCCACAGGATATCAAAAGAAATAGTATATTTTTTACTCGTTGGCCAAAGTCATTTTGATAAAGTTAGAATTGTTATTTGTTAATAAGCATTTTGCCAATTTAGAAAGCTGACCTAGATGTCATAGAATTAACTTTTTGCTTATTTCCTATATTAATTTTCCGATAAACTGTGTATCTGACTCAATTCAATAAAAGACTTTAGATATAATTTCAGACATGTCTAATACTGTTAGTAGTTGATACGAATTCTTGAATTAGAATTCTAAAAAACTCATCTAAGAAATCAAACTTCATCTTCAAATAGTATCACCTCTCTTCTCTCAATCTTTCATCTTCCCATAACATATGAGTATTAATATTTTATAAATGCAGTAATTTACAAAATGTCTTCCCAGTCTCCTACACAACCGTAACCTAGTATGCAACGGAAAAGAAATTCCTATAGCAGGTTCTCAGAAGGGGGCTCTGGGTGTACAGTACATCGTCCCCCCAGCCTAACACAGCAGGAGCCAAAGCGTCACGTGGAGGTACAAAGTTTGCAGTGTCAAGAGAAGCCAAGATGATGCAGCCCAAGTGTACAGTCTGCAGTCGGAAATACTATTTAAAATGATTCCGTTTCTAAAGAATCACATATGTAACTCATCTTGTAGTGTTTTCAGATATAATACATCAGGGAATTCTTTATCCTACCTGATATCTGAAGTAAGTTTAATTTGCCATAGCTCAGTCAGAATATGTGAGCGCCGAGAAAAGTACTAGGGAGGGAAAATCAGACTTAGAAACATGAATTAAAATCCTGAATTGTGATTATGAAGAATTTAGTACTTATATGGACATAAATGCTCATTCTTCAAAAGCTCAATAAAGCACAAGACAACTGTATAAAAGTAATTACAAATTAAGAATTTATTTATAAGTTTTTAGCTTTTTGGAAATAAAAAGGCTTAAAAACAAAAAGATTACAGAAATGGTGATTATTGTTATATCCTAATTGCTTAATTGTTCTCTGTAAATTTCAAATAAGTAAAATAATATAAAAATAGACTTTCTTTATAGAACAAAAAAAGACCATAGCAATCATTAAATACTTCTGGATTTTCTTTACTCCTCCCACAGATGAATTCACAAATATAAAAACTGATGTACATTTTACTCTGAAGTACAAATACCTGACAGTCAAGTGATTATTCAGTTTGTTTTGTTCTGTGCAAAGTCAATATTTCATATTTACTTGCTATAGAAAGCAGAGTACAGGCTCAATGGAGAATAATCATTAAATACTGATTATGTTTAAGAAACTTGTCAGAATGTACAATAGTACATATACTTTTGATAATTATGTACTTCTTTTTAAAGTAAATACAGCTTTGGATATAAACCTTTCGAGGTTATTTCTGAAGAGCTGTGAGGTGACTGTTACTTCAATGTGATTTACAGTAATTTGTCAGAAAGCTTCTCAGAAACCGAGCCGAGTGAAGGCTGTTTCCTTCTTTTTTCCATACAGGCAGTCAGGAAAGGCCTGATGCCGCAGGAGGATGCATCTGACACGCCTCTAACACGAGTGTAAACCGTCAACTGAAAACACCACCTCTGACGTGGATGGTTTCATTCAATCCGTGTTCGACCAATTTGATGTCTTCCAGGTCATCTTTAATGATGCTAATCAAGTGGCTCAGGCCTTCCTGCTGCTGTTTCAAGTGCTAGAACGAATTAAAGAAGGAAAAACTCATCCATTACTCCATTTTAAACTGTTTTTTACTGGCAACACAGTACCTAGTAACTACTCTAAATATGCATGCCTGGTATAAACACTTGTACAACATCTTTCTCAACAGTATTATGACAGTAAAAAACATCCAGAACGTAAGAAAGCTATGATACTTAAACTCAAGGTACTCAAATATATGTGACTAACACAATAATTCTGGAAGTCAAAAATGTCAAGTTTTGAAGTATACAAGGATGGTAATGGTAATAGTTGCTAACTATTTTTTTAGAATTACTTATTTGAAAGAGTTACAGACACAGGTAGAGCCAAAGAGAGATCTTCCATTCTGCTGGTTCACTCCCCAAATGATCACAGTGGCCAGAGCTGAGCTGATCCAAAGCAAAGAGCTTCTTTCAGGTCTCCCACGCGAGTGCAGGGGCCCAAGGACTTGAGCCATCTTCTACTTTTCCAGGCCATAGCAGAGAGCTGGATCAGAAGTGGAGCAGCCAGGACTCGAACCGCCTTTACCCGCTATGCCACAGTGCCAGCCATGCTAACTTTATTTTGAGTCCTTTCCATAAGTTAAGGCACTGTTTTAATAGCTTTAATGGTACTGACTCATTTAAAATCTAAACTTCTAAGCACCCTTTGGGGTACTATTACATCTCTACTTTTCAGCTGAAGAAACTGAGGCACAGGTAAGTAACCTCTCCAAGGTCATAAAGTAGTCAGTGGGCAATGTTTCAACCCCAAAATAATACACTGCTCTTCCTCATTGCAAAAAGGTAGGTGTTCAAATTATTCCCAACTTCACTGTATATTAAACTCCTTAATATAGTTCTTTATTACAGCATGCTAGATCTGTCTCAGTTTTATTGCAAATACTTTAAACAATGGAATATAATTGAGTGTGTGTGTACTTTCTAAGAACCTAGGAGCCAAACTGGTGTTCAGTTGCATAAAGATGCACTATCCATCCTAAAGCATATAACAAAACAGATGTTGATGATATCCGTCTGAAGTTGGGCATGCCAATAATGCTACCTAAATGGTCCACAAAGATTTAGATGAAAAAAAGGTTGGACACTTTCATTAATGCCTCTGTATGCTAATGAAAAGCATCTAACTTTTTTTTTTTTTTTTTTGAGGTCTGATGGATCTATTACTCTTTTAAAAGTTTCTAGTTTTAAAAGGTCTCAAGATCGAGAGGTAGAAACACTGCAGAGGACAGGCTGTATTTCTTGGCAATCACATCCAAGCATTTTCTTTGGCCTCCTTCATTTTCTCAGCCAAAAGTTTAGCATGTTCTGCAGCCTCTGCCTTTTCTTAGTACGCTGTTTCTTTAGGCAGCACGCTGGTACCTGTGTTGTCAGATGCATGGACTCAGAATGCTGAGCCTTGGGTAGTTTGGTCCTTGACGTCTGTCTTTGTTGAAGGGCTTTCTTAGAACACACTAGCAGACATCATCTTTAGAGACTGAAAAGTTTGTGGATTCTGATGGCTGCCTTCCTCCACCCCCCATCAGATAGTCTAGGAATAGTCTCTTTGTAAACACATTGAGAACTCATGTTGGCATGTCACAATGCAATCCCAAACAGATTTGAATTTTCCTTCTCCAGTTCTTCTTGGTCTACTCCAAGAAAGCCCCATCCCAGCAGGTGGACATGGCCTTGAGTCAAGACATCCTGCTTCTCAGCACCGTTCTAGATCAACACCCCTTCCATTCTTCACCCAGCTCCTACAGCCAACTCTGTTCACTGTCCACTGCGAGTGTCTGCCAGCCAGTGCCTGAGGAGGAGATACTCGGCTTCGTCCTGAAGCAACCGAGTGCCGCCAAAGCACCACGGGGCAACCCAGTTATTTCCTACTAGGTTGTCTAAGGCTGAGAGCATCTGTAGCGTATTTATAACATACATATGGAACAGAGGCTGGGGGTATGATCTGGAGCAGGTGCTTCTCAGACTTTTCAGGTGCATCAAATCTTTGGTCTTGGTTTGATGCAGACCGAGAGTTTCCATTTCTAATGACTTTCCAGGTGCTGCTGCCGCCTACACACTGAATAGTAAGGTCTAGGGAACTGCTGGTACCCCTACTTCCTCTAAATTTATTCTGTGCAAGGAGAACGGTTCATTTTTTTTACTGTGGTAAAACAGGCAATATAAAAAATTTACCATTTTTAAGTGTACAATTCAGTGGCACTGAGTACATAGTTAACAATCATCACCATCATCTTCCCAAACTGAAATTCTGTACTGTATAAGGAACCACTAACACACTGTTCTCTCCTCTTGATCTCTAGCATTCATCACTCTGCTCTTCTGCTCATTAATTGGACTACCAGAGTTACCTCATAGTTGTCCATTTATGATCACTTATTTTCAGTTAGCATCACATCTTCAAGTTCCATCAATATTATAATATGAGCCAGGGGGCCGGTGAGCTACCGCCTATAGGGCCAGCATCCCATATGGGTGCCAGTTCGAGTCCTGGCTGCTCCACTTCTGATCCAGCTCTCTGCTGTGACCTGGGAAAGCAGTAAAAAGATGGCCTAAACACTTGGGCCCCCACACCCATGTGGGAGAACCAGAAGATGGAAGACCTCTCTGCCTCTCCTTCTCTGTGTAACTTTCAAATAAGTAAATCTTAAATAAATTTGTGCCAGAATTTCTTTAAGGACTGAATAAAATTCCACTTGTATATATACTGTAATTTTTTTATCCATTCATTGATGGATACTTGGTTTGCTTCCACATTTTAGATACTGAGACTGTACCACTTTACATTCCCTACTAGTGCATCCTTTTTAGACGTTAGTCCTAATGGATAGGAAATGGTGAATTCATGCTTGGAAGATCTTCGGCTCTGCCTTTTAAATGAAGATAAATATTTGCAGTTCCACCTTATGTTAACACTTACTTGCTTGATTTCTCGTAGCAGATCTGCATCTATGTAGTATCTTTCTTCAGTTTTCACTGCTCCAAAATGATTCTGCATTCTGATTTGGGACATCAGTTCATTAAGTCGGCCCTAAAAATAACATTGAGTCAAAATTAAAACTGCTAATAGCAACCATTTCTAAAGAGAATGTTTTCTTTTGAAAAGATTTTGAAACCATTTATTAAAAATTTCCAATCTTTCTTGTGGACCTTGAATGAAACACTAATACAAGCCAAAAGAATCATGACTAAAGAGATCTCTTTTAATAAACACAAGTTTATAAAATTTCTCTGTTTGAAGCCAATATAACATGTTCTGCAGATCTACCTGAAGCAAACTCTACCTTTGGTGTTACAAGTGCTTACCTTAAACTGGGTAGGTGCATTTAGTTCACACTGAATCGTATCTAGCTGAACTCGCAACTGCTCTTCATCAGCCTGAATGGCATAACCACTCTTCCTTTGAATTTCCTGTTTGATTAGGACCTAGACAAATATCAACAGTGCCAACAGAATCAACTCCTCAGTTAAGGAAGGAAATTCATTGTTATTAGTTGTGGGAAGAAATCAGGTAAAATTACATAGAGCTTAACAGCTGGAGGCTGAATTCCGTTTCTGTCCATTTTAGCAAAAACCACATTAATGCACTACTACAAGTCCAGGACTCATTTCTAAAATGTGCTATTTTATAACCATAAACACAAAGTACAAAAAGTACGGAACCTGATACCAGTTTTATATGTATTTTTATATAAAAGTGTGAGCTTATATTTAAGACGTTTAACTTTATTAGACTTCAGATTCTATCTATGTAGTCTGGGTGTATAGTTCTATGAATTCTGAAAAAAACAATCATGTAGGGGGTGGCGCTGTGGTGCAGCGGGTAAAGCTGCCGCCTGCAGTGCCAGTACTAAAACCAGAGATGTATTACGGGACAGCTGCTGTGGAAAGCGGTTTGGCAGTTCCTCAACAAATTAAGACCTAGCACTTTCACCCTTAGGTTTATATTCAAAACAGAAGAAGCACTGTACATCTGTACAGACGCCTGTACGTGAATGCTAGTAACATTCGTAATAGCCAAAATGCCCACCAGGTGATGAGCAGTACCACCTTGCAAATACATAAATAAGACTTAAAAGGTGTAAGTTTTCCTCTGAGTACTGCTTTTGCTGTTCATTCTTTTATTTTTGTCTTGGTAATTTGGGAGTTCTGCCATTTTCCAACCATTAATGGTTACATCCCCTTCTGTAACACTCAAAAAGATGTTTTTCTGCTACTTGTATGAAAACCAGGTATCACTCATCTCATACATGCCTGACTTGTATCAGATGTTTTTTATTTCTTCATTTTCCCTCATCCTAAGATGTGAGCTTTAGAATATTTTTACTCTCATCTTACCTTATGAGACCTCTCATCTATCTCCCACATTTGACTGAGAAAGTTTCAAACTTAATTCCTTTTAATGTCTATCCTATTAGAAAAATTACACTTAGCACACTTTTCACACATACAGTGCAGTGGGGAAAAAATTCCAATGGACTACCTGCAATGTTCGATGAGAAAGATCCATGAGTTTCCTCTTATATTGTGCAATCTTGGCCATTGTTGTAGTCTGATTCTTTTGTAGCTCACTGATATCTTCAGATATGATCTGTTTTTTAAAAAAAAATTTAGGTAAATTAAGTACACAGTGTAACTATTCTCCAAGCACACCTACCTATATGTGAAGTCTAAATCTGAGATAAGCCTGAGAGCTCTCAAAGTATCAATACTTTCCTTTAATTCTGCCTTTGCCCTTTTATAATCTAAAGTTTTTTAGGCATCATTTCAAGATTTCTTTATAGAGCTCTAGGGTATTTAAGAATGGGCAACACTTAGAAAAAATAAAAACATACATTGGAAACAATAAAGGAACTTGAAGTAAAAGTGACTTTTGATCTGTAAGATGACTGATACTGAATCCGTGATACTGAATCTTACTATTGCCAGAAAGTATAGTACAAACTAATGTTAACTGCCATAAGATACTTGGAGTAATCAGAATGGAGAGGAAAAATACACCTTATTATACAACTGAATATACATCTCTTGTGGTTCAGGAAATCTGATTTGCTGTTTGGCTTAAAATACCATTTCTGTTTTATGAAGGCTCAATCTTAGACCTCTTGGGAGACTTGGAAGCTCTTGGCTTCAGATCGGCCTAGCTCCGGCTGAAGTGGCCATTTGGGGAGTGAACCAGTAGACAGAAGACCTCTCTCTGCCTCTGTAACTCCCTTTAAATAAATCTTTTCTCACTGTTTCACTAAAGCATTTCAATCAAAATTAACCTCACATCTGGTCCTCTCATAACTGGTCATTCAATGTCATTGGCTTGTATTGACATGCTGTTAACAATAAGACTGTAGCATATCTGCCTGTTCAAGACTTCTTTATTTGAAAAGCACAATGGTTAGAGGAGGAGAAATCTCTTCGAGCTTCTGGTTCACTCCTCAAATGGTCACAACGGCCAGGGATGGACCAGCTGGAAGCCAGGAGCTCCATCCTGATCTCCCAAGGGCTCGGGCCATCCTCTGCTTCATCCCAGGCACATCAGCAGGAAAGCTGGATCAGAAGTGGAGCAGCCAGGACCCAAACTACAGGCACTCCAAAATGCTATGCCAGGGTCCCAAGTGGCACCATGTCAGCCCCTCAAATCACCTTTTAAGGACTGTCCAATACCAGGCCACACAAAACTAGATGTGATGTTGTATACTGTGATTTAGCTACCATCCCCACTCCAGTTTTGCAAAAAAAAAAAAAAAAAAAATCACCAGGGCTTCCTGACACAAGAGAAATTATGTTCTGCACCAGCAGTAACTAAAAAGAAAGACACACTACCACCCACAGAATGTATTGAGAAAAACTAAAGTGATCTAGGAATTAATCTATGCCATGATTATTAAAGATACTATGTTAAAGAGGGGCCAGCACTGTGGCATAGAACGTTAAGCCTCTGCCTGCAGTACCAGCATCCTATATGGGCTGTGTCACTTCTAATCTTGGCCCAAAGCTGGCTGCTGCAGCCATATGGGGAAGAACAGGAGGGTGGAAGATTCTCTGCCTTTTAAATAAAAATTTTAAAAGCCTAATTTATGAAATATTAAGCAGACAAGCATTCATCAATGTGTAATATACCAAGAAAGTTGTAATATATTATGACAAAATAATCATAACTAACTTTGATTTTCAAAAGGCCACATAACACAGTATTTAATACTCAACCTCTGGCTAGAATTGGATGAAAGCCAAATTAATTTGGTAAGCCAAAAATCCTAAATTCAGTGTTAAAATTTATCAAATCATTATATGGTTTGGGGAATGCTTATCATTAGTAAGGTAGTTGTATAAAACTATTAATTTGCAGTATATACTGCATTTTTCCCTATAAAATAGTAGCATCCTTGGTAAAAAGAATGAGATATCTAATTCCTCTTCCTGCTCCCCGGTCAGAGAATGAAAAGCTGAATGCTCACATCCAATCTGGTCTGGTGCTGCTTAGTCATCTGATCTTGAACTTTCAATCTTCGAAGAAGTTCTCTGAAACCCACCATTGGTACAGGAATCAACCTGAAAAAGTGCAAGTGGTCAATTTCCAGATTTTAAATCTATTATTACAAAATATAAGAAGTTAAAGTTTTCACAATAACACTCGTGATTTTACGTCATGTGTATAGGATTGTAAGGCAGGTCTAGAAATATACAATCAACAACTTTACACCATACAAATTTTATTCAACTTCCTTGTTTTAAAAATAAGGAAAAATATTCAGCCAAAAAACTGTATTAAGTGCAAATATAATCAAAGGACCAGCATTCAGATTTCTTTATTCCTAGCAAGTAGTTTTTATACACTATGTTATCTTACCATATTGTTAACTGTAAAAAAAGCAATGGAAATGAAAATAATCTTACCTCAAAGCTCACATCTGCTTGCTTACCTAGCAGCAAATACTGTTAGTATTAGATGAAGATACACTTACTTTTCAGAATCAGGGTTATCCACCTTGGCTTGCTCCCAGATAATAGGATCAACACCTACCACAAAGCAAAAATATTTTTTCTAAAACAAAACTTATAATTGCATGAGAAAGGCTCTGCTAAAGACCCTAAATCCAGAAGCTATAATGAAAAATGACTATCAAATATGATCACTGCATTTGACTTAGGGAGGAAAATACAATCACCACAAAATTTTATAGGATGAATAATAAAGCTAAAATAAATTAGTTCAGACTAGAAGGATGTATCTGTAACCTATGAGATAATTCATCAATCTCAATACAGAAAAAGCTCCTATTGGTTTATAAAGACAAAAATCTCATAGAAAATGGACAAAGGATATGAATAGGTAACTCACAAAAAATACAAACATGGGTGCCGGCGCCGTGGCTCACTTGGTTAATCCTCCACCTGCAGCGCCAGCATCCCATGTGGGCTCCAGGTTCTAGTCCCGGTTGCTCCTCTTCCAGTCCAGCTCTCTGCTATGGCCCAGGAAGGCAATGGAGGATGGCCCAAGTGCTTGGGCCCCTGTACCCAAGAGGGAGACCAGGAAGAAGCACCTGGCTCCTGGCTTTGGATTGGTGCACCGCCGGCTGTGGCGGCCATTTAAGGGGTGAACCAACAGAAGGAAGACCTTTCTCTCTGTCTCTCTCTCTCACTGTCTAGCTCTGTCAAATAAATAAATACAAACATATAACTACAAATATATAAACAGAGAAACACTTTCAACTTCACTAGTAATCACAGAAATATTTTTTAAACTTTTTACCATCAATGGCAAAGAATCAGAAAACACTTCTATTATGAAAAACAGTAGAGCTTACTTTGGAGAGAACTGGCAATATCTAATAGATACAATATTAACTCAAAAATTTCATGATCACAGATCTAGTCTAAAAAAATATATACCCATGTGTTCTAAGATACATTCACAAGGATATAAATTGTTACACAGTTTGTAATACTGAAAAGATAAAAATGACCAAGAGGTAAAGTAGGGTATATATATGGAATACTACATAGTACTTAAATGGAGTAAGATTTATCTTCATATACTGACATGCAAAGTACTAAGATATACTGTAAGTAAAAAAGCAAACTCTAGTAAATGTACAATGCAGAATTCTTTTCTAAAGGGCCTAGAGGTAAATATGCTTACATGTAAAATCATTGATAAAGGATTAATAGAGTACAATTGTTAAATACTAGCTACTTCTGGGGAAGGAAGATACAGGGATCTATAACATAGCCAATCTAGTTATTTTTTCTAAAGTATTATTTTATAAATTATTTCCTCAACACCTTGGTATATTTGATGCTTTATGTAAAATTATTCAGTATTATGAACAAGGACCATACTTAATATTACTGTGTTCTGTCAATCTGCAAAAAAATGTTAGACGCTTATAAACCTTGCTTTGTTTTCACAACCCTGACAAGTATCAATGAGGGGTCAATCTAGTTCTAGAATCTTTTACAGATTTTACTTGAATACTAAGTTAAAATGAGATAAACCAGCAAAACACCAAATAAATTACCTTTGCGTAATTAAGGTATTATGGACTATTTTTCTTTAGTTCATCATTTCCCAAAATGAGCACTCTTAATCTGAAATCTGCAACGCTCCAAAATCCAATACTTTGAGCATGATGCACTCAAAAATGGACTTTGGAGCATTCTGGATGTGGGACTTTTGAATTAGGGATGCTCAATGGATGAAATCTATGCAGATATTCCAAAGTCAAAGAAAGCCTAAAATGTGAACACACTTCTGGTCCCAATCATTTCAAATAAGAGAGACACTTGACCTGTATTATTTTAAAGAACTAATGAATTAATACAATAGAAATATTCAGAACTATGTCCTAAATACGCAGACATGCTATAAGCTGACCCTGGGTTTATTAACATTACTGACCAATCAACATCTGCCAAAATAGGAGTATTTACTTCTAACTCCCACTTTCTCAACTCTATGACTCTAGAAACATACCAGCAGGAGGATTCTGTAAAAGCTGTTTGATCTGTGCAGGAGAGAGTTCTGTTCTAGTCATAGAAAGGGTTACACCCAGTTGCTGCAATTGTGTTTTTATACTGACTTGTTCAAAATGGGCATAGAGAGTCGTAGCTGGAACTCTTCTTGAAGTACCATTTGGAGAACGTTCAACAACATAAATGACAACTTCTGTCCTGGAGGAAAAATAACCAATGTATGAAGTATTGAGCACTTAACTCACTGACACAAATACCAATGCAGTATGTGACTTTAGAAGGATACTAGTTAAATTCAGAAATGATCGCTTTAGAAAGAAATTGGGGGGCTGGCGCCACCATGGTGCAGTAGGTTAATCCTCCACCTGCAGCTCTGACATCCCATATGAGAGCCGGTTCTAGTCCCAGGAGCTCCACTTCCAATCCAGCTCTCTGCTATGGCCTGGGAAAGCAGTGTAAGATGGCCCAAGTCCTTGGGCCCCTGTGCGCACATGGGAGACTGGGAAAAAGTACCTAGTTCCTGGCTTCGGATCAGCCCAGCTCTGGCCGTTGCAGCCATTTGGGGAGTGAACCAACAGAAGGAAGACCTTTCTCTCTGTCCCTCTGTCTGTAACTCTACCTTTCAAATAAATAAATAAAATCTTTAAAAAAAATAAAGAAACTGGAAGTTTTCCCCCTTAAATCCTGGAAAACAAGCAACCTTAAAGTTATGCTCACTTGTAAATCAACATAAATGATTAAGATGAAATTCATTTAAATTGTGTAAGTGAAAAGGTTAAAATGAGGTAGGTAAATTAGGCAATACTTGTACAAATGTTCGCTCAGCTTAAAAGTCCTGTATAAATGTTAATGTTTGCTTCAAAATTGAGAAGTATTTTGGAGTCTCTGCTGAAATGTATGGGATGCTTTCTGCCATTAACACCAAGTAAAATCTGCTTCAGTTATTATCTCTCAATAATAATTAAGCATCTAAACTTAAATATCGTAATGTAAACGTTTTGCCACTAAAACTGAAAATAATACATAGCACTAGGGAAGCAAAACAATCATATTTATCCATGAATAAACATAATTACCAGTAATAGTTAATAAACATTTCCAACATTTTTTCCAACAAAAAATCTTTGTGCACGCAGCTATAATAAATGTTTCCTCCTGGTTCTGGAGGAAAATCCCGGGAATTATTAACATCAAATAAAAAAATCTAAAATTAAGAAAAACATTTTTCAACAAGTATTTCTATAATACTTAATCACTAGTTGAGAAATAACATTCTACTCTGAGATATAATTTATGTTTCAGCAATAGAAATAAGGTTCACTCTGGACCGGAACACACGGAAATAAACAGTGTATCTAAAGTATACTTACTGATCGTCTGGCAACGTTTTAATACCCTCTACATTTACAGTAAGGGTCTGGTTTCCTCCCAAAACTTTATGCAATGATTCTACCAACTGCTGTTGCTGACTTCGAATATCTGTTTCTTTTTTGATGAAAACTAAAACGACTAGGCCATCTTCATCTTTATTATTGGGCATACAACTATAACCTACTGCCTGTGAAATGACAAAACAAACAATATTAAAAACATGTACAGATTATAAATCACAGGTTTAATATTAGCTTAATACCAGCTGAAACATGGAAAAAGAGTTTATAACGTCTGATAATGAAGAGAATGACTCGTCCCATCACTCTGTGCCCTTAGGGTCACACAATTTAAAAAATTGGTTTACCCAAGAATAACATAAATCTACAGAGTGAAATTAAAATCTCCTCTTCAAAAAAGTAACTAAAGACCTTTCTCTGAAAAACTTTGCTATCCATCATTACTGGGCGTTTCTGAACGACTGAAACCATCCTGCGTGTCACGGGAATGACCGCAAAAGCCAAAGCCCAGGTGTAATTCATGTGTCACTTGTATCTGATTCATGGAACGGTAAACCGAGTTTAGACATAGAAGGAAGAGTTATAAATAAATACTTTTAAGGTATCGTAACATCATGGTTAACCTACAAATCCTAAAAGAAGGACTGTTATTTTGTTTTCACATAATACAAAACTTTGTGAAACATTTTTATATAATATTAAAGTACGACCAATTATACCTTTCTAAAGAATAGCTTTTCTAAAAAGCTTTTTTATCCCTTGTCATCATATACAATTTTAAGGGAAGAATTTAAATTCAGTTGTGTACATTATACAAAAATGTTTATACATAAACTTAAGAAATTGCCACTTTAAACCTATGTCTACTACTGTACACCTCTCAGTCACTAAACAAAGGTACTAAAATTCCTGTTATATGTACTCAAAAGATAAACTTTCTTCTTGTTAGAGTGATCAGACAGAGATGTTCTCTAACAAGGCAGGCAGACCGCTACTTGTTTAACCATCACTAAGAGTCTGATGCTCAGTCTTAACAGCTCCCCATCCATGGGCATGCGCACACTTGATTAGGTTTCACAGACTGACGTGGGTCAATGTAACTCACAAGAGGCTGAAGTAGCACTGCATGGCAATACAAGTGCATTAATTTGTTAAGGAAAATGCACTGCCAAGTTGACCTGATACTCTGAGTGGCTGGTAAAGCGATTCTATGAAGAGAAGTCTCTGGTAGACAAGACATCAGCACAAAGGAAATAAGCTGGGCTGGTTTAAGGGCTTTGGCATTCAGGCGTAATGGTGGCAGTAACGTGCCTGCTGGTTAGCGAGTACTTTCCCGGCCAACGTCAGGTGAATACCACTGAATTCTAGTTTTGGGTTTCCTCCTCTCTAGGTGCCAAGCAGACCGTTCTCTGTATGTTACCATTTTTTCCCTCAGTTATAAATCACATTCTAGTCACACCTTTCCTTTTACATTCTGGTCACCTGCAGCCATGCATATGTATGAAATCACTTTTGATTTTAAAATTTCTGTTCTTAAAATTAAGTCATACCATATCCAAAGAGTACTAAAGAATGAAACAAATGTTTCTTTGAAAATTTCAAACAAGTATCATATTCTCTCTTAGACATTCTTCAAATGAAGATCAAAAACAGAATTAATACCTTAAATCGGCAAAAGGGATTTTCTTGTGTGAACTCCACTGGTGGAATGTTATTGTTGAAATATCCTTTTCCTGCTCCCCAAAAGGCCTGCAGTTGATTCCATTTTGCCAGAATAGCATCTCTCTCATCTCCCAATAACGTTGGAGCAGAAAGAGCACTTGCAGTATTTATCAGCTGGTTGGACTGGGCAGGAGCTTGTGTAGGCTGACTGAAGAGACCACCTAATGCTAAGAACGGACCCACATTAGTATTTAGAAGACCCAGAACTTAATTCAGATTCTAGGTGCAGAAAGAGAATAATGGTCCCCCCAGAGACATCCTTACCCAATTCAGAGGATCTTGTATGTGTTACCTTACACGGCAAAAGGCACTTGTAGACACGATTAAGTAAAGCATGCGGACATGGGTGCTTATTTTAGATCATCAAGGTGGGCTCAGTGTAACCACAAAGGTCCTGAAAAACGGAGGAGGGAACTGAGCCACAGTGAGATGTGCCGTTGGTTCTGCTGGAGGAGAGGGCACCAGCCAAGGAAGTGGGGAGTCTCAAAAGCTGGAGAACAAGAGGGAATGGATTCTCCCCTAGAGCCTGCAGCAGTAAGGCGGTCCTGCCAACACCTTGGTATCAGCCCAGTGAAGCCCACTTCTGGACCGCTGAGTGCCAGAACTGTAAAATAGTGAACTTCTGTTGTCTTAAGCCTCTAAGTTCAAGGAAATATGTCATGGTGGCAGTAGGAAAATACACTAGGACCAATTTTAGTGTTAAAACTAACTTGTTTTTCTAAAGATGCTATCTTAGTTAATCCCATTACCAGATCACAAACAGGATCCATAATATCAGACCCACACACACAAAAAAAGGGACAAGGGAGGAAATATGGACATGGGAAACTCAAGTTCATGAAATCGCAGGATTTCTTTTTTTTTAAACAACCTTTATTGCTGTTAATTTGTATAGTACAAATTAGATGATGTAGAGTCAGAAAACAGAACACTATAACGTATCAATATTAACTTAATAAATGCATTTCTTTCTGTTATTACAAGGAAACATACAGTGAGAATAACAACAAATGGAATACCCATCCTTCTAGGCTCAAGCTTTAGATGGCTGTGTAACTTTGAGCAAGTTACTTCACCTCTCTAGGCTATTTCTCCAACAGGAAGAAGGGCAAAGTCCTTAGAGCAGATAAGCCTTTCCCAGAGTGTGAGACAGTAAACACCCCGAGTACATGAAATCAGAACTGCTAAGCAACAGCAGAGTCGCTAAATGGCACCAATTCACATCACAAAAAATGCTTCTGATGACTTTATTATACCAAGAGAAATGTCAGTTGGTACTAGTATGTCTTTAATGGCTTGTGAGATCTGCTGATCTTAGCTTTTAACAAAGTGAGAAACAAGTATTAAGTCTCAAAGCTTAAACCAAAAGTAACTGAATTAACACTTTTTTTCTTTGATTATCTTTTCTTTATAGCAGATGACACAGGTTTTCCATGTATAGAAGCAATGTTAACTTTTTCTTTTGAAATGACTAATTTTTAAAAATAAATTGATTTTTTAAGGAAAATCCTTAATAATATAAGTGGCATATAGGTAAATGAAAACCCACTGAAGACAGTTTAAGTTCTCACTCAGCTCTAAAGACTGAAGGTACCTGGGGCCAGCACTGTGTGTGATAGGCTAAGCACCTGCCTGCAGTGCCAGCATCCCGTATGGGTACCGGTTCATGTCCCGGCTGCTCCTCTTCTGATCCAGCTCTCTGCTTAGGGCCTGGGAAAGCAGTGGAAGATGGCCCAAGTGCTTGGACTCCTGTATCCACATGGGAGACCTGAACGAAGCACCTGGCTCCTGGCTTCAGACAGGCCCAGCTCCGGCTGTGGCAGCCACTTGAGGAGTGAACCAGTGGATGATAGACCTCTCTCTCTGTCTCTCCATCTCTCGTCTTTAACTCTGCCTCCCAAATAAACAGACAAAATCTTAAAAAAAAAAAAAAAAAAAGACTGAACGTACTGGAGCCTGGCTGGTGTCATGGCACAGCCCATTTGCTGGTTCCTTTCCCAGATGCCTGCAAAGCCAGGGCCGGGCTGGGTCAAAGAGGAGCCTGGAACTCCATCTGGGTCTCCTATATGGGTAGTAGGGACCCAACTACATGAGCCATCTTCCATTGCCTTCCCACGTGCATTAGCAGGGAGCTGGTGGTTTGGAAAAGGAAGTGGAGTAGCAGGGACTCAAATCGGCACTCAACATGGACTCTGGGTATCCCAAGCAGCAGCTTAATAGGTCCCTGCCACCCACGCGGGAAACTCAGATGAAGCTCCTGGCTTCGGCCTGGCTCATCCCTGGCCATTGTGACCATTTGTGGAGTGAACCAGCAGACGGAAGATCCCTTTCTCTCTTTCTCTCTCTCTAACTTTCAAGTAAATAAATCGTTTTAAAAAAGAATTTATAGTTTATTCAATCTTCTGTACTGTGTTTTTCCCAAGCAATATCAGGATAGTCAGGCTTATACAAGTGTGGGCTATTTTTTCAGCCAAATGTGATACAAATGAGGAAGTTTGGCACGCTGTCATGAGTCAGTGAAGGGGAAGGCTATGGAACCTGAGCTATGTAGAGAAAGTAGTGAAGACAGGAACGATTCTGATGAGACTGAAGAGCAGTTAATACTAGAAGCAGCTGACAGGTGGGCTAAACGGGCAACAGGCTGGGGAGCATTTACATTAGTGACTTTAGAAATAGAACAGTTTCAGATGCTGCCAAAGTCCAGTGGAAGAATTATGGCTAGAGTGAAATGGACAATGTCTCTGGGAAAAAGAGTGGAGGGAATGCCTATCGAGTACATAGCCAGGAGATGCTGAAATAACCCATACTGGTGGTAAAACTTGGACAAAAAAAAAAAAAAAAAAAAAAAAAAAAGGCAAGACGAATAGGCAGTTGCCAAAGTTTTCCAGGAAATCAGCAAATAAATGCTTCAGAGATGGTGTGTAGCCAGATCGTAATCCCCTCAAACAAGCATGGCTCCACAGCCTTTACAAAGTAAAGTCAAACTCCTTACAACAGCAAGTAAGACCCTTAAGGATCTAGAACTTGCCCATCGCTCTAACTTCGCCTGGCTGGGTTAAAGAGCAAGCAGTATGTTCACGGACCGTGCAGGTTTCAGCTAAGGCCCAAGGGTAGAGACAGTGTTCTAAGAGTGAGAATACAGGAGAGCTGGTTCATCACAGGACTCTGAGTGGGCACAACGGAAGGGTCAGGAGGGAAAGCGAACTCGCGGTGGATGAGTAAGGAGCAATAAAGCAGAGTGCCAGAGAAACCATCGCACTACAACACGCATTACAAGGAGTTTCTCTCTGAGCACTGGCAGAGGACTGTTCAGAGGCAGAGATGGCTGAAACCCCAGTCTTTTGGAGGAGTCTGGTAACCAGTGCTTTGGCTTGGAAAAGTGGTCAGCTGGTTTTAGGGAGATTGAATGTGTCTTTTCCTGTGAATTCACAATTACTGTCAACCAAGACAGGCACAGCTGTGGCCGACAAAAGAGCTAATGAATGAGGTGCACATGGATGGATGTGTAAGGCGCTGACCCAGGCTTGGTACTAAGTATGTGGGGATCAGTATCCCCCTTGGCTTAGGGGTAGAGGGTGGTAAACGGACGATCTCTCTCTCCCTCTCTTTCTCTGCCTCTCCTTCTCTCTATGTGTAACTCTTTCAAATAAATAAATAAATCTTTAAAAAAAAAAAAAAAGAGGCTGTTTGGATGCCCACATTCCATATCACTGTCTAGGTTTGAGTCCGAGCTCCCTTCCTGATCCCAGCTTCCTGGGAGGCAGCAGGTGAAGTTCAAGCAGTTGGGTCTCTTCTACCCACCTAGGAGACCTAAACTGAGTTTCCAACTCCCAGCTCTGGCCCAGCCAGCCACTGTGAGTGTTCAGGGAGTGAACAAACAGTCGGGAGCTTTTGCTTCTCAAATATAGATTTAAGAAAAGAAAAAGAAAATTTAAAAATGGTTTAACGCTTGAGCTCCTGGCATTAAAAAAAAAAAAAAAAATGGTGCCTTTAGAGAAGCTAGAAAACTCTTATTCTAAAAACCAGTAATAAAGGGAAAGAATCAAATGGACAAGACAATGCTTTTCTTCATACAAATATTCCCACCAGAGATCCAGATGAAGCCCCTGGCTCCTAGCTCCCCACTTGGGGAGCAAACCAGAGTATGGAAGATATTTCTCTCTCTCTCTTTCAAATAAATAACTAAATCTTAAAAAAAAAAAAAAAGAAATATTCTCACCAATAAATAAAAAAGAATGGAGGTGGAATAGCACCATTTTGTAATCCCCAATCAATAATACTAAGTAATGATCAACAATGGCTGCTAACCACACAAAAAAGGAGACGGACAGTAACAGTTATATTTATTTATGCCTCTTGATAGAGAATATACTACCTATGAACCAGTCTTACAAACAAGAAACTGAATTGTTAAGCAGCCCAATTATTAAGAAATACAGAAGATGAAGGAATAAGTTAAAACTGTACCACAAGAATGCAGTCAGTGCCGACAGAAGAAACTAATGATCTATAAAAGGTGGGCCCACGGAGATTTAACACAGGCAAAACTACACAAGACCGTTTATATACATGAGCAACAAAACTATAAAGTAAGGAACTGATCACCATAAGAGACAGGACGAGACTTCCTCCCATGGGGAAGGGCTTCAGAAACGGCTGGCCGGGGCCACCTTCTGACCTGGGCAGTGGTCACAAGGGTGTTCACCCCACATGTAATTCAGGAAGCTGCGCTTTGGGGCAGTTTTCTCTATTTGTGTAAATATTTGAACAACAGAAAAGTCTGCAGGGACCTTATAATTCTGATCACACCAGTAAGTTCCCTCTCCCCAGGTGATATACGAAAACATGCAAAGTAGCTTTTGGAATACTCTGGACTATCTAATCCTTAAAAAAAATCATCATCATCCACTAAAGTGTTACAAACAATGCGCTCCATCACATTAGCTGCCATTACAGTTTTATGTCTGAAGATGAAAAATCTCATACTTACTAGACTGCTGCTGCTGCTGCTGCGTATTAAATCCTCCAAATCCCAGTCCAGTTCCCAAGCCAGCACCTAAACCAGTACTAGTTCCGGTGGTTGTGCCGAAACCAGTACCAAATCCAAAACCTTTGTTCTGAGTAAACAGTCCTTTGAATGAAAGAATTGGAAGTGTGTAAGTTAAAAACTGATCTCTATCTTAAAGATCTGCTTCTACAAAATGACTTAAGGTGGCTTCTTACCTGTGGTGCCTGTGTTAGCTGGAGCAGAAAAACTGAACGCAGAACCTGCAGTTGTAGATGTTGTGCCAAATCCTCCAAACCCACCTAATTAAAAACAAGGGATATAAACAGGAAAACTGTTTGTATACACAAAAGCAATTTCTTCTTCAAATTACAATTGCTTACATACTCATATTAAACCCAAACATAATGATCTAATTTTTGCTCTCTGCTCTCAACATCAATTTTTTAAAAACTGTACTACTACTAATCAAGATGTCTGTGTTGCAAGAAATGAGCAAGTAGGTATTTAAAATAGAAATACCATAACACAATAAGGCTCTTCACCTGGAGGTGGTAAACAGAGCCAAAAAAGCATATTAAGCTGTTTGCTGTAACTCTAACTGGACAATGTGTGTGCTTTTAGAGTAGGGACTGCAAATTCAAGTGCCTACAAGATTTAGCCTGGTAACACTGATGAGTAGACTATGTAGACTATGTACTTACTGACAGAACAATTTAAAGTGAACAGTTTTCACAAGCAGCAGCTCCTAAATTTAGGATTATTATTGCAGAAAAAATTGTTTTGTAGTGTCATATATTCCTATTTTTCCCCACAAAGAAAGAGGAAACCTGGATGTATTTGTTTTTAAATCATAATACAACTGTTTTTTTCTTACTATTCAAATATTTTTAAATAGTGTGCCAAACATACCTCAGCAGACTGTGTTGCCAATCTGCAACCTGGCTTTGGTGAATCCCTTTCTGTCACTGACATTTCCCCTGTTCAGGCTGAGCAACTTTTCAAAGGGAACGTGCCTGTACACTTAACAGCGGCAGGGAAGGGGAGCACAGCCGCCACAGGCCTCTATACCAGTTTGGCCACACCCACAAATTTCACTTTTAGATAAATCTAGAGACAGATTAATCTGAACCATAACTAACAATACATAAATGGAAAGAAATTTTAAAATGTTTAACTTATTTTCGGTGTTTATTACCAACGTGGTATCAAAAAAAACCCTTCATCACAAGTGTCTGAACCATTACTGACTAGTTATGCTGCACGTTTCCTGGAACTGTAACCTGAATCTCATGTATTTCTGTATACAAGACAGACTCCTCACCACTGTAACATAAAAGACATAAGAAAACACCAGCTCTCTGATATTAATCATATAATTCTGACTTGGAAAACTTTAAGAGCAGACTGCATGTTGCATGCAGGAACACACAAATATCCTATTTATTTGTAGTTTCTACTGCAGTATTGTAAACTAAACACTGATAAAAATCACCTTAAGTAATGGGCATTGATATAACATGGGCATTGAATAACAATGATATAATGGCTACACGATAAATATTAGTATTTTATCAAGCGCCACAATACCAAAATAAATCTTACTAGTAACAGTGAATTTGCATGGATATATATAATTTAAAAATAAACAGCCTTTTTGCTTTGGACTAAGTTAACACCTGGAAAGAGTTAAAACAGTTTATTATTACAACTCAAAACTTAACAGTGATACCCCAATGAACATGAAATCGAGCAAATATCAACAGGCTTATTTATCATGTTGAATTATGAGCTGGGTGGCTTTATTTGGAAACACAAATTTCAAATTAAGATTTCTGTTTCACCCAGTGCCAATTCTAAGCACACAAGGAAAAGAAAACACACCAAAAGGCAGTGATGTGTGATCAAATACATCTTAATCACAATGGATTATTTTCTCTTTGGAATTTTCAGATATTCTTCACAACTGTTTTTAACTCAGATGCTGCGGTAACATTCACATTGACCGAAACACCCAGCTTCCCAATTAAATTTAGGAGATGTTTACCAAATGCATATAATTGGCATGGGTATGAGAAGCATAATATAAGAGAATACAAACCATAAATTCATATACGAGCAGCTGAAGAACAAGATTTTCCTATAGGGTCATTGTATGTAAAGAACACAGTATACAGCAAATATGCATATACATGAAAATTCTGTTATAGTTTGTATTTGCAAAATTTTCAAAGAGCTTCAAGCAATCCACATGGACACAAAAATCCTCACAATTACCTTTCTGAATGCAAGGGTGTCTAAGGCTGCCTTTTAGAACTCTATGCTATTCCGACCATAAATTAAGCTGCTTTCTCTGAGCATGTCCCAAAAATCCAGTAAGGGATTGGGAATTCCTTCTCTAGTTACATATTTTATAGAAACACATTCTAATAGGAGTTGACCAAAGAAATACAATATTATTTATGTTAAAAAACAAGACGGGTTACGCTGTTCGTATAAGACTTGCTTCTCTTGGGAAACACAAGGACAATAAAATGAAATCCCGATGAAAGATGCAGAAAAAATGAATAATGACTGCAGGAGTCCAAGAATTCCAGGAAATGAGGCCTGACTGGTAGGCTCATCCTTTGGAAGGTACACTGAAGAATTTGAAAGATGCTCTATTCAAAATAATAATGCATCACAAATTCTTATTTGGAAAATATATTCATTCTTTTCAATTAAATCCAAATTTAAGAAAGGAACATTACACATTCTAAGGTCTTCCAAAACCACATTTTTAAGGTAGCTAAAACTTGATACAAATGTGTTTGATTCTGAATTAGGAAATAAATTCCCTTTCCTTATTAGACCAGTCATTCTCCTTTTCCAAACTCTGGGAACCATGAAAGATTCTTGGACTCCAGCTCGCAACATTCGTTACACACACGACCCGCAATATCTACCTGCACTTGCCAGACTGTTACCAAAATTGAACGGAGTCGCCGAGGTGGTAGAAACACCGAAATTCCCAATATTAAAGTTCACTGCAGGATTAGCAGTTAATCCGAAACCCCCAAAATTAAACCCACTGGCGGTGGAGTTGGCAGTCTCAAGCCCACCAAATCCTGATAGGCGTGTAGACAAAGAAATAAAACAAAATTTTAAAAGACGGGAGGGGAAAGAAGAAGAACAAGAAAGCAAGAGAAGGATTAGAAGACTTCGATAGGAGGTTTCACAGAAGCGAATAAACCTGGCTTTGCTCCAAAGCGCTCAGGGAAGCCGAGCGTGGGAGAGGGCCGCACGCCGGGAGCGGGAGCGGCAGCTCGGACGGCCAGGACCGCGCGGGGCGCACCAGCAGCTTCCCGCCCGAGGGACCGCAGGGCAGAGCCGGGCTCCCCGGGCCTGTGCGCGCCCGTCTGGCGGCGGGAGCCCCGCGAGCGCCCGCCGGGCCAGGAGGCCGAGGCGGGGAGGGCAGCGAGGGTCTCGGGCAAGGGGACGGAGGAGCAGCCCCCAAGCTCTGCGACTCCCCAGCGGCGGGAAGCGGACCGCGGAGGACACGGGCCTGCCGGGGACCCACGCGTGGCGCGCGACCTCCTGGCTGGGCCTCCCGGGGAGCCGCCTGGGCCAGCTCTGCCGCCGCCCGCCCTTTTCCAAAGCCCCCAAAGTCCGCGCGCGGGCGGGAGACGCGAGGATCCCCAAGCTGGAGGGTCGCAGGCGGAGGGCCAAAGGCTTCTCCTCCTTGCCGGGAGAAGGTCCGGGGGAGCACTCACCCGTAGGTGCCGCGGTGGCTGCAGCGGAGCCCGACGTGCCCGAGGGAGCCCCAAAATTGAAAGCCATATCGCGGGAGCCAGGAACCAAAGCGCGGCTCCTACGGCGCCCGGTGCACTGCTCTTTTTGGTCCGGCCCGGAAACCGCCAGGCGGATCGCTGGGTTCCGCCTCCTTTCGAGCCAGGCCGGAATTCACCAAGGGCATAGTGGGTGGAGGGTCGAGGGGGAACGTCCCCGGGCCTTCTCGCTTCCGGGGGGCGGGAGGGAGGCGGGGTGGGCATTGTGGCTCCGCGTAGCGTGGGGCGTCACAAGTCTGGCGAGGTGGTGGGGGGCTCGTCACGGGGTACCGCCCGAGAGCTCTGGGCAGCTGGGTCTTTGGGACGGGTGCACCGGGCTCCAGCTGCTTGGAGTTTGCGTGTGCCAGGGGGCGGGAAAGCTCCACCGAACAGGGATCTTGAACTTGAACGAGTTCAGACAAGAAAGAGGAGGGGTGGTGGGAGAGCTGACAGGATGGGAGCAGCAAAGGCACGTGTACCAGGTGCCAGGCACTCTTCCAACCGTTTTACCTGTGTTCATTTAGCCATCCAGGTGTACGCACCTTACTGTTACTCCAGTTTTTGGAGGAGGAAAAAGGGAACAGAGGATCAGGCTGGGTCCAGAGCCTTTTCTCTTAACCCCTGAGCTGTAAGGTGAGCATTGAACAAGAGGCGAGAATGGCTCCCAAGGAAGCAAGCCAGCCAGCCCTTAAATGCTATACCTTCGTATTGGTTGTATCACTTAATACTCAATATCACCTCATAGAGAAGATTCTGTCATGGACCCCGTCTTGCAGGTGAGATGAGAGGGCTGAGGGTTACAGAGAGTTTGTTAAGCAGCTTGCACAAGGTCACCTTGCTGCTAAGTTCTGGAGTCTTAATTTCGAGCTGAGGTTTCTCAGGCTTCAGGGTCCTGATTTTTTAAAAAAATTAACATTATATTTGGAATTTCAGACTACTTCCTGGGGGCAAGCGAAAACCTTGAGGGCTTTAGGAGAAAGAGTGGTAGGATCAGAGTTTAGTTTTTAGATGATCCCTCACGTTGCCCAAGGAGAATGGATTGCAAGGTGCCAGCCCCTCTGAGGAAGGTAGAGGTTTTAGGAGTCTGAATTGCAAGGGAACAGGTGACACTGACTGCGGTTGTAGTTCTGGAAGTGGGGTGAAGACACTTGTGGGAGACATTGAGGAGATAGCATAGGGTTTTTCAAGTACAATTGCCTGGTCTCTGGCTTGAGCAGTGGTGGCCCATTGTCCCATTCCTGCAAACTATGCTCCTGTCCTCACTGCACTGTCTTCTTTATGTGTTTGTCACAAGTAGGTTATTTCTTAACCTAATCTCTCCTCACAAGGACATATGTTCCGGGGCCAGCGCTGTGGCACGGCGGGTTAATGCCCTGGCCTGAAACACCGGCATCCCGTATGGGCACCGGTTCTAGTCCCAGCTGCTCCTCTTCAGATCCAGCTCTCTGCTATGGCCTGGGATAGCAGTAGAATTTGGCCCAAGCCCTTGGACCCCTGCACCCATGTGGGAGACCCGGAAGAAGCACCTGGCTCCTGGCTTCCGATTGGCTCAGCTCTGGCCGTTGCGGCCATCTGGGGAGTGAACCAGCGGATGAAAGACTTCTCTCTCTCTCTGCCTCTCCTCTCTCTGTGTAACTCTGACTTTCAAATAAATAAATAAATAAATATTTTTAAAAAAAAAAAAAAGGGATAGAAAATAGAAGAGGGAACAAAAGTAAAAGACTTTTTCAAATAGTCTGGCACCAAGATAACAGTTCCAGGGAGAATATGGAGAAAAATCTGTCACTTAAAACCCTGCAAGATTTGGTTTCTGGGGCCGGCGCTGGGTGCAGCGCCTTAGAAGCCCAGGCCTGCAGCCTCGGCATCCCATATAGGTGCTGCTTCGAGTCCTGGCTGATCCACTTCCGATTCAGCTCTCTGCTATGGCCTGGTATAGCAATAGAATTTGGCCCAAGTCCTTGGGCCCCTGCACCCACGTGGGAGACCTGGAAGAAGCTCCTGGCTCCTGGCTTTGGATCAGATCAGCTCAGTCATTTGGGGAGTGAACCAGCGGATGGAAGACCTCTTTCTCTGTCTCTACCTCTCTCTCTAACTCTTTCAAATAAATAAAAATAAATCTTAAAAGTTTGGGCCTCTTCCTGCCATCATTCGTTGATTCACAATTTATTGAGTCCTGTGATGGGCCTGTCACTGTTCTGGGCACGAAACCAGAGAGGCATGGTTTGTGCCTTTATGAATGTATAGTTGAGTGTGGGAAAGCCAGATGCTAAGTATAGAATACAGCTGTGCTGGCTGCTCCAAAAGGCAGTACAAGGGAGGAAGTCATTAAATAATTCAAGAAAATTTCCCACAGCTGACCAAGACTTTTCTGGATTGAATTGGCTCTCAGATGCTCACTATAATGAATGAAAATAGACCCACACTGAGGTACATTGTGAGAAAAAAAAAAAAAAAACAGAACCAAGGAGGCACAGCTTTCAAAGAGCACTTAACAGGTCACAAAAGATCAGGAGTCAAATGACTTTGTACTGCTCCATGCCAACATGAGCTATAGGGAAATGCCTTTGGACTTCTGTATTTTCACCAGTGAAAACCCAAGAAAGAAGATGATCATTAATTTTCAATGCATGGAGAAATTAAAACTCATGCAGGCTAGGAGAACTTGTTCAAACCCATCCAGGTCATCAGTGGGAGGCTAAGCCTTGTTGCCTCTCAGTCTGGCTCCCCTGTCCTTTGTGGTCTCCTGTGCTGGCTCCATACATTCAGTAGCTGTTTAATCTCTGTGGAAACTACTTCCAGCCTGGAGTTCTACTTCCAGCAAGTTCCGGATCAGCTGTGAAGGGAGAACTGAGACACTTGTAGACAAGAGAGTTCTAAAACAAAACACCTGTCTTTCAGGCAGTTGCTGGCATCAACCATGAGGAGAAGACATGATATACAGGGGCTCTAACAGAGGAAACAGATCCCAGGAAGATGCTGGTCCAGGCTGTACCAGGTCAGATTCTGGGGAAGGCTTCTTCATCAGCATGAACAAGCAGAGAGCGAGAGACCCCGCAGGAAGGTGGGGCACGAACGGGTGACAAAGGCATGGAAAACCAAGCAATACGGCAGTTCACAATGGTGAAAGACAAAGGAAAAGGTTGCCATGTGACTCAGTTGTGGGCAGCTTCTGCCTACTCCCCAGGACATTAAGCTGTACATGTATGTAGCCAAAGTTATGGCCTATGTGTATTTGAAAGATGGGGAGATGCAAAGAATATGTGTTATATCTTAACGTTAGCCATCGCAAAGCACACCGGACACCGGAGTAAGGGAAAGGGTTTATTGGGGAACTCCCTGCAACTGTGCCAGCCAGGCTTCCCCTTGTCTGATACCTTCAGGGGGAAAACAGGAGTTTTTAGTATTTACATCCATAAAGTCTTTTGTTTCAGGAGGAGATGTGTGAAGACAAAGACCCATCTCCTTAAAAACCCCCAGCCTCAACCGGACTGCGCACTCAGCCCTCCGCCACTCTGCTGAGCCGCCCGCCTGGCCTGGCCAGGTGTATTCTCTCCACTCAACCACGTAACCCCGCTCTCCCCCAGTCTGAGCAACTGTGCACTCTCTCTCAGGCTCTGTCTGGAGAGGTGCCCATCCGTTCTAATGGATGTCCCTGCCCTAATAAACCTTGCTATTCTTGCGCGAAGACAAGGACCCTGCAGTTCTCTGGTAACAACAGCAAGTGATTGGGAAAAAAGCAGGAGTTTGGTTAAATTGTTGCAGTTATACAAAGGAATATTATTCAGCTAGGGGAAAATGCTGTTTATGCACTGATAAGAAAGATCTCGCAGGTGAATTACGCAAAGAACAATGCAGATTGTGGGCATTGTCAGGGAGAGGGTCCTGAGAAGAGCTGGCTGCTGGGCTGAGCACGGGCATTAAGAAGTGTGCAGAGACCCCTCCAGTGAGCCCGACATGGCAGCCAGGTGCAGGCTGCTACCTGTTTTTGGAAAACACAATTTTGTCAGACCGTGACAAACTTCCAGAATTGTTTCCCGCTGTGTCCCAGTCCTCCGCCTACACGGTCGCAGCAGCCTGTGCAGTGCAGAGAGCCAGGCGGTCGGGCTCTGAGCTGGGGGCTTCATTCTGGCTTGCTTGCTGGAGAAGCAGGTGGCCGCAGCTGGGGTCCGCCTCCTCCTAGCAAAGGGGCTGTCCCCAAGCTCAGCTGTCCCTCCCCCCTCCTCCCTCGTCTTCCCCCAGGCAGTGGAGCAGCTGGGTGCTCCTGGAAACTGGAAGCACCCCAAGCACAAACCCACTGCTGCTCTGTTGCTTGTGGAGCCCCCCCCCCCCCCCGACACTGAGAAGGCTGTGTCTTCACGTTTGCCCTGGAAGGAGGGGCCCACGCTCATCTCGCTGAGGCCGGCAGAGCTCTGGCCCTCGCCTCAGCTCTCCTGGGGTTACAGTGGGCCTGGCCCTGCGCATGTGTATTCTCTCCCCCCTCCCAGAAAGCCCCACCCTTACCTCATGCTAGGGGCTATGCGGAATTGCTCCTCGGGGGTGGTACAGGGGAGGACACCCACCTTGCATGCCAAGGTGGAATGCCAAAGGCACCTGCTAGCATTAGGCCCCCTAATGCATCTCTGTAGGCTGCCCATAAACAAGTCATAGACAAGTCAAGGTCAGGCTTGGCTTGTGGAATTCCTGGGATGAGAAAGCCACTGTACTCCCATGTTGAAGGAGGATGATTAAACAAGAGCACTCTGCTAAAATTAACTATGTTGTGACTGTGTTGCCGAAAGCCCGATAAGTTGCTTGCCTGTGTTGCTAACTTCTGTGTTGCCTTGAGCTGCAGCTGGTTATGTATAAAATATTGCTGAGACGCTGCAATAAACGAGCCTTGATCAGTCTTGTTGTCTTGGCTCCATTCTCTGCGCCCTTGTCCCTCTTTTCATTCCCACGCCCCCATTCAGGTTCCATTCGACTGGTGCTGCTGGCCCGCACAGGTGGCGCCCGAACAGGGACCTGGATTACGGGGAATAACGTGAGGAACCCTACCTGAAAGGCCAAGGCGACAATAGAACAATGGAAGGAAGCAGGTAAGTACCCGATTCCTCTTGCCTCCGGATAAGGTGAAAAAGGGGCATTATGGGACAAGCTCAAGGTAAGCAAGACGTGATAAAGGCTGTAAAAACTTTACTGCAGACGCAAGGAATAGGGTTAAAAAAGCGAGCCATAGAACAGTTCACTGATGCTATAGAAACAGTTTTTCCTTGGTTCGCAGAAGAAGGGGTAGTGGATGAGCAACACTGGAATTTGCTCGGAAAAGACTTAAATGCGTATTTACAAAAAAACGGGCCGGAATCCCTGCCGGTAATTACATTTTCTCTATGGTCTCTTATTAAGGAGACTCTGGCACAGCAAAAGGATAAAACACTCCTTCAGGGTGCTCTAAGTTTTCTACAGGAAAAAATAGAGGCGGCTCGGAGCCAATCTTCCCAGAGAGGTGATGAGGAAGTGGATGAGCCTCCCCAGAGTCCTAGGAAAGAGGAACCTTCTTTTCCATGGGCTCCTCCTTCGGAGCTGTCGCCATTACACACTGAGGTACTTGAATTAAAACAACAGATAACCCAACAATCTCAGTCAATAAAGCCTTCCCCTTCCGCCTTTCTAAAGTCGGGAGTTAATAAATCGTTGTATCCCGAAAAAGGTGTAGAACAAGTGATACGTGAGGCTGTCCAACGAGGAGAACCAGGGGCTGATCAGCTCTTAGGGGCTCTCCCAGTAGAAGAATTTATGGAACAGGGGCAGGCCATGAGAAGACATCACCCTGTTCCATTTAAAATTTTAAAAGACTTAAAAGCTGCCTGTGATGCCTATGGTCCTACTGCTCCCTACACTCGGACGTTGCTTGATAGTCTTGCTCAAACTGTGCTGGCTCCCGCAGACTGGAAAACTATTGCTCGTGCATGCTTGTCAGGAGCAGATTACTTATTGTGGAGATCTGAGTTCTTTGATCAATGCCGGCATACAGCCAGATTAAATGCACAAGGAGGAAATGACAATTGGGATTCTGACATGTTAGCAGGGCAAGGTGCATATGAGGATATTCAGCAGCAGGTAAGACAACCGATTGCTGTTTTTCAGCAAACTGCGGCCGCTGCACGACGAGCTTGGAATATCTTACCCACAAAGGGAGCAAAGATAGGTGAATCATTGTCAAAGACTGTCCAGGGCCCTGATGAACCATACTCAGAGTTTGTCAACCGCTTGCTACAGGTGGCTGTAAAGATATTTGGTGACCCCCAGGCAGGATTGGATTTTGTAACACAGTTAGCATATGAGAATGCTAATATACCATGCAAACAGGCTATTCGACCTTATAGAAAAAGAACTGATTTAGATGGATACATTAAAATCTGCATCTATCAGTCCATCCTATATACAGGGTCTAGTGATGGCCGCTGCCTTGCAGGGAATGTCATTACAGGAATCAGCCCGAAGGATAATAACTGATAAAAAGGGGTGTTTTAGATGTGGAAAAAAGGGTCACCTGCATAGAGACTGCCCCCAAAATAATAATAATAAAAGGAGACTCCCACCAGGGATGTGCCCAAAATGTAAAAGAGGAAAACACTGGGCTAATGAGTGCCGATCCAAAATGGATAAAAATGGCAGACCTCTTGTTGGTACTAATTTGGGAAACTGGAAGAGGGGCTCGCCCCAGGCCCCGAACCAGAACCAGAAAACCCAACAAATTTTTGGGGCCGTGACATTTGTTCCTTAGCAAAACACCCTAAATCTATCAATTCCCTCCAGAGAGCCCAGAAGGAAGTGCAGGATTGGACCTCAGTGCCACCTCCTATACAGTATTGACCCCTGAAATGGGCCCACAAGTCCTCCCTACTGGAATTTACGACCCTTGGCCAACCAGTTTTTTTGGCTTTCTACTGGGTAGGAGTAGTACAACTATGAAAGGATTGCAAGTTTTTCCTGGAGTTATAGACGCTGACTTTACTGGTGAAATAAGAATTATGGCTCAAGCCAATAATGTAATTGTAACCTTAACTCCAGGACAACGTATTGCCCAATTAATTTTGCTCCCCTTATCTCCGATTGGTAAATCCTTTTCAAATAAAAGAGGAAATAAAGGTTTTGGATCTTCTGATGCTTATTGGATACAACCTATAACTAAGGACCGACCAATGTTTTCCTTAAAACTAAATGGAAAATTATTTAAGGGCCTTTTGGATGCTGGAGCTTATGTCTCCATTATTTCAGCAGCAAACTGGCCCACAAATTGGAAAAAGGAAATTACTATGACTCAATTGCGAGGTATTGGTCAGAGTCAGGGACTAGAACAAAGTTCAGAGTTGTTACAGTGGGAAGATGAAGCAGGCAATACAGGCACATTTCAACCATATATTTTAGAAGGACTGCCCATTAACCTTTGGGGGCGAGATGTTTTGACACAAATGGGGGCTTTAATGTGTAGTCCAAATGAAATAGTTACCGCTAATATGCTTCAACAGGGCCACCTGCCGGTCAAAGGTTTAGGCAAGCAACAACAAGGCATCACATCTCCAATTACTTTAACTGTTAATCCTGACCAAAGGGGCTTAGGTTTCCCTTGATGGCCACTGATCAACCAGTGCCCCATGCGGAAAAAATAAAGTGGAAATCAGATAGATGCTCCCGTGTGGGTGGCTCAGTGGCCTTTACCACAGGAAAAGATAAATGCTGCACAGATATTGGAGCAAGAACAGTTAACAGCAGGACATATAGTTCCTTCTAATTCTCCTTGGAATAGTCCTATTTTAGTTATCAAAAAGAAATCTTGGAGATGGCAGTTGCTTCAGGACCTTAAGGCAGTTCATGCTACTATGGAAGTTATGGGGGCTTTGCAACCAAGTTTATTGCTGCCTACTACAATTCCAAAAGACTCTTATATTGCAATAATAGATTTAAAAGGTTGTTTTTATACAATACCTTTACATCCAGAAGATTGACCCCAATTTGTTTTCAGTGTTCCATCAGTAAATTTTAAAGAGCCTATGAAAAGATATCAATGAAGAGTTTTGCCCCAAGGGACGGGGAATAGCTCTATGCTGTGTCAATAATTTGTTGCTGCCACTCTCAAAAAAATTCGTAAGACATATAGTAATTTATATATTATACATTATATGGATGACATTTTGATAGCTGGACCTGAGGAATTTTTGGTGATGCAATGTCAGTTATTCACCTCTGGTCTTATTATAGCCCCTGAAAAAAATGCAATTTCAATATCCTTATCAATTTCTAGGCTTCCAATTATACCCACGAAAAATGCTTCCACAGAAAGTCACTTTGCGATTTGATTCTTTACGGACTTTAAATGATTTTCAAAAACTTCTAGGAGATATTAATTGGCTTCGTCCCCATCTTCACCTCACAACAGGAGACCTTAAACCTTTATTTGATATTCTAAAGGGAGATAGTTCCCCCAATTCCCAACGAGTGCTTACCCCCGCAGCACGGCTGGCTTTGGAAAAAGTACAACAGGCCTTATCTCAGAGTTTTGTTTCTTATACTGATTATAATCAGCCTTTAATTCTTATTATTTTGGTTACAGATTATTTACCCACCGCTTTGTTGTGGCAAGAGGCTCCTTTGCTTTGGATATATTTACAAGCTACCCCTAAAAAGAATGTCGTACCATATTATAATGCAACAGCTGAGATTATAGCTAAAGGGAGATTAGAATGTAGAAGAATATTTGGAATAGTGCCGACATGCATATGTCAACCATATACTAACAAACAGCTTATATGGCTCCTGTCTTTCACTGAGGACTGGCCTCTTGCATTAGCTTCTTTTTCAGGACACGTTCATAATAATTACCCAGCAGATAAAGTATTGCAGTTTTTACGACAACATCCCTGTGTGTTCCCATGAAACACTAGCTTTCAACCTTTAGAGAATGCTGCTTTGATATTTACCGACGGTTCCAACACTGGCCAAGTTTCTGTAATTTGTGACGGTCACTGTACAGTTATTAACACCCCTTTCTTGTCTCCACATGGTAGAATTAGCTCCTGTTGCACTTGCATTGCAGTCTACTTTGGATGTAGGGGTTAACATACACCGACAGCAAATATGTGTCTTATCAGTACCTCATTTAGAAACTTGTTCATTTTTTCCTGAGTCCTCTGCTGCTTCTCCTTTGTTTTCTTGCATATGCACTATCATTCGACAACGTACCTGCCCTTTTTTTATAGGTCATATCCGAGCACATTCTAATCTCCCTGGGCCTTTAGTAGACGGTAATCGATTAGCAGACTCTACTGAGACAGCTACAAAAGATCACGCTTTTCATCATGTAAATGCTTGTACGTTACGTTTAAAACACAAAATTACTCAACATGTTCGACAAATTGTAAAATCTTGTTCTACTTGCTCCACCCTGTACCTCCACCAGTACCTCATTATGGAATTAACCCTCGCGGTTTGTTTCCCAATCAACTGTGGCAGATGGATATCACCCACTCCATGGAATTTGGTAAACAAAAATATATACATGTGTCTACTGATACCTGTTCTGGATTTATTTTTGCTTCCTTACATACAGGTGAAGCTACAAAACATGTCATCACCCATTGCTTACAAGCTTTTGCTTCCCTAGGAACTCCAAAACAGATTAAAACTTTTAAAACTTTTTGTGCAACCTTTTCTATGTTTCATGTTACTGGCATTCCCAAGTATAATCCTCAAGGCCAAGGCTTTGTTGAACGTGCACATAATACTTTAAAGCAATATTTAAATAAAATAAAAAAGGGGGAGTATGGAGTTTCCACCCATTCTCCTAATAAATGGCTTTCACATGCTTTATTAATTCTAAATTTTCTTATATTGGACAAAGATGGTCGTTCTGCAGCTGATCGACACTGGTATCCACAAACAGTGGTGAATAGAGCAATGGTGAAAGGGAGGGCTCCTACCACAATCAATGGAATGGACCTGATCCGGTACTGGTATGGGGACGAGGGCATGTTTGTTTTTTCTCAAAAGGATGATGCGGTGCGATGGCTGCCGGAGCGGTTGGTGTGACAGGTGGATATCCTCCCAGCGACGCCCCCTCGGGACGTTGCTAACGATCGGAATCTTCCTGAAGACAGATGAATCCTGTCATTTATCCATAAACCAGGCCAATGTCACTGTCTCTGTGGGCACTCCAGTGATTTTAAATTGTTCTTGTGTATCCTAATGGGACTGGCCAAGCAGGGTTTGTGCAGTGGGTACACAACAATCAAACTGTGTTTTGTGGCGGAAAACACATAACCCGTGGGTGGTCCAATATGACCAATCAAAGAGAAAAAATACTGATTTTAGTATAACAAAATTGGCCATATAATCAGATGCAGGGGTATATTCTTGTTAATTTTGGAAAAAGAACTTCCCTAATGATGTCCTTAATGGAACCGTCAATGTCACTTTGTTAATGCTTCTTTTTCTACAGAATCTAGCAATTTTTGGTTGCATTTGGCCGCAACAACTAACACTTCTTCCTTTTGTGTTAATACAGCTGATTCTCCTTCTTGTCTTCTTACCAATAATCTTATAGGAATACCCTCTTCTAGGGAGGAGTTTACTAATATAACAGGCCTCAATATAACTTCCCTTGAAATAGATAATGTTACTTGCTTATTATTTACTGTACCACAGCAACTCAACCGCACTAACTACAGGGAATTTCATTTGTTGAGTGGGACGCAGGCTCCTAAGGGATGGGTTTTGTTATGCAGCCAATATGCCTTTACATCGTTAGCCCCTGATATTTTCCGCAACTGCTCATTGGGCCGTGTGGCCCCGATGCTGACATCCGTAGTTCCAAAGACACGAAGGCGACGTTCATTGCCTGAGAACTGTAACAGCAACCTCATCTTGATAGGAGAGGACCCTGCCCTTGCCATGGCTGTATCAGTAGTCGGTGTTCCTGGACTGGCTTTTGGAAATAACCATGGACTGCGAAGGCTTGCATGTTTGGTGACCAAATCAATTAGTCTTGCTGCTGCTGCATTATCCAGTCTGGCAGAAGAAGTGGATCAAGTTCGCTCGGGAGTACTTTTAAATCGTGCTGCTATTGATTACTTATTATTGAAAGATCATATGGGCTGTGAATTTGTACCTGGGGGATGTTGTTTTAACATTACTAACAATGTGCCATATATAGAGTCTGTTATTGATAAACTTTATCGCTTCTCGGCCTTTTGGCTAAGATCAAGTGTGTGATAAACTTAAGAGTGAAATGCAACATATGTTTATTACTAACCCACTAACATTTGGAGGGTTTCAATGGATTCATTGGTTACTAATGTTGGCTGGGCTGGACTGCTACTGCTTTTCCTACTTTGTATGGGATGTTTTCCGTGTGTTCTGTAGTTTCTGCTAACTTTACTGCAGTCTGTATGGACTGAGATTCATCATTTAAAACTTCGTACCAAACCTCCTTTGCAATCAAAATAATTGGTACTTGGCTGTATGTTTCATCTCTCGCCTAATGTCAAGCTGGAATGGTCCTCAGAGACGGGTAAGACACTCAGCATCCTGTACCAACCTAAGACAGGGCTCTAGGCCAAGCTGCCAGAGTTACCAATGACGGGTAAGGACAGGATGACTGAGGGCAACCTAAGACAGAGGCCATTCCCAATTAAATAAAAGAGGGGGAGATGTAGACAGCCCATAAACAAGTCATGGACAAGTCAAGGTCAGTCTTGGCTTGTGGAATTCCTGGGATGAGAAAGCCACTGTACTCCCATGTTGAAGGAGGATGATTAAACAAGAGCACTCTGCTAAAATTAACTATGTTGTGACTGTGTTGCCGAAAGCCCGATAAGTTCTTGCCTGTGTTGCTAACTTCTGTGTTGCCTTGAGCTCAGCTGGTTATGTATAAAATATCGCTGAGATGCTGGAATAAACGAGCCTTGATCAGCCTTGTTGTCTTGGCTCCATTCTCTGCGCCCTTGTCCCTCTTTTCATTCCCACGCCCCCATTCAGGTTCTGTTCGACTGGTGCGGCTGGCCTGCACACATCTCCCTGCATCCACGCTGTCTCTGTTCCCATTCATTCCGCAGCCTGCAGATAGAGTGGGTCTTTCTAAAAAAATCTGTGGTCTCCTCTTCTGCCCATAATCCAAATAAAACTCCTCCAGTAGCTTCCTGCTGGCCTTAACATAGACCAAAGTACCGAAGCCTCGGTAGGGCTCACCCAACACCAGCCCTGTTCTGCAGCCTCTTCTCCCAGCATCCCTTGCTCCCTGAACTCCTGCCAAGCATCTCGGCTGCTGCAGAAGCCAGGTGCCCTCCTGCTCCTGGGCACCACCTCACGTGCCCTGTCCAGAATGTTTTGTCTCCTGGACTCCAACTCCTACTTGTGCTCCCTGAGCATGTGGGAACTTTAATTTTAGATCCCTCTGTAGGATTATGTGGTTACTGGTTTCTGCCTTAGCCCCTGAGATCCATACATCTCCATTGGGTCACCCATAGCTTAGTTTCCATTTATAAAACCTGGCAGAAAGTAGGTACTCAGTACAATTAGTTGAACATATTCTTAGGTACAATGGAGAAAGAAGCCAGGCCCCAAATACCTCTTACTACCTGATTCCACTTATATTAAATGCCCAGAAAAAGCAAATCTACAGAGACAGAAAGTAGATTACTGAATGGTTGCCGGTGGCTAGGATAGGGAACAGGGGGTGGTTGTAACCTGGTGTGAGGGATTTTATTGAGGTGATGAAAGTATCCAATTGTACAACTCAGTAAATGTGCAAAAAATCATTGTGTTGTACATTTTATTTATTTTTTAAAGATTTTATTTATTTATTTGAGAGGTAGAGTTACAGAGAGAGTGAGACAGAAAGGTCTTCCATTCACTGGTTCACTCCCCAAATGTCTGCAATCAGCCAGAGCTGGGCCGATTCAAAGCCAGGAGCCAGGAACCTCCTCCCTCTGGGTGCAGGGGCCCAAGCACTTGGGCCATCTTCCACTGCTTTCCCAGGCCATCAGCAGAGAGCTGGATGGGAAGTGGAGCAGCGGGAGTGAACTGGCGTCCACATGGGAGCCAGTACCTCAGGTGGAGGCTTAGCCTACTATGCCACAGCCCTGGCCCCTGTATTGTACATTTTAAATGGGTGTTTTATGGCATGTAAATTGTACTTCAAAAAAGGTGTTCAAAAGTAAATATGGTTGGATAAATGAAAGAACATAGTTATAGAAAAAAGGCTCCTTACATTAAGTGTATCCATTTTCATTACATACCACATTTTTAAAAATTATTGTTTGTGGATATATGGCTCAATACCTCACTGTTCTTTTCAATGCATTTTCTGGATTTTAAATAATTAGGCTTCGTACATTATAATAGCTATCTCCATATACCTTTTTTTGAAAATATTTGTTGATTTATTTGAAAGTCAGAGATACATAGAGAGAGGAGAGGCAGAGAGAGAGAGAGAGAGAGAGAGAGAAAGAGAAAGACCTTCCATCTGCTGGTTCACTCCCCAAATGACTGCAATGGCCAGAGCTGAGCCGATTTGAAACCAAGAGACAGGAGCCTCTTCTGGGTCTTCCACGCAGGTGCAGGGACCCAAGCACTTGGGCCATCTTCTACTGCTTTCCCAGGCCATTGCAGAGAGCTGGATTGGAAGTGGAGCAGCCAGGACTCGAACTGGTGCCCATATGGGATGCTAGCACTGCAGGCAGCGGCTTTACTCACTACGACACAGCGCCGGCCCCTCCATATACCTTTGAGTAAGGAGAAACAGGTACAAGGGGCTTCCCCTATGACATGAGCCAGCTGATAGCAGATCTGGGATTTCCAAGAAGTCTGTATGTTAGGGATCAAGTGTCCCTGATATTTAAGGACATCTGTGACACTGACCTGGATACTCTATGACTGATCTGGATTCACTCTGGTTTCAGAAATAAGATGCACTTTAGAATGGGGACGGTTTTAGAGGTTGCTCTGAGGTTTTGGACTAACACCTTTCGCTCAAACATTCCTAGAAACAAAACCCTGGTCCCTCTCCAGGAGCTCCGATACCACAGAACCCTTCTGGAGGACTGGTCTGGATTCAGTTACGCTTACCTGGAAGCAGACCTGAGCAAGGATGTTCGTGCAGGTAGAAGCTTGGGGAGGGGCAGCAGGGAGGCCGTGGGGAGATGCTTCCGGGGATGAGCTACCATGGAGAGACAACGGTTCCCGCCGTGGGCAGTCCTGGTGGAGCAGCCACTGAGAATGAGACCCTGAGGGCTGGGACACTGACCAGCTGACTCCTACCCCTGGAATCCACTCCCCTGAGGCTCCACGGGGCGTTTCTAGGGCTCTGGAGAAAACTCTTCATGGAAAAGCAGAGAACGAACAGCACCTGCTGCTTGTCAGGTGAAACAAGCTGGCGTCAGAGGTGGCCTGAGCGGCATAACTCACGGCCGTCGGTCCAGGGCGTCTTTCAAACGAGACTCCGTGACCAGTGGCCACACAATGACATCGACTCCCACTGCTGTTTTATATAAAGTGTTTTTATTAGTGAAACATTTCATTGCATCAAGAGGAGCAGGAAACAAGTCAATCAGATGAAATGAACCAGGTTTGTAGGCTACATGAAGTGCGTTCTGATTAGTGTTTTCTTTTACAGGCACAGGCCACTTCCTGCAGTCACCCTGCCCAGAAGGCCCCGTCTGGGGATCCCTGCTGCAGAACTCAGACCTCAAGCGATTTCAATTCAAACTCAGCCCCCTCTAAGTAAGAACCCCAATAGGGGTTAGTCATGTAGTACTTGTTCCACTTGACCCTTAGTGCTCTTCCTAGAACACGAGGCAAGAAAGTGTAGTGGGGAAAAATATGGAGCTGAAAGTGACAAAGCCCATGTCCTGCCCCGGGCGCTGCTCCCAATGTTCCCTGAGAGGAGTGAGTGAAGCTCTCTGTCTCGGTTTCTCTGGAAGTTGGGCATCACAGGTTGGGCCACCTGCATTCTGGGATCCTGACAATGCTGACAATGGGGGGAGGGGGGTTCTTTCCAGGATAATGGCTGCAAGAGAATGAGCACGAGGAAGTTTATTTTCAACCTAAAACCAAATTGGAACATTCATTCTTCTGAACCAAGTCAGAATTCTGACTTCAGTTTTTGGGTTTGTGGGGGCCTTTTGGAAGGAAAGTAAATCAATGTGATTGTAAGCCAAGTACCTATTCAGAATCAGACACAGACATGCCTGTGCGAAGTTCAGGCTCAATGTGTGCACGATTCACTGCCATCCTCCACTGCTTTTACAAATGTCCCTTCAAGGACGGTTACATCCTGAACACAGGACTGAACCAATGAGCGTGCACTGGCTTACCAATTTGATTAGCGTGGATAAGTAGCGGCAGGAGTTAGGCATGGCAATTATCTCGTTGAATACTGATACATTCCAAAAATAGTAGATGTTTAGCATTCCTGAAGACCAATTATTTTCAGTTTTATTTTTTACATTTTGGCAATTCGGGGCACCTAAAAATCCTACCTTGATTTATCGAGAAGTCGAGAGCTGAATGAATCCACCCTTCAGGAAGGGTAACCTGTCACATACTGTGTTAGTGTAGAGAAAGGGAAGACTGGATGTGCTAAGCTCAAGGGACCTTTACCTGCATAAAGGGAGAAGCAGCTATGAAGGCCAGGGCTTCCTCTTTCATTTGCTTACACCAAAATCCAGTCTTAAACAAAGAAGCTTCTAGAATGATTCAGTAATTAAGAAATTCTGTAAGCACTGCGCCAGGTTAACTATACCGGCTTCTCAATTGAAAATGAGTGGTGACTTCTGACAATCAAAATGCCCTACGATCTGCTTGAATGCTTAACACCGTGGTGTTCGGTGGAGCCCAGTGCTCCGGCTGAGGCCACACCGAAAGCCAAGGAGACTTCTGAGTTCTGCTTCTGTTCCCAGAAGACCTTGCCTTCCAGCACTTTCGTGTAATATTTTCAAGCCTCATCATGCTGTCGGCAAAATGATTGTCATGGGAAGTGTAGGGCGCGTTTTTCTCTGTTCAGTGACAGCAAGTCCAAAAAACACTGGAAGAAACCCAATCTGAGAAAAGATCGGATTAAAAAAACTATTTCAAAGCTACAAAGAAGCCTTGCCCAGAAGAAATGTCACTGTGGTCTAGTCAGACAGAAAGTTCCGTGTAACTTAGTCTTTGGGTGGATGGATTTCCTATATTCCAGTTTTACAAATAATCACTCACTAGTACTGGGAAGTACTCAATAAAATTGCAACCAACACAGAAGCAAGGTTGGCAGGTGACTGGGGAGGTTACTGATTGCATTCTCCCAGAAGCATCTTCCTACATCAAGATCATTGTGACTAAAACCACACCACTTAACTGTCCACAAGTGCTGTAACTAGCAGGGAGCCCTGCTCTACACGAAACAGCTGTACTCACCATCCCCAGCATTACGTAGGCATCACTTACACATCTCGGTTCACAAAAGTTCAAAGTTCACCACTTCGCCTTAGGAGTCCCAACCCACCCAGTCCCTTCCCTGCCAGGCTCCTACCCAGTACAGAGCAGAGTTCTTTTCCCGGGGGAATTATGAACTGAAGATGAGCATAAAAGGCAATACGTAGTATCTTAAAAAGCAGAAAGCAGGTGCGTTAGAATGGTGATTTGGATGAGGCTACCAGTGTACCCTGGGTTCCAAACTCTTATTTACTTCAGTTTTGGGAGTGAAATGGAGGAACAGAACACAAAATGGTACACATGGATTCTGAGCCCAAAGTTTGGTAAATGAAGCAAACTGAGTAAGGTTAGACCAAGCAGCACAAAAAGTGGTGCAGAGACATTAAATCCACAGCAGTGCTCACAGAGTTCTGGAGCTACCAACACCCAACGACAACAAAAAACTAAAGGAGCTCATTAAATACCTGCTAGACACATGAGAAAACAATTTCAGAGCACGTGATTTTATGAAGCACAATGGCCAGCATTGTCAGCCCGTCTGTCCATCAACCTCTGGCCAGAATGCTCGCAACACCTGCCGGCACGGCGTCTTCCCTCCCTTCCCCAGGCCACAGCCCGTGAGGACGCGGAGGCCGTGCCCAGCTGTGGTCTAGGTCAGGACCACGCAGGCTGAGTGCCTTCTCCAAGCTCAGCGGTGGTCCCCGTCCACTTAGGTTCTTATGAGAGGCGCTCTTTCATCTGCCGTTCCCTGAGACAGAGGGGCAAACACGCAGGGAATCAGATGTTGATGGCACAGGCTTCTCCCCCAGGTGTGAAAAGCTGGGGCAGGGATGGAGGCTGAGGAAGGTGGGAGGAGAGACTGATAGGAGGGAGGCTTGCTCCCCCTCCTCTCTTCCCTTCCGTCCCCTCTGCCCCCTCTTCTCTCTCCTCCCCCCTCCCCTCTCCCAGCACCTTATTCTTTAAGACTCAGCCCTGACCTCCTCCAGGAGGCCTTCTCTGACCACCCCCTTGCCCCATGCCCCAGCAGCGCCTGTCTGCGCTGGCCCAGGTCCCCCCTCCCTGCTCTCACACCTACTAGAGAATGGTGTCTCAGAGGTGGTAGGTCCTCAATAATGACTTGCAGAACCCCTGAAGATGGCTAACTGCAGGTGAGATAATTCACACCTTCATGCTTCCCTTGGGGTCCGGCAGTAATGCAACCACAAAATCACCGTGCCCAGCAAAACCCCCCCAGAATCCATCCTCATGCCCGGCTGACAGCCCTTCAAGGAAGCACAGCTGAGGCATTGCCCAGGTAAAGTCACACATAAGGGAGAGGTTCCTTCAGCCGGTACTTACCTCATCCATCGACCCCTGTCCTCGGCACGCAAGCCAGGTGAAGACCAAACCCAGGAGCACACCCAGGGCCATGATGATGTAGGGGACGTTGGTGATAATCAGAGTCGTGTTAATCACAGACTTGAGTCGCCTTGCAGACTCTTTATCAAGGAGAACACTCTGGAGGGGCAAGAAGACAGGGTTCCCTTGGAGACCGTGGTCCAGGCTGCAAGGGTTTTTTTCTTTTTTTGCTACACCTTTCTTTCAAATCATTAGTCACAATTTGCATGTGCCCTTCCCTTACACACCCGAGTATCCGGGGGGCATCTATGCATCCATCTCTTTTTTTCTGAAGATATTGATTTCTCTTAACACAGGTTGGAAAAAGGAGGGGGAACACACGCAGAAATACCGATAATATCATCTTCTGTTTTGTATCACACAATCCCAACTCATCCTTCAGCCCGGTTAACGGCCCCTCGCTAAGCTTCCATCTCACAGGCATCACCTGGGGATCTCCCAGTGACTGAGGTCTTTGACAGCACGATGCAGCCTCAGCCACCTCCACGCTGGGATCAGCACCCAGCACCCAGCACCCAGTAGGTCCCTGCTCAATGACTGTCCAGCTATCAGAATGAATGAGTGAAACTTTCAAAACAATGGTGGGTAGGCAGGCGGTTGGCCTACTAGTGAAGACACCTGTGTGCCACATCGGAGTGCCTGAGTTCAAGTCCCAGCTCCCAGCTTTCTTCTGTTTCAGACACTGAGAGGCAGCAGGTGATGGGTCAAGTACTCATCCACGGGTGAGGCCCTGGATTGAGTTCCTACCTCCTGGCTTCAGTCTGGCCCAGCCCTGGCCATGGTAGGCATTTTGAGAGTGAACCAGAGGGTAGGAAGTCAATCTTTCTCTCTCTCTCTCTCTTTCTCTATTTTTTTAAATGGTGTATAAATATATAAATGTTCTCTTGGATCCATTATGAAAGTATGACTTTTCTCTTGGTTACAGCTACGGTAATGAGGGCCAGCGAGTGTCGAGGAAGCTGTGGGACAAGGGAGAACTCGGGCATGCTGACAACTAAGGAAGTGTCCTGGAACAACATTTCTGCATCCAGAGCCCAGGGATCATCACCCCCGCGTCCTAGGTAAGGGATCTGAGGGATTTCTTTCCATAAAACTGCGGGCAGCAATTCCTCCTTAGCTTAGGCTTCATTTTCACTGCACTGAGCAGCAGGCCTGGGCTCTCGGGCAGCTCTTGCAGTAATGGGCCGGGGCCCCTCTGGCTCAGTTTCCTCCTCAGTCCGAAGGCAGAGGGGACGCCTCTCTCTTCCTAGAGGAGGAAAATCAAACTCTTTCCAGGAGGCAGCCAAGGCACAAGGCTTCACTCCCTGGCCCTGCGCTCAATCTACTTCTCAACGAAGACGTGAAGCAAAAGTTGTGAGGAGGGGCCCTCCGCTGAGCAAGGGCTACAAACACGAGCAGGCAGAAAAGGGGCCTTGTGCATCTTCGGAAACTCTTATTTACATTCCCGCCCCACACACCACACAAGGGTCCCTCTAAAAATTCACGGCCAGTGTAATCAAAAGAGACGTTTATTTGGGTGCAAAAACGTCTTGCAATTTCCGTGAACTTTTTGAGGACCTTGTGTAAGGATGGCCCGGAAGTAATAACAAGCAGGTCCTAAACATTGGCAAGTGCACGAGCAGGAAGCAGGAGTGGAGCAGCCAGGACTCAAACCAGCCACTCCAATATGGGATGCAGGTGTCCCAATCCAAGCAGCAACTTAACCCTATACCGAATGCTCACCCCTGTCGCCTGCATAAGTAAATAAACACAAACACTTTTTTAAATAAACTTTTCCCTCTTTTTTAATAACTTCAGTTAGGCAGAGCTACAAGAGCAGATGTCACAGTGGAAGTTTTCCAGGATGGGACAGCTACAGCATACAGGTGTCTCCCACTGGGAGGACTTACCTCGTTGAGATACATCACTGGGAAAACCATGGTTCTGATGTCCCCTGTTTCACTACGAAGACAAAGAGTGAGATTATTTCATAGTCATCCTTGTCCTGGCACACTCACCCGGACAGACACCTGTGCATGGCAACTATAGCGCATTGACTTCATTAAATTACCTGGAATCCACTGCAGGCTTCTTCGCTGTCTTTGCAACTACAGATCAATTGGAAGTCAATGGCAGCCTAGCAGCGCACATACTGCACATTTATTATGTCATGTTTTTATCAAAACAGAAGATACTGAAAGCAAATTCTTCTCCCCAGAGTGAGCACAGGGAAGACCACAGCCAGCCCAACAATGTTGATTCCTCAGAATGTTCTGGAATTAGGCGGTGTACCAGCTGTCTTCAGAACAAGGGCCAGTGGGGGCTGACCACGTGTCAGCCCAGCCCTGAGTGTTTGGAGACATTACCACATTCAATTCTTACAGCAGTCGCACACAGTAAGTACTAGGGTCTCAGGTTCACAGAAGACAAAATTGCAGCTCAGAGAGGCTAGGTAATTTGTCCAAGGTCACCAGGAGTAAGTGGTGGAGCCAGCATTGTTACTCTGATTCCAGGATTCCATCTCCTAACTGAATAAATGATGCAAGGGTCCTTCAAAAAGTTCACGGAAAATGGAATGAAAAAACGAGTTCAGGGGTAGATGTCTGGCTTAGCAGTCAATACGCCACCTGAGACACCCACATCTCAAATCAGGGCGCCAGGTTTTCAGCCCCAGCTCTGCTGATCCAGCTTCTTGCTGATGTACACCCGGAGGCAGTGGGTGAGCGACCCCCAGATGACAGCTGTCTTTCTCTCCCCCCTTCTCTCTCTTCCTCTTAAATAAATAACATTTAAAAGTACTTTATAACAATGCATCATTTAAAAAAGGTAAGGTTTTTTGGTGCAAAGATGTTGAAATCCACGCATAGGTTTTTCATCACATATATTCCCCATGAACTCTTTGAAGGCCTTTTATACTGTCCGAGAAGCTGGCAAAAGGGATTCTTACAAACCACTTTTGCTTCTTAGTAAGGTCCATGACATGGAGGGTTAAATCTGGCCCATTCCATTAGCAAAAGAGACCACTTTTCATTGATTGGCAGGTAGCTGGAGGATATTATATATAGTTTTGCATCTTGTTCTTTTTTTATTCAACATTGTAGTTTCCAAAAGATTCCCACTGCACAGTCTGAGCTGCACTTTTACTTAGGGAGCGGGCTGAAGATGGAGCAGAAGAGGAAAGGCTGGATTCAAGAGCCTGTTTTCATTGCCCAAATGAGAGCTTGTTGCTGGCGCCAGGGAGGACCCATGAGAGCAGAGAGGAGGAGAGGCAGCCAGAGTCCCGGTGGGCGAGGGGACTGCTCAGTGGCATCCACGCAACCCCATTCCCTGGATGAGACCCAGCACATCACTTAACCTCTGTGCCTCACTTTGCTCATCTGCAAAATGGGGGCAGTGCCGACTCCAAGTTGCTGCATGCAAAGTGCTTAGAACAGTGCCTGAGCCATGGAGAGCGCCTGCAGTGCTTGATTAAATACAACCAGGGAACGCAAGACCCGGGCAGCCACGGAAGAGCGGATCGTGCCCTGGCCCTGAGGGGCAGTGGGGGCAGAGTTCAAGCGGGCTGTGCTCCTCTCCTACATCAACCCTCGGGAAAGCCACCGTAGCAAACGACTCTCCGCCTCCGTAGAGGGAAGTGGAACTTACAGGAAGTCATCTAATTTCTTGACATAAATGTTGATCTGGAACCTCTTGGCTGCTCGTAGGATAATTCCAGTCAACTGCAAATCAGAGACGTGAGAAGGAAACGTTAGGACTGATGGAACTGCAGACAGAGCTCTTTCACTGGGGCACGCTTTCTGTGTGGTCCTGATAAATGGGCGGCCATGACCGTGACTGGTGGGCAGAGCGGGACAAGGAAAGCGGATCCTCAGAACAGAAGAACTGTGGGTTGGCTTGGGTAGACCAAGGCTTCTCGAACTTCAATATGGACGTCGGTCCTTGGGAAGCTCATAAAATACAAACTCGGATTCAGATTCGGATTCGGACTAACAAGCTCCCAGGAGGCTGCCACTTCGAGCAGCCAAGTCCCAAGGACTCCAGCCGGACGGGGATGCCATAGCTCCCTGCTGGCTCTGGATCTGCAGGCAGCTGTCAGAGGGCCAGGAGGAGGAGGGCGGTCTCCGCCGGAGAATGATGCCCAAGTCCGGCGCCCACCCACAGAGCCCACGCGAGGCTGCAGTACTACCTCCCCAGGCCAGCTCCTCCCCGGCCCTGAGGTTAGGCACTGTGCTTTCTCCTGGTGACAAGCACCACTCACACTCTGGATGAAAGGGCACTGACTGATGGCTACGAGAAAAAAGGGAGCAAGCCACAGCGGACCTCATTGGCCGAAGGGTAAGATCCCTGGTTTCTCAGATACAACAGCCAGGAATGTGGCCACGACTGAGGTGCCCCGTGCAGCGTGGTGTTGAAAAAATGCTCTCATACTGCTTTAGTGTTCCTTGGTGCCCAGAGCCTCCAGAACCAAGAATCTTAGCTCTGGTCGAAGTTCGACAGTGACAGGCTCTCCCGGTACCCACATCCTGGCAGTATGGTCTTAGTTTTCTCCTCTATGAGTGCAGGGTTAAAGTGGATGTATGGGGCCCGCATTTGGTGTAGTAGGTAAAGCCACCGCCTGAGATGCTGGCATCCCATGTGGGCGCCAGTTCGAGCCTCAGCTGTGCCACTTCTGATCCAGCTCCTTGCCATGGCCTGGGAAAAGCAGCAGAAGATGACCCAAGTCCTTAGGCCCCTGTACCCACATGGGAGACCTGGAAGAAGCTCCTGGCTCCTGGCTTCGGCCTGACTCAGCCCTGCCTGTTGCAGCCGGAGGATGAAAGATCAATTTCTCTCTCTCTCTCTGACTTTTAAATAAATAAATCTTTAAAAATAAATAAATACATAAATTAAAAGTGGATGTGTCTGACACTTTTAAAATTAGTAAGATCCTTCAGTAAACTGCCAAAGATACCTGTAGAGGGGTTTGCCAAAAGAGAAGGAAGCTCATTTACGTATGGAAATTTACAACCTACTTTTCCACGGGTGAATTTACATATTTAAATTTCCATGTGTAAATTTAAATCGTCCTGGTGGAGAGAAGCAGGAGGGGTCTCTTGCTCCTTAGGCGTCTGTGCCCTGTGGGAGCAATGTGAGTATGCACAGGGTGGGCCACACAAGTCTGAGTGGGTTACGTGGCTCCAATCTCAGGGGTCTTCAGGGACTGCATTCCCATGGCTGCTTTTTTGTTAAAAGCAGGCTGGCTGTATTTCTGCATATGAGGTCCCCAGCATTGTACTGACTGCACCTCAACTAGCACTGAGCTGTTTGCCCCCCGTGAACACGTCCATGCAAGGCGGATAGCGTGCTTCTTAGGCATGCTCAGGGCTGCACTAGCGAGCACTGTGCAGAGAGAACGGAACACAGGCTCCTGGCGGGGAGGGGTGTGTACTCACGGGATTAATGTCCACAAAGGTCTCGTGGTCTTCCTTGTTTGGATGCATGCCTCCTATGGCAGAAACAAACCTCTCATCTGCTTGGTAAAAGTGTGGGAAAGACATGATAATGGGAGCACCTGCAGTTTAGGAAAAACAGAAATGAATGATGGTATCCTTAAAATCTAACATAAACACAAACTTCCTGACCACACACCTCGTTCCGAAAGGGGAAAAATGATATATACACATAAATAAAAGTGTGGGGGGGAAACGGAGCCGCGGGTTAAGCTGCTGCCTGCAACCCTGGCATCCCATGTGGGTGCCTATTCGAGTCCTGGCTGCCCCACTTCCAATCCAGCTGCCTGCTGATGGCCTGGGAAAGCAGTGGAGGATGGACCAAGCGTTTGGGTCCGTTTACGCCTGTGGGAAACCTGGAAGAAGCTCCTGGCTCCTGGCTTGGGCCTGGCCCTGCCCTGGCCATTGCAGCCACTTGGGGGAGTGAACCAGAGGCTGGAATATCTCTGTCTCCCTCTCTGTCTCTCCTTCTCTCTTTCTGTAACTCTGCCTTTGAAATGAATAAAATAAATTTGTAAATAAATAAACAAACAGATAGGGAGGAGGGGTAGGCTAAAATACCATCCTGTATCTCCTGGCTCAGAATTTATATTTTATTTCCTGAGCTCATTTGTCACTGTATTACTTAATTTCACATTATGTATTGAAGTCCTGGCTAAATTATTCACTCTTCAACAAACATTTACTGAACGTGGAGAGTGCTTTGTGGACGTCATTTTAACAAGGCCACCCACAGCCCTGTGAGGGTCTCACTGTTACCCTCATTTTGCATTTGGGGAGGGTCCCAGGAGTTACACCACCGGCCCAGGGACAGGACATCTGGCGGTCGGGCCATGGAGGCTGAATGTGAACTGAAGGAGCACGCGTTCCCTCTACCCTTCTCTGCAGTGAAGGTACTGTCTCTTCTGCTTTGTGCTTCATTCTACTTTTTCAGTTGTTTTAGCAAAGGGCCTTGTTCTCCTGGCTGTGGACACAGAACCCTTCCAGCGCTGCTCTCTGGCTGTGCCCTACGCCCAGCCTCTGACCAGCCCACACAAGTGCTGTGGGTTTTTCTTCCTTTCTTGTCCATTGTAAGAACCAAGAGGGAAACAAGTTATTACAGGAAATCCGTGCCAGACCTGGCTACTGAAAAGGAAAGAGGGACCCAACAGTGCTGCTGGGGAGATGTATTTTTGGAGAAAGGAGTTTGTTGGGAAATAATTCAAATTTGCTCGCACAACCACCAGCCCATGGCCCATGGCATGCACCATCTCTCACATTGCAAGTGCTTGGCCTATCACTGCTGAGTAGCTTTTTAAAAAGATTTTTATTTATTTATTTGAATGGCAAAGTTACAGACAGAGAGAGGGAGAGGGAGAGGGAGAGGGAGAGGGAGAGGGAGAGGGAGAGGGAGAGGGAGAGGGAGAGAAAGGGCTTCCATCCTCTGGTTCACTCCCCAGATGGCTGCAATGGCCAGACCTGAGCTGACTGCCACAGTTAGAAAGACAGGCCACCGAATGCCTTTCTTATAAGGCTGCTGTGAGCAATTTTGCAGCCTAGGACCGTCACAACCAAGAAAATCCACCTGCCAGTTGTACCCGTGATAGCTCGGCCTCACTCACGGACACAGGGGCAGAGTAGCTCAGAGGCTAAGGAACACGGGGAAACTGTGGCCAGCATTTAAAACGAACTCTGCTTCACCATCTCTGGGAATCTTTGCCACCATAGGGACTCTCAGGGGCCAGCACTGTGGCGTAGCAGGTAAAGCCAATGCCCAAGACTCTGGTATCCCATGGGGCACTAGTTCGAGATCCAGCTGCTCCACTTCCAACCTAGCTCCCTGCTAGTGCACCTGGGAAAGCAGTGGAGGATGACTCAAGTGCTTGGGTTCCTGCACCCATATGGGAGACCCAGAGGAAGCTCTTGGCTCCCGGCTTTAGCCTGGCCCAGCCACAGCCATTGTAGCCACTGAGGGAATGAACCAGTGGATAGAAGTTCTCTCTTTCTCACTGTCTCTCCCTCTCTCTGTGACTCTGTCTTTCAAATACATAAAAAATTAAATCTTTAAAAGAAAAGATAGGGACTTATTTAATTTTTAAAGATTCATTTATTTGAAAGGCAGGGTTGCAGAGAGGCAGAGAGAGAGAGAAAGAGAGATTGAGAGAGAGAGAGATTGAGGAGAGAGAGGGAGAAAAAGGTCATCCATCCCCTGGTCCACACCTCCAAAATGGCCCCAATGGCTAGAGCTGTGCCAATCTGATGCCAGGAGCCGGGAGCTTCCTCCAGGTCTCCCACACAAGAGCAGGAGCACAAGGACTTGGACCATCTTCCACTGCTTTCCCAGGTCATAGCAGAGAGCTGGACCGGAAATGGAGCAGCCAGGACTCGAACTGGCACCCAAACGAGATACCGGCACTGCAGGAAGCAGCTTTTCCCGCTATGCCACAGTGCCACCCTGATAGGGATTTTTTTAAAGGTGAGTTGTCCAGTGTTTTCTCCCAGCATGGCTTGGAATGTGAACGCGTTCAGTGCCTCACATGTATTAACCACATGTACTACCATGTAAAGAGAACACCACGTACCCAGTGACACCTCACAGTCACACACAGTCACGGCGTTGCAACTACCAAGTCTTCTAACACCACAACACAGCATTCTCGATTCAAAGCGCATCACGGAAAAGCCAACCTTCTCCTTTTTTTTGAAAGGCAGAGTTAGACAGTGAGAGAGAGAGACAGAGAGAAAGGTCTTCCTTCCGTTGGTTCACTCCCCAAATGGCCACTACTGCCGATGCTGCGCCGATCTGAAGCCAGGAGCTTCTTTCTGGTCTCCCATGCGGGTGCAGGGCCCAAGGACCTGGGCCATCCTCCACTGCCTTCCCGGGCCATAGCAGAGAGCTGGCCTGGAAGAGGGGCAACCAAGACAGAATCCGGCGCCCCAACCGGGACTAGAACCGGGGGTACCAGTGCCGCAGGCAGGGGATTAGCCTAATGAGCCGCGGCGTAGGCCTAACTTTCTCCTCTCCATAGCCATGCTATGAAAGCTGACTCTGGAGAAGTCCGGACGCCCCTTTCCATGGCACCGACCACGCCCACTCCTTGTGCACCCCCCCACGCCCGGGTCCCTCCCCGAGCGCTCACCGTCCTTGCAGATGCTGGCGTTGAGCACGCCCGAGCCCAGGCAGTTTCCCTGCGGGAGACAGAAGCCGGCGTTCTCGGAGGTGTTGGCTAATATTTCTGCAGGCAACTTGTACCGGAAGGCAGGCACTCCCTGGACACTCTCGAAGCCGCTGAAAGTGATGTACACTGACCTGGGAGGATGCGAGGAGAAACCGTCAGCGCAGGCTCCCTGTGGCCAAGCCAGCACCCAGACAGGCAGGCGATGGCAGCTTTCAGGGCCACCTGGGGTAGGCGCACTCTCCGAGTGCAATAAAGCTGGAGGTGGGTGGTCCTGGAAGACGTGTAAGAGGTAGCCACTGTGGCAGTGCCCCAACAAGGCCAAGAGAAAACAGAACAGGTGGGGGAAAGTAACACTGGAATGATGACACATTAAAAAAAGAGCGAGCGAGCCCAAGCACTCCAATAGAGGATTCTGCATTTTAAGAGGTGTCTTAACCACGGCACCAAATGCCTGCCCCAAGTTTTCTTCTTTGAACCAGACGTGTGGGTGCATCTCTCGTACAACAAACAACGGACGTGGGAGTTGCCTTCTGTTACACACCCCACCCTGAGAGCCTTTAGTTCTCTTTTCTCAGATTTACTTATTGATTTGAAAGGCAGAGTTCCAGAGAGGGGAGAGACAGGGGTGGGTGGGGGAGGAGGAGGGGAGAGAAGGAGAGAGAGAGAAAGATTGAAACCTTCTATCTGCTGGTTCACGCTCCACATGGCCTCAAAGACCAGAATTCTATCCAGGCCTCCCCCATGAGTGGCAGGGGCCCAAGCACTCAGGCCACCTTCCAATGTTTTCCCAGGCACATCAGCAGGGAGCCGACTCAGAAGCAGAGCCGTTCGGACTTGAACGAGCACTCATGTGTGATGTCTGCATTGCCGGCAGTGGCTCAACCCACTACACCACGATGCCGGTCCCAGTATTTTCTTAATAAAATGTTCCAGACAAACAGGAAGATAGAAAAAAATATTTTAACAATGCCTCTGTACCCTCCATCAAATGAATAATAATAAAAAAATGTTATAGACCCAAACAGAGCTCTCCTTATAGTGCTCCTGGTTTCATTCTCTCTCTCTCTGCCTAAGGAACAGTGTGTTTCATCCCCTTGCAGGCCTATGTACTTCACACATGCATCCATAAATGAGCAATGTGTGGCACCGTTGGCTGTTTTAAACATGCAAGCAGCAAACCATATCCCTTTCTGTAACTTGCTTCTTCACTCAGCATGACAGTTAACATTTATTACATTAACATACACAGCTCTGATTCTGATTTTAAATCCTGGGTGCTATTGCAACATGTGAGTGTACTACAATTTGCTTATATGCTCCTTTATGGAGGCATGTGGCTTGCTTCCAGCTTGCCAGCATGACAAACAGCATTGCAATGGGTGTTTCCCTGTTGGTCTCCTTGCATGCACATGACACATAGAGCGCTGAGGCTGGGAGCCCACCTGTGCAGGCACTGCAGCGGTCTCTGGCTCTCCCAACAGCGCCATGTGGCTCTTGCAAGTGTTTATGCCACACAGGAAAGTCTTTCCTCCGTGCCAAATTTTTAAAACTTCCCATGGCCCTTCTGGGTTCCACTCGTTGCACTCAATACACTTTCTCTCCCTTCAGGTCTGTAATAAACATGTCCCAGCTGAGCTGCTGGCTGGAGGGAAGGGGGACACACCCTGTGCAAGCTGAAGGGGGTTGTTGCAGTGCACGGACAGCAAGGCCCGAGAGGTGGCACGAGTTCCAGCACCAGAAGGGAGGCACAGCACTTGGTGACTGAATAAATACGAGAGAGAGGAGGGAGACTGGGGGGCGGGGGAGGCACTGACGTCTCTGGCATGACTGTCAGGGTGGCAGGTGCAATTAGACACGAGACCCTGGAGGAGCGAGGACGTGGAACCAGTGCTGACAAGTGCCACTAAGTGCCTGGGCGGCGGAGCTGCAGGAGGAGCCTGCGGGCGTGGGTGGCTGTGTGGGCCTCCTGGCTCCGGCCACAGTTTGCCGGGGGAAGGAGCAGACCAGCCACACGGGGACTTAATCCGCTGCACTCGGAGAGAACGGAAGGCAGGAGGGGGGAGTGAGAGTGGACACGATGAGCTGGAGGTTATAGCCACACAAACCTCTATACACTCTGCAACAGACTCTAGGGTCACTTGTTTAGCGTCTGTGTAGTGCCGACTGGAAGAAGGCGGCCAGGTCGGACTTCATGCTGGGTGGAACAGCCAACACATACTGTTATGTGGCCATGGTACGGACCCCAGGCCCAGTGGTTTATCCACAGCATCTCATCTGTCCGTGAAACAGCCCCTGTGTGTAACTGCTTCTCGCCTTGTTTCACAGGTGAGGGAGGGGAGGCACTGCGAGTTTAGTAGCTTGCCCACGGTCACACAGCTCTCAGTGGCGGCACTGAGGTGACACCAAGGCAGGCAGGCTCGGGTCTGGGCTGCGGAGCCCTGGCCACCAAGGGCCCTTCAGACAGCCCGGGAAAAGTAGAATTAACAGACAAGTTTATTCTGGAGCAGACCATGTGAAATCCGTGCCTAAGAGCAGTCTTCAGGGAGTTCAGGGACAATGCACATGACGCAAAAATCTGAGCATGGATTTCAATTTTTTTTTTGCATCAGAATAAGTCTCTCTGAATTCCATTTTCTATGACGTTTTTGAATTTCGCTTGTATGGTCTCTAGATGCACCGTAAGCCTTTGTCACAAAAGCATCTATGCATAATATATGATAATATTATCTACATATATTCCTTAGGCTCAAAGACCTATCTCTTAAGTGAACCGGTGATGGAAGATCTCTCTCTCTCTCTCTCTCTGCCTCTCTGTAACTCTGCCTTTCAAACAAATAAATAAATCTTTTTTTAAGAAAGCCCAGGCTTTGAAAGTCCTTACCTGCAGAGATCAGATGGGAAGACATAGAGGACTTCATCGCTGGTGACGAGTGGGTGAAAAGAGTCGCCATCTGTGCCATTGATCATGTTGCACTTGTCCGTGGCCCACCAGTCGAGTGCCCTGGAATGGATAAGCATGGTGGGCAGGGGGGAGGGGAGGTGCTTTAGGGTTGTGCCTTCTCCTGTTTTCACCGCAGCCGGCCGTCCCCAGTGTCTGACCCACACACGTGTAGGCAGAAAAAGCAGACCCCCACCAGAGAGGCAGCCGCATTCCAACACGAGCACTCGGAGGCCGGTGGGCGTCTGCAGCGGGGTTCTGGCCATGAGGCATCCGTTCTCCCTCCTACTAATAGCCCTGAGCTCCCTTCCTTTCTTGCACTGTGAACTGAAAGAGCAGGTCATCTTTGTTTCTGTTACACTTGGTTGCAGACAGACAGAGAGAAAGCACCCATCTGTTGGCTCACTCCTCAGGCACCCACAGCATCCAGGGCTGGGACTGAGGGCGGGAACTCAATGCAGGTCTCCCACAGGTGGCAGGAACTCAGTCACTTGCATCGTCACTTTTGCTGCTCGGGTCTGCATTAGCAGGAAGCTGGAGTCAGGAGCTGGAGCCAGGGCTTGAACTCAGGCACCCCGATGCAGGATGCTGGCATTTTAACTGCTAGAGCAAACACTCACGCTGGATTTTACTTTAATGAAAGGTGTTTTGGGAGGCTTTCATTGGTTCCATCCTACAGAATGCTACAATAACAAACTCAAGTGCATTTCATCTTCAGATGAAAATACATCTGGGGATGGAGTTGTGGCGTAGTGGGTTAAGCCGCAGCCTGCAATGTCAGCATCCCATGTGGGTGCCGGTTCAAGTCCTGGCTGCTCCACTTCCAGTCCAGCTCCCTGCTAATGTGCCTGGGAAAGCAGAGGGAGATGGCCCAAGTGCTTGGGCCCCTACACCCATGTGGGAGACCCAGATGAATCTCCTGGCTCCAGGTGCTCTCTCTCTCTCTCTCTCTCTCTGTAACTCTGCCTTTCAAATAAATAAATCTTTAAAGAAAATACACCAACAGCCCAAAAAATTGGAATTGGAATTAAATTAAAGAAGAACCTCTCCCTTGCATCCTTCAAAGAAGTAATGATTTGCAAAGCACTTTGAGCTGCTACACAGTTTTGGACGAGAAACTTTTCACTGCCTGTAGTCCACACCTGGACATGACAAGTCTACAAATAATTAATATTTAATTTACCAAGTGTATAGCCATCAATCTGATTTGTAAAATTGTAACTACAATACTAATTACATATTTATACCTTTTCATCAAAAAATGAGTGCTAAAAATTTTTCAGACAATGCAGAGGTAACTATTCAGCTTAATTTAAAAAATTGGAAAAAAATCCAACGGATAAATCACTAGACTTACGTTTTTCCATTCCATTCCACAATCTTTGTAAAGTTAAGGTAACTGTCTTCTCCGGTGAGGAACACATAGTCTCCGTCATTAGTCCCGTTTTTCTGAAAATAGGTGGATATGGTCACTTTACAGCGAGGTGGTGGCGGGGTGCCCCGTTGTTTGGCCAAACACCAGTCTAGACGTGGTGGGAAGGCATTTCTCGCGTGACTAACATCTACCCTCAGTTAACTTCCCTACAGAGGCTCCTCAGTGACGTGTGCCTGGGCCTCGGCCAATCAGTTCAAAGCCTGGAAAGCAAAAACTGAAGTTTTCTGAGAAGCAATTCTCAAGCCTGCATCACGGAGATCCTGCCTGAGCTTCCAGCCTGCTCGGCTGCCCTGTGGGTTTCAGCCACGCCAGGCCCCACCATCACATAAGCCGATTCCTCAATATAAGTCTGTGTGTGTGTATGTGCAAACACACACATACATGTGTGTATAGATACACTCATGTGTATGTATACACAGGTAAATTGATTAAACTGTTTATTATACTAAACACACACACACAGGGTACATAAAAAAGTTTGTGGAAAATTGAATTAAAAGTACATGAAATCCATGCACAAATGGTGTCTTCAAAAAGTCCATGGAAATGGATACTATGAAGAAAAAACTATGTATAACTCAAAATAATTGCATTGATTCTGCTTCCAAGAGAACCCAGACTGACACAGTAACTAATTTAATCTTCATGAAACTAGTTGCTATTTGAGATTGAACAGGACTAGGCAACACAATGACTATTTTGCTAAACACCATATCAACTATGTGATTTATTTATTTATTTTTATTTTATTTTTTATTTATTTGAAAGAGTTAGAGAGAGAGGCAGAGATCGAGAGAGGTCTTCCATCCACTGGTTCATTCCCCAGATGGCCACAACGGCCGGAGCTGAGCCGATTTGAAGCCAGGAGCCAGGAGCCAGGAGCTTCTTCTGGGTCTCCCACGTGGGTGCAGGGGCCCAAGGACTTGGGCCAAATTCTACTGCTATCCCAGGCCATAGCAGAGAGCTGGATTGGAAGTGGAGCAGCCGGGATTAGAACCAGCGCCCATATGGGATGCCAGCGCTTCAGGCCAGGGTTTTAACCCGCTATGCCACAGTGCTGGCCCCTAACATCATTAGTCTTTAGGAAAATGCACATAGCTCCTCAAGGAGATACTGCTTCACACCAAAAACCCTTCTTCCTCTTCCCTCTCCCATTCCCACTCCCGATTTTTACAAAGATCTACTTTGTTTACTTAGTGATTGTAAGGTTAACCCTACACTAAGTAAAAGAGTTCAACAAATGGTATATTTAAAAAAAACCAACATTGTTCCTCAACAGAAGAGACAAGCTGTAAACAATCATGGAATCTCAAAATGTCCACTGCACTCCAATACGCTACATTTTAGGTACTCCATCAGTTACCAAGGATCAGGGAAAACATATGGTATCTGTCTTTCCGGGACTGGCTTATTTCACTTAAACACAATGGTTTCCAGTTAAAGATGACACTTTTTTTTTTTTTTTTAAAAAGGAAGGGGCTGGTGCTGTGGTGCAGCAGGTTAAGCCACTGCCGGCATCCCCTACTAGTGTACTGTTACCGTCCCAGATACTCTGCTTCTGACCCAGCTCCCTGCTAAGGTGCCTGGGAAAGCAGTGGAGGATGGCCCAAGTGCTTGAGCCGCTGCTACCCCAGGGGAAAACCCAGATGGAGCTCGTGGCTTCTGGCTTCTTCTGGCCCAGCCCTGGCCCATTGTCACCATTTGGGGCGTGAACCAGCAGATGGAAGATCTCTCTCTCCCTCTTTTCTTTACTCTTTCAGATAAACAAAATAAGTCTTTTTAAAAAAAATAAAAGGGGGGGTCTGCATTATGGCATAGCGGGTGAAGCCACTGCCTGCAATGCTGGCATCCCACATGGGCACTGGTTCATGTCCTGGCTGCTCCATTTCCCATCCAGCTCCCTGCTAATGTCCTGGGAAAGCAGCAGAAGATGGCACAAGTTTGGGTCCCTGCCATCCATGTGAGACCCAGGTGAAGCTCTTGGCTCCCTCTTTTGGCTCTCTCTCTCTCTCTCGATCTCCCTCTCTCTCTATAGCGCTTTCAAATAAATAAATAAGTAAATAAATTTTTAAGTGAGATAAAATAAAAAACAGAAGGAAAATGACAAGGATTAGGAAGTGGAGACATTGGGAGCTTCAGACACTGCTGGTGGGAATGTAAAAATGTGGCTGCTGAGAAACAGGGCTGGAGTTCCTCAAAAAGACATGCAGAATCCACGGGATCCTCACGTCCCCAGCCTTATCTTCCAAAAGTTCAGAGAAAATGTACACTATATTTTAAGTTTTGTTTTCCTATGAATGTCTTAAAGTACTCTCATATAATCCAAGAGAACTCCACTCTGAGACATCTGCCCAGTGTTCTTAGCAGCACCAAAGTGGACATCACCCAGTGGCCTTTCAGCCGCTGGACAGAGGAGTAAAGACAGAAGCACGTGTCCTTCCAATGGGTACTGCTCAGTAGCAAGGACAAATGAGGTACTGATGCATGGTACCAGGTGGGTGAGCCCCCAAAACATTACACCGAATTTAAGAAACAAGGCACAAAGGGTCACATATGGAATGATTCTGGTTACATGAAATGGCCTAAATAGGCAAATCCTTCGAGACAAAAACTAGATCAGTGGCTGTCAAAAAGCTGGAGGGGGCGCAGTGAGAGGAAAGGGCGTGATGCTAATGGGGAGTGGCTTCTTTTGGGATGATGAAATTGTTCCAGAATTAGATAGGCGTGGTGGTGGTTGCACAGCCTTGTGAATATACTAAAAACCACTGAATTCTGCATTTTAAAATGGTGAATATTACGCTAAGTGGATTATATCTTAATTAAAAAAAAATCTAGGGGCAGGTATTATGGTTTAGTGGATAAAGCTGCTGGCTGCAGTGCCAGCATTCCATATGGGTGGTGGTTCAAATCCCAACTGCTCCACTTCCAAACCAGTTCCCTGCTAATGGCCTGAGAAAGCAGTGGAAGATGCCCAAGTGCTTAGGCCCCTGCCATCCATGTGGGAGACCCAGAAGAAGCTCCTGGCTTCAGCCTGGCCCAGCCCTGGCCATTGTAGTCATTTGGGTGAGTGAACCAGCGGGTGGACCATCTCTATCTCTGTCTCTCTCTCTCTCTAACTCTGCCTTTCAAAGAAAACAAATAAATTTTTAAAGAAAAAAGTCAACGCTAGGGTCCAACCCTATAAAAACAGCTGCACCACTGGGACTAACTTAGCCCTGGCTTCAGTGGAGGTCTCCTCAGTTGTAGATTGTCTCTGAGTTACATTTTGCACGGGCACACACAGACCCTACACATTTGTCCAAAAGCTTTCCATGGGGATGGAGCTACAATTTCTGGGAACCAGTATGGGGCCCAGCTCCTCAAGAACAATCAAGCCATGGGCACTAACAACTGAGAGCAGGTGCGCCTGGATTGAGGCTGAGGCCAATCCTGGTAAACTCATCGCGAGCTGAAATGATCCTGCATGGAAATTCGCTGACTCGCACAGAAGAGCACAGCATGCAGCCGAGAACTGGGGGTCGCCTCATGCAGTCTCAGCGCTGACCAAGAGTGGTGCTCGCCGACGCTGCCCCGCATCACATAAGGGGATCAGACCACCTGCTCAGGAAAAGACCAAACTTCAACACTCAAAGTCTGGTTTCTACTGCAGGTGCATGGCTCTCCCGCCATGGGATGGTTGAGGAATCCTCAATGGAACAGTTCCTAAGTTGGGGGCTGTCTGTATTCATGCCATTCCTGGCCCTGGTCTAAGATGTGTGCCTGAATTAGCTCATGTCACTCTCACAGCGACGGTCTCAGACAGCGTGGTCCTATGATGGTTTCAATGATGCTAAACACAAACAAGCAAGGCCTACAATGAAAAGCATCTGAGGAATACTGAGACAGTAGCAAGAAGATCCACGTGGCAGAAGGACAGAGACCTGTGGGACAGAAAGGGCCACGAGGGAACCTCTGTATGGCTCTGTGGGAGGCACTCCTGGAGAGAGTTCTGGAAGGGAGGTATGGTCACAGCTTAACCAGACCCCTGTGCTCACTCGGGTCCAGAGGAAGCTGCATCCCGAGACCCGACCTTCCTGAGAACATCTCTCCAGGCTGCTCCCCAGAGTGAAGGATTTAAAGTCACAGAGACTCCACGTTTAGGACCCCTGCCTCTTGCATAGATAATACTTAAAAACTTGCTTACAGGACTGGCGTTGTGGCGCAGTGGGTTAAGCTACCACCTGGGACGCCAGCATCCTGTATCAGAGCGCTGGTTTGAGTCCTGGCTGTTGCACTTCTGATTCAGCTCCCTGCTGATGCACCTGGAAAAGCAGTAGGAGAGCCCAAGGACGTGGGCTCCTGTTACCCATGTAGGAGTTCCAGGCTCCTGGACTGTTGCAGTCATTTGGGGAGTGAACCAGTGGGTGGAAGATCTCCTGCTGTCACTTTGCCTTTCAGATAAATCTTTTTGTTTTTAAACTTGCTTACAGTTTTGTCTGAAAAGCAAGTATGCCCTTGAAGGCAAAGGCACAGAACCACAACCATTTACCATGGAAGAACTGAAGCGCTAAGGCATGACTTGAGGAGAGTAAGACTCCTGGACAGGCAGGGCCAGAAAATGGCTACAAACTTAGAGATGAGCAAGCTCACCACAATCTCACAGCCTACCCCTAACCTACCCTTAGTTCCTGAGGTGTGTCTTTAATCAAACTTCCAACTCCCCATTTGCCTCCAGTTCTTATTTTCTTCAAAAACTCAAGTTCTTATTTCCCATATACTCTATAAAACATCTAGAACTTGAGGCAATTCTGACTTTCTCCTAGGGAAACGCTCAAAGATAAGGTACACCCTGGGGGCAGGCATCAGAGCAGCAGTCAGCACACGGCTTGGAATGCCTGCAGCCCATTTCAGAGCACCTGAGTTCAAGTCCTGACTGGTTCTCATCCAAGCTTCCTACTGATGTGCACCTTGGGAGGTGGCAGGTGATGGCTGTCACTGTTACCCGCATGGGAGACCATGATGGAGTTCCTGGCTCTTCACCGCGGTCTGTTCCAGCTCTGGCTGTTGTGGGCATTTGGGTAGTGAACCAGCAGATGGGTAGGCTGTCTGTCTCTGTCTCTCTGCCTTTCAAATACATGGAAGGAAGAAAGGAAGCAAAGAAAAAAGAGAAGGAAGGAAGGGTGGAGGGATGGAAGGGAGAGAATGAGGAAGAGAGAAAGGAGGAAGGAAGCTAAAGAAAGGTGACATCCAGCGTGGATGCCGATTCTCACCACCAGCTCAGCAAAGAGGCCCCGAGAAGAAAGCTCACTTACCCCGTAGAACAGGCCGAAATAGGGGGAGATGTCAGGTCGGAAAACGTGGATGAGGGACAGGATCTCGTCTTTGTAGCCCCACAGCAATTCGTCCACCGTGTGCGTCACAAAGAGCTTCTGCTGGTAGGCTTTCAGCATGGCCTCCACGATCTCCCGGAGCAGGGGGTTCTGGGCCAACTCTATGACAGTCTGAGGAGCAAAGGCAAGTCAGCACGACAGTGTCCCCTGCACGGCCCCCGTCCCTTGCACGACCCCTATCCCACGCTGCTATGACCCCCCTCAGCAAAGCAGCTGGAAGCTTAGATGTAAATGTTGGGATTAAATAGGCAACCAGTCAGCCGGCCAGCTCCTCCCTGACTGAGATACTGTCCTTTGTCACAGCACGTTTGGTCAGGGCAGGCTCACAGGCCCACTTTCAGGCTTTGAGTTAACCAAACAGTGCGGAAGGAAAAGCTCTTGTAAATGCACTGACATCGTTGACCAGAAGGTGGCGCCACCTCCCTCCTGAGCCGGCAGGAAGCGGGCTGTGGGGGTGGGCCTTACTATAAACCTACATGGCAAGGTGCAGGGTGGGCTAGATCTGGGCTCCATCAGCAGTGTCCAGCTGTTCTGGAGCTGTCACCCAGGAGTGGGAGGAGCCTCAGAAGAGGCTGGCGTCGGTGAAGTTTCCTGGGTCTCAGTACAAAGGTGTGGGATGGGAGTTATGAGTTGGCCTTGCTGTCACACACAGAGCCCAAGGAAATCGCAGTAGGCTGTGATACTACTGGAAAAGGGAGGAAAAAGTCAGCTTATGCATTTTGAAAATTAAAATCCAAGGGAGAAATCTGAACCAAGAGGTGGCATGCAAATTCTCCTAGAATTTCTGAATCCAAATAAGGGGCAAATAAATGTTTTAAATTATTAGCTACCAAAAATGTCCTAGGGACATGTGTATGTGTAAAAGTGCTAATCCTGAACACTCAGGAAGAAACTGTGAAAACAAGTCCTAAAATCCACATTTCCTCATCATTTAAAAAAGCCCTTGTTTGATGGACCTCTGAAAAAAATGTCTAAGATGAATTTTAATGATTTCTTTTTATATATTTTAACATAATATACTAGCCGTTAAACTAAAAACCATACTAGCCTTAACTTAGTTTTTCCTTTTCCTCTAAAATCTACAATAATGACACTAAAATACCTACTTACCAAGACAGGAATATTTAACGTCCTAATTAAGTCAATTTTAGGGTCTCCAACAGATTGGTTTCGTTCAAAAACATAGGCCTTGTTGCTAACAGCAGATATTGTTGTTCCATTATCTCCAAACTGAATGTTTGCTTTGTTTCTGAGCTCCCTAAAAAAAACAAAAAAGATCTTATTTGAAAATAGGCACCACTCTAATTCGCAAGACATAATTTTCCTTTGGTTCAGCATCAAAGTTATATTTTCAATGGAATTGAATATTTCAATTCTCAGTACAGCCATTATTTAGAGAGACCACAGATGCTAAGTCCTCAACAACTGGAGATTAAGGCTACACTTGTGGGAAGGAAATGAGGCCCAGGATGGAATCTTCTCAAAGAATGCTTTCATTCTTGTCCTTTACAACCTGAGAGGCACTTCAAGGGTCACCTTGGCCAGGAACCCAAGTCTGTGACCCTTGCCCCTGGGTTATGGGTTGGTCCTTGCATGGATTCCATTTGAATTTCAATCTGCTTACCAATGACTTTTTCTTTCTTTTTTGAGAGGCAGGGAAAGAGAGTGAGAGCTTCCACCCGCCGGTTCACTCCCCAAATGCCAGCAACAGCTAGGGCTGTGCCAAGCAGAAGCCAGGAGGTAGGGACTCAATGCAGGCCTACCACATGGGTGGCAGAGACCCACCTACTTGAGTAGGTGGCTACATATTACTGGGAAGCCAGACTGGAGTGGGACTCGGATGGAAGACAAGCACTCCTATATGGGACGTGGGCATCTTAACTGCTAGGCAAAATGCCTCCCTCGCCATTTGATTTTTAACTTGAATTCAGTTGAAAACTCATTTAAAAGCTTGATGCCCATGGGGGCCAGGGCTGTGGTGCAGTGAGTTAAGCCGCCACTTGTGACACTGACATCCGGTATCAGAGTGCTGGTTGGAGTCTCAGGTCCAGCTCCTGCTGGTGCCACTGGGAAGGCAGCAGATGACCAAGAACTCGGGTCCCTACCACTCATGGGAGACCTGGATGGAGTTCCTGGCTCCTGGCTTCGGCTTGGCCCAGACCTGGTTGTTGCAGTCATTTGGGGAGTGAACCAGCAGAAGGAAGCTCTCTCCCTACCTCTCTCAGTAACTCTGACTTCAGTAAACAAACACAGCTTAAAAAAGAAAGAAAGAAAAGATAATGAGATCATGGCTACTCCAAATTGAGAGGCTGTAAGTGTAAAACGAACACCAGGTTTCAGAAACAATATAAAAAATGTAAATGTCTCCTTAACTTTTTTATATTGGTTACTTTGAAATCATGCTAGCTGCAATACAATGGGTAAAATAAAAATATATGATTAAAATGAGTTTCATCTATTTCCTTTTACTTTTTTGGATGTGGTACTGGAAAAATCTCAAATTACCGAGGAGGCTCCTGTAATATTTCTGTTGCCCAGAGCTCAGCCAGGGCTTACAGCACAGATCCAGGCTGGGAAGGCCCTCGGCGGCGGCTGCCCTCTGTGTCCTCCCTATGCCTGCGTCAGTCACAGCAGCATGTGGGGGCCTTGCTCGCCCACCTGTGGAGTCTGCAGTGCGTGTATATACTGCTGAGTGACGTCAGTTGGCTTGGGAAGGGCCACCATGTAACCATAGCTAGGACTGCACGCAAGCTAAGGGTGAAACTGGCGTGTTCTTTCCGGAAGGGTGGGTGTTTGGCACAGCAGTTAAGATGCCACTCAGGATGGCCACGTCCCATATCAGAGTGCCGGGTTCAAGATCTGGCTCTGCTCGGATGGTAGCTCCCTGCTACTGTGTACCCTGGGAGGCAGCTGGTGATGGTTCAAGTAGTTCTGTCCCTGCCGTAGATGTGGGAGACCTAGGTTGAGTTCCCGGCTCCTGACTTCAACCTGGCTCAGCCCTGGCCATTGTGGGCATTTGGTGAGTGAAACAGGGAATGGGAAATCTCTGTCATACACTCACTCACACACACACACACACACACACACACCCCTATCTCTTTTCTGTCTCCCTTTCAAATAAACAAATGCAATAAAAATAGAGAAGAAAATAATAAATGCATACATACAGATACATAAAAATAAAGGGGTCTTGGGACCTTCTATAGCACCAAGCACCAAGCTATGACTAGTATTCAGGGAAATACCTGACGCTGGCATGGCTCTGCAAAGGGCCGAAGGCACAAGATTTCATGTTATTTCACTTAATCCTGCCAGCTGGCCCGAAGTCAAATAGAACAAGTGTTTCGGTCTCACTTCCTCAGGGCCTGGAAGAGTGGCAGAAGGGCCACTCTTTGCTGAGAACATGGAGCCCAAGACCACCAGGAAGTATCAGAACCAGGTTTAAAATCCTGGTCCCCAGACCTGACGCACAGAAGGTGAGACAACGCGACTTGTGAGGGTGTGGAGGAGGAGAGGAAATTTCATGGCGGAGCCCTGGCTCAGCCAAGGCCGGTGCCTGCAGAAGGAGAACAACCAGTCCTGGTCCTCTCCCTGTCCACGGAGCTTGCTGCAGAGAGAGCCTGGAGGGGCCTTGTTTCTTCAGAGGCAGGCTTCTTCTGCATGCTGAGCGCTCTGCCTCGTCACATGTGTGCCCAGCTGGTGCACCTGGCCAGCACACCGCTCAGGGATGAGAAGCAGGAAAAAGCACCCCCACGGTGAACACCTATTCGCACTTAGACAAAGTTCCAGCCCAGGATGCCAAGGCCTGGGACTCAGAATAGGCGCAAACCCAGGGATCCGCCTGGCGGAGTTTCAGATCAGTATCAACAGACCGTGACCTGGCTCTGTCTTGTTCTTTGTTCTCTTCTCCCAAGCCGAGGTAGTGAACCCGAGCCCGAGCCATCCCAAGGCTAGGGCCTCTTTCATTTATGCTTGTTTTTGTTTACTGACCCTTGAGAGGATTTTTAAAATGTTTTCGTGGGGTGAGTGCTTAGTCCAGTGATTAAGATATCATGGGGGGGGGGGGCAGTGCTATGGTGTAGTCGATAAAGCTGCCACCTGCAATGCCGGCATCCCGTATTGGGGCCAATCAAGTTCCGGCTGCTCCACTTCCGATCCAGCTCCCTGCTGTTGGCCTGGGAAGAGCAGCAGAAGATGGCCCAAGTGCTTGGCCCCTGCACCCGCCACATAGGAGACTTGGATGAAGCTCCTGACTCCTGGTTTCAGTCTGGCCCAGCACTGGCTGCTGCAGCCATCTGGGGAGTGATAAAATAAAAATAAATCTTTAATAAAAAAATCATTGGGACATCTGCATCCCATATTGGAGTGTCTGGGTTCCAGTCTCCGCTCCACTCCCAATTCCAGCTCTCTGTTAATGCAAACCCTAAAAGTAGCAGGTGATAGCCCAAGTAGTTGGGTCCCTGCCACCCATAGGGGGAGCCTGGGTTGAGTTCTGAGCTCCTAGCTTCAGCCTGGCCCTATACTGGCTGTTGCAGGCATTTGTGGGAGTGAACCAGCACATGGAAGCTCTGTGTTTGTGTTTCAAATAAAAACAGGTAAAGTGGACAGTTCGATGTTATAAAAATTATTAAAGGAAAATAAAAATCAAAATATTCTCTTTATTGCTGACCCTGTAAGAATGAACGTTTGAAAGGGAAATTGAGCATGAAGATGCCAATCATGCGAGCCTTGCAAGTGAACCCAGTAGAGGCCAAAGCCAAGGTTTCTCAACCACAGTTAATGCAATTCCTCTGGCGGGCCCCCGGCACACGAAGCCCCCTTGGCCACCTAAGGTCCTTACAGCGTGGCTCTAGCTAAAGGAAGGCATGCCAGGGGCTGCCAGGAGCGGGCCTCCCACTCTGTAGAGGCCCAGAAACCAGGGAGGGAGACACAGAGCCCTCCTCTCCAAAAGCAGATGATGGCTGGAGGGAACCAGGAGGCTTCCCTCCTCAACACTCCTGTCGATCTGGCCTCCCAGGATGGCCGCAGGGCACAGACATGTGGAATGAACACCACCACCAATAAACCCAGGTACCTAAATCTCCCCCCACCACCGAGTAGATCAACCACAGCCAATGAGAAACAGGGACAGCTCCAGTGAGCGGCAGATGGAGGGCGAAAGTATCAGAAGACTCACGAAACCTTCAGAAACACAAACGGGTTTAGACAGAAAGCCAACCCTGGGCCTAGACAAGGAGTGAAGGAAAGCCCATTTAAAAGCAGCTGATGTAGGGGCTAGCGCTGTTGGTGTTGGGCCAGCTGCCACCTGCAGTGCTGGCATTCCATATGGGCGCTGGTTCAAATCCTGGCTGCTCTTCTTCTGATCCAGCTCTCTGCTGTGGCCTGGGATAGCAGTAGAAGATGGTCCAAGTCCTTGGACCCTGCACCCACATGGGAGACCTGGAAGAAGCTCCTGGCTCCTGGCTTCGGATCAGCACAGCTCCGGCCCATTGCTGCCATTTGGGGAGTGAACCAGTGATGGAGGACCTCTCTCTCTCTCTCTCTCTTGCTCTCGCTCTCGCTCTCTCTGCCTCTGCCTCTCTGTAACTCTGCCTTTCAAATAAATAAATATATCTTTTAAAAAAAAAAGCAGCTGGTGTGGTCCCCAGAATTGGAGAGAGGCTCATCAGTCCGGGCTGCAGATTTAACGTTTGTTACTCATGATGCCAGTTCTAGTCATTAAGAAATGATTGACCTACACTCCACCAAGTCGTTAACCAGGCCGGAAATGCATGACTGATTTTAGAGAGGACTAATTTTAGAAGTAACAGCCTGAGGTGAGGGACGGAAACCAAAAGGAGTCATCTTAATTGCTGGAAAATTAACATCTGCACATCTAACTCCTCAGCAATGCTGGGATCTGAGCAGCACACGGTCCTACCCATCCTCCTCCTCTCTCAGGTATGTGGGTTCCTCTCCGCTGAGAGCTGCTGTAAGACGGGACTGAGCACCCCGCTAGAAGTGGAGGGGGACCCCCTGCACCATTGCATGGCCACGCCTGCTGGGACTGGGAAGCCACTCATGGCTGTGTGCCTCAGTGTCCTCACCTGTAAAAACAAGCAATAACATAACGTGGAGGGCTGTTGTGAGATTTAAATCTGCATGAATCTGTAATCCAGGTAGAATGCTAGGCACGTGGGGGTGGCCCTGTGGTGTAGCAGGTAAAGCAGCCACCTGCAGTGCTGGCATCCCATATGGGTACTGGTTCAAGTCCCGGCTGCTCCACTTCCAATCCAGCTCTCTGCCGATGCACATGGGAAAGCAGCAGAAGATGGCCTAAGTGCTGGGGTCCCTGCACCCTTGTGGGAGACCTGGAAGAAGCCCCTGGCTCCTGGCTTCCATCTGGCCCAGGCCTGGCCGTTAAGGCCATTTGAGGAATGAACCAGTGGATGGAAGATCTCTCTCTCTCTCTCTCTCTCTTTCTCTAACTCTTCCTTCCAAATAAATAAATAAATCTTAAAAAAAAAGAAAAAAAAAAAAAAAAACACCTGCTAGGCACAGACTGAGTGCTTAGCTGCTATGGCTAAATGCACCAAGTGCAAGGGCCTGTGATAAGCCCTCAAGATGGAACCCAAGTCCTGGTTCCTTTCCTCAGGGAATCCACCACATGCTACCGCATCACGCGAGAAAAGTAACTCAAAGCAGTGGCTTATACAAAGTCTGGCTTATACACAGGGACTTCAAAACATCCCAGCGGAATTTATTTATGTGAATCACACAGACTATCAGCAAACATATTTTCCATGAACTTTTGGACAATCTCCTTCCCCCTACCACCATATACATAAACATATCTCCATATACCTTCACCCTCGAACAGTACATTCTAGAGAAGTGGCCAAAGGAAAGGCAGGCCCGGGCTTCCGAAGGCAGCAGCACTGTGGGAGGGAGACATGCGGGAAATGAGCTAGTGGGGTCAGGTGGGGCTGGCAGATTCTGCTCCTGAGCCACTGTGCGTGAGCTGCTAGGGGCAGCCAAGGCCGGTTTCCACGTGTCTCACACAGGGGTGGGAAGATAGGCTCTGTGGTTGTGTAAACCTCTGTTCCGCTTTGAGGCAGAGACAGAGCGCGCCCTGTGTCTTGTTTTCAGCTCAACAATCCTTTGTAACAGAGGAAACATTTATTGGTTTTCCTCTCTACTGAGAAAAAAACACTAAGAGGATGGGTGTGGGCGGTCTTGGCCCTCGCTGTTGAAGATGTGCAGGAAACCGCTGCGCTACTTAACAGGAAGATGGTCTCCCAGGCCCCCAGTGGCTACCTGGACCCCTCAGGCCTGAGCAAGCAATTCTAGTGCATTTAAAACTCACAGGCACCTGGCCATAATTTCTGTACATGCTAAGAGAACAGAGGAGATCTTTTTCTAATTTCCTTACCTTTTTAGAAGCTTAAGTATTTTTTTTTTTAAGATTTTATTTATTTGAGAGGCAGTGTTACAGAGATAGAGATAGAAGGAGAGGCAGAGAGAGAGGTCTTCCATCTGCTGGTTCACTCCCCAAATGGCCACAATGCCCAGAGCTGAGCTGATCCAAAGCCAGGAGCCAGGAGCTTCTTCCGGTCTCACATGTGGGTGCAGGGGCCCAAGCACTTGGGCCATCCTCCACTGCCCTCCCAGGACATAGCAGAGAGCTGGATTGGAAACAGAGTGGCCAGGACATGAACCGGCACCCATACAGGATGCCAGCATCACCGGCAGACTTAACCTACTATGCCACAGCACCAGCCCCACGTATTTTTTTTAAACTAATCTATCTAGAGTAACTTCTGTTTCTATTTTGAGAAAGCAAATATATTTTTAGCTACCAATCTAAGAGGCACTATCAGAAAAGTGTTAGGTTTAGGTAAGTATTCTGTAATAATGGAAACAATACTCATGACCTTCGGAAGTTTTTTTTTTTATCATCTCTTTGATATTTAAAAAATTTATATTGTTTGGCTCAGAGCTAAGGAAGGACACCACAGGATAACAGGACAGAATATGAAATGTTGATAATGTGAGATAAAATGAAATAAAATGATATGAAATAAAATGATAATATGAAAGTTGAAACAAAGTTCCTACTTTTGCTAAGTTGTAAGAAAGATGATTAGACCTTTAAGAGATGAAGTGTGAAACAGAATTATGAGAAAATAGACTTTGATATTAAAACTTTGCTGGGAGAAGAATCTTTCTTCTGTTTAACTGGTAGATAATGATTGTACATACTTATGCAGTACAGTGTGATATTTCGGTACAACTATCCAATTGCGATGATCACATCAGAGTAACGGAGTAGCTGGTGCATCCACTGCCTCAAAATGTAACACAAAATAGTAGCTATTTTGAAATAGACAATTAAACGTTGTCACCACAGTTACCCTACTGTGGTATAGCACATTAGAACTTATCCCTAGGGGTTGGCACTGTGATATATTAGGATATGCCTCCACCTGTGGTGCTGGCATCCCATATGAGCACCAGTTTGAGTCTCTGTTGCTCTACTTCCCATCCATCTCTCTGCTAATGGCCTGGGAAAGCAGTGGAAGATGGCCAATTGCTTGGGCCCCTGCACCCACGTGGGAGACCCAGAAGAAGCTCCTGGCTTTGGATTGGCCCAGATCCAGCCGTTGTGGCCATCTGAGGAATGAACCAGCAGATAGAAAACCTCTCTCTCTCTGTCTCTCACTCTTTCTGTCTGTAACTCTGTCTCTCAAATAAATAAATAAATATTTAAAAAGAAAAAAACAAAAGAAGTTATTCCTCCCTCTGGGGCTAGTGTTGTGGTGTAGTGGGTTGGGCCACCCCCTGCAACACTGGCATCCCATTGGGTGCCAGTTCAAGTCCCAGCTGTTCCACTTCCAATCCAGCTCCTTGCTGGTGCACCTGGGAAAGCATCAGAGGATGGCCTAGCTGTTTGGGCCTCTGCCACGCATGTGGGAGACCTGGATGAAGTTCCTGGCTCCTGGCTTCAGATAGGCCCAGCTCCAGCTGTTGCGGCCATTTGAGGAGTAAACCAGCAGATTGAAGATCTGTGTGTGTGTGTGTGTGTCTCTCTGTAATAAATAAATCTTTAAAAAAGCGATTCCTCCTACCCAACTGTACCCCTGTACCCATTCACCATCCTCTGTCTACCCATCCCTCCCTCCATACCTCTCTGTACTTCTGGTAAACCCTAATCTACTCTCTGTCTCTAAGAGACCAACTTTTTCATATACAATGAGAACATGCGGCACTTGTCTTTCTGTGCCTCACTTATTTCACTAAGCATACTGTCCTCTGGTCCTATCCATGTTGCCACAATGACAGGATTTTGCCATTTATGGCTGAATAATATTCCATTATGTATATATACACTTTTTTTTACTCTTTTTAAAGATTTATTTACTTACCTGAAAGAAAAAATTACAGAGAGAAGGAGAGAGAGAGAGAGAGAATATTGATCTTCCATCTACTAGTTCACTTCCCGAGTGGCTACAATGGCTGGGGCTGGGTGAGGCCAAAGTTAGGAGCCTGGAATTCCATCTAGGTCTCCCACATAGGTGGCAGGGGCCCAAGTAATTGGGTCATCTTCTATTGCTTTCCCAGGTACACTGATAAGAAGCTGGATCCCAAGTGGAGCAGCTGGGACTCATATGGGAATACTGGCATTGCAGGCGGTGGCTTAACCTGCTATGCCACAGTGCCAGCCCCACCCCATGTTCTCTATCCTTCTGTCCATCAATGGATGCCGTGGTTGACTCTATATCTTGGCTGTTGTGAACACTGCTGCAACAGGCGTGCAAGTGCAGCTATCTCTGCCACACTGATTTCCTTTCCTTTGAATACATCAGACCGCAGTTCTAGTTCTAGTTTTTTGAAGAACTTCCCACCTGTTTTCTACAATGGCTGCGCTAATGTACATTCTTACCAACACGGAGAGTGGCAGTAGAACTTTCTGAGCTCAGGCATGATAGAATAGACTTGACAGCATGCAAGTCTTAGAAATGAAAAAGGGTTGACAACAGAGAAACAGTCGCTCTAGATGTGACAGTTGGGTAACATTCACGTCTAGAAAGTTCACAGAGTGGCAGGACACACCAGAACCCAGGTAGGCAGAAGGGCAGGGGGCTGGAGCGAGAAGCGTGACAAGGCAATGGGCTGGCGAACGTGGTAAGAACATCCAACCCATGTGGTAGGCAAAGGATGAGATGAGAATGATCCGGACACTCAGGAAGAAGGGAATGGTTCAGTCAAATATGGCGCTACAACCACTCCATTCAATATCAGCCCCAATAACACTTACAGGCTAGGACCCAACATGGGAAAACGCTGAGGAAGTAATATCAAGTGGATGTACATATCATGTGTACCAACATGCATATCCTATGCACACAGAGTATGATAACCACCTAAAAGTGAAGCCCACCCATGGAGAAACAGCTGACACCCACTAAAAGGTCAGCATTGGCTATCTGAGTCAGTGAAGCCATGGATGGGTAGTTTTTCCTCTTTTGTTGTACTACATTTTCAAGTTTAGCAATTATGTATACAGAATTTTATAATATAAAATATAGTTACCTTTTAATTCAATACTATGTACATTGTACATGTGGATTGCTATTTTGCAATCCAGCATTATTTAATGATCAATGAATAACTTTGCAAAACAACTCACGATGTATCCCTCACACCTTTTTTCTTACTATCAAAGCAAACAGAAAAACTAAGAAACCCAAAAAGGAGATATTTAACAGCAAGATATAAATTTGCAGATTGTAAATATTTGTGAGAAATACGAAAATCAGTTAAAAGAGTCTTTAGGAAAATTACTTTTTTAAATTGTTGAAATTTAAAGAGTAGGCACAATAGAAAAAGACCCCTGACAAAACATAAAATAGAATCTCAAAAAGGTGGCATGAGCCACGGGACACCTTCAATCTGACACAAATTCTGGGCAAATATGGCCCTGAGCAAAAGGCTCAGGCGGCAGAATGGCACTGTTCTCAGCCCTGCTCCAAGGTTGCTCAATCGGCAGCTTTAAAAAAAACGAAAATAGGCCCCTAAACCAGACCGACTGGTTTTTTATCAACATCACCTTTCCCCTAAAGCATTGGTACTCTGACCCCTCCTTCCCTTTGTCCCAGGTCCCCTGGCCACAGTCAGCAGTCACCTGAGCCACAGATCCCCTGTAAGTGCAGAGCGCCACAGCAGGGGCTGGGGCGCTGGGCTGTCCCGTGCAGCCTAAGTAACAGTATGATTGGGCCGCCAGCGGCTCAAGTAAGATCCACTGAATGACCGCAAAAGGCAAACAGAAGGCTCACAGACTCTGCGGAGGGGCCGGATGTCTCCCGCAAAAGCCATGTTTTTCTACAAATCCCAGATCTCACAATGCGTTCACGCCAGCTCGGAGCTCTGAGCAGCTGGCACCGCACCTGTGCGTGTGCCTAACAAAGCTGCTCACGGCCAGGGCACGACCTCACTTCTGAGCTTATCCTTGAGTTTCCAAGGTTAGATCCCCTGACTCCAGCTGAGTTCCCCATGTCCCGTGGTTTTTGATGATTCTTCCACTTGGGTCTATGGATTTCAATCACGGTTGAGGAGGCTTCCCTCACTGATTCCACGGAGATGTTCCAGACACTGCATATTCCGAGAGGGAAGGACTGGGTCTCTGGCCCTCCTGAGACTTCCAGCACACTGGGCAGGAGGATTTACAGACACACAGAGCGGTTGTTAACGTGCACGTAGTCAGCACGCTCATGGACTCACACACTAAGGCAGCGTTAGCGTGAAGGTCGGAGAGGCAGCGAGCTCACTTTTTTTTTTTTAAGATTTATTTATTTATTTGAAAGAAGTGAGAGTAAGAGTGAGAAAGAGAGCGATTGATCTTCTATTCACTGGTTCACTCCCCAAGTGGCTGCAACAGCCAGGGCTGGGCCAGACCAAACCCAAGAGCTACATCCAGGTCACCCCTGGTGGGTGGCAGGGGTCCAAGAACTTGGACCATCCTCCATTGTTTTCCTAGGCCGTTAGCAGGGAGCTGGATCAGAAATGGAGCGGCTGGGACTGAAACCGGCATCCATATGAGATGCCAGCATCGCAGCTGGTGGCTTAACCTGCTACGCCACAATGCCAGCCCCGGGAACTTTAAATCATGTATGTGGCTCATGTTAGATTTCTGGTCTCAAGCTCCAGCCTTCCATGCGCCACGGCCCCTTTGGTTAAAATCTCTAGCCCCTTTCTCAGACCAGCATTTACAGAAAATACACAGGGTTACAAAGGAAACCAGTTACAGCTCTCCCCCGTATCTGCAGGCCATGGGCTCCAGCCTTTCCCGCAGAAACAAAACCCACTGACGCTGTCTCTGCCATAAAATAAGGCAGCGTTTGCAAAGGGCCTGTGCACACCCCCTGTAAACCTTACATCCCCTTTAGATCCCTTGCGTTGCTGAGTACATGTAAATGTTATGTAAATAGTTGGGGTACTCTACTGTTTAAGGATCAATATCAGGAAAAAAGTCTGCTCTTGTTCGGTACAGACTCGGGGTAGTGCATGTGAGCAACATCAGAGGATTTGGGGGAATTTTTTAAATTTGCAATTGGTTGAATCCACAGATGAGGACCCCCATGACTAGGAAGGGCAGACTGCTCATTGAAATAGTTATCATTTCAAAACTCTGTGAGAACAGGTGTTTGCCGTGTGGTTAAGACACCACCTCCCACACAGGAGTGCCTGGGTTTCATTCCTGGCGCCAACTCCTGACTCCAGCTTCCTCCTAATGCAGACCCTAGGAGGCAGCAATGATGGCTCGAGTAACCGGGTTCCTGCCACCCTTATGGGAGACCTGGATTGAGTTCCTGGCTCTTGGCTCTGGCCTGGCCCAGCCCTGGCCATTGCAAGCATCTGGGGAGAGCAAGTGGATGTGAGTGAGCGTGCTCTCTCTTTCTCTGCCTTTTTGAATAAATGAAAGATTTTATGCAAAGCCACGCTCGGGTGAGGCGCCGCGCATGCGCGCAGAGCAGCAGTGCTCAGCACCAAAGCCTGATCGAGCCCCCTCGTGGGAGGTGGCGCGGGACTCGGGGGCAGGGCGCGGTCAGGACTCACCTGTAGGTGTACGGCCCCACTTCTTGTAACAGCGGCTTCTCTCCTCTGAGGATCTCCTCCGGATTGGTGACGTTGAAGAAATAGAACTGGGTGTACACGGGCAGAGGGGGCTTCTCCCAGGAGTCGAAGATCTCGGTGCCGTTCCTTAGCACTACGTTCTAGAAAACAGAGCCAAAGGAGACTCCTCAGGTGGAGAGAGCGACGGCTTTGAAGACGGGAAGAGGAGCCAGGGACGCTGGGGGCTCCGACCCCCCCCCCCCCATCTGACTCATTTCACTGGCGTTCAAGTGCGATCGCACACAGCCCCGTGAGGCTGTGCAAGGGACGGGCACCGGAGACAGAGCTCACGGCTGGGAACGTGGCCTTACCAAAACCCAGAACACCTGCTGTGCGCCCACAGACCCTGGCGCTGTTTGGAAGACTGTGCCCATGGCCCAGCGGCCATGGAAGGCAGGTGTTCTGAGAAGTGTGGACACTCTCCGTTTGCCCAGTGACAACAGAACAGGAAGACTGGCCCAGGAAGGCTAGGGTTAGTCCCATCTGAGGTGGGGCTGATGTGGGATAGCTTAAATAGACCATTTTAAGTTCATGAGCTAGAAGCCACACCTCCTTCAACCTGTGTTGCCATGTTCACCCACCTGTCAATCAGGGGGCCCCTCCCCAGGAAGCACCTCCTCTTACCCAGGACGCGGGGGTGGTACTTGGTAAGCACTTCCATTTTTTAAATCTCATAACAGCTACAAAGCGTGGATGCACTCCCTCTGCTCCAGGTGGACTCAGTATGAACAGAGCAGGGTATGAGAACGCCTTTTCTTTGGCCCCATTCTCCCTTAATAAAGCCCTAATGGGCCTGTGTATCTTCTCACTTTGTAAATAAAGTTTACCACACTGCATGCCGTGTTTGGACCTGTATGTAAAATCCTTCCCTAAGTAAAAGGCAAGAACCTGGAAAGTTAATTCAGGTCCAATCCTAGCTCATAACAGAACCACATCCATGCCTTCTGCCCCCACCCCCAGGGGTTCCACCTGCACTTTTTGTTCTTTCTTTATTTGAAAGATAGAGATGGAGGAGGGGGAGAAAGAACCATTCACTGGTTCAGTCCCCAAACAGCGCAATGGCCAGGTATGAGCCAGGAGCCAAGAACTCCATCTGGACATCCTATGTGGGTGGCAGGGGTTCAAGCACTTGGGTCATTTTCTCCTGCCTTCCCAGGCACGTCAGCAAGGAGCTGGATCAGAACTGGAGCACCTGAGACTCGAACCGGTGCTCCAATATGGGAAGCTCAGGGCTTAACCCATTGCATGGACCCCTCCACCCTCCACCCTCAGTGTAGTTTAAAGATCTCCTGCTGTTTGAGATTCTCAAAGCAGTGTTCCAGTGGGCTGAGCAGACGGGGTGGGTCACATAGGAAGCAAGGGGCTGAAGAAAGCAGCCACCAAGAACAAAAGTGGATCGGTCACTTCGAAGTTGCTCCACTCTGGAGGGAGGGCCCAGGGAAAGGCAGAAAAGGAACTCCTCGGCTACCTCCTTTTGGCAAGGACTCACGCAGAGGGCACATCATCATCCTGCCACCGAAACCGGCCCATGTGGGGAATGTGGTCGCTGTCGAGTTCTCCAAAGATCAGGGGACTCGGCCTGGGGACAGCGGCGACCCCCTGTGGGGTTTTAGTCTGGCCTGTTGGTGCCTGGTGCAGAGGTTCCCTCCGGAACAATAGCCTCCTATCAGTTTTGCTGCTCCCTGCCAATGCTCCAGAACTGTGAAACAATAAGTTCCCATTGTCAGAGCCGGGCACCTGCGGCACAATAAGTTCCCATTGTCAGAGCCGGGCACCTGCGGCGTTTCTTACAGCAACCCCAGAAACCAACACCCCGCTGCTCCACTCTCCCGGATTGGCCAGGTGACTGCATTTCACTGACAGGATGTGGGCAGCCTGGCGCCGCACCCGTTCAGGGCCACGCCCTTCAGATGCATGGCCTGATTCGCTCAGGTGATTGACAGACGAGCGCACCACAGGAGCTGAGGATCCCTCAGCGAAGGTCCTAAAACACAGACCAGACGCGAAGCTGGAAGCCTGGCGTTCAGCTGAGCCAGCGGGGCTCAAACTGGGGCCAGCCTCACACCCGCCAGGATGAAGCAGGTGTTCCTGGGAGAAGCTGCTGAGTGAGACTTGTTTGTTACTCATCACTGCCACAGCTGCCTGATAAATGCAGGGCCCAAGGTTAACAGGCAGAAAACCAACACGCGGTCATCGGAACAGCCCTCAGTCTGCTACTGGAGACTGTACTGCAGTGCCAGCATCCCATGTGGGCGCCAGTTCAAGTCCCGGCTGCTCCACTTCTGATCCAGCTCTCTGCTATGACCTGGGAGAGCAGTAGAAGATGGCCCAAGTCCTCGGGCCTCTGCACCCATGTGGGAAACTCAGAAGAAACTCCTGGCTCCCGGCTTAGGATCAGCACAGCTCCGACCGTTGCGGCCATCTGGAGAGTGAACCAATGGTTGGAAGACCTTTCTCTCTCTCTGCCTCTCTGTAACTCTGTGTTTCAAATTAATAAATAAATATTTTTAAAAATTCACGAATAGAAAAAAATAACTTCAGGAAAAAATGTATAAAGAAAATCAAAAGAGGACAGTGGGATTCAGTCTTCTGATGCCAGGTGGCCAGGGAAACAGCAGGACTCAGACCGCAAGGAAAGCAGCTCCTGCTGTCACCTGTCACTCCTGCAGTGAGGCTCTGAGTGACAGTAAACACGGGGACCAGCTTCAGAGCGTGAAGCAGACCACACACTAAAAACCTACTGTGCCACAGCACATAACAGCCTGTCGGAGTGTAGTAACTGGGCCTCCAATATGGTACAGTGTGACAGAACTTAATGATATAGCTCCACCATCCAGTAGGAAATACCCCCAAGAAGCTCTGCAGAAAATAAAATAAATGACTACAGAAAGAGCAATGCAGGAAACCAGGCAAGTCTAAGCAGAGTTAGTCATGCGGAACCCTGCAAGTGAACTTGCGCCCACAAGCCAGCAGCGTGCAGAGCTGGCCATCCCAGGTGGTCTGCACCCAGGTCCAGACAGCAGGCTTCTATCCAAACAATTTATCATTGCAGCCGTCTTGGTCTGAACCATCCGTGCGTGCAATGGAACGAGTTGAGATCAGACAGACAAGACAGAGAAATTTAAAGACAAGACTTCCAGCTTTGGGCCTCCGTGGGCACAGTCTCCACCTCCTGCTCCAGGTGTGGGGAGACTTAACCAGCCACCTTAGGCAGCTACCTAAGAGCTCTGTGGTATTGACTTTTCTCTCCCAAAGAGAAGTCTGAGCCATCTGGGGGAGGGGTGAAGATAGTCAGCTCAAGCTCAGGGTGCAAGGAACACAGGGACCACAAAGTCCTCCAGGAGTGACAAGATGAACTCTGACCCCATGATGGAACAATGACATAAGCCTCAGCCATTCTCCCTTATTGCCCAAAATAGATAAACATTGGAATGTATTCCTTGCCTTTGAAACTTAATTGGGTCTCACACCCTATTGCCTTCATACCCCACCCCTTACAGCCACCTGAAATGCCAGGTGCTCTGAACACCTGAAAGACCAGTTCCAGGAATTCCCCTCCGCCTGGCCTGCTGTCCCCCATCCCACCCCCATCCCCAGCCCTCCTAAAATATGAAAAGACCCAGCCCCTGGGGGTCGGGGCCTTCTGCCACGTGTCCCATCAGTGTGCACGTGAGCAGTTGGTCACCCACCTCTACGGATTTGTTTTCTCTGAATAAATTCGGTCTGGCTGTAAATTCGTACATTGCCTCCTCTCTATTCTGAGCCTCTTTTCCTAACATTTTGCTGCCCCATGTGAGGAGGCACCAATCTGCAACTCTTTTCCTAACACCCTGAGGCCCTGGAAGGTCCAAAGCCGCTGTCTACTTAAGGTCAGGGCTGGTCTGGCCCCCAGAACAGCTTTACTACTCTCTGCCATCTAACCTCTGCAGACAACTGTTCAATGAATCAGGCAGGGGGCCGGCGCTATGGCATAGTGGGCTAAACCTCCGCCTGTGACGCCAGCATCCACATGAATGCCAGTTCGTGTCCCAGCTGCTCCTCTCTGATTCAGCTCTCTGCTATGGCCTGGGAAAGCAGTATAGGATGGCCCAAACACTTGGGCCCATGCACCCACGTGAGAGACCCGGAAGACTCCTGGCTTCAGATCGGCCCAGCTGTGGCCACTGTGGCCATTTGGGGAGTGCACCAGCAGTTGGAAGACCTCTCTTTCTGACTCTTCCTCTGTCTATAACTCTGCCTCTCAAATAAATAAATAAAAATCTAAAAATAAGCAGATAAGTCAGGCAGAATCTACTATCCATTTTAGTTACCCAATATATGGGGTGTCTCTCGAACGAAAAGTATACATATTGCACCTAAAACCAGCTCAGGCACGTACATTTAAGCACTCTAGAACTCACGAGTTCATTATGAGATGGTCCACCATGTCAATTGCAGTAATTTTTCTTTCTAGAGGATTTTGAAAGCCCATGTGATATCTGTAGAGCAGGTGGTACCACAAGCCACAAGCCTCTGCTCCATGTGTAATTCTGTCCTACTTGTCAAGCAGAATGCCCCCTTTCCCCAGGATGCACCTTTTCATCATCCCAGACGGGGAGCCAGGACACCATGGAAATATGGAGATTAAGGCTGAGCCGCGGCTCAACAGGCTAATCCTCCGCCTACGGCACCGGCACACCGGGTTCTAGTCCCGCTTGGGGCACCGGATTCTGTCCCGGTTGCCCCTCTTCCAGGCCAGCTCTCTGCTGTGGCCCGGGAGTGCAGTGGAGGATGGCCCAGGTCCTTGGGCCCTGCACCCCATGGGAGACCAGGAGAAGCACCTGGCTCCTGGCTTCGGATCAGCGTGGTGCACGGGCCACAGCGCACCGGCCACGGCGGCCATTGGAGGGTGAACCAACGGCAAAGGAAGACCTTTCTCTTTCTCTCTCACTGTCCACTCTGCCTGTCAAAAAAAAATATGGAGATTAAGCTCCCCATGAATTCTATGGCGATATCACAAATCTCCCTGGTGGCTTCCATGGCTGCAGAGGTACCTGGACCTCATGAAACAGACCAATAACTGACTAGAGCTGGAGTGCTGGCTGTTTCCCTTCCCCCACCCCTTTCTCCCTTTGGTCCTCTCGGAGTCGGACAACCCCTGCTCACGTGTACATGGGTGTGTATCCACTTTCTCACCTTTTGAGTACAATTTACTTCAGACTAAGAATTCCTGTGTTTGTGCATGGCAACAGCGGGGAATACAAGTTAAACCCCTTCTCCTGCAACACATGGATGTTAAAAAGCCTGGCCTGACCCCACGCATGGAAGGACCCTCCCTTTCTTCTTCACAGATCTCTAGAAAAGAACAGGGCAACACTTTTCCTTCCCCGAGGAATTCCTGGACAATCCTTTGCCCTGCACAGATCACGCGTTTCTTCAAATCCCACTGTTATATTTGAAACATGGAGTTACAGGAGACGTCAAAGTCTCAGGGTTGAATGATGGAGTCTTCACTTCCGAAAGCCAGGGCCTGCATGTGCTCATGTGCTTATGTGCTCTGCAAATCATGCAGCCCCGATAGAGCCCAGGGGTAAGCTGACAAAGGCAAAAACCACATCTTGTTGGGAGTTCATTACAAAGCTAAGCATCTGTCACAGAAGCTGGAGCAAGCACGGTTACCCTGATCTCGGGGCATCGAATACATTTCCTGGAACTTACTGTAAACAAACCCTATGGATAACATTCTTACAAGATTAGTTTTTGAGTAGGTAGTGGTTGTGCGATTGGTTTGAAAAAAAAAAAAAATTGAGGACACCCAGGGACAAAATGGAGTGACTCTGGTCAGGCCACAGCTCACTGGCACCTCACCATAACACCTCACATGGGAATTCTCTTAGGGGAAAAGTGGTGGGCACAGAAAACATCTCAGAATTGAAACGCACCGGGGTCAGCATGAAGCAGGTGCAATGAGCAACCCTAAGATGAAAAAGAAAATGCAAGCTCCTCAGGATGGTGACCTAGTAGGTTACCTGTTGGCTTCTCCAAACAGTCTTGACCTCCCCACCCCTCCCCCAAAAAGGGTAGGATTTTGTTTACTTTTTCTTTAATATTTTTCTTTAATATTTCCTATAATTCGTAGGACAATGCACTTCCTGGGAAAAGATGTGTTACATCAATGAAACACAATACTAGAAAATCTACTGGCTCCCTACACCTGTGCTTGTAGGAAGCTGGGAAAGAAGAACCTGGTAGAAGCAGTCAGCGGAGTGGAAGAGGCAAGATGGAGTCCTGTGGCGCAGTGGGTTAAAGCCCTGGCCTGAAGCGCCGGCATCCCATATGGGCGCCAGTTTGAGACCCGGCTGCTCCACTTCCGATCCAGCTCTCTGCTATGGCCTGGGAAAGCAGTAGAAGATGGCGCAAGTCCCTGGGCCCCTGCACCCATGTGGGAGACCTGGAAGAAGGTTCTGGCTCCTGGCTTCCGATCAGCTCTGTGGCCATTGTGGTCATCTGGGGAAGAATGGAAGAACTGTCTCTCTCTCTCTCTCTGGCTTGACCTCTCTGTAACTCTTTCAAATAAAGTAAAATAAAAATCTTAAAAAAAAAAAAAAAAAGATGGAGTCCTGGGACAGGAAGAGAAAGGCTCTGGGGATGGGAGGAGGCAGAGGGGGACTTGGGGGGCCCCACCTATCATCCTCCTGCAGCCGGGGCTCCAGGCACTTGTCAGAGATTGTTACTGTGCGTTTCTTCATTCGATTTCTTTAAACTCGCAAGGGAAGGGAACATCTGGCCAGAGGGCTGTAAAAGACCCGTGAAATCACCTGGTCTGGCCCTGCTATGGCCACCACAGGTGAGACTCAGAATTGAATAAATCTACAGCAGGCTAATTTTTAAGTTCACAATTGTGGATGGCCCGGGATTGATGTTATAAATATGCACATGGTCCTTGGCAGAGCAAAGGTTCCCCACTCCCGCAAGGGTCAAATCTAGGAAACATGTACTTCTAGCCTGAACACTGGAGGAGGAAGTTTAAGAAACCTGCTCGGTAATCAGGTTCATCCACACTTTCCGGCTTCGTAATCCCCAGGTCTCAGAAGGCAGTCAAATAAATAAGATCTCAGGTCCTTTCTCACACTAAAACCCTCCACCTGGGAAGATGCTTGTCAGGGAAAAGTGGCGAGGAGTAAGTGAGCTAAAGGAACCTCCCTGAGAATAACAGGAAGAGGGACCTGGGGCAGCCAGTAGGGGGCGTGGCTGTTCCTGGAGCCAGGGTTCCTAGGCTGCTGAGTGCAGCTGGGGCAGGATCAGGCCGGTCTTTGTTTTGCAAGGCCCAGACAAGTCCCTTCTCTTTGTAACCACCCCTACTGGTCTATTAGCATTTCAGAAAACTTGAGTTTTTATACTTTCTTTTTTTAAAGTATGAGAACAATTTTTTTTTCTGCTTATAGAAGTAATTTATTTCTGTTGTTAAAAAATGGAAACAGTGCAGAAAACAACAGAAAGAATGGAAGACACTCCTAATCCTAACCCACAGAGGTAAATGCCATCGAACACTGAGTATGGAGGCTTAGAAATTGGAGAAAGCTTAAAAGATTAAAATCTTAAATCAGCCCTAGTTCACCATCTTCATGTCTGCACTTGATCTGATAGTCCTGTCCATATACAGACATATTTTGCATCTGTGGTTTTTTTTTTTTTTAATTTAAGATTTATTTATTTACTTGAGAGGCAGAGTTACAGAGAGAGAGAGAGGGAGAGACAAAGAGAGGTCCTCATCTACCTGTTCACTCCCCAAATGGCCACAATGGCCAGAGCTGGGCTCATCAAAGCCAGGAGCTTCTTCCAAATCTCTCACATGGGTGCAGAGGCCCCAGCACTTGGGCCATCTTCCACTGCTTTCCTTGGCCACAAGCAAAGAACTGGATTGGAAGTGGAGCAGCCGGGACTTGAACCGGTGCCCCCATGGGATACTAGCACTGCAGATGGTTGCCCAACCTGCTACACCACAGTGCCAGCCCTCATCAGTGGTTTTTTCCATTTAACTTAGCCCATGAAGTATGTTTCCGATTTCTACTTAGTCTTTTCATTTTAAGGGCTGTTTTCCGCTCTAAGTTATAAGTTATCATAATTTTCTAAGGCATTCTTTTCCTGTTGAACTTTCTGTTTATTTCCAGTTTTATGCCAACTCCCTGTGGTTTCAACCTAAACTGGATTATACGCAGGGCTGGAGAGGGATCCAGACTAAAGACTTTCCCCTTCACAGTTGCTAGGTTGTTGACATCTCAGCAGACTCATGGAAGTCTTTTTTAATTCACACACTGCACTGGATTCTTCTCAACCCCAACCGGAAGCAGTAAAAACCAAGTTCACGGCCACCATTTATGCAGCACCTCGAGTGTCGATATGTCCTGAGATAAGCACTCAGCCCAAACCTCACTTCATGCTTGTCACAATCCCAGTGAGCCCCTTCTAAAGCACCTCTTCCCTGTGTGAACACAGGCAGTGCAGTCCAGTGGCTGGGAGAGTTAGACTGAAACCAGACTCTGAAAGGATTACTGCAAAGGGGGGCGGGCTGTATTATCTCCAAGTATCTCAGTGTTAAGCAGACAGAGAGGAAGGAGGCGGAAGGTTGGGAGCATGGGCAGGAGGGAGGAGGAGGAGGGAAGTATCTATGTTCCTAAATCTGTATACATGAAATACATGAAATTTGTATACATTAAATAAAAAAAAGACAAAAAACAAACAAAAAAAGCATGTATCTTATCAATACTTCAAAATTAAAGTTATTATTAGACTTAAAAAAAAAAGAGTTTCTGTTTTCTGGGGAGGAGTGAACAAGCTGGAAAGAGCAGGTGTGGGCAGGGCCATAGAGGGAACCCTGAGGCTGGCCTGTGCCGAGGGCAGGGCGTCTGCCGACGAGCACCCCAGTGGAGACTTCAGACTGGGGAAGGACTGGACACTTCACTTATTAAAGAAAATCATGTCAGGCTGACGGACACTAGCAACCAGCAAGGGTGAGCGAACACCTGGTTTACCTGGCCTGGTTGGCCTCCAACTCTTGGGCAACCGAAGTGCAAAGACAGACAGAAGAGTTTCTAGGTAGCAGGGCAGAACCCTTCCCAGCAGGTGGTGAGCCCGCTGTGCTGACACGGTCAGCAGTCCCACTTGAACCTGTTCCGCCAACTTTCAGCATCAAAATGAGCGTTCTGCAGATAATTGTTTAGTCGAGTTAGGAGACTCCTTAACTACACAGAGCAAAAGCAGACTACCAGAACAGCAACAGCAGGGGGACAGCGTGCCAGTCACAGCAGACGGCAGACTGTGTTACAGCCTCGGGCTCCCCCTCCAGTCTGCCTGCACCCCTACGGCAGGTCTCCGGCGACTGCGTCCAGACCCCTTCTCAGATCCCCCTTGGACTCTTGCCCCCAAGAGTTGCTGGCTGCTTCTTAATCCTGAACGTGTCTCCCTCCCTCCAGCCCACAAGGTTGGATGTTCCCAGGGAACACTCTGTACATCCCAGAGCAGACTGTGGGGTGTGTGTGTATACGAGCGCGAGAGGGAGAACAGAGGGAAGTTGTAAATACAGCTGCCAGCATTGCTAAAACAGTTGCATCTTTATTTTGATCTCCTGTCAGCTCGGAGGACAATCACCATTATTAGCGCAGCAGCTGCAACTTCCTCTAAGTCTGCCGGAGTCACAGGGGCTCTGTGGACATCCTCCCAGTCTCTACACTGACCGTGCAACGTAAGAATCTGCATTTGGGGGGCAGGTGTTTGGTGCGCTCCTTAAGATGCTGCTTGGGATGCCTACATCTCATATTGGAGGACCTGATTCAAGTCCCCACTCTGCTTCTGATCCAACTTCCTGTAATGCAGACCCTGGGAGGCAGCCGTGATGGCTCAAGTAGTTAGATCCCTGCCACCCACAGCGAAGACCTAGATTGAGCTCCAGGCTCCTGGCTTTGGCCTGGTCCAGCCCTGGCTGTTGTGGGCAGTTCGGGGAGTGAACCAGTGGATGTGAAATCCCTCTTTGTTACGTCTGTTTCTTTGCCTTACAAAATAAATAAAATATATAAACAATTACTAGTTTTAAAAAAAGAATTCCCATCTACAGGTAAAGAAGTGCTGGCACTAGCTTGCCCAAGCCACAAAGCTAAATAAGTTCAATCAACTCCAACCAAGTCCAGGTGCCACCCACTGCTCCCCAGGGGAGATTCACTAGATTTTCCAAATAAAAACACAAGATGCCCGTTACATGTGAGTTTCAGATAAACAACTTTTTAACATACCTGTGTCCCCAATACTGCCTGGGCTATGTCAAAAATGCTTTGAATTTTACGAGATGCATGTGGAAGGATTTAGGGTCAAGGTGATATAAAGTTGGCAACTTATACTTGAATGATTAGAGAGCATTTCAGAGAGATGCAGTAGCTATGGCACGGTGTTAACTAAGAAACCAAAGTGAACCCGAATATCACAGCAGACACATTCCTACTAAAACAGTACTTGCTGTCTGTCTGATTCAAGTGCGCCTGGTGCCCTGTACTTATCTGGCAAGCCCAGCCTCAAGGCACAGCCAAGCGGAAGAAAAACGCCACGCTGGACTCTGACCCCTGCAGACTTCCTGGGCAGCTGTGTGAGGTCATGGTCAGCTCCTGGTCAGGAACCTGAGAAAAGGGAGAACTCCAGAGCTTCCGATGGGTGACTGCTCAGCCCAGGTATGCCAATGCCCCCAAAGGTGCTCCCGAGTCCCACGCCATAGGATGGCCGGGGAGAGACTGCCAGTCTCCTTGCTCTTCTAATTTCTGTCCCCCAGACACAGTGCATTCAAGCGTGTACTGCCCGAGCCTGCGCTGCAAAGGCAGGCTTAGAAACCAGCAAATCAAAACCTCGGGCCTGGAGAACGCCTGGCACAGAAGTCATGCATTCTGCCAGATACAAGGAGCCAGTATCCCCGCTCAAAGGAGCTCTTTGCCTTCTGAGCATAAAGCCATGGCTGGGAACAACTGACCCCTCACTGAGGGCTCACGGTGGTGCTGGCGGCCACCAGCCCAACCTTGTCATCAGCTGAGCTGTGTTGCTTCCACTAGAGCACAGATCACTCTAAGGGCCCCAGTCAATTCCACAATGTGACTGTAGGTAGTGTTCATTAATTGTGGGCAAGCAGAGCGTGATGACTTTTTTCCCAACACAATACTGTGATTCTACCACTAAAACAAATGATGGAAGGATTAGCAAATGATGTGGCGAATCTGCAGTACCAACAGTTAAATTGATAACCTGGACAGAACAGCTCACTCTCCAGTTAATCAGCTCATATGGATATCCTGAGAGTTTTCTCTGGGCCCCAAAGGCATAGGCCCTGGCCTTAAGAAGAAACTTAGCTAAGGACACCAGAGTCACATAGATTCACGAGCAAGAAAATATTGTTGCCTAAGGCAAAAATACTTGCATCTCATAGTAAATTATCAGTCTCCAGAAATTTCTATATTCATACTAGATTTAGAAAAGACCTCCAAAATGACAAATAGTCTACAAATGTGCAGCAAAAGTCAAGCATTGCTTCCAACCTGTGCTCACACGTGAGGCTACTGAGTTGTTACCTTCAACAGGTAAATGTTACTCTGCTCTCTCCCTGCTCGCCCTACCTTGTGTAGAGAAAACCTGGAACAAAGGAAAGGAAATGGAACACTCCCAAAATCCACACTAGGACCATTAGTACATAGGCTTATTTCCTCTGGCCTTTTACCTGTATGTGTGTGTGTGTGTATACATATATGTTATATATATGTATGTATACATATATATTACATATATAATTGAAATGATGTGTTTTATATGTATTATTTTATATCAAGTTTTTGTCACTCATCTTTTAGAAATAATTGTCTTTGCTACTGAATAGTTTTCTAAGATTTATTTTTATTTTATTTGAAAGAGTTATAGACAGAGGTAGAGACAGAGAGAGAGAAGTCTTCCATCCACTGGTTGCCTCCCAAAATGGCTGCAATGGCTGGAGCTGAGCCGATCTGAAGCCAGAAGCCAGGAGCTTCTTCCTGGTCTCCCATGTGGGCATAGTCCTTGGGCCATCCTCCGCTGTTTCTCAGGCACATTAGCAGAGAGCTGGATCAGAAGTAGAGCAGCCAGGACTCACCAGTCCTTGTTCAATGGGATGCCAGAACTGCAGGCTGGGGCTTTAACCCGCTGCACCATAGCTCCAGCCCCTGAATAATTTTTGAAAGTATTATCTTAACATGTCTGTATACTTATTTATTGAACAGTGTTAACTCAGTTCATTTAATGATCCTCTTATTATGGGACATTTGTGTTGTTTTGTACTGCAGTAAATGTTCTTTTATTTCCCTTTAATTTATTTGAGGAGCAGAAGGACAAAAGAGGGAGGGAGGGAAAGAGGGAGAGGGAGAGGGAGAGGGAGATGGAGAGGGAGAGGGACAAACAGAGAGCTTCCATCTGCTGGCTCACTCCCCAAATACCTGCAACAGCTGGGACTGGGCCAGGCCAAAGCTAGGAGCTACGAACTCAACCCAAGTCTCATGTGGGTGGCAGAGACCCAACCTTGAGCCCTCACCTATGCCTCCCAGGGTGTGCATTGTCAGGAAGCTCAAATCTGCAGCAGGGCCAGGACGGGAACCCAGGCACTGCTACATGGGATGTGGACATCCCAAGCAATGTCTTACCTCTGACGCCCACCCCTGCAGTGAATGTTCTTGAATATCTTTGCTCAAGTCATCAATTAACTTCTTAGACTGGACTCCTAGAATTGTAATTACTGGGTCAGAGTTTGGACAAACTCATGAGACTTTAGATACTCCCTAGTTGCTTCCAGAAGGCATGCATGAGCAACCATCTCAGCATATCCACACCAAGACTGGTGTTTAAGATGTTCTGGAAATCTTTGCCTATTTAATAGTCACAAAATAGCACCTTGTTATTTGAACTTGCATTTCTCGGATGACACAAGTGTAAGTACAATTGTTGCCAACATCCAAGGGTGATTGGTTCTAGGACTCCTGGTTGTTACCAGAATCCATGGATGTTCAAGTCCCTTATGTATAAAATGGTGCAGTATTTGAATATAACCTAGACACATCCTCCCATATACTTAAAATCATCTCTAGATTACCTGTAACACCTAAAACAATGGAAATGCTAAGTAAATAGCTGCTATTCTATACTGGCTCAAGGAAAAAGTCTGTATATTACCAGATTCAATTATTTGAAACTCTTTAAAACAAAAGTAGAAAAATTCTTCAACCAGTCTTCATCTGAAAGTTCAGCAGACAGATGGCCAGAGGTAGGGCTGACAGTGGTCTCTGTACTGGTAGCAGTGGGCATGGAGCCTCTGGCCCAGCAATGGATTAGACATAGGGTAGCTGGATGTTGACCACTGGGCACCGATGTGACTTATAGCCACAAGCCACACCTCCTCAAAGCCAGCCTGACTGTGACCTATAGGAAAGGCAACACCAAGAGAGTCCCTGAACCAGCTGTCCTGGGTGAGCCACTTCCAAATGATAAAAATAAGCACTCGGGGAGCTGCACGAGGCTATAATGGGAACTAGCACTACCGTGAAGGTCACTTGGAGGACTAGGCACACTGCTGGTTGTTCCTGAAGGCCATCAGAGGAGTACGTAACAACTACACACAACTTAGGCGTGCACGTTGCACCTCCACAATCTAAACCCACCTGTTCTGAGAATCTGCCCTGATGCCGTATGAGCAACTCCTGTTGGATTACAAATGAACAAAACACACCAAACATCAATATGCTAGTTGGTTTGGTTTGGCTTTAAAAATTGCTCCTGAAAGTTTAACAAACCCAACCCAGACACTTATGGTAATACATGTAAGTAATTTCCACAACTTACATTTACTCTCTGCTGAGCTGAAGGAAATGAGAATTCTACCTTTATCATTGGACATTTTTTTTTTTAAATACCAGAACAAATAGATTGGCATTCACTGTTTTACTGTCACTGTTGTTTAACTCATTTTTACTGTTAATTCCACTGTCATAGTTTTCGCTAATGAGATCTGACAGTTCAGATGAGCTGCTGCTCTCCCTCAAAATACACACAGGGCAATATATATGGGTGAAGAGATATCCCCCAAAACCTCCTGGACAAACAACACCTACTAGAGTATTCTTCTAAAGCTCCTAGGTGATCACAAATGTGTAGCCAAGGCTGAGCACTGCTGGCCTACAGGGAGAACAGACAGCTACCATGCAGACTTACACATAAGAACCAGGTGGAAATTAAGGAAATACAGGTGCGTGTGGTGGGACAGTGGCTGAGGTTGTAGGTGAGAGGATTTTAAGCTGGGAATTAATAAGAAACACAGTCATGAAAAAACGTTGGCCGGGTTCCATGTGTGACTTCTGCAGCCAATTGCATTATTTTACAATCTGGCCGTGGTTATACCTCTCAAAGTTGAAATACACCCATTTCTATCTATGTCTCCTTTCCCTTCCACTACTGTTGACTATCAGAAGTACAATGTTCCAAGAAGATACCCTTCCAGGGATGAGAGGGTTGGGGAGATGTTGCTCAGGGGACAGAAAATTTCAGTTGGAGGAACAGAGTCAAGAGAGCAACTGTACACCATGGTGACTATAGTTGGTGTTTTTCATGTGTACAGTACTTGAACTCACCAAAGTACATTTTAAGTGTTCTCACCACAAAGAAAGAGAAGCACGTGAGGTATGTTCACTAGCTTCACTGGGCCATTCCGTGTGCATACATTTATCAAAATATCACGCTGTACACCAGAAACACACACAATTGATACTTGTCAATTAAGAAATAAATGTTGAAAATGGGACTTGTCAGGCCAGTGCTGTGGCATATTAAATTAAGCTTCCACCTGCGGTGCCGGCATCCCACAGGGGTGCTTGTTCAAGTCCTGGCTGCTCCACTTGCAATCCAGCTCCCTGCTAATGCACCTGGGAAAGCAGCGGAGGATGGCCCAAATCTTTGGGCCCCTGTCACCCCCATGGGAGACCCGGAAGAAGCTCCTGGATCCTGGCTTCAGATCAGCCTTGCTCCAGCCACTGTGGCCATTTTGGGAGTGAACCTGCAGATGGAAGACCTCTCTCTCTTTATCTCTGTCTTTCCCTCTCTCTCTCTGTAACTCTGCCTCTCAAATAATAATCTTTTTTTAAAAAAATATGGAAGTTGTGGAGCAATGGCTATCCACCTCCCTCTCTGGAAAGTGAGAGATGCCCAGAGGCTGAAGGGGCCCAGTGCAGTGGCTAAGGAAAATGAGCGAAACAAGCCAAGAGTTTTACACTTGTTTGCACGTCACACCCCAGCAATAGTATTCACTCACTATTTTCTTTTTAATTTGAAAGGCAGAGAGAGAGAGGCAGGGACAGACATCTTCTATCAACTCGTTCACTCCCCAGATGTCACCGACAACCAACGCTGAGCCGGGATGAGCCTGGGAGCCAGAAACTCAATCTAAGTTTCCCATGTAAGTGGCAGGGACCCAACTACTGGAGCCTTACCTGCTGCCTCCCAGGGTCTGCATTCGCAGGAAGCAGGAATTGGAAGCACAGCCAGGACTCAAACCCAAGCACTCCAACCTGGGCAGTGGGCATTGCAAGTGGTGTCTTAGCCACTGTGCCAAACGCACGCCTCAGGATTCACGTCTACAGAGAACTATGCTCTCGCTCACCTTTTGTTAACACACATGATCTGTTCAAGGTATCTCTCCTTTCACTGGTCTTGGCAAAGAGGGTCCGACAACAGATATTTCTCTATACTAAGGGAGACAGCAGGGCCAGCATGATGACAAAGGGCACTGTCGCTGGGCCTATGGAGCCGACGGGGCTGTGGTCTGAATGTGTGTGTTCCTCTAAAACTCAAATGTTGAGATCCTGACCCTCAGGGTGATGGCATCGTGGAGGAGGTCCTTGAGAGGTGACCAGGTCACGTGGGCAGGCAGGCTCTCCCCAGACATGGGGTTGATTATAAGCACCACAGCTGGCGCTGTAGCTCACTAGGCTAATCCTCCACCTTGCGGTGCCGGCACACCGGGTTCTAGTCCTGGTCGGTCGGGGCGCTGGATTCTGTCCCGGTTGCCCCTCTTCCAGGCCAGCTCTCTGCTGTGGCCTGGGAGTGCAGTGGAGGATGGCCCAAGTGCTTGGGCCCTGCACCCACATGGGAGACCAGGAGAAACACCTGGCTCCTGCCATTGGATCAGCGCGGTGCGCCGGCCGCAGCGGCCATTGTGGGGTGAACCAACGGAAAAGGAAGACCTTTCTCTCTGTCTCTCTCTCTCACTGTCCACTCTGCCTGTCACAAAAAAAAAAAAAAAAAAAAAAAAGTATAAGCACCACAGTCTATGGTACTTCATGACAGCAGCCCAAGGCAGACCCCATCTAATGGTCTGTCTTTATTCTGTGCAGACTGTGGCCACAGGAGACATGGTGGGGCAGACCTAGCCACATGTTCCAAGAGAAACTAGAAATCAGGATCACTGGGTAAATCCTCCAGATTGTAGAAATATAAATATTCATGAGACAAACATGCACCTATGGAGTGGGGCAAATGTGAAGCTAACCAACATGTCAACATCATTCCCCCAAAACCATCTCCATCGGCCTGTCCTACCACCCATCCAAGCCATACCTATTGCCCAACTATTTGATAAGGCATTGCATTGGGCAATATGAGAAGACAATACAAAACTAAATGTGATGGGGACCCCTCCCTTCAAAGGAGCTTTCCAGCTAGCATGGAATACTAAATTACATCACATGCACTGGAAATCCTTGCAGGGCTGACACTAGGGGATCATCATGTGATATAGGTAGGAGACCCACATGTTCTCCTCTACTTTGGTTGGGATAAGTGAAAAGATGGCTCGCCCAAACTATTGTTTTTAGCACTGGCCTCATAGGGCAATAAAGAGGAAATGAATAACATACCAAACAAAATACTGGTGGCTTAAAAACATTAGATAACAGGTGCCAGCATTGTGGCATAGCTGCCACCTGTGATGCTGGCATCCTATATGGATGCTGGTTCCAGTCCTGGCTACTCCACTCCCAATCCAGCTTTCTACTGTGGCCTGGGAAAGCAGTAGAAGATGACCCAAGTTCTTGGGCCCCTGCACCTGCATGGGAGACCCAGAAGAAGCTCCTGGCTCCTGGTTTCAGATCTGCACAACTCTGGCCGTTGCAGCCATTTGAGGAGTGAACCAGTGGGTGGAAGATTCTCTCTCTCTGTCTGTCTCTACCTCTCTCTGTCACTCTTTCAAATAAATAAAATAAATTTTAAAAAAATTTCTCCAAAAATTGTCAATATTAATTTCTAATATTATAAATATCAATAGATACAATCACAGACATAGAAATGCAGTGTCGTCAAATGGATGTAGTGGTTTAAATCATCACTTGAGGGGCCAGTGCTGTGGCCTAGTGGGTAAAGCCGCTGCCTTCAGTGCCGGCATCCCTTATGGGCACCAGTTCGAGCCCTGGCTACTCTACTTCTGATCCAGAAAGGCAGTAGAAGATGGCCCAAGTGCTTGGGTTCCTGCACCTGCATGGGAGGACTGGAAGAAGCTCCTGGCTTCAAATCTGCACAGCTCTGGCCATTGCAGCTGATCGGAGAGTGAACCAGCAGATGTAAGACCTCTCTCTCTATCTCTCCTTCTCTGTGTAACTCTGACTTTCAAATAAATAAATAAATAAACCACCACTTGAGATGCCCACATCCCATATAGCATTGCCTGGGATCAGGTCCTGCCTCTGTTTCCCAGTCAGCTTCCTGCTAATGTGCCTGGGAGGTAGCAGATGATGGCCCAAGTTCTTAGGTACCTGCCACCCATGTGGGATACCCAGGGGAGTTTGTGGCTCCTGCCTTCAGTCTTACCCAACTCTAGCTGTTTCAGACATTAAGGGAATGAATCAGTGAATAGAAGATTTCTCCCTCTTTCTCTGTCACTCTGTCTTTAGAATAAATAATTAAATAAAATGTTAATAAATAAATAAAGATTTAAAAAATCAAGAATATAAAGGGCACAGAGGATAAAAAGTTTCAATTGGCTTACAAAGTCTGTAATAGCAAGGACTGTGTCTTATTTACTATTATATCTAAGTTCTTAGCATTCTGTCTCACAAATGGTGAACACTTGGGCATATTTGCTAAACGAATGTGGGGCTGGCATTGTGGCACAGTGGGTTAAGCACTGCTTGGATCACTGCCATCACATGTTGAAGTGCTGGTTCCAGTCCCGGCTTCTCCTTTACTGATGTGCAGGGGAATGCAATGGAAGATGGCCCAAGTTCATGGGAGACCAGGATGGAGCTACTGGCTCCTGGCTTCAGCCTGGCCCAGATCTGTTGTGGCCATCTGCACAGCGAACCAGCAGATGGAAGACCTCGCACCCATCCCCTGTTGCTCTGCTTTTCAAATAAAATAAATAAATCTTTTTTTAAAAGACTTATTTTTATTTATTTGAAAGAATTACAGATGGAGGTAGAGACAGACAGAGAAAGGTCTTCCATCCACTGGTTCACTCCCCAAATGGCCATGATGGCTGGAGCTGAGCTGATCCGAAGCCAGCAGCCAGGAGCCAGGAGCTTCTTCCAGGTCTCCCACGTGGGTGCAGGGGCCCAAGGACTTGGGCCATCTTCTACTTCTTTCCTAGGCTACAGCAGAGAACTAGATCAGAAGTGGAGCAACCAGCACCCATAGGGGATGCTGACACTGCGCGCCGGGGATTTTTGGCCGCCGCGGCCGGCACACCGCACTGATCCAAAGCCAGGAGCCAGGTGCTTCTCCTGGTCTCCCATGTGGGTGCAGGGCCTAAGCACTTGGGCCATCCTCCACTGCACTCCCAGGCCACAGCAGAGAGCTGGCCTGGAAGAGGGGCAACCGGGACCGAATCCGGCGCCCTGACCGACCAGGACTAGAACCTGGTGTGCCGGCGCCTCAGGTGGAGGATTAGCCTATTGAGCCGGCGCCGGCCCACACCGGGGCTTTAACCTGCTGTGCCACAACACTGGTCCCATAAATAAATTTTTAAAAAAACAAATGAAGGGCTGGTGCTGTGGCATAGCAGGTAAAGCCACTGCCTATAGTGCAGGGATCCCATGTGGTCGCCAATTTGAGTCCCTGCTGCTCCACTTCCGATCCAGCTCTCTGCTATGGCCTGGGAAAGCAGTGGAAGATGGCCCAAGTCCTTGGGCCCCTGCACCTGCCTGGGAGACCCAGAAGAAGCTCCTAATTCCTGGTTTTGGATCAGTGCAGCTCCAGCCATTGTGAACATCTGGGGAGTGAACCAGCAGATGGAAGACCTCTCTCTTTCTGCCTCTGCCTCTCTGTAACTCTGCCTTTCAAATAAATGAATAAATCTTAAAAACAAAAACAAACAAAAAACAAATGAGTGCCAGAGTATACACTACAGGTGTTTCTAGAGATAGAAAGCAAACACCTAAAGTAACCTTTATTTTTCCTTAGCTGCCTTCTTTTAAAACTTTTATTTATTTGAGAAAGGAAGAGTATTCTCATCTATTTGACTCCCCAAATGCCCCACATGGTCCAGGCTGTGCCAGACTGAAGCTGGCAGAAAGGGACAAATCAGCATTTCCCAAAGGGGTGGCAGGAGCCCAGTCCCTGGAGCCACCACCACTGTGCCCCAGGGTCTGCATTGGCAGGAAGCTGGGGTCAAGAAAGAGCCAGAGCGGGAATCAAACCCAGACACTCTGCTGTGGGACACCGGTATCCTGACCAGCAGGCTAAGCACTTGCTACCCTTCATTGCTTCTGACTAGTTACCAGCTAGATTTTTAAAAAATGGTCTCCCTTTGTGCTCATTTAGCCTAGTGGTTAAGACACCCATGTCCCACATCAGAAGACATGGGTTTGATTCCTGGATGCAGCTCCTGACTCCACCTTCCTGCCAGTGTGGACCTTGGGAGGCGTGGGTGATGGCTTAAGCGTTTGGGTTCCTGCCTCCCACATAGGAGACCTGGATCGTATTCTCAGCTCCTGGCTCCTGCCCCAGTCCAGTCCTGTGTATAGCAGACATTTGGGGAGTGAACCAGCATGAGGCTCTTCTCTGACTGTCCTGGCCTCTAAAAGATAAGATAAAATAAAACAGTCCCTTCCTTAGTATATCATCTATCTGCACTAGATATCTCGGTGATATGAGCCATAAATGTCTCATCACTGGGCCAACATCTTCTGTTTTCATTAATGAGTTTGTAATTCCACCTGCTGAGTCTTCCCAGAGACACAAGCAAATGTCTGGGAGAACAGACGGCCCCTCAGCTGTAGCCTCACAGATGAAAGCTTGTACTTTATTAAACAATAAAGCAAAATGGTTTCCACAGGTAAGACCCTTCCCTTCCCCCACCCCCCTTTCCTTTAATGGATATCTGCAGATCAACAGTAACGACTAGTAGTGACATCCTCATCCAAAACTACCACCTTAAGGAATGAAGACATGGGATAAAATAATCACTATCTCAGGGCCGGTATTGTGGCGTAGCAGGTAAAGCTACCACCTGTGATGCCGGCATCCCATATAGGTGCCGGTTCGTGTCCCAGCTGCTCCACTTCTGATCCAGCTCCCTGCTAATGGCCTGGGAAAAGCAGTCAAAGATGGCCCAAGTGTTTGGGCTCCTGCCACCCATGTGGGAGACCTGGATGAAGTTCCTGGCTTTGGTCTAGCCCAGGCCCGGCTGTTGTAGCCATCTGGGGAGTGAGCCAGTGGACAGAAGACCTCACTTTCTGTTTGTCACCCTCTTTTACTCTGTAACTCCTTCAAATAAAATAAATAAATCTTTTTTAAAAAATCACTCCCCAAACCATTAATGAAGTTCATGGTTAGCTCTCGAGCCAGGGTCCTATTCCCAGTGAGTCTCACTCATCAGGTCTGGGGTGGACTCTGGTATTTTCTAAATCTCCATAAGTGACTTTGATGCACCTCCCTGGAGTCTACAGAGCAGGCTGAGAGCCACTGGTCTATCGTCTTAGCCATCAGTAATGAATGTAGTCACAGACAACGAGGATGAGGAAGAGGTTGAAGGAAACCTAATATGATTTTGGTATCACACGACTATGTTTCTAAGAGCCAGGGAGGAGCTGGCTAATTGTGCTCAGGAGTTAAAGCTGCCAGCAAGAAAACACATGATATAGCCCTGTTTACCGTGCCCCAGCCCTTCGGCAGGTGCTGAGTCAACGGCATCACCCTGTTATGAACTTGGGAGAGACGTGTCACGAGCGAGCGGCTCAGCAGCTGGGCAAGTCACGCAGGGGTGGGGCTGGGGAATCCCTTGGGTGAACAGTCAGGCCAGGGTGGTAAAGAGAGGTCGCTGATTGGTAGGAGAGGCAGAGCAAACAGGGGAGGCGCAGAGAAAACCCGGAGCCCTGCTGACTCAGCAGTTTCTGCCCTACTCTGAGAGCTTTTCGCTCTCAGATTTGTGTGTTTCCTCTTCCAGCTCTCAGATTTCTGCGTTTCCTCTTCCAGCTTTACAAGAAGGAAAAACAATCCTATGCTGCTTGAGCTGGCTTGCAGGAGAGCACTGCTCCTCCTTCGTGCTGAGAAGCGGGGCATGGTGTGGTACATTAAGACAATGTGATGTCCACGGCTAGCAGGTGGCTGCCAGGATTTCCGGCCCAAACCAGACAACTGGGAGGTACGATCACCCTTGTGATGGGGAACGGGCTCAGTACTGGGAGACCTGACCCATCCCTCCCTCTCAGTTTAGCTTTAGCTAAGTCATTTTCCCACAGTCTGTTCCCTGGACTGTCAAATGACAGATTCAGCAATGCCTAAGAAGAAAAACCTGAGACCAAGATTTACGTTTCTTAACTATGAACAGAGGCATAGTAGGAGATGAGGGAGATACACAGGAAGGGCTCCTTTGAGGTTACACAGAGCTGACCATCTTTACGTAGCAAAGAAGAGGCTTTATTTAACCTTAATCAAGAAGGCGCCAGGGGCAGGCACTGTGGCGTAATGGATAAAGCCACCACCTGCAGTGCCGGCATCCCATATGGATGCTTGTTTTAGTCTCGGCTGCTCCACTCCCAATACAGCTCCCTGCTAATGGGCCTGGGAAAGCAGTGGAAGATGGCCCAAGCCCTTGGGCTTCTGCACCTGTGTGGGAGACCCAGAAGAAACTCCTGGCTTTGGATCAGCCCAGCTCTGGCCATTGCAGACATTTGGGGAGTGAACCAGTAGATAGAAGACCTTTCTCTCTCTCTCTTTATCTCTCTCTGCCTCTGCTTCTCTGTAACTCTGCCTTTTAAATAAATAAATACATCTTTAAAAAACAGAAGGCGGCAGCTCCAGGGGCAGGCTTTTGATCTAGCGGGTTAAGACGATGCTAGTGAGGACACGCGTGTCCCACACCGGAGTGCCTGGGTTGGTTTCCTGCTCTGCCCTTGACTCCAGCTTCCTGCAAAGGTGAACACTGGGAGGCCGTGGTGATGGCTCAACCAAGCGGGTCACTGACACTCACAGAGAGACTGGAGTGGAGTTCCCAGTGCCTGGGTTTCAGCTCTGGCACTGCCCAGTTCCCGTTGCTGTAGGTATTTGTGGGGAGTAAACCAGTGGTTGAGAGATAAGTAAAAATTTAACAATAGCCCAGGCAAGGCTACTTGGATAAGTCATCAGTGATTTGCTGTTACTTCTCGAGGCACTGGTGGGACAGCTCTGAAGCTGCCTGGCTCCCAGAGCTGGCAGTCACGTGCCCAGGGCCTGAGGCCCAGGCGAGGATAGCTGGATCCATCCTGCTCTGTCTTCCCTGAGACCCACGGCTGCAGCTCTGTGTGTGGCTGTGAGGAGGAAGAGCAGGGACAGACGCCTTCCCTCCCACGGCTCCCTTGCCGGCCAGCCCAGGCTGTGGCCAGTTCTGCATCCCCATTTCTGGGAGGTGTGCAGACTGTGAGCAAGGCTGCAAGGGTCAGATGGGCGGATTTCACATCCCGGGCTACATGACTGCTCGCTTGCTCTCTCTCACTCTCTAACTTATTTGAAAGGAAGCGAGAGAGAGAAAGAGAGACAGAGACAGAGATCTTCCATCTGCTGGTCTGGGCCAGGCTGAAGCCAGGAGCCAGGAACTCTACCTCCCATGTGGTGGCAGGAGCCCAAATACTTGGGCTGTCATCCACTGTCTTCTGTCAAGCACATTAGCAGGGAGCTGGATGTGCAGTGGGACTCAAACCGGCACTGACAATGGGATGCTGGTGTTGCAAGCTGCAGTTTGATGCCCTGTGCCAAAACACTGGCTCCAGGTTGCTGCTCTTAAACAAAGATTGCTGTGTCTGTGTCACAGAATGTCACCAGCTTAGAGCTACAAGGAAAGGGGGCTCTTAAATGTGCTTCAATTCACAGAGGAGAAGATAACACCTACAGGCAAGAACAAGGGTTGACCTGCGGGCCTTGCACAAGGCCCTGTGCTAGGTGCTTTATAGCCATCATTTTATCTCATGCTTATTTCTACGATGCCCATTTTCCAAATGAGAAAACTGAGGCTTGGATGGTGAAATTACTTGCACCTCAGCTCGCTTAGCTTAACAAGTCTTTGTAGGCAGCAGGACCTGGTTCTGTGGATTCTCCGGCACAATGATAGAAAGTGAGTTAGCGAGCATCTATTCACAGCGCAGCAGGCATGGTGCTAGGCGCCAGAGGGAGAGGCTGGCTGACCAAAAGGACCGCAACAGAGAATCCTGTCCTTCCAGGCTATGGGGAAGAGAACGGACTACTGGGGCCCTGAGCAGCTCTGCCTTCAGAGGCCCCAGTACTCACCAGAGAAAGCCTTAGGAATGCCCACAGTATCCCCAGGAAGTGGGTGGGTGCAGGCAGAAGAGGAAGGTCCTACTGGGCCACTTTCGCAGGTGAGAAAATCCAAGCAGAAACAATGACCAGGCTTGCTCAATACCAGGCAGTCGCCAGGGAGACCAAGAATGGGAGCAGAGGGTCTCGGTTCCCTCCACTGTAATCACGGGTCCAAATAAAAGTCTCCTTTCCATCACCCCTGGTCACCAGGGCTCAAGAAGAACCATCCCTTGAGACCAATTCTTGCCACAGGAATTCTTTTACTAAGCTTCCTGGAATTAGCACAACCTACGCATGTGAGTCTCCTGCCTTTTCCTGCTCCTCTTTTTGATGCAGACAAGCCTGGACACGGAGGATCTTCGAGTGAAAAGACTGAAGACCTGGCAGTATCAGAGTATTAAAGTCAATGTAGGAACGACTTATTTCTCGGCGATATTAATGGCAAGAAGGCAGGGGCTCTACACTTATCCCAGGCAGAAGCAGATTCAGGATGCACAGAATCTGAAGGGCCCTTCCTAAGGTAAAAGCAATTTGGATCCAGAATCAGGTAGGAGGCTTTGAAGGGCCTGTGCCAGGGACAGAGTCAAAGCTTCAGCTTGGTGAGTTTCATTACTGTGCCCAAGGAGCTAATGTCTCACTTGCCCACTTTTGCAAGCAATGAAATCAAGGCTTGGAGAAGTCACACAACTACTTGCCCAAAGTCAAAAAGCTTGTGAGCGATGAGGCTAGGACCAGAATAGAGGGTGCGTGCTAAATCTTCATGTGGTTTCTAACTACATCCCAGGACAATCATACCCACTGTTCCGGGTAACTTTTTTTTTTTTTTTAAATGATTTATTTATTTATTTGAAAGGCGGAGTCAGAGAGAGAGAGAGAGAGAGAGAGAGAGAGAGCGCTTCCATCTGCTGGTTCACTCCCCAGAGAGCTGAAATGGCCAGAGCTGAGCTGATCCGAAGCCAGGAGCCAGGAGCTTCTTCCGGGTCTCCCACATGGGTGCAGGGGCCCAAGGACTTGGGCCATCTTCCACTGCTTTCCCAGGCCATAGAGAGAGCTGGATCGGAAGTGAAACAGCCGGGACTTGAACAGGTGATGGCTTTACCTACTGCGCCACAGCGCCGGCTCCTCAGGTAACTCTACACCTCCCTATATACATCAGTCACTACTGTCCCCATTGGCAGGTGGGAAAGCCACAAAGGTGAAATGACCAGCTGACCCCAGGCAGCTGGCCTTTACTCCCAACAGATTCACCTGCAAAGTCCTTGCTCTCTCCCACTGGGCTGGGCCGGCTACCACCCTCCAGCTTGTCCAGGAAAAAGAGAAACCAGCGCTCTCAGGCCAGCTGACAATTATTCCCAGGTCTGACCGGATGACGTAGCTGTCCTTTCTTTTCAACCATCACACTGGCCCCGCTCCTTAGTGGGAATGGGGACAGTTCTGCAAATCCACGGCCTCTTGCAGTTAAGTCCTCACAGAGAAAACCTCTTGGAAACCACCACATGAACTCAGGGCTCAGCCACACTGCCATACACCAGTCCCTCCGCTGATACAATGGAGATCCCCAGAGGACCTCGGGTTGGCTCTACCAGAGCCACTGGGAGGGTCCCTCATCCTACAGGGTTCCCCCGGAAACAGCCTTCCTAAGCCTCCCCCCAAAACCCAGGCATTCATTGGAACTGAATTGCTTAACTGCAGTCACTCAAAGCAAGAATTCCCACCACCAACAAATCTCCGCAGGGATTTGCCTGTGCAGCGTCGTGGAGAAAGGATTCAGTTTCTTTTTCCTTGACCGTGGATGCTCAGGGGGGGAAACTGGCCTTTGAGAAGCTCGGACAGAGGGCCTTGTCTGCCCTTGGCAATGCAAACTTTTTAAAAGTGTAATTATGCCTCAGTGCTTTTTTAATTTTTTTAAGTTGCCTTTACCTGCCTGATTGCAAATAACTGATAACTTCTGGAAGCGTCCATTCCCTGGATAAGGCAGAGGGGCGTGGGGACTCAAACTGGCCTAGGCCTGGGCAGTGCAGTCACAGCGGGTGATGGTGCTAAGGAGAAAGGCTGCCCCCTGATGTTTTCTTGTTTAAGGAAAAGCTGATCCCAGTAACTCTCCCTTGTTCCTGTTTCCACACAGCTCGGTGGAAGTGGGTGAAAGGGCAGAAGGAGCAACAGTGACGTCAAAACAGGCGCTCACAGAGGAAACTCACGGGAGTCTGGAAGCTAGTCTCCACGGGAAGACAACGCCACAGCCGCGGACGCAAGACATCAAGCACGGAGACGCTGGGCAGCTCGGGGACCTGGCCCAGGGGCACCTCGACACCCGCAGACCACAAACCTCCCGCCCCACTTCAAAGGCCAAGCCGGGGACCGGCAGGGTCTGCCCGTGGGCCGCTTCTGTGCAGTCTTTCATTCAGTTCTATCTCTTCCTCCAGTGGGAGGGGGCTTGGGCCCTCGCAGGGAGGGGGTGGGGAGAGCCGCAAGCAATGGAACAGAAGCCAAAGTCTCTTTAGGCAGGACCCAGCCTTATTTGTTATGATAAAGGGAACCACGCTTGCCAGGCCCAAGAAAACCAGGGAGAAGGGAGGGCTCTGCCCACCTGCCCACGTGCTGGTTTCCTCTCCACGGGGTGGGCTGGAGAGCCCCTCCCCCAACACACACAGAGCTCCCAACACACACAACACATACCAATCCCAACACACACACACACACCCTGCCCATTCACAACACACACAGCCCCCCCCCCACACACAAACAGAACACCCCACGCGCGTGCACGCGCCGCCCGCCCTGCCTCACCTTCTGGACGGCCTGGTCCACGGCCTTCTGGAAGACACGGGCCACTAGCAGCGTGACGCTGGTCACCAGCAGGAGCAGGGACAGCGTCCCCGCCGTGTAGAAGCCGCACCTGCCCATTCTGCGCGCGGCTTCCAAGCGCAGGGGGCGAGCAGCAGCGGCCGGAAGCCCCGGGACCCTGGCGGTCCGCGCGCCCCCCGCGCCCAGCTGCCGGAGCCTCCGGGCCGGTGCGCGCGGCTCTGGGCTGTGCAGCCGGGCGAGCGCGGCCCTGGGTGCAGGCGGCCGGCGGGCCCGCGGAAGGCAGGGCCGGGCTTTGGTTTCGGTTTCCGGGGCTGGCGCAGCTCGGGAGGGTGCAGGGAGCGCGCAGGGCCGTGCCACTCGAGGACCCGCCTCGCCGCAACCCGGGGAGGCGATGGCCGGCGACTGCGCGCGGAGGCGGGCGGGGCCAGGCGGCGGCCGCAGTCATGTGCCCGCGCCCGCCGCCGCGATTCGGCCCGGCCCGGCTCCGCTGCACTGCACCCCGCGCCGCCGATTCGCTGGTTCACGCACCCGCTCCGCAGATGCGCGCTGAGGGCCTACGGCGGGCCAGGCACCGGGGACTCAGGGTGGGTGCGACCCTCACGGCCCTGCTCCCGGGGCTCCCGGGTTAGCGGGGACCCTGTGACAGCCAGGAGAGCGCAGAGTGACGGGTACCTTTACGAGGCGCGCGCAGCCTGGGGACCCGGGAACTCCCAAGGGAATTGGGTCGTGGTGGTGGTGGTGGGGCTATCACGAAAGGAAGGGTCCCGAGAGAGGGCGGAGGAGGCGTTTCGCGGAGAAGGAACCGCCAGGCAAGGGAGTCGGGGGCGAGAGCGCACGAGGGGCGGGCTTTGGGCCGTGGGCTCAGGTGTGCCGGGTGTGCGCGGTCCCTCCGGGACCTTGACGGCTCTCCGTGTGCTACTGAAGAGCTGGGAGTCAGCAGGACGCAAATGCAGGCAGCGCTGAACGCTTTGCGCACTGTGCTCCCCATGGTGCGCCACGCACCTTGGCGAAGGCCTGCACACCGCCGAGAGGAGCCGGTACCTATTGTTGAATGCGGGTGGGGAGCTACTTCTCGGCCAGGCGGCACCCTAGGTGATTCCCACCCTTGTACCCCCGGCATCCCTGGGCATAGGCAGTTGTGCTTCTCCTGGTCTTCCAGAAACAGTGTGGGGAGACGGGAAAGGGACAGGGAGCCGGCCCCGAGGTGCAGGGACAAGCCTAGCGAGGGAAACAGGAAGGAAGGAAGGTCAGGTGGGAAGCACCAAGGACATGACCTAGGGGCAGGGCAAAGGGGCGGGGTCTCTGAGCCAAACTAGCTCCTCCCAGGAGCAGGCCTACCTTAGCATCTACCTTGAGAAGCTGCCCCACACCCAGTCTGGGTGAGCGTCTGGCTAGATTTCAGCAGAGCCAGGGGCCGCCCTTGCTCTCTGCCCTGGAAGATTTAAGAAGTGCTAATCCTCAATAGGCTAATCCTCCGCCTGCGGCGCCGGCACACCGGGTTCTACTCCCGGTTGGGGTGCCGGATTCTGTCCCGGTTGCCCCTCTTCCCGTCCAGCTCTCTGCTGTGGCCTGGGAGTGCAGTGGAGGATGGCCCAAGTGCTTGGGCCCTGCACCCCATGGGAGACCAGGAGAAGCACCTGGCCGGCCGTGGCGGCCATTGGAGGGTGAACCAACAGCAAAGGAAGACCTTTCTCTCTGTCTCTCTCTCTCACTGTCCACTCTGCCTGTCAAAAAAAAAAAAAAAAAGTGCATTTGTTGGCCACTGTAGTTGCACAGCCAGCTCTCCTTAGCTGCTGGTCACACGTGATTGACTAACTGCAAAATATTCAGAAAAGATGTTACTTTGTAGCAGGTGCATACTATGTAGTTAGGCCCCGGGTGGTTTCCTCTGCACAGAACAAGCACAGATTTTTTTTTCTTGTGGTTAGTCCCTAAACACTACAGTGTAACTGATTCCCATAGCTTTCACATTGTAAGTCATCTAAGATGATTTAAAACGCACAGGTAAATGTGTGTAGGATCTGTGCAAACACTGAACATCTGGGAATGTTGGTGTCCCTGAGGGATCCTGAAGCCAATCCCGGGCACAGACTGTGACACGGGAGGAAACCAGGGCTCTGAGTTAGGAACCAATAAACCCAGGCCTCTGTCTGCGGGTCAGATCCTGCCTGGACCAGGGTGTGGGGCGGCTGGGGCTCCACAGCCCTCGCTCGCCTTACTCTGGGCATTGCTGCCTCCCAGTTGTCGCTAATGAGAATCTGAGAGAAAAAAGGAGAAATCCATGAAGAGGCTTTGTGAGGACTTGGTGAGATGCAGTATTGGATTGAACATAATGGCAAATTCTTTGCCACTCCTGCCATTTAGAGGTAGGGTCTATACCTTCCCCTTAAATTTCAGCTAGATTTTTTTTTCAGTCAATAGAATCTGATGGAAAATGGCCATGACCAGAAGCTACTGAAGCTAGATCATAAATGCTTTGTGACTTCCGCTTGGGGCTCTAGAAATCCTTGCTTTTTTTTTTTTTTTTTTTTTTTTTTGAAGCCCCCAGATACCACTGAATTCAGCTACCTTGAGACCACTATGCTGGACAGAGTGTGGGAGAGACTGCAGGGAGTTGTCAGAGCCTGTGGGAAGAGCGATGCCTTCCCAGCCCCCAGCTGTCCCCAGCCACTGGGCTCATGGACCCTACCCGTTATGGAGCAGAGACAAGTGGTCCCTGCTGAGCCCTTTCCAAAAATAAAGGATTGTTGTTTTCAGCCACTAAGCGGTGGTGCCATGTGTGACTCAGCTGTAAATAATTAGAGCCGCTGGTTAAAGGGCGTGTGGCCCCTTCTCTGATCCCTTCCCCCCTCCCTTTCTGATTGAGACCCTTGGTACAGAACCAGGTGCAACCTCCCCCAGACTCCTTGCAAAACAACTAGCAAAACAGATGAGCTACACAGGGCAGCCTGTGCAACAGATAAGAGGAAGAGTTCCCAGCGGTTTCAAAGGGCCCCCTACTCCCTACTTTCCACCAGCTGCAAAGGCAGGAGTCCCTCAATCTTTGCCTCACACCATGAGATTCAGAATTTCAATTCATAAAGAATTGCCCCTGGTCTACATGTTGAAAAAAATTAAACCTCTGCAAAATGGTGCATTTTTGCTTGTAAATTTGGCCTCAGTACAAATTAGATAACCACAACCGCTGGCCAGAATTCAGCACTTCTAATCAAAACATCCTTTATGTATGAACCTGTGTAGCAGCCTCAAATGGAATGGCAAGTAGTCTGAGGTTCCCTTCTCCCTCTGTTCTCCACTGCCCCCTGCCAACCACATGGGACAGGTTTCTCCCCCCATACCTATAGGCATTCCTCAGCCCTTCACAACTGACCGCCTTTAGGTAAGGACTGTTCCTCCCATGAACTCCTTCTCTGTTCCCCTCTTTCCTTCCTGGACCCACCTCAAAATCTAAAGCCAATTCCTCACTCCTCGATCTAGATGTGTTTGATCCAGCTAATGAGCCCCTTCCTTACTGACCCCCACCCTCTGCACTGTCCAAACAGCTCAACTCCCCTGTAACTATTAAATAGGAAGTCAGTTATGAGCTTATGTGTGTGTAACAGGCCTAAAGAATAGACGTCTATGTCCAGCATATGCATCTGTATCTCAAAGTCATCCTGATAATGTCTCAGGGGCAGCTCAGTATTCGCATCCTGCCCTGCCCCCTTCTACCCGATAACCTGCCAGGTGGGGGGGTCCCCACCCCTTCTGCCTGACAAATCTTCCACAATCTCCCAGATGCAGCCCAGTATCTGCATTTCAAACACCCTGCTCCTGCTCCGGATCCTGATTCTCCATGGAGTCCTGCTCACCCTTCCTCTAAACTCAGGACGTGCCAGCTAGCCTTCCTCCTGTCTGAGACCTTCAAGAGAAAACTCAGAAGTTTTTCTATTTATATCCAAAAAGCCCTTTGTTCCAGAGGAGCAGAGGTGGGGAAGTAAGACCCATCTCCTTAAAAACCCCCGGCCTCAACCAGATGGTGCGCTCAGCCCTCTGCCTCTCTGCTGAGCCACCCACCTGCCTGCCCAGGTGTACTCTCTCCACTCAACCATGTAACCTTGCTCCCCCACCCTCAGCCCCTGTCCAAGCAATTGAGCGCTCTCTCTCAGGTCCTGTCTGGAGCATGTCCCAACCCTGGTGCCCCTTGTGGCATTCCCCCATCCTGACTCCTTGCAGCACAAATGTTCCAATGACCAGGCCCAGGTTATTCAACCCCTGTCAGAGTTTCCAACTCATCCAAGGAACTCTGGGTCATTGGGACAGGGGCCTCTTTATCTCCTTTGACAACACCTTTGGGCTGTACTCTGCACTCCAGTATCTCCATTAAAAGAGTCTTGGGCATCTCCATCTAAACCAGAATCACCCACTCCTCCCTACACCTTCAGCTCCCTTACTCTGGCCCATGCCTTCCTTGTGATGCCACAACACCCCTTGCCTCTCCAAACTAAAAGTCTTGGTCTTCATACCACCACTAGACATCACCTCGATCTTTTGTCTACAACCCCACCCCTCCGATTGTCCCCAGATCCCCATCGCCACCTCCACTCTGCCTGATGCCCTGCTCCTCCCCTTCCGCGGCAGCCAAAACTGCCTTTCCTCTCTTCCTGACCCCTCCTCCTCCATTCCGCCACTCTCCCTTCCTGAGTGCAAATATATATATATATATATACATATATATATAGTATACATATATATACATATATATATATATACTGCAAAGGCTAACAAAATTTTTATTGTTCTGGAAAGCCCTACTCTTGGAACATTCCAAATAGCTAAGATAATACAGTGTCAACTTCACCAAAGAGCATTTCTCTCATCCTCCGCCCACCCTATCGGAGTCCTGGTGGCGCTCTATACCTCCCTCAACAAGCAGCACTGCTCTGCAAACCTGACTTCAAACCCCCAAGCCCACCTCTGCCCTGGGTCTGGGCAGGTTCAGCTCTGAAGTTTTCTCTAACTAGTTACCTCTTCTCCTTTGGACCCTAAAGTCCTCAACCTTAACAAAAATAGAGCCCCACCTCGCACTGCTACTCTGTCTCACATCTAAATTCTCTCTCACATGAAGACAAAATCTCTGTAATGTATCTCCAGTAATGTATTTAACAGACCTAAGGGGTGTGGGACCTCAAGAAGAGTGGTAAGTCCTGAACAACTTCACTCCACGCATAGCCTTCTTCTTTTTTCTCTGCTTTATCTAGTGATGACAAAAATCTCTTCACCAATAGTTCATGGAGACAGAGGCTTGCCCTCTCTTTTAACCTAGCCAGCTTGGCATCCCTCCCACCCTACACCAAGAGGGCCATCAGTCCATTGTAAAGTCCTGGGATGAATTTCAGGAATTCCACACCCATGAAGTCCTCTACCCAGCCATGTTCCACACAAAGAGAGAAAAAAGAAAATGAGGGTTCCCCTCCCAAGGCAACATTACCCTGAGAGATATCTCTCCCAACCTATGTAAAATAATTATCAAGACTACTGATGGCCAGTGCTGTGGTATAGCAGGTAAAGCCGCTGCCTGCAGTGCTGGCATCCCATATGGGCACCGGTTTGTATCCCAACTGCTCCTCTTCCAATATAGCTTTCTGCTATGGCCTGGGAAAGCAGTAGATGATGGACCAAATCCTTGCGCCCCTGTACCTTTGTGGGAGACCCGGAAGAAGCTCCTGGCTCCTGGCTTTGGATTGACCCAGCTCCAGCTGTTGTGGCCATTTGGGGAATGAAGCCAGTGGATGGAAGAACTCTCTCTCTCCCTCTGTCTGTCTGTAACTCTCCCTCTCAAGGCAATAAATAAATCTTAAAAACAAAAACAAACTACTTACCCTGGTTAATAGTTAATTACTATTTCTACACATATTTTCCATAATTGCCCCTTATTCTATCATCTATTAGATTCTCCTCATTAGAAATATCTCTTTCTCTGACCAGAAGGGTGTCCATCTGCTCTGATGAATACTCTTCCCATGAAACCTAACATAATGGTAAACAATCTCCAGCGAGTAACTCATCCATGGCACACCAGCCCCTGGCCCACAATGACCCTTGGGACCTGTCTTGCAGCTGCCTGAACACTTGTTTGTTTCAGAGATAGTTCCAAGTAGCTGACTGTTGACTAGGCATCATTGGCCAAAAGTTGCTTTTTAGGTAAAAACAAAACTAGACTCAAATTCAATTTAAAATCTAAAGCTATGTCTTTGTAAATAATCACCTCATACATAAAAATTTGGTTCAGCTGTAACTGGACATTGGGTTTAAGCATAAAAGTGTGTTACTAGTAAAAAAAGGTTAAGATAGAAAGATAATTTTAAATGAAAAAGGACATGGCTTATAAGAATTTATCCTAAAGGCTAGTTTATTCTAGACTGGAATAAAAAGATAAGAAGGTTTAAGTAAGTTACAAAAGGTGTGAGGAAGTCACAGAAGATTATAAATGAAAATTTTTTTAGATACAAAAGAAATTAAGCTATTTTTTCTTTGATTGACATACAATTAAAATCTGCCCCTCCTGTCAGTTTCTGTTTGCCTCTCAATAAAAACTCCCTCCTGTTTTGGACAGCACCTTGTCTGGGGCCTCTAATAACCATCTCTCCTTTGTTTTGGACACTGTGTTTTTAATCTGCTTCTTAGATTGATTTCCTCCAAACTTAAAGCAATGAGATTCTAGATGGCCATGCCACATAAAAACCTCAAATGGAGACAGTTTTTGTGAGCTGGTTCTGCAGCCCCCTTCTGCTGGAACCCTATCTTAAACACAGGTCCTTACCTCACTGCTACATATTCACTCACACCATAACCTCCTAGACCTGGTGAGTCATTGAGTTTTCTTTCTCTTCTCCCTTCCAGAGTCCAGATCCTACATGATTTCCTAGTAGACCCAACCTTATCCTTCTCACCATTCTCCATTCTAAATCCTGCAACAGTCCTCCCCCTCCGTACCCCAAATTCACAAGTTATAACACACAATCGCTGCAAGGTCTTAGATCTCATCCTCAACCCCTTTTCCCATACCACAGATGAGCATCTCCAAGACCCTCACATCCCCCATTGGTTCATCAATGGAAGTTCCCAAAAGATACTGCCCTATGTAGCAGAATACAAAATCACACAGGAAAACATCTCTACTCCCTCTAAATGCACCCTATTAGAAGCACAACCCCTGCCACCCAAACTGCTTCCCAATAGACAGAGCTTATTGCACTCTCCTGAGTTCTCACACTAACAAAAAATAAACAGGTAAACATCCACACTGACTCTAAATACATCTATGATATTCTTCACTCTAAAATCCTAATCTGGAGAAAACGCAGCTTTCTCACTCAGAAGGGCTCTCCCATAGTCAATGCCTCTCATGTTAAAGCTCTTCTAGACACAGCCCTCCTTCTCAAACAAGCTGCTGTACTCCAGTGTCGGGGTCACCAAGGAGATAAATCCCCCCTGACTAAATAATATCACAGACCAAGTGGCAAAACAGATTGCCATCACTCACCTTTTGGTAAGCTCCAAAAACTCTACTCATCCTGATGGCTACAAACTCAGAACCGGCCCAACACCCATCTAATCCCTCTACCCCCGAAATCCTCTCATATCTACACTCCCTTTTTATCCCTCCACTCAAGTGTTATGGCAAGTTGTAAAGACTCACCTGTCCTTATAAACCCTAGACCAACAATTTCCAGAACACCTCATTAAGACCTGCCCCACCGGCCAGCAGACAGGTCCTGGCACCCATCTTTCACCTCCAAAGTTCCCCACTCACCAGATGCGGGGCTCCCTCCCTGCCTTGGACTGGCAGACAGACTTTACTCAATGCCACCTGTGCGTGGAGTTAAATATCTCCTTGTATTCATTGCACTTTTTGGTTTTCCTTCTCTTCCCCCTTTTATTTGTAGTAGGCATTCCCCACTATAAATAAAAGTTGCCCACTTCCTCCTAAAAGCAATTATACCACATTTTGGCTTCCCCTCCTCCCTCCAGTCAGACAATGGGCTTAATTCACCACCCAGATGTCTCAACAAGTCATTCAGCTTTTACATATCCCTTGGAAATTTCATACTCCTTAAAGCCTCAATCATCAGGAAAGCTCAATAGAACTAACAGATCCTTAAAAGAAATTCACACAAAACTCTCCATGGAGCTCCATTTAGATTGGACAAAACTTCTACCTTTAACTCTGCTAAAGCTTAGTTCTCTGCCAAAAAAACGCTTACAACTCAGCCTCTTTAAAGTCGTGTTTGGCAGACACGTTGCCATCCCGGGGCTTGAGCTCTCCCCTCCCCCTTTCCCTCTAACTTGCCCTTTTCCCACCCTTTCAGCTCTCAGATGGTTTCTATGACAACATACTAACCAGGCCCTGGTGGACCCTACTCCTGAGGGCCCCTGCCGGCCTTGGCTATGGGAGATAGAGTCTATCTCTCAGATCCCTCCGACCGTCCCCTAACTCCGAAGTGGAAGGGGCTCCACAGGTCTTCCTCCTTACTCCCACCACGGCTAAACTAGATAATGGCCCCATGTGGGTCCACCTGTCAAGGCTAAAAAAGGGCCCTCCAACAATGCCCCCTCCGATACCAATCCACTCCCAATACATGGCCACGTCCACCAGTCTCACCTCACTCTAACTAAATCACCTCCCCTTCTTGGGCAGGACCTGTATCACAGTCATCTTCTGGCCTAATGGCCTTTACCCTGCCCCAACTCTACACCTCCCTCACAGCCCTCCAGGAAGACCTCTGGATAACTTCACCTCAAATCTCCTCATTCAACAACCTCCAATGCTTGGGACACCTGGTCGCAGATCTCTGGCTCCAGGGAACCTTCATCGACTTCACTCCGGAGCAGATCAATCAAACCACAAAGGCCATAAAAGGTCCTCCTGGCACACGTTGCACGTGCTGCAATAGTTTTCTAAAAACCATCACCCCCGTCCAGCCTCCCTGCACCTTGGTAATACTTATCCCCAAGAAAACAGCTCCTATATCCTAAATAAACTCACCTCCAGCTTCAGGAGGGCCCTGTTGTTGCCCTCACTCTCCTAACAGTCTTGGCTCCTAACAGTCTTGGCAGAGTGGACAAGGTTAGCTCGTCTTTTTGGGCCTGTCACCGTCATCCTTATGGCCCTACTGTTCAGACCATGCCTATTTAATTTGTTCCAAAACTTCTTACAGAACTACATTAAAGCTGTCTCGCAAGACCAGGTTAAGGCCATGATGCTACTCCATGATTTCAATCAAGCATACCAGCACCTCCCCTCAAAACACTAACAGGACTCCAGGCTCTAGAGGCAAACCCAGCACCTGCATGGCCCCTTCTCAGCAAGTCTGTCCCTCCCCCAACATCAGCAAACTCCCTCCTTCACCAGATAAAAGCCCAGCCCTAATTGTGCTTTGTGCACAGCGTCTTCTGAGAATGTCACCACCTCTTTGCTTAAATAAAGCAAACTGTCTCTGTTGAGGTCGGTCTCTGCCTCTTTTTTCCATCTCTCCTTTCTGGGGGGTACAAAAGGCCAGAACCCCAAGTTATTCCAAACCTAACAATGGTGAGGGCAGGACTAAGGCTGGGACATTGGCAGTGACCATGCTTTGCACTTCTAGCTCTGCTCAGCGGTGGCCAACTAAGCAAGAGTCCTGTGTGGGACTGGAAGCCGCTATGGTCCAGAATGAGCCAAGCCTCCGGGTTAGTGGGCCTGGGTGGCCCCCAGCCCTCAGGTGCCCACAGTCAGCAGCCTGCCATGGTTACATCTATGCTAACGCCATCTCTGCTTTAGACTCTAGTTGTCTACCTTACCTCTGCCCTGTGCCCCAATGTGCCTGAGGGGCACCCTTGCTTGTCACTGCCTAGGCACTGGTTGGGGTCCCGCTGCAATGTGTGTATGTGTCTTTTTCCTTCCCCAACTGGAAAAATTTGGTAGCTTGCTTGCCTGAGTACATGGCACTTGGAGCTCATGCACGAATGGAAATCCCACCCGCAGCCCTGACACTCAAACCTGATTTTCTGTGTGCCAGCTCCCCGGTGGAGAGCAGACTCTGCAGTTCCCTGCCCCCTGTAGCCCTGGGCCACTGATTCCAGCACCTTCTTCCTTCCCGTTGTTCATTGAGCTCGCTTCTTGCAAGCCAGTAGGGTAGTACCAGGCCCTGGGGTGGAGAGAAAGGGCCTGGATTTGAGAAACGTGGGCTGGGGTGGGAGGGAGTTTCCATCAAGGTAGGGCCTACAGCTCAGCTGCCCTCAGTTCACCTTCTCTCTGAGGCTCTCTAGCTCTGCGTTTCCCCTGGGGTCAGCCACTTGGTAGGCAGCTTCCCCTTTAAAACTCCGGCCAATCCAGACAAAAACCTCTTTCTTGGTTCCTCATAGCACTGCTGACCAGACTTGCATTAAAAAAAATTTTTTTTAAGTACTAAACTCTAAGAACAGAAAGGATTTAATTTTGGAAAATATAGAAAATATAAACTTTTTTTTAAAAAAAATGCTTGTTCTTGAAATAGCAGTCTGTATTCTCACAGCATTTTCTGTCTTATCACAGAAGCTGGCACAACTTCTTAGTACCTGACCTGGCTGTCTCTCTGTTCACTTGCATCTTCTTTTACCCTACGACAGCTACTTGTCATGGGGTCCAAAACAACGAAACTCTGCTATTAGCTCTTTCGTGCCTGTTAGGAACTGCTCCTCACTTCTGATCGTACAACATGTCATCCCCTCTACTTACATTACTAATTTAGTTACCATAGAATTATCTCACCCTGCAGGTGAGACTCCACCCTCTATGTACAAGGAGTGGCCAGGCCAGGCAGGCACAGAGACTAATGGCCCCTAACACACACTGCAGGGTGAGAGGCATGGGAAGAGTCACTGCACCTGTGTTAGGAAGCAGGTACCCCAGCAGGGAGCCCATCAGGAATTCCCTGGTGTATTCTCTGTGTGTAAAACCAGAATGCTATGTCTAAGAAGAACAAGGACCCCCATGGAAGGAGTGGTTGCTGATGCCTATTGCAATCATATGTCCCAGGGCAGGCATTCAGGCGAGTGGTGAAGATGCCCTCTAAGACACCCATGTCCCACATTGCTATGCCTGGGTTCAACACCTGGCTCCAGCTCCTGACTCCAGCATCCTGCTAATGCAGACCCTGGGAGCAGTGGTGATGGCTCAGGGGACTGGGTTCCTGCAACCAACATGTCAGACTTGGATTGAGTTCCTGACTCCTGGCTTCAGCTGGGCCCAGTCCCAGGCATTGTGGACACTTACGGAATGAACCAGCAAATGGGAGCTCTGTTTCAAAAAAGTCAATAAATTTTAAAACTGACGGTCCTTCAGGACTCTGGGAAAAAAAAAAAAAAAGAACTTCATTCCCAGACTCTAGGACAGGGCTGCTATGGGAAAACCCTAAATTTTAAATGCTGACATTACACTCAAACAAGTTAATCACTGTATGCTTAGTCATGGTAGACTTTCTGTAATTTTTTGAGAGACATACACAGAGAGATCCCATCTGCTGGATCACTCCCCAAATGCCTGCCATGGTCGGGACTGGGCCAAGATGAAGGTGGGAGCCAGGAACTCCTTCCAGGCCACCCATGTGAGTGGCAAGGACTAAACCACTGGAGCCATCACAATGCTGCCTCCCAGGGTGCACACTGCAGGAAGCTGAAATCAGGAGCTGCACCTGGGACTTGAAACACAGGTGCTCCAATATAGGACAAGGGCATCTTAATCATCATCTTAATTTCTAGGCCAAACATTCACTCCATCATTGTGAACGTTTATGTAAAAGTGTTAATATGGGAAATGGTATTGTGATGTAGCTGATAAAGCCCTGCCTGCCATGCCCACATCCCATATGGGCACTGCTTCGTGTCCCAGCTGCTCCACTTCTGAGCCAGCTCCTTGTAATGGCCTGAGAAAAGCAATGGAAGATGATCAAGTCCTTGGGCCCCTGCACCCACATGGAAGACCTGGAAGAAACTCCTGGCTCCTGGCTTCTGACTGGCCCAGCTCTGGCCATGGTGGCCATATGGGGAATGAACCAGCAGATGGAAGTACGTGCTCTCTTTCTCTTTCTCTGCCTTTCAAATAGTAAATAATTTTTTTTTTAAAAAAGGTATACCATCAGGCTCTAGTGATTTGATGTGTATTATTTCTAGGTGTTTGTAGAGCATCCTTAATCCTGAGCAATGTAGGATCTGTGTTAAAAAATTACTGTCTCCTTCTTTCCTCCCCAAGCCTTTACCTTCCAGAACTTCCCTATCAGACTTTGCAATTCCTGCATCAGAGCTGATCAACCATGTATTCTCTCTCTCTCTCTCTCTCTCTCTCTCTCTCTCTCTCTCCAGGCGAGGGCAGAGGGGATCCCTGTGACGTTGTCCATGGCCCCATCAGCCTCCTGCAGCCGGGCAACCCTCATGGCTTCCCCACTGTCATCATCGCCCCTCAAGCTTGGGGGTCTTTTCCTAGTTTGTTACACTGTGTTCTGTGGTATAGGAACATGGGAATCCCCTTCTTCAAATCCTTGTCTCTTTTCTGTTCCTTTAAGGGTGCAGACTTTCGAAAACTCAGAAACCAGGAAGAGACTGTTTGCCTCTTTCCCTTCCCTCCTTGAAGGCAGAACTTGGTCTCCCCGAGGTGATAAATGCGTGGCTGGGGGTGGGGGTGGGGGTGGGGTGGGGAGGCAGGCCAGGAGCACACAGAAAAGAAGCAGTGGGCAAAAACGGTGACTGTCACAATAACAGCATCTACCGCTTGTGTTACAGGAATTCAGTCGGCTCTTTGTCTCAGGGAGATGAATACAGTGCAGACAATAAGGTGGAGGGGAGCAAAGCAAGTGAAGGGAGATTTTTTTTGACTCCTGCTTACCAGGAGGGCTCCCCAAGAGAGGGGTCCTTCAGGGTCTGGACATTGGGAGCTTATACAGAAAGCTCATCTCAGTTATCAGTTCTACATAGTTTCAATATGTCAGGAGTCTGTTGTTTCTGTCTCTTGGGTAGCAGTCATGGTTCCTGACCAGTTAACAAATCTTACCACGTCGCCCGCGTGGGAGGTGTGACAGTTGAAATGTTGTTGACCTGAGCGATTAAGGCAGGTTATGCCTACCTCATCAGTTGTTAGCACTTGAGACCTGCTGCTTTGTGGTGTGGTCTGGTATGAGGCCAGAGCCTAGTTATCATAGGGTTATTCCTGTGGAGGTGGACCGATTGTGTTTCCTATCTATCAATCTCTTCATTTTGGGGGGGCAATGTCTTTTCGTCTAGTCAGCGGATGGCAGGTTTGTACTAACACCTGTTTCCTTATTCCCACAGAGGCCTTTCCTATCTGCCTATCAATGCTTCTGACTCCTCACATTGGGCAAGGGCCAAGCACTGTGCTACACACTGAACTTCTGTTACATCGTTTAACCCTCATAATACTGTATGACTATCTCCTTTTAAAATTTTTATTTTACTTGTTTTTTTTAAGATTTTATTTATTTATTTTTGAGCGGTAGAGTTATAGACAGTGAGAGGGAGAGACAGAGAGAAAGGTCTTCCATCTGCTGGTTCACTCTCCAAATGGCTGGAGCTGTGCCAATCCGAAGCCAGGAGCCAGGAGCTTCTTCCAGGTCTCCCATGTGGGTGCAGGGGCCCAAGGACTTGGGCCATCTTCTACTGCTTTCCCAGGCCATAGTAGAGAGCTGGATTGGAAAAGGAGCAGCTGGGACTCAAACCGGCGCCCACATGGGATACCGCTGCCATAGGCAGAGGATTAATCTACTGTGCCATGGTGCCGGCCCAATTTTACTCGTTAAAAAGTCAGAGTGACAGAGAGAGAGGGAGAGACACAGAGAAAAGATTCTCCATCTGCGGGTTGACTTCCCAAATGGCTACAATGGCCAGGGCAGGGCCGGGCTGAAGTCGGGAGCCTGAAGCTCCATCCAGGTCTCCTGTGTGGGAGGCAGGGGCCGAAGTACCTGAGCCATCCTCCACTGCTTTCCCAGCTGCATTAGCAGGGAGCTGGAGCAGCAGCTGACAGCCAGCACTCAAACGAAATGGACTAAGTAGTGCACATGGCCAGTGCGAAGCAAAGTTAGTACTAAAACCCAAGTCAGTCAAAGGCTTAAGTGGGCTCTTCACCCTTTAACTAGTGCTTGGGACTTCTGGCCTCGTGTGTAACAAGAGCAAATGGGAAGCAGTGAAGTTGGAAACTGTGGCATTAAAGCATCCACAGCAGCAGGGGCACCTGGGAGGGCCAGGGTTAGAAGTGGGTAAGAGAGACAGGGAATACCTCTGCCTGCCTGAACTTGATGTTGGCCTAAAAAGTTGATTCAGGATGGAGTTGCCAATTTGGCAACTAAAGATGAAATTTCCAGTGTATGTTCTGACATAAAGTGTACTCTAAATTGTTCTCATTTGAAGTAATTGGATGGTACTTTCTAGAAGCAAATAAAGTTTGGGTTGGGTGTTGAGATAGTTCCTCAAGTCAATGTGGCAAACCCAATATATTATGAAATATCAGGGCCGCCCAGGTTCCTGCACAATGTGAAATCAGAGCCAAATAAACAGCACAAGAGTTCACAGTTCTCCCTTCATGATTCTTTCCACGGGTAGAAAACCACGTTCTCCGGGGAGTTAGAGGAGAGGCAGACAGAGAAGAGAGGACTGTCTGAGGGTGGAGGCAGGCCTTGTCATCCCAGCGCGGCAGGGGGGAAGGGGTGGCCTTGGAGGCAGATGTGCAGGGGCTGGAGGTGGGGGAAGGATGGTGAAGATACTGGACTGTGGAAACACTGAAAATAAGACCCGCCCTCACCCCAACCGGACCCTGGATGGCTGTGGACATCACACTCATCACAGTCCCTGAGCCTCTTGGGACTCGCCACAGAAGCCTCCTGGACTGAGCCAACTTCCATCAGCTCTGCAGCCGTGTGTTTCTGGGGGCAGGCATGCGGCCCAGTGATCAAGACACTGCCTGCGATGCCCGCACCCGGTATCACGGTGCCTGGGCTTCAGTCTTGGCTCTGCTTCTGATTCCAGCTTCCTGCTAATGCACACCTGGGAGGCAGTAGAAGTTGGGTCCGTGCCACCCCCATGGGAGACACAGACTGAGTCCTAGGCTTCTAGGCTGCAGACGTTTGGAGTGTGAACCAGTGGATGGGAGATTCTCTCTCCCTCTCCCTCTCCCTCTCCCTCTCCCTCTCCCTCTCCCTCTCCCTCTCCCTCTCCCTCTCCCTATCTCTGAATTTCAAATACACTGGAAACACACACACACACACAAAACAAAACAAAACAAAAGCAGCCAAAGCTGTGTGTTTACAAACATTTGCAATTTTCTGATCAACCGTGTCAGTGGACTTTTCCGCGTGCCTGTGACCAGGGACCGCTCCAGCTGCGCGGTAAACTCTGCTGGGAGAGGTGCTTTTTCTCCACTTTGCATCAGACCAGAGGGGTTAAAAGCACTAAGTATGGTTCTTCAGGAAGTTAAACACAGACTCACCATAGGACCCTGCATTGTCATTCCCAGGTATGTGTCCCCAAAGAATTGACAGCAGGCCAAGGCTAGCACATGGATGCTCATAGCACCCATGGAGGCTACTCACAATAGCCAGAGGATGGACGCAACACTGATGCCCATAAGCCAATAACAGAGGAACAAAGCACACCCCATACAAGAGGACTTCAAAAAGGTCTTGGGAAATGGAGTTAAAAGAAAAGTTTATTTTGAGGGCTGGCCCTGTGGCATGGTAGATTAAGCCTTCACCAGTGTTGCCAACATACCATATGAGTGCCAGTTCGTGTCCTGGCTGCTCCTCTTCTGATTCAGCTTTCTGCTAATAGTCTGAGAAAGAGGCAGAAGATGGCCCAAGTGCTTGAGCCCCTGCACCTGCATAGGAGACCTAGAAGAAGCTTCTGGCTCCTGGCTTTGGATTGGCCTATCTCCAGCTGTTGCAGCCATTTGGGGAGTGAACCAGAAGGTAGAAGACTTTTCTCTGTCTCTGTCTCTGTCTCTGTCTCTCTCTGTCTATAACTCTGCCTCTCAAACGAATAAATTGATCTTAATTTTTTTTTGAATCCATGTATAGTCTTTTCCATACCAGGCATTTTCCATGAATATTTTTGAAGATCCTTCATACATACAATGGAATACCATTCATCCATAGAAAGAAATGAGGTACTGACACCTGCTGCGATGTGGAGTGAACTTGGAAAGAGGATGCTAACTCAGAGAAGCCAGACACGAACGTCATGGCTTGGAAAAACCCAGAAAAAGTAAATCCTTAGAGGCAGAAAACACACTGATGGTTGTCAGGCCTGGGAGGAAGAAGGAAATAGAAGTGACTTTTTAAAGGGGATGGGGTTTTCTGGGGGGGGGTGATGAACATGTTTTGGAAGGAGATAGAGATGGTGATCGCACCACATGGTGAATCTCCTGGATGCTGCCAAAGTGAGCCCGTAGATCAAAGTCACAGAGGAGTTTTGGAAGAAGATATGAGACTATAAGAAGGAGATGTATAAAGACTGGTGTCTGGCACAGCAGGTGAAGCCACTGCCTGCAATGCCAGCATCTCATAATAGAGTGCTAGTTCAAGTTCTAGCTGCTCCACTTTCAATCCAGCTCCCTGCTAATGCAACTGCGAAGGCAGCAGAGGATGGCTTGAGTGCTTGGGTTCCTGCTGCCAACATGGGAGGCATAGATGGGAGTTCCAGACTCCACTGGATAGAAGATCTCTCTCTCTCTCTCTCTCTCTCTCTCTCTTTCCCCCTTCTCTCTGTGTGTGCTTCTCTATCACTCTACCTTTCAAATAAATATATTTTTAAAAATTAAGGCGATGCATAGATGTAGATATCAAAGGCTCTGGAGAAATTTTTTCTTTCTCATGTATTTCTGGTTTGAGGGATGGCCTCTCTTAGAAAACATCTGAAAATGTAGTCATGAGGAGGGAATTCCAGAAGTTTCTGATATCCTTTTCCCAGGGAGATATAAAAGGGATAACCAGTCACGGGTGCGTTTTCTGTCATATAAGAAGCAGGGATGCCCAAGAATGGACAGCTGGGACCCAGTGGTTCCTGCCTCTTCTCTTGTCTAGGCTGGCTCTGGGCCTGTATTTGCATACCCATCCCATAAAGCAGAACTGCAGGTCTTAATGCAAACTGCCTTCCTTGGAAACATTGTATCTTAACCCTGGTATGTTAGGGGGTGGGGGGTCTCACCTGCAGCCAAGTGGATGAGCCAAGTGTTCTCCAAACAGGTGCGGTGTGTGCTTGGTCTCAGGAAGCCTTGGATGGACAAAACTGTCTCCTGTGACTGCATCTCCAGTGAGTTCTGAGTAATTTGCACACTGGGGACTAGCCCTGTAGCCTGCCCCTTAACTGGTCCTACTTAGCACAAAGTCGAACTTTGAGGAGAGTTAGTAAAAAATAGGTTGGGTACTGTTAAAAGAGATAAAAATCCTATATAGTCTAGAATTTGTGTTATCTGTGCATGGTCTGAGCAGGGAGTATGCCAACAGCCGCAGGGTCCCCCGGGACAACAGGGTGGGGGGTGAAGTGGGGGGCACTTCCTCTTGCCCTAGGATCATGGGATTTACTGCTGTGGCTTCCAGTTGGCTCCCCCATATTTTCAGGGTGGGCCTGTTTCCTGCTTCATTTCTTCGATGCCATGTCCCCCACTCTCTTCCCTTCATCCCTTGCTATTCAAACTGTGTTCCCTGGACATGGAGCATCAGAACCATCTGGGAGCTTGTTAAAAATAGAGAGGCTCAGGCCCCAGCCTGGAGGAACTGAGCCAAAATTGACAGCTGACCAAGGACAATGTATGACCCATGTCCATGGTAACACAGGGGAAGCAGAGCAGGCCAGCCCACAGTCCCCTGCCTCTGGGTCACATTCCTGCCCCTTCAGTGGACGAACACCGGGCCTCTGCACCTGCCAGATGACCCCTGTCCCCCACTGCACTTGCTCTTTCAAAGTTGGGGCCCCAGTCTGCTGCCCACAAGTTCAGGGCCCGAGGCCTGCTTTCTGCTCCTGGTGTCGCTCTGGATCCCTGATGAGTCACAGGCCCTGGAACATTCAGGCTAGGTCTTTGGGTGGCTGGCTCTGCCCCTGTGGGGTGGGGGACTCAGCCAAACTCTGTCTTCCTGGGGTTCTGATGAGTGTCAGAGAAATGTAACTAAATCAAAGCTACCTGCCAAGCCAGGAAACCTCAGCACAAGAGGGGAAGAGGAAGAACCAATTCTACGATCAGCTACTAAAACAACCTAAACCGGATGCTCTGCACATCTCAGAAAACCTGCTGCTGGATTCTGTCCCGGTTGCTCCTCTTCCAGGCCAGCTCTCTGCTATGGCCCGGGAAGGCAGTGGAGGATGGCCCAAGTGCTTGGGCCCTGCACCCCATGGGAGACCAGGAGAAGCACCTGGCCCCTGCCTTCGGATCAGTGAGATGCGCCGGCCGCAGTGGCCATTGGAGAGTGAACCAACGGCAAAAAGGAAGACCTTTCTCTCTGTCTCTCTCTCTCACTATCCACTCTGCCTGTCAAAAAAAGAAAAGAAAGAAAGAAAAGAAAAAGAAAAAGAAAACCTGCTAGAGAGACCTCAGACACAGAAAGAAATGTCAACGTTTTATATATCCAGGCAGACACGTAAACCATTGCAATTGTGTTCTCAAGGAAGAGGCGTGACAGCACTGTGTGTCACACAAAGTTTATCCTAAATTCTCCCGGTGATGGGGCTGGCTTTCTGTTAGCTAATTGTCTGTACTCAAAGGGAAACTAAAACTCTCTTTATCTTCAGGGCGGTGGTGATTTTGCAATCTAGGGGCAGGTGCCTGCCAAGCCAGGTTCCTATCCCACCCCCTGGGACCAGGAGGTGAGCATACTGTCCCTATGGATGACCTCATCTTCGAGAACTGGCTCCCAGGGCCTTGAGAAAGAGTCCTGGGTTGCAAAGGGGGCGAGAGGCTTTTCGCAGGCTGTTAAGATCGACAGCTATCCTAAGAGGGCAGGGAAGGGTTTTACAATGGGGAGTTTTCTGAAGTACGCCCTCTAAGGCAAGGCAGAGGTGGGGAGTCTCCCTCATCACGCCAGGGAACATGAGCTGTTGTTGCTGTTTCTGTATTTGCACTTAACCGTCAGTGACCATATTCTTGCCTCCCCTCTGGCCTTCGTCTTCTGGTTTGCCCTGCCTACCACAGCACCGCATGCCACACAGCTGTGTAGTCCATGGTAGCTCACTGCCCACCCTGGGCTACGGGCACTAAGCAGTGTTAGAGGCTGGAGTGCATCCAAAGCAAGGACCGGCAGGTGAGCCTGGGAGAAAGCAGGAAACAGATACAAACAGGTGTGGGCAGGGCAGCCACGGTGAGAGCCCATAGCTCCCCAACCTGCCTTGCAGACGTTGCCTTGACAAAGCTCAGCTGTCTCCTATTAATAATTGCCTCTTACATAAAGCAGACAGCCTCTCATAAAGATGAGTTGTGAATTTAAACATGACTTAAAGGATGGGTACAACTACCACGACAATGAAAACACTACACAGAGCTAAGGTCCTTGCTCACGAGTTACGTGTGTCTAGAAACAAGCCATCATTTTTGCAATCAAGGAAAGACAGCAATAACAAAAAGATTTAGATAGGCAATGACAATTAATGGACTTGCCAATATTTAGTCCATTTTTTCCCTACATGCCCCCATATTTATTTTGATAAAGAAGTTTATTAAAAATCCCCCAAAGGACGTTGTAAAAATGATTTCCCGGGGACAGCATTCATAGTAGTGGTTAAGATACTGCTTGGGGCTGGCGCCACGGCTCACTAGGCTAATCCTCCGCCTGCGGCGCTGGCACCCTGGGTTCTAGTCCCGGTTGCTCCTCTTCCAGTCCAGCTCTCTGCTGTGGCCTGGGAGTGCAGTGGAGGATGGCCTGAGTGCTTGGGCCCTGCACCCGCATGGGAGACCAGGAGAAGCACCTGGCTCCTGGCTTTGGATTAGTGCAGTGCCAGCCGTAGCAGCCATTTGGGGGGTGAACCAACAAAAGGAAGACCTTTCTCTCCGTCTCTTTGTCTAACTCTGCCTGTTAAAAAAAAAAAAAAAAAAAAAGAAGAAGACACTGCTTGGGATGCCCACATCCTGGATCAGAGTGCTTGAGTTGAGTCCTGGCTCTGCTTCCAATTCCTGCTTCAGGCCTGTGCCCACTGTAGGAGGCAGCAGATGATGGCTCAAGTACTTGGGTCCCTGCCACCCACGGGGGAGGCTTGGATAGAATTCCTGGCTCCTGGCTTTGACCTGGCTCAGTGCTGGCTTCAGCAGACATTTGGGAAGTGAGTCCATGGAGGGGAGCTGTCTGTGTCTCTCAAACAAGAAAAAGAAAGAAAACAAGCAACCATATATGTGCAGAAGCAATTGTAGGGTGAAATCCTAGCAGAGTGCCTCCGTGTGAACCCTGTGAGAGCAAGGCATGGGTTTACCCTAGAGAGCAGTGTAGTGGTCATGACACATGCTGCTACAGCAGACTGCATATCTCACTACAGGTTTCCATGAAGCGCCCTTGCACTGGCTGAGTGAGCCGTGGAGGGGGCGAGGGTGCCCCGGGGCCTTCTCTCGCGGCTTCTCCAGGGTCTGCTGTCTGTGCCTGAGTTACCGTTTCTTTCTTTCTTTCTTTTTCTATTTTTTTTTTTTTTTTTTGGACAGGCAGAGTGGATAGTGAGAGAGAGAGAGACAGAGAGAAAGGTCTTCCTTTTTGCCGTTGGTTCACCCTTCAATGGCCGCCATGGCCGGCGCATCGTGCTTCTCCTGGTCTTCCATGGGGTGCGGGGCCCAAGGACTTGGGCCATCCTCCACTGCCTTCCCGGGCCACAGCAGAGAGCTGGCCTGGAAGAGGGGCAACCGGGATAGGATCCGGCGCCCCAACCGGGACTAGAACCTGGTGTGCCGGCGCCGCAAGGCGGAGGATTAGCCTGTTAAGCCACGGCGCCGGCTGAGTTACCGTTTCTGAGAGACGGTGAGAGGATGGATGGGTGCGTGTGACTCCCTCTGCCTGACAGGAGTGGAGGGCTCTCTGACCTGCTGAGGTCCTGGAGGCCTTGCTCTCGGCGGGTGGTTTGTGGCTGGAAGACCCAGCACACCCGGAGATCGTTCCCCTGAGTACTGACAAGGAGGAGCCGGGCGGGGAGGGGGCGGGCAGGTGTTCACAGAAAAAGGTGAGCAGGAGAGCCCTCAGGAAGGGTGGACACAGGGCTCATCTCCCATGGAGGGAGCTCGGGGTTTTGACAAAGTTTAGTGTTGTGGGTGGACTTGGGGGCCCCCTTGTCGTTGAGTCCTAGTCCCGTCCCGTAGTAGCTTGGCCGTAAGCAAATTACTTAACCCGTGTCTTGGTGTCTCCATCTATAGAATGGGAATAGGCATGGTTAAATGAGATGGGGCTCACACAGTGCCTGGTGCTACGCAAGCTCTCAGGAAATGTGATTCTGAAGTATTCAGCGTAGGACAGTGCTGCGATCGGAATGTTTGTCACGTGCTGAAATCCCCACCTCAGTGGTACTGGGGTGAGGAGATGGGTGCCCTAGGGGGGTGACTGGCTCAGGCATGAGTGCCCTGTTCTGAAGGAGACCCCAGAGCCCCCTCGCCTCCTGCATGTGTGAGGACCCAGTTAGATGGTGCCGTCTGTGAACCAGAGAGTGGCCCTCACCGGATGCCGCCTCTGCTGCCAGCTTGGCCTTGAACCTCTCTGCTCCAGAACCATGAGAAACCCATTTCTGGGTTTTAAAGTAAGCACATTTGGATTTTCTTTCTTTCTTCCTTTCTTTCTTTCTTTCTTTCTTTCTTTCTTTCTTTCTTTCTTTCTTTCTTTCTTTTTTTTCTTTCTTTCTTTCAAGATTTCTTTGTTTGAAACTCAGAGTTATAGGGGTGGCAGGGGGAGAGGGGAGAGAGAGAGAGATCTTTCATCCACTGGTTCATTCCCCAGTGGCCACAATATTGGGCTGGGCCAGGCTGAAGCCAGGAGCCAGGAGCTTCATCTGGGTTTCCAACATGGGTGGCAGGGACTCAAGCACTCGAGCCACCACCTGCTGCCTCCCAGGGAGGCAGGAGTGGAGCTGGAATCCAAACCCAGGCACTCTGACATGGGAAGTGGGCATCCCAGGCACCATCCTAACCACAGCACCAAATGCCCATTGCAAATTCCTGTTGTTTATACATTATCCAGTTAATAGCACTTTATCGTAATCGCCGAACAGAATAAACAGACAGAAATGAAGCTTATGAGGAGGGGCAAAGCTTGCTAGCATTCTGTCCAACTTGACCAAGGACAATGACCTTCCCCAGATAAGACGAGTTATTTTCATGCTTCACTAACAAGTTGACAAGAAGAAATGCTGACCATGCACAAAGTGATGACTTAGCAACTTTCTCCTACAGCGCTGAATTATAAGGTCTCTTACACAATGCCTAAAATCTCTCTGCGTGTGAATGTGTTAGTGATTTTCACTTACATACAATGGACCACTGGAATTTATTTAAATGCATGGTTTGGGTCTGGTGCTGTGGAGTAGTGGGCTAAGCTTCTGCCTGCAGCGCCGGCATCCCATATGGGCACCAGTTCCAATCCCAGCTGCTCTACTTCTGAGCCAGCTCTCTGCCAAGGCCTGGGAAAGCAGTGGAAGATGGTTCAAGTCCTTGGGCCCCTGCAGCTGTGTGGGAGACCTGGAAAAAACTCCTGGCTCCTGGCTTCAGATTGGCTCAGCTCCAGCTGTTGCGGCTATTTGGGGAGTGAATCAACAGATGGAAGACCTTTCTTTCTATCTCTTCCTCTCTCTATAACTCTACCTCTCAAATAAATAAATAAATATTTAATAAATAAATAAACAAAAAGATAAACCTGCTACAAACAAAATAAACAAAGTTCAAGAACACAATGCAGCCCAAGTTAAAAAAATAAACACATGGCTTAAAGTGATACTCTATCATGATTTCATCCTGGAAAATTTTTGTCTTTCTAAAAATTATCTTGTGTCTGATTTAAATAGTAAAATGAAATGGATTCTATTTAAAGGATTTTTTAAAAAAATATGTATTTATTTATTTGAAAGCTAAAGCTACAGAGAGAGAGAGAGAGATCTTCCATCCATGGGTTTACTCCCCAAGTGGCTGTAATGGTCAGGTTGATTCAGGCTGAAGCCGGGGGCCAGGAACTCCATCCGGGTCTCCCACTTGGGTGGCAGAGGCCCAAGTACTTGGGCCATCTTCTGCTGCTTTTCCCAGGCCATTAGCTGGACGGGGAGCTGGATCAGAAATGAATGGCCAGGACACAAACTGGAGCCCATATGGAATGCTAGCGTCGCAGGCAGAGGCTTACCCGCTATGCCACAATGCCAGCCCCAGGAAATATTTTTAAATGCCATTCCCAGCTATCTGTTTTTGCTAAAATTAAGGTGGGAGTTAGGAGAGGATGGGAGAAGCTTGTACTGCAGGCCAGGGCCAGTGGCAGGTACTCTATATCTGACTTCTTTGACAACTCTGGAGGTGGGATTATTATCCCTTTTACATTTTTTAAAAACTAGGGAAATAGCAGAGATTAAATAACTCGCTCAAGATCATGTCAACCTCCCTAACACGCAGAGAGGTTCTCTAAAGATGAGTCAATTTATTCAAGTAGCACTGCCATGGAAATACAGCTGCCATTGGGAACCATGTGTGCATTCAGGGAGGCTGGGGCAAAAGGAAGGTTTTTTTTTTTTTTTTTTTTTTTTTTTGACAGGCAGAGTGGATAGTGAGAGGGAGAGACAGAGAGAAAGGTCTTCCTTTTTGTCTTTGGTTCACCCTCCAATGGCCGCTGCGGCCGGCGCATCACGCTGATCCGAAGCCAGGAGCCAGGTGCTTCTCCTGGTCTCCCATGGGGTGCAGGACCCAAGCACTTGGGCCATCCTCCACTGCACTCCCTGGCCAAAGCAGAGAGCTGGCCTGGAAGAGGGGCAACCGGGACAGGATCGGTGCCCCGACCGGGACTAGAACCCGGTGTGCCGGTGCAGCAAGGCGGAGGATTAGCCTAGTGAGCCGCGGCGCCGGCTGCAAAAGGAAGTTTTTAAAGGAAAAAATGAGAGATTCGCAGATGACTCTGCAACAATTATCCTTGGTTCCAAGCACCCATAACAGTGACACCAGTACAAGAGTCCAGCCGCTGTGGGGCAGACGTCCCGGGCAAGGTTGCCATGACCTTGTACAAGGATCCCCTCCTTGCTGACCTCCCAGCTTTATTTTGATTTTATTTCACTTTTTGTTAGGACTTCACAAAGGTGAGTCTCTTGTGATTGTGACAGCTTTCACAATCATGGAGCTGGTGACGAGGCACAGGTGTGGATTTGCAGTTAAGGGCTCAACAGATCAGCCCATAGAGGGGAGACGCTGGTTTTCGTTTTCATATTGGCATCTGGGTGCCACGTCCTGCTCTTTTACCAAGCTGGCCCAGGCATTTCCGCATCCACAGGTCACTGAAATTCATCGAGCGGCTCACCTAGAGTCCCTACTTCAGAAACAGTCTGCATTGTAGCTCTCATACTTGCTTGAATTAACAATGCGAGGCATTGTTCTAAGCACCTTAACCGTGAGAACTGATTTTATCTTCACAAAGTCTCCTGAGGTACGTGCTACTATCGTTCTCATTAAAAATCTGTAAAAAGTTATATTTTCATGTATTTGAAACACACATACATACACACACACACAGAGAGAGAGAGAGAGAGAGAGAGAGAGAGAGAGATGGGAAATAGAGATCTCTCATCTACTGGTTTACTCCCCAAATGCCCACAAAACCAAGGTTGGGCCAGGTTAAAACCAGGAGCCAGGAACTCAGTCTGGATCTCTCATGTGGGTGGCAGGGACTCAGCTACTTGAACCATTGCCACTGCCTTCCAGGTTGCACATAAAGAGGAAGCTGAAGGGGGCCGGCGCTGTGGCGTAGCAGGTAAAGCTGCTGCCTGCAATGCCAGCATCCCACATGGGCACCGGTTAGGGTCCCGGCTGTTCCACTTCTGATCCAGCTCTCTGCTACAGCCTGGGAAAGCAGTGGAGGATGGCCCAAGTGCTTGGGCCCCTGCACCCACGTGGGAGACCCAGTAGAAGCTCCTGGCTCCTGGATTTGGATCGGCTCAGCTCCAGCCATTGCAGGCATTTGGGGAGTGAACCAGTGGATAGAAGACCTTTCTCTCTCTCTTCCTCTCTCTCTGCCTCTCCTTCTCTCTCTGTGTAACTCTGACTTTCAAGTAAATAAATAAATATTTTAAAAAGAGAGAGAGAGAGAGAAAGCTGAAGTTAGTAGCAGAGGCAGGACTTGAACCCAGGTACTCTGATATGGGATACAGGAGTCCCAAGTGGTGTCTGAACTGTTGTTCCACACATCAGCCCCTATTAATCTTATTTTCACAGATGAGGTCCCTAATGCACAGAGAGGCTAGACAACTTTCCCCAGGTTGTACAGCTAGTTTATGGTAGAGTCAGGATTCATATGCAGGCAATTTGGTGTCAATGTCCCTGCTCTTACCACTTTTCGAAAAACCACTTTGAAATCTGTGCATAACTCAAGTGGTTTGGGGAGATGAAAGAGCAATTTAATTACTTGGCCCCAAGCAACAGAAACCTGTTCGGCTGGCTGCTCAGGTCTAAGTCACTTAGTAATTATGACAAGATTTTGAAGGCAAATAATGAAAATAGACATCAAATGAGTCACTGTAGTACTGGCACAACGATTGAGGTCTCCTCATTCTTAGTAATCAAAACGTCTCTTGACTTTGAGCAAGTCTGGAACTTTCTCATATCATATTTATTTCGTGTAGTGAGACGAAGGCGGTGTGTGAAAAACACAGATTACAAGCTGCTGTAGCTTGCTTGAGCCCACGCTTGGGTAAAAGTTGGCTGCAGATGGTGTGAAAAACAATGAAGGTATGTGTGACTCAGGGTTCATTTTGTCTGTGCCAGTCCTGGTCCATCTGTTGGCAGTATCTCAGAATGTAAAGGCCTCTTGTTCTAGGGGCAAACCCGGGAGTTTGTGCCCATCATCAATTTGGTGTGTATCCTCCAAGTCCACAGAAACCTAACGTAAATTCAACCAACATCTGTAGAGCCACTTGTAAGTGCGTGGTAGTCTGAGCGCATGTGTCCCACCCACTGCCCCCCAAATCCATGTGCTATAACCCTGACCTCAGAGGTGATGGTATTAGGAGGTGGGGGCCTTTAGGAGGTGATTAGGTCATTAGTGTCCTTGCAGAGGGGGCCCGAGAGGGACCCCTCAGCCTCCCCGACACATGGGCACACAACACAGTCACCCTCTATGAGTCAGAAGGCAGGCCCCGATCAGACACAAAATCTACCCTGACCTTGGGCTTTCCAGCCTTCCAGATAGTGAGAAATTTCTGTTATTTATAAGATCCCCCCTTTATGATATTTTGTCCTAGTAGCCCAGAGACACTAAGCATGAAAGGAGCTGGAAAAAGTGGTAGATAATGTCTAGCTTCCCAATGCCTCGAATTCATGGTCACCTCAAATATGTTTGGTAATTAAAAAGATGCATTATACACTGTGTTGGCAGACACTATGGGGAATATGAGAAAACTGCTCCTCCCTGTCCCCTTGCCCAGTACCACTGAGCTTGTACTTTACTCCAAGCCATTGAATTTCACTGAACACTGGACCCATCTGAACCAGACACCTGGCGGATACCAAGCACCCAGGCACTGAATGACTCGGGCTGTGTGACTGTCCATGCCTGAACAGGTCTCTGGGGGAATGCGGTCAGAGCAGCTGGTTTCTACTCACCAGATTCCATCGTTAGAGCTGGGTACAGACCTTGTCTCAAAACGAGTGACTACTACACAGGGGGGAGGGTTTATATAATTACTGGAGAGTCATTCATCTCTAATGCTTACTAAAAATGCTAAATGCTTGACACTTAATCAAAGGCAGACTATGAAAGAGCTATATTTGCGGTAAAAGGACGAATATTCCTTCTAACCAGGGAAGATGGGAGATTAGAGTTGGAAGTCCAAAGACAGCATTGGAGACTCACAACCAAAGAATTTTTAGGCATGAATAAAATTAAGGAAAGCATATGGAAAGGAAGAATAGAAAGTAGAATAACATAACAAGAGAGGAGAAGGGGTGGGATATAAAGGAAGATGGGTGAGCAGACCAGGCTTGGGGGCTTCGAATGCCAGCCTGGAGAGTCTGGGTTTATTCTGTGTAACAGGGGAAGCCATGGAAGGTTCTTAGGAAGCCATGGAAACACTGGGGCAGGCCCCAATCAGACTCAAAATCTACTTGGCAAGACTAAATATTCCGTATCAGAGTTGACCCAGGTCAGGCTGAACGTCTCCAGGTATCCTTGGGTGAAGCCTGTGTTTCCGGCTGATTCAGTCATCAGGGACTAGGGTCCAGAATTCCTTTATCTCCACCTCCTAGTCAGGTTTTGATCCAGTTCAGTGAACCTGTTTCCACCATCCTCACATATGCATGTGGGGTTGCCAACACCTGCCCTTCATCCCACACTTCCCTTAAGCACAGCCAGCAGTCGTAGGCGGGGCCCCTGGCTCAGCGCAGTCATTAACCAAGAAAGAGGGAGATGAAGGCAACCAGGAGGCCAGCAAGGAGCAGAGTTAAAAGGGGCAATTCTCTTAGGTCCAGGTTCCCAAGGAAGCCTACAAGGGATGCATGGGAGGGAGATAAGGAGGGTGCTTATTCGTGATACATACAAAATCACAGCATTTTTATTTACTTATTTATTACTAGAAAGTTTTTATTTAATAAATATAAATTTCATAAGTACAACTTTTGGATTATGGCGGTTCTTCCCCCATACCCACCCTCCCATTTCCAAACCATCCCACCTCCTAGATTCTCTCCCATCCCATTCTTCATTAAGATTCATTTGTAATTTTCTTTATATGCAGAAGACCGACTCTATACTAAGTAAAGATTTCAACAGATTGCACTCACACAGACACACAAGGTATAAAGTACTGTTTGAAGACTAGTTTTATCGTTAATTCTCATAGTACAACACATTAAGGACAGAGATCCTACATGGGGAGCAAGTGTGCCGTGACTCCTGTTGTTGATTTAACAATTGACACTCTTATTGATGATGTCAGTGAACACCGAAGGCTTTTGTCATGAGCTGCCAAGGCTATGGAAGCCTCTTGAGTTCACAAACTCCGACCTTATTTAGACAAGGTCATAGTCAAAGTGGAAGTTCTCTCCTCCCTTCAGAGCAAGGTATCTCCTTCTTTGATGGCCCCTTCTTTCCACTGGGATCTCACAGAGATCTTTTATGTAGGTCATTTTTTGCCACAGTGTCTTGGCTTTCCATGCCTGAAATGCTCTCATGGGCTTTTTAGCCAGATCCAAACGCCTTGAGGGCTGATTCTGAGACCAGGGTGCTGTTTAGAGCATTTGTCATTTTATGAGTCTGCTGAGTCACAGCATTTTTAAAAGATTTATTGTTTATTAGCTTTTGCCAAGTTTTATTGTAGTAAAATACACATAATGTAAAACCTACTATCTTAATGGTCTTTAAGTCCAGAGTTCAAGGGCATTCAGTTCATTCAGATGTATGTTGCTGTGAGATCCTCACCACTGTCCATATCTATAACTCTTTTCACCTTGCCAAACTGAAACTCTACCCAGTAAACACTAACTCCACATTCTCCCCTCCACTGAGCCCCTGGCAACCACACTTCTATTATCTATCACTGGCTACTCTGAGTATCCTATGTAAGTGGATTCATACAATATGTGTCCTTTAAAATAGCACACACATTTGAATGTCAGAGTTACAGAGAAAGAAGGAGAGAGACAGGGTGGTGGGGGAAGAGAAATAGAGAGAGATCATTCTTCCATCTGCTGGTCCACTCCCCAGATGATTGCAATAGCTAGTGCTGGGCCAGGCTGAAGCCAGGAGCCAGGAGCTTCTTCCAAGTCTTCTATGTGGTTGCAGGGGCCCTAACACTTGGGCCATCCTCCACTGCTTTCTCAGGCCATTAGCAGGGAGCTGGATCAGAAGTGGAGCAGCCGGGACACAAACCAGTGCCTGTGTGGGATGCTGGCATTGCAGACAGCAGCTTTACCTGCTACACCACAACACTGCCCCCCAATTATTTGTCTTGATGGGCAAATTTCCCTTAGCAAAATGTCCTCAAGTTTCATCCACGTTGTAGCATGTGTCGGAATTTTCCATTTACGGCTGAGTAATATTCCACTGTGTGTATATACCACATTTTACTTATGCATTGATCTGTTGATGGGCAATGGAGTTGCTGCCACAATTTAACTACTATGACTAATGCTGCTATGAACATGGGTGGACAAATATTTTTGTTTTCAAAGTATTTTATTCCATTCTGTGGGTTGCCTTTTTGCTCTAAAGACAATGTTTCTCTATACATAAATTTTTAAAATGTTCATTAAATCATTTTGCCTGTTTTTTTTTTTTTCTCTTCTTGCCTGAGCCTTTGGTGTCATGGTGAAGAAATTACCTAATCCAGTGGCCCTCATTGAAACTGAATCCACCTGTCAGTTTTAGCAGTGTTTTGGGATTTTCTTTAGGTAAGAGCTGTTGGCAGACAATTTCACTTTATCCTTTCCTATTTGGATGCTGATATGGTTTGTCCTCTCTAAAGACTCACACTGAAATGTGCTACCACTGAGGTGTTCAGAAGGTGGAAACCTAAGCCAGCTGTGGTGTGTGCAGGTGGGGCCTTTGGGAAGTGATCAGGGTAGAGCCTGGGGTGTGGATGCTGGTGTTTTTATAAGAAGACTGACAGAGACCAGAAAATACACACACACACACACATACACACACATGTGCATACATACACATGCATACACTCGCACACACACGTGTGTGTTCCCACCCTCTTATCATGTGATGTCTTGCACCACCTCAGGACTCTGCCAGCCAGAAGCTCATCACGAGCTTTGTGAATTGTTTTCTCTGCGTCAACTGAGATGATCCTGTGGGCTTGCTCCCTTCCTTCTATTAATGTATTACATCGCATTGAGGGATTTTCATGCTGACTCATACTCACATTCCAGGACTAAATACCTCTTGGGCATGGTGTATAATCCTTTGATGATGCTGCTGAATTCCGTTCTCTAAGATTCTGCAGAGGATGTTTATAATGTGTAAATGCATATTGATCTGTAGGCTTCTTTTCTTGTAGTGTCTATTTCTGGCTTGAGTATCAAGGTAATATTGTCCTAACTCCTCCTCTTGAATTTTTTTAAAAAACTTTTAGGATGGTTTTTCTTTAAATATTTGGTAGAATTCATCAATGAAGCCACCAGGCTCAGGGTTTTTGTCAGAAGTTCTTGATTACTTATTTCAACTTCTAATGAGTTACAGGTCTATTCAGATTTTCTATTTCTTCATGGTTTGGTCTGAGTAGGTTTTGTGGTTATAGGCTTGTCCACTTCATCTAAGTTTATTGAATTTGTTCACATAAACTTGCTTATAGTGCTTTTTTTTTAAAAAAAAAAGATTTACTTATTTATTTGAAAGTCAGAGTTACACAGAGAAAGAAGGAGAGGCAGAGAGAGAGAGAGAGAGAGAGAGAGAGAGAGAGAGAGAGAGAGAAAGAGAGAGAGAGAGGTCTTCTATCTGCTGTTTCATTCCCCAATTGGCCACAGTGGCCAGAGCTGTGCTGATCTGAAGCCAGGAGCCAGAAGTTTCTTCCAGGTCTCCCACGTGGGTGCAGAGGCCTAAGGACTTGGGCCATCTTCTACTGCTATCCCAGGCCATAGCAGAAAGCTGGATTGGAAGTGGAGCGGCAAGGACATGAACTGGTGCCTATATGGGATGCCGGCACTGGAGGCAGCAGCTTTACCCGCTACACTGCCACAGCACCGGCCCCTCGTACTCTTATAGTCCATTTTGGTCCAGTAGAATTGGTACTTGCTATGGTTTGAACATTATTCAGCTCCTGAACTCATGAAAATGTTTAAACCCCAAAGTCAAAGTTAATGGAACTAAGAGGGTAGAAACTTCATCAGAGTATGATGGTTAGGAGTTGGGCCCAGTGGGAGGTTCTTAAGTTCCTGGGGGTGCAATCTCAGAAGATAGTTCTTGCAGGCAGGCTGACACAAAAGCATGTGCTGGGCCGGCCTCTCTACTTCCTGGCTCACCATGTGGTCCCCTGCACACACATCCCACACTCCTCCAGTGCCATCTCCATCAGAGGGCAACCAACAGGGCCACCAACCTCAGGCTCTGAGCTAAACAAACCTGTCTCTTCACCAGTTTAGTTTTTTCAAATATTTTGTTGTAGGGATGAAAATCTGACCAACACAGTAGTCATGTTTCATATCTGATGTTAGTAATTGGAATCCTCTCTTTTTTCTTTTGCTGTCCATCCAACAAAAGGTTTGTTAATTTTGTTGATCTTTCTGAAGGATCTATTTGTAGTTTTTAAAAATTTCTTTTATTCTTCTCTATCTCATTTATTTCTGCTCTAATCTTTATCATAGCTAGCTTTTTGACTTTATCTTGGTCTTAAATTTTTGGTACCAGGGGCCAGCTCCACGGCTCACTTGGTTAATCCTCCGCCTGCGGCGCCGGCATCCCATATGGGCGCCGGGTTCTAGTCCCGGTTGCCCCTCTTCCAGGCCAGCTCTCTGCTGTGGCCCGGGAAGGCAGTGGAGGATGACCCAAGTGCTTGGGCCCTGCACTCGCTTGGGAGACCAGGAGAAGCACCTGGCTCCTGGCTTTGGATCGGCATAGCGTGCTGGCCGTAGCGGCCATTTGGGGGGGGGTGAACCAATGGAAGGAAGACCTTTCTCTCTGTCTCTCCCTTTCTTTGTGTAACTCTATCTGTCAAATAAAAGAATTTTTTTTTTTAGTACCAAAAGTTGTAAAGTTCAGTTCTTGAGGTCATTCTTGCTTTTAAGTGTAAGCATTTAATTACAAGTTTCCTCTTCAGCACTGCTTTTGCTGTGTCCCATAAGTTTTTTTTTTTTTTTAAAGATTTTATTTATTCATTTGAGAGGTAGAGTTACAGACAGTGAGAGGGAGAGACAGAGAGAGAGAGAGGTCTTCCTTCCATTGGTTCACTCCCCAAATGCCTGCAATGTCTGGAGCTGTGCTGATCTGAAGCCAGGAGCCAAGAGCTTCTTCCAGGTCTCCCACGTGGGTGCAGGGGCCCAAGGACTTGGGCCATCTTCCACTGCTTTCAAAGGCCACAGCAGAGAGCTGGATTGGAAGAGGAGCAGCTGGGACTAGAACCGATGCCCATAGGGGGTGCCGGGGCAGCAGGTGGAGGATTAACCCACTGCGCCACAGCACTGCCCATCTCATATGTTTTTATATGCTATGTTTACGTTCTCATTCATCACTAAATATTTTCTAATTTCTCTTGTGATTTTTTTCTGTGATCCATTTTTAAAAGATTTACTTTATTTGAAAGGCAGAGTTACAGAGGCAGAGAAAGAGAGAGAGGTCTTTTATCTGCTTGTTCACTCCCCAAATGGCCGCAACAGCCACAGCTGGGCCAATCCAAAGCCAGGAGCCTGGAGCTTCTTCCTGGTCCCCCATGTGGGTGCAGGCGCCCAAGCACTTGGGCTATCTTCCACTGCTTTCCCAGGCACATTAGCAGGGAGCTGAATTGGAAGTGGAACAACCAGGACTCAAACAAGTGCCCATATGGGATGCTGGCGCTGCAGGCCAGGGCCTTAACCCACTGCACCACAGTGCAGGCCCCTGATTCATGTCTCAGATGTGTTATTTATTTTCCACAAACTTGTGAATTTCCCAGTTTTCTTTCTGTTACTGATTCTTTACTCAATACTTTTGTGATCAGAGAAGACTTTGTGTCTTTAAAATCATGAAGACTTAATATATGGTGTATAATGGTATGTTCTGAGAATTGTCCCATATGCACTTAAACAAGAATGTACGTTCGGCCAGCGCTGTGGTGCAGTGGGTAAAGCCACTGTCTGCAGTGCTGGCATCCCATATGGGCGCCGGTTCAAGTCCCGGCTGCTCTACTTCCAATCCAGCTCTCTGCTATGGCCTGGGAAATCAGTTGAGGATGGCCCAAGTCCTTGGGCCCCTGCACCCACATGGGAGACCTGGAAAAAAATCCTGGCTCCTGGCTTCAGATCAGTCTAGCTCCGTCTGTTGAGGCCAATTGGGGAGTGAACCAGCAGATGGGAAGACCTCTCTCTCTCTGCCTCTTCTTCTCTCTCTGTGTAACTCTGACTTTCAAAAAAAGAGAGAAAGAAAGAAAGAAAGCGTTGTTGTTGGGTACAGGGTTCTGTACATATCTTTTAGATCCAGCTGACTTACTGTGTTGTTCAAGCCATATATGTGTATATATTAAAATATGCATATATTTATATGTATATTATATATGTATATTTTATATACACATATATTTATATATACATGTATTCTGCCTGGTTGTCCTGTCCATCATTGAGAGTAAGCTATGAAGTTGTCTCCAAGTTGTCTCCAAGTTGTCTCCAAGTGTGAGGTTTTGCTTTATATTTTTTGATGACCTGTTATTATGTTATAAATGTTAATAATTGTTATACTTCTTGATATATTGAACATGTTACTAACATATAATGTCCTTTGTGTCTTCTAAATTTTTTAAAGATTTATTTATTTAATTCAAAGTCAGAGTTACAGAGAGAGGGAGAGACACAGAGAGAGAGGTCTTCTATCTGATGGCCCACTCTCCCAGATGACTGCAATGGCCAGGGCAGAACCAGGCCAAAGCTAGGAGCCTGGAGTTTCATTCAGGTCTCCCATGTGTGTGGCAGGGGCCCAAGAACCTGGTCATCTTCTACTGCTTTTTCCAGGCCATTAGCAGGGAGCTGGATTGGAAGTGGAACAGATGAGAGTTCTCCCAGCTGCTGGTTCACACCCCAAATGCTGCCAACAACCAGGACTGGTCCAGGCTGAAGCCGGGAGCTTGGACCTCCGTCTGGGTCTCCCATGTGAGTGGCATGAACCCAAGCACTTGAGCCATCATCTGCTGCCACCCAGGATATGCAAAGGTAGGAAGCTGAAATTGAAAACAGAGCCAGGACTAGAACCCAGATGTTATAATATGGGATGCAGGTGTTCCAAGTGGTGTCGTAACCACAGAGCCAAACACCTGGCCCAATTAATAATTTTCATATATTGGTCCTTAAATCATGTGGAAAACAAGATGTGGAGTTACAAACCAAAGTTACAATACTGTCTTTTCTAGTTGGCCATGTATTTACTTTTGCTGAGACGTGTATGTATTTCTTTATATGGCTTTGTTTACTAAATGTGATTCTTTCACTTTAAGTTGGATCACTCCCTTTAGCATTTCTTTCAGAACAGATCTAATGGTAATGAATTTCCTCAGGTTTTGTTTATCTGGGACTGTCTTAATTTCACTCTCATTTTTGAGGGATAGACTTGCTGTATATAGAGGTCTTAATTCACAGCTTTTTTTTCTGGCACTTTAAAATATATCAGCCCACCGCCTCCTGGCTCCCAAAATTTCTGATGAGAAATCTTTGAGCAACCTTAGTGAGGATTCCTTTTTTTTTTTTTTTAGGTAAGAAAGTTTCTGCTTTTATTGAACATTTATATGACTCAGTATTGTAATAAATAAACAGAACCATTTTCACAAAAAATGACAGTACTATGCTAGAGAAGAAAATATTAATAGAGATTTACTCATAGTGGCAAGACAAACCTTTTTATCAATACAGAATAAATATTAACATCATTCTTGAGCCAATGTTGAGACCCAACAAAATGTAGGAACCAAGCAAGATGAGGATTCCTTATATGTGAAAATATGTTGTTTTTCATTGCTTTTTTTTTTTTTAAGATTTATTTATTTACTTGAAAGGCAGAGTTACAGAGAGGCAGTGGCAAAGAGAGAGGTCTTTCCATCTACTGGTTTACTCCCTAAATGGCTGCAACGGCCGGAGTTGGGACGATCTGAAGCCAGGAGCCAGGAGCTTCTTCCAGGTTTCCCACGTGGGTGCAGGGGCCCAAGGACTTGGGCCATCTTCTACTGCTTTCCCAGGCAATAGCAGAGCTGGATCAGAAGTGGAGCAGCTGGGACTCGAACTGGCACCCATATGGGATGCTGGTGCTCCAGACCAGGGCTTTAACCCACTGCACCACAGCGCCGACCCCTTTCATCATTTTCAAAATTCTCTTTGTGTCTGTCTCTTGACAGTTCATGTGTGGGTCTCTTTGAGTTCATCCTGTTTGGAGTTTGCTGAGATTCTTTGATGATATCCTTCCTAAAATTCAGGAAGTTTTGGATCTTCTTTTTTGAGTAACTTTTCTGCTCCTTTCTTGCTCCCTTCCCCTTTAAGAGCTCCCACAACACACAAGTTCGTCTGCTGGATGAAGTCCTGCAGGTCCCTTGGTCTCTGTTCACCTGGATCTATTTCTGCTTCTCGCACTTGGCCATTTCCATATTTGCTGATTCATTCTGCTGCCTGCTTAAATCTGTCTTTGAACCCCTCTACCTCTCAGTCCCAGAAAGTTTCTGCATGTCTATTTTTTGGGGGTTCTCTTTAGTTTTTTTCTTTCCTTATAGATACTTAGATTTTGTTCTTACACCATTTCCTTTTTTTTTTTTAAATTTATTTATTTATTGAAAGGCAGAGTTATAGAGAGAGGGAGAGACAAAGGGAGAGGTCTTCCATCTGCTGGTTCACTCCTCAAATGGCCACAATGGACAGGGCTGGGCCAGGCCAAACCCAGGAGCCAGGAGCTTCATCAGGGTCTCCCACGTGGGTGGCAGGGACCCAAGCACTTGGGCCATCTTACGCTGCTTTTCCCAGGTGCATTAGCAGGGAGCTGGAGCAGAAGTGGAGCAGCCAGGACTGGAAGTGAGATCCATATGGGATGCCAGCATCGCAGGTGGTGGCTTAACCCACTGTGCCACAATGCTGAGCCCTGACACCATTTTCTTGACTCCGCCCATATCTTCCTTTCCTTCTCTGCGCATATTTAAGACAGTTGTTTTAAAGTCTTTGTCTAGTGGATCCTCCGTCAGGCCTTTCTCAGCAACAGTCTCCTCTGGGTTTATCTGTTTCTTAGTGGGCCATGTTCTCCCGTGTCTTGGGATGTCTGTGACATTGTTGTTGCTGGAAGCTAGACATGTCAGTCTAATGCTGCCTTTAGCCCAGGGTGTATTGAATTGTTTTTGCATTACTGTGAAAGCTGTCTCTGGGCTGAGGAGTAGCCTGAGGTATAAACTTCAGGTCTTCTTGGATCTGCTTTGACCCTGACCTTTCCCTGGCCATGCGCAGTGACTTTGTAATTTCTTCCTCTCATGTGGTTGCTTTTGAATGTTCCAGTCTTCAGTGTTTGGCTCCCAAAAAAGGAGAAAAAAAGACTCTGGTCCTTTAAGTCTGCAGGAAGCACCTGTGGCCAGAGTGGGAGGGGTCTGCTACAGAAGGGGTTAGGTACAAAGCAGTGGCTGCCACCTTCTCATTTGTGCCTTCGTGATCAGGAGCAGCAGGTGGCAGTCAAAACACGGGTTCCCAATGCTTGGAGGACAGGGTTCTTTCTGCATCTGTGGGTTCCAGCAAGCTGTGTGCAACCTGTTCTACGGCAGCCTGCCCCAGGGCTGAGGAGGCGATGGGTAGCTGCTGTCGAGGAAAGAGCTGGAACTGGCTGAAGCTAACCACAATTTGCCATCCAAACATTGCCCTTGATACAGACCGCCTCCCCTTGCCATCAAAGGGGCAGTTCTGTCCGGACATCCGACACCGATGCTGGCTTTAGAGTTCCCTTTCCCACCTGCCTGCCTAGGATGAGCTAGCTGAGTGCCTCTAAAACCCTTGTAGTTGTCATTTCTTCCTTTCTGTGTCGTAAAGCTGCCTTCCCTCATGGTTGTGATTGATTAGACCCTGAGTGCCTTGGATAGCAGCTCCCGCACCCCTTCCTCCCGCCCTGGCCAAACTGCTTTTTACTGCCTTGCTAACTTAGGGTACAAAAGGAGAGAAAGACAAAGGATCGGGGCTTGACTGTTAAGTGAGTCCAGTTGAGCCCGCACGCATGAATACACTGTGCCCGTTTCCTCCTGAAGGTCTCGCAGCCGCTTGGTTTCCCTGTCTAGACACCCTGATAGCTTCAGGCCCTCAATGCAGGCTGATAGATTCCACAGCTCCAGAACCATTACATCGGATTCCGCCAGTGCCATTGTTCCAGTGTGGAGGTGGACTCCTGATCTCTCTACTCTGCCATCTTCCCAACTTAGATGAAGGATATGCAGAAAGCTCATGGGAAATGCATTATTTGAAAAGTCTATTCTTGGATTTAAAAAAAAATACCCCAAAATAAACACATCTCTTAATTCCATTTTTCCGCAAATGTTTTAAAGTGTCCTCATACAGTTTTGCCTCCAGTTGTTGTTCACTGCTGACAAGAGCATGTTAACTATTTACCCAGCCAAACACAATTTGTTCACCCTGGGAAGTCCCTATGGAGTGACACTCTTCATATTTGTTTTTGGAAAAGTCCTGCATCTGGACAGCGTGAGAGTGAACAACCCTCTTCTCACGCCAGAAGGAAAAAGGGCAACAGTGTAGTAAGGACAAGAATCACCAAAGAGTAAGTGAACCCTAACACACATTTTCCATGTTTACCCAGAGCAAGGACTACAACAAACCTATAAAGCCAAGGAATGTTTTTAAGCCCATATTCCTTGAAATGATAAGCACTCGTTAAATATTTAATATTTGTGTTGTCCAATACGGTAGCCACTCGCCGCATATGGCTAATGTACACTTGAAATATGACTAGGCCAAATGGAAATGGGCTGAAAGTAAAATACACACCAAATGTCAAAGACTTAGCATTTAAAATAGAATGTAAAAATACCATAATAGTTTTGTTGATTATGTTATAATCATAATATTTTGTGCTGCAATAAGATATGTTATTAAAGTTAATTTTATCTCTCTTTGCTTTTTAAAACAAGCATTAGGAAATCCACAGATACACAGGTGGTCACACTTGGGCCTTGCATTATATATATACATTTATATATATGTTTTTTTGACAGGCAGAGTGGACAGTGAGAGAGAGACAGAGAGAAAGGTCTTTCTTTTGCCGTTGGTTCACCCTCCAATGGCCGCCGTGGCCGGTGCACCATGCTGCTCCGAAGCCAGGAGCCAGGTGCTTTCTTCTGGTCTCCCATGGGGTGCAGGGCCCAAGCACTTGGGCCATCCTCCACTGTACTCCTGGGCCACAGCAGAGAGCTGGCCTGGAAGTGGGGCAACCGGGACAGAATCCGGCACCCCGACCGGGATTAGAACCTGGTGTGCCGGCACCGCTAGGCGGAGGATTAGCCTATTGAGCCACGGCGCCGGCCGCATTATATTTTCATTGGAGGGTGCAGCCTTTAGATTTTTTCCATACAGGATCCCCACTGTGATACAGGATAGGCAGACACACCTAGCTAGAGCTGCTGAGCTGGAAGTCACAGCCTCCATGTAATTCTATCCTCCCATTTGTCAATTAAAATGCCTCCTTTCCCTGGGACACATCTGCTTTGTCCAAGGGGGACTCCAGGCAAACAGGGACATGGAGCTCCACGTGGAGCTTGCAGAAGTGCCCTGTAATTCCCAGGTGGCTTTGGGCCTGAAGGCACAACCTCCACCTCATAAAAGAGACCAACTGGAGGAGCTGGCTCTCTCCTGTCTCTTCCATCAGAGACAGGACTGGAAGGGCTGTCAGGTGCTCTCTCTGCTTCCCCCTCCCCACCCCTTCTCCTTTGGGCAATTTTATGCCTCACTGCCCATTCATGGCATATATTTCTGTGTGGGGCAACCCATGCTCGTGTGTGTATGTGTGTGTGTGTGTTCACTTTCTCACGTTTTAAATAAATTTTATCACTTTGTGCACTTTATATGTGTCGGCACTTAGAATGTTTGTCTTTGTGCATAACAAGAGCCTGGAGTAAAGAATTAATACCCCTTGGCCACATCAATAGCCACTTTATACATGGACTACTGCTGCGTCTATTTTATTGAAAAGGAAGCTGCTGAGGGTAGACTGTAGGTGACTTGCCCAGCATTGTTTAGTAATGAGCTGTGATTTAAAGCCTGGTGAGTCTTACCCATTTTATTACTTCGCCTCTTCAGCTTGGATTATGATTCAATACTTTTCTGGGTGAATCCATTGTGAACTTCCCTTAAAGATGTGATTACTCCACTAACTGTTTTCACGAGCTTGCGTAATTATCTTAATCTCCTCGTAATTATCGGACATGAGCCTAATAAGCTGATGATACATTATTGTTTTCCTTGAATCACTTCTTTGGCTTCATGACCTATGGAAACAAAGACTCAGTTCAACTTAAATATTTCCTTAGCATTACTACTGTCAAAAAGTCCCCAAACCATCAAATATGTTAATTCCTGAGGCAGAGTTAATTATGCTTGTATGAACACCAAAATTAATGAACAAAGCACGTTAAGTCTCTATTTATAAAATGAAAATAGCAACATTCACTTTAAGCCTAATGAATAATCATTGTTATAGTTTTAAATTGATATTTATTAATGTAAGGATTATATATACACAATATTTCTCAAGTATTTTATGAAGAACTTTTATAACCTCTTACATGCTCTTTCAGAAGCTGAATTATTTTGTATCAAGAAGATTATACTAATTCTAGAAATAAAATCCAAGAAAGTAAAACACGTGGTGCCTTTGTTAAATATTTCTTTTCAATTATTGTCATATTGTGAGGCATTAGAAGGGTTAATAGGCAGTTAGGAAGGGCCCCAGGGGGAATAAGGAATCAGTTATTTGTATGAAATCTGCCATCAGCTGATTAGACAAAATACATTGCCCCAAGAAAATGAAGAGATTGATAGATAGGGAACACATGGGCCCACCTCCACAGGTAATAACCCTGTGAAAACTAGGCTCTGGCTTCATACCAGACCACACCACAAAGCAGCAGGTCTCAAGTGCTAACAACTGATTGAGGGTAGGCATAACCTGCCTTAATCACTCAGGGTCAACAACATTTCTGAACTGTCACACCTCCCACGTGGGCAACGTGGTTGGGACCCATGGCCATACACAAGAGACATAGAAAGAACAAAGCAGGTCCCTGAGGTATTGAAACTGTGTAGAACTGATTGATTGAATGGCAGTCCCAGTCAAGCCCCCAGGACCCTAACCTGACAGACCCTCCCTTTGGGGCCCCTCTTGACAAGCACGGATCTCTGTTTCTCAATAAAATCTACTTTCACTTGCTTTGCTTAGCCCCTTACCCAATGTCAGTGTCAATTCTTCTTTTTCGTGAGACAGGGAACCGGCTCAGCTCCTGTAGCCATGTTTTAATTTAATCACACTGGTGAGCATTCGGGTCTTTCCTAAGACACTCCAAATGTTCCCTGTTTCGAATTCTTTCAGTGCACATAGTTGACCATAATCTGAGCTACACTTGAAAAAAACCAGACCCTCCTTGGGGCCACAGATGACCCCTGAAAGCACAAAGCAGGATGGATTTTTTGGGGATCACTTACAGCAGTGGACTAGGTATTGTGTCCTCCTCACACTCACAGCGTTGAAATCCTAGCCTCTAAGGTGATGGTACCGGGGAGTGAGGCCCTCACGAATGGGACAAGCGCCTTCCCAGAGAGGCCCCAGAGCGGGGCCCTTTGCTGACGCACGGGCGTGAAGCGAGAAGGCGGCCGTCTGCAACTGGCAAGGCTCGCCAGAACCCGACATCAGATTTCTGCCTGTGGAACTGGGAGAAACAGGCTTCTGCTGTTTGCCAGTCGCTGAGTCCATGGCGCTTTGCTTAGCAGCCCCCGACTGCCAAGACACAGATATTCAGGTGTGAGATTCCAAACCAGATCCCTCGCTCGTGCCGAGAGCTGCTGACTGGAAAACCACGCGGCCCAGAACCCTCTTCAAGCTGGTTCACGTGAGACTGCCCTGGGATTCCGACCACACTCCTGCTTTATCCAGTACCTGCCACCCGCTCTGGCTCCTTGCTTCACTCTCTGGCCATGTTTTTGCTCTTTCAACCAATAACTAACTTGGCTTTGGGGCATGTGTTGTTTCAGAATTCCACAACCCACAATGTGCTCTCAGGGCCACCTGCTAACTATTCTTCTGGAAAACCTTTTTTGTTTTTCCCCCAACCACTAGTACAGAGCATTGGCTACTCTTTTTTTTCTTCTTCTAATTTTGTTTGAAAGTCAGACACACACAGAGAGTGAGAGAGAGGTAGAGACAGAGACAGAGAGATATCTTCCATCCACTGGTTCACTCCCCAGATGCCCTCAACAGCTTGTGTTAGGCCAGGCTGAAGCCAAGGACCAGGAACAACATGCAGGTCTCCCACCCGGAGGGGCCCAGGGACCTGGGCCATCACTCGCTGCCTCCTGGATGCAATATCAGAAGCACAGAGCAACCCAGACGTGAACCAGACTCGCTGACGTGGGATTCCAGCATTCCAAGCGGCGGTTTACCAACGGCACGGCAATGCCCACCCCAGGGGCCTCCTGGTTTATTTTAATCCTCTACCTGATAGCCTGCGGAATGCTACCAACTCACTTAGCACTGTTGGCGTCACACTCCCCCTGCTGTGGTTATTTTAGCTGTGGTCTACACTGTGGCAGGCTTCAGGAAGCCTCCTGCCTTGTGGAGGAATAAACTCCTGCGGGTGAGAAAGAGCTGATCGTCAGCTGAGAGGCAAAGCTTAGGGACATAATGGCCATGAAAACGCTGTGCTAGCTGCTCACCTGCCACTGCTCAGGGCAATCTGAGTGACTGTCCTGCCCTGAGTGCCTTAGCTCCTCTCTGACCTCTGCATGCCCCAGGATCGGCAGTGAAAGGAGCCCGGCCGCTCCAGGACGCTGCTGCTGCCACCTGGATGGCCATTTCCCTGGTATGTGGCACGTGTGACCCCCTGGTTGGTAACTGTTTGAAAACTCCTTGGCTGAGGCCGGCGCCGTGGCTCACTTGGTTAATCCTCTGCCTGCGGTGCCAGCATCCCATATGGGCGCCGGGTTCTAGTCCCGGCTGCTCCTCTTCCAGTCCAGCTCTCTGCTGTGGCCCGGGCAGGCAGTGGAGGATGGCCCAAGTGCTTGGGCACCTGCACCCGCGTGGGAGACCAGGAGGAAGCACCTGGCTCCTGGCTTCTGATTGGTGCAGCGCCAGCCATGGCGGCCACTGGGGGCTGAACCAACAGAATGAAGACCTTTCTCTCTGTCTCTCTTTCTCACTGTCTAACTCTGTCAAAAACAAACAAACAAACAAAAAAAAAAAACAACTCCTTGGCCTGGAGGGGTGTCACAAAAGAGGTATAAGGGAAAGTCTGCAGACGTTGGGGCATCCATGGCTCCCAGGAACCTTGTTTCTTTGAGTGGTAATGGGAAGAGCATTCTCTAGAATTACTTCCTGATGGAATATGGAACATATTTCCTTTTGCTCTGCTATTATTTATGACTTTCACAGTACAATGCATATACCTGATGTGTACAGCTCATTGAATTCTCACATACATCCACACAGGTGCCCTCCACCCAGACAGAGGCAGGACATTCTCATCGGCTTGGTAGGCCCCCCTGTGCCTTCTCTCCGTGCAGTATCCCAAGTTAGCACAAATCTGACATTAGTTAGTATTCATCAATTTTCCCTATTTTAAAACATCATGAAAATAGATGCACAGAGTATGAGGAGACTTCATAGAAAACATATATTATCTTTTATTTCTATTTTCCATAAACTTTTTGAAGCCTTGGAGTATTTTTTTAAAAAATCCTTCTTTTGAAGTTTGACTAATTCTCTAACTTCTTAAGTTGGATTATTCATTTATCCTCAAATGTTCTTTTTCCTATTTTCTTTCAGCATTTTTTACAATTAAAAATCATATCAAAATACGTATCACAAAATTTGCAATTTTAACCATTTTAAGTGTAAAATTCAATGGCCTTATGTTCCCAGTGTTGTACAACCATCCACACTATTTCCAAATTTCTTTATCAGTCCAATGGAAACCTTGTGTCCTTTAGGCAATAACTTCCCATTTCCCGTTTCCCCCCAGTACTTTGGAACTTAGCATCTCCTTTCCATCTCAGTGACGTGCCTGTTCTAGACGTCCATACAAGTGGAGGTGTATAGTATTTGTCCTTCCATGTTTGACTTATTTCACTTCACATAGTACTTTCAAGGTTCATCTATATTGTAATGTGCATCAGATTTTCATTCCTTTCATGGCTGAATAATATTCCATTGTATGTACATACATAAATACTTCAAAGAGTGCATGAAGAAATAATTTTTTTAAACAGTTTCTTATTTATTTATTTGACAGATAGAATTAGACAGTGAGAGAGAGAAAGAGAGAGAGAGAGAAAGGTCTTCCTTCTGTTGGTTCACCCCCCAAATGGCCTCCACGGCCGGAGCTACGCTGATCTGAAGCCAGGAGCCAGGTGCTTCTTCCTGGTCTCTGATGCAGGTGCAGGGGCCCAAGCACCTGGGCCATCCTCCACTGTCCTCCCGGGCCACAGCAGAGAGCTGGACTGGAAGAGGGGCAACCAGGACTAGAACCTGGTGCCCATATGGGATACCGGTGCCTCAGGCAGAGGATTAACCAAGTGAGCCACGGTGCCAGCCCCAGAAATAGAATTTAAAGATAAATTTATTTTGGGACAAAAGCATTTTTGAAAGCCACACATAGCTTTTTTCATAATATGCATTTTCCATGAACTTTTTGAAGATCCCTTTCTTTTTTTTTTTTAAAGATTTATTTATTTATTTGAAAGTCAGAGTTACACAGAGAGAGTAGGAGAGGCAGAGAGAGAGGTGTTCCATCTACTGGTTCACTCCCCAATTGGCTGCAACGGCCGGAGCTGTGCCGATCCGAAGCCAGGAGTCAGGAGCTTCTTCTGGGTCTCCCACATGGGTGCAGGGGCCCAAGGACTTGGGCCATCTTCTACTGCTTTCCCAGATCATAGCAGAGAGCTGGATCGGAAGTGGAGCAGTCAGGACTTGAACCGGTGCCCATATGGGATGCTGGCACTACAGGCAGCAGCTTTACCTACTATGCCACAGCACCAGCCCCTTGAAGACCCCTTGTACACTGATTCAATGCAATTGTTACCAAAATCCCAACGACTTTTTTTTTTTTTTGGTATGTGCAAAAATGGAAAACCCATCTTAAAAATCTAACGGAATTTCAAAATTGAAGACAGTCTATATAGACCAATGGAGCAGAATTGAGACTCCAGAAATAAACAATCAAGACTACAGTCAATCAATTTTCAACATGGGTGTCAATATCATCCAATAAGGAAAGAGTAATCTACCGGAGACCAGCTCCAGCCAGTCCAGGGGCCCCAAGGTGTGAGAGGTGTCGGTGCTTGAAGAAATGAGAGACACACTCACAGCAAGGCTGATGGCATGGTTCTGGCTCTCGAGCACCAGACTTTATTCTTATATCATAAGCCACATAATGATTCTTTCTTCTTACAATGAAAAGCCTGTTGTCCATGTTTTCTAATTAAAATTTCTTTGATTTTCAAGGGCATATTCAGAGCACGGGTAACAATCACAGACAGGTGTGAGATAACAGGCTGCCCACACAAGCCAAGGCCTGGAGTGCTGCTGAGCTATGTAGAAATTGGCTACATAAGCTAGAATAGTACCTTCCTAATCTAATCTTTACTAGAAGCCCCAAGATCAAAGCAGACCCTTTTTAAAATGTATCCCCTCTTTGCAGTTCTTTCTGTCATTCTTTAATTTCTTTATTGCACTTATTTAAAGGTTCACTTAGCTCTATTCTACAGCTTTGACATCCTAACCATTGTAGCATTTGTAGCATGTATTGGATTAAAGCTTTAACAACATTTATCTTTATTCTAGTGGGAGGTATATACCAGAGAGCCTGTTGCCTTTTAATTCTTTTCCACAAACAGCTCAACCTTGCATAAAGCATTAACCCTTTCTCCTACACTAACATTCTGCTTGATTAAAATTCTACAATTTTGGAGGTTATGAGACTAAGTGCTCTTCCCTAAAATTAGGAATACAGCAATCATTAGCAGGACCACCAGGAAGCTCTGGCTTTCTCTTGCAGAGTGTAGTTCCCAACAAACCTAAAACCACCAAGAGGACCGCAGCTGTCCTTCTCACGCCTTGCTGAGACAGACCTTCTGCTGTGACCTTGTCAGCCAGCCAAAGTTGCTTTGGCCTCGTCAGTAATCTGTTCGATAAATGGTACTGGGAAAACTGGATATCTGCATGCAAAATGCATTAAGCCCTTCCCTTGTACTACACGAAAAAATGAACTCCAAACAGATTAAAGACCTAAATTTAAGAGCTAAAAGTAGCCACTGCCTACAACGCTGGCATCCCTATGAGCACTGGTTCAATCCTGGCTGTTCCACTGCTGATCCAGCCCCCTGCTAATGTTCCAGGGTTAGCAGCAGAAGATGGTCCAACTGTTTGAGGTCCTGCCACCACTTGGGAGACCTGAATGAGTTACAGGCTCCTGGATTAAGCCTAGTCCAACTCTCTCTCTTTCTCCCCTCTTCTCTCTGTAACTCTGCCTTTCAAATAAATAAATAAATCTTTAAAAAAATCAGAAGAAAATATAGGAATATATTGGTAGAATCTTGAATTTCGCAAGTTTTTAAAATATGACAGCAAAAGCAAAAGCAAAAATGGAAAAAATACATAAATGGACTTCATTAAAATTAAATACTTTTGTCTATCAAAGGACCCTATCAAGAGATTAAAAATCAACCCCTAGGATGGGAAAAAACATTTACAAATCATGTATCTGATGAGTTTAAAATCCAGAACTTATTTTCTTAAAAAAGTACCACTCAACAACAAAAGAACAATGAAAACACAGGCAAAACACTTGAATAGTATTTTTCTAAGAAGATACACAAATGGCCAGCAAACACATTAAAAGATGCCCAACATTTTTAGTCAGTAGGGGAATGCAAATTGCTGCCACAATAAGCTACTACTTCACTTCAACTAGGATGCCTATAATAATACAAATAAACAAAACCCAGACAATGACAAGAGTTGGTGAGGATGAGGAGAGATTAGGATTCTCAGGCACTGTTGGAGCGAATGTAAGATGGTACAGTTGCTGTGGAAAGCAACTTGGTAGTTCTTATAGAAGTAAACACAGATTCACCACATGAGCCAGCGATTCCACTCTTGGGTATACATGCCAAAGGGCTGAAAACAGTCCTGACGCACATTACAATCTAGATGAACCTCGAAAGCGTGAAGTGAAATAAGTCAAACATGGAAGGGCAAATACTATACACCTCCACTTGTATGGACGTCTAGAACAGGCACGTCACTGAGATGGACAGGAGATGCTAAGTTCCTAGGTACTGGGGGGGGGGGGGAGGGCAGGGAAAGTGTGCTCAGATGTCTGTGAGCACGCTTCACAAAAGCCAAAACGTGGAAACAACCCAAGTGTCCATCAGCAGATGAACGGATAAACAAAATGTGATCAAGCTTTAAGTTCATCTTACTGACATTTTTGTTCTGGTCTCTTTAACTTATTACTTGGAGTTTCATTAAAATCGTGTAGATTAGTATATTCATGAGTTTCTTTTTACAGTTTGACCCTTTCATGTTTTTAATCTGTTATTAGGTGCAAACAATCATTTTGTTGTGTACCTTAGTGTGTGTGTCTGTCAATCTAGCCTTTTATCTTTACATATAACAACATCTGTAATAGTTTTTATATCTCTGTAATGATCTTTTTACCTTAAGGTCTTTCTGTCTCATATTAATATAGTTACCTGAAGTTTCTTTTGGTTAATATCTGCCTAGTGTATCTTTCTTTATACTTCCTTAATCAATATATTTATCCTCTTCCCAATTAAAGGATATTCACATAAATCTCTTGTCAACTTCTACTTATTATATATTTTATTATTACTATTTTATACAATGCACTTTTTAAGAGTATCTACTCACCCATTTTCTTTGGTCAACATTCCATTTTCCTTCTTGGTATTCATTTTGTGATTATTTCTCTTTTATCTGAAGCACAACGTTTAGAATTTTCTTTAGTTATAATCTACTGACAATAAATGCTGCAGTTTTAACTTTTTTGAAGATGTTTTCTGTTACTGAAAGATAGCTTTACTAAGTATACAGTTGTAAATTGCTAACTGTTTTCACTCAAAGCCTGATTATTTTATTGTGCTTGGCTTCTACCACTCCCTAAATAATGAATATACTTACAGTATGGAATGTGTGGTGAAATCAAAAAGTGTTAATTGTTTCCAATCAAATACGGAGTCAGATTTACTACAGTGAGCAAATGTCAACTAGTGAGGATATGACAATATATGGTTTCTTATTAATTTGTTTAACAAACCCTCGAAATTAAGTACCAAGATGACAAGGACCAAATCTGTTTCATTCTTTCTATTTATTTATTTATTTTGACGGGCAGAGTTAGACAGTGAGAGAGAGACAGAGAGAAAGGTCTTCCTTCCGTTGGTGGAGCCGCCGGAGGAGGATTAGCCAAGTGAGCCCGGCGCCGCCATGTTTCATTCTGCACTACATCTTCAAGGCCTTGCATGGTGCATACCATCAATATTTGCTGAATGAGGACCAGCAAGTACCAGAGCAAGATGGGCGTGACCCTTACCATCTGTTTCATGGAGGAATCCCACTGCCTCAGAGTAATAAAAGCTTAAATCTGCAATCACACTGACACCAAGATAATAAAAATAACTACATAATTGGGCTACGTACAGTGATTCCCCACGCAACTTTCCCCGTTAACTGACGAATGCCACTTCCTCATTTCGCAGCAGTTCTTGAGGGCTTCTTAATTGGTTGCGCTAGTGTTGAGTAGATCCTGATCTCCTGGAATCCTCCCAATAACCCTATCGGCAGCTATTATTTCCCCACTCTCAGGCGAGGTAATTAATGAAAGTTATAAAAAGTTCAAGTCACGTGCCCAGAGGTGACAGAGCCAAGATCCATCTCAGGTGCACGGAGAGGCGGCTGAATACACGCAGGAAGGGAAGATTCTGGAACCAGTTCTGGCCAGGGCTCCTTTGATCCAATCCACATACTCAATAAATCCCCAGAGGTGACGCTAATTGATGCCCAGCGAGTTTGAAGACGACTCCAATGAAAGGGCTAGAAAAATCACCCCACCGCAACCGGCAAAATTTAATTATTGCAGGAGTCAGCAGAATGGGTTTCTGCTATTTCCTCTGGGAGCAACACTTAGATTTAGCCGGAGCAGAATACATCCTCCCGCAGCCCCGCACTTCCGCGTGCACCTGCCCGCCCGGGGGCCAGCTGGAGGGCGACGTCCCTGCTGTGAGCTGGAAGGGGCTGGAAATGGGCCGGCGACCACACAGCGCGCAGTCCTCGAGCTACGGAGCCGCCGCCAGGAAACAGCCCTTTCTTTTTGCTTCGGCGACCACTGACGCGCGGACGGGCAAACGAAGCCGGGGCCTTCGCCCTTCCCGGGCGGGCCCACGCCCCGCGGCGTGCGGGAGGCCGGCCGCGCCGCGGGGTGGCGCTGCGCCGGGGCAGACGCGCGGCGGGTCCGTCTCCCAGCGACCGGAGCGGCCGGCCGGGAACACCGACGCCCCGGGCCCGGCAGTCGCACCGCGCCGGGCGGCAGGCGGCCTCGCTGGCGTCCGTGTGTGCTGCCTGCCGGCATGAGCCGCCGGCCGGGGTGAGCCCGCGCGGGGGCGCCCGGGGCCGGCGCTTTGCGGGGGCTGGAAGCGGGGTGGGGGCTGGGGGGAAATGGGCCGGAGGGCCTGTGTCACCTGCAGCTGCACCTGCGTCGTTGGCGCCCTCGCGGCAAAGGACGCTTTGGTCCTTCGCCCTCACAGCCCTCGGGGTGCAGCTATGAAGGCCGGAGGGGACACTGACGGCCACGCAGGCCGCTGTGGGTGCCTGCTCGGCCTGGGAGCCGAGTCCCCCGCCAGGTGCCCTGGCCGCCTGGGTCCCTGTGTGGGCTGTGGGACCCCCGGGACAGGGCGGCGGGTGCCGACGGTCGCCAGGGGCACCGAGTGGCTGCTCCGGGGCGCCACGGGGTCGGTGAGAGGCATGCCTTTTATAGGGTGAGAGCACTCAGGGGAATAGTGCAGGCAGACCTGTCCCGGGCAGGGAGTGGGCGCTGTATCCGTGTCAGCAGTACGCACGCTTCCCGAACCTTTCTTACCCTCACGTGAAAACCTTGTTTGGCAATGAAGTTGCAAAATTGCCACACAAGTCCCAGATGGGCTTCCCGCAGCTGCGTGGGGTTGTACCCTGTTACATCACCAGGGCTCCTTACTTGGGGAGCTTGCGGAGTCCCTTGAGTGCAGACCTTACTTGGATTTCATTAGTTCTTGCGTGCATGTGTGTGTGTGTGTGTGTTTCGGATGTTGAGATGTGCATACATCAAGATACAAAACTGTTCCGTCACCACTCCTGTTCCTACTCCCCAACCCTCGGCTACAACACATCTGTTCCCCGTTTCTACCGTTCTCCCGAGGATGCTAATTACAATGGTTCAATATATAACATCTTGAGACTGGCTGTTTTTCACTCAGTGTAAAGTAGGTGAGCTCCATCCAAGCTGCTGTGTCTCAGCGGCCTGTTTTGTTTGTTTCCATTACTGAGTGGTGTTGGGGGCCTGGCTGGCCCATGGAACAGGCTGAAGTGGTTCAGGGGCTTTTGCCTGGTACACATATAAAGCTGCTGTGAACCTCTGTGGCCAGGTCTTTGTCAGACGTAAGTTTTCTTTAGGACACATGTCCAGCAGTACTCTCTTGCATGGTTAAAGAAGGAAGCATCTATCTGTGAAAACAGTGAACATTCAGAAAAGTGTATCAGTTTTATTTTGTGGGTCAAGCAAGGTTTTTCATGGGCGTGGTGATGTGTGAGAGCTAAGCAGAGTCGCTGAGCAGGGATGTGGAGCAGAGAACAGCTCTCCCCTTCCACTGGCTGCCTCCCTTACCCCCTGGCTTCAAGGTGAGCAGGGGGACCAGATGTCCTCTGGCTGTCGTCCAGGGTTGCTGCCCGTTCTGATGTCCCAGGAGGCTTGCACTCGCTTCTGTCACATGTTCCCCTTCGTGAGTTGTTTTGACTGCGCTTAAACAAAACTGCGGGCTCTAAGATTTAATTTTCTCAAGTGCTTGATGTTTGAGTTGCAAATGAGCAGAAAAGCGATCTGGGGATGATGTCCAATCATCCGGGCAGTTACTTGCTCATGGGTCGTGCTGAGTGGGTCATCTGTCTCCAGATCAGGCTTCCACACCTTTCTGCCAGTTAGCTGTTCAGCAGTGAGAACAATTTTTAGTTAATGCTTTTATGTCCTTTCATGGAGATTTTCATAATTTAGCTGTGTTAAGCCCTAAAGACACACACATACAGGTACACACGGCAAGCAAGAAGTTTTTGGGACCCACTAGAGATCAGGCTGGGGTCTTTTCAAAATGGTTTTGCTTCTGGGTGCAACAAGGATTAAATTTAGTGCAAAGGAAGAAGAGGTTCAGGGGGACCAACATTCTGGAATTCTCTGAGTCAGGCAGGCACAGTGATGGCTTCCATTTGCATGAGGATGCTCCTTTAAAATACAGTGGCCAGGATGCATGGCTAAGTCCTTAAAACATAGTGCTTGGCAAACAAGAGAAAGACTGTCTCCTTGAAGTAAATTAGGAATGCATGACACGAAATGACAATCCGGAAGTGTCTGGGCTGGATGGAAACAAGGCTATATTTCCAGTCCATCACCATGACTTTGCCTGTGCAAGGGAGGGAAATGAAAGCGGCCCTTGGACATAAAATACAAGAAAGAAGGGGCCAGCGCCGTGGCTCACTTGGTTAATCCTCCGCCTGCAGCGCCAGCCTCCCATATGGACGCCAGGTTCTAGTCCCAGCTGCTCCTCTTCCAGGCCAGCTCTCTGCTGTGGCCCGGGAGGGCAGTGGAGGATGGCCCAAGTGCTTGGGCCCTGCACCCACATGGGAGACCAGGAGAAGCACCTGGCTCCTGGCTTTGGATTGGCGCAGCACCGGCTGTGGCAGCCATTTGGGAAGTGAACCAAAGGAGGGAGGACCTTTCTCTCCGTCTCTCTCTCTCTCTAACTCTACCTGTCAACTAAAAAAAAAAAATACAAGAAAGAAAACAAGAGTGGGCCTGGCCCAACGGGGATGCTGTGGTGTGAACTGGGATTGAGGAGGACTCAATTCTCCCCCTGCCAGTCCCCCTGACAGCCTGGCCAGGCCTGCGGTGTGCATGACCCGGCACCTTGTCTTCCTTCCAGGTGCTCAGCAAAGCCCAGGGCCCAGCGGGGGGCCCCAGCCTCCCTGACCAGCCAGAGCTGGGTCTTTGCAAGAAGCAGGCGGGACAACGTGGGGCAAGGCTGCCCACAGGCCGGAGGTCGGCTCACCCGCGGCCCCTCAGGGAGCTGTCTGCCTCGGATTCATTGCATGGCGCCCAGGCCAGTCCGACCCCAGGGAGAGCCTGGGCCGCCCAGGGTGGTGGAAGCCCGCCGGGCCCCACACCCGCTGGCTCTCTACGAGAATCTCGGAGGCGCCATGCCTGCGGAGGTGATCTGTCCCAGGGCTTGTGGGCGGGCCTCCCCTGGGACCCTGAAAATCGTTCTCTCTGGCTGCCTAGGGAGGGCCTGGGAGAGGGCAAGGAGGGGCAGAGGGGGGCTCCCCGGGGCGAGGGCCTCACGGGGGCTCAGAGCAGCCTTCCTCTCTCTGCCCCAGGAGACACGCACCCTTGTGTTTCCTCCAGTGGCGCGGTCTGGCCCACACCCCGCACTTTAGACTCCAGTCACCCCCTCTCCCACTTTGCTCCAGCTACTGTGACCTTCTGCTCTTCCGAGGGCCTGACAAGCCTGTCTAATCCGGGTCTCTGTTCTTGTGCCTGACCACCTGCACCGGTGTGCCTGGGCTCCCTCCGCTTCTTCCTGGAGCTCTGTCCTCAGCTGTCTCCTTCCCTGTCACTTGTCACGCTCTGGTTTCTCAGAACTTAACCCCCTCCACACCGCCACCCCACTGGGTGTCAGACGTCCAACACCCAGACTGTCTCTTGGGGCACAAACCACATCCAAACCAGAGCACCCTCGGAGAGCAGCTTGCTGTCTGTAGCTCCTATTAAAGGTGCTGCACGTGCTGGATCCGGACCGGAAGCTGGAAGACACATGGGCTTATTGTGAGGACGCTGGCAAGAGGGCGGAGGAACCCACGAAGCTTTTAACAAAACGGTCCACCAAAGTCCCGCCGGGGCGGTGAGTATCCTTCTCTTACCCCCTCACGCGGGCTGAAACATTCCAGCCTCACGTTCTGGAAGTTTCCCATGTTTAGAATCATTCTAAAGAGTCAAAAATGACTAAGTTCCCGAGGAGGGGTGGGTGGAGTCCTGGGTTGGGCGCTGACCTCTGAACTGGATGTGATACATGTAGCAGTGGTGCACACGCAGGTGCCATGGGACTCTTTGACAAGGTGAGATTTGCCTAAAGCGGCTCTTTGAGTTACCTATCGCGGAAGTTTTTTGATTCAAAGTGGTTGAGACTACTGCTTGGTTGGATTTTTAAAAGAAAGGAAGACTGGAAGGTTAACACAGGGGCCTGGAGATCATGACAGGTTGCACTGCCTAGCGGAAACCTTGGGCTTTATGCTGAAGCCTCGCTGTGTAGTCACTTGCTAGTCCCTGAATTGTGAGAATGAGTCCACTGCTTGAAGTTCCCACTCCTCTGGCCTACATCGCAGCACTGATCGCTCTTCCCAAAGCACTGAGCTGAATGGGAACATCTGTCTTTCAGTTACACTCTAGTTCCCCCAACAGACGTCGTACCTCAGTACAAGTACACCTGACTAGCTTTGAGGTGCCCATTCGACTCTGGAAATCCAGTGATCTCCCTGGGGGTGCTGAAAAGTAGAATACACCAGGCAGCAACCCATCCATCCGCGGCACCCAGGATGCATGCAGGAGCGTGCCCTGTAATTGGTGTGCTTGGCAGGGGCTGTGGAGAGCTTTGCTAGTCACGTGGGTTACCTACAAGGAGGTGGGTTAGGGGAGACTCCACTGTGTTAAATCCTGTGTTCACTGGGGTGAGACACAAGCAGCTCTCTCATTGTGATGCCTCCGGCCCTTTAGTCTACTCCCTGGGAAGTGTGGGCACAGTAACTGGGCACACTCACGTCGCTTCTGGCCTTCTTCCCCTGGAGAGCAAGAAGGCCCCATGGGAAGCCTACATTCTCCTTGCTTCTCCGTGCTAGGGAGGGCATCTACCCTGGCCCTGGGCTTTGCCACTTGGGTTATTTATTAAGTTGCTCAGAACCTGGGTGTTTTGGGGCTGGCACTGTGGCGTAGTGGGTAAAGCTGCTGCCTGTGATGCCGGCATTATATATGGGCACCAGTTCGAGTCCTGACTGCTCCACCTCCAATCCAGCTCACTGTTCATATGCCTGGGAAGGCAGTGGAAGATGGCCCAAGTCCTTGGGCCCCTGTACCCACGTGGGAGACCCAGATGGAGTTCCCTGCTCCTGACTTAAGCCTGGCCTAGCCCTGGCTGTTGTGGGCATTTGGGCAATGAACCAGGACATGAAAGATCTGTCTGTCTCTTCTGAATTATATACAAATAAAACTATATTTTTAAAAGGGGGAGAAGGTAAAAATACAGCTGGAATTCACAATATTAGTGTTAATAAATTATCACTTCACCAGATACGGGTGTGTTTTTGCAGTGGTGAGTTTTTCTGTCAGCACATGCGTGAGCACATTTGCCGTGGCTTCTGTGACATTCTGACACAGACTTGGTGGCGGAAAACAGCAGAAATCTATGTTCTCCAAGTTGTGGAGGCCAAGAGTGTGTGACCAGTGTCCCTGTGCTGGGACCGCAGCAGGCAGGGCCTTGCTCTCTCCACAGGCCCTGGCAGGAGCTATTCCTGGCTGTTTCCAGCTGCTGGGAGCTCCAGACATCACTGACGGGTGGCCACCTAACCCACTCTTGCAGGCCAGAGTCCACACGCCTCTGCTTTGCCTTCTTCTTCCTGTGATCCAATCTTCCTCTTCCTCTCTCTTCCAAGGACACGTGTGATGGCTTTCAAGGCGCACCCAGACAATCCAGGGCACTCCCCAAATCTGAGTTCCATGACTTTGTCACTCCTGCAAAGACTCTGGTCTCATGCATTGGCACCTGACCTGCTCGGGGCCATTGTCCGAGGACCACAGCATGAGGAGCGTCCCCTGCCTTGAAAATAGCGCCCTTTGCCACAGCCTCTGCTTCCCTGGAGGAGGCGCCCACACTCACCGCCTCCTCCTGTCGTCTCTGCAGCTCCCAGCAGTCGGCTTTCCTCTCCTGGCTTCCACTGAACCTGTCCTGGGCCCAGGTCGCCTCCACCCTTTGTTCCCAGGGACCACCACCCTTGATGTGTCAGTAGCAAGCGACACAACTGATGGTGTCCTCTTTCATGTAACACTTTCTCCTTTTGGCTTCTAGAACATTCTTCCTTCTTGGTTCTCATGGCCCTCGCTTAGTCCCCTTTGACTGGTCCCTCTTCGCCTTCCTTTACCCGTGAAGTGCTTCTGTCTCTGACATCTTCTTTTCCGTACGTGTGCTCACAGCCGAGTGACCTCATCCAGTCCATTTCTAAGTGGGTAGTCCAGTTTTGCCCTTGGCTGTGTAATTGGCATCTCAGGCTAGGCAAGTCTGAAACTGAACTCTTGATTTCTCTCCCAAGCCTCTTCCTCCTTCTGGCTTTCCTGGCTCAGTAAATAACAACCCCATTCTTCCAGTTGCTTCTAGAGCAAGTTACGCTCTGTCCATGAATTGTAATGAGTTTACTTTTGAAACACATCCAGAATCTTACCTTCTCCACCACTGTCAGCTCTTCCAAGATACAATTATCTCTTTCCTGGGTTATTGTAATAGCTGCCTAACTGGTCTCACGGCCTCCAGCTGTGATGCCCCACCCCCTACCTCCACACCCATTTGTCACATAGGAGATAAAACTATCTGTCCTTCCTTCTTTTCCCCCTCCTTCTTTCTTTCCTTCCTTCCTTCCTTCCTTCCTTCCTTCCTTCCTTCCATTATTGAGAGAGAGAGAGAGAGAGAGAGGTTTCCCATCCACTGGTTGTCCCCAAATGTCCTGGCAGCCAGGGCTGGGCCAGGCTGAAGCCAGGAGGCAGGAGCTCCATTCAGGTCTCCTGTACGGGTGGCAGAGGCATTTGGGCCATCATCTGCTTCCTCCCAGGTGCATTAGCAGGAATGCTGGATTGGAAATGCAGAGTAGCCAGGACTCACACCAGGCACCCTGATGTGGGACATGGGTGTCCCAAGTGGCAGCTTAACCTGCCTGTCTGAAGAACTTCACGGGTAAAGGAAGGTAAAGAGAGACCAGTGAAAGAAGACTAAGCAGAGCTTCATGAAACAAGAGAAAACGAAGAATGTTCTAGAAGCCAAAATGACCCTTTACAAAGCTTAAGTCAGAATCAGCCCCATGCCAGAAATTCTCTAATTGCTTCCTTTCTTAGAGGAAGTTCCAAAGTCCTTATGACTGCCTGTGAGGTCTCCTACGCTCAGGTCCCTGTTACCACTCTTGCCTCATCCTCTTTCACTTAGTCACTCTGCAGACGCTGGCCTCTGAGTTGTTCCCCGAGCATGCATCCCCGAGCATGCTCAGCACGCTCCAGTTTCAGGGCCTTTGCACATGCTGTTCTGTTCCGCCTAATAGCTGCATGGTGTTGTATCTATATGGCTTGGTCCCCTTCTTCTTGGGTCTCTCTCAGATACCACTGTAGTATAGAGACATTTCTTCTTTGTAAATAAAATGGCCCCTGCCACCACTCTTCATCTCTCCTGTCCTGTTTGGTTTTTTATGTCATTTATAATCAATCACGTGCCCTATGTTTATTTACCTCTTTTTTTTTTTTTAAAGATTTATTTATTTGAGAGGTAGTTACAGACAGAGAGAGGGAGAGACAGGCAGAAATCTTCCATTTGCTGGCTCACTCCCCAAGTGGCCACAATGGCTGGAGCTGGGCTGATCCAAAACCAGGAGCCAGGAGCTTCCTCTGGGTCTCCCATGTGGGTGCAGGGGCCCAAGCACTTGGGCCATCTTCTGCTGCTTTTCCAGGCACCTTGGCAGGGAGCCGAATTGGAAGTGGAGCAGCCAGGACTCCAATGAGATGCCAGCACTGCAGGCAGCGGTTTGCCCCACTGCACCACAGCGCTGGCCTCTGTTTACCTCTTCTGGATCTGTTTCTCCTACTCACTTGCTATGAGGACAGAGACTTGGCTTTATTTACAGCTGAATCCTAATGCCTGGTGCCTGGCACATTATTGGTACTTAATACATATTTGTCAAATGAATTGGTGGATAAATTATACATGGGTACTATGAATGAAAGGTAAGTTCAGGGAGCAGCAGCTGGTGGGAATGCTCCCCTAGGGAAGGGGATGTTGAGATGTGAAGGGGGTGAGGAAATGTTGAAAACATTGGAGTCAGGTAGAACAGTATGTGCAAGGGTCCTGTGGCCAGGAGTAGCCTGATGAATTCGTGGAACAGAAAGAAGGCCACTATGGCTGGAACTCAGAGTGAGGGAGGGTTGTAGTCTCAGGAGAACCCAGACAGGCAGGCAAGGACCAGGCCACGAAGAGCCTTGGAGGCTGTGTTAACATTCAAGTGTTTATTGCAGGAGTAGCAGCATGAAGCTCCCGAATACAAAAACACATACATGAATGCCCATGGCAGCATTATCCCTAAGGGACAAAAAAGTGGCAGTGACTCAGATAACCATCAGCTGGTGTTTGGGTAAACACGATACTTAGCCTACCATGAAATAAGCAACTGATACTCGCTATGACATGAGGAGCCTTGAAAGCACAGGGCTGAGTGAAAGACCAGGCACAAAAGGCCACCTGCTGTGTGGTTCCGTTCAGAGGAAGTGTCCAGGCTAAGCCCACCCACAGCAACAGGAAGTAGATTTGTAGTTGTCAGGGGAGGGCGAAGTGGAAATGGAGAATGACTGCTGATACTTCTGCGGGGTGTTTTTTTTTTTTTTTTTGGGGGGGGGGGAAGAAGGTAATGAAAATGTTCCAGAATTAGAGAGCGATCATTGTTGTATACCTTTGTGAATATATAAGCTGACTCATACACTTCTGGACTAGTAATTGTTTTGGTATTTTTTAAAGATTTTTTAAAATTCATTTGAAAGGCAGAGTTATAGAGAGAGGAGGCAAGACACACACACACACACACAGATCTTCCATCTGCTGGTTCAGTCCCCAAATGGCTGCAATGGCCGGGGCTGATCTGATCTGATCCAAAGCCAGGAGCCAGGAGCTTCTTCTGGGTCTCCCACATGGGTGTGGGGCCCAAGCACTTGGGCCATCTTCTGCTGCTTTCCCAGGCACATTAGCAAGGAGCTGGATTGGAAGTGGAGCAGCCAGTTCTCAAACCTATGTCCACGTGGGATGCTGGTGTTGCAGGCAGAGGCTTAACCTGTTACACCATAATGCTGGCTCTTGAAATATAAATTTTATGACTGTAGTAGTACACGATCTTTATCTTAATTTAACTACTGTTTCAGATGGCCACATCCTATATCAGAGTTCTGGTTTGAGTCCTAGCTACTCGGTTTCCAGTTTGGTTTCCTGGTAATACGCACCCTGGAAGATAGCATATCATGGCCCAAATACTTGGTCCCTGCCACCTACATGGGAGACCTGGATGAGTTCCAGGCACGGGACTATGGCCAGACCCAGCCCTGGGTATTGTGGGCATTTGGGGAGTGAACCAGGAGATGGAAGATCTTTCTCTGCTGGTCTTTCTGTCTGTCTCTCTGCATTTCAAATAAAATTAAAAAAAAAATTAAATGTGTTTTAATGGAGGCCAGTGCTGTGGTGCAGTGGGTTAAGCCGCCATCTGCAGTGCTGGCATCCCATATGGGTGGCGGTTTCAGTCCCAGTTGCTTTACTTCCAATCCAGCTTCTCTGCTATGGCCTGGGAAAGCAGCAGAAAATGGCCTCAGTGCTTGGGGCCCTGCACCCATGTGGGAGACCTGGAAGAAGCTCCTGGCTCCTGGCTGTGGCCCAGCCCTACTATTGTGGCCAACTGGGGAGTGAACTAGCAGATGGAAGATCTCTCTCCTCTCTCTGTCTCTGCCTGTCTCACTGTGACTCTGACTTTCAAATAAGTAAATATTTTTAAAAAGTATTTTAATTTTAAAAAATTGTGTGATGCTTTGGTAAACTTTACACTTGATCTTAGCCAAAAGGCTGAGAAGCGATGTTTTGGTAAACTTTAAACACAGTAATTTGGGTTTTTACCTGGTATAATTTTAATAAGTGATACTTGGAATTTTAAATAGCAACTTATAATGGTTAAATGCTATCTAAGTTTGTTATAATTAATCATAATACATTGTCTTGTGATGTTGATATTGATAATAGGAATGTGATCTTTGAAAAATCAAAATGCAATTCCTCAGAGCTTACAAGAGACTATTAGAAATTCCTTCTTTTTAAAAAAGATTTATTTATTTGAAAGGCAGCATTACAGAGAGAGAGAGGGAGGGAGGCAGGGAGGGAGGAAGAGAGAGAGAGATATATATCTTCCATCCACTGGTTCACTCCCCAAATGGTCACAATGGCCTGGCAGTGGGGTTGATCTAAGCCAGGAGCCAGGAGCTTCTTCCAGGTCTCCCATTTGGGTGCAGGGGCCAAAGCGCTTGGGCCATTGTCTACTCCTTTCCCAGGCCATTAGCAGAGCTGGATTGGAAGAGGAGCAGCCGGGACTAGAACTGGCACCCATATGGGATGTCAGTGCCACAAGCAGAGGATTAACCTACTGCGCTATGGTGCTGGCCCCAACTTTGGCCATTTTCTAATGCCTCCCAGGTGCATTAGCAGGGGGCTGGATTGGAAGTGGAGCAGCTGGGACTTGAACTAGCCCTCTTACAGGACGCTGGCACTGCAGGCAGTGGCTTAATCCTCTATGCCACAATGCCGGCCCAGAACCATTTACTTTTTGATCTCCTTTCCCCGACAATGCTGGTTGAAATCCCCTTGGATTCACTGTCCCTCATATGGTCATGCATGGATAATCTTGTTATCTCTAGTCCCAAGGAGACACCCGTGTCACATTCAGGCCAGTGGCTCTATGAAGAAAAAGCTAGTGAAATGGATTTGCTCCACGCCGATGGTGCTCTTCTTCAGGACAATGCCTGCAAAGGAGTCAGTGACTTCTGCAGCTGGCTTGCTGCTATGGTAAGTTAGCTGCAATTCCTGGCCCTACGTTTTTTAAAGACTCATTTATTTATTTGAATGGCAGAGTGACAGAGAGGAAGGGAGAGTGGGAGGGAGGAAGGGAGGGAGGAAGGGAGGGAGGAAGGGAGGGAAGGAGAGAGAGAGAGAGAGAGAGAGAATATCTTCCATCCAGTGGTAGCATGGGACGCCATCTGGATCTCCCATAGGGGTTTCAGAGGTCCAAGCACTCAGGCCATCTTCTGCTGCCTCCCAGGCACATTAGCAGGGAGCTGGATTGGAAGTGGAGCAGCTGGAACTCAAACCGACCCTCATATGGGATGCCGGCATTGCAGATGGCGGCCTAACCTCCTGAACCAAAATGCCAGCCCCTTGAACTACTTTTAAAAGTCATGCTCAGGGTTGCTCTTATTAAAAGTGGTGTTGGGATGGACATTTGGCCAGGTGGTTAAGCCGCTGCTTGGGACACCTGTGTCCTGTATTGAAATGCCGTCTTCAAGTCCCAGCTCCACTTCCAATTCCAGCTCCCTGCTAATAAGCACCCCAGGAGGCAGCAGGTGATGGCTCGTGTACCTTGGGTTTCTGCCACCCATGTGGGAGACCCAGATTGAGTTCTTCACTATTGGGTCATCTGGGGAGTGAACCATGCATGCAAAGTCTCTTACTGTGTCTCTTGTCTCTGCCTTTCAAATAAATAAAAACAGAAAAGGTTAAAAAGTTGAAAAAAAAGTAGTATTTGAATGAAAGCTAAGTCAAATCATCTAAGACATTTCTACAGAAATGTCTCTTGGTAGATGAAATTTCGGGAAAGTTATCAAGCTTGCAGTTAATATGAATTTATGTCTCTAATCATTGCTGTTATTTCAGATTTTTATTTTCCCTGTCAGTGTTAGGAATTTCTTGTCTCTCTATCCTTTCCTCCTTCTTCAAATTGCTTTTTCTGTCACATTCTTCTAGAAGGACTCAGGAAGCTATCCCTGACCATAACCTTCACAAATTGTTCTGACTTGAAGGGATGTTTGACCCAACTGTCAAGGTTGCTCTCCTTCCAGAAGTCTGCTTTGTTACCTGTCCCTGTTCCAGAGGCTTTGTGGATGTCTAGATTCCTGATAGTCGTCCTGATTTAAGACTCTCTAGGGTTTGCATTCCCAGAACCCCATTTTTTTAATGTTTTAGTCAATATGTTATTTAGTACTGTTTAGTTACGAAGTTACTGGAGTATAATCCAGACTGGTTTAAGAGGGAAGAAAGAGTCATCCAGAAATCCGAGGGGCTTCAGGCACAGCCGAATCCAGGTGCTAGAAGCTTTTTGGGTATTGTCCCTGTCTTTTTGCCTACATTCCTCTCTCTGTCTTCATTTTTCGGCAATCCTGCTCCAAGAGATGCCAAAAATAAACACTAAATTTTCAATCTTGTATCCTTTCAGCATGAAACTTAGTGGGAAGAGTACAACTCTTTTCCAAAGGGAAAAGTCCAGGGCTTACTCTCATTGAACTAATGTGGGTCCCATGTCTGTGCCTGAATTAACACCACGATTAAGGAGATGGAGTATGCTCACTGGCCAGGCCAGGTCACCTGTGGAACCTTACAGCCCAGAGGTGGGGGTGTGCAGGAACGGACTGATGGAGAGGGAGGTAGGAGGCGTCTGCTGGACTGGGCAGGTGGGGCCCTCTATACCTGGTGTCTAAGCCACTGCTCGTTTATTGCATTGGTTGCTTCCTGATTCCCTTCCATTTCTCCCATTCCTATGTGGGAGCCTCCTCCTCCATCTAGGCAGGAACTATAAGGAAGTGGGTCACTAACTTAGCTGCCCTATAAGTGGCCTTATTTTCAGTCCCCCATGACCCAGGTGTCGTCTCCATCTCAATTCTACAGCCTAGGTCCCTATCACACCACCCTGTGATACTTTCTTCGCAGCACTAGCTTATACTTTTCCTCCTGTGCTATTGATTTGTTTCTTTACCTCATTCATTCTGCTGGCACCGTTTCTGCTTCATTATGAGTTCAGCTTGGGTTTGCCTCTCCTTGGCCCCTTATGCCTTGACTCTCCTTCATGACTCCTCTCTGTAAGTCTCACTCCGGCTTCAGCCTCAGCTGCAAATGGCCTCATTCTCTTTGTGTTTTCCAGTTTCTGTTTTCCAAACTCGGCGTCCGTTGAGTCTAATTTATCTTTTACTGTTAAGCTGGATCACAGGCCAACTGCCAGCCTACGGAGTGGCTGCTGTTGACGTGTCCATCTGTACTCCCACCCGCTGTGGCTGGGGGAGGAAGTGGAGTTGCCACACATGGTCTCTCATGACCAGGGCAGCTTCCCTTACAGGGCTGTGGGCAGAACGATGGCGGACACGTCCAGACATGTCAGGAATCACCTCTAGGGATGCCGTTGCTGTAAAGTGCTGGGGAAGTTTGTTTTTGAGCCAACAGACTGAATTTCCTCAGCCCCTTTATTTCCCACAGGGACTCACTCTTGCAAGTCCTAACCCGTCTTTCAATGTACGAACAAATCCCGGTGGACCCCAAATCTTTCTTGCCCCCAAGGATGCTGACCAAGCATTTTCTACCTTTCCTCCAAACTACCCAATCCAACACCGGTCAGAACCTCCCACTGATTAAAGAGGAAACCAAGGAGCATTTCACCGGTTGTCCTTGGTTCATGGGTTTGGCATTCTTCCAGGGACATCTGAACATCGATGAAGGGTTCATCCTGAAACAGTTCGACGTTGACATTCGAAACAGGCTGAGCTGTGACGTGCTGCGTGTGATGAGGCCCAACCAGGTCCCCCTGGAGCTGTGCTGTAGGGTGGGGCTCAGTAAGCTACAGGAGCCGGGATTTTTCCAGGAACTGGACCAGAAGAGGAAACCCCATAAGGCCCAGGTGATTATAGAAGGGGAATTAGATTGTCAAAGAAAATTAAATTGCAGTAAAGTCTTCAACGTCCTTGAATTCTGATGTCAGGGAGTGCTGGCTTTTAAAGTACAATTCTCAAGTTTTTTTCATTTATTAAATGAATATTTAATACATTTACCAAAGTCACTTATCCATCAAGTCATGTCATTCAGCATTATTATTAGTATCAGAATAGTCACTTTTCAGAAACCACCTTTGTGTGTGTTTCTCATGTTGAAATTCTAACCACTAGTGGAAATATACATGAATGTTTATTATTCATGAACAAGAGGAAAATTAATGATTTGGTACAGTTCATGATTGTAAATGCTGCTGATTTTACATCCAAAGAATTCTTGAGATTTTACTGGTCTTTTTGACCATAAGCCAGTGTTGTTGACCACATGCTTGCCTGATTGTTAAGAAATTGCTGTTTCCTCGGCACCAGGTTGCTGTGGTGATGGCACAACAAGGGGACAGAGAGGAGAAATAGCGTGCTGTGTCCCAAAGGGAAGTAGCGTGGGTCCCCAGAGTACTTTCTAATTATTCTGCCTGCTGTGCCTCTGTAAATACATGCTTGTGCACACACAGTCAAATTGTGCCAATCAATACCAGACTTTAGAACCTAAGTCAGGGGCAGAAAGGGGAATTCCTTTCCCTGAGAGTCAAAAACAACACACGATCTCTAATCACCCTCTGCCATTTACACACCGTCTTTGACATTGTATTTCTGATATTTTAGACATAGTGACTTTTGTCCTCTACAACTAAACCCAGTTGACTGATCTGGGTTGATATGCATTGTGCTTTCATTCCCGACTCTTGTACAAGGTTTGTGAAACTATGCCTCCCACCACTAACATCCGTTTTCCTCTCAAATTCCTAAAGGGTGAAATACAAGATGATACTAGACAGGCAAATTACGCCCATGGTCCCTAAGGCCTGTACCCCTGCTTGTCCTGAATCTCAGCTGAATGACACTGCTCAATTCTCTGGACTTAGAAATCATTGCACAAATGCTGGTTTGTGAACCATGGTGGTTATTGCCAAACCTGGCGAGCTTTTGGTTGGCAAACGATGGAGAGTCACCACACAGAAGGTCAAACCGTAGCTCTTCATGTTGTGCTTCCTGAGCATGCTTCCAGTGTGGATTTGCTAGGGAGGAAGTCTTCCAGCCTCTGTGTGTCTGGACTCTCCTTATTCTGTCTTCATTGTAAGCAGGTATTTGGGGATTTTGAATTCTGAGTTCCTCTTTTGCTTTTTTTTTTTTTTTTTTCCTGTACTTTAAGGTTGTCCTCCACAGTCTTCTTGGTTGCATGTTTCTGATGAGGTATCTTAGGTCATTACTAACTTTGTTTCTATGGATCTGCTTTTCTGCTTGGCTGATTTAAGATTTTCTCTTTGCCACTGATTTTGAGCAGCTTGATTGTAATACGCTTTTGTGTATATTTCTTCATGTTTCTTATGCTTGGGGTTTGTTGAGCCAGTTCAATCTGTAGGCTTATAGTTTTCACCACACTTGGGAACATTTTGACCATAATTTCTTCAAAAATTTATTTTGTCTTTCAACCCCTTCCCAGGACTCAAATTGCAATGTAATTAGGCTGCTTGAAACTATATTAAAATTCATAGCTGCTGTTTAATTTTTATTCTCTTCTATTTCTGCCTTTCAGTTCTCTAATCTTTTTTTCTGTACTGTTTTGTCTGCTGTTAACCCCTCCAATGTATGCTTTAATCTCATACATCATAATTTTCATCTCTGGAAGTTTGATGTAAGTCTGTGTTCCATGTCTCTACTTAATCTATTGAACATATGGAACATACTTATTATAACTGTTCTGATGCCTTGTCTGATAATGCTAACATCTGTATCTGCTCTTTGTGAGTTTCTATTAATTGATTTATCTCATTGTTACAGATCATTGCCTGCACATATGCGTGTCTGATGATCTTTGAGTGGATGTTAGGCATTGTGAATTTTACCTTGCTCGGTGTTGTGTATTTTCATATTCTTGTAACTTTTCTTGAAATTAGTTCTAGGATGCAATCAAGTTATTTGGAAAAGTTTGATCCTTTTGGGTCTTTCTCTTTAGACTTGTTGGGAAGGACTACAGCAATGTTCAGCCTAGGACCAATTATTCCCTGACATTGTAGTAAGACCCTCTGTGTATTCTTCTCATTGTCTTGTGCATATTTAGGTATTCCAGGAGGAAGAAGGCACTGTTCCTGGTCCCCTGTGTGTCCCAAGGCACTTTTCCCTCTAATCCTTTGGCTTGTTCTTTCTCTGACCTTGAACAGTTTCCTTTCCTCCCCACACAGAGCTGACCCTCTGTAACCCTGGGGAGTCCTCCCTGAGCAGTTGTCTCCCCTCTGTTACTCTGGGCCGCAAACTCAGCTGCCTTGGTCTCCCTGGACTCTTAGTTCTGTCCTCTGAGCTCAGAGTCCATGGGCTCCTCCTCCCCGAGTGTGACCTGGAAACTCAGGGCAATGAGCTGGGGGCACTTAGGGAGCAAATCAACAGAAATGGAAGACTCCTTCACGTTTAAGGAGCTTACAGCCTAGTGGAGCCAACAAGTGAATAGTTAACCATAATAAAATGATGTCACATGTAGAGAACCTGGCAAGAAAGAATCACTTCTACGAAGCATAGGTGGGAGCAGTTAAGTATAGCCATCACAGAAGAAGTTACGTTTGTACTGAGTCTTAAAAGATTACTGGGTACCCCAGGAAATGACTTATTCCAGAACTCGACTTTCTTGGTGTGGTGGTGTAGATTCTGTTCCTCCTCCCTGCTGCCTTCCTCTCTCTTTCCTCGCTTCCTTTAATACAGTGATTCTCCACCGAGAGTGGTTTTTCTCCCTCTCTCACACCCGAGGGAGATTGGGCAATGTCTGGTGATGACATGCTTGGTGGTCACGTCTTGAGGATGCTACACACATCCAGGGACGAGAGGCCAGGAATGCTGCCAGACATTCTACAATGCATGGGAAAGCCGCCTCCCTGCCCCAACAAAGCATTACTAGTCCCAAATATCAATGGTGCCAAAGTTAAGAAGCTTGAGTTTAATTTAGGAAATAATTGTTGAGTGCCTATTATGTGCTAAGAATTGTTCTAGATGCAGGGAGATGTAGCCAGGAAAAAAAATCTCTAAAGCTAACAGTTTAAAGAATGAAAAGAAAGAAAAAATATAGCATGTCAAATGGTGATAAGTGATGCTCAGAAAGTGAGGTAGGGCAGGAAGACAAGGAGTATTTGTCTTTTACACTGGATGGTCAGGGAAGATAGCACTGAGAAGATGACATGAAATAGGTAAGGGATTGAGGCCTGTGGGTGTCCAGGGGAAGAGCATTACAGTAGAGGGAACAGTGAGTGCAAAGGCACTGGGGCAGATGTGTGGCAGGTGTGCTCTAGAAATGGCAGGTAGGTCAGAGTGCTTGGAATGGCAATACTACAAGGCTGAACTCAGGTCTGGGAGGAAGCTCTCCCTGACTGCTCTGTCCCATTTTCTCTGTGGTAGTCAGGCATATGTGGCTTGACTCTGAATGCCCCACACATTCCACTACCTAATTTAAGTGCGAGCAAGAGGAGAAAGGGGCAGAATCCTGTGGTTTCATGTTTCTTTGTCTCACCCAAGGGTTAGATCTCCTTTTGTGATGAGACTACGCTTGGATGGTGCATCCGGCTCTGAACCAACAAAAGGTTCTCTTTACGTCTTTGATTCACTACTGAGGAAGGGGAGAAAGAAAGGAATGGGGTCTATTTTTCCTCCTCGTTCTATCTGCCAATTAAAGAGACAGAGGTTGATGGTAGATAGCAGTGTAGTAAAAAATGGTGTAGCATTTATGAGGCTGGGCATAGTGCCAGGCCCTTACTAAGTCAAATGATTTACTATTTTGGTTTATTGTTATGGCCATTACCCTTGGGCCACATATGTAATTTTTACATCAGTTCTAGTTACGTTCCATAATCTTCTCCTTCAGTCTTCTTAACAGCACTATTGTTATCTCCGTTGCACAAATGAAGAATTTAAGCAGCCTGGCCATGGGCTCACAACTATGAAGGAAGTGGGGAAAGGCTGGATGTGAACCCAGGTCTGTCTGAATCCAAAGGCCATGTTCCTAACCACTATGCTATCTTGTCAACCATGAACTTTTCATCTTTTCTTTGTAAAACCAAAGTATGATGAAACACCATAAAATATTTTGGCGAGAACCAATCATGAACTTACAGTAATGATACTGCTTTCTCTCAAAAGCTAAACCTTAGATTTACTGAAATCACAAACAAAACCAATGATGTTGGGAACTGTGTTACTTTCTATAGAATCCGCATAAACCAAAGTGGGTGAAGATGAGGTATGGGGCATGGTATCTGAACACCAAGCTGTGGAGAAAGCAAAGAGCAGATGAACCTTTGGTTGACCCCGAGGTCTTACGCCAAGCCCAAGATGAGAGTTCCAGAAGGAAGCTGCGGGAGCAGGTGTGTGTATGTGCTGAGATCATGTGAGTTCTGGATGATCCCCGTACAACTTCCAGCGCACACTGAAGCCACAGGTAGTACAGAGGCTCCTCGAGGCCAGTGATGGGAAAGCCAAGTCATAGGAAATCTCTTGGCTTCATGTCTCTACACGGGGTGACGGTACTCCTACCATTCCTGGAACCATGGATCCCATGGGCGATTGTTCAAAGACCAGGGTGGCCAGATGTGATGTCCTGGGTCCTCCTTGATGTTGCCTATCAGCAATGGATCAATGTCAATTAATTCAAAATTGCAATCAGGAAATTTCCTTTATGCAGTTCATCACAGTTTCAGGATCTGTTGGAGGAAAGGGCCAAAGGTTAAGCCCTGTGGATATTGTAAAGCAACAGACACCCACACACAATAGGGGTGTACTTTAGTTGTACCGTGGTTATACTCTGAGTCCGCCTATGTCTTTTTTTTTTTTTTTTTTTTTTGACAGGCAGAGTGGACAGTGAGAGAGAGAGACAGAGAGAAAGGTCTTCCTTTTTGCCGTTGGTTCACCCTCCAATAGCTGCCGTGGCCGGTGCACTGCGGCTGGCGCACCGCGCAGATCCAAAGCCAGGAGCCAGGTGCTTCTCCTGGTCTCCCATGGGGTGCAGGGCCCAAGGACTTGGGCCATCCTCCACTGCCTTCCCGGGCCATAGCAGAGAGCTGGCCTGGAAGAGGGGCGACCGGGACAGAATCCGGCACCCGACCGGGACTAGAACCCGGGGTGCCGGCACCGCAAGGTGGAGGATTAGCCTATTGAGTCACGGTGCCGGCCCACCTATGTCTTGTATGCAAATATCCATGGAAAGCAGATACTCATCATAGTCCCAGAAACTTGGCAATGTCAGTGCAACACTTAGGGCCTCTGAGGGGGGTCTTTGTGAACTTTTTATTTTCAACAGACCCTGAAATTCTCTCAGATGACAGATGTGAAAACACCTTGAAAAAGTAAAATAGTGTACAAATTCAACTTATCATTTGCCAGGAATCAATCATGGACTGCTTGATTAGAAAGCTAAGACAGAAGAATGGTCATTTTCACTGTTCCCAGTGCTAGGCATCAATTCATGTTTTCAGATGTGGAGTGTGGCCCACATTTATGAGCACACATGCTTATACAATGCCTCAAGATAACGTAAATAATATGCAGCAGAAGTTCTCGGGGTGTGACTTTTATAACTGCCTATGTTTATGGGAATTTAATATATAACATGAAACTACTGTAGTTACACTTCTAAAAAGGTGAAAAATGGGGCTGGCATTGTGGCATAGCGGGTAAAGCCACCACCTGTGATGCTGGCATCCCATATAGGCACCAGTTCGAGTCCCAGATGCTCCACTTCCGACCCAGCTCCCTGCTAATGGCCTGAAAGAGCAGCAAGGATGACCTAAGAGCTTGGGTCCCTGACACTCATATGGGAGACCCGGATGAAGCTCCTGGCTCCTGGCTTTGGCCTGGCCCAGCCCTGGCTATTGCAGCTGTTTGGTGAGTGAACCAGCTGATGAAAGATATTTGTCTGCCTGTCTCTCTGTAACTTTGCCTTTCAAATAAATACATCTTTTTGGAAAAATAAAATTTTCTCAATGTGTTAAATATTTATTTATTTTGAATTAATCATTTCAGTATATGTTAACATCAATGAGTTTCTTAATTTCTATTTATTTATTTTCATTTTATTTGAAAGCAGAGAGACAGAATCAGAGAGAGAGATTCTGCTCTCTGGCTCATTCTTCAAGTGCTTGTGGTAGCAGGGGCTGGGCCAAGCCAAAGCTAGGAGCCCACAGCTCAGTCTGGGTCTCCCACACGGGTGGCTGGACCCAAGCACTTGAGCCATCACCTGCTGCCTCCCAAGGTGCACAATAGCAGGAAGCTGGAGTTGGAAGAGGGGATAGGACTTGAACCGCGGCTTTATGATAGGAATGTGGGCACCCCTAGTGGCATCTTAAACACTGTGTGAAATGCCCGTCCCTGGACTGAATATTTACAAACAAAAATAGTTACATTTACTTTAAGGTGTCCAGAAGTTCCTTTTAAAAATTTGAGGGGCCAATGCTATGGCATCGCAGGTAAAGCCTCTGCCTGCAGTGCCAGCATCCCATATGGGTGCCAGTTCGAGTCCTAGCTGCTTCACTCCCAATCCAGCTCTCTGCTATGGCCTGGGAAAGCAGTGGAAGATGGCCTAAGTGCTTGGGCTGCTGCACCCACTTGGGAGACCCAGGAGAAGCTCCTGGCTCCTGGCTTTGGATGGGCCTACCTCCAGCTGTGCAGCTGTTTGGGGAGTGAACCAATGGATAGCAGACCTTTCTCTGTCTTTCCCATCTCTGTAACTCTGTCTTTCAAATAGGTAAATCCTTAAAACATTTTACTTGAAAGGCAGCGTCTCTCTCTCTCTCTCTCTCTCTCTCTCTCACACACACACACACACACACACACACATACAGAATCCAATGGCCGGGTCTGGACCTAGCCCATGGTGAGAGTTCAGCCTGGAACTCTATCAGGAACTGGACTACATTACTTATCACTGCTGCCTCCCAAGATCTGCATTAGCAGGAAGCTGTGCAATCAGGAGCCAGAGCCGGGGTCAAAGCCAGGTGCTCCAAGATGGGACACAGGTGTCCAGGTCTTACCTACCAAGCTGAATGCCCATTACTAGAAGTTTTTGCTTTAAAAATACAATCTCGGGATACTCACATCCTACACTGGAGTACCTGGGGTCTAATCCCAGCTCAGTTTTCCATTCTATCTTCCTGCTGATGTGCACCCTGGGAGGCAGCAGGTGATTCTCAAATGCTTGGGTCCCTGCCACCCACATGGGAGACCCAGACTGGATTCAAGTTTCCTGGCTTTCACCTGGCTCAGCTCCAGCAGTTGTAAGCCTTTGGGGAATGAATCAGATAGATGAGCGGTCTCTGTCTTGTCTTTCAAATAAATAAAAATAAAGTGAAATTTAAAATATTCTTAAAGAATTTTGCAACATATATTTCATTTTGATGGCAAGAGCTAGTAAAGTTTTTTTTCTCCAGAATGGTTACAGTCAGCTAATGAAATAGTAGCATCATTTAAATTTTGAAAATATGGTGCTGGGGCTGGTGTTGTGACATAGCAGGTAAAGCTGCTGCCTGCGGCATCAGCATCCCATATGAGTGCTGGTTTGAGGCTTGGCTGTTCCACTTTCTGTTCAGCTCCCTGCTAATGTGCCTGGGAAAGCAGTAGATGATGGCCCAAGTACATGGACCCCTGCCACCCTCATGGGATGAAGCTCCTAGCTTCTGGCTTTGGTCTGGTCCAGCCCTGGCCATTGCAGCTATTTGGGGAGTGAACCAGAAGAGGCAAGATCTCTCTCTCTCTCTCTCTCTCTCTCTCTCTCTCTCTCTCTCTCTCTCTCTTTGTGTATAACTGCACCTTTCAAATAAATAAATCTTAAAAAAAAATATGGTTGCTATAACTGTTAAAGTAAAAGTTTACTTATCAGGCAATTTTGGACACAGGAAGGATTTGAAACAGTGGGTTTACTCTACAATGATTTTTATGTTCACGCAGCTGTAACACTTGGGGAATGACTTGTCCTATGCATGTCAGGTGGTACCAGTAGGCTCTGGCACCCCAATCAATGAGCAAGACATGAGTGCAGTAGAAGGCTGATAAAGCACAATCACTACAACACAGCTCTCTTGCTTGGATCTCCTGAATTTTGACTCTTGACTGATATTAATTTAGAAGGTAAATAGTCTTTTTAAAAAAGATTTATTTATTTATTTGAAAGAGTTACACAAAGAGAGGAAGATACAGAGAAAAATATGTTCTATCTGCTGGTTCAATCCCCAAATAGCCACAGTGTCTGGGGCTCAGCCAGGCCAAAGCTAGGAGCCAGGAGCTTCCTTGGGTCTTCCACATGGGGGCAGGGGTCCTAGGACTTGGACCATCTTCTGCTGTTTCCCAGGAGCATTAGCAGGGAGCTGATGGGAAGAGGAGCAGCTGGCACTCAAACTGGCGCCCAGATCAGATGCCAGCATCACCGCTGTTGTACTTGCTATGCCACAACACTGGGCCCAGGTGAATAGTCTTAGAGCATTGAATTTCAATGATAGAAACTTATGCATTCTTTTTTTTTTTTTTCAAAGCAGGCATTTGGACTCTTTAGTACCAGGGTACTGAGAGCCTTTTTTTTTTTTTTTTTTTTTTTTTTGACAGGCAGAGTGGATAGTGAGAGAGAGAGACAGAGAGAAAGGTCTTCCTTTGCTGTTGGTTCACCCTCCAATGGCCGCTGCGGCTGGTGCATCGTGCTGATCCGAAGCCAGGAGCCAGGTTCTTTTCCTGGTCTCCCATGCGGGTGCAGGGCCCAAGCACTTGGGCCATCCTCCACTGCACTACCTGGCCACAGCAGAGAGCTGGCCTGGAAGAGGGGCAACCGGGATAGAATCTGGCGCCCCAACTGGGACTAGAACCTGGTGTGCCGGCGCCGCAAGGTGGAGGATTAGCCTGTTGAGCTACGGTGCCGGCCAATGCATTCAATTTTAAAATTCAAATAAATGTAAAGAAAAACCAAAAGGATGCATGCAAAAGGAGAAGGCTATTAGAAATGGATCAAGTCTTTTTTGATGGTCATGCCTTTGGAGTCAAGATCTGTGAGTTGTGGATATATAGTTTTAACCTCAAATGGCTTGCATTCCAGATGTCCAAGTCAACAACTGTCTAATTGCTAAAATGTGTTGCTTGTCCTTAAGATGAGGGTGAGAAAAAGGGTAAGGGGGAGTGTTGCTGTGGATTTGTTCTGAGAGGAGGAGCGTGGTGGGGGCAAGAGGTGTGGAGTCACCACACGGTCTCCAGGAGTCGGGTGAAACGGGCCAGAGGCGAGCAGCCCGCAGACTCCTTTATTTCAGTTGGTACAGCAGCTTAAATAGCTAAGGCAGCCAATCCAGTCAAGGGTGGTTTATGCCCTAACCAATCACAGCCTGTTGCCAGGCAGTATCCAAAGCCATCCAATCACAGCCTGTTGCCAGGCAGGCTCCGATGCCAGGTGGGTTTCAAAGCCATTCCTGAGTAACTGAGGCTTGCTTGCCAGCGGCCATCTTGGCATGGCCTTCTCATTCCACCACAGGGGAGAGAGAGAGCAGGACATCTTTGGAAGCCTTCCTCTTCATCAACTAATAAGCACTATTTTTTTATAAGCATTATTTTTTAAGGTTTATTTGAAAGGCAAAGTTAAAGAGAGGGAGAGAGGGAGAGAGAAAGAGAGATCCTCCATCCACTGGTTCACTCCCCAAATGGTTGCAATGACTGGAGCTGAGCTGATCCGAAGCCAGGAGCCAAGAGCTTCTTCTGTGTCTCCCACATGCGTGCAGGGGCCCAAGCACTTGGGCCATCCTCCACTGCTTTCCTGCATTAGCAGGGAGCTGGATGGGAAGTGGAGCAGCTGGGACTCGAATCCATTCCCATATGGGATGCTGGTGCTGCAGGCGGTGACTTAACCTGCTATGCCACAGCGCCAGCCCCCTCATAAGCATTATTTATGAACGCCTTAAAAAGTGAGATGGAGATGATTTAAAATGGGTGCTGTGTAGAGAGCTAAGTTGGTTGGTGAGTGTGAAACCAGGCTCTCAATGGCTGCCTAGTTCTCTACCTGTGGACGCTCTTCTAGGAGGAGCGGCTGGCAGACTTCCACGCCACAGCTGCCTTCAGGGACTTCGTTCTCAGCCGGGGCCACAGGATGCCAAGTGTGAGTAAAGGGTCGCTTGGAAGCCCCACTGAGGGCCGCCGTAGCCCGGTTGTGGGTGGGGAGGGGCCGGTTCCCTGACAAATCTAAATACTCGGGCAGGCACAGGCCCTGGGAAGGAAGGGCCCGCTCTGCCCCAGACAGGCGCCATGGAGGGGATGTGGCTTTGCCCTCTCGCCTGCCTGCTCACGCTCCCATCGCTGGGCTTGGCTTCACTGGGCCTGAAGCAAAAGGCGTGTGCCTTGCATATTCTGACTGTCGAGCACTCAGAACTCTAGGAACTCCTTCCCCTTTACCTCCACGTCTAAGCACGGAGACCCATGGCTCGGGTCAGGAATCCAGTAGTGATTTGTAATTTTCTCACCAGTACTGTAAGCTCTGCCTGAAATGGAAACAGACCAGTGTCGATGTTCACTTCCGGTGGCCAGGGACTTCTGTCCTTTTCCACTTTGTGACTTCCTGTCCTGTAATTTACAAAGCAGTGGGTGGGAGGTCAACAGAGTAGACCACTTGGTAGGAGGGCCTGCAGCCTGGAGCTGTGAGCCCAGACCAGCCCTGTTGTGCGCGTCGGGGAACCAGATAGGAGTCAGGAGCGAAAGCTGTATGCAGTGACGTGAGGCATTTGCTCACTGTCCTCTGTGTGCTCATCCCGATGGGGCCCCTGAGGGGGCAGGACAGCCAAGACAGTCAGAAGTTCCTAGAAATGAGACACTGGGTTTCTCTCTTGAGAGCGAGAACTCACAACAGCTTCTACTTACTAGTAAGTGAATGTATTGACTGAGCTCAGAGCCAGACTGCTTTCAAGGTTAGAATGTTTCAAAAAGTTGATGGAAATGCATGTTATGACAACACTATGTATGGATTTCAAAATGGTTTTGCATCAAATTAAATTTGTATTTTAATTCTATTTTTCCACACATAGATAACAGGTTTATTTGCACTTGAAGTTATTGTGACCCATATTTCCACCTTAATGTTTTGAGTGGCAATACATTTTTGGTTTTCATTTGGAATTGTTCCCTGTTGGTTGAATCCATCTATCCATGGACATTTCATGGAGTTTTAGGCAAGGGAAACAAGCCTGACACACTGGCTAGCCTGTTTTCAGCTGCATTAACTATAGAGAGAGTGCTCCTGGCTACAGCCGAGCCCTCTGAGAACAGCTGACGCTCCAGACCTGGCAGAATTTTGTCCTTTATTCTCCATCTTATCAATGATTTCCACTCAGAGAGAGGAGGGACCCTGCTGTATAAATGAGATGCATACACAAACACCCACAGGGTACACACACACCTACACCTACTTAGATGTACATGTGAATGTTAACGTACACCCACAGAGGACACACACACACACACACACCTACTTAGATGTACATGTGAACGTTAACGTACACCTTCAGAGTACACACACACACACACACACCTACTTAGATGTACATGTGAACATGTGAACGTTAACGTACACCCACAGAGGACACACACACACACACACCTACTTAGATGTACATGTGAACGTTAACGTACACCCACAGAGTACACACACACACACACACCTACACCTACTTAGATGTACATGTGAACGTTAACGTACACCTTCAGAGTACACACACATGCACATTCAGTACTTAGATGTACATGTGAATGTTATGTATACACCCACAGAGTATACCCCCACCCCCACGCAGTCCAGTACTTAAATGTACCTGTGAATATTACACATACACCCACAGAGTACACACACATGTACGTTCAGTACTTACATTTACATGTGAACATTACACATACACCTGCAGGGTACACACACACACACATGTTCAGTACTACGTACATGTGAATATTATATGTAGACCCAGAGAATACACACACACACATTCAGTACTTAGATGTACATGTGAACATTACACATACACCCATGCAAAGTACTTAGATGTACATGTGAATGTTACACATACACCCACAGAGTACACACACATACCCATGCACGTTCAGTACTTAGCCGTACATGTGAACATTCATTCATTCATTACCCCCACAATGTGTGTGTGCCTGTGTCTACATGTGCATGGATGTCACACTCATTCCTGTCCCGCCGCTGGGTTCTGTCCATGAGGCCTGACCTGCAGCTTCCTTCCCCTGCTCCATGGGTGGATCCCAGGCCTTTGACTGCAGCAGTGATGAGCGCCAGGCTGGGCTGGGCCGGGCTGCACTGGGCAGGGCTTGGGCACCAAACAAGTGTGATTTCAGTCTCGAGACCAGCATCTAGCATGGTCTAGTTATCAGGGTGACTTTTGTGTCGTGAAAGGACGTATGTCAGAGTGTGAGATTTTGAATGTGGGTATGGTAATGGACGTGAAAAGGACTATACAATTTTCCCTTGCTGACCTAATGAAGGTTCTTTTTTTATTTTTATTTTTTCAGTTCCTTGAGAAGATATATGCTGGGAAGAAGGGTAAATGTGCATGTAGGACTCCTACAAAACCCACGCAAGGCTAGAAGCATCTGGTGAGATGATTAGGCAAATTTTATTGACTACTTACTGGACTATTTTTCTCTCTCTCTCATATTAAATATTGAATAGAATTTATAATGAGCATCCCACTGTGGATATACAACATTGACTTGGCAACATCTGTAAATGTAGTAGCTACTACTTAAAATAACCCTCCTTGGCCTTCTGTCTTAGTCAACCAATATTTTATATTTTTAGCAAATATGAAATCAATACTCACTTGTAACCTTGCATTTTGTATCAATGTAAATATTACATAGGTGTATCAACTATTTGTAAAAATAAACAAAACTTAAATGAAAGCATGATTAACTCTATTACATTTTCCCAAGCTATTATTTTCATTGATTTTGAATGAGTATACTGCCTTTCCTCTTTCTTTACAATATCATTTTCTTTCATTTTAAATTAAGTATACTAAAATGTTTTCTCTTTTTGGCGGGGGCATGTTAGTCTTTATAATAAATGTGTATCTATAGCATAGAGTCATAAGTCAAAGTTTAGTGAAATCTCAAGATATCTCTCTCTCACACACGCACACACACATATACTAGTTACTTTTAAAAGATTTTTTTAATTAAAAATATTAATGATTGGGTCTGGCATTGTGCCATAACAGGTTAAATTGCTGTCTGCAATGCCGGCATCCCATCTGGGCACTGGTTTGAGTCCCGGCTACTCCACTTCTGATCCGACTCCCTGCTGATGTGTCTGGGAAAGCAGGAGCAGATGACCCAAGTTCCTGGGCCCTTGCTGTCCACATGGATTTCAAAAGGACTCAGTTCAAAGTAATGGAGTCCATTCTTACATCTGCCTTCAAATACCAAATCTCTGGCCCGGCGCTGTGGCTCAGCGGGTTAACGCCCTGGCCTAAAGTGCTGGCATCCCATATGGGCACCGGTTCTGGTCCTGGCTGCTCCTCTTCTGATCCAGCTCTCTGCTGTGGCCTGGGAAGGCAGTGGAGGATGGCCCGAGTCCTTGGGCCCCTGTACCCTCTTGAGAGACCTGGAGGAAGCTCCTGGCTCCTGGCTTCAGATCAGTGCAGCTCTGGCTGTTGCTGCCATCTGGGGAGTGAACCATTGGATGGAAGACCTGTCTCTCTCTCTGCCTCTCTTCTCTCTGTGTAACTCTTTCAAATAAAAGAAATAAATTCTTAAAAAAAAATACCAAATCTCTAGGCAATGGTGTTCCTTCTGGGTTCCTCTTGATCCCATCTCAATCTTCCTGCACTGACTTGGCTACATGGTAACACACTTAGTGGGGAAACTGACCAGGAAAGAAGAGGACACTTTTCAAAAATGATAGCAGGTGCACAGCTTGGCAGGAAGGACCACACAGGTGGACGCAACAGTGTTCTGTACAGCTGGTCAGCAGGCCACAGGCCACAGGCCACGGCTGCTGGGTGTCATTTCCTTCATACACTTCCCATTCCACATGCTTTTTGCTCTCTGCCAGTCCCTTAACTGGCAAGAATTATTTACTCAATAGAGTGACTTAAATCTTCCATTGCAAAGCGTCTGAGCCTTGGTGGTCCTCACCATCTAGGACATTTTTTTTTTTTTTGTCAATGGATACAGCAACAGCAGGGGGACTCCAAGGGACCCCTCAGTTTCCATGACTCTATTATAAATCATCTTCCATTGTTAGCCATGATTCGTCACTGCCCACACCATATAGCTCTCTCATTTTCTGGTTCCTCAGGCGCTATGACAAGTGACCACGTGACAGTCTTGGCTTCCAATTAAGTGGACCAGTATTGTTTTGTACTGGTAGCAGACTTCTCCTAAGCTTTAAATCATCAGAGCCCAGTCATGGAGTGAAGAAGTAACTAGTTTGCAAGTAGCTCTTAAGGTCACGCCCCTCCCAGGGCTACCTCTTGGTTCCTAGACCCGAGTGTTCTGGCTGTGGGGGAAACGGTGTGCCCTGCTTGCTGACTCAGAGTAAATACTGCATCTTGAAAGGTCTCGTCCCCTGTGTCAGTCGGCTCTCCACGACCATGACTAAATCCCTGAGACAAACCACTTAGGAAGGAAGAAGTTTTATTTTGGTTCACAGCCTTGAAGATTCACAGCCCAAGACCTGACAATGACATTGCTTGGGTGTCTTCTGAGGGTGGCAGACGGCAGCATGAGTACAGAAGAAGGGTTGCATGGTGAGCCAGGAAGGAGAAAGAGCAAATGGGCCCATCTCAGGCCCTCTCACAAACACTGCCTTCCCAGCTCACACCCTTGGTGACCCAAAGACCTTCCAGGAAGCCCAAATCTTAAACTCCATACTTGGATCAAGTATCTAGCCTCCCGTACCCTTAACTTAGAACCAGGGAGATCAGATCGTGTTCAAACTACAGCATCTCCCAAATGGTACTGTAAATTAATCTTTTCTGCTTCCTCTGTAATGCTAGAGTACCCCATGGTGTCAGCTGTAAAAGTAGCTTCTTAGTGAGAACCAGTGTTGGGTGGAATACCCTGGTGGGTGGTGAATAAGCATTCAGTAACTCTATGAATGTTGGTGTGGGAAGAGGTTTGTTAAGCAAGGTCAGCAAATCCAGAAGAAGTTGCTATTCTAGTAAAGATAAATTACTAGTTCGTGATGATGGACGAGATCCACGGCAGTCTATAAATAACTCCCTCAACAACCATAACCACTCCCGTCTAGCTTTGCTCTCCTACCGTGGGGGCTGGAAAGCTCAAGGCCACACTGCTCAGACCACCTTCATGTTTCAAGTCGTTAAACTGCCCACATGTGTGGAGCCCAGGGGAGCGCCAGAGGAGGAGCTGACCCTCTCTGCCTGCCAGTGTGGGAGGCGTCCAGTTCTCTTAGGCCAGCAGGGGCAGCACTCTGGCACTGAGTTGTAGAGCCGGAGGTGGTCTGGAGAGAATCCCTTGCTTTCCCAGGTCACATTGTTCCCAGCTGTTACACTCAGGTCTAACTAATACCAGGGACTTGAATTTGTTTTGTGCATTTTTTTTTTAAAGAATTATTTATTTATGTGAAAGACAGAGTTACGGGTGGGGTGGGGGGAAGGAAGAGAGAAAGAAAGAGAGATCTTCTATTTGCTGATTCACTCCCCAAAATGGCTGCAAGGCCAGTACTGGGCCAGGCTGAAGCCAGGAGCTTCATCCAGGTCTCCTACATGGGTGCAGGGGCCCAAGGACTTGAGTCATCTTCTGCTGCTTTCCCAGTTATGTTAGCACAGAGTTGAATCAGCAGTGGAGCAACCGGGACTCCAACCGGTGCCCATATGGGATGTGGGCACTGCAGGCAGAGGCTTAACCTTCTACACCACAGCACCGGCCCCAACCAGCCCTGCCTTCTTAATCCTTCTGTGTCTCTGGCTGCTGAGCTGTACCATCAGCTGCTCACCATCATTGGTGCTATCTGCTCCTCAGGCCATTTCTTCTTTCACACAAAGTGGTCAATAGGATGAAATCCTTAAAATTCTGTCTTCTGGAACATAAGCACACTTGTGCCTGGTACCATCATATATATTTTTAAAGATTTATTTATTTATTTATTTATTTGAAAAGCAGAGTTACAGAGGGAGAGAGAGAGGGAGGGAGGGAGAGAGCAAGAGCGAGAGCGAGAGCGAGAGAGAGAGAGATATCTTCCATCTGCTGGTTCACTCTCCAAATAGCCAAAACTGCCAGGGCTGGGCCAGGCTGAAGCCAGAAGCCAGGAGCTTGCACATGGGTACAGGGGCCCAAGGCTTACACCATCTTCTGCTGCTTTCCCAGGCACATTAGCAGGGAGCTGGATTGGAAGTGGAGCAGCCAGGACATGAACTGGCGCTTACATGGGATGCCAGCTCTGCGGCCCACAGCACTGGCCGGCACCATCATCTTGTGTTGATTGTTCAGTCTCCTGGACTTGGAGAACATCCCATGAGGTCAGAGGTGTAGGCAGAGGAAGAAGGTAGTGCGGTAGGAATGGGAAAACCGTGCAATTTGAATATCTGCTCAAGCGAGTTCTAACAGACAGCTGCCACTTGAACACAGGAAGATACAACATTTGGTAAGTAAAAGTGTTCTGCGGAACCAGTTCTAACCAAGTTCTGCCACTTCTTAGCTGTGATAATGGGTAAATTACTTCCGTGTCTGCTTCAGTTTTCTCATCTCGCATGGGGATGACTGAAATAACAATAGTACAATATCAGAAATGTTGTGAGGATTAAATGTTACAAGGAAAGCGTTTAGTTAGCTGACTTTGTGGCTTGGTGGATCAGATAACTCCCAGATATGGGCACTTGGGCACTGGCCACATGGTTACCTAATGTCTCATGATCAAGCTGCTGTATTTACTGGTGCCCAGCAGTAAGCCAAGATCTGTCCATGGCATTCACAGCTCAGCTGCGAAATCCTTGGGGCTGGTGCTAGGATTCTCCTGTCTGGACGTGCCACTCAGCAGCCCTGTCTGCCGCAGGTGCTGGATCAATGGGTGGAGCTTCCTGGACCATCCAGAAAACCTTCTCTTGCTTCATGCTGCACTCTGGCCTGGCAGCCTCTCGGGTTGCTAAAGAAATGAGCTGAAACAGCATGTCTAAATCTGGCCTCTTTATCACCTCTCAGTCCGTTGGCTAAGATCAAGTGTAAATCTGTCCCATGAAAGCCAACCAGAAGTGCAAGCGGCACACCATTGTACACTGTTTCTACCACCTACAGATAAGAGATGCAAATAACCTGACAGCCCAGAAAGCAATACAGTGTTTTTTAATGTTTTAGTTTTTAGTAATATAAAGAGAACAGATTTCATAGGTACAATTCTTTTTTTTTAAAAAAAAAAGATTTATTTATTTATTTATTTGAAAGGCAGGATTACAGAGAGACAAAGAGAGAGAGAGGTCCTCCATCTACTGGTTCACTTCCCCAATGGCAACAATGGCCATAGCTGGGCCAATCCAAAGCCAGGAGCCAGGAGCTTCCTCCGGGCCTCCAAGGTGGATGGAGGGGCCCAAAGACTTTGACCTTCTTCCTCTGCTTTCCCAGGTGCCTTAGCAGGGAGCTGGATTGGAAACAAAGCAACTGGAACTTGAACTGGCACCCATATGTGGCTTTACCAGCTACACCACAGTGCCAGCCCCTATAGGTACAATTCTAGGAAGATAACCATAATTCCTTCCATGCTCCTCTCCCTCCCTCAGTCCCCCTCCTTTCCTTTTTTCTTTAATTTTTACAAATACATAATTTCAATCCAATTTATAATCACAGGCTTAATGCAGCTAACAACGATATTCAACAAGTAACAAAGACGGAAGATCACAGTTCCATAAGTATAAACAAGGGCTAAAAATAATCCAATCACAAAATGTCTGTTTCATTCCTATACTTTTTTTTGTATTCTACCACATAGAGAAAACATACAATATTTGTCTTTTTTGGGACTGGTTTATTTCACTAAGCATAATGGTTTCCAGTTATATCCATTTTGTGCAAAAGACAGAATTTCATTCTTCTTATGGCCGAGTTGTATTCCATTGTGTACATATACCATAATTTCTTTATCTAGTAATCAGTTGATGGACATCTGGGTTGATTCCATATCTTAACTATTGTGAATTGAGCTGAAATAAACCTGGAGGTACAAATAACATTTTTTTAATGATTCCACTCTGTACTTTTTTTTAATTTTGGTCAAAATCATATTTTTTGTCAGCTGGTTTTTTTTATTTAGTAAATATAAATTTCCAAAGTACAGTTTATGGATTACAATGGCTCCCCCCTCCATAACTTCCCTCCCACCTGCAACCCTCCCCTCTCCCGCTCCCTCTCCACTCCCATTCACATCAAGATTCATTTTCAATTATCTTTATATACAGAAGATCAATTTAGTATATATTAAGTAAAGATTTCATCTGTTTGCACCCACACAGAAACACAAAGTGTAAAATACTGTTTCAGTACTAGTTATAGCATTACTTCACATTGGACACACATTAAGGACAGATCCCATATGAGAAGTAAGTGCACAGTGACTCCTGTTGTTGACTTAACAAATTGACACTCTTGTTTATGGCGTCAGTAATCTCCCTAGGCTCTAGTCATGAGTTGCCAAGGCTATGGAAGCCTTTTGAGTTCACCGACTTCGATCTTATTATGACAGGGTCACAGACAAAGTGGAAGTTCTCTCCTCCCTTTGGAGAAAGGTACCTCCTTCTTTGATGGCCCCATTCTTTCCACTCGGATCTCACTCACAGAGATCTTTCATTTAGGTCTTCTTCTTCTTCTTTTTTTTTTTTCAGAGTGTCTTGGCTTTCCATGCCTACAATACTCTCATGGGCTCTTGAGCCAGATCCGAATGCCTTAAGGGCTGATTCTGAGGCCAGAGTGCTATTTAGGATATCTGCCATTCTATGAGTCTGCTGTGTATCCCGCTTCCCATGATGGATCGTTCTCTCCCTTTTTGATTCTATCAGTTAGTATTAGCAGACACTAGTCTTGTTTGTGTGATCCGTTTGACTCTTAGACCTATCAGTGTGATCAATTGTGAACTGAAATTGATCACTTGGACTAGTGAGATGGCATTGGTACATACCACCTTGAAGGGGTTGTATTGGAGTCCCCTGGCATGTTTCTAACTCCACCATTTGGGGCAAGTCCAATTGAGCATGTCCCAAATTTTTTTTTAAAGATTTATTTATTTATTTGAGAGGCAAAGGTACAGACAGAGGAGGAGACAGAGAGAGGTCTTCCATATGTTGGTTCACTCCCCAAATGGCCACAAGGGCTGAAGCTGGCCGGATCCAAAGCCAGGAGCCAGGGGCTTCTTTTGCATCTCCCACATGGGTGCAGGGGACCAAGCACTTGGGCCATCTTTCACTGCATTCCCAGGCCATTAGCAGAGAGCTGGATTGAAAGAGGAGTAGCTGGGGCACAAATCAGCATGGCAGGTGGAGGCTTAACTTACTATGCCACAGCGCCAGCCTCCAAATAACTCTTTTATATGCTGATTTCATTTCCTTTGGATAAATTCTCAGGCGTAGAATGGGTAGGTCAAATGGTAGATCAATTTTCAGATTTCTTTCTTTTCTTTTCTTTTTTTTTTTTTTTTGACAGGCAGAGTGGATAGTGAGAGAGGAGAGACACAGAGAGAAAGGTCTTTTTTTTTTTTTTTTTTTTGACAGGCAGAGTGGATAGTGAGAGAGAGAGACATTGTGCTGATCTGAAGCCAGGAGCCAGGTGCTTCTCCTGGTCTCCCATGGGGTGCAGGGCCCAAGGACTTGGGCCATCCTCCACTGCCTTCCCGGGCCATAGCAGAGAGCTGGCCTGGAAGAGGGGCAACCAGGATAGAATCCGGTGCCCCAACCGGTACTAGAACCTGGTGTGCCGGCACCACAAGGCGGAGGATTAGCCTATTAAGCCACGGCGCCGGCCTCTATTTTCAGATTTCTGAAGAATCTCTATACTGTCTTTCACAATGTTTGTACTAGTTTACATTCCTACCAACAGTGTATTAGGGTACCTTTTTTCCCACATCCTTGCCAACATTTATTGTTTTTTGATTTTTGGATGGTAGCCATTCTAACTGGGGTGAGGTGAAACCTCATTGTGGTTTTGATTTACATTTCCCTGATGAGCTAGTAATCCTGAACATTTTTTCATGTGTCTTTTAGCCATTTGTATTTCATCCTTTGAAAAATGACTATCCATGTCCTTTGGCCATTTCTTATCTGGATTGTTTGTTTTCTTGTTGTTGTTTCTTGAGCTCTTTATAGATCCTATATCTTAATCCTTTATCAGCTGCATGTTTGCAAATATTTTCTCCCATTCTGTTGGTTGCCTCTTCACTTTGTTGAGTGTTTCCATTACAGTGTAGAAGCTTCTCAGCTTGGTGTAATCCCATTTATCTATTTTTGCTTTTATTGCCTGTGCTTCTGGGGTCTTTCCCAAAAAGTCTTTGCCTATGCCAGTCTCTTCCAGTTTCCCCAATGTTTTCCTCTAGTAATTTCATGGTGTCGATTTGGAGATTTAGATCTTTGATGCATTGTGAGTTGATTTTTGCATAAGGTAGGGGTCTTGTTTCACACTTCTGCCTGTGTAGATCCAAATTTCCCATCACTATTTGTTGAGGAGACTGTTCTTTCTCCAGGAATTGATTTTAGCTCATTTATCAAAGATTAGCTGGTTGTAGCTGTGCGGATTAGTTTCTGGGGTTTCTATTCTGTTTCATTTGTTTACATGTCCATTTTAGTGCCAGTGCTGGGCTGTTTTGATTACAACTCTCTATAGTGTGTTTTGAAGTCTGGCAGTGTGATGCCTCTGGTTTTGCTTTTGTTGTTTAAGATTGCTTTAGCTATTTGGGGTCTCTTGTGTTTCTATGTGAAATTTAGCATTGCACTTTCTAGATCTGAGAAGAATGTCCTTGGTAGTTTGATTGAGATACCATTGGTTCTGTAAATTTCTTTATGTAGTATGGATGTTTTGATTCTATCAGTTCTTCCAATCTGTGAACAGGGAAGATTTTTCCTTTTTTTGTGTGTGTCTTCTTTATTTTTTATTTAATGTTTTATAATTTTCATTGTATAGATCGTTCACATCATTGGTTTAATTTATTCCAAGGTAGCTACTTGGAATACTTTTCTTACAAGTTCTTTCTCAGCCATGGCATTGTTTGTGTATACAAAGCCTATTGATTTTTGTGTGTTGATTTTATATCCTTCAACTTTATCAATCTTTCTTAAGAGTTCCAATAGTCTCTTAATGGAACTATTGGTTCCCTACATATAGGGGCATGTCTTCTACAAACAGGGATAATTTTACTTTCTCCTTTACAATTTGTATCCCTTGGTTTCTTTTTCTTACCTTATGGCTCTGGGTAAAACTCACAGAACTATACTGAATAACAGTGGTGAAGTGGGCATCCTTTTCTGGTTCCAGATCTTTATGGAAATTCTTTCAGTTTTTCCCAATTCAATATGATACTTGCCGTGGGTTTTTCATGTATTCTTTTAATTATGTTGAGGAATGTTCCTTCTATACCCAGTTTGCTTAAGGGTTTTATCATGCAGAATGTTATATTTTATCAAAGGCTTTCTCTGCACATATTGAGATAATCATGTGGTTTTTATTCTTCTGTTAGTGATGTACCACTTTGATTGATTTGTGTATGTTGAACCATCCCTGCATCCCAGGGATAAATCTCATTTGGTACAGGTGGATGATCTTTCTGATGTGTAGTTGGATTTGATTAGCCAGTATTTTGTTGAGGATTTTTGCTTCTATGTTCATCAGGGATATTGATCTATAGTTCCCTTTCTTGTATCTTTTTCTGGTTTTGGAATTAAGGTAATGTTGGTCTCATAGAAAGATTTTTGGAGGATTCTCTGCCTTTAAATTGCTTTGAATGGTTTAAAATGAATCGGAATTAGTTCTTCTTTAAAGGTTTGGTAGTATTCTGTAGTCCTGGATTTTTCTTTGTTGGGAGGGTCTTCATCACTGATTCAATTTCTGTCTTGTTTATTGGTCTATTTAGGTTTTCTATGTCATCAAGACAAATTCTGATAGATTGTATGTCTCCAGAAACCTATCCATTGCTTCCAGATTTTCCAATTTGTTGGCATGTAACTGTTTGTAATAATTCCTGATGATTTTTTTTTATTTCTGTGATATCTATTGTAACATCTCCTTTTCCATCTCTGATTTCATTAATTTGGGTCTTCTCTCCCACGTTTTTTTTTTTAATTGGTTAGTTGGTCCAATGGTATCAATTTTATTTTTTCAAAACAACAGTTTTTCATTTCATTGATATTTTGCATCATTTTTGGTTGCAATTTTATTTCTTTTGTTTATTTATTTGTTTATTTATTCTCCTGATGTTAATTATTTCTTTTTTTGAAGGATTTATTTTATTTATTTTAAAGGCAGAGTTACAGAGAGAGAGGGAGAGGTACAGAGAGAGATAGAGAGATCTGCCATCTACTAGTCTATCCCCATATGTCAGCAACAGCTGGGGATGGGCCAGGCCGAAGCCAGGAGACAGGAGCCTCATCTGGGTCTCCCACAAGGGTGCAAGGGCCTAAGGACTTGGGCCATTTTCTGCTTCTTTCCCTGGTGCATTAGCAGGGCACTGGCTTGGAACTGGAGCAGCCAAGACTCAAATCAGAGCCTGTATAGAATGTCAGTGCTGCAGGCAGTAGCTTAATCTGTTACACCACAATGCCAGCCCCAATTATTTCTTTCCTCCTACTAATTTTGGGTTTAGTTTGTTCTTGTTTTTCTAGGTTCTTTAAGTGCACTAGTAGATCATTTATTTGACGCCTTTCCAATTTCTTTTTTATAGCACTAATTGATATAAACTTTCCTCTTAACACTGCTTTTGCTGTATCCTATAAGATTTGATATGTCGTGGTGTCCTCCTCATTCATTTCTATAATTTTTTAATTTCCATTTTGATTTCTTGTATGACCCACTGTTCATTCAAGAGCTGTTGCTCAGGCTCCATGTGTTTGCATATTTTCTAAATTTCTTAAATTTAGAAATTTCTTAAATTTTTAATTTTCAGCTTCATTCTATTGTGGTCAGAAAAGATACATAGTATGATTTCAGTTTTTTTGAATTTGTTGAGACTTGCATTATGGCCTAGCATATGGTCCATCCTAGAGAAATTTCCATGCACTGATGAAAAGATTGTGTATTCTGCCACTGTGGAATGAAATGCTCTGTGAATGTCAGCTAGGTCCATTTGGTCCATAGTATAGATGAGCTTTGCTGTTTTCTTTTCTTTTCTTTTTTAAAAGATTTTTATTTATTTGAAAGTCAGAGTTTTACATACACACACACACACACACAGAGAGGGAGAGAGAGAGAGAGAGAGAGGTCTTCCATATGCTGGTTCACTTCCCAATTGGCTGCAATGGCTGGAGCTGTGCTGATCTGAAGCCAGGATCCAGGAGCTTCCTCTGGGTCTCCCACTCAGGTGCAGGGGCCCAAGAACTTGGGCCAAGCTGTCTTCTTTCTTTCTTTTTTTTCTCTCTTTTCTTTCTTTCTTTCTTTCTTTCTTTCTTTCTTTCTTTCTTTCTTTCTTTCTTTCTTTTTTTCTTTCTTTCTTTCTCTAGCTGATCTGTCCATTGATGAAAATGAGGTGTTAAATCTCCCATTATTATTGTATTGGAGTCTATGTCTCCCTTTAGATCTATTAACATTTGTTTTAAAGAGCCAGGCACTGTGGCATTGGGTGCATATACATTTACTGTCATATCTTCCTGTTGAATTTATCTCTTAATCATTACATAATGCCCTTCTTTGTCTCTTTTAACAGTTTTTCTGTTGAAATCTATTTTTTCGAGATATTAGGATGACTGCCCCTGCTCATTTTTGCTTTCTGTTAGCTTGCAATATATTTTTACATCATTTCACTTTCAGTCTGCATGGGTCTTTGTAGGTGAGGTATCTTTATTGTAGATAGCAAATAGATGGGTCTCATTTTTTAATCCATTCAGCTGGATTGGAAATTGGAAAATTTAGGCCATTTACATTCAAGATTATTATTGATAAGTAATGATGTGGTCCTGCCATTTTCCCATATTCATATTGTTTGTTTTGGATTTCCCTTGTACTTTTACTGGGAGATTTTCTGCTTTCACATTCTTTCATGACAATGACTTCCTCTGTTTTTGTGTGTAGCACATCTTTTGTAAGACTGGATGAGAGGTGGCAAATTCTTTAATTTCTGCTTGTTTTGGAAGGTCTTTATTTCCCCCTTCATTTATAGATGAGCGCTTTTCTGGGTAAAGTATTCTGGGTTGACAGTTTTTTTTTTTTCTTTTAAGACTTAGACTATATCTCTTCATTGTCCTAGTCTGTAGGGTTTCTGATGAGAAATCAGCTGTCAGTCGCTGGAAATCTTTTGAAAGTAATGTGGAATTTCTCTCATGCACATTTTAGAATCCGTTCTTTATGTTTTACTATTGGAAGTTTGATTATAATGTGTCATGGTGAAGATCTTTTCTGGTCATGTCTACTAGGAGTTCTATGTGCTTCCTATACTTGGATGTCTCTTTCTCCAAATTAGGGAAGTTTTCTGCTTTCACTGAATAGGTTATCTAATCCATTCTCTCTTTCTATATCTTTAGGAACTCCTAAGACCCATATGTTTGGTCATATGGTAGTATCCCATAAATCTCCAACACTATTTTTGTTTTTTCTAGGTTTTTCTTTCTTTTCTTTTTTTTTTTTTTGAGATATTTCCAAAGGTTTGTTTTTCTTTTTTCTTTTTTCTTTTTTTTTCTTGTCTGAGATATTTCCAAAGGTTTGTCTTCTTTCTTCTGCCTCACCAAGTCTATTGTTATGGCTTTTCATTGTATTTTTTACTTGACTTATTGAATTCTTCATTTCTAATATTTCACTTCAGTTTCTCTTCAATATCTATCTCTTGGCAGAATTTTCCATCCACATCATGTATAGATTTCTTTTCTTTTCTTTTCTTTTTTTTTTTTTTTTTTGCAGGCAGAGTTAGTGAGAGAGAGAGACAGAGAGAATGGTCTTCTTTCTATTGGTTCACCCCCCAAATGGTCACCAGGGCCGGCGCACTGTGCTGATCTGAAGCCAGGAACCGGGTACTTCCTCCCAGTCTCCCATGTGGGTGCAGGGCCCAAGCACTTGGGCCATCCTCCACTGCCTTCCCGGGCCACAGCACAGAGCTGGAATGGAACGGGAGCAACCGGGACAGAATCCAGTGCCCCTACTGGGACTAGAACCCAAGGTGCCCGCACCACAGGTGGAGGATTAGCCAAGTGAGCCGCAGCTCTGGACCATGTATAGATTTCTTTAACTCAAGTATTTGCTTCTCTGTAATCAATTGGAAACACTTATTGAGTGTTGAGCACTCCTCTGAGGGCTTTTATCTTTGAAATATACCTCTTGGCTTATGGAGTGTCTGCTCATTCCGTGGGTATCCTGAAATGTATGCTGGGTGGGTCTTGGGAGCTCAACCAGTGCTTGAGGGTGGATCAGGAAGCTAGGATGACACCCACGTTGGGTGTGGTCAATCTCTGTTGTCAGCAGGGGGGAGGGTAGGATCGCATCACCTGTGTGATCACAGCATCAGCCCCTCTCTGCCAGGGTAAACCAACCACCCAGGGTGAGTCCACAGTGCCCAGGTACCTCGCCTTGCAGGCACATGAACTGCACAAAGAATCTGTGTGCTCTTCAGTGTGAGCGTGGAATCCCAAGCTTCTGCACCATCCATAGTGATTGCCCAAAGACCCAGACACATCCTGTTGCACATCCTATCACACAGATACAGAATTTGCACAGTCACAGGGAGCAGGGGATCTACTCTTTAAAAAAAAATTTTTTTTTGAAAGAGCATTACAGAGAGAGGTAGAGACAAAGAAAAAGGTCTTCTATCCGTTGGTTCACTCCCCAAATGGCCGCAATGGCTTGAGCTGAGTTCTATCCGAAGCCAGAAGCCAGGAGTTTCTTCCAGGTCTCCCAGGCAGGTGCAGGAGCCCAAGGACTTAGGCTATCTTCTATTGCTTTCCAGGCCATAGCAGGGAGCTGGATCAGCTGGGACTCAAAGTGGTGCCCATATGGGATGCTGGTGCTGCAGGCTGGGGCTTTAACTCACTGTGCCACAGGGCCAGCCCCAGGGGATTCACTCTGAGTCCTATAAGCCTCACTTACAAGCAGCCTGTACTCATCATGTTTAGATGGCTCCTTCCTGCTGGTCGCCAGGTGCCTTGCTGTAGGAGGATGGCATCCCTTCCGCCACCGGCTGCAGGAGTGCTGGCTGTGTCCTGCCTGCTGCTGCCTGCTGTACTGACCCCATCACTCCATGGCGCCTCTCTTCTTTTTGTAGAATTTCCACTGCAGATTGCTCTCCAGCTGTCTCATGGGAATACTGTTCCTCCCTGTTTCTTCTGTTGTTTTCCTGTGGTCAGATTCAGCATGTCTTTTCCCTATTCAGCCGTCTTGCATCTCTAATACAGTAAATCTCCTATGAGCATACATGTAAAATTTCTCAGTCCAGCATTGTGGTGTAGCAGGTAGAGCCAATGCCTGTGATGCTGGTATCCCATATAGGGCTGGTATTGTCAAATACTAGGAAGTGATCAGTGTTGAGTCTTTATTATCTTTGCTTTATTTATTTATTTTTGACAGGCAGAGTGGACAGTGAGAGAGACAGAGAGAAAGGTCTTCCTTTGCTGTTGGTTCACCCTCCAATGGCTGCCTCAGCTGGCGCGCTGCAGCCGGCGCACCGTGCTGATCCGAAGGCAGGAGCCAGGTGCTTCTCCTGGTCTCCCATGGGGTGCAGGGCCCAAGCACTTGGGCCATCCTCCACTGCACTCCCGGGCCATAGCAGAGAGCTGGCCTGGAAGAGAATCCGGTGCCCCGACTGGGACTAGAACCTAGTGTGCCATTGCTGCTAGGGGGAGGATTAGCCTGTTGAGCCACGGCACCGGCCTATCTTTGCTTTAAATATCATTTAGGCATAAATGATAGCCATCAAACATAAATGATCTCCATTATCTTTATTTAAATATTATTTAATCATATACAAGTATAATTTAAGTTTTAATAATCATTGTATCTGCCAGCCAGCTCACTGAATTCCTGAAATTTGTCCATTGTGAGTTGGTACAACCTGTCTTGAGCAGGTTATTGGAATAGGATTCCAGGCCATGAGGGATGTGGGGAGTGAAGAATGAAGAGAGTTGGCTTTCCCACCACCCCAAGAGTACAACGGAGGCTCAGGAGAGATGGGAGATGCCCCATCCCCTAGAGATGGGGGGAGGCATTCTCTGACGAGCAAGCTGTGTGAGTTCACGTCTGCCACACAGCCGCTGGTGAGAAGGGGTTAGGCGATCATGAGTTCCCTGGGGGAGGGAGTTAGAAAAGGAGGGAGAAGCTGTAGAGTTACTGTGAACCATGTCTGGTCTCCATGAAGGAAGCAAGGATGCAAGGAGATGTGGCCCAAGTCTCGGGCTGCAGCTCAGCTCAACTAGAAGCTCCATCGCCAGCAGGGAGTTCTGACATGGGAGCTGCCTGGAGGAAGAGTCTCGCCTCATGCCTGCAGGGGTCTGCTCTGATACTTCCGCCGTGCTCTGTCACTGGCTGGGAGGAGGCCATGAGAAGCAGAGCTTCAGTGTGAGGTGCGGGATCCAGCTGTGGCCATCAGACAGAGCAGCCCAGCGGAGAGGTGAGTTCTCCAAGGGTTGGGAATTCCTGATACTTGAAGCCATGTGCATCCTGCCATAGGTTCCCCTTTCAGCACGTAAGGACTCACTTCTGCAATATACTACCAGCAGCCAGGAGAAACCAGGAGGAGGTTGGGATGCTAAAAAGGATAGCCAACAAAAAGAACTAGGACTGACTTGGTGGTTTTTAATATTCTGAGTCTCTCTAATGTTGAATGGTGTTAAAATTAGGAACTGAATTGGAGGAGTGCGTATTTGTCCATAGCAGCTAAGCCACTGCTCCTCTCCCAGTCCCAGCTTCCTGCTAACCCACACTCTGGGAGGCAGCAGGTGATGGCTCAAGTCCTTAGGTTCCTGCCACCCATGTGGCAGACTTGGATTGAGTTCTAGCTCCTGGCTTTGACCTTGCCCAGCCCTGGCTGCTGCAGTCATCTTGGGAAGTGACCCAGTGGATGGGAGATCCCTTGCTGTCTCTCTGCCTTTCAAATAAACGTTTGAGGCATGCTGCCCAGATCGTGTGTATAACAATAGAGCTTTTAAGAAGCTGAAGGGTATTGTGCTTCATCAGAAGCCCAAGGTAGAGAAGGGGTGATCATGGAAAGATTTTTTTTTTTTTTTTTGACAGTCAGAGTTAGACAGTGAGAGAGACAGAGACAGAGAGAAAGGTCTTCCTTTGCCGTTGGTTCACCCTCCAATCGCCGCTGCGGCCAGCGCACCACACTGATCCAAAGCCAGGAGCCAGGTGCTTCTCCTGGTCTCCCATGCGGGTGCAGGGCCCAAGCACTTGGGCCATCCTCCACTGCCTTCCCGGGCCATAGCATAGAGCTGAACTGGAAGAGGAGCAACCGGGACAGAATCCAGCACCCCAACTGGGACTAGAACCCGGGGTGCTGGTGCCACAGGCGGAGGATTAGCCTAGTGAGCCATGGTGCCGGCTTCATGGAGAGATTTTTGGGTTTTGCTTGTGAACAATTGTCAGGCTACAGAGAAGCTGCCAAGTTTTTCATAGAATTACATTGCATAAGCATTACTCACTTGGACTAAAAGGGACAAGACAATATAAAGTGAGAGGAGGCCTCTGGATCTCCCAAATTCTACTAGCAAAGAGCAAGGTGCAAAAAGTCTCAATGACAAACATGTGCTTCCGTCACAGAAAAGATGAGTCTAAGGAATCGTTGAGGTGGTAGCTGCAAGGCATCCTCATCAAGGAACTCCTGCCTTTCCTGGGCTGGGTCTCAGGGTGTCTGCAGAGCAACGACTCTTGTGTGCCTCCAGCCCCCCAGCTTTTTGAACAGGAGTGTCCATTGTGCCCATATTATGCCTCTCCTACCATTGTATCTTGGGCGTGGGGAAGATAACGCGACATTTTTAGTTCACAGGTTTTCAGACTGAAAGGACCAGAATGACTTTCCTGTGCGAGTGATACCCAAGTTGCCTGTGCCTTTAGGAATTACACCTGAGTGCTCTATGCTATCTGCACCTGAGCCTGATTTAGATTCTGACGTTCTGGATTCCAAGATGGTGCTGTGATGGATTGAGACTTTTGGGGAATTTTGTAAAGAGGGAGGGTGTATTTTGTGCAACACAGGAATATAATTTGTGGCTTGAAGACAGATTGGGCTGGTCTTAAAATATATTCACAAGTTCTTTGATGGTTTTTCCTTCAAAAGGTGGAACTTGGTTCTCTTCTTGAGCATGGGCTGTGGTGAGTCGCTTGCTTCTAATGAACAGAATGTGGCAGAATGGTGACATGTGGTTTCCACGACTAGGTTTTAAAGGCATTGTGCTCTGCGTGGGAGACCCGGAAGAAGCTCCTGGCTCTTGGTTTCAGATTGGCCCAGCTGTGGCCATTGTGGCCATTTGGGGAGTGAACCAGCAGGTGGAAGACCTCTCTGTCTCTCTAACTCTGCCTCTCAAATAAATAAATCTTTTTTTAAAAAGTCCTTGTGCTTTCTATGCTTTCTCCTGGATTGTATGTTCTCGTGCAGGGTTTCTCAGCTTTGGCACTACAGCTATCGTGGACAGGATTATTCTGATTTTGTTGTGAGGGATTCTCCTGGGCATTGCAAGATTTTTAGCAGCATCCCTGGCCTCTGCTTACTCAAAATTCCTGGAAGTTCAGTTGCTATGTGTATTAGCTTTCCATTACTTTGAAAGGATAGAGAGGAGCTTCTTGGGAAGAAGACCTATTTCAGCTTAGTTTGGAGGTTCACAGTCTAAGATTGGGTGGTCCTGTTAGTTTGGCATCTGGGGGAAGCTGGCAATGGTGGACTATGGGGCAGAGGAACAATTGCATGGAGAGCTGGGAAGAAGACAGGGAAAGAACTCCGCTTACATACGAATCCCTTCATGAAAACCACCTTCCAAGGGCATATCACAATGACCTGAAGACCGGCCAGGGGCCCACCTCCTAGATGCTACAATTAGGTGAAGTCTATACCTAATCCATCAACCACTAATGTGAATTAAGCTTGGAGAATAACAGGTGTGGGCCTGCTGGAAGCAAAGGTGAGGGCCAGCTGGGTTGGGGAGGAAAATTCTGACCCACCTTCTCTCCAGGAACAGTGTGCACCTGGTGGGAACGGAGTATCTGTCTCTCCTATTGGTTATTTGGGTGGTCTGTCCTTGTGTGTCCAGTCAGCCTGGCATGGCTGGGTCAAGGCCTCAGAGGGAGGTGGGCAGTACCCGCTGGCCCTGGCCCTTGGTGTAGGCCCCTGCCTTGGTTGCTCCCAGACACCACCCTTACATGTTTCCTGCTCCTCCCTTCTTCTTCCCTCCTTGCCTGTCTTCCTCTTTTAGTCCACAAGATCAGAGTCAACCCTGCTCTGTAGCCTGCTTGCTCCTGAGTGAGGCCTTCCAGCCAGGCGCATCAGAACCCACTGACGGTGTGTTGGAAGATCAGAACCCCAGGTCCCACCCTGGACCTATCCATCGATTCATTCACTTCCCCTTTATTCCAACTCCTAGTCCCAGCCTGTTTACCAAAGACACTCCCTTTAACGTGTCGAAGAATTGTCCTTGAATTTCTGTGTGTATTTGAAATCTCAGTAGTGTTGTGTTGAGTGTATATAGAGTTTCAATTTACATAAATGTCACTGTACTATACACTTTCTTTTCAGCCACCATTATATACTTAATTTAATCATGCTACTGCATGCAGCTCTAGCTCATTGCTGGGATGAGTGTGGTGTTCCTGGCCATCCCCCACCATTTATTTAGCTATTTCCCCACCACGGGCAGTCAGGTGGCCTTGAACTTGCCTTTGGTCCAAATAACCCTTTCAGGTTTTGTGCAGAGCAGTGGGGTTGCTGCGTCATGCAGTTTATGAATTCTTAATTTCACCAGATTCCTCTGGACTGTTCTTGTTTGCTCTCCCAATCATAACTGCACATCTTTCTGACACTTGGCCCGGAAAGGGATGTGAAATGGAACAGTATCGTGCGGAGATGTGTTTATCTGATTACCAGTGAGTTTCAACATTTCTGTATGCATTTTCTTCAGCCAAAGGTTGCTATGAAGGCCTGCTGTGTTCCTGGCTCTGTTCTAGGCACGGAGGAGAGAGCCTTCCTTAAACACTGATTCGGGATCTCATATCTTTTGTGTGACTATGTAAGGCATCCAGATACAAGTCCCAGGTCATTTTAGACAACATGGATGTTCTCCCACTGCCCTGGAACTGGTCCTACCCCGGTTAACTCTGTGCCTGGTCCCCCTTCACGGGATGCCTTTCTATCAAAATAATCCAATTTTGGTGAAGTCGAAGCAACTTTGTGCTTCTAGTGTTAGGCAGTGTCACAGCAGTCATTTCTGGAGGTTTGTTCTATGGGCATTGCAATTTTGTGCCACTTACATTTAGGACTTTATTCTGTCTGTAGGCCACCCTTTTATGTGGTGCCAAGCAGTCTCATAGCCTTATCTATTTTTTCTACACGATGAACTAGTTTTTCCAACACAGATTTTTTTCCTTTTCTAAAGGTTTCGTCATTTAGCCAAACAGATGTCAGCCTTGAGTCTATTCTGGAATCAGGATGAGTCAGAGGTTTGCAAACAGTTGCAGTTAGAAAATGTCTCTGTGCAACCGGACACGGGGCAGTTCTAATGTCACCACTCTGCCCGGTGACAGGGTTTACTTGCGGTTAATGTTATGTGGCGTTCCAGGAGCGGCGGCTGACGGCGATGGACAGGTGCTGGTGCTGAGAAGGACCTTTCCCTAGCAGGCCAAGGGCTGGTGCAGAGGTGAATCACCAATCACGAACACGTCTGAAATTCACCGTAAATACTGGAATACCCCCACAAGGGTTCTCCCGTGTCACACCTCCACGTTTGCACACTCACGGCGAAAACGTATGCTGTAAAACTTGGACAAGCTTTGACCGTCCTGAGGATTCAATGTGGCTAGGATTTCAGGGCATGGGACACGGGGCCAGAATGTGGAGTTCAATGCCCAGCTCGGTCACTCATTAGCTGATGACCTTGAGCAGATTGTTCCACTCAGAACATCATAGACGATAATCCCACAAAGCACGCAGCCTGGGGCCAGTGTGCCTTAGTATTCAATAAACAAAAACAATAAAAAGGACGCCCACGAGATGACAACTGGACACTCTAGGGAATACAGAGAATGCACGAGCTCTGACTCTCAAGGGATTTACGATCTGAAGCGAGGTTGAAAATAATTACACCATTGGAGAAAACCTCCTATTTTGCTCTAAGAAAGTTACACTGTGTATCCAGGGTTCAGACAAAAGGCTGACATACTGATTAAAGACCTGGGGGCTGGGGCTGGGCAAGGAGACTACAAGACAGGGGAAAGTGTCATGGAATGAAGTGGCTTTAGGAAACATTTGGACCAATGCTCAAAGTGGCGTATTAGTCTGCTTTTAGTTACTGTAACAAAATACCCAAGGCCTCTCAACTTCATTAAGAGATTTATTTTGGCTCCTGGTTCAGGCGTTGCAAGATCAAGGGGCCACACCTGGTGATGGCTTTCTTGTTGACAGAGTTCCCAGCCTTCTGAAATCAAGCTCCCGCCCCACAGACACTGCACAGTCACCACTGACCCCTTACATACTAAGCCCCCATCCCCTCCTGCTCTGTGGAGTCGTAAGTAGAAGAATCCAGGATTTGTGATTGGCATCTCCAGTGGGGGCAGTCTTGAGGAACTGAGCCCTTCACTGTAGCATCTGATGCTAACCCCAGGTGGGCACTGCCAGCACTGGACTGAACTGTAGGATGCCAGGACAATGTCTATGGAGAATTGGTGTGGAAACATTGTAGAGCCCCCCAAAATCTGGGTAGGCTCACCCCACATGCAGCAATCCAATCATGGACATTGGGGTGGTGGAAGGAAGATGAGATTTATTGCAAAGCTCAGAGCAAGGAGTCAGGCAGCTATCACTTACTGGATTAGGGATGAAGATGCTTATAGATCGGAGTTGGATTTGAGAGGTGCATGTTTAGCTCAGTTGAGAGTCTCTGGTTAGTCTGCAATGCTGGTGGCCTTCCTTTGATTGGTCCACAATATCATATTCTTTTAGCAATTTTGGTGATAGCAAAGTCGGCTTTGGTCAGTCAGGTGGGAGATACTTCCTGCTCAGGGCCCGGGACTCCAGGAAAAAGTCAAGATAGGATCACACATTGAGTTGTTCTCTCTAGGGGATAATGACCTCATGAGTCTGCTGCACCGCTCCCTCAATTCAGTAAGCTACTTCGAGCACGAGGTTGGTTTGCAATCAGAGAAGCAAGGCAAGGAAACGCTAAGCTAAAGGAGGGAGGCTGGGGGACAGGCGAACTAGGACCCCCTGGAGTCCAGCAGCCACGTCAAAGGCCCTGCAGAGGGACCCAGGTTCTGGAGCCAGATTTCAGTGGCCAGAAGTGAAGTATTTTTTTTTTGTTTCTGTGTTTTTTTTTTTTTTTTTTTTGACAGGCAGAGTGGATAGTGAGAGAGAGGTCTTCCTTTTTGCCGTTGGTTCACCCTCCAATGGCCGCTGTGGACGGCGCATCTCGCTGTTCCGAAGCCAGGAGCCAGGTGCTTCTCCTGGTCTCCCATGTGGGTGCAGGGCCCAAGCACTTGGGACATCCTCCACTGCCTTCCCGGGCCATACAGAGAGCTGGCCTGGAAGAGGGGCAACCGGGACTAGAACCCGGTGTGCCGGCGCCGCAAGGCAGAGGATTAGCCTAGTGAGCCGCGGCGCCGGCCAGTTTTTGTGTCACTTTAACTACAGTACCTGAGAGGAGCTTCTTGAGAAGGAAATGGCTCATTTTGGTTGACAGTTTAGGGGTACACAGTTGGGGCTTGGGCAGCCCTGTTATTCCGCTGTCTGGTGAAGGTGAACAGCGGTGGTATATGGGCTGGAACCATCACCTGGTGAGGCAGGGAGCAGAGAGACACAGGACGCACAGCTGGCTTCTATAACCCCCCAGTGATGCAAAGACCCACTTCTCAGAGGCCATAATTAGATCAAGTCTGCACGCTGAACTCATCGACCATTAACATGAGATGTTGGGGTATGAACAACCCCACGAGGGTGGGGACCCAAGTCTGTCAATCCACAGCAAGAGGCAAGGCCTTCGGGATGTGAGGAGGGCTAGAGGAGTCACCAGGGTGAAGTCCCCATGACTACATCCTGGCGGCTTTAAATGTAGAGGCAGAGACACACAGATGGACGCGTGGGCCCTGTCTCTCGCCATGCGATGCCCCGGGCTGGTGGGGACTCTTCTGGGTGGGAGCCACCAGCGGATGCAGCCCCTCCATTGTGCAACTCCAGAATCGTGAGCTCAGACACATTTCCCTTTATAAACTAAACCTGCACTTTAAAAAGCTACCCAGCCTCTGCCAGCTCATTGTGACAATAAAAAAGGGACTTTTGGTGATATTTTTAATAAATGAGAAAGCATTTGGTGAAACACACGGTCTTTATGAAGAGCCTTCTAAGTATCAGAAATAAATAGCAGGGCTTACATTCTAGAATTTTACAGATTCTCTGGGATTTCATCTATTAGCATATAGATAAAAAACAACAGACCATTCAAGCAGCGATTAGCAGTGAAGATAAAGAACGTGCTCAAGGACTTCCGTACTACCTGTAAATTTACTCCACTGACCTTAGCATTAGTACAATTCAAGGATACCCTAGGACCTCAGGTTTTACTGTGACGAAATGGAATAATTCTAAGTTTTTCTATAAAATTCTATTAAAAGTTAGACCTATAAGCCTACAATTTAAGAGCCAGTGGGTATTACAGAGTCTATAAATAAGCTTTTGGGGGCCAGCATTGTGGCATAGAGAGTAAAGCTGATGCCTGAGACGCCAGCATCCCACCATATGGGCACTGGTTTGAGTCCCTGCTGCTCCACTTCCAACCCAGCTCCCTGCTAATGTGCCTGGAAAAATGACAGAAGATGGCCCAGATGCCTGGGCTCCTCCACCCATGTGGGAGACCCGAAAGAAGCTCCTGGCTTCAGACCAGCCTGGCTCTGGCTGTTGTGGCCATTTGGGGAGTGAACAGGCAGATGGAAGCTCTCGCCCCGTCTCCCTTCTTCCCTCCCTCCCTCTCTTCTAACTCTGCCATTCAAATAAGTAAACAAATCTTTAGAAAATATATTGCTTTATATGGTGATACGAATTTTCTTAAAATAACATTTTACTACCATTTTAAACCATTCTCATACTCATATCAAGACTAACCTTAAGACTACCCGAATTGCTTGTCTGTGGTGTTAAGTATTAGAGGTCTTTAAAAATACTGCTGTTGAATTCTTAATTAAGGACACAAATCTGTGTGTCAGACAGGTAATACTTATGTTGAGCTAAAACAACACATATAGAGGGGCAGGCATTATTCTAGTGGTTAACACACTGGTTAGCATGTTTTACGCCCCACACTGGAGTGCATGGGTTTGAGTCCTGGCTCTGCCTCTGAATCCAGCTTCCTACTAACCCACACCTTGGGAGGCAGCAGGTGATGGTTCAAATAATTGCCCATCACCCACGTGGGAGACCTGAATTGAGTTCCTGGCTCCCAGCGCTGGTCCCTGGGTTGTTGTAGGCATGTGGGGGAATGAACCAGTGGGTGGGAACCTTTTCCATCTATCCGGTGCTCTTTCTCACCAATGGACATAAAATCTAGGCCAGGAAGACAGCAAGCTGCAGCATGAGAACACAAGAGCAGTTCCAAAAGTTTGTGGGAAAATGGAATTAAAAGATAGCTTTATTTAGCTGCAAATGTTTTTGAAATCCATGCAGAACTCTTTCTACTTGAGGCTTTTTAAATGATTAGCTTATTTAAAAAAAAACCATTTGATTAACGTGTAGTACTTGCGTACCTTTATGGGCGCAGCGCACTAACTCAACACAGGTGTAGCGTAAAGGGATCAAGTCTGATGGCATTCCCACCTCCACGTCCGCGGTCCGCCAGCTGCTCTCCTCCTGTTGGTTATGTGCATCCTCACGATCTAGTCACTTTTCATTCTTCCACTCAGTCTGTACTTTGGGGTGGTTTTTTTTTTTTTTCTTTTGCTACCAGGAGTGGGGCATGAACAAGCTATGTTCACTCAAGGAATAAAGGAGAGCAGACCTGAGCTGAAGTCATGTACACTCCCAGGGGGTGGGAGAGAAACGAAGCAGAACAAACCCACGGATTGCACGGTGCACCTTAAGTCATGCCCTAGGTGCCAAGGAAAAAGCTGGAGCAGGTGTAGGGTCCAGGGAGTAGGGGGCTGCAGGGCGGGGCTCACAGGGCAGAGGCCTTCCGATCAGAGACCAGAGGAGGGGGATCTGCAGAGAGCGTGGCGTCAAGCAAGGAGCCTGGGCTCCGGAGGCGCCGGCAGGCACTGAGCAGAGGCCTGTGTGAGTGGCAACCTGCCCCGAGGCGAGAGCCAGCCACCCTGGACCTCCACAGGCAGGGGTCTCTGACCCCCTCCCAGGGGTCCAGGAGGATGACCACCCCCCCAGGGGCGGGGCTTTGCCAGGCGAGGCTCCGGCAGTGGGACGTGGGAGGACAGGTGCAATGGCAGGCAGGGCTGCAGCCGCAGATCCGAAGCCGGGCATCCGCGGTTCCGGGTCGGGGCGATGCCTTCTGAACGCCAGGAGTGAGTTGGGACGGAAATGCGGACACTTCTCAGCTCGCAGCGTGGCAGGTGGCAGGCAGAGGCTACCCCTGAGTTACCTGGCGCTTCGGCTCGTCCCCAGGAAACGCGGCAGGGTCTTCTCTGGCAGACCCTCTCCCAACCGCAGGGCCGCACGCTCTCGGTGCCCCCTCTCGGCCGGACTCCTCAGGGAGCGTTGCTGTGTGTCTCGTGACCATGAAGAATGAGCTACAAGGACAAGCAAGCAGTGAGAGCAAGGGACGTTTACTGAAAGAACCGAAAGAGGGTCTCCGGCTCCAGGCCCTGCCGGGCAAGAAGGGGCAACCAGCTCCAAACACCTCTCCAACAGCCTCAGTACCCCGCGTCCCCTCCCAGGGCAGCCTGACTCCTTTTAACAAGGTTCTGAAGGAGGACGTTCACCTGATTGGTTGAGCTGTATGCTAATACGGTATTCTAGGTGACCCAATCAGGGAGTCATTGAAACCTGAATGTGATTGGTTAGGCCAGGAACCAATCAGCAGTAGCCTAACATGGCGCTCATGCACCATAGGGAAGGGAGGCGCATGCGCAGAACCAACCAGCCGTGGCCTAAGATGGAGTCCTTGTTAGATAATGAAGTTAGAGGCGTGCGCTGGGCAGGCCCGTGGCGGACAGGACGTCGGGCAGGTGCAGCATCCGAGGATGATGCTGCATGCGTCTGCCTCCTCGTCGTCCTTCGGGGCTCCTGGAGGGCTGCCGCCCGCGTGTTTCTCCACTTCCTCCCTGTGGTCCCCGGGAGTGTCTTACCAACACGTTGTCGCTGTGCGAGGAACAACGTGAACGCGCACAAACCCTCACAAAGGGTGGCTCATTTCATTGATCTCGCTGGTGGGCGCTTGAACCTGGTCTACAGCCAGCTCAGCCCCGTGGGCACAGCCATGGCAGCTCCCGCAGCCACCCAGAGGCCGAGGCGGAAGCCAGGCCCGAACGAGGCGGAGAGGACCGGCGTTTGCAGCCCGAACGGCCCACGGCCCGGTCCGGTCCGGCCGGGCAGCGGGGCGAGGCGGCGGCCGGGGAGGCCCAGCGCAGGTAGCGGCGTCCCCCCGGGGTTCCCGGCCTCCCACGCACGGGGGCCGGCCCGAGGCAGGGCCCGGCTGCGCGGGGTCGTCGTGCACTCGCGGGGCGGACCCCGCGGCGGCGGGGCGGGCCGTGGGCGGGGCGCGGCAAGTTGAGTGCGAGTCGCCGAGGGCTGGGCTGGGCGCCGGAGGCCGGCGAGCAGCCGTAAAAGGCCGGGGCGGCCGGGTAGGTGTGGCCCTGCCTGCGAGACCTGCGCCCCGGGCCGGCCGCCGCCCGTCGTCTCCCGCAGCCATGGGCGCTGTCTGGTCCGCCCTGCTGGTCGGAGGAGGTCTGGCCGGGGCGCTTTTCGTGTGGCTGCTGCGGGGCGGCCCCGAGGACGCGGAGCAGAAAGACGCCTCTGCCGGGGAGGCTGCGACTCGCGGAGAAGGGCAGGGAGGCGGCGGCGGACGGAGCCCCTCCAAGCGGGAGCTGGGCACCAAACCAGGTATTCGTCCCGCCCGGACCTGGAGAGCAACTCTGCGGGGGCTTTGAACTTGGCCTGGGGCGGGGCATCTAAGAAGCCCACCTGGCGCTGGACCCTTCCCGCGCCCCGCCCGGTTCCAGCGCTCCAAGGAGGCCTTGGAGACGCCCCGGCCGAGGCTCCCAGGGCCGCGCCCCGCCGGCCTCGGCGCTCCTGCCCCTCCAGCTGGCCCGCTTGGCGCAGTGCGGGCGGCTGCAGCCGCGGCGCCCCTTCCCTGGCTTCGAGAGAGGCCGGTGGGAGCTTAGGGGGCCCCACCAGCCTCTGCCCGAGCAGGGACGTGTTCTGAGTCCCAGCCCCGCAGCCTCGCTTGCTCCGATCCCGCTCCCCACGGGAGGGCTGTGTTTGGGAACACCGGTGCTGTGAGCGCCTCCTGCTCTCTGGACGCTTCTCTGGGGCCAGCAAAGTTCAGGGTGGACTTTGGCCGTGCAGGCGCCCAATTCTGAACCATGGGCGCGCTCCGTGCTCGCTCTGCAGCGCAGGGGGCTTCACCCCCCCGGGAAGCCACTCCTTAAGGGGGGGGGGACCTCTGTGCAGTAAATTGACATTTAGGGTGACACGGCCGCATTTCAGAAGACCGCAGGCTGGGCAAGGAGGGAGCGCTGGCGGAAAGCCTCGCTTTCCAGAGCCGTCCCTGGCGAGCTGCCCGGGCCGGGACTGCAGCCTCATGGTGAAGTGACACCTGCTTCCAGAGGAGTGCGTTCCCGGGTCGCCTGGTGGAAACCGGCCCGTGCGCCTCTCAGCCCTGGTTGCCATGAAGAGAGAGGCCAGCCTCAAGTTTTAGGTTGAAAAATTGGGAATTCGGGCAGGCGCCGCGGCTCACTAGGCTAATCCTCCGCCTTGCGGCGCCGGCACACCGGGTTCTAGTCCCGGTCGGGGCGCCGGATTCTGTCCTGGTTGCCCCTCTTCCAGGCCAGCTCTCTGCTGTGGCCAGGGAGTGCAGTGGAGGATGGCCCAAGTGCTTGGGCCCTGCACCCCATGGGAGACCAGGAGAAGCACCTGGCTCCTGCCATCGGATCAGCGCGGTGCGCCGGCTGCAGTGCGGCGGCCATTGGAGGGTGAACCAACGGCAAAAGGAAGACCTTTCTCTCTGTCTCTCTCTCACTGTCCACTCTGCCTGTCAAAAAAAAAAAAAAAAATGGGAATTCGGAGTACCATTTGCTCTTGTGTCCCTTCTCGCCCCACCATTGAAAAGGGACAAAATAAAACAAGACTACTCTCTCCCTGATTGTATGACTCTGGAATTTGCTACCTTGCAGGGGCCTCTTTAGATTGCCAACGAGACATAGACATTGGGGAGAGCTGGGTCTGAAGGGGACTAAGAACATCCACAGCGTGTGCAGTGGAGGGGACACAAGGCCTGTTGTGTTGGGGTTCCTGATGCCGTCACCCCAGGATGAACCGTCCTGTGTATCCCTCTCCCCCACCCCTGCTGTCTGTGACAGCAGAGCCGTGCCTGTGCTACCCCTGGGAGGACACGTACATTCTAATGTGTCCGGGTGTTGTGCAGCTTTTTGCCCCGCCCTCACCCCCCCAGACTTTTTTTTTTTTTTCAAAGAAGCTTCTAAAATCTTATTTGAAAAAGGGAAACTGGCAGAGACAGCTCCTATACTATGGCTCACTCCCTATATGTCCACGAGGTCCAGGTCGGGTGGGCAAAGCTGGGAGCTGGGAACTCCGTTCCCGTCTCCCCTGTGAGTGGCAAGGACCCAACCACTTGAGCCATCACCATTGATTGCCTCCCAGGCTCTGCGTTAGCAGGAAGCTGGAGTCAGGAGCTCAGACCTGAGAGGTGGGTGTCTTTAACTGCTGGGCCGAACACCTGGCTCCACGTGACACGTTTTGGTGATCGGAGCCAAGCACTGGGTCTTGGCTGAATGCCATCATGGCCTGTACTGTGGGAGACTGAGGACCATGGCAAGGTTACACTTCTGTCTTTACAGCTTGCCACTTCATTTACACTTTAGGGCTGGTGCACTGACACTCCTGGGGGTGCATTTTAGTGTGGGGCATGCATGCGGATTCTTAGAGCACAGAGTTGGGATTATACAAGGGCACCAAGTACTGGGTTTTATTAAGGCAGGAATTCTGGGAACTGCAGATAGGAGTAACGCCTACAGTGATGGTCTCTTCTCTATGAGCTCACACTGTTACATTTTTTTTGTTTCTTAGAGCATCCTCAAGAAAGCAATGGACGCTTGATTTCTGAGACCAAAGACCTTAGGAACCTGCAGGAAGCAGCCCGGCCACTGCAGAACCCTAGCAGAGATGTCAGAGAGCACAGCCCTTCTGGGCCCTTGGCAGATGCGGGAGCTCCGGCCAGTTCTGCAAGTGCTAACTCCAGAAGTCCCTCTGAAGATTCCAGAAGTGAAAGTCTGGAGTCTCCCAGAGGGGAATGGGGACTCCACAAAGGACGAGAGGCACTGGCTAAGGCCGGAGAGGGACTGCCTTCTAGCAGGCCGCGGGTGGACAGGGCCCAAGAAGTGGGCCTCGCACAACCGGACAGCCAGGGGGCCGCCGGTCATGAAGTGGTGTCTAGGCACTCCTCCTGGGGGGATGCTGGCTTGGGTGGTAGCCTAAAACAGGGAACGGACGGTGCCAGAAACTTTCTTGTGGAAGCAAGGGGTCGAGAAGTGGATGGGAAACCAGGATGGGCAACGGCCAAGTCTGCAGAGTCCCGGCAAGTTAGCGTCAGGTTCCAGGTCCATTATGTGACGGGCACCGATGTGGAGTTCATTGCAGTAACCGGAGACCACGAGCGCCTTGGGAGCTGGAACACGTACATCCCACTCCACCGTAACAAGGACGGCTTCTGGTCTCATTCTATTTGCCTGCCGGCAGATACGGTGATGCAGTGGAAGTTTGTGCTGGTGGAGAATGGGGGAGTTACTCGCTGGGAAGAATGCAGTAATAGAGTCCTGGAGACCGGCCGTGAGGATCAAGTGGTTCATGGGTGGTGGGGAGTTCACTGAGTTTTCAGAGTATGAGATGCAGTGGCACGAGGTGGCGAAGGCTGAGACTGGAGCACACTGAATAATTTAAGATAATAAAAGCCGCATGACTCCAGATTTGGCCATTGGAGTTGTTTCAGACTTGCTAGTGTAGAGATTATATGTATATGCAGATGATGCTTCCAGGGAAGGTGGACCCCCCCCCCCCCCCCCGCCGCCCATCCCCACAGGATTGACGGATTTGTGCTGATCTGTCATTTCTTTAGGCCTTGATCCTCTTTGGGGGGGGGGGGAGGGTGACCTGGCTAAGCTTCAAGTGTGGGCTGTGGTCAAGGAGCACAAAATCTGACCAGTGGCCAAGAGTTCAGACTGCAGCCTTAAGTGATTTCTCCGACCAAAGAAGTAAAATCAATGACATTAAAAAATAGCCGATTTCCTCTCCATACAACTGAAGAAACGCTCTTTACTACATGCACATTTTATGTATAAAATTAGTGAGCACCTGTGGAAGGATGATCAGAAACCATCTGGTCAGGAGATGTGGTTAGTGGATTCTGCCAGGTGCGGTTCTAAAGGCATCGAGTGGGTCTCTGTCTTGGTGGTCTATGGCTGCTGTGCAAACAAGGGGCCTTAGCAGGTCATCCTGGCTGTCAGTCATGGGAGCAGCCCATGGGGAAGGGAACATGACTGGGTTAGGGTATGGGCTGAATGGGGAGGGGACCTGAATGACCCCTCTTAGCAGACTGGGGGGTATGGGTACAGCTCACTGCAGGAGGCCTTCCAGGACCACCTGTCTGCCATGCCTCTGCTCTCCCGCCAGGCCTCAGCAGGTGACAAACCTAGAGCAACTGTTTTGCCAGTCACCCCTTCCCTCTCCTTTCACACCAGTACCTATCTTGGGTAATGCATTTATATAGGACAGTGGTAAAGGACAACCCTGCCTTGAGAGGAAATAAATATATTTAACTTGTTGTAAGTAAGTGAATAAATAAGAAACCCTGAGCTTTAATATCTTTATTAAGTGTCTCAATTATCTGTCTAAGTCTTAGTAACACAATAGCCTGGATGTAAAATAATATTTTCCTCCATTCACAACAGACACAGAAAAAAGCAAACACCATAATGTACAGAAGACATGAGGGATGTGGTTTTCTCCTACCTTTGGAGAAGAAGCTTAGAATATTTCTCTTAAAACGTTACCTTTGCTTGGAAGGAAATTCACTATACTTGTACTTGAAAGGCACAGCGGGGGCTGGGGGAAGAGAAGGATCTTCCATCTGCTGTTCACTCCCCAAATGGCCAGGTCTGGTATGGGCTGAAATCGGGAGCCGAGAACTCCACCCCAGTCTCCTGTGTGCTTGTTACTGCTTTCCCAGGTGCATTAGCAGGGAGCCGGATCAGAAGCAGAATAGTCAGGACCCAAACTCGCACTCTGATTCGGGATGCTGGGGTCACAGGTAGCAGCCTGGCCGACTGAGCCACATTTACTTACTTACTTATTGATTGATTGATTGATTGAGACAGAAAGCCAGCGAGCCAGCAGGGGGAGGTAGAGGAAGTGTTCCCATCCACTTAACTTCCCAAATGCTCCCGAAGGCCAGGAGCTGGGAGGAACTCAATCAGGGGACCCAGCTACTTCAGCCATTTTCACTGCTGCCCATGGTCTACATGAGAAGGAAGCCGGAGTTGGGAGCGAAGGCAAGCTTTAAACCCAGGCGCTCCGATACTGGGTGCAGGTAGCTTAACTGCCAGCCAAATGCTCACCCCTTAAATGAAGTCTTACATGTTAAAATAGCCTTTAATACCACCTAGTAGCAAAACTGTGTTTATTCCTGGTCTCAAATAGTCTGCTGAAACGAACAACTAAACAACTGAAATTAGCATTACAAAGTACATAAAAAAATACACCTGACAGTTTTGGGCTCATAGCACTTTTATGTTAAATTCATACATACTGCTTACCTACTTCATAATGAACTTGACAGTGCACTGGTTGTGGTCTGAGAAGGCATCTGCCATCAGTGCGCAGAACGCCCAAGCATCCTCGTGAGGTAGAATTAAATGTAAAACATCTGCTTAGAACCTAATCCCTAGCCATTGTATCATTTATTTTTCAGTAATGCACACAGAATTGCGATGTACAATTGTTTCATGTTTTTTAAAAAAGATTTTTATTTACTTATTTGACAGAGTTACAGAGAGAGAGAGAGAGGTCTTCCCTCCGCTGGTCCACTCCCCAAATGGCTGCAACGGCCGGAACTATGCCAACCCGAAGCCAGGAGCCAGGTGCCTCCTCCCGGTCTCCCACACGGGTGCAAGGGCCCAAGCACCTGAGCCATCCTCCACTGCCTTCCCAGGCCACAGCAGAGAGCTGGACCATAAGAGGAGCAACCGGGACTAGAACCAGTGCCCATATGGGATGCCAGCACCACAGGTGGAAGATTAGCCTATTGGGCTACAGCACCGGCCCCCTAAGTTTCATGTTTTTAAAAACCATTACCTGAAATCCACTGTGCTGATATATGTAACACGGTCACAAGAGTGAGCACGTGAGGATTTTCTTGTGCAAACAAGCATGGCTACTGGGGTTGATGGCCTGCTTGGTGAGGGCTCCTGCTGGCGGCAGCACCAGAAGTGGGATGGCACTGGGTCTCCTGAGCATAGGGCACCTCCCCTTGTGGAAACCCAGGCTCCCCTCTGCCCCTAGGGCCCTCCTGTCTTCTGCATGCAGCCTGGAGGAGGAAATAACCAAACCACAAGTGCATATTAGCAGGTTCGGGCCACGTACGGCTCATTCTACATTCTCTACGTGAGAACTGGGTGGGCGCCACACCAGGTGCCAGGGTGAGAGACTGGGAAACAGTATCCTATTGGGCAACTTTTCTCAGTGACAATTCTGCACACACCTTTTTTTGGAGGGGGAGCAGCCAGCTCTCTACATTGTCACTGATGTTTTGGCATCACTGAAACATTTTTGTGTCTATTCTTGTCTCATTGTACTTGGTTCACATACAAAACCCTCTCCTGTATTCAAGTCTGGCCTGGTGTTTAGCCTGGGAGTTGAGACGCTGCGTAAGATGGCTGCATCTCACACTGGAGTGCCTGGGGTCCAGTCCAGGCTCCCCTCTGATTCCAGCTTCCTGCTAATGTGCACACTGGGAGGCAGTGGGTGATGGCTCAAGTGGTTGGGACTCTGCCACTCTGCCACCCTTGGGGGAGACCCGGGTTGTGTTCCTGGCACCCAGCTTCAGGCATGTCACGTGGAGAGTGAACCAGCAAATGGAGCATCTGTCTTTGTGTCTCTAGCTCTGTGCTTTTCAAATAAATAAATAAATATTTTTTTAGAGAATTAAGACAACCAATTCAATGTAGAAGTTATGCATTTGCCAAGGAGTAACAAAATCCTTTTCCTTCTTAATGTGCAAACAGAGAAACTTCTACCAGTTTGAATGGGAGCCCTAAGCTTTGCAGTCCACCCTCACTGATGTTGACAGGACAGACAGCGAGTTCAGGGTCACTGAGGAGTCCCTGTCATGCTAGAGTTTGTCCTTGGGATTACCCACATCTTTCACCTCCCTCGGAAAGTAGTTTTCCTACCAAAGATTTTTAAAGCAGAAAAAAATGGCTCTATTGTCTCAAGACCAGTAAGTATAATAAAACACAGTTACTTCGATACACTGGAATTAGCACAAATGAATATGTTATAATGTCTGAATACTTCCAAATCTAGCATTATCTGAAGTTTTACTATAAGAGCATTCAAGAATAGTTTATTTCAAAATAGCTTACAGGACAGGGTATCTTTTATTAAATTTTTACATAAAAAGAAAAAAGTACACAGGGCACTAATTATAAATAACACCACAATTAATCAGGCATCATCCCTCCATAAAGAATAGGCAAGCAACGCATCATTTTAGTAGCATTTTTTCCTGGTCTTTTACTTTTTGTATCCTCTTTTCTTGATTTCTGATCATTGAAGACATTGCTGAAAATATTGATAAAACACAATTAGAATAGTGACACTACACAGGCTGTAGATTCTAAAATGTGCTTCTTAAAAAACTGGCTTGCTAGTAGAATAGGTAAGATACATTCTAAACTCAGGGAGTCCAAATCCAGTGTAGCGTGTTTTTGCAAAGGTTAGTGTTATTGAACAGATCTGAGGATAAATCTACTCTTTTGTTTTAAATGAGCATGATAATTATGATAGGATACATACTTATTGTAAATAATCCAAACACCCAGAAGGGGACAAAGAGAGATGAAGGTCAGTTTGTGTATCTACTCCCTACCTGTTGGAGCCCTCCCCTCTGAGGTCCTCCCTGTAACAAGTGTGGGCCGGTGCTGTGGCGCAGCGGGTTAAAGCCCTGGCCTGAGGCGCTGGCATCCCATATGGGCACCAGTTTGAGTCCTGGCTGCTCCTCTTCCAATCCAGCTCTCTGCTATGGCCTGGGAAAGCAGTGGAAGATGGCCCAAGTCCTTGGGCCCTGCACCCACGTGGGAGACTTGGAAGAAGCTCCTGGCTCCTGGCTTCGGATCGGCCCAGCTCCGGCCATTGCAGCCATCTGGGAGTGAACCATCAGATGGAAGACCTCTCTCTCTGTCTCTACCTCTCTCTGTAACTCTGTCTTTCAAATAAATAAAATAAATCTAATAAAAGAAAAGTGTGGTGCATGTGAGAGGACTTGAAGAAGCTCATGGAAAATGGAATTAAGATATGTTTTTTCTGGTGGAAATGATTTTTGAAGCTCATGCATACAAGGAGTATTCAAAAAGTTATGGAAGGGGTGGGCATTTGGTACAAGGGTAAGACACTGACTGTATCCTATATGGCAGTGCCTGGGTTTGAGTCACAGTTCAGCTCCCAATGTCCAGTTCCCGCTCAAGTAGAGAGTCCCTGCAACCCATGTGGAAGACCCGAATGGAGTTCCAGACTCCTGGCTTTGTGCTGACTCAGCCCTGGCTATTGAGGGCATTTGTAGAGTGATCCAGCAGATGGAAGATCTCTGTCTGTCTATCACTCTTTCTACCTTTCAAATAACTAAAAATGTTAAAAATGGGTATTATGAAAAAGCTCCACATGGATTTCAATATTTGTATCTTTTAATTCATTTCCACAAACTGTGAAGTCCCACTGTATATGCACACACATACATTATTCTTATACAAAAGGAAACATGCATACCTTGCATTTTGCACCTAACAAAATTCCAGCATCTTTCCAGTTAGCTCATGTTTTGTTATTACTGCACATTATTTCATTAAACAGATGGAGCAAAATATTAGCAAAAAAGTTGCTTTCTTATTTTTCTTTATGTTGGGAGCTATAGGTCAATACTTTTGTACAGACATGTGTGTGTGTGCATCATTTCTTTTAGAACAAATTGCTGAAAGTGAGATTCTTGGGTAAAGATTATATGCACTTCAAATTTTGATAAATGCTTCCAAAATTCTCTCCAAAAATATTTGTTTCATAATTTCTAAGAGACAGCCCATCCAAGCATCACATCTGATAAAAGTCTGTTTTTAAACAAAAACAGTACGTCTTCCATTTAGATTATTACCTGATGGCAGATAAACTCAGAAATACAAGTGTGAATAAAAATAGGGTCAAAAAGTAATGCATCTCCCTTAAAAAAGATTCATGATAAACTTAAAAACATTTTTTTCCTGATGCTTCTATACATAGGAATCTGAGGTTACCCCAAGGGATCTGGAATTTTCTTTACCATCAATATGATACAACCTTGGTATACTCAGACATGTGCATTTTGGAGTCAGCAATTGCAAGATCAAGTCTCAGGTCTACTGAAACTGTAGGGGCTGGTGTTGTGGCACAGCGGGTTGGGCTGCAGCCTATGATGCCGGCTCCACTTCCCATCCAGCTCCCTGCTAATGGCCTGGGAAAGTAGCAGCAGATGGCCCAGGTGCTTTGGTCCCTGCATCCATGTGGGAGACCCAGATGAAGCTCCTGGCTTAGGACCGACCCCGGCTCTGTGTCATATGGGGAGTAAACCGGCAGATGGAAGATCTGTCCTCTCTCTCCCTTTCTGTAACTCTTTCAAAAAAATAAATCTCAGAAAACAAGCAAACAAAAAGCAATAAATTGCGCAGAACTACCATAAACAAAGAAAGAAACTCACTGAGTGGCTTAGCAATAAGTGACTGACTGGGCCTCATCTTCAGCTTCCTCTTTTCCAAAGAATACCCACTGCCCAGGGCCGGGCTCACAGCAGGAAAAGGTTATGTGAGGCCCTGGCACGAGAGCTGGAACTGCTCAAGAAAGGCTAATAGCGTGGCAGAGGAAATTAAATTTATTTCATAGATTTGCTTTTAGAAAAAGTCCTATTTTCCTTTAGCACTTATATTCCCTGGGGAGGGAAATACGGAATAACAGATGCGCTCCAAAATTACTTTCTGACAAAGCCTCCCGGATTCATGAAGTTGTCACAAAAGCAGGACACCAACAGCGCCCCAGCTGTACGGTGCGGAGAACACAGGAGCCGCCGTCACCTGTACGCTGTGATAGTTCTCATTCAGACAACCACACTGTTTTTGGAAGCGGCTTGTCTTTTTAGTTGGTGATTTACCATGTGGCGAAGTCACTTCCAGCGCTAAGCTAATTGAAACCCTGGAAGCTAGATACCAGCTGGATACCGTTATTGTGTCTTCTGGCTATGGACAGTGATCAGACCCTGGTCACCATCAGACTCGTACAAATCCTGTCCACAGAACTCACAGGAACAAGAGAATGTGTGGCAAGCCTCAGGTGTAAAACCCCTCACGACACTCGTCCTGCTGGCGGCTGGGGAGCACACTGTCACCGGTTAGTGAAGAGGAGAGCAGGGCTAAGGTGACCCGCTCCAAGTCCCAGTTAACCCAGAGCTCAGTCATGGTTAGGACCCTCACATTTTGCCTAAGGGTTCTGATTTGCTAATGCAATCCCCAAGAAGAAAATTCTTAAAAATAAGGAAGACCTCTCCAGACATGTGCACCATACCTTGGTTCTTGAGCTGTAAGTCTTCTACCAGGGTCTGCAAGCTTTCCAGTCTGTTCTGCAGCTTCCTGCACGTTTTCCCTGTTGTTTCCAGTGGCGGAGACTGTGAATCTATTAGAAAATTGCTTAGATGTGATATTAAAAGTGGATCCAATATTTATTTAGAAATCTTCCAATTATACTTCAAACATTTTCCTTTAAATAAAGGAAAATTTAAAGGACTATTAATAATGGAAATTCCATTATTCATGTCAGAAAAAATATAATATTTACATCAATAAATATGTATTAAGACTTGGTGTGTGTGTACATAATAGCTGTGCTATTTAAGTAAGACCCACTTAAGTTAGACAGTATCAGTGAGAGTTTGCAGTTAAGGACAGCATGCAAAATATTAATTCTGGCTATGAGATTAAGAAAACAGTCAGTCCCATCGCTGGTATCAGGTCATTCTTACCTTTGACAGAATCGGGGGAATGAATAGCTTTGGTGGGTCTGTATTGCGATGTGGAACCCACTGATTCTTCAGCCGAACTAGTTAGGAGTGAGTGTACTGGGGACTTCTTTGGAGAAGAATTGAATGAACGAGAAGCTGAATTTTTCACAGATGGACTTACTAAAATTTTGCAAAAACAAATGCAAACACAATTACTTAAAATATTAAATATTAAGTATAGTATAATTATATAATTTATTCATTAATATTAGTATAAGCAATTTAATTACATATTAAATTACTTTAAAGTCTGTGGCCAGTGTTGTGGTGTGGCGGGTAGAGCAGCTGCCTGCAACGCTGGCAGCCCATGTGGGTACTGGTTCCTGTCCCAGCTGCTCCACTTCTGATCCAGCTCCTGCTAATGGCCTGAGAAAAGCAGCTGAAGATGGCCCAAGTATTTGAGCCCCTACAACCCACATGGAAGAACCAGATGAAGTTCTTGGCTCCTGGCTTCAGCCTGGCTCAGCCCTGGCTGCTGCAGCCATCTGGGGAGTGAACCAGCGAAGGGAAGACCTCTCTTTCTCTGTCTCTCCTTCTTTCTCTCACTCTTTCAAATGAATACATCTTGAAAAACAAAAAGTTACTTTAAAATAGCACACCACACCTCTCAAAAAGTCACGCTTTTATGAGAAAACGTTCCCAATGGTGGAGCAAGAGGAGAGGGATATTCCAGCAAATACTCAAGGTTTTATTTAGGTTAGAACGGAACAGGCCACACCATAAAGAGGGCTGTGCTTTAGGAATAAGCGACCAGGAACGAGACTTGCTGCGGGGAACCCCGAGGTCTACCTTCAGATCAGCTTCGTTCCTGATCTGAATACACTGATGTGAGGTTGCTGATTCCTTAGCTGTCTACCAAATGCAAGCATAAATGTTGTCTAGAGGAAGGTAATCGCATTCCAAACACCAAATTATCTGCCAAATTTTTCATATACAGTGCTTGCAATAAAAAATAACCAGGTATATGAGGAGACAAGATAACATGTTAAAAAATTAAAAGAAAAAATAGATAACAGATACAGATCCACAGGACTGTGAGGCACAGACTTCCATAATCTAAGCAGCATTACCCCAAACCCCAGATGTGTTCTTCTTAAATAAAGAAAATCATCCTTGGACATATCAGAAAGAACTGAGAAGGCAAAAAAAGACAAAAACAATAAAAACAATGCTACTGTCACAGACGGGAGAGAAAGGCATATTACAGTTAAATGAGCTACCATTAAACATCAGGCTGACTTCTTAGTAGAAACAATGGAAGTCAACGAACAATGTACTGATATATTAAAAGGGAAGGAAAGATCTCAACAAAGACATTTTCCAAAAATAAGGATGAAATAGTTTCAGAAAACCAGAGAATCTATCACCAGAAATCTTACATTAAAGAAAACATTAAAGGCATAAGAAAAATGATAGTAGAAAGTAAAGTGTACATGTAATAAGGATATCCAAATGAGTATCAATTGTAAAAATAATACAAATAATCCATTGTGGTGTTTATATTTGTTCTTATTATTAAAATACAGGACAGCAATTTCTGAAAGCTGTTGGGACAGCGAGGGGAGTTAACATGCTTAAAATGCTCACGGTGTTTGAGAAGAGAAAAGCACTTACTGCCATTAATCCAGCAAGGCAGGGATACATGCTATGTTATCCTGAGTACTCATTAAGACAGTAATCGAACAAGGGGGCTTCAAGAAGTCCACAGAAAATGGAATTAAAATATCAATTTTGAAATCTATGTTTGTTCACAACACACATTTTCATGGACTTTTAGAAGGTCCCTTGTATAACTGAAGTAAGCCTGAAGGCACTGTTTATACAAATGCCCTTTCTTTCAACATACTCATTCCCAAAAGACTTCTCAAGTCCAAAGTTATTAAAAATTAAGCATTCCGGCCGGCGCCGTGGCTCAACAGGCTAATCCTCCGCCTTGCGGCGCCGGCACACCAGGTTCTAGTCCCGGTCGGGGCACCGATCCTGTCCCGGTTGCCCCTCTTCCAGGCCAGCTCTCTGCTGTGGCTAGGGAGTGCAGTGGAGGATGGCCCAAGTCCTTGGGTCCTGCACCCCATGGGAGACCAGGAGAAGCACCTGGCTCCTGCCTTTGGAACAGCGCGGTGCGCCGGCCGCAGCGCGCTACTGCGGCGGCCATTGGAGGGTGAACCAACGGCAAAAGGAAGACCTTTCTCTCTGTCTCTCTCTCTCACTGTCCACTCTGCCTGTCAAAAAAAAAAAAAAAAATTAAGCATTCCCATGTATTTTAAGAACATTATGTTTTGACTCTAGGTCGATACTGATACTTTCCTGTAAAAGAAGAAAAAATTTGGAAGCTTATTTTCCTCTCACCTTTGTTCACCTTATGTCTCTGTTTTCCCCACTTCTATGACTACTGTCTGAACTTATGTTTTTGTTGAATAACCATTATTTTCACAGTTTCATTTTATCCCATTTATTTTGTTCTCTTCCATAAGAAGACCAATTACGTGTCTGTTGGTTTGCCTTTTCATTCCAAATCTGACAGTCTCTGTAATTACTTTTTGTCTTTCCTACTTTTAAAGATTACTTTTGTGTAATTTTCTCTATGTCTATAATTTCTGTCACTCATTTCTGTTTATGTTTAGGTCTTTTCTCTATAGTGTTTTTATTTTTCTTTTCCATGTCTAGTGTGAGTTATGTCAATTCCCTTTTCAACACAGTCTCTCTTTCACAGTTCATTTTTATGGGCATCATCTTGTCTAAAGTTTTTTAGAATTACATGGAGAACCTGTTGTCTCAATTCTTCTCCACTTCCTTTGGTTCACTCAATAAATATTTTTTAGCTTCCTGCTATGTGTCAGGAAAGTTCTGAGTACTGGGGTATATCAGGGAATAGTTAAGGATACCCGTCCTTGTACAGCTTTGTTCCAGGCAGAGGGCAACACCCAGTGAGCAAGGTGAATTCCCTGTTACGCCATATGTTAGAAGGTGGTAAGTGTCTCAGCGGAAAGAAGGCCATCAAAGGCCATCATTCTCTGAAGGGAGGAGAGAACATGCACTTTGCTTATGGCTGTGTCCAAATACTGATGGAATCTAGGGTCACAAAAGGCTTCGCTAGCCTTGGTAGCCCATGGCAAGAGCCTCATGCGATCACTGACATCATAAATAAAAGTGTCAGTTGTTAAAGGAACAACAGAAGCACTGCGCACCTACTCCCCATGTAGGACCTCCATCCTTTGTGAGCTGTACTACGAGAATCAACTGCAAATCTTGTTCTCAAAACTGTACTCTAAATGTTGTGTGTGTGTGTGTGAGGGGTGCAAACTGTTGAAATCTGTGCTTAACATGGAGTTGGTCCTCTGTATATAAAATCAAACTAAAAATGAACCATAATGAAGAAGATGAGAGAGGGAGAGGGAGGTGGGATGGGGAGTCAGGGTGAGAGGGTGTGTATGGGGGAAAGAACCAGTATATTCCTAAAGTTGTATCTATGAAAAATGCATTCACTAAATAAAAACTAAAAAAAGATGGTAAGTGTAACATTAAAAAGGGAAAAGGTAAGGGGGCTGAAGGAGTGGGAAGGCTGCAGACTGAGGAAGATGCAGAGAGCTCAGTCCTCACGGGAAAGTGCCATCCCAGCGGAGCTGTGAGGAGGGTGGGGTTAGCACGTGGGGCAGCAATGTGGGAAAAGGGCCCTCATGGGGAGCCACCTGGCGTGTTCCAGGAGCTCAGAGGTGGATGCAGGAGAAGGCATGAAGGAAATGAGACTGGACACTTAATGGGGGACTTATCTGCCACTGTGATGACTTTGGCTTTACCCTCGAGGAAATGAGGAGCCGCTGGTGGGGTTTTAAGCAGGGCCCCATCCTGTGCTTCCATTGAAAACTCACCTGTGGAAGGGAATGTGAAGCAACTAGAGGGATCCTCCAGTCTCCTGCGTGTAGCGTGACTGGCTCTCTGGAAACATAAGAATGGTCACACGAGCATTCCATTTCAAACACACCACTAAGGTTTATGGACACAAGAAGCTAATTCAGGCAAACGTGAAGGTTAAAATGCAAAACTCTGGGTCTGGTATTGTGGCATAGCAGCTTAAGCTGCCCGCCTGTATTATCCCATATGGGTGCTGGTTCAAGTCCTGGCTGCTCCATTTCCAATCCAGCTAATTGCTAATGTGCCTGGGAAAGCAGCAGAATAAGGCCCAAGTACTTTGAACCCCTGTACCCATGTGGGAGACCAGGAATAAACTCCTGGCTTCTGGCTTCGGACGGCTTGGCTTCAGATTGGCTTAGCTCTGGCCGTTGCAGCCATCTGGAGAGTGAACCAGCAGATGGGAGACCTCTCTCTCTCTCTGACATAATTAAAAAAAAAAAAAATAAAGCAAACTTGGGGCTGGTGTTGTTGTGTAGTGGGTAAAGCCACTGCCTGCAGTGCTGGCATCTCATATGGGTACTGGTTTGTGTCCCAGCTACTCCACTTCCCATCCAGCTCTCTGCTATGGCCTGGGAAAGCAGTGGAAGATGACCCAAGTCCTTGGGCCCCTGCACCCACGTAGGAAGAAGCTCCTGGCTTAGGATCAGTGCAGTTCCAGACACTGTGGCCATCTGGGGAGTGAACCAGTGAATGCAAGACTTCTCTCTCTTTCTCTGCCTCTCTGTAACTCTGCCTTTCAAATAAAATAAATAAAACTTTAAAAAAAAAAAGACTTCAGATAAAATTAAAAAAAAAAAAAAAAAAGCAAACTCAAGAAGGCAATCACAACCCTGAATTGCAGAAGTTCTAAAAATAACCTAAGAGGGGCCGGCGCCGTGGCTCAATAGGCTAATCCTCCGCCTAGTGGCGCCGGCACACCGGGTTCTAGTCCCGGTCGGGGCACCGATCCTGTCCTGGTTGCCCCTCTTCCAGGCCAGCTCTCTGCTGTGGCCAGGGAGTGCAGTGGAGGATGGCCCAAGTCCTTGGGTCCTGCACCCCATGGGAGACCAGGAGAAGCACCTGGCTCCTGCCATCGGCTCAGTGCGGTGCGCTGGCCGCAGCGCGCTACCGCGGCGGCCAATGGAGGGTGAACCAACGGCAAAAGGAAGACCTTTCTCTCTGTCTCTCTCTCACTGTCCACTCTGCCTGTCAAAAAAAATAAATAAATAAAATAACCTAAGAGGGAGATTCAAAGTCGCATTATCTTTTTGTATTTGGTACCCATGAACATTTTGCAGAATTAAAATATAATAATATACAATATATAAGCATGGTTAGAAGATTCATTTTTGTGTAATAGTAACCATCACACTGAAGTCGCTTTTCTCATGGATTCTAAGAGATGCAATCTTAATGACCGATTTAAGACGCAGGAACTGGGACAGACCCAGCAGAAAGCCTCTCAGCGTTGGCAGCAGCTGTTCACACACACGCAGGCCTTAGCAGATCAGTGAGTCAGTGGAAATTCAGCACACAGGTTCCTGCCGCTGCGTGTGGACTGTGGGCTATCATGGCAACTTCTCAAGATGCCTCCCTTCTAGAGTGTCTGTGAGTGCAAAACTATTTCCATTATAATACTAAAATGCTATCTGCTTCTTAACACTTAGCCTCATGGTGTACAGTGCATTCCCCCAGAGCATGTGAGAGCATATATGACAACAGCTGCAATTCATACACAGACAGGAGAAACAGCTGTGTTTTATTAAGCCAGTCGTTAGGCTGAAAACAAGGTCTTCTCAATGATTCTCTTGGAGAATACAGGGTTTTTTTTAAAGATTTATTTCATTTATTTGAAAGGCAGACTGATAGAGACAGAAGGAGAGACAAAGAGAAAAAGATCCTCTATCGCTGGGTTCACTCCCCAAACAGTTGGGGCTGGGCCGGGTTGAAGCCAGGCGGCTGGAACTCTACCCAGGTCTCCCCCATGGATGGCAGGGGCCCAATAACTTGGGCTACCTCCACTGCTTTCCCAGGTGCATTAGCAGGGAGTTGAATGGGAAGTGCAGCAGCTGGGACTTGAGCCCACAGCACTCCAATATGGGATGCTGGCGCTGTTGGTAGGATCTTAATCCACTAAACCACAATGCAAATCCTGGAGGATACAGTAAGATAAACTGCCCTGGGGAACCTCACTGCTGAAGGGAGCAGAGCTTTCTAGCCATGAAGAGACTCTACAGCAGAGTTTCCCTTAGGGCAATAGTTCCTCTCTGCCCACTGCCCTGGACTGGTTTTCTCCAGGGTAGCTCTGTGTATGCAGTAGTGGTTACAAGCATGAGCTCAGGAGCCAGCCAGACTTGAGTTCAAGTCTGAGCTCCACTGTTAACAAACGTATGGTGGTGACAAGTTGCTTACATATGCAGAGTCTTCGTTTCCAACCCAGATAGGAGAAGACAATGCCTATTTCATACATTTCACTAGATAAAACTAACTGCAGGGGCTGGGGTTGTGGCATAGCACATAAAGCTGCCACCTGCAATACCGGCATCCATATGGGCACCGATTCCTGTCCCTGCTGCTCCACTTCACTCCAGCTCCCTGCTAATGTGCTAAAGCAGCAGAGATGGCCCAAATGCTTGTGCCCCTGCACCCATGTGGGAGACCCGGAAGAGGCTCCTGGCTTAGCTGTTGCAGCCATTTGAGGAGTGAACCAGTAGATGGAAGATGTCTTTCTGTTTCTCCCTCTTTGTAATTCTGCCTTTCAGATAAATACATCTTTAAAAAAAAAAAAAAAAGACTAGCTGTGTTAAGTCTAAAATAAGAATTTAAAAATATGTGGTAGGGTCAGGCAATCGGATCAGTGGTTAAGACACCTGCATCTCATATCAGAGTGCCTGGATTCAACACCTGGCTCTGGTTCCAGTCTCCAGCAGACCCTGGGAGGCAGCCATGACAACTCAAGTAGTTAGGTTCCTGCCACCTATGGGGAGACCTGGATGGAGTTTCTATCTCCCAGCTTTGCCCCAGTCTCCTCCAGTACCAAGGCCGTTGCAGGCATTGCAGGAGTGAACCAAGGATGGCACTCTCTCTCTATGTCTCTCAAATAAATAAACAAATTTAAAATATAGGCCACCCCACCGTATACTTCTAAAAAAATGTAGTAGATAGCTGTGGTTATTATTAATATGTACAATGTAGTTACACATGCAAATGAGAAGGAAATCAAATCATTTCTTTCAGGCTAAGAGAAAGATATTTTTGGAAAGATACAGATTCACTATATTTTGATCAAGGAGCAGAGACAGTAAGAAAATATTTACAACACTGTCTTCACCCATTCAACAAAGACTTATTTACTGAATGGTTATTAGGTTGCAGGCATTATACTGGGTGGGGAAGACACAGCAATGAGTAAGCCCCTGCCCAACTGGAGTTTAAATAGTAGAAATGATGTTCATATTCTTAAGATATAGAAAGACTTGCACATCTCTATTCATACATGGTGAAAATGGAAAAGAAAACAACAGGGTTTACTCCAGGCAGGCAGTCAATGAACTGACCCTACAATTCTGAGCAACTTGAAGGCAGAACCCTCACCTATCTTGGTTACTGTGGTACTGTGGCACACTATGGGTAGTTACTGATCTTTTAATTAACTAATGACCAACAGAAGGGCCAGTGGTAGAATTTCTTACCTGCTAAGAGTTTCACTTGATTTGCTGCCTTCAGTGGAGTCCCTTAATGAGTTGTTGCTTCTGTTGGTAGAGGGATGGGAGAAATTAAAGTCTATATAATGTTACTTACTCATCAGTTTAATGAACGTTTGTGAGACCACCGATTACAGTGAAATGACCATATCTGATCATCTGATAGCTAGATCCAAAGCATTAATGACAAAAAAAAAAAACCCAAAACTTTCCTCTGAACATTACTTTTATTTATCAAAAGTGTTTCAGAAAAATTCATTTAAGGGACACACACACAGGGAGAGAGAGGGAGAGAGAGAGAGAGAGAGAGGAAGAGAGAGGAACTCCCAGCCACTGGTGTACCACCCAAATGTCTGGAGGTGACAGTATGGAGAAAAGCTTGAAGACTCAAAGAAGCGGGCTCTGGGAGTCAGGACTGGTCTGGTCTGGTTACAGCACAATACGCGTAGAGCAGACTGGGGCCAAGTCGGATTCCTGAGCGGCGCTGAGGAGCTGCGCACTGACGGCAGCCCAGCAGCAGTAGGGAGGAGCTGCTGGCCCTGCAAGCAGCAGCTTGAGTCTCAAAGGCACAGCACGGTAACGTCAGCCTCTGTCCTCCTTGGCTAATGTCACTTCTTGGAAGGTGTCTTCACTTAGGGTCCTATTTGCCATTATGGACTTCATTGCTTTATGGTGTTTTTTAAACTTCACTGAAAAATTCAGCGCTTCATTATCAGTGAAACAGGACTGCTTTCTGTGACGTTCTTACAGTCCTGTATGGAGCGTGCTAGGGTCGCCTTCTGCACCATTGCACATAAGTCACTGTAAATGGGAGGGCACTTCAGAATGTTCATGGAAAATGGAACTAAAACATAAGTGTACTTTGGTGAAACAATTTTTTGAAATGCATGTACTTTTTTCATACTAGGCATTTCCAGGACGGTTTGAAGACCCCATGCATATATAAATGAAGAAAATGTCTCCCAGTTTTGGTACAGCATAGCATATAAAGTTTCATGTGGGTAAACAACAGCAAAATTCAAAATGAGTCAACCCCCCCCAAAGTATATCACTTTGATTTCTGAAAGTAAATCACTTTAGTTCACATCACTGAAATCATTGAAATCCTTTTTAGAGTCACATTGTTGAATGTAAACAGCTTTTCTTCCGTAAACCCAATGTGTCCATCAAGTCCCATGAAAACTATCCAGACATACTTTCCAAAACATATAACATTTTTTTACCAAAATAAGCGGAACAGCTTATTTAAAATCAATTGTTTCAATGTATTACAAAACAACATACTAATCTGAACAATTTTAACCAATTATAGCCATCATACATACAGAATTCTTTAACAATTAATTAGTCAGAATCTCACATTCTTCTTACCTATGGCATATGTCTATTCTCAGGCTTGATTCAGTCACACAATCTCTTCCTCTACCACCTTCTCTGTAAAGACAAATGTAACTCTCAGTGAATTATATGAGGAACAACTTCCAGATTCTGTATATTTTTAGAATACTCACTGATTACAGGTATTTAATTTTTCTTTAAGCCACATTGTAAATTTGACCTGCAAACAGGGCTACTCCTGGAATTCATCATCTCAAAAATTCTTTCCTTCCGTGCACTCTTAAAAGCTTTCTGGGCTTTAGCGACAAGGTCATTTGTGGGATCATAGCAAATTAACATAAGATCGCAAAAAGCAGGAGCCAAATATATCCATATTCGATATAGTCTAATTTAGCTTAAGCCATCATTAGTGGTGGAGTGATGCAAATGTCATCAGAAAGCCATGGAAATCCTGTGGTATGAGCAGTGCTTGGAGCCAGGGGCTCTAATTTTTACTTCTAGCTTGGCCTCTTCGCTTTATATAAGGCAAGTCACTCTATGCTTAAATTTACTCAAGTGAGCTTAATAATACTGACCTTGCTTAGATGTCATATGACAGTTGTAAAAAGCCAAAGTGCTCTTGCAAATGAAAAATTTTTTAATGAATTGAGCAAGGGGACACTTCTGACAATGTGTTATTCCAATAATGCAATGATACTAGGTAACTGGGCCATCACTAATATTTTACTATTTTATTTATTTATTATTAATAAGAATTAGATAAATCCAGCTTATGTTTTTGTATCTCTAGATAATATATACTAAATATACATCTTAAAGAACTGGAGATTGATTGCATAGTGGTATTATAACAGATAGTACTGCTTTTAGATATTTGTCAAATAACCAGAAAAGGAATGTTACAACAATGGGTTATTATATTACTAAAACATATATATATACACATATATAATATATACACATACATATATATGAAATATATATATACACCATATTAAAATGGCAACACACAAATTCAAAAACACTATTTGAAGAGAATATGAGAATATACAACTACATACAAGCCAGGCTGGTAAACTGGCTCAAATGTGTTTGGAGCTGACTGGAGGGCCTTTCCTATAAGCGTATACCTGGAGTGTCAAGCTGTTTTCAAGGTCCTAGTTTTAGCTCCACCATTGACCTGCGTGTTTTTCTCATTTGTAAGATGGCATAAATGAACCCTGCTTGCCTTGTCTCAAGTGGTTATTGTGACATTCAAGTAAGCTTATGAATGTGAATCTGCTGGGAATTATAAATTACTATACAAATAATTTATATATATTTGTATATATATATATAATTTTATATATATTACCCAAATAACTTTGGGTAATGCCTTGTACTGACTACTTTCTGCATAGAGCAACTATTTTCTGTGATGTCAAGTTGTTTTGCTTTTGCTTAACTCCTCCACTTCCATATGGCTTTCCCTGCTAATTCCAGACATTCTTCAAAGGTATTTGAACCTCACCCTCCCATTGAGTAACATGTGGACAACTTATTGGCGAGCCACTCATGAGAGGGGCCTTCCCTCTGAGAGCCACAGTCTTACACAGCCACGCCCAGGGGGCCTAGAGACGGTGTTCTCGCATCATCCTCGGTCTTGCTCAGAGGCACAGGCGGGCTCCTCATTGATCACACTTCTCAGCTCTTGGAGCAGCTGCTTCAGGTCCCTTGTAGGGTCTTCTTTCAGCGCATTGGCTTTCATAGAATGCTGAGTGAAAAAAACATATAATAAAGACTTATTCTTTCAGATTTGTATGCTGTTTTCTGTCACAAAATTAACTCATCTGTGAAAGAGAAATGATGGAGGAGCAAGCAGAAGACAATAACTATCACCTAAAATCTTATTACACAGTGATAATCAAAAACAACCAATCAACAACCAACAGAGTATCACAGTAGGCATTCAGTATTTGGGAAAAAAAAATCCCAGGATGTTCCAAAAAGTGAAACTTGAATTTTCTGTGTGTGGGGCACTATGCTGGAGCCACATGAATGACGTGGAGTGGGCACAGCCTGCTGTGGCCTCCGCCATCTCACAGGGCCTCTGTCTCCAGCACTCACCAAGCACTGTTCGCCGGGGTCTTGTTCATGCACCGTGTAGTTGGGTCTCCAGTGCTTGCATCTGAACTGAACATGTTTAGACTTTTTTTGCTTATCATTATTCCTGAACCAATACTTTAACAACTATTTGCATAACATTTACACTGGAGTCGGTATTATAAGTCATCCAGAAATGACATAAAGTATATGGGAAGATGGGCATAGTTTACTTGCAAATATACAAGGGCCTTGAGCATTCATAGGTTTTGGTACCTGAACAAAATACTGGAACAGCCGGCACAGTGGCTCAACAGGCTAATCCTCCGCCTTGCGGCGCCGGCACCCCAGGTTCTAGTCCCGGTCGGGGCGCCGGATTCTGTCCCGGTTGCCCCCCTTCCAGACCAGCTCTAGCTATGGCCCGGGAGTGCAGTGGAAGATGGCCCAAGTGCTTGGGCCCTGCACCCCATGGGAGACCAGGAGAAGCACCTGGCTCCTGCCTTCGGATCGGCGCGGTGCGCTGGCTGCAGTGCGCTGGCCGCGGCGGCCATTGGAGTGTGAACCAACGGCAAAGGAAGACCTTTCTTTCTGTCTCTCTCTCTCACTGTCCACTCTGCCTGTCAAAAATAAAAAATAAATACTGGAACAAATCCCCTCAGAATACTGAGGGACAACAATCTAATACACACAAACACACATACAGAATGAATATTTATACCTCTGACAGTACTTCCAAAAGTTCGCAAAAATGGAATTAAAAGGTATATTTATTTTGGTGCAAAAATTTTGAAATCCATGTATAGCTTTTTCATAACATATATTTTCCATGAACTTTGGGAAAGCCCCTGTATACAGTGTTGAACTACACACACTTATTTTTAAACTCTTATTTTTTAATTTTAACAATGTATTGTGAACATCCTTACCTTTATTAAATTATTTTAATGTACGATAAATTAAACGTTTTCAGCTGCAATCAAGCAAGCACAATAGTTTCAATACTGTTCAGGGCTAAACTCATTTTATTTATTTATTTATATATTTTTTATTTTATTTTTATTTTTTGACAGGCAGAGTGGACAGTGAGAGAGAGAGAGAGACAGAGAGAAAGGTCTTCCTTTTTGCCGTTGGTTCACCCTCCAATGGCCGCCGCGGTAGGCGCGCTGCGGCCGGCGCACCGTGCTGATCCGATGGCAGGAGCCAGGTGCTTCTCCTGGTCTCCCATGGGGTGCAGGGCCCAAGCACTTGGGCCATCCTCCACTGCACTCCCTGGCCACAGCAGAGAGCTGGCCTAGAAGAGGGGCAACCGGGACAGGATCGGTGCCCCGACCGGGACTAGAACCTGGTGTGCCGGCGCCGGGAGGCGGAGGATTAGCCTAGTGAGCCGCGGCGCCGGCCCAGGGCTAAACTCATTTTATAAAGCCACAGGACTTCAGAAGGAACTCTTTGGAGATGAATTAATCTACCCCATCTTCCACTTTACTGATGAGGAAGGGAACATTCAATAATTTCCAGCTGTGTTAGTTGGTACTTGGGAATATGAGATTTTCAGATGGATATACAGTGCTAACCAACATATATTTATTATACGGTAAGTACAGATGTTCCCAATAGACCACCGGGAGGAGAAACCAAAGATTTGCCCTGGTGAGCAGGTGGATCTAGTATATGAGAGAACTATTCCAGCTGATGTGTGTGTTCCACTGTGGAGCCACACCTGCCACACAGATTGGTCACTGAGGGATGGACACTCCAAAATTCCAGTTCCTTGGACTCTTTCTTTCTTTCTCTCTCTCTCTCTCTCTCTCTTTCTTTCTTCTTCTTTTTTTTTTTTTTAGGATTTGAAGCCAGGAGCCAGGAGCTTCTTCTGGGTCTCCTGGATAGGTAGAGGAGCCCAAGGGTTTGGGCCATCTTCTACTGCTTTCCCAGGCCACAGTAGAGAGCTGGATTGGAAGTGGAGCAGCTGGGACTCGAACCCGTGTCCATATTGGGTTGCCGACACTGCAGGCAGCAGCTTTACCCGCTATGCCACAGCGTCAGCCCCTGTTCTTGCCTTTTCTAATAAAGCCAGGCCAACCACAGGCGGATGTTGGAGTCTAATCCTCACACCCTGCCTCCCCCCAGCCCCACTTCCTTTGATGAACCACACAGGATATTCAACTGAAGATAAGAGAGCAGACTTCAGAACAAAGAAAGTTATCCTGGATAAAAAGAGGCATTCCATGGAGGGGTCAATTCTATGCACCTAAAAACAGAGCATTAAAATATGAGAGGCAAAGACTGATAGGACTGCAAGAAGATGTGAATTAATCTACTATGATAGAGACTTTAAACATGATATTTGGCATTAATCTCTCTGAAGCCCCACTAAAATGACACTAAAGGAATTAAGAAGGATAAAGAGGAAAGGAGAAATAACATCAGATGAGCAATGATGACAGAATTTGGGGAGATGGAAACCAAATGGATAGTTTGCAACTGATTTAACCAAAGAAAGAAAGCTAAAACTTAAATCACATGCATCACAGCATTGCAAATGCCTCAGGAACTGGTGGCCTCATGCATTCCCCAAGGCCAGGGTAAGGAACAGGGCAGCAGAATGGGAGGACTAACTGAAGTCTGCCCCAGAAGCCGTCAGAATCCCAGCTGCCTTCCACATTGTCAGGTGAGCACTCATTTTTCCCTTTGGAAGGAGTCCAGAGGCTTAATCTCTGGGTAAGGTTGAACCAAAGGATTTTAGCTCCAAAGGGATATATGGCATCAGGAGTAAGGCTGGAACCGAAAATATGAATATGAAGTGGCACTGCTTTCTTGGAAGTTACTCCAGACTTTCTCTTGAGAGTTCTACCAGATGGACTTAAATCTACAATTCAGGGATAAGAGAGCTTTTGATAAACTGACAGGCACAAGGATAAAGATTTACAGAAACTTTTGCATCCCTCAATGAAAAAAGCAATACTTAGCCATCTACCAGTTGACAAACACTAACAATCTTACAGAGATAGGGCCCACTATCTAGTGTTCTAGAGCCCACTAATCTGGAACAAGAAAGGGCAGCCAAGGATCACCAAGAACTAAAGGAAGGAAAATCTCTAACTTAAAAGACAGACATCACAACAACAACAAAAAAATGAATCTGAAGTTTAATTCAGTTGACAGACGATATGGTCAAAAATCTAAAGTTGGCCAGCGCCGCGGCTCACTAAGCTAATCCTCCGCCTGCGGCGCCGGTACCCCAGGTTCTAGTCCTTGTTGGGGCACCAGATTCTGTCCCAGTTGCCCCTCTTCCAGGCCAGCTCTCTGCTGTGGCCCGGGAAGGCAGTAGAGGATGGCCCAAGTGCTTGGGCCCTGCACTCGCATGGGAGACCAGGAGGAAGCACCTGGCTCCTGGCTTCGGATCAGTGTAGTTCCAGCCATAGCGGCCATTTGGGGAGTGAACAACGGAAGGAAGACCTTTCTCTCTTTTTCTCTCTCTCTAACTCTGCCTGTCAAAAAAAAAATCTAAAGTTAATATCTCCCTTGGGGGACAACCTAAGACAGGCATAGCTGCGTACAGAGACCATATGGAAACGGGGGTCAACAATGGTATGGCCAAGAATCATGCCTCCCATTGTTCAAAAATAAACAAAAAGGAGGAAATGTGGTGGAATGAGAAGGCCATGCCAAGATGGCTGCTAGCAATGGAAGCTACCTGGCAACAGGCTGTGACTGGATGGCTTCGGAAACCACCTGACAATGGAGCCTGCCTGGCAACAGGCTGTGATTGGATGGCGTCGGAAACTGCCTGGCAACAGGCTGTGATTGGTTAGGGCATAGACCACCCCTTGACAAGATTGGCTGCCTTGGCTATTTAAGCTGCTGTACCAACTGAAATAAACAAGTCTGCTGGCTGCTTGCCTCTGGCCTGCTTGCCTCTTGCCTGCTTTCACCCCACTCCCAGGGTCTGTGTGGTGACTCTGCGCCTATTGCCCCCACCACGATCCTCCTCTCAGAACAAATCCACTGCAACAAATATCCTTAAACAGAAAAGAGAAAGTACTGTACCTGTGAAAGAACAGAAAGCTATATAAAGAGAAGACTCAAACACAAATGGGTTCTTGGAAATCAATATAGATAGATAGATATAGATAGATAGATATAGATATATACATTTAAAAAGACAGAAAAAAAATCCAATAGTGTTTATAAAACAGATTTGAGGACATTTATGAAAAGGCAGGAGTAGATGAAGAGATGGAAAATGGGAGTCAATGGCTGTTGCCATGGCTCACTAGGCTAAGCTTCTGCCTGTGGTGCCAGCACCCCGGGTTCTAGTCCAGTCAGGACGCTGAATTCTGTCCCAATTGCTCCTCTTCCAGTCCAGCTCTCTGCTGTGGCCTGGGAGTGCAGTGGAGGATGGCCCAGGTCCTTGGGCCCCTGCACCCGCATGGGAGACCAGGAGGAAGTACCTGGCTCCTGGCTTCGGATCAGCACAGCACACCGGCTGCAACGTGCTGACTGTAGTGGCCACTTGGGGGGTGAACCAATGGAAAAAGGAAGACCTTTCTCTTTGTCTCTCTCTCTCTCTCTCTCTCTCTCTCTCTCTCACTGTCTAACTCTGCCTGTCAAAAAAAAAAAAAAAAGAAAGAAAAGAAAGAAAGAAAAAGAAAAATGGGAGTCAAAATGAAAACAAACCGGAGAACCAGTCCCAGAGGTCTAAAGAACAACTAATAACTCTAGAGAAAGAGAACTGAGAAAATGGAGGGCGCCAAATCAGTAAACTAAGAAGCTTTCTGAGAAACAAAGAATACAAGAACCTGCTAAGAGAAAAATGAAGAGAAAGAGTCCTAGAAGAGACATCCTGAAATGAATATCAGGACTAAAGAACCGATCCTCAGCACTTCAGGAAAGAAAAACAGGTCACATACAAGAGTTCTGGCATCAAAATGGCACAACAGCCAAAAAGTGCTGAGACAGTAAGAGGAGCTCCTGGTAGAACTCCACCAAAGAGGTGAAGAATAACTGGGTAAACTCTAGGCCTCAGGAAAATAGCCTTAATTCAAATCCTCTCAAATCTGCAGGTGTATTAAGGTGATGTCAGAGTGTTAGTGCCCTTGGCTTAGCTACCAGCCAGAAGAAAATTTAAATCTTCTTTGAAGGAAAAACAAAAAGATTCAGATCCCCAAATTAATTTTATCATTTTTTTCATATACAATGTTCAGAACTCAATTATTTAAAAAGAACAAGGCAAGTGTTGAGTACAGAGGTTAAGATGACATTTGGGGTACCAGCATTCCATTTGGAGTACCTGGGTTCAAATCCTGGCTCTTTTTAAAAAAACAAAACATTTACTTACTTGAAAGGCACAGCATCAGAGGAGAGAGTGAGAGTGAGAGACAGAAAAAGACAGAGAACTCTACTTCTAATTTCTTTTTTTTTTCTCTTTATATACAGAAGATCAGTTTATTATATATTAAGTAAAGATTTCAACAGTTTGCACCACAAAGCAATACAAAGTGAAAAATACTGTTGGAGTACTAGTTATAGCATTAAATCACAATGTACAGCACATTAAGGACAGAGATCCTACATGATATTTTTTAGAAACTGATTAATTTTCTATGCAATGTCCAATTTAAAACCAAGTTTTTTTTTCATTTTCAATTATCTTTTTTTTTTTTTTTTACAGAGTTCAACCAGTGGTCTTATGTAGAACAAACAGAGCAACAACAACAACAACCACAACAACAAAAATACTAAAAGGAATAAAATAGTAAGTTGTTCCTCAACAGTCTAGACAAGGGCTGATCCTGTCATTGTCTCTCATAGTATCCATTTCACTTAGCAACAACAACAACAACAACAAAAATACTAAAAGAAATAAAATAGTAAGTTGTTCCTCAACTCTACTTCTAATTTCAGCTTCCAGCTAATGTGCAGCTAGGGAGGCAGCAAGTGATGCCTCAGTGCTTGGGTCCCTGTCAGCCTGGGGGACACCAGGATTGAGTTCCCAGCTCTTGGCTCTTCCCAGAATAAAGGCTGAAGCACAGAGACAGAAAAGGATGGGTAATAGAGAAGAGGGCGCAGATATATAAGACATGACGGCAAAGGATTAATATACGTGATTGGAGTCCTAACAAGGAAAAACAGGATGAGGAAGAAAGATAATTAAGAAGGGAAGGGGTGAACATTTTCTTTTTTTAATTAATTATTTATTTATTTATTTTGACAGGCATAGTGGATAGTGAGAGAGAGAGACAGAGAGAAAGGTCTTCCTTTTTGCTGTTGGTTCACCCTCCAATGGCCGCTGCAGCCAGCGCATCGCGCTGATCTGAAGCCAGGAGCCAGGTGCTTTTTCCTGGTCTCCCATGCAGGTGCAGGGCCCAAGCACTTGGGCCATCCTCCACTGCCTTCCCGGGCCATAGCAGAGAGCTGGCCTGGAAGAGGGGCAACCGGGATAGAATCCGGGACTAGAACCTGGTGTGCCAGCGCCGCAAGGTGGAGGATTAGCCTGTTAAGCCACAGCGCCGGCTACATTTTCTAAAACTGATGAAGAAACTAATGTACACATTCAGGAAGATCAGGGAAGTCAAGGGAGACGGATGCAAAGAAGACCACACCTTGGCCAACTGTAGGCAAACTGTTATAAACTCAAATAAAAGGACAACCTTAAAAACAGTCAGAGAAGGGCCAGCATTGTGGCACAATGGGTTAAGGCCCTGGCCTGAAGCGCCAGCATCCCCATGGGTGCTGGTTCTAGTCCCGGCTGCTCCTCTTCCAATCCAGCTCTCTGCTATTGCCTGGGAAAGCAGTAGAAGATGGCCCAAGTGCTTGGGCCCCTACACCCATGTGGGAGACCTGGAAGAAGCTCCTGGCTCTTGACCTTTGATTGGCTCAGCTCCGGCCATTTTGGCCATCTGGGGAGTGAACCAGAGGATGGAAGATCTCTCTCTCTCTGTCTCTACCTCCCTCTGTAACTTGTCTTTCCAATAAAAATAAATCTTTAAAAGAAAAAGCAGCCAGAGAAAAAAATTACCCCCAAAACAGCAACAATGAGATTTACAACTGCCTTATTAGTAGAAACAATGGGAACCTGGAAGCAATGTTCTAAATAAATGGATTAATCCATTAGACAAATATTTATTAAACACCCACTATATGTTACAAGTGTTCTAGGCACTGAGGATACATCAGCAAACAAAACAAATAACACGTATTACTTTTATTGTATACAATTATATATAATAAAAATTTTTGAAGAGAAGAAATTAATTGTGTAACAGTCTAGAAATTAAAGTTCATTTGTGCTGTTAGAATGATTATTTTATTTTTTTATCAGACATATGACTGGTACTTTTTTAAGTGATGGATGAGAGTCTTTAAAATATAGTACAGTCTGTGCATTAAGCAGCGAGGCAATATCTACCAGGCTGGAATTTCAGAGCTGATCTTTCTAGATGTCCCTGGAAATCATCATGTTCACATTCATCATTAGAGATGAAAGACTTACCCAAGGTCACAAAAAGAAGTTAAAAACACATTTACAGTCTCGATGACTTCCAGTTGGATGTCTTCTGTTGTTGTTTGTCTTTTTGATATGCAGGATTATTTGGGGGAGTAATTTAATTTTGACAATATAATGTACATATTTTTAAAGTGAAATGACTGTATTATAAACAAAAATTATCCATTTCTGCTCATCTCTGAATTCTAGTTTCTACAGAGAAACATGTCCTGCTTCTAAGATTATTATCCTGCTGCTTGCCTGAATATTCTTTGTTGTGTAATAGCTTATTTTTCAGTGCATACATCTTAAGTGTACAAGGGGAGTCTTTCTAAAACTTGCAGTCATTTAAATAGTGCATAATTTTCATTTAAATAGTTTAGGAGAACTCGTAGATTATAGATAATCTTGCTGTCATACCTAAGATAATGCTTTTAACTAATGCAATGGAGGTTCATGGTGTGATTTATAAAACCAATCATTTCTTTATGTCAGAGCTGAACACTGATTGCAAGGTATTCATAGTTCCATAAATATCTGTCTTTTTCCAGTAATGGCAACCCAACCCTTCTGCTCAGAATTCATGAGAACAGTATACAAAATACTTTTTAAACAGTTTTGTTTGACAGTATTAGAGAACTACCAAGGCAATAAAGATTTATGGAGACAAAGCTCAGAACAAGCAAAACCAAGAGAAATGAAGTATTTAGAACCAAATACCTCTTCAGAGGAGACAAAGCCTGAATTTTACAATGCATGTATTTTTTTGGTGAGCTTTAATAGTATGAAAGGTTAAAGTAAAAAATTTCCAGTTTCTAACAAAAGGGAATAAAAATGTTCTATGATTAATAAAAATTTTTAAAGATTTATTTGATTTATGTGGAAGTCAGACTGGTTCACTCCCCAAATGGCCACAGTGGCCAGGACTGGGCCACGCTGATGCTAGCAGCTTCATCCAGGCCTCCCATGTGGGTGCAGGGCCCAAGCACTGGGGCCATTTTCCACTGCTTTCCCAGGACATTTGCAGGGAGCTGGATTGGAACTGAAGCAGGAGTGACTTGAAAAGATACCCATATGCGACACTGGAGTCACAGGCAGTGGCTTAACCCTCTATGGCACAATACCAGTCCCATTAATACAATTTTTATGATTATAACCAAGTTTCTCAAGCAAACAACATACAATAGATAACCACCACATTGCTTTTTAACATTTGAAGTCATGCTTATACAACCATCTCAACATTTGCTTTGTAATCTAGAAATACTTGTGATGGAAATAATCAAAGAATTGAATATAAGGCTATTAAAGAACTCACTTTAACAATTATTGTTCACATTAATCCCACTAATATTTAATCTTTGTTTTCCCCAGAGAAAATACCAAATAGTACAGAAAATATTTTCATTCTTCAGGATTACATGGGTTATATCGGAAAATGTATAACTCTAACCTAGTTGAGGCTGGCGCTGTGGTGTAGTAGGTTAAAGCAGCTGCCTGAGATGCCAGCATTCCATATGGGCGCTGGTTGAGTCCCGGCTGTTCCTCTTCCAGTCCAGCTCCCTGCTGATGGTCTGGAAAAGCAGTAGAAGATGGCCCAAGTGCTTGGGACCCTGTACCCACGTGAGAGATCCGGAAGAAGCTCCTGGCTCTTGGCTTCATTGGCCCAGCTCCAGCCATTGAGGCCATGTGCGGAATGAGCCAGCGGGTGGAAGACCTCTCTCTCTCTCTTTCTCTTCATCTCTCTGTCTATAACTCTACCTTTCAAGTAATTAAATAAATCTTTTAAATAAATAAATAAAACGTAGTAATTGAAAGTGCCATAAGGAGTTATAGCTTTTTAGTGAAATTCCTCCCAATTAAAAATTATTTACATACTGCATCATTTGCATAGTGGATTATAAGACTGGCTACTTACATGAGACAGGAAGCTGGCTGTGGACTGGGAAGAGGGTACATTAGAATGGGAACGGGCCACAGATGACGGCTGCAGGCGTGGTTTCACGGAAGAATTTGAAGTAAACCCAGGGCCCTGAAGTTCCTGGAAAACAATACGTATGTGAGCAACATAGCTGCTGCCCTGGAGCTACAGAGAACTGTGAAATCAAACTGTATTTCTTTTCATATTCACAAGCAAAATTACTACTGAGACTTAAAATGCCTGTGCAGCTATAAAGTGTACTTCTGAAAATAGATTTTATATATGTATGTATTTCAGTGTAAAATGTACTGTTTTTAAAAAACATGTTTCTATCATGGCAATTCCACTACTTTTGCTACTCCTCAAACACATACTGTCTTCGCACTCACTCACTCCGACTACTGTGTGGAAAACTCCTCCCCTCGTACCAATCCCCCGGAGAACTGGTGACACTGGTCTGTGCTGCACTTGCTGATGTCCACTACGGATAAACTGCGGGGTTTCAGTCTGTTACTCTGTGAGTGAAAACCGTAGGGATAGGATGGCACATCGGTGCAGATTTTGTAACTGCCAGTATCAGATGTCGAAAAGTACACCAGAATGTATCAAAGGCACATGAAGAAAATACAAAGGCATTATTGCTGCTAAACTACTGTTTGTGATGAGAAAACCCCTCACCTTTACATCCAGAGTGTGCTGCAGTTTTAGGCGCACAGATTCTTGTTCCTGGCGCTGGATGATGTCTTGACATTCTGCAAACTGCAAAGATGCCTATAACCAAGTGACCACATGTCGGTTATCCTTCACTGTTCGCTCACTTTTACTTTAGTAACTCATAAATGCAAAACTGCTATATTTTCAAGAAAACACACCCCACTCCTAGCACACTGTATTGGTGCCATCTAGTCAGTAAGCTGAGAACAGCTGGGGGCCGTTATCTCTACCTTCTGCATCCCCAGCATACACACAGCATTTACCATGGGGAGGGCACTCAAAACAATGAATGGATCAGAGGATGGAATGAGCAAAGTATAAAGATGTATATAAAAATAACCACAAGTGAAATTACTGAGTGAAGACAGCATATTTTAGCAAAGGTGGCTTGGTGGGACTGCAGACTGCTTTACATAGCCATGATGATATCGTGTGGATTTCCTAGGAAATGAGAATGGGTTTTGGTAGTTCTAGGGTTCCAGGAAGCCTAGAAGAAAGAGTTATCCCTTTATAACAGATGGCAACGATTCACACAGGTCAGCCGCTGATCCGCTCATCCTCTGAGCTGTGCTTTCCACCTGCACTTCCTGGGTCCTGCAGAGCACCAGACAGTGGCGCTGCTTGACCGTTTTGCTGACATTGCTAAGTGAGTCTTGTACCTCGTTCCCTAGTCAGTCTTTGGTGCAGTGAGGTGCCTGTGAGACATTTGTACTTATGCAGGCCACCAAGGATATCAGAAGCATCTTACATCCTACACTGCACCGCCCCTCTCATTGTGTTGGATTGAAAAGATAATCTGGCAAAAGTATGCATTATAACTATGCTTTTGAAACTCTGAAGAGCCTCTATTAGAGTTTTGCTGTGAGTGAAGTTACTGGGATACAATGCAAATCAACAGCTTCAGCTCCTAACTCAGAGCTTTCCTTCAGAACCATTCCTCTTGTCAATAATCAATCAGTTGATAATTACTCTACGTACTTGGTTAGTAACTACCTTGTCAAGAGCCACTTCCATATTGGCCACCTTTTCTTTCAGACGGCGCTCCTGAGATCTCAGAACTTCTAGCTCCCCCGCCATTTTGTTTTTTTCTGTTGCAACAGTACTCAATTCCTGGCTGAGTTTACTCTTCTCTTCTTTCAAGAAATGTTTCTCCTATAATTATAGAGGAGAAAAACAGCAGAAATAGTTCACTAATATAGATGCTGAGAAGTGACAGAAATTTAAAACCTTTATGTGTAGACTGCTGAACCAGGTAACATTTAATTCACAAGTCATCAATTGTCCTGACTTGGAGCTGGGAGCACCCAGAACTGTTACTATGTACTCTCTCTGATTTCCATCACTTCTTGTATTATTCTTTCTTTCTATGCTTGATATATCTCTGATGGAATCTATCAAATGTGAAATAATTATATTGTCATACAAAAGACACAGTGTTTTGGGGAACTGGGATCCAGTAATCACATACTAAATTTTATTGAAAAGTATTTCAAATGCCAAAGAGATTTAAGAAAGATGCACTTATTTGAAGGCCTTGTGGGTTTCTATTTTGCTTCAAAGTCGAATGTTCATTTCATAAATACCTACTGGAGATCCTATAACTTAAAACCAAATGAGACATGTATCTTCTCACCTCAAGTACTTATCATTAAAATTAGTTCATTCCTTTAAAGCACTGTGGAATAGTCAGACAAAAGTAAGAAGTCTATAGTTGTGAACTTAAAACCTAAGATACCAGTTTACTGGGTTTACATCCATTAGATGTATTTTTTTCATAGTGAAAAGTATTTAAGCCATAAAAATAAGGTATCGCCACTTTGCATGCGAGTAATTTTTCTTTTTCTGACAGGTTGGGATAGACTTTCAGAGAGGAACACGGATTAGCCATTCAGGCCTCCCTGCTGCATGGAGAGCATGTCCGGGGGCTAGGATGAACACGTTCCTGCAGGTGGGACAGGCATCTTTGTTGACAGCAGGCAGGAACCTCTGAAAGCCCTGACTTTGAGAGAGGCACTGCTATAGGCTCCCAAGAGCCAGTAAGGGAAGGAGAAAGAGAAAAGGATGAGTTCAGGACGAGAGAAAATGAGGACGAAAAGTGGGAAAGAGCAGAGAAAGAGGAGACAAGTGAGCCCGTACGCCAGGACATGTACATACCTGTTAACATGTACATATCAGTTTAACACATGCTAAAGCAGAGTAGCAGCTCACCATGACAGTAACTCAGCACGTATTCTAGCTGTACTTTTTATTTTCTACTTATGACATTTATCTTCTCACCTTCATTATGGTCAGTTCTGCGATGAATCTTTTTTTTTAAAACTTTTATTTAATGAATATAAATTTCCAAAGTACAGCTTATGGATTACAATGGCTTTCCCTCCCCCCCAAACTTCCCTCCCACCCGCAACCCTCCCCTTTCCCGCTCCCTCTCCCATTCCATTCACATCAAGATTCATTTTCAATTCTCTTTATATACAGAAGATCAGTTTAGTATATATTAAGTAAAAATTTCATCAGTTTGCCCCACATAGTAACACAAAGTGACAAATACTGTTGGAGTACTAGTTATAGCATTAAATCACAATGTATAGCACATTAAGGACAGAGATCCTACATGATTTTTTTTAAAAAATTGATTAATTTTCTATGCAATTTCCAATTTAAAACCAAGGGTTTTTTTTCATTTTCAATTATCTTTATATACAGAAGATCAATTCAGTATATACTAGTAAGGATTTCATCAGTTTGCACCCACACAGAAACACAAAGTGTAAAAATACTGTTTCAGTACTAGTTATAGCATCACTTCACATTGGACAACACATTAAGGACAGATCCCACATGAGACAAAAGTACATAGTGACTCCTGTTGTTGATTTAACAATTTGACACTCTTGTTTATGGCGTCAGTAACCTCCCTGGGCTCTAGTCATGAGTTGCCAAGGCTATGGAAGCCTTTAGGGTTCGCCGACTTCAATCTTAGATGAATCTTTTTTTAAAAAAAAGATTTATTTTACTTATTTGAAAGAGTTACAGAGAGAGGTAGAGCCGGGGGGGGGGGGGGGGAAGAGAGGGAGGGAGAGAGAGAGAGAGAGAGGTCTTCCATCCACTGCCTCACTCCCCAAATGACTACAATGGCCAGAGCTGAGCTGATCTGAAGCAAGGAGCCAGGAGCTTCCTCTGGGTCTCCCACATGGGTGCAGGGGCCCAAGGACTTGGGTCATCTTCTACTGCTTTCCCAGGCCACAGCAGAGCTGGATTGGAAGAGGAGCATCCAGGACTTAAACCAGCACCCACATGGGATGCTGGTGCTGCAGACTGGGGCTTTAATCCACTGTGCCACAGGACCAGCCCCAATGATCAGTCTTTTGAAAATACAAATGTGCTCCAAAATAATCAATATTAGGAAACACGTATAATATGTTATATTAGCATAACACAAATCTTATATTTCTCATTATGCGACGTATGTGTTCTTAGAAGTCACTACGCTGTGCAAGATTCTGGGTCACGGCTGGCGCCGCGGCTCACTAGGCTAATCCTCCGCCTTGCGGCGCCGGCACACCGGGTTCTAGTCCCGGTCGGGGCACCGATCCTGTCCTGGTTGCCCCTCTTCCAGGCCAGCTCTCTGCTGTGGCCAGGGAGTGCAGTGGAGGATGGCCCAAGTCCTTGGGCCCTGCACCCCATGGGAGATCAGGAGAAGCACCTGGCTCCTGGCTTCGGATCAGCGTGGTACGCCGGCCGCAGCGCGCTACCGCGGCGGCCATTGGAGGGTGAACCAACGGCAAAAGGAAGACCTTTCTCTCTGTCTCTCTCTACTGTCCACTCTGCCTGTCAAAAATAAAAAAAAAATAAAAAATAAAAAATAAAAAGATTCTGGGTCACATTATAGTGGAACTGACCATATGTAGTTTGTTTACAATCATTCCCTGCTTCTACCAAAAATGTCCTTTAGCTCATTTCTTAGCTCATTTCCTGCAATGAAAATACTAGCTATCTTAAGATCCTGCTCAAATGTTCCTTCATGAACTCAGCCTCTTTCTCTCCCTCAGAAATAAACCCTCAGCACCAGCACTGTGGTGTAGGAGGTTAAGCTGATGCCTGGGAAGCCAGCATCGCATATGGGTACCAGTTCCTGTCCCGGCTGCTCCACTTCTGATCCAGCTCCCTGCTAGCAGCCTGGGAAAGCAGCAGAAGATGGCCCAAGTACTGGGGACCCTGCTACCCATGTGGGAAACCCAGAAGAAGCTCCTGGCTTTGGCCTGGGCCAGCCCTAGCCACTGTAGCCATTTGGGGAGTGAACCAGCGAACAGAAGCTCGCTCGCTCTCTGTAACTCTTTAAAATAAATAAATAAATCTTGAAAAAGAAAGAAAGAAAGAAAGAGAGAGAGAGAGAAGCTCTCCTAGTTCCCTACTGCTCCTTGAACCTCTGCTGTGTGTGGTTGGGGCTTGCAGCATATTAATAGAGTGAGAACACTGGTTCCCCCACTATGAGGACAGAAACTCACCTTATTTGCATTTGTCATAGCCTCTTCCAAAAACTGTATCTTGCTCTGAAGAGCATCTATCTGACCTCTTTTGGCTGTGATTTGCTTTTGCATTCCCATTGCCACTTTCATAGCTATAGAGAAAAAAGGAAGCAAACTTTATTTAAAAAAATATATTTCTTTATTTATTTGAAAGGCAGCATTACACAGATAGGGACAGAGGTCTTGCATTCATAGGTTCACTCCCCAAATGGCTGCAGTGGCTGGAGCTGTTCTACAATGAAGTCAGGAGCCTGGAACCCCATCTAGATCTCCCACTTGGACGCAACAGTCCAAGTACTTGGGTCATCTTCCGCTGCCTTTCCAGGCACATTTGCAGGAAGCTGCATCGGACGTGAAGCAGGCGGGACTCGAACCAGCGCCCATACGGGATGCTGGCATCAATGGCAGCAGCTTAACCTTCTGTACCACAATGATGGCCCTTGCTTTTTTTTTTTTTTTTTACTTTTTTTTTTGACAGGCAGAGTGGACCGTGAGAGAGAGAGACAGAGAGAAAGGTCTTCCTTTTGCTGTTGGTTCACCCTCCAATGGCCGCCGCGACTGGCACGCTGCGACCGGCGCACCGCGCTGATCCGATGGCAGGAGCCAGTTGCTTATCCTGGTCTCCCATGGGGTGCAGGACCCAAGCACTTGGGCCATCCTCCACTGCACTCCCTGGCCACAGCAGAGAGCTGGCCTGGAAGAGTGGCAACCAGGACAGAATCTGGCGCCCCGACCGGGACTAGAACCTGGTGTGCCGGCGCCGCTAGGCGGAGGATTAGCCTGTTGAGCCACAGCGCCGGCCCCTTGCTTTTTTTTTTTAAAGTACCAAAACTTTGAGAAGCTACTGTAATTTGATGATTAAACTTTATGAGAAGGTGACAGATAAGATTCTCCAAGGCACCTGGCCAGTTTTCAAAGGAAAGATAACAAAAAGACATCTTCAGGTTTCACAATGTTGGGATATAACAATTTCTAGCAACTACTCAGAGGTTTTAAGCTGGGAAACATATGATGCTTTGTGGTTGCTTTGCCACTGGAACTAATCTCACTGACCATGATCAGTTGCTGTATTTCCAATAGAAACAATAATACTGATCAAATTCATACTTAGTATGAAGGACATACATACATAAAATTATAGTCACATAAAGAGCAATGTATACTATATTTTTACTAAAATGATTTTTCCAGAAACTTGAATTTAAAATACCACATAAGACCTCAACTATTAATGATGTTTTTAAAGATGCTGGTGGTATCACAAACTAAACAATTTTCATTCTCATGATTATATGTTTGGAGCTCACTACCGTATCAGTAGTCAAATTGTCAGCACAAGCATATATATGATGTGTGATAGGGTGAGAATGCTCTAGATGGGTACAAAGCACTGAATACTAAAGACATCGCAGGCCACTGAAAAGACATACGAAGGTAATCCTTGCTTAGAAACTCAAAGTTAGAAGACCCTCTGTTTTTTCTTAAGTCAGCTACGAAAAGAAGTTTGAAAATGCCACTCTTTGAGCCATGCCTGGCTACCACTTAGAGGTTACAATGAAAAGAGAAAGTGTACCATTAATTAAAAACAAATTACAGGTGGGAAATGGGCTCATCAGTGAAGAAGCTGGTGGGGATGCCTGTGTTCCACGTCACAGAGCCTGTGCTCTGAGTCCCCACTCTGCTTCTTACCCAGTGCCTCCTGGAGACAGCAGATTGTGGCTTAAGTAGTTGGGTCTCTGTTACCCATGTGTGGGACTTGGACTGAGTTCTGGGCTCCTAGTTTCAGCCTGGCCCAGCCCTAGCTATTGTGGGCACCTGGAGGGTAATGGAATATTTCTCTCCCTCCCTTTCCCCTATCTTTCCCTCTCTCTCTGTCATTATACCTTTCAAATCAAGAAATACACTAAACCTATTTTCATAAATCCTCATAAGAGCTAAAAACAGAAGACAAGCGTGTAACAGAGCATACCGTGACCATCAGATCCTTCCATGGACTTTAAAGTGTTTCTTGTTTGCTCAAGTTCAGATTGTGCAGATTTCAATTGCATCTTCAGTTTATTTGTAGTTGTTTCCATTTCTTCACTTTTGTTTCGAAAATTCCTCTTTAAGACTTCATAGTCCTCTATACCAGATGACAATAACGGTAGTTATTTTTTTTGTATTCCATTGGTATGAGGTATACTTTATTTGTAATTAGTGATCATAGAATTTCAGTGCTAGAAGAGAACTCGCTTAGTTATACCTTCATTCATTACACAAATTAGATGTACACACACACACTGTGTAGTAAATGCTCAGTAATCAAAGTGTGTGTGTGGCATGTTGTGTGCTTGTGCACATGTGAAGTACATGATACTGTACCACATCAATCATGAACCAGAGTGTTTCATGTTTTAATTTTAGACCTTGGATTTTTCCTTTCAATATTTTGCTAAGTCTATTTATACATGTTGCTTCACTATTAATTTTTAAGAAAACTTTTAATAAATATAAATTTTGAAAGTACAACTTTTGGATTGTAGCAGTTTTTCCCCTCATAACCCTCCCACCCACAAACCATCCCATCTCCTACTCCTTCTCCCATCCCATTCACATCAAGGTTCATTTTAACTTATCTTTATATACAGAAGATCAATTCAGTATATACTAAGTAAAGAGTTCAACAGTTTGCACCCACACACCACACAGAAACACAAAGTATAAAGTACTGTTTGAGTACTAGTTATACCGTTAATTCACATAGTACAACACATTAAGGACAGAGATCCTACATGGGGAGTAAGTGCACAGTGACTTCTGTTGTTGATTTAACAATTGACACTCTTATTTATGATGTCAGTAATCACCCGAGTCTCTTGTCATGAGTTGCCAAGGCTATGGAAGCCCCTTCACTATTAAACTTTAAATCATACTATTTGACTCAAAGGACTCAAAGTTTCAACTTCCATAAAAACAAAAATATTTATGCAAACAATATTGTTTACATTCTAGGAGCCTGGGATCTGGACACCTCACCCTTCTCTTTCGGAAACTCAGTTTAAGGTTTCCCAGGCTCTGAGGGTTGGCTGATACTAACAGTTAGTGAGTCTATGCTAAAATCAGGGAGAAGGATGAGGATTTCAGGCCATGAGTCGCTGCTCCGGGGCAGCACAACCACGTACCCTTGGGGTGGCAGATGAGACACCTTCTACAACTGTGCTAGAATCCACACTGGACTTCACAGGCGGCAACTGTACTTTTAGTAGAGTTGGATTGAAGCCACATACCTGAAAGGTTGTTTAATTCACTCCTACTGGTTTTCACTTCATTTAACAGCTGATCTCGCTCTTGTTTGATGTCCTTCACAGCCCGGAGCCGCTCAGAGCCTGCATTCACCAGCTTCACTTTTTCCAGCTCCAGGTCGCTCACCCTGGCCTCAAGCTCCCGAATCTTTGCATCCTTTTTATCTTTTAAAATCTAAGCACACAGCCAAATACAAAGGACAGAGAAAGGCAAAGATATGGACATAAATATAGTTACAAATACTCTATCGGCCGGCACCGCGGCTCACTAGGCTAATCCTCCGCCTGTGGCGCCGGCACCCTGGGTTCTAGTCCCGGTTGGGGTGCCGGATTCTGTCCCGGTTGCCCCTCTTCCAGGCCAGCTCTCTGCTGTGGCCCGGGAAGGCAGTGGAGGATGGCCCAAGTGCTTGGGCCCTGCACCCGCATGGGACACCAGGAGGAAGCACCTGGCTCCTGGCTTCGGATCGGTGCAGGGCGCCAGCCGTGGCAGCCATTTGGGGGGTGAACCAACAGAAGGAAGACCTTTCTCTCTGTCTCTCTCTCTCACTGTCTAACTCTGCCTGTCAAAAAAAAAAACAAAAAACAAATACTCTATCAGTATTACATCTATATAGAATATCTTTTCATTATTTCTCAGGACACTAAATTTATATTTATATAAAATTTATATTTTATTATAAAGTATACTAAGTGGGGGGAAAAGGAATATTTTCCTTTTCTTTTAATCTTGGAGTCAACTCCGAGTTTCATTTGCCACAACCCTTCCTTATGCTTATTCTATATTCATTCATTCAAAAAATATGCATTGAGCATCTGATTTATGGATGGCACTGTTTTACATAAGGGGATAGAGCAGCAGAGCTGGGGCTAGGACAAAGCAAGGGAGGCCCACAGCTGAGGGTCACCGACCTCAGCAACATGCTTGCCTGGCCTGGACAGCAGGAAACAGAACAGTGTTTTCCTTCTTATGTCCTTTAGTGAGAGGAGACAGACAACAAACAGTTTCTCTGTCAGGGGAGAGAAGTGACAAAAGAGTAAAAGCAGGTGAGAGGCAGAGAATGAAGTGAGACAGCTTACTACTTGAGATAAGCCAGAGTGCAGAAAAGAGCTAACTCGGGCCTGGCTGCCATCCTTAGAAAGCTCTACTCCAAGGGCTGGCCCTTGGCCGGTGTCTGGGAACCTGGATTTCAGACAGGTTCCCACCAGGCTAACGTGAAGCACGGCTCACTGTGCTGGAGTGTTCGCACAAGCCACGTGGTTTGCACCTGCTTTCTTCTGGAAGCCTGCAGTCTGGTCTAGATCCTTCCAAGCGAATGCCATTTGAAAAGAAATTTGCTTTCCTTGGTCATCAGATTATCCTCCCACATTAAGGCCTACTAACCTTAAATATAAAACCAGCCAATGCAGTTTGACTGTTAACAACACTTAAGTGTAGAGGCCACTGCTATATTTGAAATGCAAACAGCTTTTAGCTGTTTCAAAAAGGATCAGCTGGGGCTCTGGTCTTGTCTCTTTGCTCATTTGTGACGGGCTTGCTGAGCCACTCCAGGACCGCCAAGCTAACTCCAGCCGGCCTCACGGGGCAGGAGAGGGAGGGCCTTCCCAGAACAGCCCGACACATCACAGCTCAGGGCTGTGTCTGCCTCCTTTCCCTTGACTGCACTGTGGAGGGAAGAGGCTGCGCATGACAACTCCAGTTTTAAACTTACATTGTTTGCTTCTCTGTGAAACTCTTCTTTCCTTGAGGCTGCTCTAGCTCTGTATTTGGGAACTGAAAATGAGGTTTGACCTGGCCCAGCCCTAGCTGTTGGGGCCATTTGGGCTGTCATCCAGAAGATGGAAGAGCTCTCTCCCTCTGTAACTCTTCCAAATAAATAAAATAAATCTTTAAAAATAAAAAAGAGAGGGGGCCGCACTATGGCATAGTAAGTTAAGCCTCCACCTGTGGCACCATCCCATATGGGTGCTGGTTTGAGTCCTGGCTGTTTTTCATCTGATCCAGCTCTCTGCTAATGTTCCTGGGAAAGCAGTGGAAGATGGTCAAAGTCCTTGGGCCCATGTACCCATGTGGGAGACCCAGAAGAAGTTCCTGGCTCCTGGCTTCATATTGGCCCAGCACCAGCCACTGCAGCTATTTGGGAAGTGAACCAGTGGATAGAAGACCTCTCTCTCAGTCTCTCCCTCTGTCTATAACTCTGCCTCTCAAATAAGTAAATCTTAAAAAAGAAAGATTCAGGGAATAATCCAAAATTTTACAGCCTCTGAGAGGTGAGTTCAAACTTGGGTCTGTCTGGAGAGGGAGGCAACATTTACAACTATGAAATCTGGAAGGACCACTCGGAAAAGCTGCGTTTTCTAATTTTTTTTCTTTTACTTGTGATTCTGAACCATTTTTGGGCCATCACTGCTCTTGGAATCTGATAAAAGCCTGGATCCCCTCTCAGAAAAACACAAATACACATATAGACATAAATATTTTCAAATAAATACACGAGGGCTCACAGACACCAGGATCCAGTTTTCAGTCAACTAGTTCAGATTTGTTCATCGGGGGAAAAAAAGGAGTATTTTAGGAGCTAAACCACTCCAAATTCTACTGACCTTAAATTCCTGTAGCTCCAGTCTCCGGTCATTGATCTCCTTCTCAAGCTGAGCTTTTTCAACCTGCATAGCACCTGCAGTCCTGCCATGCTGGCCCACCAGCTGCGTCATGTTTTCAATCTGCTGTCGCAAAATCTCGATCACCTTGTCCTTCTCGGTCATCTGCAGCTTGAGGGCCTCACATTCTGTCTGCACGTTTCTGAGGTGGTCCCCTTCAGTTTTCAGGTGCTGGAGCTCCTGCAATTTCAAGTCTACCCGGGAGCGCAGCTTGGTGATCTCTGCATTGGTGGCCTCGATGGCTCTCTCCTTTTCCTGGAGGGAAGTAGTCAGGTCCGATACGGTCCTCTCAGAGCTCTCCAGGGTCATTTTTTTGGCTGTCAGCTCCTCCACCACTTTGCGGAGCATCTCCTTGGTGGATTCAAGTTGAGCAGTCAATGAGGACACTTTCTCTAGACTTTCGTTCTTTCCCTGAATTGCTGCCATCTGATTGTTAAGGAAAAGGGAATTCATGGATTTCAGAGGATAAGTATAGACAACCTTAAGAAATTTAACAAGCTAACTCAAAAGCATAAAATCATAAGTGGCATAATAGCTAGTTAGAATAACTCAAAAAAATTTTTTTAATTTATTTGAAAGGCAGAGTAGCAAACAGAGCAAAGACAGGGGTGTGAGGAGAGAGAGCTTCCATTTGCTGGTTCACTCCCCAAATAGCCGCAACAGGCTGGACCAGGCTGAAACCAGGATCCTGGAAATCTATACTGGTTTCCTGCATGGGTGACAGGAGCCCAAGCACTTGGGCCACCTTCTGTTGCCTTCCCAGTACATTAGCAAGGAGCCAGATCAGAAGTGAGGAAGCTGGGACCTGCACTCTGATAAGGTATGTTGGTATCGCGAATGGAGGCCTACCCTGCTGCACCTTAACACAAGCCCCTCAAACTGGTTTGCTATCAGAATCCTAGATCAACAGCATGTATAAGGCAGACAGACAAATGTTAACTGGACCAAGGTGGAGGGGACTTCCCTGTGATGGTTTCCAAGAGCGGGGAGCTTGGGAAGTTTCCTCTGAGGATGTCTGCTATTCCCCTTTAAACAGAGATAACACTGGTGATGGAGGGAAAGAGTAGCAGGAGTGAAGACAACGGCTTTTATTTTGCATTTTCTTCCTAGCATCTCCTTAATTCCACCCTAGGGAAAAATGAATAGTGGCTTTTTCCCATATTCATATTCTGTGGTCTTCACTTCCAACAGAGTGAGATTCAAACTCCAGTTGCTCCTTTCATCACGCTTCCTGCCCAAATTGGACCCGATAACAGGGAGAGGGCTTGCGTCGATCTAAGCCAGCTGTCCCGCTGATGTGCTTTCACATTCTGGGGTGCTTACAGTTATGTGGGATGCTTGTTGCCCTGCGGTAGTAAGTGGCAACAGAACCACCTCTAACACTGATGGTACACTGTTAAGAGGGCAGTCTACTTGGGGTGGCACAGTGGTGCAGTAGGCTAAGCTGCTGCTTGGAATGCCTGCATTCCATATGGGAGTGCCTGATTCCAATTCATTCAGCTTCCTGGTGATGTGCACACTGGGAGGCAGCAGTGGTGGCCCAAGTACTTGAATTCCTGCCACCCACACTGGAGACTTACATGGAGTTCCTGGCTCCTGGTTCAGCCTGGACTAGCCCTAGCTATTGTGAGCATTTGGGGAGTGAACCAGCAGATGGAACATACTTCTTTCTCTCTCTCTCTTAATCTCTCTCCCTTTCAAATAAGTAAACTTTTAAAAAGGAAAGCAGTCCACATTTTGCTACTGATGTCCTGAAATAGAACACCCATTAGTCTCTATCAGACTGGAGGGAAAGCAAGACACACCTACTGGAAATCTTCAACCCTACTGCCCCACGGATATCCTGACAAGTTTGATACTTTTCTGCAGTAGAAACAAGCATTATTATGTTACTAATTTCTAGTGAAAATGAAAAGCCAATTGGATAGGAGTTCGTTTTGGGACACTACACAAATGAGATAAAACCTAACGTGCTTGGCTTGATGAATGATCAGAAACACAGAAGGCAAAGCCAGTTTTTATACACTGCTTACAGAGTCCATGCCTCTGTTTAGGCCCAAACACGTGTGTGGCTCTGACCTGCCGCTCCATCTGGCCCTGGCACTCGCTCTTCATGGCCTTGAGCAGGGCTTCCAGCCGCTGCACCTCCATGTTGCGGTCGTCCAGCTCCCGCCGCAGGTGGTCGATGGTGATGCTGTTGCCCGTGTCTCGGTCCCACAGGCGCTTGTTCTGCTCCTTCTCCAGACTCAGCTCCTTCTCTCTCTTGTGCAGATCAGCCTAAAAGAGGCAAGAAACACTTTGTGCCCCTGATGCAAAATCACTAATGTAAAACTTTTGTTTTCCTTATGTCATCTGTGGACTTTTTATGTGATTCGCGGAATTTTGAGTTCAGAATCTGATTCCTTTATTGATGGTTGGATTAGGAGTGATTATTTCCTGGAAAAATAAGTTAACATTTTGCATACTTAAAATTCTGAGCATTATAGGTCAACCTCCAGAGACTAGACCTCAAAAAACATAGAAAACTACAGTAGACAGTAGATTTACAAGGTCATTCTGTTCTTAGTCTTCAATTTTCTAACAGACATCATGCTTCACATCAAATGTGCTTTTGTAGTAAGGATATGCTCAAAAACTTAAATAACTACAGTAGTTCAATCCATGCTTCAGAAATGGCAGAACAGTGGCCAATGCTAGGACTGGAGTAGCAGTTGGCTATGAAGAAAGTTACGTCACGGTCAGGGTCTACTATGAGCAAAAACTGTACATAGAGTAGGAGAAACGGAGACACAGTGCCCTCCAAAGGACTTCTCAGAGTGAAAGACACAGATCTGAGAGCTGCGAGTGTTTCATTAAAGGGACAGATCTAAGGCAGAGTAGAGTGAGTCTCAACTGAGGGATTAAAATGCCTCTGGATGACATTCGAGTTACATTTGAGTTGCACTTGAGAAAAGTGTGGAGGTGCAGAGATGAGGAGGGGGCAGGTGTGGTTTGCTAGGGGCAGTGGGAGAGAAAGGGCTGGAAAGGAAAGCAGAGGCCAGCTCAGGAACAGAGCCTTGAGAGGGAGGGACCATGACTTTAGAGGGAGTACTACTGAGCGGGTGAGTGACGTAATCGGGGCTGGATTTCAGAAAGATGAATGTGGCAGCATGTACAGGAAAGACTGGGAGAGGAGAAACCGGAGTTTCTAGGAACTAGAAAGGAGATGACAGCCTGCTCTGCGGGAAGGTACTGAGGAGCCACAGTGGTAACCATGAAAACTTGATCTGCAAGATTTTCAAATTAGGCCTGATAATGCTGAGAAATATGCAACACGTTCAGAAAAGAAGGTTCTCCTGAGGCTTACAGCTGTCCACACACGGCGGTCAGCTCTCCATCCGCCACACCTCCTGGAGCCCCTTGGGGGCCTGAGAGGGATGGCTGTACCAGTAACAAGCACCATGTTCTAGAACAGGGTTTGCTAGGGAGAGGAACTTATTCTGCTGTACCACTGACAGCACATCAAGGGGTACCTAAAGCTCTCAGCATGCAGCAGCTCTAAGAGGATCCTCACTAGTAGTTGTATTTCCTTAATCTGAAAATCCTAAATATTCTAAGAAAGATCTGAACATTTTTGAGCACCAGCATGATGTTACTAGTGGAAAACTCCACACCTGACTTCATGTGATGAATGGGTCACAGGCAAAACACAGATGCATTAAACATTTTGTGTGAAATTACCTTTGAGCTACGTGTAGAAGGTGCATTTCAAACATAAATGAATTTCATGTTTACACTTGGATCCCACCCCAGAGACAGCTTATTAGGTATATGCAAATAAATATTCCAGAACCTGAAAAATCCAAAGTCCAAACTACTTCTGGTCCCAAGTACTTAGGATCAGGGAAATTCTCAACCTGTGTCACAACACTATTGCCTTTTTCTTTGTAAAATAGTGTCCCCCAATCTTCCAGTAAGAATTTCTATATACAGAATTTGTATGTGTTCTCAATGTGATTTGGCTGTACAAGGAATGCCCTTAATGTGGCTTGAGTACGTAACTTTCAGCACCTAACTCAAAGTCTGCAGTGGTCTGTAGATCTCCTTTTTTTTTTTTTTTTTTTTTTTTAAGATTTATTTTATTTATTTGAAAGACAGAGTTACAGAGAGGTAGGGTCAGAGAGAGATCTTCCATTCCTCTGGCTCACTCCCCAAATGACTGCAATGGCCAGAGCTGAGCTGATCTGAAGCAAGGAGCCAGCTGATCTGAAGCAAGGAGCTTCCTCTGGGTCTCCCACATGGGTGCAGGGGCCCAAGGAATTGGGCCATCTTCCACTGCTTTCCCAGGCCATAGCAGAGAGTGGTATTGGAAAAGGAGCAGCTGGGACATGAACCAGAGCCCATATGGGATGCCGGCACTGCTGGCTGGGGCTTTAACCTGTTGCGCCACGGCACGGCTCGATCTCCTTATCTAACACCATAACAGCGCTGCTGAGAAAAAAAGAGGAAGTACACAGAATACCTTTATGTGCAAAACTTGAATAGGGTCTAGGATGGTCTATTGTGAGTGTGTACAAACACTTTGTACTATCTGCCCTTTTATAAATGAAACTAGCTTTGTGAAAACCTGCCTAGAATTAATCTCATCCATATCTGAGAGCACAGTCTTACCAACAGCTTTTGAAGTTGATCGTCCAGATTTCCGGACTCCTGACTGAACTGGTCACGTTCGGTGCGTGCTTCTGTTAGCTCTGAGCTGGCAAGGACTAGCTGCTTCTCCAGTTCCTCTATCTAAAAGGAAAACACAGATGCAGCAGTGAGACCATGTCAAGGCCACAGGAAATAGAGTCTTTGGAAAACAAAAGGCATTATTTGGGGATGCAAGTAAACGTTTACTGTGATATATTTTGCAAAAAAATTCTAGAATTAAGTGATCTATGCAGAATGTAGCCAGGGAAATTAGCCAAAATGAAATACTGAGTACTACTGGATTTGGGTACTGTCTATACACAAGTCTTTCTTTTCTGTGAACATATGTTCTCTAGTTTGAGAGTTATAGAATCTTGATTGGTATGAACACCATGCTACTGAGCATATACAAATAAACTATATTCTGCATACAACTGTATACAAAAGAACTGTATCAATTCAGAATATCAGTGTTAATAATAAAAGGAATTTGATATAAAAGAATAAAGGATAATAACAGTAGTAACTAACTACTGTTACATCATTTTATAGTAACTATTTGGAAAGGATGAGTGTATGTGCACACACACACACACGTTTGGACAATACACATATCGGACAACTGATTTTCCAATCCTCATTTTCTTCAACTACAAAACAGGGATAAGAGTTCCAATTTAAAGAACTGTTAAAAGTGTGTTTTCCTCTCAGGGCAGTTGTTTGATCTGTTTGAATAGGGAGAGAGATTTGTTCTTCTGTACCAACAGTACCAGCCAGGGGCACCAGACATTTCCTCTCCTCCATCTCCCAGCCTGCAGTAGCTCCAGCGGAGGACACAGGCTGCTGCACTGCTGACAGTGTTCATCCAGCTCTCCCCCTCTCGGAGCAGACTACAATCTCAGGCTATGCACACCTAGCTTTGGGCTTCAGCTGAGTCACACAATTAAGTAACAGATAAGATATTAAAATAATAAGAACATGTTGATACTTAGTGTCATATACTGATAGCCCATCTTTAACTGTGATATCTATAATACTATTTCATCATCCACTTTCCAGTAATGAGAAATCTACCATATCTGCATAAATGCAACATATGCCCTCTGACGTCTAAGGCATTTGCTTAGTGGGTTTCCAAATCCACTGTGTCAAGAATGAAAGTTGGTTTGGATATTGCACAATGATTAAATATTTTAAATGAGAGAATATATGACCAGGACAAATGACTTTCCACTTGATTTTTACTTTGACTTTCCTCTAAGATCTTCATTTATTAATTCAACACATATTAAAAAATACTATTCAAGGGTACTTCAAAAAGTTCATGGATGATGGAATTAAAAAGTTTATTTTGGGAAAAAGAAAAGAGTGAAATTTATGGAGAATTTTTTTTCATAATGTGCACTTTCCATGAGCTTTCTGAACCTCCTTTATATACATATATATATAAATACACAACTATCTCTGATAAATCAGCATAAGTGTATAACATTATCTATCTATCTATACACACATAGGTAACTTAAGAAGGCACTAATACAGTATTATTAGTTTCATGTTTATTGATATATAGTATCACAGCCTACAGAGATCAGAATAGACTAATATTTACAAGGATATATTTTTAAACTACTTTGTACTTGATTTTGTGTTATACATAAAAAAGTACTTCACAGAATTAGGTGCACATAATATTATAGGTTGCTAATTAAAGTGTTTTCCTAGAAAAAACAAACATAAACATTCAACATTTTAAGGCAAATAACGACCTGGGGAAAATGAATAAACAATACTGGTTGATGTAATGCTTTAGTTCTGTTATTAGCAGGAAGGACTAAGTCAGTACACATATGAAGAATACTTAGGGGAAGAACTACAAGCTTTTACTGTTATGTAGTTACGGTGTTCACTTGGCAAGGCATGGACAGACGAACGTGGTCAGAGGGGCAGTGGGGTCAGGCCCCAAAGAGGTAAGCACTCAGGTTCTGGTTTATGTTCTATCATACAGCCTCTTACTCTCAATGTTTTGCATAAATAATTTGAAAAAAGTATTGTAGGTGATCTCTTGTATATTCCTTTCAACTCTGTTCCTACTACTGTTTTTACACAAAAAGAACAATGTTGACAAAGCTGAAAAATCTATGTTTTTTACCTGCATTTTGAGCTATAACTTTCACATGTATACTTTCAATTGGAGTTAATCATTTAACATTTTCAATAAACTAAAACATTTTCTATTCATAGCCCGGCATAAGCTATTTCTATCCTTGGGTAAGGAAAGTATGTATATATGTGCTTTAAACTAAGATTTGCTATTTTATGTCTGTTTTTGCTTCTTAACCATTCTGGGCTGGGGAGATGGGGGAGGAAAAAGTAGAGAGACGCTGATCAATGGGTAACAAGACTAATGATAGGAGAAGTAAGTTCTGCTGTTTTACTGCATTTTAGGGTAACTAAATACTAAAAATGTATATTTTTGAAAAGCACAAAGGGATTTTTAATGTTTTAAATACAAACCAATGATAAATTGTTGGTGAGACACAGACATGCTTCCCCTGATTTAAACATTATAGATGGATATACAAGTATCAAATTATCCCACATTGTTCATAACAGATATAATTTTGTTTCAACTTTTAAAAGTAAATTAAAATTCCGAATGATTATCATAATATTAAACATTATGGCAGAATCTAGAAGACCCATTTGAAAGAAAAAAGAAAGAAAGAAAGAAGGAAAAAGAAGGAAGAGCCAAATCTCCTCTTTCCATGTGTTTATTGGGTATCAGAAGTTCCTCCAGTCCCCGCAGGAACACTGTTCCATAGTTGTCAGTACTGACTCAGCTGCTATAGCTCTGCTTTTACCTTTCACTTTTTTAGAGTAAAACCATTTATATTAATCAATCAAAAAGATAAATGGAGAGTGAAAGGGAAAACCATTGAAGCAGCAGCTGAGCTGATAACAGTTGTAAACACCTTAAGGAAAGCCTTTTTCAGTGTCCAGAATAAATACGGACATCTTTTTAGATAGCAGCACTGGTTTTCCCTTTCACCATCTATGAATCCCTTTTTGGTTTGGCTCACTGGACAAGTGAGTACTAGGATCGCATTCTAATCTCACACTGATTTTAGAGATATTATCAATCACACCAAATCATAGGGAGTTAGTTGACTTGTTTTTGGTGCTGTCTTTGCTTCTTCTGTGCTCAGGAAAACACAGCTATGGGGTCAAAGGGACGCTGCAGGTCAGCACAGAGGTGCACTGGTAGAACCAGGCAGAGGCTGGCACGGAATCTTCCTGCACAGTATATGGCTCCAGTCAGTGCTACTAAATCTTCACTTTTTGAGTATGAAGTTCAGCCCTCAATTGCTCTCAAAGTGGGACAAATAAACTTAGAATCAAGGTTGTGAGATATTTTTGTTGTCAAAAAGCGAAAGTTAAGAGGAAAGCTAAATCTACAGAGTCAATAGTGACAGCTTCTACTGGTCCAAATTCGTAAAGGGGAATTCTGGAGGTTCTCCTAAAATGGAAAGAGAAGAATAGAAAACAGCATTACAAGAAAACATGTTTGTCAGTTACTAAAGTTAACTCTACAATTTTCTTTGCAACACAATTTCTACTTTCACCAATATGAAACTACTTCTGTAATCTGAAGAGAAATATTATCCTCCTAACGAATTTTCTCTTAATTTATGCATTCCAGTTTGAAATGTTTCCTTTAGTTCTTATGATATCATCAATTTTTAAATAACTTTTCAAAGAAAGAATCTGATCTCTGGAGAAAATATTAATACTGTCCCTCATAAAATATGTTGATGTGTAGTATCAACACACCCCTTAAATTTCTTTTCACACGAATCTCACTTTTAATCACAGTAGTTACATATTATTTTATCTGAAGCTTTTACCCCTCTTATTATTTGGACAGTATATGCTAAAATGTACACTGAAGCAGTGGCGATAAATAGATTTTTATGGCTTTAACAGTAAGCAATATAAAGTCAAAGTATACGAAAATGAAAAAAATAAGAATATCAGTTCATTGCAATAAAGACATTTCATAACAATAAAGTTTTTTTATGACCTTAAAACAAAATCCTTATGGTTTTTTTTTTTTAAGATCTATTTTTATTTATTTGCAAGGCAGAGTTATAGAGAGAAGTAGAGACAGAGAGAGAGGTCTTCCATTCAATGGTTCACTCCCCGGATAGCTGCAACGGCCAGAGCTGCGCCAAACTGAAGCCAGGAGCCAGGAGCCAGGATCCAGGAGCTTCTTCTGGGTCTTCCACGTGGGTGCAGGGGCTCAAGGACTTGGGCCATCTTCTACTGCTATCCCAGGCCATAGCAGAGAGCTGGATCAGAAGTGGAGCAGCCAGGACTCGAACCGGCACCCATATGGGATGCCGGCACTGCAGGTGGCAGCTGGCCCAACACCAACAGCGCTGGCCCCAACACCAGCTGCTTTTAAATGGTCTTACTTCTGTTGGCTCACTCCTCAAATGGCCGCAATGGCTGGAGCTGTGCCAATCCCAAGCCAAGAGCTTCTTCCCAGTCTCTCAAGCGGGTGCAGGGGCCCAAGGATCTGGGCCATCTTCTACTGCTTTCCCAGGCCATAGCAGAGAGCTGGATCGGAACAGCAGCAGCCAGGACTAGAACCGGCACCTGTATGGGATGCCGGCACTTCAGGCCAGGGCTTTAATCTGCTGGGCCACAGTGCCAGCCCCAATCCTTATGGTTAATTTGCTTCATCTTCCCTCCCTGATTACAAAATGTATTAATGCCATTTTAGTCAAGTGTGACCATCATCTCCCAGTGTTCCCTGACTACAGTTAACCATCAACTAGGTGTCAACTCTATTAGATTCACGTTCCCATAACATAAATCTCAGTGACCTAGATTAAAATTACTTAAGCTGATATGCTCTCTTTATTTCTATGAACTGTTTACTATTTAAGATGCCAAAGTTCTTGTTGATTCACTATTTACATTGAGGGAAAATAAGACAATGAATATCATGTTTGTGTCTATGACTCCAAACCAGTCACATAAAAAATTTGCATTCACCAACACTCATGTTTCTACAATGCCAGTGAGATAAATGTTCATGAAAACTCGGAAACTAATTCTGTATTCATTAGAGGAAATTTCAGTACAATTTCCCACGATGCCCAGATTTAGAACATGTCAGAACAAATGCAAATCAGCAAACAATGGCTGAGACTTATGAAGGGATCATTTTCCCAAACAGTAGAGTGAAGAGCTACAACGACAAATCATGTAAGAAAACACAGGTGAGTTGGGATTTAGTATTTTGTGGCTTTTCAATGGTTTGTTAATAAACAACGAATATTTAATCTTCTCAAAATGAACATCAGTTCTTGTGTTAGGCTGTAATAGCTCTCCTACCCCCTCTCTCGCGGTCACTCTCACTGTCTACTCTCACTTCTGCCAAAATGCCTCCCTTCACTAAGCCCAAGTAGTAAGGCAGCCTCCCACTCCATGAAATCATGACCATCCTGCTGCCTGCAGGGTCATGTCATGACACTTCCGGGAGGCTTGGTCTGCCCAGGCAGAATGGACATTCCTGACAAGCAATCTTCAGGTGAAAAGCTCAGTTTGAGAAAGAAACCAGGACACAAGAAGCAGGCCTTAGGCAGAAAAGAGCAAATGTTCCCCTTTGGGCTTCTGTCTCTGGGGGCTAGTCGTTAAGCGGTCTAAGGCCCCTCAAGGTTGCTTGGAGAAGGTTGTGGTCGAAAAGACTGCTACAAGGATTTAGGCTAGGAGCTCTGCTAGGAGATTGACAGAGGCAGCAGTGCTATAGAAACTGCAACCTGCTGGCGAATCATGCATTCAATCCAGTGAGCTTCCAATCAGCACCTGAAGACAACAGAATGCAGCCAGCATCACATCTAACGGGGTTAATATTGTTTTGTGAAATTTGCTTCAGTTGCATGTGTGTACTGGATCACAGAACTTTATGTGTTTCATACTGTCGGTAGGGATCAAAATGACTGAAAGACACTGCTGCAGAGAACCCAAATCTATTACTGGGATTATACAGTTTCATGTTACTCTTTACTGCTTACACTTTAGTAAAGTTATGCCTAAATTTCATATCCCCGTCTTAGGGGGATAAAGATGGAAGTCTAGTTTTTATGTTTGAACCAAGGAGAGATAGCCCCCTCCTGTGGCAGCACCAAAATGACTGTGGCAATTAAAATGAACTACTCAAAGGATGGCAAATATCTGGAAGAATTAGTGCTGGCATATTCAATATTTTCCACATGCAGCTTTTTCCCCTTGTACTGTTACCCAGTAGAATTAATTTCACTTTATAAAGGGAATTAATTTCAATTTATACTCTTTTTAACCTACTGATTCAAATAGCTAAGGTGTGAGAAACTGACTAAAAGTATTGATTAGAACTGTACCTAAAATGCCTCTCATGACAATCTAAGGGTCTCTTATAGATAGAATGACTAAATATAGACTCAATTTTCAAACTGGGACACTTTGGAGAGAGGAGAAGTAGCATTCATGAAACAGGACACTGGGACAGCAGGTGGAAACTGATACCACCCAAGGCAGACAGTGAGGTGTGGATGCCCTTCTCCCAGGGAATGAGGAACACAAGCTCTTCTGAGTAGTGCCTCTTAGCTTATTCTTTGGAGTCTTTACTGTTTTACTAATGGTTAAATTTAACAAGAATCTAAGCTATGGATAAATGGTTTAGAATGGTACTAAACAACTTCTCTTCAGCTATAGGAAGTGAAAGAATAAAAAACAGGATGTTAAATGTTAACTCTGATTTGAAGGGGATTCTCATGATGAGAGATGGAAGACATTTTCCCAATTTTTATTTTTATTTAATTAGTTTCATTAATCTTAAGATTCATTCAATTTGCTAGAAACATGATTAAGGATTAGGAGTTGGAGTAAGAGAGAAAGCAGGCTTTAAAAACATAGAGTGGGGGTGGGGGAAATTAGCTGGTATGCAAGTGTCTGGCAAGGTCAATCCCTACACAAGTAATTCACATGCCCTATTTTTTCTTTTGGTTTTTTAGACCCTTTCTTCAAATACACAAAAATGTTTTTTAAGAATGAATTAATTTGACTACACAATTTAAAAATTCTCCATCTAAATTAAATAATTTAATGTCCTCTTTCTTACTCCAGCTTATAAACTGCTTTTAATTTGAAATTATTACTTTGATCCTCATTTTCAAGGAAATTACTAAAAATATAAAATCGATTCTGTGTATAATAGTCTCTGGAAACAGAGCAGAAAAACCTAAACTCACCTTGTCTTCATACATCCTTTTGGCTTCCCTTAATTCTGAACGTAGCTGAGAAACAGTGGATTCCAGATCACTGAGCTGACGCATATACATGGAATTTTGGTTTCTTGCTTGTTCTCTAAGAAGGGTTTAGAAGGGGAATAAAAACACATGGTAAACTAAGAATAGGTGTGAAACCTAATGGTACTCTAGCTTTTAGACACTAGTTCCTTTATATGGCAGTATTGGGTTAATAGTCTTGATTTTCTAAACTGCTTCTGAAAACTTCAGCTCAAATAATTAACTGTTGAAGCTGGATGATAGGTATTTAGGAGTTCAATTTTTTTGTGTGTATATATAATGCAAATGTCCAAGTAAAAAGTTTAACATATCAATTTAAATTATAAAATGTATATACATATATATATTTTATCTATACACATATATTAGAGTATTTCAAGAAGCTCATAGAATTGAAAGATAAGTTTATTTTGGTACAAAAATTTGTAATCCATATAGCTTTTTCATAATATGCATCTTCCATGAACTTTTTAAGGACTGCTTATATTATATATGTGTTTGCTATAGCCTATCAGTTGAAACGTGAACAATACTTAAAACAGCTAATCCCAGAAAGTCCAAATACTTGCAATAACACTTTTTATGTGGTTAGGTAATATTATCTATATGTTTAGTAGTAATTTTTCTATTCATTTTAGTGTCAGCATAGTTTTACATTCATACAGAATCAATTACTAAGCAATTTCTAAAAGATATTAGAATAGGAAACTAAGTAAATAATATCTAAGATGAAGGTAAATGACTACCAATTTCAAACCACCAGGACACACATACTGAATGATTTCCAGTTGGCTCTGGATACTATTGGCTTGGCTTCGAGCACTGCTAGCTTTCTCGGTAAGTCCTGTTATTTCAACTTCATGTTCACTTATTAACTGCTCAATCCTACAAAAAAGAATATAATGATCATTATTTGTTACAGAAGATATTACCTGACTATGAATTATTTTTAAAAAGCAATGATTTTCAACATTCTCAAATTTAATATTTTGCTTTGGCTTTATATAAGCTATTTGTTTTATAACAAGCATCTATAACAAGTCCAGAATCCTTTCTCTAAATCCTTTAGACAGCTAGGTTTTAGAATTCAGAATTTAAAAATGTTTACAATGGTAATAAATTTCAAGTATTATATATTATATGACACATCCACTGAATCTAGGGAAATACCCTATAAACTAAGCATATTGGAAATGCAACAATAAGCTTATAAATATTCCCACTAAACCATAAAGACTATAAAAAGCTTTACCTTAGCTTTTGCCAACAATTAAGTGACAAACACTCTCCCACTAACCCTACGTTAGCTGGCCCTCTTTGCCCTCTTTTCTACTAGGCCTTCACCTTGACCCACCATTCCGTGGTCAGCCCCAGCCCAGTCCACTCTTACCAAGAATCCTGCCAAGTCAATTTAGCTAGAATCTTCCCACACTTGATGTCTGCCAAATTCAACACTATGATATTTAAGACCTTACTCTGCCTTTAGCAAGAATCCCCCTGTGAGGAAACAGATGAACTAACAGGCAGTTAGGTCTGTCCTGGTCAGGATAAGGAAAAGGGAAATCTCTTTAAGAGGATGCAAAATGCTTGCTTCTCTGGAAAGTTACCTTTAGCAAGATGAAGGTGCCAAATTCCATGCTTGAGCTTCCAGTTTTATCACAAGAATAGCAAATAAGTAGTGGTTCTTACCCTTCTGAGTTTTGGTTTATCAAAACAGAAAGGAGAAGTTGCCAATCATACCTTTCTGATGACTTTTTGTTTTATCACAAGCAAGCTAGACAGGATAGACAGGATTACAAATCTAGCCTTTTGATGGGTTTTGTCCCCACCCTCTGATTGTTAGCTGCTGTTCTGTTTTTTTCCCCAAAAATTGTGCTTAAAAGACTCCACTTCCACCAACTCCTGGGGTCTGCCTCTCTGGAGCCTCTCTCCTGGCTGCTGCAACAGGAGGTTTCTGACAAATAAATCTTGCTTTGCTCATGGCCTTGTCTGCGTGGAAATTCTTCTTCCACATGAGGCAAGAAACAAGATCCCCTTTCTTCACTGTGCTTAAGACCCTTACCCTTGAAGTCTCAATAATTTTCCATCCACTGATTCCTCAAGCACTGACTTAACTAAAAATTTCCATTTGTCTTTAGCATATTGAGAACTGAGCTTAATGTCTCCTCTATCATAACTCAATGGCCAGAGTCTTGAATAAAATCCTTCTTACCACTTTAACAAGTGTCAGAAAATTTTTTCTTTTTTAAAAAATATTTAATAAAGATTTATTTATTTATTTGAAAGGCAGAGTTACAGAGAGGCAGAGGCAGAGGCAGAGAGAGAGAGAGAGAGAAAGTCTTCCCATTTGCTGGTTCACTCCCCAAATGGCTGCAATGGTCGGAGATGGGCTGGCCTGAAGCCAGGAGCCAGGAGCTTCTTCTGGGTCTCCCGCATGGGTGCAGGGGCCCAAGCACTTGGGCCATCTTCTACTACTTTCCCACACCATAGTAGAGAGCTGGATTGGAAGTGGAGCAGCCGGGACTCAAACCGGTGCCCATATGGGATGCCGGAACTGCAGGTGGAGGCTTTATCCACTATGCCACAGCACTAGCCCCCAATTTTTTTCTTTAACAGATGAATTTGTTGTGAAGTGATGAAAAAACTGTTTCAAAGCTTTTCAGATTTTGGAATTGCAGATGAGATACAACAAATAACATATATGACTTTTTATACCTCAGTCAAAAACTTATTGTTATAGTTTAAACACAATTTGGCTCTACAAACTCATGCAAACCCCATAGTCTCATGTTAATGCTTAAAAGATTAACACTAATGATCAATGGACTAAGGGTGGAGACTTAATCTAATAATGGCAGCCAGGAAGTGGGCTCAGGGGGAAGTCTTTAGGTCACAGGTAGCAGGCTTGCCCTTGGAAAGTAGTTCTCAAAAGAGGCTTGGTCATATAAGACAGTGCTGCCTGTGTCTCTCTGCTTCCTGGCTCACTACACATGATTCATACTTCTGCACGCTTTCTGCCCTCGTCAGATGCCAGACTAACGGGGTCATCCAATCTTGGAATGAGAGCCTCCAAAACTGTAAGCCAAAATGAACCTATCTTTCTTAGAAGTTCCTCTCAGGTATTCTAGTTATAGTGATGGCTGCAACACTCACCTATCTTGATGCTGTTGAAGAAGTAGTTCTATTTTGCTCTGTGATTCAGATTTCAGTGCTTCAAGCTGATCCTCTACCTGGTTTTTAAAAAGAGACATGATTTACATACTAATAAATCTAAAGCTTAGAGATTTTCAACTGAAGAGATGATTTGGAGAGATGCAAATAGATACAGTACAATCAAATACATTCTATGAGTATGTCTTCTTGGATCTTTTACTTTGAGCGTACACTCAATGAAGCTATACAGGTGAATCAAACTAGTTCTTATTAGGGGAGATTATATAAATAACTTCTGTTATTTCAGAGAACAAAAATGAGATCTTGGCTTACTTTTAAGAACTTTAAAATTATATCCTTAATAGTAATCTTAATTCATTTTAAAGCATTTAATTATTTGAGACAGGAAGGGGGGGGCAGAGGGAGAGAAGAGAGAGAAGCAGAGGGAGAGGTTAGAAGGGGGAGAACGGAAGGGGGAGAGGGGAAAGCAAAAGGGAGGAGGAGGGAGAAAGGAAGAGATGCATGCCCACAACAGCTGGGACAAAGCTAGGATCTGGGAACTCAATCCAGGTCTCCCATGGGAGTGACAGGAACCCAGATAATTGAACCATCATCCAACTCCTTGAGCGATCATCCTGCCTCCCAGGGTCTACATGAGCAGGAAGATGGAATCAGGAGCTGGAGCTAGGAATTGAACCCCGATAGTGTGATGTGGGACACAGGCATCCTAACCAGGCTAAATATCTACCATTCTTAAATGCATTTTAATATAAAATTAAAGTTGTGTTCTCACCACTTACTGGAAATATCCTCCCTTTAAGATAAGAAATCTCTGTGTCTAATTCTCTTAGAATTTTACTAATAGCTGAGCCCAAGCTGCGGAAGTGCATAGTAGATATGCTGTCGTGTTCATATATTTTCTTGCCTGAGGCTTCTTCAAAGTCAACTAGGATGGATCGGATTTCTTGAAGCACTCCTTCATGACTAAGCATCATTTTTCTCAGCTGCTCTATCTGTGTGTTGCTGTCTTTCAGCATGTCCTCCTTAAGGCATTTGGCAGCTTCAAGTTCATGAACTGTATTTTGAAGCTGATTTCTTAAATCCTCCTGGGATTGACTCTCCCTTCGTCTATGAAATAAGTGAAAGAAAAGAAATAATAGTGATAAAACTCATATTCATACAGTAGTTTTACTACAAATTGTAAAATTTTAAAATAATTTCAGTAACAAATGCCAACCTGATGTCAGCCATGGCATCTCTCTCCATTTGCATCTCCTGAAGTTTTGTTTGTAAGTCAATGACCGACTGTCTTAAGTAAAACTTTTGTTTGTCATGTAGTTCATTGCTCTTCAAAAGAAAAAAAAGAGCCATGCAAATTAATCTTCATTAGAAGAACACATTTCCTTATAGACAACAAATTCCTAAAGACTATGTTATTAATTTATTTTTATGTGTACAGCATTTCCTTTTCCCACAGCTGCAATTCTAATAATTTCTTACCTAGATTACTGAAATATTGTAACCAGTCTCCTTGTCTCAAACCTGGTTCCTATTTTAATCCATTTCTCTATTTTACAACAAATCTAAAATAAATCTGTCTCCTGGCTCAAAATGAAAATGGGAGTAAGTTTTGCTCCTTAAAATAGGAGAACTGGCTGAAATTTTGTATACAAAAATCTCAACCCACATCTCTTTCACCATAAAATACTTGGCAAAAAACACTACCACCTAAAAATCAAAGTGTTCTACTACAGAGACATTTACAGTGATTTCTAAGATCAGGCAGTGAGGGATTGCCCAGCATAATAATTGATGCCTTACCTAATCATACCAAAGAAAATCAAGTTCTGCTCATGAACAGAGAGTTTGACATCAGCTTTTCTATTGTCTCATCCTTGAGTATGAACAGAAAAACAAAAATCATTGAACCTGGAAGAAGATTCTAAAACAAAAAAACAGACTAAGATTAAACAAGCAAACACCTAGAAAAAAGATCCAGAGGAAACACAGACAGAAAATACAAGGAATGGAAGCACACTTCCCAAAAGTCGCAGTTGCAGGAAATTCCAGAGACGTTCAGCCATAAAACAGTGACAGGGTGCGCTGCCCAAGAAGTGAGCAGGGTAGAAGAGATCTTGAAAATTAAAAATATGGCTGCCAACTAAAACATTTAATTCAGTAGAAATGCTGAAGTCAAGAAAGTCTTCCAAAAGTAGAAAAAGCAGACAAAAATTTAAAAGTACAGGTAAGAGGTTTAGAGATTCAACATACGAAACAGAAATATGTGACTAGTACACACTTAATAAAGGGAAAACAGAGGAAGGAAACTGCTACAGAAAAGAACACAACTGCACTCCTCAAAAAAAAGATACAAATCTACAGGCCAAAGGGTCTACTGAGTCCCCAGCATAGTGAATGAAAAAACAAAAATCCATACTTAAGTATGTTATGGTGAATTTCAGTGATACACAGATGACTTTATAAAGATGAAATTTAATTAAGTAAAACTATGTCATCTACAAAGAAATAATAATCAAACAAACATCTACTTCTCAGTTACAATACTGAATCCAAGGACAGAATATATTCAAGAGATTAAGAGAAAATGATTTTGCACCTTACTCAGGCAAATTATCAATGAAGTATGACTGCAAAATAAAGTAATTCTTGCACAAATAAAAATTCATAAAATGTATCTACCACACACTCTTCTTAGTAAGGCTACTAAGCATATGTTTTGACTAAATGAAGACATAGATTGAGAAAAAAGAAAACAGTGAAACTGTAAATCCAAACAAGAAAGCCATGACAGGAGTCTTAGGGAAACAGTTGCACAGTTATACAAGAGACTCTTAGAGAAAATAATCTAGACCATGCAAAAGGTCAGAAGATACCTGGAAAGTCCAACATTAAAGGAGGACTTGATAGAAAACCTATAATTTATATATATAAATATATATATATATATAAATATATATACACACATATGCTTTAAAATGAGGATATGATAAAGGTAAATAGTATAAGGAAAAAGAAAGGCAATTAGCAACCACAGGAAAATTAAAAGTTTATACAAGAAAGGAAAAGTAATATGTTACTATTGGACTCTGCAGTTGATAACATACAAGGGTACTTTCAAAAGTTCAAGGAAAATAAAATTAAAAAGCTTATTTTGTTGCAAAAAAATTTTAAATTCACATATACTAGTTCCACAATATACCTTTCCATGAATGTTTTAGAAACCTTGTATATACTGATTTCAAAAGTTTTTGCACCAAAATAAACATCATTTAATCCCATTTTACCATGGTCTTCAAAGTACCCTCATACATGTAGTTACTATACGGTAACTCCCTTTAATTTCTCACCGGCAGTCCAAGTGAATGACCATACTAATATAAATTTAGAATGGCAGTAGTGAAAATGCAAACAGATTTCAGAAGTGTGTATGTGGCACTAATGGATGGAGTGATAAAGTAGACGTCAGGACAGACAGAAGTATCAAGAATGAACCAAGTTTCTGCCTTATGCAATGACATAGAGGTGGCACCACATTTAGCTAGAGAAAACACAGAGTAAAGCAGGTTTGGGAGAAGGAACACATAACCAGTTGGAAATGTTTGAGTTTATAGAGCCCGAAGAACATTTTGAGTGAAAATCCCAAGCAATACCTGGGTACACTAGCTGGTATAGAGCTCAGATAAGAGGTCTGTACTAGAAACATAAATTATATTGGCATATAATTAGCAACAGAAGCCATGTGAATCTCTATGACTTCCTATGGAGGGTCTGAATGGAACAAGAGACTGAATAAGAATGAACTTGAGGAAATCCATGTGTTCCATGAAGTCTGTGGGAAAAGAGCTCTTCAAGAACAGCCAAACAAACCTAATTCTCAGCCCTTAATAAATTTGCAGGGTTTTTCCTCTAAAAGCGCTTACAAAATCTGAGGCGGTAGAACAACGTGTTCCTGAGTATAATACGATGATGCACTGTTACAGTGGATGTGCACAAATGGCAATGTCTGGGTAGGGAACACATCTAATTCTGCCCACAGGAAAGGCTTCCGAGAAGGAAATTCCTGAGGTGAGTCTCAGTGTAGAGGAAGTCTGCCAGGTACTCAGGGTAGAAAAGAGGGAATGGCTGGGAAAAGACATGAAGGTCTAAATTAGCATAGTGTGTCCAGGAACAGCAAGTAGATTGATATTGCTGGAATAGAAGGCAGGTTTGGAGAACAGGGAGCAGATGAGGCTAAGTTAGATCTTGAAGAGCTTTGTATATGATGCTAAGAAGTTTGAATTTTACACAGTAGACTACTGGGACCCAATATGCAGTTGTAAAGCTAGCTTTAGTCTACATAAAGTTCACTTGAAATATTTGCAAACAGCCATCATGTATACATTTACACAAAAACCTACCCTACACCCTGTTCTTTAAAAAGAAATCAGGCATTATGATAGCAGGGCAGCAGGCCTGAAACAATTAATTATACCTGCGGATGAACATCACTAATTATAATATTTGAGCTATTCAAATTTCATTACAGTTATATCATGAAATCAAGGCACTATGAATAACTATTAACAAAAAGAAAACACATTTGCAGAGTTTTTATCAGCTCAATTTTAAATACTGAAATAGGAAGTACATATCAAATTAATAAATTTAACCAAAAAATATATTGTTAATTTTTTCTTCCAGGAAGTTTATTCTATTCTAAGGCAATGACCCTCACCATCATGCCCCCAAAATGAAATGGCAGTAGGTCCTTTAGGGAAAAATGCAACTCACTTCATTTAATTTTCTCTGCAAATCTTTGACTTGATGTGAATATTCTTCCAAAACACGTTCAATGTGGTCCTTTCCAGGATAAGGAATGACTTTTCTATGAGAATCAAGTTCCGCTTCATATTTAGGGAAAAACGGAATCTGTGTCAAAGTCCCAGGTGAAGATGTGTTTTCAATTATTGTACCACGAAGAGAAGACACAAAAAATGGACTTGAAGGACCTAAATATTAAAGAATTCATTAATTAACATATTCCTAAAATAATTTTGTGATAAGCATTATGCTAGGTGATTTTGTTATTGAATCCTAAAGGAGCTCAAGGTCTTGTGGGAGAAAACAGGCAAGTGAAGGATAGTAAGAGCTCTGACAGAGACGAACACAAGGTACAGGCTGAAAAAACTGCTCAGCAAGAAACATGCTACCTCTTCATCCAAAAGGAAGGATGACTCAAAGTCAGACCTACGAGTCCAGAGGAAGGGCTGTGTTGTGGCACAGGGGTTGAGCTGCAGCTTGCAAGACCAGCATCCCATATCAGAGTGCTGTTTGAATCCCAGCTACTCCACTTTCAATACACCTGGGAAGCAAGGGATGGTGGTCCAAGTGCTCGGGCCCCTGCTAGCCATGTGGGAGACCTGATTGGTGTTCCCGGCTCCTGGCTTCCGCCTGACCCAGCTCTAGCTCTTGCAGCCATTTATGGAGTGAATTCTTTCTCTCCCTCTTTCTCTGTTGTTCTGCCTTTCAAATAAATAAATAGCTCAGAAAAAAAAAAAAAAATGGGGGGAGGAAGTCCAGAGAACAGAAGCAAGAACTATGGAGAATTACTCCTGGGCTTTGAGTCCTAATCAAGGAATAGCCTTCTTATGCCCACTGGATCTCAGCATTGCATTGCTCAGGTTAGGCCCTTTCTGACCAGGGATGGTGATGGTGGTTGTCCTGTTCCTGTCCTACAATTGTATGCTGGGTGTCACAAATCTTCAGAATAAGAGGGACTCTGCTCAAGGAACTATACTTCAATAATTAGAGTGAAGGCCTTCAACCACAACAGAACCTAATTTATATGGAGTAGTTCTGGCCTTGAGCTAATGCTGTAATGGGACCAGGCTCTTGGGGGCCTTCTTGGGAGAGAGTAGGTGTCATGTATGTGAGAAAAATTTAAATAATTTGTGACAAGAGAGCACCTGGTGGTTTTAAAATACATCTAAATTGGGCTGGTGCCGCGGCTCACTAGGCTAATCCTCCGCCTTGCGGCGCTGGCACACCGGGTTCTAGTCCCAGTCGGGGCACTGATCCTGTCCCGGTTGCCCCTCTTCCAGGCCAGCTCTCTGCTGTGGCTAGGGAGTGCAGTGGAGGATGGCCCAAGTGCTTGGGCCCTGCACCCCATGGGAGACCAGGATAAGTACCTGGCTCCTGCCATCGGATCAGCGCGGTGCGCCGGCCGCAGCGCGCCTACCGCGGTGGCCATTGGAGGGTGACCCAACAGCAAAGGAAGACCTTTCTCTCTCTCTCTCTCACTGTCCACTCTGCCTGTCAAAAAAAAAAAAAAGTCTAAATCTTTTTTAATATTCTTCCCTTTAAGTGGTAGAGGTTAATTCACCTCCTCCTGGTAAGAAAGAAAAAAATAAGACTTTATGTATAAGTATACATACATGTGTGTGTGTGCGTGTGTGTAGTATTTTTGATAAATCCTGAAAAAAGAATGAAGGGTCGGCACTGTGGCATAACAGGTGAGGCTACCACCTGCAGTGCCAGCATCCCATATGGGCACTGGCTTGCATTCTGGCTGCTCTACTTCTAATCCAGCTCTCTGCTATGGCCTGGAAAGGCAGTAGAAGATGGCCTGGTTCCTTGGACCCCTGCACCCACATGGTAGACCTGGAGGAAGCTCTTGGCTCCTGGCTTTGGATCCACTCAGCTCTGACCATTCCAGCCATTTGGGGAGTGAACTAGCAGATGGAAGACCTCCTTTCTCTCTCTCTCTCTTTCTCTCTCTCTCTCTCTCTGCCTCTGTGTTTCTGTAAGTATGCCTTTCAAATAAATAAATAAATCTTTAAAAAAAGAAGAATGAAACAGAAACTCATGAAAATAGCTATCTATGGGGTACAGGCATAGGTGGAAATAATGGAAAAGAAATGGATGGGGCAAGACTATTAAATACATTGTGCTATTAAAGCTTTTACTTTTGGGTCACATAAGTCTTATATACATGGAAAAAGTTAAAATGAAACGAAGTTTAATACTAACAAAAATAAAATACCTAGGCGCAGTTCCAAGATGGCAGAGTAGGGAGGGAGCTAACAGCTCTAGTCCAGAAGATGGTTTAAAAAAAGTGAAGAGAGTGTAGTCGCAGGAAGAGTTAGGGATAAAATGGCAGAAGAAACTCTACTGAAATTAGAGGAACATTGTGAACCTACATGGAGGGCATGGACACCCACAACTTGGGACTCCAGCAGCCGAAAGCATTGAAAAGTGAGTACCTGCTAGACAGGCATCCCATATGGGTGCCAGTTCTGTCCTGGCTGCTCCACTTTTGATCCAGCTCCCTGCTGTGGCCTGGGAAAGCAGTAGAAGATGCCCAAGTGCTTGGGCCCCTGTACTCACATGGGAGACCTGGAAAAAGCTCCTGGCTTTGGATTGGCTCAGCTCTGGCCGTTACAGCCATTTGGGTAGTGAACAATTGAGTATAAACAGAGGATGGAGAGGCCAGTGCTGTGGCTCACTTGGTTAATCCTCCACCTGTGGGGCCGGCATCCCATATGGGCACCAGGTTCTAGTCCCAGTTGCTCCTCTTCCAGTCCAGCTCTCTGCTGTGGCCCGGGAGGGCAGTGGAGGATGGCCCAACTGCTTGGGCCCTGCACCAGCATGGGAGACCAGGAAGAGGCACCTGGCTCCTGGCTTCGGATCCATGCAGTTCCAGCTATAGCGGCCATTTGGGGAGTGAACCAACGGAAGGAAGATCTTTCTGTCTCTCTCTCTTTCTCACTGTCTATAACTCCACCTGTCAAATAAAAAAAAAAATAAAAAAAAAAAAACAGAGGATGGAGGATCTCTCTCTGTCTCTTACTTTCACTGTCTATAACTCTCTCTCTCTCTAATAAATAATAAAATATTTTTAAAAAAATACCTGAGGCTGGCACCGTGGCTCAATAGGGTAATCCTCTGCCTTGCGGCGCCGGCACACCAGGTTCTAGTACAGGTCGGGGCACCGGATTCTGTCCTGGTTGCCCCTCTTCCAGGCCAGCTCTCTGCTATGGCCTGGGAGTATAGTGGAGGATGAAACAAGTTCTTGGGCCCTGCACCCGCAAGGGAGACCAGGAGAAGCACCTGGCTCCTGGCTTCGGATCAGTGTGGTGCGCCAGCTGCAGCGCGCCGGCCGCACCGGCCATTGGAGGGTGAACCAACAGTAAAGGAAGACCTTTCTCTCTGTCTCTCTCTCTCTCACTGTCCACTCTGCCTGTCCAAAAAAAAAAAAAAAAAAAAAAATACCTGAATAGTAAATTGACAACTTAGTCTCACAGAGAAAATACATAGTTCCTTCAAATAACTTGAGAACACTGTACCTGACTATATGGTCTTAGTGAACATTACTTTGTGGGGAAGTTGTTAATAATGGTAGTGCTGGTATATAATTAAGAAACTATTTCATGTTTATTACAGAAGAGAGAAAATGGATAACTACTGATGTTTTTGGAAATTGGGATTTTCATTGCAGGGGATACAAATATGGACTGGGGAAGATGAGGAAGAACACTATAGTACTGGATTTGAATTTGAGTTATCAGTGTGAACCTGTGATAAAAAGATCTACTTGCTTGCTAGCTTTTGCCACTAAAGGATCATAGCCACAATGGCCCTAGGAAAAACATGCACAGAAGATTCTGGCTTCTAAATGCAATTCCCTTCTCATAGGAACCAGGGCTTCTCAGCAAAATGGCTGATGTTAGGTCTGTTGGAATAGGCAAAGTTTGGGGTGAGCCTGGAGCTTTTTGGATGTGCCAAAAAGCAATGAAGTGAGGGTCATATCTTTAAAATAAAGACACAGGAGCCAGTGCTGTGGCTCACTTGGTTAATCCTCTGCCTGCGGCACTGGCTTCCTATATGGGCACCAGGTTCTAGTCCCGGTTGCTCCTCTTCCAGTCCAGCTCTCTGCTGTGGCCCGGGAGGGCAGTGGAGGATGGCCCAACTGCTTGGGCCTCTGTACCTCATGGGAGACCAGGAGAAGCACCTGGCTCCTGGCTTCAGATTGGCACAGCGCCAGCCACAGTGGCCATTTGGGGAGTGAACCAACGGAAGGAAGACCTTTCTGTCTCTCTCACTGTCTGTAACTCTACCTGTCAAATAAATAAAAAATAAATAAATAAAAATAAAATAAAGACACAAGAGCCAACTTACAGGGGGTAGCCAAATTCAACACAATTGAGTATCAACAGTAGTGATAGCAGTTATTACAGCACTTTGAATTAACAACAATCAGTGATAATAATAATGCTTGCTGCCCAGAACTCCACTAAGGTCTCCCATGTGGGTAGCAGGTGCCCAAGCACTTGGGCCATCCTCTGCTGCTTTCCCAGGTGCATTAGCAGGGAGCTGTACCACAAGCTGAGCAGCCTGGGTTCTGATATGGGATGCTGCTGTTGCAGGCTTAACCTGCTGCGCCGTTTCACAAGCACCACTTCAAGGAAGTTTTGCGATGGGAAGTGCCGGGAAGAACAGAAGGTAGGAGGACAGAAGCAGCCAAGGCCCTGCTTTCCCTCACTCTACCTGAATGGGCTCTGGCAGCACCTTCCAGGCAGCTTTCCTGCATGCAAGCTCCTGCTTCTCCGCCTCATGCAGCTCCCCTTCTCATTGTCTTACTAGCCCAAAGGGCAATCACAGCTTCCTATAGTGGTCAATCTCTGGTTGTCTCAGCCCCTTAGGTTTCACAGTTCTCACACCCAAGTAACCAATTCCCTGTATTAAAAGCCACCTATTTATTTCAGCTGTGTCCATTTCCCTGACTAATTTGAATCAAAAGCAGTGGGTGCCTGAACCAAAGCAGTGGTGATGGGAATGGAGAGGGGAAAATGTATTAGAGTATAAGGAGCAGAACTAGGAGTCTGACTGGATGTGGAAGCAGGTGATAGAAAAGGAGTCAAAATGATGAAGAATCTGACACAGGGTAGACTAGGAAACACAAGAGAGGACCTTAGGAAACATGGTGGGATGTGCAGAGGTTGAAGTGCCTCAACACAGAAACAATGTTAAACTAAAGAGATAATGTAAACATATACTAAGACACAGACATGCTCATTGAAGACTAAACAATTTCTTCTTCAAGAACAATAAACAATATGGTAGACACTCAAAAGCATATTCTGTGCAGTTAAAAACAAAACATCCTGAAGAACAGCAGCTTGAATGAGCACTATTGAAGAGTGCTTAATTCTAATTTCTTCTCTACTGGTTTAATAAAGGGTACATGTACATACCTCCGTTGGATGTGATGCCACTACTTGATAAAAGATCTTCATTATTTGACTCACAAGCTTTCTGTTCCATGTTGACTATTGATACCTCTTCTGAAGAGATCTTGAAATATGGATGCCTCCTTGTTTGGTTCTTCAGTTCTTGTCTATGAAAAACAGGGATTTAATCTTTAGAATTATATGAAAAATATCCACAGGGGGAAAAAAAAAACTGACTTTGTTAATAGTTGAAACTCAGTAACAATTTTTCCCTTAGAACAATAACTGCATAGAAATATTTTATTATTATGTAGATCAGTAAGCAAAAGAATCTTACTGTGGAAAATGGATTTTAATAGCTAAGGGAATTATTAAAAATAACCTGAAAGTAAAAAATGAACACTTTAATTATTTTGGTAATTAGTGCACTGCTTTGGGGCAGAAGTTTTCTCTTTTTGAAAGTCCCATAAAGTTGCACTGTCAAATAATAGAAGATAATGTCTCCTTAATAAAAACCAGAAATCATCAAATTAGAATTCATTAATGAAAGTTGAAGAACTTCTTTAATATCAAGTGTAATCACAATTTTATTTAAAATTTTTGTTGCTTATTTACATTTTAAAGGCAGGGAGAAAGAGACACATACACACAGAGACAGAAACAGAGAAAGATCTTCCCTCCGCTGGTCCACAAACTTTCCAAATGCCTGCAACACCTAGAGGTGGGCCAGGCTAAAGCCAAGAGCCAAGAGCCAAGAATTCAACCCAGGTCTCTCATGTGGGTAGCAGAACCCAACTGCTTGAGCCATCATCTACTGCCTTCTAGGAGATGAACTCGCAGGAAGCTACAGTGAGGAACAGAGTGGAAGTGAGGAAGCTGAAAGGGAAGTGAACAGGAAGTGAGGAAGTGAACAGGAAGCTGAAGTGAGGAACAGAACCAAAGGACGCTGTGCAAGTATCTTAACTGCTACTCCAAATGCCGGTTCCAGTTGTTACAACTTCAGATTAGGTCAAGAAGAGGGTTCTTGCTTTGGTAAACAATGGAGGTGGCCTGATTCCAAATCTCTCCTTCATCCTTCCAAAACAACAATGACATCAACAAGGAGGACAAATAACACCACACATACTCCATGCCTTCAGCATCACTAGAAGACAGAGAAAGCCACGTCCTTCAAATTATCTCTAAGAAACCGGCAATTTTTTTTTTTTTTTACTCGAAAGAGCTCCTACATCCCACTGACTACCACTGCAAGCCTGAGATGAGGAGTATGGGAGAGGAGGTGCTGAAAAGACTGAAAAAGATCAGAGGTGAGAAGACTGAGAGAAAATATGGGCAATTTTACCACCGATACATGGGACGACAGGAGCCAAAATACTGTGCAGCTTTGGAACCTTAGCATCCATGGCCTTGACTAAGGGTATGGAGGGCCTGAAGAAGTGGCAGCTGTAGAGGGGCAGTGTTTCTTGGGGGAACCAACTATTGAGAAAAGAGGGGGACTCCCCTGAGACTTGGCAGTAAAAGGGAAAAGAGAAAGTGAGAGGAAAATTAAGAAACCAGCAAAAACACAAAACAGAAGCAAGATACACCCTCCTCCCTGCATGCCTCCCATCCAACACCACCACCTTCCAATAAAAGAAGCCGCATGGAAGAACCATGTCCACAAGAGGAACTGGAATACATAAAACCAGATCATATCCATACAACGTCACTGCAAAATAGCAGAAAATGCAGATGAACGTTTTTCTGCTGATCAAAAGTACACTTTCCCAGAAGAACAAACACTAACTCAAAGAAAAATGGACAAAGTATTCTACACTGGATGACATATTCTCAAATAAGCTTTGAGAGATATGACTCAGAAATGTAAAAATCTAAGAACAGAAATGGACAAGAAACAAAACAAATGAGAAGAAATGAAATCAGAGTTGACTACATTAGGGAAGTCAAAAATTACATCAGAAATGAAGACCAAGTTATAAAGTACAAAGGAATGATATATTGTGATGAGAAACTCACAAAGGCATTGAAAAAAAATCAGGAAAACTGGAGTCAGAGCTGTGGCTCAATGGGTTAAACTGCCACTCACAACACTGGCATCCCCTATGAGCATCGGCAATTCCAAGATGCCCCACTTCTGATCCAGCTCCCTGCTAATGTGCCTGTGAAAGCAGCAGAGGATGGCCCAAGTGCTTGGGCCCTGTCACCCACATGGGAGACCTAGATGGAGTTCCAGGCATCTAGCTTCAGTCTGGACCAGCCCTGGCCATTATAGCCATTTGGAGAATGAACCAGTAGATGGAAGATCTCTCTGTCTCTCCCTCTCTCTATCTTTCAAATAAATAAAAAATATCTTTAAAAAAATAAAGATTATGCCAGTGCCATGGCTCACTTGGCTAATCCTCCACCTGCAGCGCCGGCACCCTGGGTTCTAGTCCCGGTTGGGGCGCCAGATTCTGTCCCGGTTGCTCCTCTCCCAGTCCAGCTCTCTGCTGTGGCCCAGGAGGGCAGTGGAGGATGGCCCAAGTGCTTGGGTCGCTGCACCCGCATGGGAGACCGGGAGGAAGAACCGGGCTCCTGGCTTCGGATCAGCGCAGCGCTGGCCATAGCGGCCATTAGGGGAGTGAACCAACGGAAGGAAGACCTTTCTCTGTCTCTCTCTCACTGTCTATAACTCTCTCTCTCTCTCACTGTTTAACTCTGCCTGGAAAAAAAAAAATTATGAGAAAAATCCTCAGGGATCCAGGCAAAAAAGTTGAAACAGATCGGCATTATTCAAAAACAATATTCAAAGCTAGGCAACATTTTAAAAGAAACATACAGAAAGTACAAACCAAGGATATCACATCCATCTAAGATCTCCTTCTAAAGGTTCAAGGCCACAGTCAGACAGCTTTCTACAAGTCAGAACACTGCACCCACAGGCCCCTCTGAGGGGGTCTACTGGAGAGGATGAACTTCACCCAATTGATAGATGACCAGGAAATGTGGCCAAGGGCCAACAACTGGTGAAACTTCCAATTTTTATGTAGTTTTAAATATTTTCTAAATAAAGTTTTGGGGAAAAATGTAAAGGCAAACATTAAAATAGATGATTGGGGTAAACTTCAAGGGCTGATGGTGAACCTTTCACCATTCAGTTGTAGAGCTTACACCAAAACAAGGGTGGGTCTACCACCCCGGAAAACAACATATAAATAAATACTATCTTCGTGACAAAGGAGGACAAATGAAACCCAAAATGGGAGGATGGCTAGATTGGGAGGTGGGGGGGTAAGTAGAAGACCACCAAATAGCTTTACAAAGGAAGTCAGTAGTAATCAAAGAACACAGTTTATGGAAGAAAAATGGAATTTACAAGAGCATTGGAAAAGATATTAATACAAAAATAGCCACTACAGTAAAAATAAATCTTCTTAAGTGACAGAAACAATTTTAAAAAGAAAAAAGAAAGAAGTAACACCAAATAAATTCAGCAACTATAACATAATATATAAAGTAGTTACACTAAAAGATAATACACTAATGTGAAAATAATGTGATAGAATTTAGACCAAACACAACAGCATATTGATAGACATTAAGGGACTCATCTTACCTACTGAAAGAAAAGGGTTTTCAAATTGGCTTATTAGGAAAAAAAAAATTCTCTATGCTGTGTACAACAGGTATGCTTAAAACACAAGAGATTCAGAAAGACTAACAATAAGGGGATAAAGAGTCACCAAGCAAATTAAAATAGGAAGAAAGTACAGGTTACAATCCAATACCAGGGGCTGGTGCTGTGGCATAGTGGGCAAAGCTGCCACCTGCAGTGCCAACATCCCATATGGGCACCGGTTCAAGTCCCAGGTGCTCCACTTCTGATCCAGCTCTCTGCTATGGCCTGGGAAAACAGTAGAAGATGGTCTAAGTCCTTGGACCCCTGCACTCGTGTGGGAGACCTGGAAGAAGCTCCTGGCTCCTGGCTTAGGATTGGTGCAGCTCCGGCCACTACAGCCATCTCGGGAGTGAACCAGCAGATGAAAGACCTCTCTGTCTCTCTCTCTGCCTCTCCTTCTCTCTCTGTGTAACTCTTTCAAATAAATAAATATATATAAAAAAAAGAATCCAATACCAGACCTAATAGTCTTCAAGCCAAACAGCATTAAAGACAAAGGGACACTTAAGGTATAAGCCATGTTCTATAATCAAGATATAGTACTTCTGATTACCTATGTGCCACATAACATAGCAATAATTTAGAATAAAACAATTTCAGAAGTTGTAATAAGAATTAGAAACAGTAATAACAAGAGACTTTAACAGACCACTCAATACGACAGACCAAGTAGACAAAAAGTAAGACTACAAAAGATTTACATGAAATAATCACCGAAACAGGGGCCGGCACTGTGGCACAGCAGGTTAACGCCCTGGCCTGAAGCACCGGCATCCCATATGGGCGCCGGTTCAAGACTCGGATGCTCCACTTCTGATACAGCTCTCTGCTGTGGCCTGGGAACGCAGTGGAGGATGGCCCAAGTCCTTGGGCCCCTGCACCCACGTGGGAGACCCGGAGGAAGCTCCTGGCTCCTGGCTTTGGGTCGGCATAGCTCCAGCTGTTGCGGCCAACTGGGGAGTGAGCCATTGGATGGAAGACCTCTCTCTCTCTCTCTGCCTCTCCTCTTTCTGTGTAACTCTGACTTTCAAATAAATAAATCTTAAAAAAAAAAAGAAAAAAGAATCACCGAAATAGACCTTTTGCATCAACATAGACCATTATATTTAGATAGCAGAGAACATACCTTCTTCTCAAGAGCACATGCAAAAATCAATCATGTTCTAGGGCACAAATGAAGGATTAGTAGGTTTCATGAAGTAGTAATGCTAAACTCAATACCTTGTGGTCCCAATGGAATGAAACTAGAAATTAAAAATGAAAACACAAAACAAAAAGGCTACCTGGAAACCAGAAGACTGTTTATTAAATAACTCTTTTGTGATAAGAGAGATGCAAGCAGAAATTAAAGAATTTCTGAAAATAATAATATACTACAAATCAAAATTGGTCAGATACATTAAAAACAGTGAAGAGGAAAATTCCTAGCCCTGAACACCTATTTCAATAAAAATAAAAGAATGAAAATAAATTAAATCTTTAACAGAAAAAAAAAGTAAGCCAAAAGAAAGCACATAAGGAAAGTATTAACAATAAAAGCAAAAAGTGGGGTAGAAAACAGAAAAATAGATCAAATTAATAAACCAAAATCCTAGTTATTTAAAAATAAAAAACTAAAACAGACATAAGTAAAAACTGTCAAAGTGAAAGAGGAAGATTATACATCACACTATTTTACATTACTTCATAATTATAAGCATACTTAAAAAAGCCAACCAACCTGTGAGTTAAACTGCTTTTATTGAACGGAATTCCATTCTTTTCAATAACAGTTTCCTCTTTTTGATTACTGAAGTGCCATCTGTCAAAACTACAATTAAAGATAAATTCTACCTGAATATATTCCATGCCATCATTTCTAGGAAATAAGTAGTAGGGAGGGAGACATTTCATGGAGAATTATAACAAATAGAATGTTAGTCAAGATTGCTAGGCAATTTCACTGTTCCAAATTGAGAAGACTGCCGTTTGTGGGGGAAGGGGTGTGCAACGTTATTGAAACAAAGTTATTGTGAATGTTTGGTGTGTAATTTTACACACTAAAACAACCTATTTGGGGGTTCTTCAGGAAAATGACTGATTCTTAGAAAACTCAAATTACTGAGCAATGTTACTTTAACATAGGTCAAAAGCATGGAGTGAGCAGGGCAGGTAGGATCATAGTCCAGTACTGGGAAATGATAAACTAATCCACTCTGCTGGATACCAGTATCTTTATTATCAAGTGGGAAATGAACAACAGGGTAAGGAAAATGCAGACTAAAAGCTGGAGAAGAGAGAAGAGAATGAAGGGGCAGGTTTGAGCTTAGATGTTCTGATGTGGAAGCCATGCTCGGTTACTTTGACAGATGATGACAAATGCAATGTACTCATGCACTCAGTACCACTCATGGGTAACAGGTCACTGGAAAGCAGCAGTCATTTAGAGGGGCTTTTTTCTTACAAAACCAGTTTAAAGATGATAGATTTATGTAAGAATTTCTTTAATGTTTAAGTCACATTGCTTTTTAAAAATTTTCATTTTTTATTTGAGAGACAGAGAGACAAAGACAGGGATCTTCTGTTGGTTCACTCCCCAAGTGCACACAACAGCTGGTGCAGGGCCAGGTCAAACCAAGGAACTCAGAACTCAGGGACCCAACTAACTGAAGCCATTATCTGCTGGCTTCCAGGGTGCCCGCTACCCCAAAGTGGGAATCAGAAGTGGAGCTGGGACTTGAACCCAGGCCCTCCAATATGGGGTGTATGTGACCCTAGCAGCATCTTAACCCTCAACCACAGGGCCAAATGCCTGCTCCCTTGAAAGCTTTAAAATGACCATTCATTTGTAAAGAATCTGCTTAGCCCTCTGTTTGCCAATACTACTTGTTATTTTTTGTGCCTTAGAATAATGAAATCTGCATTTAAAAACATTTAAAACAATTGTGGGGCCTGTGCTGTGGCTTAGCAGATAAAGCCGCCTGCTTGCTCCCTGCTGTTGCACCTAAGAAGGCAGCAGAGGATGGCCCAAGTCCTTGGGACCCTGTACCCATATGGGAGACTGAGAAGCAGCTCCTGGCTTTGGTCTGGCCCAGACTTGACTGTTGCAGGCATTTAGGGAGTGAACAGGCAGATGGAAGATTTTTTCTCTCTCTCTCCCTCTTCCTCTCTCTCTTTCTCTGTAACTCTACCTTTCAAATAAAATACATCTTTAAAAAATAAAAACAGGGGCCAGCACTGTGGCACAGCAGGTTAAAGACCAGACTGCAGTGCTGGCATTCCATATGGTGCGGGTTCAAGTCCCGGATGCTCCACTTCCGATCCTTCTGATGCGCCTGAGAAAGCAGAAGATGATGGCCCAAGTGGAAGACCTGGAAGAAGTTTCTGGCTCCTGGATTTGGCCTGGCCTCGCCCCGGTCATTGAGGCCATTAGGGAGTGAACCAGCAGAAGACCTATCTTTCTCTGTCTCTGTCTCTATCTCTATCTCTATCTGTAACCCTGCCTTTCAAATAAATAAAATTTTTTAAAAATAATAAAATATTTATAAATCAAATTTTCACTATTTTAGATGGACTATGTTCTCAATTTGGCTAGACATTCGGTGATTCTCTACTTTCATAACATTGTAAGAATTAGAACATTATTCCTGGGGCTGGCACAATGACTTATTACATCCCATAGGGGCACTAGTTTGAGTCCTGGCTGCTCCACTTCCAACCAGCTCCCTGATAACATGCCTGGGAAGGCAGCGGGAAATGGCCCAAGTACTTGGGTGCTGCCACCCATGTGGAAGACCTGAACAGAGTTCTAGGTTTCTGGCTTCAGTCAGGCCCAGCCCCAGCCACTGCAGCCATTTGGAAAGTGAATCAGCAGATGGAAGATCTCTCCCTTTCTCTCTCTCTCTGTAATTCTAACTTTCAAATACATAAATAAGTCTTTTTTTTTATTAAACTTTTATTTAATGAATATAAATTTCCAAAGTACAGCTTATGGGTTACAATGGCTTCCCCCTCCCAAAACTTCCCTCCCACCCACAACCCTCCCCTTTCCCGCTCCCTCTCCCCTTCCAATCACATCATGATTCATTTTCAATTCTCTTTATATACAGAAGATCAGTTTAGTATATATTAGGTAACGATTTCAACAGTTTGCCCCCATATAGCAACACAAAGTGAAAAAAAATACTGTTGGAGTACTAGTTATAGCATTAAATAAGAGTGTACAGCACATTAAAGACAGAGATCCTACATAATATTTTTTTAAAAATTAATTAATTTTCTATGCCATTTCCAATTTAACACCAGGTTTTTTTTTTTTTTCATTTCCAATTATCTTTATATACAGAAGATTGATTCAGTATATAAGTCTTTAAAAATATATTATTTCTATTTTCAGGCATAAGGCTTATGGAATTATTAATGATTTATGGAAAAAGAAGGGTGTTTGCCTTAATAAATAAAAAATTGGTTAAAACTCTACACTTGGGTTGATTTGGGGATCATAACATAAACTTACATGTGTGTGCTTTAAATCTCTGAATAAAATACAGAGATAAAATCTTGGCCTCTTCTGATAAGCCCAAAGTATGAACAACACTGCCTGATTTAAAATTATGAGCAGGTTCACAGTGCAAGGGGCTTTAAATTTCTGACAAGTATTAAATATATAAATATTCTCCTTTAGCTATTTGATTGGAATGTTGCAGACAAGGCCTTAGAAAACTACAGACCACCAAGAGGACTTTTGAAGAAAAATATAGGCTTCAGTTTTGGTTATGCAGTAAAGCTAATGGGCTTAAAAGTATATCCTGAGTTCTTACCCCTGCTGCATGGATTCCCAAAGGCTGTGTGGATGTGTATCACACTATTGCACTTTCCCTGGTGTAAACAGTCCTTACCTTGATTTCTTTTCTTATGGCTATTTCTTCTTCTTCTTTTTAAAAGATTTATTTATTTATCTTCATTTATTTGGAAGGCACCTGGGTTAACATTATGTCATAGCAAGTTAAGCTGCCGCCTGCAGCGCTGGCATCCCATATGGGCACCGGTTGGAGTCCCGGAAGCTCCACTTCTGATGCACTTCCATGCTAATGTGCCTAGGAAAGCAGTGGAGAATGGCTCAAATACTTGGGCCCCAGCACCCATATGGGAGATTCAGAAGTTCCTGGTTCCTGGTTTAGGCTTGGCCCAGCCCTGGCCATTGCAGCCATTTAGGGAGTGAACCAGTGGATTGAAGACCTTTCTGTCTTTATCTCCCCCTCTCTCTGTAACTCTCTGCATTTTAAACAAATAAATCTTTTAAAAAAAAAAAGAATGCATTTTTAAAAAATAAAAAGTATATTGCCCCCCTATTAGCTGGGATTATGTAGAAGCTAAGTCTGACCTGAAATTGCTTAATTCTCTATTATTTTACAATAGTCCCTGTATTTAGTCAGTGCAGATTAAACCCACTTTCTTTTCTGTTAGTGGACCTATATGAAATTCGTATCTTCTTTTTAGAGAAGCAGAATGAAGTAGCCATTTATTGTGGGAAAGTGATTTAGTATGCATATGTGAGTATACTGCTTAAATGGATAGTATTACTATTTTAATTAATTATTACCATACTATTATTTATTATTACTATCCATATTTATTTGAATAGCAAATAATAGTGAGAGGGGGAAAGAAATAGAATTCTTTTATCCACTAGTTTACTCCCCAAATGGCTGCAGCAGTGGCTGGTCCAGGTTGAAGCCAGGAGCCTGGAACTGCATCTGGATCTCCCATGTGGGTGGCAGAAACTCAAGCATTTGAGTCATCATATGCTGCTTCCCAGGTGCGCTAGCAGGGAGATGGGTTGGAAGCGGAGCAGCCAAGACCTGAACCAGCACTCTGATAAGGTTATGCAGGCATCCCCAGAGGCAACCTAACAATGCATACCCCAATGCCTGTCCCAGCCCTTCATCTTTTGAGATACATACTCTATCTCCATCTGACAGTCTTACAAGAGGTTTAATATTGCTCTCAAGGGCACAACAGTGGTGGGTGTTTGCACATCAGTTAAGATGCCATTTTGGTATGCCTGCGTTCCACCAGAGTGCCTCAATCTGGCTGCTCAGCTTCCAGTCATCTTCCTGCTAATCCTGAGCACCCTGAGAGGCAGCAGGTGATGGCTCAGGTACTTGGGTTCCTTACACTCAAGTGAGAGACTCTGATTGAGTTCCAGACTCAGGCACTGGTCTTCTTTGAGGAGAGGAGCTCAGCTGAGCAGAATAAATGTCCCTTCTGATTAAAAAAAAGAGAGAGACAAGGAGATTTACTGCACCAAATGTGGGTGTGTCATGTTAGGCATGCCCTTAACCCTGGAGAACTAAACAGAGCTCCCTGGCCACACCCACTACAAGCCTCTAGATATTCAATGAAAGCAGACATTCCACTTATCTACAGAGTCATAGTACAAAGATGAAAGCCACCACAACAACAAAAAAAGAAGGAAACCAATGAGTATCTCCACAAATGCTGAGTAACAAATGTACCAATTCAAGAAACAAGAATAAGGAAGGCAACATGATGTCCCCAAAAGAACGCAACACTTCAAAACTAGATTGTGAGGATGATGAACTGGAAGAAATGGAATTTAAGAAATTGATCATAAGGTGACATAGAAGTAATCAGAAGCTAATGCACAAACTACTGAAATCCATACAGGACACGAAAGAAAATTTCTCCCATGAAATTGAGATCTTAAAAGAGAAATCAAAATGAAATGAAGAATTGACTAGAACAGTGAAGAGCCTTAACAACAGAATGGGTGAAGCAGAAGAAGGAATAGTGGACTCCGAAGCCAAAGCACAGGAAATTATGTAGTCAAACCAAAGACAAGAAGAGGAAATTAGAAAACTAAAAAACACTGTTGGGAATCTACAGTATATTATAAAATGACACAACATATGGGTTCTAGGAGTTCCTGAAGGCATGGAAATAGAGAAAGGATTTGAAGACTTTTTTAGTGAAATAATAACAGCAAATCTCCCTAATTTGGAGAAAGAAAGGGACATCCAAGTGCAGGAAGCACATAGAACTCCTCCTAATAGACATGGCCAGAAAAGATCTTCACCACAACACACTGCAATGAAACTCACTACAGTAAAACATAAAGAAAAGATTCTAAAATGTGCATGAGAGAAATACCAGATTACTTTCAGAAGATCTCCCATTAGACAGAGGACTTCTCATCAGAAACCCTACAGGCTACGAGATAATGGTGAGATATAGTCCAAGTCTTAAGAGAAAATAACTGTCAACCCAGAATATTATGCCCTGAACAGCTCTCATTTATGAATGAAGGTGAAATAAAGACCGTCCATAACAAACAGAAACTGAAAGAATTTGTCACCACCCATCCAGCTCTACAAAAGATGCTTAAGGTTTTGCTGTGCACAAAAACACAGAAACGTGTCATCACTATGGAAGAAGGTAAAGGAAGAAAATCTCTTAGTAAAAGTTCAAAGGAAATCCAAAGTAAAAAATAGAAATATTTATGGAAAAATGGCAGGGCAGAGTCATTACTTATTAATAGTCACCTTGAATGTAAATGGCCTCAACTCTCCAGTTAAAAGACACAGACTGGCTGAATGGATTAAAAAAACAAAACCTACCTATCTGCTGCCTACAAGAAACACATTTCACCAACAAAGATACACTCAGACTGAAAGCGAAAGGATGGAAAGAGATGCTCCAGGCCAACAGAAACCAAAAAAGAGCTGGTGTAGCCATCCTAATATCAGACAAAACAGACTTCAACACAAAAACTGTTAAAAGAGACAAAGAAGGGCACAATGTAATGATTAAGGGATCAATTCAAAAGGAAGATGTAACTATTATCACATAAATGAACCTAATTATAGGGCACTTGGCTATTTAAAAGAAATATTAAGGAATATAAAGGGAGACTTAGACAATAATAATGGGGGACTTTAATACCCCACTTTCAGCAATGGAGAAACCAAGCAGACAGAAAATCAGCAAGGAGACAGCAGATTTAATCAACACTATAAACCAAATGGACCTATGCAGAATACACATTCTTCTCAGCAGTGTATGGAACTTTCTCTAGGATTAACCATATACTAGGCCATAAAGCAAGTCTCAGCAAATTCAAAAATTTTGAAATCATACCATGCATCTTCTCAGACCACAATGGAATAAAGCTGGAAGTCAGCAACTCAGGAATCTCTAGTACATATGCAAATACATGGAGACTGAACAATATGCTCCTGAAAGAACAGTGGGTCATAGAAGAAATCAGAAGAGAAATCAAAAAATTTCTGGAAATAAAGAAAGCACAGCATATAAAAACTTATGGGTTACAGCAAAAGCAGTATTAAGAAGAAAGTTTATAGCAACAGGTGCCTACATTAAAAAATTGGAAAAGCACCAAATACATGAACCATCAATGCATCTCAAGGATCTAGAAAAACAACAGCAAACCAAACCCAAAACTAGAAGGAGAAAATAAATAATTAAAATTGGAGAAGAAATCAACAAAAACTGAATCAAAAAATACAAAGATCAGCAAAATGAAGAGCTATTTTTTGAAAAAATAAACAAAATTGACACATCATTGGCCCAACTAACCAAAAAAAGTTGAAAGAAGACCCAAATCAATAAAATTAGAGATGAAAAAGGAAATTTAACAAGAGAACAGAAATAAAAAGACTAATCAAAAATTACTACAAAGAACTGCATGCCAACAAACTGGGAAAGAGCAGAAATGGATAGATTCCTGAACATATACTACCTAAGTTTAACCATGAAGACACAGAAAATGTAAACAGACCCAAAATGAAGACATAAATTGACTCAGTAATAAAGACTCTCCCAACAAAGAAAAGCCCAAGGCTAGTTGGCTTCACTGCTGAATTCTACCAGACATTTAAAGAACTAACCCCAATTCTCCTCAAACTATTCAGGGCAATCGAAAAAGAGGGAATCCTCCCAAACTCTATGAAGCCAGCATTACCTTAAATCCTAAACCTGAAAAAGATGAAAAAGAAAGAGAATTATAGACCAATTTCCCTGGTGAACATAGATGCAAAATTCTTCAACAAAATTCTAGCCAATAGAATCCAACAACACATCAGAAAGATCATCCACCCAGACCAAGTGGGATTTATCCTTGGTATGAAGGGATGGTTCAACATTCTCAAATCAATCAATGTAACGTAGCAGGTAAAGCCACCATCTGCAGTGCCAGCATCCCATATGGGCGCCAGTTCGAGTCCCGGCTGCTCCACTTCCAATCCAGCTCTCTGCTATGGCCTAGGAAAGCAGTAGAAGATGGCCCAAGTCTTTGGGCCCCTGAAACCACTTGGGAGGACCTGGAGGAAGTTCCTGGCTCCTGGCTTCAGATTGGTACAGCTCTGGCCACTGTGGTCAACTGGGGAGTGAACCAGCAGATGGAAGACCTCTCTCTCCTTGACTTTCCTTCTCTCTATATATAACTCTGACTTTCAAATAAATAAATAAATCTTTAAAAAAAAATAGATGGATAGACCAATGCAACAGAACAGAAACACCAGAAATCAATTCAAACATCTACGACCAATTTATATTTGACCAAGGAGCTAAAACCAATCCCCAGAGCAAGGACAGTCTCTTCAACAAATGGTGCTGAGAAAATTGGATTTCCACATGCAGAGTATGAAGCAAGACCCCTACCTTATACCTTACTCAAAAATCCACTCAACATGGATTAAAGATCTAAATCTAAGACCCGACACCATCAAATTAATTGAGAACATCGCGGAAGCCTGCAAGACATTGGCACAGGCAAAGAGTTCTTGGAAAAGACCCCAGATGCACAGGCAGTCAAAGCCAAAATTAACAAATGGGATTATTCAAATTGAAAAGTTTTTGTACAACAAAAGAAATAGTCAGGAAAGTGAAGAGGCAACCAACAGAATGGGAAAAATTATTTGCAAACTATGCAACTGATAAAGGATTAATAACCAGAATCTACAAAGAGATCATGAAACTCTACAACAAACCAACCCAGTTAAGAGATGGGCCAGGGGCTGGCATAGTGGGTAAAGCTGCTGCCTGTGGTGCTGGTATCCCATATGGGCACCATTTCGAGACCTGGCTGCTCCACTTCTGATCCAGCCTCTCTTGTGGCCTAGGAAAGCAGTGGAAGATGGCACAAACGCTTGGGTCTCTGCACCCACGTGGGAGACCAAGAAGAAGCTCCTGGCTCTTGACTTCGGATCGGCACAGCACTGGCCATTGCAGCCAGTTGGGGAGTGAACCAGCGGATGGAAGACCTCTCTCTCTCTGTCTCTCTGCCTCTCCCTCTCTCTCTAACTCTTTCAAATAAATAAATAAATCTTACAAAAGAGAGAAAGATGGGCCAAGGACTTACACAGACATTTTTCAAAAGAGAAAATCCAAATGGCCAACAGATACATAAAAAATTGTTCAGGATCACTAGCTGTCAGGAAATGCAAATCAAAACCACAATGAGGTTTCACCTCACCCCAGTTAGAATGGCTTTCATAGAGAAATCAACAAACAACAAATGGTGGTGAAGATGTGGGGAAAAAGGTATCCTAATCCACTGTTGGTGAGAATGTAAACTGGTAGAGTTACTATGGAAGACAGTATGGAGATACTTCAAAAATCTGAATATAGACCTACCATATGATCCAGCCATCCTACTCCTTGTAATTTACCCAACAGAAATGAAATCAGTAAACAAAAGAGCTATCTGCACCTTCATGTTCATTGCAACTCAATTCACAATAGCTAATACATAGAATCGACCTAAATGCCCATCAACCAAAGATTGGATAAAGAAATTAAGGGATATGTACATTATGGAATACTACACAGCAGTAAAAAAAATGAAATCTGGTCATTTGCAACAAAATGGATGAATCTGAAAAACATCATACTTAGTGAAATAAGCCAGTCCCAAAGGGACAAATATTATACATTCTCCCTGATCTGTGAAAACTAATGGAGCACCTAAAGCAAAATCTGTAGAAGTGAAATTGATACTTTGAGAACAAATGACTTAATCTGCCCTTGTCTTGACTATCAAGGAACAGTTTCATTTTCTTTGTTTTTTTCATCTTTTTTTTCATTCATACTATTTGTTGAACTCTTTACTTAAAACAGAGTTAATCATATGTGTATAAAGTCAATTGAAAATAGATCTCAGTAAATAATAAGAGAGGGAGGAGGCAGTTTGTAACTGTAAAGCTGTATAGTTCTGCATACATTCCTACAGACTTTTTTTTTTTTTTTGACAGGCAGAGTGGACAGTGAGAGAGAGAGAGACAGAGAGAAAGGTCTTCCTTTTGCCGTTGGTTCACCCTCCAATGGCCGCTGCGGCCAGCGCATCGCGCTGCTCCGAAGCCAGGAGCCAGGTGCTTCTGCTGGTCTCCCATGTAGGTACAGAGGCCCAAGCACTTGGGCCATCCTCCACTGCACTCCCGGGCCATAGCAGAGAGCTGGCCTGGAAGAGGGGCAACCGGGACAGAATCCAGTACCCCAACCGGGACTAGAACCCGGTGTGCTGGCGCCACAAGGTGGAGGATTAGCCTATTGAGCCACGGCGCCAGCCCCTACAGACTTACTTCTAAGGGTACAGTTTAAAAACTTGTCATGGGACTCCAAATCCCATTAAAATCGGTGGCAAAAATGCCCTCTTAATTGTTAAAGTGATCATGTTAAGTGTTAAAGTGAACATATAGATAGGATTAAGTGTTAAAAAGATCACATAAATAGGATCAAGTGCCTGGAAATAATAATAGAATTAAAAAGTAGAATGTCCAACATGAGAAGCAGTCCACACAGCAGACTCATGGAATGACAATCTCTTTAAGTAACACTCTGATCTCAGAATCAGCCCTTAAGGATTCCTGGTCTGGCTGAAAGGTGCCTGAGAGCATTTCAGGCATGGAAAGCCAAGACACTGCGGCAAAAAATGTTCTACATGAAGGATCTCTGTGAGAGAGACCCCAGTGGAAATAAGTGGCCATCAAAGAAGGATGTACTTTTCTCTAAAGGGAGGAGAGAACTTCCACTTTGCTTATGGCCTTGTCCAAATACTGATGGAGTTTGTGAACTCAAAAGGCTTCCATAGCCTAGCTGGCTCATTTTAAGAGCCTCAGGTGGTCACTGACGTCATATGTAAAAATGTGTTAATTGTTAACAAGAGTCACTATGCACTAACTCTCCATGCAAGACCTCTGTCTTCAATGAGCTGTATTATGAGAGTTACCTGTAAAATTAGTTCTCAGTTTTGTGTGTGTGAAAATTGCTGAAATCTTTACTTAGTATACAGTTGGTCTTTTGTGTACAAAGTTAATTGAAAATGAATCTTAATGGAGAATGGGACTGGCAAGAGGAAAGGGAGGAGGAGGAGTGGTGGGAGGGCTGATATGGTGGGAAGAATAAGTATATTCCTAAAGTTGTACTTATGAAATTCGTAATCCTTAAAAAATAAATTAAGGGGGTCGGCGCTGTGGTGTAGCGGGTAAAGCCGCCGCCTGCAGTGCCGGCACCCCATATGGCGTGGGTTAGAGTCCGGCTGCTCCACTTCCAATCCAGCTCTCTGCTATGGCCTGGGAAAGCAGTAGAAGATGGCCCAAGTCCTTGGACCCCTGCACCTACATGGGAGACCTGGAGGAAGCTCCTGGCTCCTGCCTTCGGATTGGCCCAGCTCCAGCCCCGTCTATTTGGGAATTGAACCAGTAGATGGAAGACCTCTCTCTCTCTCTGCCTCTGTAACTCTTTCAAATAAATAAATGAATCTTAAAAAAAAATAAAAATAAATTAAAAACAATTTAAAATATATATATTACATTTTTAAAAATTAATTATTTGAAAGGCAGAGATTGAGAGAAACAGATCTTCTATCTACTGGTTGATTCTTGAAATGCACACAACAGCTGGGGATGGGTCAGACCAAAGTCAGAACCTGGGAATCTAGGTCCCCCACATGGGAGACCAGGACCCAATTTTAGCCATGAGCTGCTGCCTCCAAGGATATGCATTAGCAAGAAGTTTAAATTGGAAAAATGACTGGGACTCAGAAATTCTAAGTGGTGTCTTAACTGCTGCACCAAACACCTTCCCCTAAAGTATATTTTAACTAATAGCCTGTATCACTTATCCCAGCTTTGTACATTACAACAAAACATGCTCAAATATATGCTCCCTGTTGGCCCACTGTTAATTTTGTTGGCACAGACCTTACTGGCATTATCAAAACAATACAGCAAGTAAACCTATAGGCACAAATGACACCCATATTTATATTCCCAGACCTGACCTTTCTCCAGGTACAGTCCTGGAGCATTCAAATATATTTTGAACAGTTAAACTACTTTTTATTGTTTGGAGATGTTTCTGAGCAGACAACAGCTCTTGAGCTTGGTCAGAAAAGTTGCTGAGTAGAGGAAATTATGTCTGGCAAGTCAGAGATATGTCCAAAAATTATAAGCAGGTTTACTGATATATATATATATTATATATATAAATATATATATATAATATATATATATATATATAACCAAGAGTCTGGGACTATCTCAGTGAATGTAAGTAAGAATTTGCCACATGAAAAAAATGAATGTGAATGAACATATTCTACTGCAGAAGCAGGGTAAAAAAAACAGAAGCAAAGAGAGACTCTAGTTTGAAGTGGACTTTGTAAAGCCTAGAGCATCCTGAATATATGAGTGGGTTTCCTGTGAGGAATAGCTGAAGACGAGCCCTTCACAGTCTGACACTCTCCCTGAGTGCCCTTTCCTGGATAGAGTGCTGGACTAGAAGATTTCTAAAAGCTTTTCCAACTTGGATGTTCTATGATTTCTCATGGAAAACATTCAGCACAAAGATGGCCAAAAATGTGTTGTCTCCTCACAGGTGATTTCAATCAACAGCAAGGCCAGGCAGGGACAATTCCACTGCTTCCAGTAAGTTTCTCCCCAACAAAGCTTCTTCCTCAGGTTTTCAGATAGTGGCATCATAAATCCAACTTCCCAAGTTAGACATCTCAATGTCTTCATCCATTCTTTGCCTATTCAAACTCTACATCCAATTTATCAACACACTCTGCTAGGCCTATCTCTGTAATATATTTTATTATTATCTGAGGGAGGGAGGGAGGGAGGGAGAGAGCGAGCGAGCGAGCGAGCGTGAGCTCCCATCCACTGGTTCACTTCCCAAATGCCCTCAACAGTTTGGTCTGGTCAGGGCCAAAGCTAGCATCCATGAATTCAATCTAGGTCACCCATGTTGGTGGTAGGAACTCAAGTACTTGAGCCATCACCTGCTGCCTTCCAGGGTGTGCGTCAGCAGGAAGTTGAAATTGGAGGTGGAGCCAGTACTCAAATCCAAGAATTCTGACATGGGACGTTAATATCTTAACTACAATACCAAATACCAAATACCTACCCATGTAGTATCTTTTAGCTCACTAAAACTAATATACATTGAGGTGGGTATTGTGCTTAAGTGAGTTAAGCTGCCACTTGCAATGTTGTGTCCCATACTGGAGTGCTAGTTTGAGTCCTAACTACTATACTTCTGATCCAGCTCCCTGCTAGTGAGCATGGAAAGGCAGTGGGTGACAGCCCAAGTACTTGGGTTCCTGCTGCTCACAGACCTGTGTGGAACTCCTGACTCCATGCTTTGGCTTGGCCAGCTCTAGCTATTGTGGGGATTTGGGGAGTGAACCAGCAGACGGAAGGTATCTCTCTATATATATATTTATCTCTGTCACTCTGCCTCTCAAATAAATAAATATTTTTTAAAAATTTCATGTGATCATAAGCCATAAAGAAGGAATTCTTGAATATGCAATTCAATCAATGTTTGTGCCACTCTATTCTCCCACGCTTCCATTAATTCTTGCCAAAATACTTTTAGTCTTTATAACTTGTTTCTTTTTTTTTTTTTTGAAGATTTATTTATTTATTTGAAAGAGTTACACAGAGAGAGGAGAGGCAGAGACAGAGAGAGACAGAGACAGAGAGACAGAGAGACAGAGAGAGAGAGAGAGAGATCTTTTATCCATTGGTTCACCCTCCAATTGGCCACAATGGACAGAGCTGTGCCAATCTAAAGCCAGGAGCTTCTTCCGGGTCTTCCATGCGCGTGCAGGGCCCCAAGGCCTTGGGCCATCTTTCCTGCTTTCCCAGGACATAGCAGAGAGCTGGATCAGAAGTGGAGCAGGTGCGTATCGAACCAGTGCCCATATGGGATGCCGGCACTGCAGGCAGCAGCTTTACCCGCTACACCACAGTGCCGGCCCCCTAACTTCAGTTTCTTAAAAATCACTGAGTTGCCTCCAAAACCAGAGTCATTTTGCCAAAGAACAAGATTGGAACCAAGACGAGTGTTCAGAGTCCTTTGCAATCTGGCCTAAGCAACCCCCAGCGTGACTTCCTGCCCTGCCAGTCACACAGATACCGCGCTCTAGTGGTCTGACTTCCTGGGCCGTGAGCCTGTCATGCTCTTTTGGTACTCTGTTTTTATTAACACTGCTTTGTGTCCCTCCTATCCTTTCTAGCAAAATGCTCCCCGGTTCATTTTTAGGGATGTGGAGAAAGAGGTTCCCTACTTCTTTGCTATAGTAATATTCCAAGATCTTATGATGCAAATTAACATTCTAATAAGAGAAACTGCCAATGCTTCTGGGAAATAATGTAATGTACAGGGCTATATTTAGAAGACATGCACCTCTTGCTCTTCCCACATCAAAAGTGGACAGCTTCAATAATTCACATGTGTAAAGCACTCAGCAGAGGGCCTGTCACATAGCAACCATTAGACAACTCTTAATGACTGCTGTTGGCATTTTGCTAGTTTACCATGTTGCTGCCATGAATAATGTTTCTATACATACTAGAGACAGAGTTGTCTAATATCAAGATCAATCAAGTTTCTACCCTTGTGAATTTCTGAATTTACTCACTTGACGGAGAAAAAAAGACACTAAAGAAAAAAAAAAAAACAAAAAATATATTATTGGACATTAGTTAAGTGCAATGAAGAAAATAATGGGGGCTGGCAGTCTTGCATAGTGGGCTAAGCCTCCGCCTGGGGCGCTGGCATCCCATGTGGGCATGGGTTCTATTTCCAGCTGCTCCTCTTCCCATCTAACTCTCTGCTATGGCCTAGGAAAGCAGTGGAAGATGGCCCAAGTCCTTGGGCCCCTGCACCTGCATGGGAAACTTGGAAGACACTTCTGGTTCCTGGCTTCAGATTGGCTCTGCCCCAGCCGTTGCAGCTATTTGGGGAGTGAACCAGCAGTTGGAAGACCTTTCTCTCTGTCTCTCCCTCTCTCTGTGTATACCTCCACCTCAATAAACAAGTAAAATAAAATAATAATAGTGTAGGCTGGTGGTATACAGAAAGATGGAATTGAGGCTACTCTAGTCAGGGTAGGGCCAAGGAAGGCCTTTCTGAGGAGGTGACACGCAAGCTGAACAACAAAAAGCAGTCAGTCCTACAGAGGCCTGGGATAACTTCTTTTTTTTCTTTTTTAAAGATTTTATTTATTTGAAAGGCAGAGTTACAGAGAGAGGGAGAGACAGGGAGAAAGGTCTTCCACTCACTGGTTCACTCCCCACATGGCTGCAATGGCCTGAGCTTGGCCAATCTGAAACCAGGAGCCAGGAGCTTCTTCCAGGTCTCCCACATGGGTGCAGAGGCCCAAGCACCTGGGCCATCTTCCACTGTTTTCCCAGGCCATAGCAGAGAGCTGGATTGGAAGCGGGACAGTCGGGACTCAAACTGGCGCCCATATGGGATTCCGGCACTGCAGGTGGAGGCTTAGCTGACTATGCCACAGTGCCAGCCCTCGGACAGATTCTTAAAAGGAAATTCCTCCCATGGACTCAGGCCCTAAGAGAAGAGCACAGTGTTCTCTGACAAAGAAGGCAGAAGAGGCTGCAGGGTTGTAAGGGCAGGATGAGGGCCAGTTTAGCGACAACCATATGTGTGCCACGACCAAAGGAACGCTATGCTTCTCGATTCATTACTGAATTATCCTGGGACAACGCTAGTGAGGCTGGCAAGAGGTAAAGTCACAGGACTCTGAAAAGACCATACTGAGGGCGTTGGGACTCACCATAGTTGCAATGCAAAGTCATTGTAGGGCTTTATTCAGGGGAACATGATGCTCCAGCAGCTACGGGAAACTGAGGCCTGTTATGAAGCTGCTATAGTTTGGCTATGCTGTTCAAATTTGTGCACTGGAAAATTAGCAGTACTGAGAGGTGTGGAGCCTGTCAGAGGTGGTCAGATCATGCATCACGACAGGTTAATGCAGTGATCAATGATGGACTTAGTGACCAAGACGAGACAGCAGGTGGTTAGAAAGCAAGGTTGCCTCTTGTATCTGCCTCTCCTGCACGCACCCACTGGGTGTTCTGTTTTCCCACCTCGACTGAGTTCCTGGCTGCTTTAGCCCTTGGCCCAGCCCGAGGCCACTGTGGGCATTTAGGCAGTGAACCAGCAGAATGTAGGCTCTCTTACTCACTATCTCGCTTTCTCTCTGCCACTCAAATACATAATTTTTAAAAGGGAAGAGGGCAGGGTATGAAAGTTATTAGAATCAAAATGAAGTTACTTTTGTCAAATATACATATCTTTGTATCTGACTATAAGGCTGGGGTGTTATGAAGGAGGGGATCTGGTGCACGTGAGCCTGATAACAGGAACCACTCATAAAAGATTGCCAGAACCAAAACCTCACACAAAGCCACCGTAACCTCACAAACAAAACTTCTGCAAGGACATCTGCCCAACTACTGTCTGTCCAACCTCAGAGAGGGATTGTTGTTTCAAAATATGGAATCTTCATTTCATCTTTAAAATCTTCCCCTTGGGATTGGTGTGGCACAGCTGGTTAAGCTGTAGCTTGCAACACCCACATCCCATATCGACACCAACATCCTATACTGGAGTGCTAGCTAGAGTCTGTCTCTCCCTCTCTCCAACTCTGCCATCAAATACATTTAAAACAAAGAACAGTTCCCTGTGAGACACAGGCGGGAGAGCCAGAGCTCTGCCCATGCCGGTCCCCAGGAGTTGAGGCACAGGGAACAGCCCTGCCTGACTGGTCTCTGGGACACTAGCAGTGCTGGCCCTTTCCTCCTGAATCTGCTGGTGACAGAGGGAGCAACAAGTGGCTGCCAGGCAAAACCCCAGACAACTACTGATGGAACCAGGACACAAGCCTCATCCTCCTCGTTCATTACCCAAAAGATAAAATCGGCATTTATCCCTGGCCCCTGCATCCTAATTCAGTCTCACAGGCCATTTTGTTCCCCAGCCCAACCCCTGCATTGCTCCGTAGGCTTAGAAGCCCACCGGCCAAACTTAAAGAACCTGTAGGAAGGAATTCACTTCTGCCTACTGCCCCCCCATCCCCACCGCACCCCTAGCCCACCTAAGATATAAATAAAGCCCAGCCCCTAGGGTCTGCGCCCTCTGCCACGTATTCAGTCTGTGTGCACACTGGCAGTTGGTCACCCACCTCCGCGGGACTTATTTTCTTTGAATCAGTTCGGCCTGACTGCGAGTTTCCATCCTGTCTCCTCTCCGTTCCGCGCCCCTTTTCTTACAGTGCCCAGACCTCCTTCTCCCCTGACGTGGAAAGTGCAGCGTGGTGCACTCACAAGGCCTGGAACACCCTAAGGGGGGCTTGGGGCAGAGTCTGGCGGGAAACATTCAAGAATGCATGGTGCTTCTGATCGAGACCGACGCGGGGGAAGCTCAGGCCCCCGTGTGACGACCAGAGGGCCAAGGCTGCAGGGTCTGAGGAGCGGCCGGCGGCTGTCCCCTCCTCTACCGCAGCTCGCCCCTTCCCAGTCCCCGCAGGCACAGAGCCGGGCAGGCCTGCGGGGCCGCGGCCGGGCTCGCTCCCCGCACCCCTGCGGTCTTCTAGGCCCGGTGCGACGGCCACCGTCGCCGAGGTCTCCCGATCCTCCGAAAGCAACAGCGGGCCGTTCCGGTACGCACACACCGTCGCCAAACACAGGCGCTAGAAGCTTCCAGACGTGAACGCGAGCTGCCCTCCCGGCCCTCGGCTCCCGTACCTGTAACTAACACCTCATCCTAAGACACCGGCCGCATCTCCGCGGGCGCGCCGGCCGCACCTGTGCGACCGGGCGGCGGGGGACCGGCCGCTCCCCACGCTCCGCCCCTGAGCCCCGCGGCGGCGGGGGCGGCTCTGCGTGGCGGCGGCGGGAGCGGCGGTGCCGGACGCTGCCCCCGCGCCCACCGCGTGCCCGGCCTCGAGGCCGCGGGGCTCGGCCGCCACCCGCTGGGCGCGCGCGCCGCGGGGCGGCCGTTGGGAGGGGCCGCGAGCGGTCGCGGATGGGAGGGCGGGGAGGGGCGCCGCCCCCGACTCCGCCCCCCGGGCGCCGTCGCCGGGGCGAGCAGGCGCCGAGGCCCCGCCCCCGCCGCCCGGGAGCGTCAAAATGGTGGCCGCGCTGCCTACCCCAGACCGGGCCTGATTTCCCTAGATTCTCGCAGGACCGTCCCAGACTGGTCTTTCCAGATTCCGACCTGCACCAGGCCGCCTCACGTTGCGCCCGCTCTTGTGGCCACGCACTCACCTAGGTCCGCAGTTATTTTATGTCTTCCTACTTCACCTCTGGACCAAACACTGTGCTGGGCCCTGTCGGGCTACGAAGAAGTTCCGGGTCTGCCCTCCCTAAAGGCTGTCCATCTGCATGGCGGCTGGCGCTTGTGAAGAGATGGTTAAGAAGACACTCTCAGCATGGTTCAGGAATAAGGTATAGGCCTGGTCTGGATAAGGCACTGGCTTGAGAGCAGCAGTTCTAGAAGCAGTAGTGTTTGCGTCTGCAAAATATTGCGTGTAGAAATTACAGGGTGGGAGGAGGCGGCGTTGTGGAGCAGCGGGTTAAGCTGCTGCCTGATGCTGAGTCCAGTCCCCCTGCTCCACTTCCAATCCAGCTCCCTGCTAAAGCTCCCGAGAGAGCAGCAGAGGATGGCCCAAGAGCTTGGGCCCCTGCACCCACGTGGGAGACCCAGATGGAGTTCTAGGTTCCTGGCTTTGGCTTGGCCTAGTCCCTGGTCATTTTGGCAACTTGAGGACTGAACCAATAGATGGAAGATTCTCTCTCTCTCTCTCTCTCTCTCTTTGTGTGTGTGTCTCTCTAACTGCATTTCAAATGAATAAATATTTAAAATAAAAAAACTCAAAGGGCTTTTCTTTTAAAATAATTAAAAACAAATTGAGAGGCAGAGAGCTCTCATATACTAGTTCAGACCCCAAATGCCCACAATGGCTGGGGGTGGGCTGGCTGCACTGGACCCAGCTGGGAGTTGGCAGCTCAATCCAGGTCTCCTGCATGGCTGGCAGGGACCCAGCCATCACCCCTGACTGCCAGCATCCTCATTAGCAAGAAGCCAGAATCAGGAGCCAGAGCTGGGTACCAAACTCCAGTGTGGGACGTGGGCATCTTAACTGCTAGGCTAAACACCTGCCTAAGGGGCCTTCCTAATGTTAAAAAAGAAGAAAAAGAAAAAAGTATGATTCTATGAAAATAACTTTTTCTCAGTACAAAAACATTTAATTTGTGCCAGAAAAGTACTTGAGACATCTTACACTGTATGATGTCATATGTAGGGTCAATTAAAATTTAATTCATGACTGCCTTAGTTAAAAAAAAATCTTGGCTTACCCAATACAATCTGTTTTGTAAATGAGTGATAGGAGAAATTCACAGTTTTAGTTAGCATATAGTGTTGATTATATAAAATTATTTTAACCAACATGTTCCCTTATAATATGACCTAGACCTTTAAAATATGTTGCCAATGATCTTCAAAGCTAAGTGCAATGGTAAACCAGAGTTAAGAGGGACCTGGATTTTTAGTGCAAATATTTTTGCTTTCTTTCTATATTTTAACATTTCCTGTTCTACATCTTATTTGGCAATGCTCAGTACAGACCACATAGAAGTGATAACATATAGAAGGATACTTCAAAAAGTGTATGGACAAATGGAATTAAAGGATATGTTTATTTTGATGCAAGACAACTGAAATTCATGAGTAGTTTTTTCATAAAACACATGTTTAATGAACTTTTTGCAGACACATATGCATATGTTTCAAAAATTTGGCACCAAAACAGCCTTATCTTTTAATTCCATTTTCCTTGTGAATTTTTTAAAGTACCTTCACATTGTGGAGGGACGAGATGGCAAATCGTCTCCAATAACTTTTGCTAGTACATAGGGCATGCATTATTAAAAAGTATGTGGTTAATGTGACATTCTCTCCACCAGCAACACAAGAGATACATATTTAATTAGGAAACTTGAAGTCATCCCTTGAGCATCAGCTGTGTGCTAGGAACAGACCAATATCCACCCTGTCTTCAGGACAGGTGTTAGGCTCAGTGGTTAAGCTGCTCTTTCGGCTACCTGAGTCCCATGTAGGAGTGCTTGGGTTCGAGTCCCAGCTCCACTTCTAATTCTAGTCTCTTGCTAATCTGCATCCTAAGAAGTAACAGGTAATGACTCAAGTACTTGGATCCTTGCCACTGACATGGGAGACCCAGATCCAGCAGTTGTAAGCATGGGGAGTGAACCAGTGGATAGAACACTGATATTCCCTCTATCTCTCTCTGCCTTTCAAATAAATTAAAAAAAAAAAAAAAAGTCCCCTCCTTCTAAGAATCTTGCCCTTGTAGAATTGATATTCTAATGGGAGTGGGAAGGTGGGGACAGATAATAATTAATCATAACAGAATTAATGTATCAGAAGGTGGGGAAGTAGTGTAGAGACACAGGAAGCAGAGAAGGAGAGTGTGTGAATATGCTTGGACATTTCAGCAGGGCTAGGGAGAGCCCTTCCAGGTGATGAGAAATGAACAAAACCTTGAAGGAGACAAGGACATAGGCACGTGGCCTCTGAGGAGGAGTGTCTTCATAGGAAGTTGGCTCAGATTTCTAGGAAGATTTCCTGCCAGGGTAAACCAAGAAAGTAAGTCATTTCTAATGTGGGGCTAATTTTGAAACTGGTTTGGAAGAAAACTTTCATGCCATCCCAAATGCAGAAATGTTTCTACTCTGCAGAGTTGATTGAAGGTTTTAAAATCAAGTTAATTGAGGTACATTTCCTTTATGATAAAATGCATTGCTTTCTAGTGTCCTTTTGAAAGAGTGACCTTTGACAAATGTATCCCCCCAGTCCCCAGCACTCTCATTTGTCTTCCAGAAAGTTCCATGTGTCCTTTAACAGTCAACCTCTCCCCAATACTGAAAGGTGTCTTTAAAAATACAAGTCAGGTTTTGTTTTTGTTTTGATGGCAAACACATTCTCTTATAGATGGATGATTAAAAGGGCAGAAGTAGGAGCTAGAAGCCAAATGGTTAATAAAATAGAGACAGGGATGGGCGTTGTGACACATCGGGGTAAGTCACAGCTTGGGACACCTGCATCCTATATGGCAGTGCCAGTTCAAGTTCCAGCTACTCTGCCTCTAATCCAGCTTCCTGCTGATGCGCCTGAGAACCAGATGATGATGGCCCAAGTCCTTGGGTTCCTGCCACCCATGTGGGAGACCCAGGTGGAGTTATGGGCTCCTGACTTCAGCCTGGCCCATCCTTGGTTGGTATAGGCATGTGAGGAGTGAACCAGGAAAAGGAAGATCTTTCTTAGTCAGTCTACAGATCTGTGGCATTTACATATTCACATGGTTGTACAACCATCACCACCATCCATCTTCGTAAATTTTTCATCTTCTCAAACTGAAACTCTGCAACCGCTAACTACTCTCTGTTCCTTTTTCCCTCATCCCCTGAAACTACCATACTACTTCCTGTTTCTATGAATGTCATCATTCTGTGTAGCTCATTCCATTTATAGTGGAATCATACAATATTTATTCTTTCATGTCCAGCTTATTTCACTTAATGTGCTATACCTGTGGTATAGCATGTATCAGAATTTCATTCTTTTTTTTAAGGCTGAACAATATTGTGTGAATATACTGAATTTTGGCTATCATCTGTCCATGGAATCCTTGAATTTTTTAAAAAAACTAACTTTATTGCAGTATAACTTCCATTCAATAAATGAATCTATTAAAAACTAACTTTATTAAGGTAGAACTTCCATTCAATAAATGCATCCATTTAAAGTGTACCATTTGGTGAGTTTAGACGACACATTTTGATCAATCTCAATCTGAATGGATTGGGCTTTGGCAGTTTGTGACAAGTCTTGTGTCAGTTGGTGAAGCAGATGTTGGAAATTGCTTCCAGCATCCATTTCTTCCCCCTTCCTTTTTCACAGTATTCCACACAACATTCTGTGGGGCTCTGAACATCAGGGAAAGTTCTAGCAGGCAGCTCCGGATTAGTTTAAGCTAATTCTTGGGCTTTCGTGCCTCTCCCAAGAGAATGTATTTAGAGGTAAGGAAAGACTTGCTGGGAAAATGTTCCCCAATCGTGAGGAGGAGGCACATGAAAACAGACTCTTTTTACCTCCGAAAGGCTGTTTAGAGAAACTGCACAAAAATAACTGTAAAATAAGATTGATGTTTGACTATTTGTGATTGTTTGAGACATTCTAAGAAAGACTCAATAACCTCCCAACCTATAATTTAATGATTCCTTGCCTACAGTGTCTTTGTTTTAATGATTAGTTAGTGAACCAGAGAAACCACTAGGTGGCACTGTGGCTTTATTTTCAGAGGTAATCTAGTGACATTTTTCAATCTTTGAAATATTAATAATTTCAGAAGCATTCCAAAAAATCCAGTTAAGGTGAAGATCACATCTTTAAAAATGTGAGAAAAAAAAACAAAGAAAAAGAAAAAACATTAGGGAATTCAGTGGAAATTAAAATCAAGAAATGAGAAACTTAAAAAGAACAAATTCATTTTTCCTTAAGTGGCTTTAACAAATAGGATGATTGTGATTTCTAAAAAGTCAGAATGGGGATTGGGCAAATGCTGTCTAAAAGGATTTTCCATGTGGGCGTGCTAGACAAAGGATAGGATTGAAATCTTTCCTGGGGCCACATATAGACATGAGTTGGGTTGTGAGTTGCATTGTTTCTGTGAAGATCATGAGGGGAAGAATTTGACTAAGAGAGTAGACTTAATGCTAACTTCAATAGAGAAGGAAGGAGGACAGTAGCAGGAAGAGAGGAAACAGAGGTGACGCATCATTTGTAAGGTGTAGCTAAGCTTCCCTAAACGTTCCCACAGCAGAAAGAACCATGAAGGGATTTATTGTGAATTGCTCAGGACTCTCTTGGTTGTAAGAAGCAGAAATCCAAGGCCTGCTGGTATAAGGGAAAAATAGACGGGTATTTATGGGTTCACGAGACTGCTTAATTGTAGGCATGGGATGGCTTTAGGCAAAGCCGTGTCTGTTAAGGCAGAAGTTCTCAAAGTGTGGTCTGGAGACCCGTGGAGAACAATCCCTGAAACACTCTTGAGTCTTCAAGGTCAAAACCATTTTAATGTTAACGATAAAGGCAATGTTTGCCTTTTTCCATTGTTCTCTCATAAGTGGAAGCTTCCATTGGCTCCATGACATGTAGTGTTGAACAGATTGAATGGAGAAGCAGGTAGTAGGATATGTCTTCTACTAAATAGAGATTTCCAAATATGTAAAACAAAGCCAGCATTTTTTTTTTGTTTGGGAAACAATTATTTTTCATAACATATGAGTTATTCTAACATGCAATAGATTCATTGTTAATTTTAAAGGAATTAATAAAACATTTTAAGTGTTCTTTAATTTTCTAATATAGTAAATGAGAATTTTGGAAAAAGTTTGTGGAAAAAGGAATTAAAAGAAGTTTATTTTGATCAAAGACATTTTAAAATCCATTCATACAGAGGATCCTCAAAAACTTCATGGACATGTATATTATCAAAAAACTAAGCATGGATTTTAAAAAATGTTTCCACCAAAATAAACTTATCTTTTAATCCCATTTCCCACAAATGTTTTTAGTACCCTTGTATAACACACATACACTCGATTTCTTTGGAGTTCTTCCTAATTTCAAGACTTTAAAGGACACCTTCCCAGGTATGTGACAGCAGAGATGATCTCCAGCCACTCCAGGTTCTCACCTACCAACCTGGCAAGGCACAGAGAAGAAAGCCCCTTTTTGATATTTTAGTTATAAAATTGGCTACACTTGAGTCATAGGCCTATTTATTTATTTATTTATTTATTTTTTCTTTTTGACAGGCAGAGTGGACAGTGAGAGAGAGACAGAGAGAAAGATCTTCCTTTTGCCGTTGGTTCACCCTCCAATGGCCGCCTCGGTAGGCGCGCTGCGGCCGGCGCACCACGCTGATCCGATGGCAGGAGCCAGGTGCTTATCCTGGTCTCCCATGGGGTGCAGGGCCCAAGGACTTGGGCCGTCCTCCACTGCACTCCCTGGCCACAGCAGAGAGCTGGCCTGGAAGAGGGGCAACCGGGACAGAATCCGGTACCCCGACCGGGACTAGAACCTGGTGTGCCGGCGCCACAAGGCGGAGGATTAGCCTAGTGAGCCGTGGCGCCGGCCTATAGGCCTATTTATATATCAGTCACTTGAGGCAAGAGGCTGTTGACACCTAGAGTTTTTTTTTTTTTTTTAAGTTAAAAAATTTTTCTTGTAATTTTTGAGAGACAGAAGTCATCCATCTGCCGATTCTCTCCCCCAAATGCCTGCCACAGCAGGGGTTGGACCAGGCTGAAGCCAGGACTCTGAACTCCATCTGGGGTCTCCCACATGAGTAGCAGGAACCCAAGTACCTGAGCCATCACCTGCTACCTCTGAGTGCACATTAGCAGGAAGCTGAAGTCAGAAGTGGAGTCAGGCTTCAAATACGAAACTCTGATATGGGATGCAGGTGTGCCAAATGGCAACTTAACCACTGTGCTGACCCCCCATCTGCATCTCTGTGCCCCAGCACCACAAGACAGGCGAAGAAGGGGAAACTCATTCGAGGATGCGAAGCAAGCAAAAAAAATCCTCCATCGGAAAGCCTGTGTCTCAGCCCTTTCTCCGTTGTTTCTGACACAGTTGTGTAGAGCGGGTACACTATAGAGAAAAGAGGTTGAGTTTTGCTCACAGCTTTAGTTCAAGGTTGAGGGACCCCATCTGATGATGGCCTTACTAGTGGAGTCCCAGGTGGCACAGGGTATCACGAGGTGAGAAACTGGGAGTGTAAGGGTGGAAGAGCAAGACAAACAAGAGACAGACCACGAACTCAGCCAGAACAGGTTTATTCAGAGGCAAACCTGAGAGGGGCTCACTCCTGGGGAGCACACGGAAGATAGCCCTGGTCTCTTATAGATGGGGGCTTATATAGTAAGACAGCTGAGGGGCTTGAATGGGCAGGCATCAGGCGGGGCGGGGCTGGTTTGTGTTGGGTTTTTCTCAGCCCTGGCTTTTCAAACTCCGTGAGTGGGAAATGTGCCTGGGAAAGCAGCGGGGGATGGACCAGGTGCTTGGGCTCCTGCACCCACATGGCTCCTGTCTTCAGCCTGGCCTAGCCCCAGCTGTTGCAGCCATTTGGGGAGTGAACTAGCAAATGGAAGATTGATTCCCCCCACCCCCACCCCATAACTCAGACTTTCAAATAAATAAACAAACAGGAAATGTTTTGATAACACTTTTTGGGAGTAATTCTAATTTGTCCCAATAACTTTATAGCTGAGGCTTCTGCATAAAAGCTACAGTAACCCTGTACTGCTGAAATTTTTAATATGAAGTGGTAATGTTACATTTTGTACACTAGTGTCACAACATGACATGGATCACCTGCCATGAGAACATTCAGCCCTGAGAGCCTGCTCCTTACAGGGTGGTGTTTCTTTTCACTTAAAGACTGGATCACACTCTTGCAGTAGGAAAGAAGGCAAATACAGAGAGGAGAAAGGCTGTCTTGCGTTTGTATTGAGTCAAACAAGCAGAAATGGGATTGGCGAGTCCTGCTGCAAGCTCAGTGGCTGGCATACACACATAGTATGCTTGATCTTTCCTTGCACTGAGGAACACAGAGCCCTGTGCCAATACCTTGACACTCCCACATTTGCCCAACCTGCTTGGGCACTGCTTCTCAAACTCAGCTGTGGCAGAACTGCCTCCAGGGTTTTTAAAATACCGATGCCTGCCTCTCCTTCCCTGCAGCTCTCCTTTAATTGGTACAGGCGGGGCTATTCTAAAAACTAGTCTCTGGCCCTTGCTAATCAGCCTTCTGTATGTGATTTTTAACGTTCTGTGCTTTTCTTCAGCTGTGTGACTGTGCTGATTGTCAGGTTGTTGTGGTGAGCTGAATTCTTCCTAGCAGGAAGATTGCATTGCCTTCCTCCCCTTTAATCCACTTTCTTCTCACCTCTTCTCTCTCTCTCCCTTTCTCTCTCTCTCTCTCTCTCTCTCTCTCTCTCTCTCTCAGGCCAGTGGCTGCGGTGGCATTGAAGGCTGATCTTCCCCGAAAATACCAAAGAAAAGTCCTGAGCTGGCGTCTTGATACTTTTTTCCCATTGAGGATTAATTTACCATGTTCTTTTTTGTTTTTTGTTTTGTTTTTTCAATTTCTCTGCACCTTCTCCCACCAAGAAACAAACTGTGAATTTAGGGCTGGAAAAAAAAAAGGGGGGGGGGGGGAGTACCCAGTGATTGCACCAAGTTTTAGCACAGCGTCTGTCTCTTTGGGACAAGTTAGGGAATTCTAGGGCCGGCTGAAGCACTAGTAAGTGCTGGCTTGCTGTGAAAGCCGGGTCCGGGGAGCCAGCAGGCTATTGTCATGGTAAATTTCACTCGGCGTGGAAGAAAGGTTGGTCATCAATCAAAAAACGGAGTATGCCTTGGCATTTTTGCAATTTTCTCACTAGATCGCAAGATGCTTTTCCTTTTCCCCGAAAGATACACTGAAACATTTTTTATGTGTGTGTTTGTGAAATCAAAGCCGTCTTCAAAGTGACCGCGAAGGGAGCTTTTACAAACGGAGCCGGGAGACACAGACCGCTGGGGGCTGCGGTGAGAACCCGGAATTCCCGCAGGAGGATATACACTCGGGAAAGCGCAAGTGAGAAGTCCTGCCGGGTCAGCGTCTCCGAGTCCAGCTGGGGAGAACATGTTCCATCTGGAAGAATCCGTGTCTCCAGACCTCTCTGCTGGCCTGCGTGCGGCGTGGAGCGCGGGCTAACTTGCGCCTGCCTGGGTCTGCGTCAGACACTTTTTCACTTGCGGGAATCATGTTTTTGGCGAGATGAGGACCACCGCGAACTGCGAGGAGCCCAGGGCCGCGCTGGGCCCGGCCCCGGCCCCCCAGGGAAGGTACATCTACCTGGAAGCCTTCCTGGAGGGAGGGGCTCCCTGGGGGTTCACTCTGAAAGGTGGCCTGGAGCACGGAGAACCACTGATCATCTCTAAGGTATGCTTCCTGTCCCACTGTCTTCTTTACTCAGATCTTAAAAGAAAAACTTTTGGCGTGTATTTGTTAATATTGGAAAATAATGCTGAACGTGCCCGCATATCACTGCGTTTGCTATTCCGTACCATTCTGATCACTGGAAACATTTTAGACAGCTTGGTATTTGAGAAGAAAAATATGTTTAGCTCCTTTATTGTGAAATCCCAGGAAAAATGTGCTCATTTGGTGGATAAGCCTCCCTTTTTATGAATGAAAATGTAAAATCAGCTGCCACATGAGCTTTTCAGTTACAAATCAGATTAAAGATTAACTACAGGATTAAGATGGTGGCATACATATGCTTATGTACAGAAAAAATATTTGCTCTTCTCTACAAATGAAAATATCTAACATTCAAAAATATTTTAATTTTTTAATAATTCTGCCTAATTGCATAAATATCATTTATTGCTTTTATGTGTCCTGAGAGGATTAAGTCAGCTTTCAGTACAATTCAAGAGCAAAACACCACTGCTGCTTGCTACACCAATTCTGTGTATTTTCTGTGTATTTTTATCCATTTGTAAGCCCTGGCCATCCTGCTGTGTGCCTCAATCCTTCATTCATCTTTCGGTGTGAATGAATTAATGAATCCTATTTGTGCATTAGCATTTCATATTTCTGTTTCCTTCTTAAGCTTCACAGGTTAACAGCATTTGTTAAAATGTTTCTTCTAAAATTTCAGAATATTAACAGTGTAACACAATCGGATGTGAGCGCTTTTCACACATGTCCATTCCTCCATAAATATTTTTCATTGAGGGAGAAAAGTCTTTTCATATGAAGATAGGGGAAAAAACCAGTATGCATTGCATTTGAGCTCTGTTAGCTGTTAAGATTGTTTGTTACATCCCCAAAGTGTGTGTTTTGAGGGAGACCAGAGTGAGTCTGGTGGCTGAGCCTGTGGGAACTGGGTTTTGCAGCAGTCAACCAAGAGCATACCGGCTGCCACTGCAAGCTGTGGCACTTTCCCTAGCCTTCTAAGGAAAACACAAAAATAGGTGTAGAAGTTTGTGTATCAGTTAGGAAGGTGTCTCCGGCTGTAAAATACCGACACATGATTTAGAGTGGCCCTAAGGAAACTGGGGTTTGGTTTTCTCATAGTACAGGAAGTTGAAGGTCGCTTGTCCAGGCAAACAGCAGGCACTCAGTGACGTCACCAAGGAGCCCACTGATCTCTCCACTCTCTGTTCTTAGACACGGGCTTTTGTCTTCATGGTTGCATAATGGATGCCGCACCTCCAGAGGTGCATCTTCATTCTGGGCAGGTTTTTGGCTTTTTGTTTCCCATCAGATTTCTGCGTCCGTCCTTTAACCAGAGCTGTGGCACATACTTCCTGTTAGGCCAGTCACTGACAAAGGGGAGTGAAACTGTCATGCGTGGCATAGACGGGTTAGGATTTCGCTCATGAGTTCTGCAACAGGAACCTACCTTTCCTGAAGTCAAAGAGTTTCTGCCCACTCTGTTGACATGTTGGGGTTCTTTTTACGGGAAGAAGTGAGGAATGACTGCTGGTAAGCATCTGAGACCGTCTGACAAACATCTCTGCATGTTAACACTCTGTGCACTCAGTTTGCCAGGCCTGTAATAGTAAAATATTGTGCATGCATGCATTAGAATATTTCCTACCAGAGCAGTGTAGTCCTGCCTCCTTTGAGCCAGCCTCTCTGAGCCTTCATTATATTTGCAGAATGGGTGTACACTCATACTACTGTTATCTTAGCAGGGGTCATGGATGTTAAAGGCAACCATATGTACAGCACAGCATCTGCCACATAAGAGGGAACTCAAAGTGATCTTAGCAAAGATTATGGTTCCTGCTTTTCATTCTCCTGGGAGACATTTGTATTAGGAGATGGATTTGGCTGGCACACAGAGATCTCAAATAACAACAGCTTAAACAATATGGGGATGCACACACCTGCAATGTGATAGTCTGAGCACAAGCCAGACTGAAAGATGGCTCTAGGGTGTCAGGGACCCAAGTTCTTTGGATGTTCACACTTCTGTCCTGGGGCAATGAATGCCCCGTCTGCATGGTCCAAGGTGAACTGGTCCCACAGTGAGAGGTAGGAAAGAGGACAAGGAAAGGACTCTCCTTCCTCTCATGGGTGCACTGAGGTATAATCAACTCTGTCTCATGAGATAACCAAGAGCAACATGTAGCTACTTCCATTTCAGTGAATGATGATAAAAATACAGTAAAATTTAAAATTTAAAGTCCTGCTTCTCGTTTTCACTAGCCATGTTTCCAGTGTCACACTGCTCCAAAGTTCTTGAACATCTCTTCCCATCTTGTCTGTTTAGCAAACTGCTCTTCATCCTAGCTCCATTTCTGCTCCTGGAAGTTTTCTTGAATTCATCAAAATGAGTTTGATGGCTTCTCATTTTTTCTTCTATATCATGTATTTATTGAACCAAATTATAGTATTTTGTTTGTGTTGATTGCCTCTTCAGAAATCTTATATATCTTATTCATCTTGCATTTCCAGGATCTAGTACAGTGCCTGGCACAGAGTAGGTACTCAGAAACATCTATTGATTTAAAGCAAAAGACAAAACAGGTGCACAAAAGACAAAACAGATGCAGCTGGGTTCAAGTCCCAGCTCTGCTTCTTTTTTTTTTTTTAACTTTTATTTAATGAATATAAATTTTCAAAGTACAGCTTATGGATTACAATGGCTCCTCCCTCCATAACTTCCCTCCCACCTGCAACCCTCCCCTCTCCCGCTCCCTCTCCACTCCCATTCACATCAAGATTCATTTTCAATTATCTTTATATACAGAAGATCAATTTAGCATATATTAATTAAAGATTTCAACAGTTTGCACTCACACAGAAACACAAAGTGTAAAATACTGTTTGAGTACTAGTTATAACATTAAATCACAATGTACAGCACATTTAGGACAGAGATCCTACATGAGGAGTAAGTGCACAGTGACTCCTGTTGTTGACTTAACAAATTGACACTCTTGTTTATGGCATCAGTAATCACCCCAGGCTCTTGTCAGGAGTTGCCAAGGCTATGGAGGCCTTTTGAGTTCACCGACTCTGATCATATTTAGACAAGGTCATAGTCAAAGTGGAAGTTCTCTCCTCCCTTCAGAGAAAGGTACCTCCTTCTTTGAAGACCTGTTCTTTCCACTGGGATCTCACTCGCAGAGATCTTTCATATAGGTTTTTTGTTTTTTTTTTCTGCCACAGTGTCTTGGCTTTCCATGCCTAAAATACTCTCATGGGCTTTTCAGCCAGATCTGAATGCCTTAAGGGCTGATTTTGAGGCCAGAGTCCAGCTCTGCTTCTAATTCCAGCTTCCTGCTAATATGTACTCTTGGAGGCAGCAAATGATGGCTCAAGTGCTTGGGTCCCTGATAATCAAACAGGAGATTTGGATTGAATTCCAGGCTTCTGGCCTCAGCCCAGCCCAGCCCTTGCTGTTGCTGGCATTTGTGGGAGTGAACTGGCAGATGGGAGATCTCTCTCTGCCTTTCAAATAAAAAATGAAAAGTAAAAAAAAAAAAAAAAAAAAAAAAAAACCACAGGAAAATGGGCAGTGAAGCAGGGAGGCAGAGTCCAAGGAGATGAGGATGCCTGCAGGCCTCCAGAGGTGGAAGGTATTAGTTTGCTGTTGGTGGGCTCAAATGACCACAAATTTGTGGTCTACAATGGCGCACATCAATGAATTTTTCCTGTTCTAAAGGTCCTAAGTTGACACTGATCTCATTGAGCTAAACTGAACGTGTCTGCAGGGCTGTCTTCCTGGCTGGAGGTTCCCAGGGAAAGTCTGTCTCCTCACCCTTCCCAGCTTCCAGAAGCCTCCAATGGTCCCTGACTCCTAGGTGCTTCCTCCCTCTTCCAGGCTGGTCCCAGCAGGCTGAGTCCTTGTCATACCTCCTCACTCCAGCCTCGAACCCCGCCTCCTTCCACCTTAAAGGACACTTGTGATTCCCTTGGGCCTCCCGAGGTAATCCAGAATAATCTTCCTATTTTAAAATCAGCTGATGAATTGCCTTAATTCCATTTGCAACCTTAGTTCCCCTTTGCTGTATAACCTATTTAGTTTCCAGGGATGAGAGTGTACCTATCTTTGAGGGTGAGGCATTTGAGCACTGGTAAAAGTCCATTTAATTAAGGAAGCACCTGGGATGAGACTAAAATGAAATTTAGTGGCAAATAATGTGCAATCTAGATCTTCTCTTTGGCACAACAAAAGACGTGCACAATGTTCACTCAGACTTACCCCGAATGGTAGAGCTAGAGATGTGCCAGGGGATTCCAAATCAACTCCATCAAGGTGGCATGTACCAATGCCATCTTACTAATCAAAGTGATCAGTTCATAATTGATCATAATGATAGGATTAAGTATCAAAGGGATCACACAAACAAGACTAGTGTCTGCTAATAATAACTCATAGAATTAAAAAGGAGAGAATGATCCAACATGGGAAGCAGGATACACAGCAGACTCATAGAATGGCAGATGCCCTAAACAGCACTCTGGCCTCAGAATCAGCCCTTAAGGCATTCGGATCCTGTTAAAAAGCCCATGAGAGTTTCTCAGGCATGGAAAGCCAAGCCTTGGCAACTCGTGACAAGAGCCTTGGGTGATTACTGACGTCATAAGTAAGAGTGTCAATTGTTAAATCAAAAATGGGAGTCACTGTGCACTTGTTCCCCATGTAGGATCTCTGTCCTTAATGTGTTGTACTATACGAATTATCAGTAAAACTACTACTCAAACAGTACTTTATACTTTGTGTATATATGTGGGTGCAATCTGTTGAAATCTTTACTTAGTATATACCAAGTTGATCTTCTGTATATAAAAATAATTGAAAATGAATCTTGATGAAGAATTGGATGGAAGAGGGAGTGGGAGATAGGATGGTTGTGTGTGGGAGGGAGGTTATGGGGGAGAAAGCCACTATAATCCAAAAGTTGTACTTTTAAAATTTATATTTATTAAATAAAAGTTTAAAAAATAGAAAAACATGCACATTAGCTCATACAAAATGTGTGCAGTTCCTCCAAGGTGGGGTGACCACCTTGTAAGACAAGGGAGGGGAGAGTACCCAGTGAGTCACATATAGAAAAGGCACCACACATTACCCACAGGAGATATAAACTGCAGGTAGGAGTAACAGTGTGAGGAGTGAAGTATCGTTTTTCTTTAGGTACAAATGAGGCAGGAGACTGAATGGGGAAAAGGAACTACAAAGGGGTGGCGATAAAAGAAATCATTTTCGCATTGCTTTCTTTTGGGATTTCATGTCCTTGAAAAGGAAAGGTGGGGTTGGGGAAAGAGCCTCTGTAATCTGTGAACTTCAAAAGGAAAGGGTAACTTTTTTTAGTGATTGTAAGTGGATGCTGGAGTAATTCAATAGTGCAGGAAGTTGGCAGCATGATTTTATCGTGACTCACTCACTCTGCATTGTGGTTGGGAAAAGCAGTTCCACCTGCTGGGGGGATGCACCTGCTCCCAGGGTTCACAAATCAAGCAACAACAATAACAACAGTAAAACAATAACTGCTGGCTCTTAACTGGGTGCTGCTGGTGTTCCAGGCTGCCCTCCAAGAGATTTGCCTGTGCTAGCTAATTCTTCTGATTTCCATGACTCCACAAGGAAGGCGATACTGGTACCCCAATAAAGGTGGACAACCAGGACACAGAGTTTGATGCTGTCATGGCTAGTGAGAGTCAGGATTTCAACCCAGGCATCCTGTATCCAGAGTCCATGCACAGACCACACAATGCCATTCAGTCCCACTGCCTACCAAATGCTTGGCTCTGTCTACTTTCTGGAGCCATTAGCTGGGTGAAATATGGGACTGACCTTTTGCTATATAGGTTTTTAAATATATTAGAGGAATACCCTTTCATTTCAAAAATACTTCATCCTATAAGGCACTGTAAAAATGCATGACTATTGTTCAAGCATCTCATTAATTAATTAGAGACCCATAAACTGGATGACTACTTACTGCTCTGGGCAACCATCTTCATGGTGTCTCCAACTAGATAGTGCTTCTAGGTGCTGTTTAGATGTAGGTTTCAGAATTTAAGAGTAAGCCACTGCCCTAACAAATATATATATATACACACACACACACACACTCTAACACCTATATTATATTATATATTCTATAAATTATGTTGTTACATGTTATAGTTAAAAATACAAATAATTATATATTAATATATACTATGTCATATGCTAATAATTTACTATTACATAATATATCATATAATAATATTACATAATAATTGATAATTATAATATACTCAATATTTATATAGTTATAATTAGTTATTATATAGTATTTAATGTCACTGTACTATATATACATTATGAATTAAATATAAATGTGTATTTTAATAGACTTATTTATTTGAAAGGTACAGAGAGAAGGAAAGACAGCAAGAGAGAGATTTTCCACCTGCTGGTTCACTCCCTAAATGCTCACAAAAGCCGGGGCTGGGCCAGGCAAAAGCCAGGAGCCAGGAACTCTATCCAGCTCTCCCACATGGGTGGCAGGGATTCAACTACTTGAGCCATCATCTGCTGCCTCCCAAGGTGTACATTACAGGAAACTGGAATTGGGAGTGGAGCTGGCACTCAAGCCCATGCAGATGTCAACCTCCACCCCAAACACTTGTTCCCATGCCGTCTTCTGATGTGTTAGCTCTTTGCATTTAGCATTCTGTCAATCAATTGTAATCTCTTTAAAACTAAATGGGTTTTACTTGGCTGTATATCATACTTCTCCTAGCAAATTACTTCTCATTTCGTATACAGAAAACTCTTAATAAATGCTAAAATGACTTATAGAATTTTAGAAATCTGAGAAATCACGTAATCCTGCTTCATTATTATACAGAGGACTGAGGCCCAGAAAATTCCTTTATTTGCCAAAATGACTTCTGCCTTCACAAACGCACTGTGTGTGTGTGTAGCACAGCAAGTGAGTAGGTAATAGCTCATTGCTTTCTGCTTATTCCATTTATACTCTCATATGAAACCTGCTCCCCTATTAGACAGTTATCTTCTACAAGCTAAGAGGCCTTCCTTCCTGCTTCCCTTCCCTCTTCTCCTGCTTTCCTTCCCACCATCGCGTCTCCTTATTCACAGCATTTATATGTAACAATTAGGAAAATGAAAATATATTAGTGCATAGAGGGGAAGATAAATGAATATTAAAGAGGATCTTTTTTATGATGTATTTATTTGAAAATCAGAGTTACAGGGGGAGGGGGAGGGAAGGAGGGAGGGAGAGAGAGAGAGAGAGAAACATGAGGGGCCAGCACTGTGGCATATTGGGTGGAGCTGCCACCTGCAGTGCTGGCATCCCATATGGGCACCAGTTCGAGTCCTGGCTCTTCCACTTCCAATCCAGCTCTCTGCTGTGGCCTGAAAAGGCAGTGGAGGATGGCCCAAGTCCTTGGGCCCCGGTACCCTTGTGGGAGACCCAGAAGAAGCTCCTGGCTTCAGATGGGCACAGCTATAGCCGTTACACCCAATTGGGGAGTGAACCAGCAGATGGAAGACCTCTCTATCTGCATCTCCTTTTCTCTCTGTATAACTTTGACTTTAAAATAAATAAAGTAAATCTTAAAAAAAAAAAAAAAGAAAAGAAAAGAAACACGAGGGGCTGGCGCCGTGGCTCACTTGGTTAATCCTCCACCTGCGGCGCCGGCATCCCATACGGGCCCCGGGTTCTATTCCCGGTTGCCCCTCTTCCAGTCCAGCTCTCTGCTGTGGCCCAGGAAGGCAGTGGAGGATTGCCCAAGTGCTTGGGCCCCTGCACCCGTGTGGGAGACCAGGAGAAAGCACCTGGCTCCTGGCTTCAGATCAGCATAGTTCCGGCTGCAGCAGCCATTTGGTGAGTGAACCAATGGAAGGAAGACCTTTCTTTCTGTCTCTCTCTCACTATCTGTCAAATAAATAAAAATTAAAAAAAAACAAAACAAAACATGAGAGATCTTCCATCTGCTGATTCGCTATCCAAATGGCTGCAATGACCAGGGCCCTGCCAGGCTGAAGCCAGGAACTAGGAGCTTCTTCCAGGTCTCCCATATGGGTGCAGGGGCCCAAGGACTTGGACCACGCTCTGTTGCTTTCCCAGGCCCGTTAGCAGGAAGCTGGATCATAAGTGGAACAGCCAGACTTGAACTGGCGCCCATATGGGACGCCAGTACTGCAGACGGTGGCTTAACCCCCTGTGCCACAGAGCTGGCCCAAAGAGAATCTTCTTATAAATCTTTGTGACAAAGTGGTCTAGAACGGGTTAAGTTTCCCTTTCCATTTAATGATGTCTTGCACATATGTAATGTCTGTTGAATTGAATTTGATTGAGAAGAAAGAGAAAGGTGTGTTTTTATTCAGTGTTTGAGGTTACTCGCCCTTTGGTTAAAGTGTTTTTAACAGAGACTAAGCTCATGGTCCCACCATTGGCAATCACTTTTATTCAAGTGGGAGGCTGACATGGTGTCCAAGGGAGTGGTCCTAAGAATTCTGCTTTCTTTCAACACTAATGGATTCCCAAGCCTTTGCCTCCTACTCACAGAGCACAATTTAATCTAAGCATGATTGGCCTCATTTTAGTGAACCCGCCGTGTGATTGGCGACACATAGTGAGAGACGTCCTATCAATCTTGGAAAAAAACAAAACCTCAGAGGACATCCTGGATCTTCCCTACCCCATGGACAGATTCTCCCCCATCGCTGCCTTTGATGTGGTTCCAGACAGTGACGCTCTGATCCAAAGAGCTGCAGAGCCCTTGTTCTCCCATCGCTCCATCTCAGGAGCCCATCCATCCATCTGCCATGCTTGCCGGTTCCAGGGGCTGCTCAGTGAAACAAAGCGAGGCAAAGCCTCTCCACTGACTCTCAGCACAGCTTCTCCCCTCTCCTTTCCCCACAAAAGCTGCCCTGATGGGTGCACTGTTTGTGGGTTGTGATCTGCAGACTTGAGTGACAGATCTTCGTGTCTGTAGAGCGTGCTTTCCTGTGAGGAAGGCCGACAGTGAGGACACGCTGTGGTCCTGGCCAGGGTCCTTCCGCCACCTGATCTCTCATTCTTCAGCACCTGTTCATTATATCCTTCTCTGTGTTGAACTGTGGGCTTTTTTTGTGTGTGTGGAAATTTATGTGATTTTAGCTGAATTTTTATTTTTAAATGTTCTTTTGTACATTTGTATCAGCGTATGTTTGTAATTTCTCTGTTCTCCATCCCCCTACACACACCATTTCTTTTTCATTTTAGGTAAGGTTGTCTATTCTAAAAAAAAAAACACACACACACACACACACACATCCCATACAGGTGTTGGAATGAAGTAAACAAATTCCATTTCTACCATAGTTTCTACAGGCTATGAGACTGTGGACAAATAACTTAGATTTCCTGAAACTGTTTCTTCATCTTTAAAAATAGAACACTCTTTCTTCTAAAATAAATTTATTTACTTACTTATTTGAATTGGCCTGCAACAGCCAGGGCTAGGCCAATCTAAAGCCTGGAGCTAGGAATTAAATCCAGGTCTCCCACATGAGTGGCAGGGATCTAATAAGTACTTGGGCCATCGTCTGCCCCCTCCCAGGGTGTGCATTAGCAGGGAGTTGGATTGGAAAGGCGGGGGGAACTTGGTCCCATGCATTGTGATAGAGGGTGCAGGTGTCCTGGGTGTAGCATAGCCCACTGCACCACACTGCCTGTCCCTTAAAAATGGAAGACTCTTACCCAGTGGAGTTGTTGTAAGTATCCAAATGGCTAAGCTATGCAGTAGTACTTTGAGATGACTAAACACAATCCAGATTATTTATGATATGATGGTGTAGACTAGTGGTGGAAGAGTAGGGGAGCAGCAGGAACCAGCCACTCTATACGAAGATGATGCTTGCTGATTTTCTATATCATGATCAGCAGTTGCTACCTCACGCTGAAACATGGCATAGAGGAGGAGTCCCCAGCCATCATGGAGCTTACATTCCAGAATAAAGATTGGCAATAAATATGTGTGTATGTGATAGTTTCCGTGTGTAGAAAATGCTGTTAAGGAAAAAATAGAGCTCAATATAATATGTCCCAGAGTGGTGGTGTCTGTGGGGTAGGAGTACTGGGGGAAGAGTTTATGTTAATTAGGGGGATCATAAAAGAATTTTCTCAGCAGATGACTTCTGAGCTAAGACCTGATGGATGAGAAATAAGAAAGCAACCAAGTGAAGAGATTTGTTAAATTGGACTGAGGCAAGAGAGTTTTAGAATGTTCCAGAAACAAAGTCATTGGCACATAGTAAGCAAGGGAGAGAGTGTTATGAGATAAAATAGAGGTAGGCAGGGTTCAGCTCATATAGGACCTTACAGGCTGTGGGAAGGAGGTTATGTCACACCAGGAGCCTCTCCCTGTGATGTGGACCTAGGTGTATACTTCAGCTATTGGGGATTTTTGGTGATGGTTCTTTTTTTTTTTTAAAAAAAAAAAGATTTATTTATTTATTTGAAAGTCAGAGTTGCACACAGAGAGAAAGAGAGGCAGAGAGAGAGAGGTCTTCCATCCAATGGTTCACTCCCCAGTTGACCACAACACCCAGAGCTGTGCCGGAGCTAGGAGTTTCTTCTGGGTCTCGAACCAGTGCCCATATGGAATGCCGGCACTTCAAGCCAGGGCATTAACCCACTGCGTCACAGCACTGGCCCTGGTGATGGCTCTTAAAGCTACCGTCTTCCCTGCCCCCACCTCCATCACAGGCATTTCTGAGGCACTTCCTGTGTCTATAAAAGGACAGAGTTCTCCAAAAGACAACTGAAAATTCATGGTAGCTTATGGAATAAATAAAAAATAATCAGTAAATATCCTTTCTTTTAAATGAGTTTGAAGAGAGTTATTACCTTCCATCCCATAACTATTGATTTCTTGGGTTATTTTCTACTCCAAGCCAACAGGATTTGCCAGGTTGTTTTTTTTTTTTTTCCAAGACTTATTTGTTTATTTGAAAGATTTACAGAAAGAGAAGGAGATATATATAGAGAGAGAGCAAGAGAGAAAGAGAGAGCGAGCTTTCATCCACTGGTTCACTCCCCAAACAGCTACAAGGGCTGGGCCTGGGCCAGGCTGAAGCCAGGAGCTTCATACTCCATTCTGATCTCACATGTGGGTGCAGAGGCCCAAGTACTTGGCCATCATCCACTGCTTTCCCAGGCATGTTAGCAGGGAACTGGACCAGAAGTGGAGCAGCCAGGACTCTGCCTGGGGCTCATATGGGATACTGGTATAGAAGGCAGTGGCTAAACCCACCGCACCACAGTACCAACTAGGAGCTTGGTAAACGCCAGAAAGACTTTTTAAACTTTGAGCCTGAGAAGTATCTTTAAAAATATTGACAACCGGGTTGGGCATCTAGCCTCATGGTTAAGACTCCCAAATTCCATACTAGAGAACCAGGGTTCCATACTCGGTTTTGGCTCCTAATTCCGGTTTCTTATAATGCAGACCCAGGGAGGCAGCATGGATAGCTCAGCTAGTTGGGTTCCTGCCATCCACGTGGGAGAGTTGGATTCAGTTCCAGCCCCGGCTACCTCAGGGATCTGAGGAGTGAACCAGTAGATGGGAAATCTCTCTGTCTCTCAATTAATAACTTAAAAATTGATTAAATTAGTAAAGTGTTGAGAGCTGTGTGGTGCTTTTGTTGTTCCAGAGAACCCATCCATCCACATTACCCCCATGTTACAATAAACTGGTAGGACAGTGTGCTGTGTGGGACAGGTAACTCGATGCGTCTTTAAGTTATCCTGCATGATGAACTGGGGGTGTGCCTGGATTTACCAGTGAGATATCAGTGTTGAGAATTAAGTTGGAGGGGTGGGCATTGTGGCGAGTGGGCTAAGTTGCAGCTTGCAATGTTGGCATCGTGTCCCTCTCTCTTCTTCTCTCTCCCTGTTTCTCCCTTCCTCCCTCCTCTGTCTCTGCCTTTCAAATAAACAGATCTTTTTTTAAAAAGGAATAAACTGGACCCTCCACATCCTCCCAGACCCTGCTTTTTGCTACTTTTTACTTCTGCCAGGTTCTAACTTTGGGCTGCACACATTCCGTCACCTGAATAGGCCAGGATAAAACCTCAACCCCCAAATCAGACCTGGTAACCAAGGAGAAACACTAAATGAGCAATAAAGTGTTCAAAACCAACAAGGAACTAAATCTAGTTAATGCAGTAAATCAGACTTGGGGTGCAAACTGATAGAGCCGTGCTCCGTGGTTGCATGTGGACGTGTGTGTTCAAAATCATGCACACTGCTTGCTGAGGAGACCTGGTCATGAGATGGGCACCACAAGAGTTGGTCATTCATGAAAGAGTGTCCATTATACCCATTACGTTTTCTGAGTCTCTGTTTAGCTTTTGCCTCACTTACAACATAGTGCACCTGCTCTGTTCTTCCAGCTGGCTCTGCTGCTCATTTGGCTATTTCCATACTCACCCTGTCTGCCCTGGTTAGCATTCACCTTTGCTGCAAGGTGCACTGCGTGGCTTTCCTAGTAGTACACCCAATTGGCATAATCTTGGGAACTCCACACCCAACTGATGTACCCTCAGTGCCATTGCTGTTTGCTGGCTACCCTTTTTGGTTCCTGGAAACCTACTTCAGACAGATCCTGGCATTCTGAAGATCTCAAAATTTAAAGTTATCTGTGACATGAATTTGAAATAAAAACAGTCCATTTAAGTGGAAAGAAGCATTTTTTGGGTTAGTCTTAGTGCCTAGTGCTTTGAGTGTTCAATTTTATCCTAGCCATTTGCTAGAAGACAGGAAGAAAGATTGAACTTCTAGGACTGATCGCCTCTTTTCCTTTGAAAAGTTAAACGTTTTAGTGGAGGAAATTGTGTGGGTATAATTTAAAGCTTTTATCATCTTGTGTGTTTCCTCTGAGACGTTCACATATTTTAAGACTTGTCTCATGGAAACTGGGACATCAGCTGCTGGAATTCAGACCCAGGATCTGGCCGAGTTCCAGCAATAAATACACATGTTGGGTGTTGAGAAAGATGATGAAAAGAATAGGAGAGTTACTAAACTCCTGGGATAGGAAAGCAGAAAATAGCTAACACTTTCTTACTATGCCTGCTTCTTTGTTTTCTGTTTGTTTTTTTCATATTTTTACTTTTGAGTATTTGTTCATGAACAGCAGGTCAAAAACAAGGCAGCCATTGACCTAAGTATAAGACAGCGGGAGGACGGTTAAAAGAATTAGTCTGATTCTTCAGAGTTGCATTCATAGTTGCATAGTGGAACTCTTGGCTCCAAGTCTACAACTGGGTAAATAAGCTGTGGCACTCTCTTGAAAGAATTACTGTCACAGTTTCCCCTACATATGTAAGTCAATGAATTTGAACTGTAAGAACAGTCAGTGAGGACCCTTTCCAGTAGACCAGGGTATGCAAATTTCTGAACCCAGGCACTATAAAGTACTACCACCACCTTGCTTATTTCACAGACAAGGCAAAATAAAGAAGGGAGGGTTGCATGTAGAAAGAAGAAAATTAATATGTAGTAACATTATTTATATGTAGTGCTTTTCAAATAAATGAGCAAATCAATCTTTAAAAAAAAGGAGAGACATTGCGGGTGGGGGGAAGTTGTGGGTGGGGAAGCCTTTGTAATCCATAAGCTGAACTTTGGAAATTTATATTCACTAAATAAAAAAAAATTTAAAAAAAAGGAGAGATATTTATTTTGGTGTAAAAAATTTTGAAAATCATGCATGCTTATACATCTGTTGACTACTCTCCCTTCTCTACCTCATTTGCCTACTTCCTTGCTAGCTGTCTTTATTTGCAGATAAACTATTTGCATTTGGAGTCTTGTCTCAAGGTCTGACTTCAAGGAGACCTAAATGAAAACAATCACAATTTGGAGGAGGGTTTACTCAATGAAAGCCAGAACCCAAAGTCTAGTGTAGACCTGTTTTCCAAAGTCTCAGGCCTTTGCCCTGTGCCATGGAACCCAAGCAGAAGGAACCTCATCAGATCCTAGTTCTGATATTTTCTTTGGTGCTAAGAAAAGTACAACTCCGTCCCCAGATATGGGATTTTACAATTCTCTTTTATCCTCTACCCTTTTACAAGAAACTTGTTTACTTTTTCATCTAGATTGGCAGATAAGCCCCATTCTGCTTTTACCATTGCTTCATTTCAAGCACCAAGAGATTTTTCTGTGGCCCCTCTGAAAGTAGGATCCAGTCTTTCTTTTGTTCTAGAGGCTAATAATTAAGGAAGATGTGTTTCTCTGAGCAGAACCGAGAGAGAAAATTCTGCATCGCAGGGCAGGGGAGGGTGGTGGTGCTCTCTGAGGATAGTTTCTAGAATCTTATTTATTTATTTATTATTTATTTATTTAATTTATACTACAAACACAGCACAAGAAGAAAAGTGGACAGTGTGCTGTTTCCAGTCCAGAATGTCTGGTGGTAGAACGCAGCAGTGGTGTGATGTTCTACCTAAGCAGGAAATGAATGGAACATAATTTCCAACCCATCCCAACCTTGAAGGAACAGAATAATTTTTACTACTAAAATGCATTTTCCTTGTGTAACTTGTACCACTGCCAAGTACAATACAAGAAGCTTCTTTTCTTCTGGAGTTATTTCCCCACAATCTGAACATTCTTTGACTCACTATGATGTCCATTCCCAATTTCCTTGCTTGTTGCTTGAATTCACTGAAGACTGACAAACAGTAGCTTCATGGTCTGCGTTAAACCTCAACTTGATCTTGAATGGGCAGAAAAATGAATAGAGTTTGTGTCTCATAATTCATGCTGTCAGTTATGTGAAATTGGCAGTTCATAAAATCATGCTTCCTGTTCTCTATTTTCTAAATGCATTATTTGAACAAAATAATGCAACAGGCATCCTTCCTTCCTTTGGTTACAGCATGTCTGTAGCAGTCTGAAGTCAGAGCAATAAAGCAGTAAGCATATACGCACCCTTTGAAAGTAGAAAGAAGAGTGCTCGATTCTTTGTACTAATGGGAAACAACAACTGTATTTAAAGCTCAACTTTGTGAACATGTTTGAGCACAGGGAGGGATATTTCACCATAACAAGAGAGGTCTTGGTGTGGGTTACTGAACGTCTCATCCTACTCTAGCTCCAGGGAGCTGTGGAGGAGGAATTAGAGATTCAGAAAGTAGTAGAGAAGAAGAAAACCATCTCCTATCCTCCCATCTCTCAAGCTGGGGAGAAGATGCATTCTTCTTAGTTAAAGTCCTTGGTTTATCCCATTTATGTTGCTATTTCATGGATATTAAAAATGCACCTTCCCATGCATTACATGTGGGTATGTGACACGGCATAGCCACCTTGGAAAAACAGAAGGCAGCTTCTTAAAAATGTTAAACATGGAGTTGCTATCACCCAACCATTCTACTCCCAAGTATATGCCCAGGAAAAATAAAAACACATGTCTATCCAGAGACTTACATTCAGATCTTCATAGGCTCATTATTTACATTGACTGCAGAGTAGAAAAACACTCAAATGCCCATGAAACAAAATGTGAATACTATATGATGGAGTATTATTTGGCAATAAAAAAGGAACTGAGTGCTGATATGCTACAATGTGGAAAGACCTCAAACACCTGCTCAGTGGAAGAAACCAGACACAGGAGAACACATATTATCTAATTGTTTACATGAGATATCCAGAAAAGGCGAATCTAAAGCATCAGAAAGTGGATTAATGGTTGCCTAAGGATGGGGATAGGAATGGAGAATGACTCTAAATGGTGTAAGGTTTTATATGGAGGTGATTAAGATGTTCTGAAAGTAGATGGTAGTGATGGCTGTACAATCTTGTAAATATGTTAAAAATCAATGAATCTCAAAGAGCCACTTTTATTCTGGCAGTAAAAATCAGAAGAAACAAAAGGAGAGAAGAGTAGACAATAAGAATCACAAAGTACCCATCATGCTAAGCATTTGGAGTTGATTTAATTAAATTTTTTTTTGGGGGGGGGGGACAGGCAGAGTTAGACAGTGAGAGAAAGAGAGACAGAGAGAAAAGTCTTCCTTCTGTAGGTTCACCCCCCAAATGGCCGCTACGGCCGGCGCACTGCCAGGAGCCAGGTGCTTCCTCCTGGTCTCCCATGCGGGTGCAGGTGCCCAAGCACTTGGGCCATCCTCCACTGCCTTCCCAGACCACAGCAGAGAGCTGTACTGGAAGAGGAGCAACTGGGACAGAATCTGGCACCCCAACCAAGACTAGAACCCCGGGTACCAGTGCCGCCGGTGGAGGATTAGCCTTGTGAGCCGCAGTGCTGCCTAATTAGTGGAAATTTAACACCAACGGGGAAGGTGACCAAAATGAAGCTCTAAAAACATTTCAGAGTCCTATTTATTCCAAGAATCATAAAATCATAAAAGTATGGTTTTTACCCTTCAAAACATGACTGTTAATGAAACATGCTGAATGAAAGAAAGTAGGCATGACAGTACAGATGGAATTAGCCCTTTTGTATTCATTTAGAACCAGCAAAAGTAATCATTGATAAAAGAAATCAGAGCAATGGTTGGCTCAGTGGTTGGGGACCGACAAGGGTACCTGGCATTTTTCTGGGGTGATGTAAATATCTCAGTAGTGGTATGAGCTACCTGGATGCATGCATTTGTCAAAATCCATTGAATAGTACCCTTAAGATTTGTGCATTTTAGTGCCTATAAGTTATGCATTAAATAAAATGAAAAAACTGGCCGGCGCCGTGGCTTAACAGGCTAATCCTCTGCCTTGCGGCGCCGGCACACCGGGTTCGACCGGGACGCTGGATTCTATCCTGGTTGCCCCTCTTCCAGGCCAGCTCTCTGCTATGGCCCGGGAAGGCAGTGGAGGATGGCCCAAGTCCTTGGGCCCTGCACCCGTATGGGAGACCAGGAGAAGCGCCTGGCTCCTGGCTTCGGATCAGCGAGATGCGCCGGCCGCGGCGGCCATTGGAGGGTGAACCAACGGCAAAAAGAAAGACCTTTCTCTCTGTCTCTCTCTCTCACTATCCACTCTGCCTGTCAAAAAAAAAAAAAAAGAAAAGAAAAGAAAAAGAAAAAAAAAATGAAAAAACTTCAGTGAAGTGTAAGGCAAGAAGAAGTTGTCTGGCTAAAGGAAGCTTGGAGCCAAATAAAACACTGAGAAATGGGCCCAGCAATGAATTCTCAGATTAAAACTATAGCATATGATGGGCTGGCGCCGTGGCTCAGTAGGCTAATCCTCCGCCTTGCTGCGCCGGCACACCGGGTTCTAGTCCCGGTCGGGGCGCCGGATTCTGTCCTGGTTGCCCCTCTTCCAGGCCAGCTCTCTGCTGTGGCCAGGGAGTACAGTGGAGGATGGCTTAAATGCTTGGGCCCTGCACCCCATGGGAGACCAGGAGAAGCACCTGGCTCCTGCCTTTGGATCAGCGCGGTGCGCCGGCCATGGCGGCCATTGGAGGGTGAACCAACGGAAAAAGGAAGACCATTCTCTCTGTCTCTCTCTCTCACTGTCTACTCTGCCTGTCAAAAAAACAAAAACAAAAAACTTTAGCGTATGATGAAAGAAGAATTTTAATTTTAATCAATGAGGGCAAAAAGGATTTTTAAAAATAATGCTGGGACCAGGAAACACAAAGCTGGATCCATTTCATTTCTAACACCAGAATAAAACCAGATGAACAAAAGATTTAGACATAAAAGTGAAATAAGGGGTAGGCATTTGGGGCAGGGGTTAAGAGGCCACTTGGAACATCTGAATCTCATATCAGTGTGCCTGGGTTTGAGTCCTGGCTCCGCTTCCAATTCCAGCGTCCTGCTAATGTGCATCCTCAGAGGCAGCAGCTGAAGGCACAAGTACTTAGGTCCCTGCCGCCCTCGTAGAAAACCCAGATTGAGTTCCTGCCTCCCGGTGTCAGCTTAGCCCAACCTTCACTGTTGTGGGCATTTGGGAAGCGAAGTGGGTGGAAGATTTTTCTCTGCCTTTTTCTGTCTCTGAGATCTGTCTCTCTGCCTTTCAAATAAATAAGAAATAAACAAGTGAAAAAAAAACAAAACAAAACACTGAATCCCTAAACAAAGTGGAGTAAGTTTACTTCCTGTGTTTCTGTACTGTTTGAATTCTCTTATTACAAGCACACTTAAAACAATTTTTTTGTGGTTAAACTACCTAACATGCAATTTATCATTTTGATCATTTTAAAGTGCTCAGTTTAGAGGTATTAATTCCATTCCGTTGTTGTGCACTGATCACCACCATCTGTCTGTCCCTAGAATGTTTACATCTTCCCAGACAAACTCTGTACCCTTTCAACACCAACTCCCCTTTCCTCCTAGTCCCCACCCCCCAGTCCCTGGCAACCACACTGCGCTGTCTTTATGAATTAGAGTCCTCAAATAAATACCAGTGTACTGTCTCTGTTGTTTTGTGACACTTAGTGCAGTGTTGTCAATGCTTGTCCATGCTGTAGCATGTGCCAGAATTTCATTCCTTTTCAAGACTATGATACGCCATTGTAGATCTGTGTCCCATTTGCTTATCACCTTTTGTTATCGCTTTCCGCAGTGATAGATATTTCAGCTGTTTCTACCTTTTTGCTATTGTGAATAGTGCTGCTATGAAAACGGGCATACAAATAACTGTTTGAGTCCCTGCTTTCAACCGTTTTGTGTGTGCATCCAGAAGTAGAGTCACTAGATCATATACAAATTGTAGTTTAGTTTTTGAGGAACTGCCATACTGTTTTCTACAGTGGCTGCCCCATTTTACATTCCCACCAGTAAGGCACAAGTGTTCCAATTTCTCCACACCCTTGCCAAGACGTGTTATTGTCCTTATTTTTTCTTTAATAGCATTCTTAATGGATGTACTGTAGTATCTCACTGTGATTTGCATTTCCCTGATGATTAGTGGTGTTAAGTATCTTTTCATATGCTTATTGGCCATTTATATATTCTTTGGAGAAATGTCTGCTTCAGCCCTTTGCCCCCTCCTCCACTTTGCCCCCTCCACCCCTCTTTTGCCCAGGCTTTATTACCTTTTTTTTTTTTTTTTGGAAATTTTTGTTTAAGTTATACAAGTTTCATATATTTCACATATACAGATTTAGGAACATAGTGCTACTCCCCCCCACATACACACTCATGCTCCAACCCTTCCTCCTCCTCCCTCTCACATTCCTACTCTTAATTTTATCTATTTTCAGTTTACTTAATGATCGTATAGTTAACCCTAAACTAAGCAAAAGAATTCAACAACTAATATGAAGAGAAACAAAAAACTCTTCCTCATCAGAAGAGACAAGGGCTGTAAACAATCATGGAATCTCAAAATGTCTGTTTCACTCCAATACATTACATTTTAGGTACTCTACTAGTTATGTCGGATCAGGGAAAACATGATGTCCTTCTTTTTGGGACTGGCTGATTTCACTAAGTGTAATGGTTTCTAGTTGCGTCCACCTTTGCCCATTTTTTAATTGCAGTGTTTGTTTTTGTGATTGAGTTGTAGTACTTTATATATTCTGGATATTGATTCCTTATCAGGTAAGTGACTTACAAATATTTTCTTTCACTCTGTATGTAGCTCTTTTACCCTGTTGATAATGCTTTTTGATATATAAAAGTTTTTGATTTTGATGTAGCATTCCTTTTTTTTTTTTTTTTTGGACAGGCAGAGTGGACAGTGAGAGAGAGAGACAGAGAGAAAGGTCTTCCTTTGCCGTTGGTTCACCCTCCAATGGCCGCCGCGGCTGTGGATGGCGCACCACGCTGATCTGAAGGCAGGAGCCAGGTGCTTATCCTGGTCTCCCATGTGGGTGCAGGGCCCAAGCACTTGGGACATCCTCCACTGCCTTCCCGGGCCACAGCAGAGAGCTGGCCTGGAAGAGGGGCAACCAGGACAGAATCCGGTGCCCCGACCGGGACTAGAACCCTGTGTGCCAGCGCCTCAAGGCGGAGGATTAGCCTAGTGAGCCACAGCGCCGCCCCATTTTTTCTTTTGTTGCCTGTGCTTTTGTATTGCCAAATCCAGTGTTATGAATGTCCCTGTTTTTTCCTAAGAGTTTTATAGATTAGCTCCTACATTTAGACCTTTTATCTATTTTGACTTAATTTTTGTATAATGTAAGAGTCCAACTTCATTATTTCGCATGTGAATATCCAATTTTCACAGTACCATATGTCAAAAAGACTATTTTTTCTCTATTGAAAGGTCTCGGCACCCTGGTAAAAGTCAATTCGATCATCTATGCGATGATTAGTTTTTCAGCTCTATTCTGTTTCACTGGTCCGTATGCTGTCTCTCTAGGCCAGCACTCTGTTTTGATTACTGTGGCTTTGTAGTAAGTCTTGAAATCAGGAAGTGTGACACCTATAGCCTTTTCTTTTTAGAGTTTTTTGTTTGTTTGTTTGTTATTTGGGGTGAATTTTAGGGTGAATTTCTGCTATTTCTGCAATAAATAATATTGGTATTTTGATAGAGATTGTATTGAATATGTATTGGGTAGTATTGACAACAATATTAAGTCTTCCAATCTGTGAACATGAAATGTCTATTTATTTGTGTCTTTTTTACTTTCTTTGAATAGCATTTTGTAATTTTCAGTGTGTTAGTCTTTTGCCTCCTTGGTTAAGTTTATTCTTAATTCTCTTTTTGATGTGGTTATAAAAGGAATTGTTTTCTGAATTCCTTTTTGGATTGTTCATTTTTTAAAGAAGATTTATTTTATGTATTTGAAAGGCAGAGTTACAGAGAGAGAGGGAGAGTCAGAGAGAAATCTTCCAATTGGCTGGTTCACTCCCTAAATGGCCGCAACAGCTGGGGCTAGGCCAGACCAAAGCCAGGAGCCAGGAACTTATTCCACGTCTCCCATATGGGTGCAGAGGCACAAACACTCCCATTCTCCACTGCTTTCTCAGTTGCATTAGCTGGGAGATGGATTGGAAGTAGAGCAGCCCAGACTCAAACCAGCGCCCATATGGGATGCTGTTGTTGCAGCAGGCCGGTGAAGGCCGCTTTGCCTGCTATGCCACAGTTCTATGGTTGCTTTCTATACATTAACAATGAACAGGGTCTGGCATTGTGGCTTAATGGGTTAAGCTACTGCCTGCAATGCTGGCATCCCATATGGGTACCAGTTGGAGTCCCAGCTACTACACTTCCCATCCAGCTCCCTGCTAATGTGCCTGGGAAAGCAGCAGAAGATGGCCCAAGTGCTTGTGTCCCTGTACCCACATGGGAGACCCAGAAGTTCCTGGCTGCTGGCTTTAGCCTGGCCCAGCCCTAGCAGTTGCAGCCATCTGGGAAGTGAACCCAGCAGATTGAAGATCACTTTCCCTGTCTCTCCCTCTCTCTTTGTAACTCTGACTTTTGAATAAATAAATAAATCTTTTTTAAAAAATTAAATGCAACTAGTTTTTGTATACTGAAACTTTGTTGAATATATTAGTTCTTTTTTTTAAAGGTTTATTTATTTATTTGAAAGGCACGGTTACAGAAAGGCAGAGGCAGAGAGAGAGAGATCTGGTTCACCCCTTAAATGGCTACAACAGCTGGAGTTGAGCCAATCCAAAGCCAGGAGCCAGGAGCTTCTTCTGGGTCTCCTACAAGGGTGCAGGGGCCCAAGGACTTGGGCATCTTCCACTGTTTTCCCAGGCCAAAGCAGAGAGCTGAATAAGAAGTGAGCAGCTGGAACTCGAACCCACGCCCATATGTGATACCTGCACTGCAGGTGGAGGCTTTACCCACTACGCCACAGCATTGGTCCCAAATATATTAGTTCTAACCATGGGTTTGTGTGTGTGTGTGTGTGTTGGATCACATCATCTGCAGAGATAATTTTACTTTTCCTTTCTAGTTTGTATGCCTTTTATTTCTTTTTCTCGCCAATTGCTCTGATTAGAGTTTCCAATTCTACGTTGAATAGAAATGGTAAAAGCAGGCATCCTTGTTTTATTCCTGATCTTAGAGGAAAAACTTTCAGTCTTTAGCCTTTGAGTTTAATATCACTTATGGATTTTTCATATATGACCTTATTATATCACACTTTAAAAATCTAGGAAAAGTATTTAAAAGATAAATTTATCATTTGAGGAAAAGAAAGCATGATAATTAAAGCCAAACATTATAAGGGAGAGAAAAAGTGATGGATTTGTCCATGTAAAAAGTAAAAAATATCTACATAGCAACAGTTCCTCAAAGTACAGTTATATGATAAATAAGAATAAGATCATTAATATAAAAATAACTCCAACATGTAAATAAAGAAAAACCCATGTACAAAACTAAATTGGTAAGGGACAGGCATATGCAGTTCATAAAATGGAATCATAAGGGGTCAAGAAAGGTCTAGGAAAAGAGTTTATGCTCCCTATAAATTAAAGAAATAAACTTTGACATTAGGATGGTTAACCTATAAACTGTCAAAGAAGGGTCCAGCATTATGTATGATGCAGTGGATTAATCTGTCTTGTGTGGTACCAGCATCTGAGTACCGATTCGAGTCCTGGCTGCTCCTCTTCCAACCCAGCTCCCTGCTGATGCACCTGAGAAAGCAGCAGCAGATGTTCCAAGTGCTTGGGTCCCTGCAATCCACATGGGAGACCCAGGTGGAGTTCCCAGCTCCTAGCTTTGGTCTGGCCCGTTCTGGCTCTCATCGCCATTTGTGAAGTGAACCAATGGATGGAAGATCTTTTTCTCTTCATCTCTTTCTCTGTTGCTCTTTCAAAAAAATAAATCTTTAGAAAAAGCTGAAAAAGATGAGGAAGAATGATAGCATCTACTTAATGGGAGAAAGTTCATACATTTTCATCAGGAAAACAAACTGGTTTAGTCTTTTCTAGAGGGCACCAATTATTGATTTTTAAAAATGATTATACCTAGGAACTATACGAGGGGTCTTTTAAAAGTTCATGGGCAATGTATATTATGAAAAAACTGTGCATGGATCTCAAATTTTCTTTGAAAGGGAGCAAGTTTCTTTGTTGTTGTTGTTGTTGTTAAAGATTCATTCATTTATTTGAAAGCAGAGTTACAGAGAAAGAGGCAGAAAAAAAAAAAAAGAGATTTTCCATCTGCTGGTTCACTCCCCAAATGGCCACAATGGTTGAGGCAAGGCCAGGCCAAAGCCAGAAGCTTAGAACTTTATCCAGGTCTCCCACGTGAGTGTAGGGGCCCCAGGACTCTGGCCATCTTCTGTTTCTTTCCAAGGCATATTATCAGGGATCTGGGAGTGAAGCCACTAGGACTTAATGGGATGCTGGTGTCACAGGAGGTGGCTTAACCTGTTGTACCATGATACTGGTCCCTCAGAGATTTTTGTACCAGAATAGACCTATCTTTTAATTCTATTTCTATTTCTTCACAAACTTTTTAAGCACCCTCATATACTTCTGGACTTAGCATAAAGAAATAATCATGCAAGATGTGTAAACAAGGATGTTCACTGGTATATCTAAAAGAGCAAATAGTTGGAAAAATCTGTCAACACCTTTGTCCATCACTTCTGGGGCCACTAGAAGTGATGCTGATGGTTGGTACACATATGCACACAGAAATATTTATATAAAAATGTATTAAACTTTTATTTTGCTTATTTATTTATTTACGAGGCAATGAAGCAGAGAGAAAGAAGTAGATCTCCAATCTACTGGTTCACTCCCCAGAGAACCACAGAAGCAGGAGCTAGGCCAGGCTACAGCCAGGAGCCAGGAATTCAATCCGGATCTGCCATGTGGGTTGCAGGGACCCATGTACCTGAGCCATTACCTGCTGCCTCTCAAGGTGTGCATTTGCAGAAAGCTGGACTGAGAACTGGAGCCAGAACAGCAACCCACGTTTTCTTATGTGGGATGTGGGTATCCTAAATGGAGTCTTAATTACTAGACCAAATGACTACCCCAAATATCATGTATTCTTTGTATGAGAAGCAGGTTGCTAAATAATATACCTAGTACAATTCCAGTTTTATTTCCTTATATATTTAAATGTATATTTTTGGCAGAATTTGGCAGGGTATGTATATACAAATATCTTAAAAGTGTTTCTGAATGGTGGGATTTTAAATGATTTATATTTTTCTCTTTCATATCTTTCTCAGATTTCTATAGTAAACATGTAATCTTGGAGTAAAAATACTGATGACTTTCATTGTGGTAACACTTATACCACATAATATTTACCATTTTAACCATCTGAAGTGTACAGTTCAGCAATGTCAAGTACATCTCCAGAAGTTTTTCATCTTCCCAAACTGCAACTCTGTCCCCATGAAGCAATGTCTCATTACCCCCCTTTTTAAAAACCAGGAAAATTGGTGCTGCCATTGTGGTACGGCAGGTTAAGCTACTGCCTCTGACACCAGTATCCCACATGAGCATCATTTCAAGTCCTAGTTGCACTGTCTCTGTCTCTGATCCAGCTCCTTGCTAATGCCTGGGAAAGCAGCAGAATGGCCCAAGTGCTTGGGTCCCTGCCACCCATGTGGGAGACCTGGATGGAGACACTGGCTCCTCATTTCAACCAGGTTCAGCCCGTTATTGCAGGCAGCTGGGTAGTGAATCAGTGGATGGAAGATCTCTTTCTTTCTCTGTCACTCTGCCTTTCGAATAAATAAATAAACCTTTAAAATAAAAAATAAAATCAGGATAATTTTTCATTCAATTGCCTTCATCCATTGTTCCTTCTTCCCAAATACACATGTAGTTAAAAAAAGTAATAGCAGTCTTATTGATCTATAATTCCTATGCCTTACAGTTCTCCCATCACACCTACAGTTTCCAAGTATTGTGGCCCCACTTTTTGTTTAATTGGCAGCACTTTCACCAGGCATGAAGTACAGTGTTGGAGGTGAATACTCTCAGTGTATTGGGGAGAAACCACAGAGGAATCATTGTGAATTTCACCTGCCAGCTCCCCACGTCTGGGACGAGCTTTGCCTACCTTCCCAGACTGTTCAAGGCTGATTTTCAGTTGGGCTCTCTGTGGAAGCTGAGTTAAGCTCCAGAGCAGGAATCCATTAATAGGTCAACAGTAGGAGGGAGAGGTGGCTTGGAGAGGGCTGGGAGCAGCTGTAGTTCATTTGGTAGTTTGAAATTGGCTTTCCTTTTAGTCTGTGTTCCTGCTACCTCCCTGGAAGCCACAAAGAATAGGAATGTTTTCTCCGACACATTTGATTGTAATAGCAGCCAAGATCTCTTTGAACACGACGAGTAAAGCAAAGAAGCATCTGGGTAAAATAGGAACCTAATGTCTGATTTCTTGCTGGAATCCCATTAATTATAGCTGTGTAGAATTGTACAGTGAGACGCTTTGGGGGCTTTTAGCACTGGGCTCTTTCAAAGCCCACATTCCTCATTAGACCTTTCCCATTAAGGCATGCTTGAGTGATGCTACACAGCCGAATAGTTGGGATTTTTTCCCCCTCTTGTCATCCTCCGAAGACAAAGGATTCTTCCGCTTGCCCAAGTTCCAGGGAGCCTGGGATGAAAGGCTGTGACAGCCCTTCGGTGGGGAGCTTTTTGTTCAGTCTTCGATTTGCCTCAGCCTCATTCACTAAACAGGTTCCAGTTGAAGCAGTCTACGAGAAAAAAAAAAAAATCAATGGAGGAAAATCCCACACAGCCAGAGCCGGTGCCAGGAACCCACTTTGTCCTTTCTTGAATGCTGAGTCACAAGGCATGCAGGCGAAGGTACCACAAACTAGAATCCTGGTTCTGATGGTGTTGCACCCCTCCTTATGCTGGGAGCTTCCACCAAAAAACTTTCCATGAGGGTTGAGGTCTAAACGTGTTTGTTCAAAGGTGCACAAATGCTGGCATTCCTGTTGCAGCTGACTTGACCTCTCTGAGGGGCAGCACGGGCTGGAAGCCCTGCCCTACTGCTGAAGGCCACCTTGTGGCCTGGTTATCAGGCTCTCCTCGACCCAATCGCCTATGTGTGTGTAGAGTGTGGAAGAGTCGACGAGGTACACAAGTGCTTCAAACGTTCATGGAAATAGGGAATTAAAATATGTTATTCTGCTGCAAAACATAATCCTTGCATCATTTTTTCACAATATTCATTTTCCACGAAGCTTTTGAAGATTGCTCCTTCTCTTGTGAAGATCAGAAATTGAAAATGTTTGTTAAATGATCAAGGCGTAGTTCTTGTTAACGTTAGAGTTTTTTTATTTGAATTTAGAAATTGTGTATGTGTTGATTGCTTTTAGATTGTGTGCGCATGGAGTTCAACTATTAACCAAAAGAGATGATTTTTAACTACTACTTTCCCAAGGAAAAATGTGAAGGGCTATGTCATTTTAAAAGTGACTTTAACCTAGGTGTAAAATATAAAATGCGCTCTCTCTTTTCCTTCAGTTCAGTAAAAACAAAATATTTATGAATGGATATTGCTATTCCAAAAATTCTTATGTTGGAACCTGAAACTGGTGGGGCCCCAAGGAGGTGATTGAGCTAAGAGGTCACCACCCTCCTCCATGCGATTAGCACCCTAATAGGAGGATTCAGGGGAACCAGCCATGACCTGTGGCCCTTCCTAAAGGTAGGATGCTCAGAAGGCGCCAGCCACGAGGAAGAGTCCTCACGGACACTGAACCTCCCAGCCCCTTGATCTTGGATTTCCCGGCATGTGAGCTGTGAGCAGCAAATTTCGGTTCCTTATAAAAGACCTGGTTTCAGGCATTTTGTTCTAGCAATGCAAGTGGACTGAGGGAGGCCAGGTGTGTCCACAGACATCCTTTGCTTTTCTGTAAAGTCCAGTGTGACAGTGATAAACAGCACCCGTTCTAGAGCCAGAGTTTTTCTTTTTCTTTTTAAAGATTTATTTATTTATTTGAAAGAGTTACACAGAGAGAGGAGAGGCAGAGACAGAGAGGTCTTCCATCTGATGGTTCACTCTCCAATTGGCCGCAACGGCCAGAGCTGCACCGATCTGAAGCCAGGAGCCAGGAGCTTCTTCTAGGTCTCCTACATGGCTGCAGGGGCCCAAGGACTTGGGCCATCTTGTACTGCTTTCCCAGGCCATAGCAGAGAGCTGGATGGGAAGTGGAGCAGCCAGGACTTGAACTGGTGCCCATATGGGATGCCAGGGCATTAACCTGCTGTGCCACAGCGCCGACCCCTTTTTCTTTCTTTTTTTTTTTTTTTTAGAGATTTATTTATTTATTTGAAAGTCAGAGTTACACAGAGAGAGGAGAGGCAGAGAGAGAGAGAGAGAGAGGAGCCAGAGTTTTTAGCCTCGAACCCGAGCAGTGCTGCTCACTAACAAACTGCGCGGGACGAGTTCTCTGACCTCGCTGTCTGTCCTATTTCCCCACGTGTAAAACTGGGGTCAATGTAATCCACAGGATCCCTGTGAGCCTTTGGTAATACGTCGTAGGTATTCCTGGGATCATCTAGTTAATGGAAGGAGAGTTTGGGGGAAGGGAGGAGAACAAGAGTCAAATTAAAAAGCAAAGCAAAAAACTGGGAAGAGTCCTCAAGAGTAGAAAGAGAATAGGGAAGATGGGGATCTAAGCACAAATGCACAGGTGCGCCTCCACAGACACGTGGCAAGGACACTGCCACCCTTTCTGGTGACCTTATATATCTTCCCACTGAAGGTTTTTAAAGATATGTCACATTTTCCCACCGGAGGCTACATGGTGGTGTTCTCGGGCTGGCATAACAAGATCACAGATGGCGTGGCTTAGACAACAGAGCTTGTTCTCCCAATTCCTGGGACTAAAGTCCAAGGTCAAGGTATCCACAGATGTGCTTCCTCCTGAGTCCTCTCCTTGCCTTAGAGGTGAACACCGCCTTGCTGTGTCCTCACGCGGTCTTTCTCCCGTGAGCGCACATTCCTGGTATCTCCCCATGTCCAGATTTCCTCTTATCAGCTGTCACACTGAATTGGGGTCTACCCCAGTGACCTCGCTTTAGCTTCCACACCTCTTTAAAGGCCCGATTTCCAAACAGAGCCACGTTCAGAGGTCCTAGGGATTAGGGTTCCACAACCCACAGCAGGCTTTCATAAGTGCATTCTGCTTCAGAGATAACGTGAAGTCAGCGGAAGGACTGGAATCGACTCTGGTGTCATACAAAGGAGTCAAAGGCAATTGTGAGTGAGGCAGTACAGTTCGCTTGAGTCTCTCTTGGGCTAACTTAACGTGAGTCACATGAAAGACATCTGACTTTTATGGAGAAATGCAATCTCTCCTGGAAAAAAAAATCATATACATTTGGTAATAATTTCTGGCTTAGTCCACAAAAGATCTCAGAAAGTACAATTTGTGGTTGTATCATTTGGAAAACAGAATTCACACCAGTTACTTCAGCAGAGGGCATTTAATACAAGGATTAGGCATCAAGATACTCAGCATCGGCCAGTACTGCGGCTCACTTGGCTAATCCACCACCTGCGGTGCTGGCACCCCGGGTTCTAGTCCCGGTTGGGGCGCTGGATTCTGTCCCGATTGCTCCTCTTCCAGTCCAGCTTTCTGCTGTGGCCCAGGAAGGCAGTGGAGGATGGCCCAAGTGCTTGGGCCCTGCACCCGCATGGGAGACCAGGAGGAGGCACCTGGCTCCTGACTTCGGATCGGCGCAGCGCGCCGGGCATAGCAGCCATTTGGGGGGTGAACCAACAGAAAAGGAAGACCTTTCTCTCTGTCTCTCTCTCTCTCTCACTGTCTAACTCTGCCAATCAAAAAAAAAAAAAAAAGATATTCAGCATCCCTGCACATCAGGTGCACCTTAGCCTGTTATCATAAATGAGATGGGAACATCCTATGGGATGTCAGGGTGACCACGGCCTCTGGGTACTAGAATACGCAGTGCTGTGGCTACTCGTGTGGATGTTGAATGTCCCATAAAGGCCCCATGTGGTAAGGATTTGATCCCCAAAGTCTTATGTTAATAGTACTAGGATGGTGGGAATTTAATCCAAAAAAGGCATTTAGAGGTGGGCTCTCTGGGAGGTGTTCGGGTTGGATTGCTGGGGTAGAGCAGCTCTTGTGACTTTGTAAGTGAACACAAGACACAGACAGACTTGGGGGCTCCCTCTTGCCACGTGATGCTCTGAGCCACCTGCAGACTCTGCCAGTGCAAAAGCAGTCACCAGAGGCGGGATCAGTGGGACTGGCTCAGTCTTGGAACATAAACCTTCAAAACCGCGAGCAAAAATAAACCTCTCTCCTTCATAAGTAGTCTGTGTCAAGAATTCCTTAGCAGAATACTGACAGGAGCAAGATGGCTGACATAGTCCCCTGGTAAGAGAGGGAAGATGTACTTAGTGTAATGAAAGGCTGTGGTGATCTTAGAATTGTTTGCAGAAAAAAAAACAAAAACAAAAAACAAAAAACCCTGTGAGATCAGTAGCTGTGAGCCATGTGCCAGATGCTTGTGTGGATTTGCTCAGGTTACCCCATCTAGAGCAGGAGTTGCAATTTGCTTTGCCTGGTTATGCCAATAATAACCCATAATCGTTACCCAAGATGAATCCCATCTTCCACATGAACCAAGCAGGCAAGTAGGAGTGTTAAGAATCCGTATACCAGCAGTCAGGACTCAAACCAGTGCCCATCTATAATGACAGCATCACAGGTCATGGCCTTACCCGCTACACCACAACACCCAGCCTGAAATGAGAAATCCTGAAAGTGGGTCCACCATCATGGGGTTAAATGGCACTCTGTCATGCCTGTATCCCATGGGAGTGCTGCTCCACTTCTGATCCAGCTCCCTGCTAATGCGCCTGGGGCAGCAGAAGGTGGCTCAGGTGCTGGGGCACCTGCCGCACATGTGGGAGAACCCAGTGGAGTTCCTGGCTCCTGGTTTTAGCCTGTCCCAACCCTGACTATTGTGGGAAGTGAACCAGATGGGGCCTTAAGAAGATCTTTGAAATTGCTCCTATGCCATCATTGCCTGAAATGATCAGTTAGTATGTAAAACTCGGCTGCACTTCTTAAAATCCTCTGTGTATCTCCTTGTCCATTGCTAAACTGCTTTCCAAATTTTGATTTAGATGATTTTAAGCCTTTTTGTCATCCACAGTTCTGGTTCTTCTCTTGAAGGATTTATAATCATAAGACTCTAATAAATATTTATAAATATAGGTTTCTCACAAAAGATCAATGGAGTAACCAAAAATTTCCAGAATGATGAAAAAAAAAAAATGACAGGTTTGTGAAACTGCTAATGAAGATCAAACAAGAGAATAATTATAGGAGATCCAATGAGCTGGTGAGATTTATGGGATTCTGTGTCTTTTACTTAAAACATTGTTGGTTCTATTCTTAAGCATTTTGTTTCCTAGGTTTAAAGATTTCCTGAAATTTCTAGGGTTTTCAACATTTTGATAAACTGTGTATTTGCAAGCAAACATACAAGGATTTATCTTTCCTGCTTAATTCCTCTGTCAAAAACTTTAGAGAACTTTTGTTTTTCATTGCAATGTGATTTTTCACGTGGGTTCAATAAGAATATGTTCTCTTTATAATACATCACAATTTGAAACATTGGTATATCTAAAAAGAATGCACAAAATTTCCGATTTAAAAAAAATCAGTCCACGTGCATCTCTCAAGGCTTTAGTGGTGGCCTCACTCTTGGCAGTTCTCCCAGGGCTGTGGGAGAATTGATTTTGGTCTCCTGTTTGGGGTAGGGTGAGGGGAATTGCAAGAACTCCCGTTGGCCTTCCTACAACATGAGTCTTTCCTGAGGCTGCTGGTCTCCAGTGATCCAGGAATTAGCATCCATTCAGGACCAGTACCTAAAATTTCTCACAGATCTGTAGAATCTTTACTTTTCCCCTAATAAACAGGTCAAGACTTCACCCGAATGTTATTAGCGAAGTGGATCCACATCACTTATTTATCCAGAGTTAGTACATGAGTGTATGTAACTATGTATGTTTGTATTCCTACTTATCCAAAAATAACTTAAAACAGCCAACTTGTCTAAGAAGTCACAGAAGCCAAGGGGCCCACTGCTAGGATCTTTCTTCAAGAGAAATGGCTGCGAGGAAGAGTATTATTAGGCTTCCTCCAGGGGTGTGCTTTTGGATCTGCTGCAGTGTGCACGCCAAGGCCAGGCTCCCCAGCACCGTCAGTGGCTAAGCACGGCTAGGTACGAAAACTGGGCTGTGCTGCCTGATGCCTGCTGCAACAGGGAGTCTGCGTTATGGGTTCCCCATGAGCCTGGTGGAAACCCTCTCAGCATCAGCAGCTGGTGGAAGCGCCTCCTCGGTCTTGCCTCCTTCCCTCACCTCTCTTCCCAGTGTCAGATCTGCGCTGTGACCAGAAGACTCTCTCCTGGTCCTGATCGTCTGCCCTGTTATCCTGTACAGGGGTCTCCCTTAATATGTCCCTTGCACATCTCCTTCTACCGTGGTGGCATTTATCTCTCAGGGGACCTGGACTGACACAGAAATCAACTATCGTGTAAAAAAGCCCAAAGCCCCTTGAACACTGGGTTGTTGAGAAGGATGAGTTCTGGGTTTAGGGGAGCTACTTTGTTTTTTTTTTTTTTTTTTCCTAGGAACTAGAAATATTTTGTGGAAAACTAGTTAAATATACTAGGCCTAAAAGGCTTGAATGAAGTTGGAGTTTTCCCCTAGAGAAAAACCCCTGTGCCCCATGTGGGAATGTGTCGTTTTTGAATAGAAAATCTTAAAGGGGACCCAGGGGAGAGGTTGCATTCCTGGGACTGGGAGCAGAAACTAAGAACTTGGACAGCATTTGCATTCGTTGGCCTCTGCTTTCTTGATCTTACTCTCTCTGGTTTTGACTTTATATCATAAAATGTCAAAAATGAAAAATGTGTCATTTGTGGGTGCTCTCAATATGTGTCTTGAAAAATTCTTTTTTTCCCTCCTTTCAAGGATCAGCTAAAATTGGATTTGGCATTGTTTGCCCTTTGTCACCCAGGCGTTAGGGTCAGATGCTTGTCTGACCCAAGGGAGGCAGTGATGGACACTTCTGTGGAGGGCATTATCACAGCCTAATCACATAAGCTGAAAGCAGAATCGTTTTTTCTCTTCTCCCATAGCATTGGCTCCTTCATTTTCTTTTTCTTTTTATGTTCTCTTCTAACTTGCCCTGTGGATTTTCAAGACAGGGTGGAATTTATTTTTATTAGTGAGATAGAGATTTTGGTTACAAAAACTGTTGTATAACAGTTTCATGTAACAGGAACCAAGCACAAAATCTGTAAGTCTTGGATTCTCGGGTCACTGCCAGCTCTTAATACTTTTCTGCCTAATGTGGAAAGAGGGACCCTGCTGTTTTTTGGGTGCTTTAGCCTTTCATTCAATAGCAGTTCTGCCTGTTAGGATCCAAAACATTCCCCTTGAAATGGTAGCGGTAAGTCTATCAGCGGGAATCTTGCAAAAACACTCAAAGCAAGCAAAACTAATATCAACAGTGACAAAACGCAAACCTTAAGGTCAGAAAGTGAATGTCTTTTGTTTGTTTATTTTCATATGTTATCAATAATAAGAGACAAAGGGGGGTGAGGCCCTGGTTCAGGACAGAAGAGGCAGTGACAGGGCATGACGTCCCACATCAGAATGCCCGAGATTAAGTTCTGGCTCCACTCCCAATTCCAGCTTTCTACTGGTGCACACCCTAGGAGGCAGCAGATGATGGCTCAAGTAGTTGGGTGCCTGCCACCCATGTTTGAGACCTGGATTGAGTTCCTAGACCCCAGCTTTGCCCTGGCCCAGGCTCTGCTGTTTCAGGAATTTGGGGAGTGAACCAGTAGTAGGAAGCTTTGTCTCTCTCTTTTTCATCTCTCTGACTTCCAAACAAATAAAAAGTAAAGAAATAAACATTTAAAAAGGTGCAGTGGCAATATAATCTTAAGAGAAACTTATAAGTAGTATTTTGTTTCTCTGACAAGGGAGTGAGAGAAGGAAACTAATATCCACTGCTTTTGTACTTTGTGCCAACTTTTGTGCTGTTTGCTTTTTTATATATACAGGGATATGTAAAAAAATTCATGGAAAAATGGAACTGAAAATATGAGTTTATTTTGGTGGAAAATTTTTTGGAATGTGCATATTATGAAAAATCTGTGCATGGATATAAATTTTTTCTTAAAAATTTCCCATGATTTTTCTTAAAAAGATTTATTTGTTTATTTTCAGAGTCTGAGTTAGAGACAGGGAGATCTTCTGCTGTTAGGGAGAGAGAGAGAGAGAGAGATCTTCCATCCGCTGTTTCACTCCCCAATTGGCTGCAATGGCCAGCACTGGACCAGGCCAAAGCCAGGAGCCAGGAGCTTCATCCAAATATCCCACATGGGTGGCAGGGACCCAAACACTTGGGCCATCTTCTTCTGCTTTTCCCAGGCCATTAGCAGGGAACTGGATCAGAAGTGGAGCAGCTGGGACTGGGATTGGAACTGGCGCCCATATAGGATGCTGACATCACAGGCAGTGGCTTTACCAGCTACGTCATAATACCACACCCTTCCATGAACTTTTGAAGTACCCTCCCATTATCTTGGCCCTTCCAGAACCCAGAGTGACAAATATGCCATCTCCAATTTAATGGTGGTAAACCATGGCTTAGAGAAGCTAAGTAAGCTGCCTGAGTTCATGTGGGATGTTTGTGGCTTCTCTGTGACTCAAACCCAGGCCTGTCTGACTTGAGATTACAGATGAAGAATGACCATGGAACTATAGAGGGTAATGCAGATGGTAGTAGGAGGGACTAATACCCAGGACAGTTAGGTCCTCAGTCCAGTCAGGAGCAAGTGAGAGAGAGAGACAGGGAGAAAGATCTTCCTTTACCATTGGTTCACCCTCCAATGGCCTCCACGGCTGGCGCGCTGCGGCCAGCGCACCGTGCTGATCCAAAGCCAGGAGCCAGGTGCTTCTCCTGCGGGTGCAGGGCACAAGGACCACTGCGCTCCTGGGCCACAGTAGAGAGCTGGACTGGAAGAGGGGCAACCGGGATAGAATCCGGCGCCCCGACCAGGACTAGAACCCGGTGTGCCGGTGCTGCAGGCAGAGGATTAGCCTATTGAGCCGCGGCGCCGGCCAGAGTCTGAGCTTTTAAAACCTTAGGGATAAGATAAGCAGAATCATTTTGTTGGGCGTTGAGGCATGCTGTATGGGGTTGGGGAAGGTAGGATCAGAACTCAGAAAAATGGCTTGGTTATAAGGTTGGCTTCCAAGGAGCAAGCACAACTTTCTGATACCTGGTGTTATAAATGAGAGTGAAGGATTCAGGCTTGATTTGGGCTGGCCTCAGTATTCTAAGGTGGGGCACAAGGAAAGGCAGACAGCGGATGATGTTTGAATTGATGTAGTGGAGCTCAAAAGGGGATGAGCAGTCTGTTGGGAGCCAGTCTGCAGTCAGCAGCTTTGAAGCCAAGAGACAGCCCCCTGGGGAAGTGTGCTGTCCACTCTAGGCAGAGTGGCGGGCCATCATCAAAACGGCTGGGGTTAATTTCTACCCATCCTGTCGGCCAAGATTCGGCAAAAATGGGGGAAGGGAAACATCCTCCCATTCGAGGATATTACTACAGAGTGCTAGTATACGTGTATATTGACATAAATTTCAGAATAGGTTGACAGCATCATTAGAATACAAATTCACTTTCTTTTTAACCCAGCAATTCCACTACTAGAATTTGAACTTGTAGAAACATTCACGTACACAGTGGTGTATTGTACAAAGACATTCACTGCAGCATTCTTGAAAACAACGAACTGGGAATCTCTTGCCTCTTAATTAGGATTTTTTGCATAGTTGTTTTTTTTTTTTTTTTTTTTTTTGATAGGCAGAGTGGACAGTGAGAGAGAGACAGAGAGAAAGGTCTTCCTTTTGCCGTTGGTTCACCCTCCAATGGCCGCTGCGCTGATCCGATGGCAGGAGCCAGGCGCTTCTCCTGGTCTCCCATGGGGTGCAGGGCCCAAGCACTTGGGCCATCCTCCACTGCACTCCCTGGCCACATAGTTTTTGTAACTCCCTCATAGGGTTTTCGGTAGCTATCCCTTAGCTCTTATTTTTACAATAAACATGGGTTCATTTTTAACTTACCAGATTAGTCCATAATGTTATAATTAAAGCCAAAATTTTATTACATATAATTTTTTAAAAAGATTTATTTATTTATTTGAAAGGCAGAATTACAGAGAGAGAAAAAAAAAGAGAGAGAATCTTCCATCCACTGATTAACTCCCCAAATGGCCACAATGGCTGGAGCTGGGCCAGTCCGAAGCCAGGAGCCAGGAGCTTATTCCTGGTCTCCCACATGGGTGCAAGGGCCCAAGGGCTTGAGACATTTTCCACTGCTTTCCCAGGTGCATTAGCCGGATCGGAAGTGGAGCAGCCAGGGCTTGGACTGGCGCCCATATGGGATGCCGACACTGCAGATGGCAGCTTTATCCACTATACCACAGCGCCACAGAGCTGGCCCCTATTACATATAATTTTTTTTGACAGGCAGAGTGGACAGTGAGAGAGAGACAGAGAGAAAGGTCTTCCTTTGCCATGGTTTACCCTCCAATGGCCGCCGCGGCTGGCGTGCTGTGGCTGGCGCACCGCGCTGATCCGATGGCAGGAGCCAGGTACTTATCCTGGTCTCCCATGGGGTGCAGGGCCCAAGCACTTGGGCCATCCTCCACTGCACTCCCTGGCCACAGCAGAGAGCTGGCCTGGAAGAGGGGCAACCGGTACAGAATCCGGTGCCTCGACCGGGACTAGAACCCGGTGTGCCGGTGCCACAAGGCGGAGGATTAGCCTAGTGAGCCACGGCGCCGGCTACATATAATTTTTTAAAAAGATTTTACTTATTTATTTGAGAGGTAGAGTTACAGACAATGAGAAGGAGAGACAGAAAGAAAGGTCTTCCATCCACTGCTTTACTCCTCAAATAGCCACAACAGCCAGATCTGAGCCTATCCAAAACTTGGAGCTAGGAGCTTCCTCTGGGTCTCCCACACAGGTGTAGGGGCCCAAGCACTTGAACCATCTTCCATTGCTTTCCCAGGCCGTAGCAGAGAGGAGTAGCTGGGACTAGAACCGGCGCCCATATGGGATGCTGGCGCCGCAGGTGGAGGATTAACCTACTGCACCACTGTGCTGGTCCCTACATGTAATTTTTAAAATTTGAAATGTATTCATAGTTTTTTCATAATATGTATTCCATATTTATGATGAAAAATTTTTTTTGCTTCACCAAAGTTTTTTTGCACCAAAATAAACTCATTCTTTTAATTGATTGATTGATTGATTTGAGAGGCAGAAAGAAGACAGGGGCGGGTGCTGAGGCACAGCAGGTTAAAGCCCCAGCCTGCAGTGCTGGCATTCCATATGGGCGCCGGTTCAGGTTCTGGCTGCTCCACTTCCAACCCAACTCCCTGCTAATGTGCCTGAGGGAGCCCAAGTGCTTGGGCCCCTGCACTCACATGGAAGAACTTGGAGGAAGCTCCTGGCTTCTGGCTTCGGGTCGGCTCAGCTCCAGCTGTTGTGGCCATTTGGGGAGTGGAATGGAAGACCTCTCTTTCTGTCTCTCCCTCTCCTATCTGTAACTCTGTCTCTCAAGTAAATAAAATAAAATCTTTAAAAATAAAAAAAAAGATTTATAAAAAAAAAGAGGTTTCTCATCTGATGATTATAACCTAAGCCCCTGCAACAGCTAGCACTGGCTGGAGCTGAAACTGGGAGGTAGGAATAAAATCCAGGTCTCTCAGGGTGCAAGGACTCAACTGCTTGATCCATCCCCACTGCCTGCCAGGGTCTGCTTTAGCGGGAAACTGGCATCAAGAGCCAGAGCTGCGTGCTGAATCCAGGCATTCTGATATGCGATATAGGTGTCTTAACCAACATCTTAACCATTAGGCCAAAAACTTGCTCCAATACACACTTCTAATTTTGTTTTCCATGAACTTGTTTATGTACCCTCATGTAAAAATACTCATTACTTTAAGAAAGATTATATGGGACTGGCATTATGGTACAGCAGGTTAAACTGCTGCCTGCAATGCTAGCATCCCAAATGAGTGCCGGTTCGAGTCCCGGTTCCTCTACTTCTAATCCAGCTCCCTGCTAATGTGCCAGGGAAAGCATTGGAAGATGGCCCAAGTTCACTAAATTTATATTTAGTAAATATAAATTTCCAAAGTACAGCTTATGGATTACAATGGCTTCCCCCCCTCCCATAACTTCTCTCCCACCCACAACCCTCCTATCTCCCGCTCCCTCTCCCATTCCATTCATATCAAGATTCATTTTCAATTATCTTTATATACAGAAGATCAATTTAGTGTATATTAAGTAAAGATTTCAACAGTTTGCCCCCACACAGAAACACAAAGTGTAAAGTACTGTTTGAGTACTAGTTATAGCATTAATTCACATTGAACAACACATTAAGGACAGAGATACTACATGAGGAGTAAGTGCACAGTGACTCCTGTTGTTGACTTAACAAATTGACACTCTTGTTTAAGGCGTCAGTAATCTCCGTAGGCTCTAGTCATGAGTTGCCAAGGCTATGGAAGCCTTTTGAGTTCTCCGAGTTCGATCTTACTTAGACAAGGTCATAGTCAAAGTGGAAGTTCTCTCCTCCCTTCAGAGAAAGGTACCTCCTTCTTTGATGGCCCATTCTTTCTACTGGGATCTCACTCGAAGAGATCTTTCATTGAGGTTTTTTTTTTTCCCCAGAGTGTCTTGCCTAAAATACTCTCATGGGCTCTTCAGCCAGATCCAAATGCCTTAAGGGCTGATTCTGAGCTATTTCTAATTTAAGGAAGTAGAGTGTTTTATGAAGTAGAAATATTCAGTGTAGGGACAGAGCCATACAAAGCACTTCAATATTTAAATCAGGGAACTTTGACTGCGACTGTCAGTCCTGGCCTGCTCCTTCTAGAACCGACAAGGCCGACCCCTGTGAGCTGACAATGGGGAGCCAGAGGGCTACTGATTGTGTGTCACAAGCTGTTGGGCAGCGCATCCCCCATATGACCTCTCAACCGTGTCTTTCCCTTTTTCTTTCTTTCCTTAACATTTTAAAAAAGATTTATTTATTTGAAAGGCAGAGGGACAAAGAAAGAGAGGGAAAGGCAGAGGGAAAGAGATCTTCCATCCACTGGCTTATCCCACAGTTGGCCACAACAGCTGGGGCTGGGCCAACTTGAAGGCAGGAGCCAAGAACTCCATCGAAGACTCCCATGTGGGTGCAGGGCCCCAACCACTTGGGCCATCTTCCATTGCTTTCTCAGGCTCATTAACAGGGAGCTGTATCAGAAGTGGAACAGTTAGGATTTGATCCAACACCCATATGGGATGCAGGTATCACAGGCTACAGCTTAACCCACTGCACCCCAACCCTGACCCCAGAATGGAGGTTTCAAGATGGAGTTTATCAAGAACGGGACAGTTGATGCTTTGACTCTCTGCGTAAATACGATGGAGCACAGATACAGCTTTTTGCTGACTACATTCAACTCATCTGGAAAGTTGGTCCAGACTGTGCATGCTTTGGCTGCTGTAACTGGAGGAGCCCCTTCAGTGGGAATTACAGGTCTTTTTTTTTTTTTTTTTTTTTAAGCTGCGAGTAGTGTCATATAAGCAACTGAGAAGAAACAGAAATCCATTTCGTTCGTCCATTTAGAGTTTCTGTACTTCTTCATGGCTGGAATGAGAGACAACCATATTTATTTCAGTCAGATCCATCTGAGCTTATTTTGCCTGGAAAGCCATAGCAATAGGAAAGAACTATGTGAATGGGAAAACTTCCCTTGAGAAGAGATATGAGAAAGATCAAATAAATGCAAATAGAAATAATGACAAAATAAAAGATATTGCGAAGATCTGGAACTTGAAGAGGCCGTTCATAGCCATCTTAACCCTAAAGGAAAGGTTTGAAGGGAAGTAACAGATTCAACGTCGGAGCTGGAATCTGCAATGAAGCCGGATTTAGGAAGCTTACCCCAGCTGAGGTCTAGCATTATGTGACTGCCATAGCACAGTAATGAAGCGACTGAGCAACTGGGAATTTCAGGTAGTGGATCTACTTGAACATGTGTAAAGTATGTTTTGTTTTGCAGATTTTTTGCATACTTATTTCTACATAGTTTAATGGACTGATATTTTTAAAATGGCTCTTATATATAATAAATTGTTAAATCCAAAAGAAAAAAGAATGGGTCAATTAAGTTCTAGGTGATAAATTTCTGATAAGATTTCCTTATTTAAGCTTTCACCCTTCATGGATACACACAGATTAGAAATATTTTTAAACAAAAATTACATCTTTTAATCAATATTTTCTAGGTACTCAAACTTAATGCTTTATATGCATTAAAAATAATTGCTAACAACATCTCTATGAAGTAATTCCTATTATAATCCCTGTTTTATAGTTGAGGAAAGAGATTTAAAGAGTAAGCAATTTGACCCCAGGCTCATAGTTTCTTACTGTGTTTCGCTATCTCCTCCTTAGGGTTTCTGTGAAAATCAACCTCGTTTTTGTGAGTGAAAGGTCACTGTAGGACCCCAAACTATATTCTTCAAAGCTGGTTCCCAAAGCCGGTTCCCAAGAGTAGAAACTGCTACTCACTCTCCTCTGAGGAGAAAAATAAATGTCCCGACCCGCGGGACGTCAACTAGGAGCCGAGCACCTAGAAGGAGAGATGAAGGGACAGGAGACACAAAGACGGCAGCAAGACAAGGATCCTGATCAAGCTGCAAATTTTATTTTTCTTTTTTTTTTTTCTTTTTGACAGGCAGAGTGGACAGAGAGAGAGAGAGAGACAGAGAGAAAGGTCTTCCCTTTGCCGTTGGTTCACCCTCCAATGGCCGCCGCGGTAGCGCGCTGTGGCCAGCACACCGCGCTGATCCGAAGCCAGGAGCCAGGTGCTTCTCCTGGTCTCCCATGGGGTGCAGGACCCAAGCACTTGGGCCATCCTCCACTGCACTCCCTGGCCACAGCAGAGAGCTGGCCTGGAAGAGGGGCAACCGGGACAGGATCAGTGCCCCGACCGGGACTAGAACCCGGTGTGCCGGCGCCGCAAGGCGGAGGATTAGCCTAGTGAGCCATGGCGCCGGCCAATTTTTCAACCACACACTTATATATCATAAAGGCAGGGTGTCGGGCAGGGGAAGGAGGGGTGTTTAGGAGGGCAGGATGTCGGGCGGGGGAAGGAGGGGGAGCTTATCTTGTAGCTGCAATGCTTGTGCAAGTAGGGGAAAGGTTACAAGGTCTTAAGGCACAAGGTCACACAAGGTTGCGTTATCAGTACTCTCCGGCCTGGGCTGTTTTAGCCCTGCCTCAGTAGTTTTCCACTAAGAGGCCACATGCTGCATGGTCCCTGACAAAGTTAGAAAAAATTCATTACAAACTATGATAAAGTTGGAAAGCAAAATAAAGTTAGAAAGGTAGATTCAGTTAACCACCCAGTTAGAGGAACACTTCTGGATAGTAAAATAAACACTAAGGAAAGTACAACAATAAAAAGAAAAAAAATGATATCCAGTCAAGATGCAGGACCAGTTGTAGTTTTCAAAATGGCCTTGTTTGGGGTGGGATTTTTTTTTTTTTTTTTTTACAGAGCTGAGACCTGCGGTTGCATTTTATGGCACAGTCTCTGGAAAGGGGATGACCTGCTGTAAAAGGGTAATTACATGGCCTCATAGATGGTGCCTACCTTCAACTGCTGATGAAGCCCTTGGAAAATGTGTCCCCACTCAGCAAATGAGGCTGGAGAGATCAGCAAGCCATCTGCCAAGAATGCGTTCTCTAGGCCCAGGCTGGCTTCATTATTTTCCGAGTCCTGCCACCAAGCCAGCCATGGGCAATTTAGCACGCCACATTTCAAGCAGAACTTAATTCACCTAATATGCTCGCTTCTGTGTGCCACAAGTGAGACAAATACCCTGTGGTCAGGTGACAGCTGTCAGCAGTGCCCTTAGCAGAAGGTATTAGTGCTCATGGTGAATTCTTCCTGATCCTGTTCCCAGGAGAAGCTCACCCAACAATTCGCCCAGGATATCAAAGATATCCAGTTCTTCTCTGGCGCTGTGTCTGTGCCTTAATAAGGGGAAGAGGTAGAAAGCATGTGTGCGCACACACGCATGTGTGTGTGTGTATGAGAGAGAGAGATTATGACAGTAGGGGCCATATGAAATAGTCTGACTACTTTATAATACTCAGCTCTGCCTTTATTATGAACTCTCACTTACTTTGTCAGGTTTTATTTTTGTTTTTCCTGAGAGAGAGACATAGACAGGCAGAGTGAGTTCCCATTTGTTGGTTCATTCTCCAGATGCCTGAAAGGGCCAGTGGGGCTGAAGCAGAGAGTAGTAATCCACTCTAGGTCTCCAGGTAGGTGGCAAGGACTGTTATTTGAGCTATCACCACTGCCTTCCAGGGTCTGTATTAGCAGCAAGCTGGAGTCAGGAATCAAACCCAGGTCCTCCGATATGGGTTACTGACATCCAACTTCCTGCTAACATGCATCTTGGGAAACAAGCTCAGGTAGTTGTGTCCCTGCCACTCACATTGGAGACTTAGATTGAGTTCCTGTCTCCTGGCTTTGGCCTGGCCCAGCCGTAGTTGTTGTAAGCACTTGGGGGAATGAACCAGCAGATTGGAGACCTCTGTTTGCCTGTCTCTCTCTTCCTTTCAAACAAACCAGTCACAGGCTTGCCCTGGAGATGAGAAGGTGCCATGATTGGGAGGCAGTGGAGGGCACAGCTAGTACCCTTCTTGGGATCTGCAGAACTCCATGTCCTGACCTTGGTATGGTTCTGTCATGACTAAGATGTACATTTAGATTGTAAATGCTTTTTGGTTTCTGTTATTGTCACAGTAAAAAGTTTTTATGACTCATATCAGTTTTTAAAGATGGTATGGAATATTTCCAAATAAGCTTGGAGAATGTTTCTTTGACATGGCACCAAAATCACAAGCAACTAGTGTGAATCATTGGCTTGATTTAGCCATTCTGCAGTGTACACACATTTCAACATGACATGTTGTACAAGATAAATATATGTAAATGTCACTTGTCAATAAAAAAGCACATGCAACCAAAGGAAAAATGTAGACAAATTGGACTTTATTGAACTTAAAACTTGTACTTCAAAGGACACTATCAAGAAAGCAAAAATAGAACTCACAGAATGGGAGAAAATATAGAAAAAGGATTATTGCAAATCAACAATGCAAAGACAACCTCATTTGAAAACAGGAAAAAAGTTTGAATAGGCGTTTCTCCAAAAAAGATATACAAATGATTGATAAGCATATGAAAATATGCTTTACATCATTAGTCACCAGAGAAATGCAAATCTGAACCACCGTGGAGTACCACTTTCTCTGCCCTAGGATGACTAGAATCAAAAAGCCAGACAATCAGAGGTGTTGGCTGGGAAGTGCAAAAATTAAAGCCCTCAAACATTGCTAGTGTGAATACAAAATCGTGTAGCCACGCTGGGAAAGCATTGGGCAGTCCCCTACAAAGTCAGACTTAACATCCACTTCCCCTCCTTGCCATATACTCAAGAGAAACAAAAATATTTGTACACACAGAAATGTGTATGTGAATGTTTCAGAGAGGCAAAAGAAGTGGAAAATATGTGTTTACCAACTAATGGATTTACAAAATAGGATATACCCATACAATGGGATACAATTTAATTGTGTAAATGACGGAAGTTCTACAGCATGAAAGAATGTTGAAAACAGTTATACTAAGTGAAAGAAGCCAGTCACAAAAGACCACACATTGCATGACTGCATTTATAAGAAATGTCTGAGATAAGCTGATAGACACAGAGTGGAGTAGTATTTGTCAGGGACTGAGGAGAATGGGGAGAGAGACCACCAAAAAGTACAGGATTTATTTTTGGTGTAAACAAAAAATGCTATGAAATCAAATAATGGTAGTGATTGCAAAGCTCTGTGAACACATTAAACCATTCGGAGCAGACATTGTGTTGCAGTGAATTAAGCTGCCACTTGGGAAGCCACATCCTGTATCACAGTGCCTGGGATTGTATTCCACCTCTGCTTCCAATTCAGCTTCCTGCTAATGTACACCCCTGGAAGCAGCAGATGATAGCCCAAGTACCTGGGTCCCTGCCACCCCTGTAGCCCTGCCCCTGTTGTTGCAGGCATTTGGGGATGAACCAGTAGGTGGAAGGGTCGGTCTGTCTGTCTGTCTATCTGTCTGTCTGTCTATCTATCTATCTATCTCCATAACTGCCTTTCAAATAAATGAAAATAAATAAACTTAAATATAAAACTCGCTGATTTGTTCACTCTAAAATGGTGAATATCATAGTAGGTTAACCATATCTCAGTAAAATACAAGGTATAGGGTTGCTTCATGCTTTGAGATGGTTAAATTTGGCTAAATTAGAGAGTAAATGAAAAGAGTAATGGGAGGTAAATTTAGGAATAGGAATCAAATTAGAAAGGGTTCGTTAGTGGGACCCCGGCAGTGGAGAGGCATTCGGGTCTGTGAGGAGGTCAGTGGGGGTATCACAGTGTGGCTCAGGAAGCTCAGTCGAGCGTGGTTCTCATCCATCTTCACTCTGTCTTCGGCTGTGTACGAGAGAACTGCAGTGATTTTGCACTTGGTGGCTTAGTTTCGTCTTGGGGAATTTCCACCTAAGGCACTTGATCGTATTAGCCTGATAAATCCAATCACGTACATTTTCATAGTAATACAAACTGCACGGATATATATAAACATGGCTTTATTTCATAGGAAAGAAGTAATAGATAAAATTTGAAAGTGAAAGTGAGATTTGGTGAGGTACACCAGTACATATTCCTAATGTAGAGAAGAGGAAATTGTTTATTATACTATTGTATTACTCCGAGTCTCAATAGGATACTCTATTGGTACTTTAAAAAATTTGTAGAAGATGGAGTTGAAGCATAATTGAAATCTATTTTTCAGCAAAAAATTTTGAAGTTATACGTATGAGGAGGTCTCCAAAAAATTCATGCAAAGTGTGTATTATGGAAAAACTATGCCTGAACTAAATTTTTTTTTGCAAAAATAAACTTACCTTTTAGTTCCATTTTCCATGAGATTTTTGAAGTATTCTCATATCAGGATAATTCTATAGAGATGATCAAGGATTGTGAAGGATATGAGAATTTATCCAGTGAGCACGCTAACCAGTTCAGCTGCTGCTATGGTTTGAACGTGTCCCACATAGTTTTTGTGTTGGAAACCTAATTTCTAAGGCATCAGTGTGGGGAGATTTGGCCTAACGGGTCGTGATCAGGATCCAGAGGTCCTGCCCTCTTGAGCGGATGGATGTCAGTATCACAGGAGTGCATTCGTTACCATACAGTGGGCTTGTTCTAAAAGGGAGCTTGGCTCCCTCTTGCTCGTTGGCACTTCCAGTTTCTCTCATGGAATAACACAGAATGAAGTTCCTTCCCAGATGTAGATCCCTTAAGCTTGGACTTCTCAGACTCCAGGAGTGTAAGAAATAACTCTTTTCTTTATAAAATACTTAGTCTATGGTATTCTGTGATAGCAGCACAAAATAGACCAAGTCACTTGCCATAGTTTCATGACTGCTGATGGAAGACACAAGACTCCTGGATCAGAGACAAGAGATTTTTTTTTTAAAGATTTATTTATTTACTTGAGAGAGCTACAGATAGAGAGAGGGAGGCACAGAGAAAGGTCTCCCATATGTTGGTTCACTCCCCAAATGGCTGCAATGGCTGGAGCTGGGGCAATCTGAAGCCAGGAGCAAGGAGTTTCTTCCTAGTCTCGCACAGGTGCAGGGGCCCAAGAACTTGGGCCATCTTCTACTGCTTTTCCAGACTATCAGCAGGAAGCTGGATTGGAAGTGGAGCAGCAGGAACTTGAACCTGTGGCCATATGGGATGCCAGCACCACAGGCGGGTACTTAACCTACTATGCCACGGTGCCGGCCCCAGTGATATTTTTACTCTGTATTTTACCATAATCGGTTTCTATATGAGTTGGAGGAAGAGTTAATGAGTTACAGGGTTTTTAAAAAAGGTAAAATAAGTATTTGAAATCTTTAAAAATGTATTGGATTATAAAATATTAAATACAGAAAATGCATGAAATCTATTTCTTAGACTATTCTTTGAGGACATACTTATAGAAGATCTGAAAACTTGTAAAACAAATGGCGTTTGGGGTTGAAAACTACAAGTTAAAACAGAATACCAACGAATCCAAGCAAATCACTTGAACTTCTACATACAGTACTTAAGTTTCCCAGCAAAGTTCTTTAGAATGACAAGTTCAGTAAACGTGTGAAATAAAAATTCTTCATTTTCTTTCTGTAAATTTATTTGTTTTCACTTTATGTGAAAGGCAGACACGCATGCACACACATATACACACCCATACACACATAGGTCTTCCATCCTTTGGTTCACTCTCTGAATACCTACAAGTAGCCAACAAAGCCATGAGCCCAGAACTCTAGCTCAGGCTTCCACGTGTGTGCGGGGACCCGAGGACTTGAGCTCTCTCTTTCGCGGCCTCCCAGGATGCCCATTAGCAGGAAGCTGGACTGAAAGTGGAAGAGCTGGGACTCAAACCAGGCACTCTGATACGGGCTGCAGGCGTCTACTGCAACACTAAATGTTTCCACTGATCTAACGTTCCAGGGTGGGGGGAAGTTTACAGCAAAATAGAAAAAAAAAATTGGAAGCAAATTTCTAGCACTTTCTACAATATTCTATGGGATCTATGACCAATAATAATTAAAAAAATACTGTCCTAAAAATTTTTAGATTAACAAAAACTCTCTAGAAATCAACTGAACACATCCAACCTGTAATTACCGTTGTGTTTTATTATTTTACTGAAACCTGATTAACTGCATGAACATACAACACAACCTCAGGGCAGCTGTGCCAGTGGCGTATCTCTCTGAAACCCAGCACTGTGCTGAGTACGAGCAAGTGAGAGAAGTGAGACTTTGGTGGGGACTGTGGGACTGGAATTTGGAGGCAGCAGTTTTGTAGAGTAACTTGAAAACTCTGTGTTTTGAAGGAGTGGGTTACCTAATTAGGTAAGAAAACCATCTGTGTTCCATACAAATGGAGAGATGATCTCCTCACATTTTTCTTAGATTCCCGGAGCCATTTGTTTGATTATATGACCTCTTGTAAAGGCTCAAGGTCTTGACTGGACTATGTTTCTATAGTGTTCCAAATGCAGACCCAGCCATTATTAAGAGGCCTGGCCTGTAGGCATCAGATTACTGCATTTCTTGTAAACCGGCTTAGTGGCAACAAAATCCAATTCATTCTAGACATTGAGAATTTTTTTTAACTGAGCCCTTCGACTTTCCTCTGTTTCTGGTTAAAGAAGGCTGCAAATAACCCCATGGACCTTTTTCATTATCAGTTTTGCTTACTGTCAAAGATATGACCACGCAACCTTTTTCTTTCGTTCTGTATCTGTTATGTATAATTGTAGAATTTTATACTTTGTCTACTGAAATGTCTTCCTTTTTCTTAAGCAGAAATGGCAGGAGATTAAGAATTAGGATGTGTAGCCTCTCTTTTCATCTCTTAATCCCCCATGTATAACCTCTAGCATTAAGATAATGCTTCTGGGAATGTGCCATTGGTCTCTCTGATGTGTGGGCCTGCTAGTGAGCAGGGGTGGGCTCGGCTACAATTTCTCTGAGTCTGGGGTTCCCGTGAGTTTGGAGATGTAAGGAAGGATTAAAGATGTAAGAGAATATTCATGACACGTATCTTAACTAGTTCTTATGGCTGAAATAAGACAGAGACTGAGAGTGTTACCTACACAGAATAGGATGTGGTGTAACCTGAGGTGTTGTAGGGGGAAGGCTAGCCCTCCTTGCAACCCAGGCTTCTCCTGCCCTTTGCTTCAAGAGGCCTCATAAGTAACCCTCTTTCTCTTTTTTCCTGAATTTACCAGATGCTCAGAGCCATTCTTAACGTTCCGTTACAGTGACTGTTGGTTTTTAAAATTTTTAATCACTGTCATGATTTTTTTCTTCCTACCTTATTATGTAGATGTAGCTAGCTGTGCTGTTTATGGTATGCACTCCTGTGTGCATGTATAGACATTAATAATACATATGAGTGTGTATTAGCATGGGGGAATACTTCAGAAAGCTCATGGGAAGTGGAATGCAAAGATAAGTTTATTTTGGTGCAAGGTAAATTTAAAATCAATGTGCCATTTTTTTTTCACGATACACATGTCCCATGAACTTCTTGAACACCCCTCGTCATCATGTGTTTTAACATTTTTTGTGCCAATATAAACTTATCTTTGAATTCCGTTTTCCATGCACTTTTTGAAGCTCCCTTGTTTGTATATGTGTGACATATATGGATGTATATTTTTTCTTTCCTGCAAAATGATCGGTCACTGTTTTTGGAAAGGAGGGAGGAATGCACACATGGTGTCCTGTGCAGGATGCTTCCTGTTCTGTCCGCAGCTTCTAGTTGGCATTTTCTTTTATGGCAAGTGACCACCGAAGCTGATTAAAAACCAAAAGCAAATTAAAAAGGTTGGTTCCCCTTCTGTGTCTATTGATTTCTGTGTCTATTGACTTCCTTTCTTCCTGATACCAGGGATTTTACTCAGGTTGCAGACGTGCCCCCGAGTGTAGGAGACTCAGCATCTGTTGGCAGAAAGTGAGAGCTCCAGGATTGCAATCTAAGCTTCCCCCCAGCCTGCGTGGGTGGGCCTGACACTGGAGAAAATGGACAACTGGACCCTTTTGTCTCCCTCTGCCCTCCCCCTGCCGCCCTCCTCTCTCCACTACTCTGCTGAAGAACTCAAGCTCTGCTGCTCAGCCAGGCCTGTCACCTCGAGAGAACGCTGGAGCCGCGGGCCCTGTCTGCTGTACTCTGCTCACCACAGTAGCATTGCCCGTGGATTCCCGTAGCAGGTGGAATCAACGTGATGCACAAATTGACAGTCAACGTCAGATAATGGAAGGACACATTCTGTTCCCAGATCACATAGGAAACACATTGGCGACCATCTTTTTGTGTTGTTTCTGCGTCTTGGGTGTTCTCAACATTGAGGGGTCAACCACCTTTTGCATTTCGCCCAACCCCCAGCCTGAAGCTTTAGGCCTCTCCCCTTCCTGCCTCTGACTGACACCTACTGCCTGCTCACTGGGTGCTTATTCCATGTGAAAGGAGGATTTAGAGTTACTTTTTGGCTGAAGTTGGTAATAGGACTGGAAAGTAGATATGCTCTGAATGGTTTCCCCCTATGTACCAATAGCAAAATCGGGGAGACGTTTTTGAGGAAGAGTTGTATGTTTAGTTGCTCAGAATTTATTGTTTCAGAAACAGACATTTGGGATATAGGCAAGCCTGGAGTTTTCAAGGACCTATCCCCTAAGAGATATGTTCACTCCTTTCATTATGGAGGCTTTGGCGTTTGGACATAAAAAAGGAACTAGAGGTGAGTATTAGAGACATCTTGGCGCTTGGGTTTGGGAGGGTGGAGTTAGTTTGGGCCACGTAATGCCCTGATATCCGACTGTAAAAGGCGGTGTCTTTGCTTGTCTGTGACGCCTGCCTTGTTCTGCGGTCTGAGAAGTGCTTTGTCCTCCTCCAAGTCATCTGATGATACGTAGAAGACAGAGTCAAGGGGCCCAGCGACATTGATTGCTTCTGTAGGATAGCAGTAGACACAGGAACATGTCACTATTATTTATGCCTTGTTTAAAATGTACCATAATTAAAATAAATAAATATTTTTTAAAAAACTGAGCAGAATAAATGGTTTCAGGGAGTTAGACCTACAGAGTCCTTTGATGCGTTTGCTTTGATCCTAAATGGTTGCAGTCTGTCATTATTCCTGTTTTTTCTGCTTCCCTCCTCCTGAAACAAGCACAAATGGAATTTTACCCTTTTTTTTTTTTTTGCCTTTTTCAATATTAGATAGAACTAGTGGCTTCTCACCCTCTCTGAGATGCAGAAGGAAATATGTGTCTTATCATTTGCTTAAAGTTCAGCAACTTCCATCTCTGAGTTGGGATGGAAATGAACACAAATATGTTTGATCAGTTAGCATATAGATTTGCATGGCTAACTACACATTTTTCAGAAGTCCAGAAGGTTATACAAGGAGTCACAAACAGTTCATATGAAATATATATTATGAAAAATGATGTATGATTTTAAAAAAAAAACTTTCACCAAAATAAATTTACCTTTTAATTCCATTTTTTTCACACACTTCTTGAAATACCCTCATTTATTTAAATGGCAGTTAGATATGGATGGGAGTAATCATGTTTTGAAAAGAGCATTTAGGCTGTGCTGTGGTTCACTTGGCTAATCCTCCGTCTGCGGCACTGGCACCCCAGGTTCTAGTCCTGGTTGGGGCGCCGGGTACTAGTCCCAGTTGCTCCTCTTCCAGTCCAGCTCTCTGCTGTGGCCCTGGAGGGCAGTGGAGGATGGCCCAAGTGATTGGGCCCCTGCACCCGCATGGGAGACCAGGAGAAGCACCCGGCTCCTGGCTTTGGATCAGCGTAGTGCCGGCCGTAGCAGCCATTTGGGGAGTGAACCAACAGAAGGAAGACCTTTCTCTCTGTCTCTCTCTCACTGTCTATAACCCTACCTGTCAAAAAAATAAAAAAGAGCGTTTAGAGGTCAGTGCTGTGACATAGTGAGTAAAGCAGCTGCCTGCAGTGCTGGCATCCCATAAGGGCGCCAGTTCAGTTCCAGCTGCTCCACTTCCGATCCAGCTCTCTGCCGTAGCCTGGGAAAGCAGTGGAAGTTGGCCCAAGTCCTTAGGCCCCTGAATCTACATGGGAGACCCAGAAGAAGCTCCTGGCTTCGGATTGGCCCACATCCAGTCATTGTGGCTATTTGAGAAGTGAACCTGCAGATGGAAGACCTCTTTCTCTGTTTCTCTCTCTGTAACTCTGCCTTTCAAATAAATCTTAAAAAAAGAGAGAGAGAGAGAGAGAAGAGAAAAGAAAAGAGAGCATTAAAATTTGGCAGAAGATTGCCTATAAGCAGGACTGTCACTTTACAGCCTCATGATGGATTGAACGTGTTGGTAAATATTGGAATAAAGGGGTCAAGGTAGGAGGCTTGATTTTGGAGCTTAACCTTGCAGGTCCTCTTGAATGTTGGCAATACCTGTTGGGAATAAGCCGTGTTGCCTGCCTGCTTGACCATTATCTATGTCCCAATCACTTGGCACACACTCAGTAATTCTTGTGAGAAAGAGAAGAGAGAGAGGGAGGGAGGGAGAGAGATATGCCTGTGAGGTGGTGGTAGGCAGTGTTGGCAGGGGTGCAGGAGTTCCAGGGAAGAAAGCTACATGCTGGTGCCTTAGAGGCAGCCAGGGCTGTATAGGTTATGCTCTGCACGACTCCCGGGGACACCATTCACATGGCTCCTGAAAGGAATGACATCCTCTATAGAGCGCAGTGTCTCAGCTCCAGTGGTAATGATTTCTTTGGCAATTTGGAAACCTCTCTCTCCAGAAGCATCCCTTGTGAAGGACAAAAGTCTACTGTGTGCCTCATCCACTTCACTGTCAACCCTGTGCCGTGGGCTGAGTCACTGCTTAGTAAGTGTGTGTTCAGTGAAGAAACAAGAGAAAGAGCTCATATCCTATAAAATCCACCTGTTATGCAATTCAGTGATTTTTAATATATCCACTGAGTATATGCATCACCACAATCATTTTTAAAACATTTCGTCACCCGACCCCCCGTCTCTGACAAAAACCCATTACCCATTCACAAGTCATTCTGTTTCCCTCTTGTGCCAGGCCCTGGTAACCACTAACCTACTTTTTCTCCCTGAAATATTTACCTTTTCTGGACATTTCATATGAATGGAATCATAGTATACGTGGTCTTTTGTGACCGGCACCTGTGACTTGTCACAGTGCTTTCAAGGTCAATCCGTGTGGAAGCAGCATGTGTCAGCACTCCGTTTCTTTGTATTGCCAAAGATACCCCACCTTTGATTTATCTCTTCATCAGTTAACGGACATCTGAGCTGCTTCCACTTTTTGGCCATTATGGATAATGTTGCTATGACTATTCATGAATGTATTATTTGTGTGGACATGTGCTTACAATTCTTTTGGCTAGGTGCAAAGGCAACTTTTAATTGAGAAACTTCTACATTATTAACTTCTATTGTTCAAGTCATCTTATTAATAGGGTGCATCTGGCTTGGCTGGTACCTCTGGGTCCTGTGCCAACCTTCTACCCCTTCACTCCTCCCCAGATAGTGAACCAGTAAGTGAACCACAGAAAATTGAATTGTACTAAACATTTAGTCTCTTCCAACAGGGTCATACTTAACATTGAATTCGCTCTGATTTATTATTTTGCTACTGCACTGGGAACACAAATGGTATGCACTAAGAATTGGAACTATAGACTGGAAACAGAGGTCCCCTGTTTTCATTCGTTAACTCTCAAAGGATGGAGGGAGCCCATTAAGATTATTCTAAGGCCCTGCTCTCTTAGTCTCTGGCCATCCTTCTTTCTTTCAGCCTTTTTGCTTTTCATGGGTGCCGCTGAGGGAGCTAAGAGAACACAGATAATCCAAGCAAAGTGTTTTTATCGTCTTTGGGTGAAGAGAACTTAATATGTGTGCCATCTTGGTTTTTAGGTTCCTTATAAATTGTGTTATTTGTCCTGAAACTATGAGGAACTTGTGAGCTGTTTCTTTTGACCTCTTCTGAGCTTCTAGGATTATGATATTAAAGCTATTACTAAGGACTCTACTACAAAGAATTTACAGTTTGGAAGCAAATTGTTTAGGTATATAAGTTGTAACCTTTAGTTTTTTAAAAAGGAGATCACTAAGTGGAATAAGGGCCACTATAGAAACATTCTTAAGTAGACCATGTTTGAATGATAGTTATTTTGTGGCTGAGACTTGTGGAGTGATGTTGATGTCCTGGGATTAATGGACTGGTCAAAAGTTTGATTTTTAATGAGCTACTTAAACTGCACAGGCATTGATGATGTTCTTAGTGGTATACAGACTTGAGCCAGACATTGGAGAGTAGATAACAAGAGGGATGCTTTTTGATTCCTAAGGCAGACATTGTTTCATTGGCCAGGAATAAAATATGGGCTCCCCTTGGAGCAAAGCTCTTTGCATGTCTGTTGGCCAGATCTTAAGAACCTGATAAAGTGTTAGCCCCACTGTTTCCAGCATTTCTCACTTAATTCATCTTGGACTCAACTCTACAGAATGAAGCTGAGTGATTCCTAGGCTGGCCTGAGTTTTGAATAGAGAGCTCTGGGGGCATGTTCAGGAAGTATTCCAGTGAGCCATCAAGGCTGTAGACAGGTGGCCAAGCCCAAGAAAAAAGCCTTGGTGACAATGACCACTCACTTTCACACTGCCGCAATCACATGTCCCACATTGAGCTAGGCATGGTATGGGAATTCACTCATGGGATTCCCACAGCAGTCCTGTGAGATCTACCAGTTTTTACCGCCTAGACAAATGAGGGAACTGAGGCCCAGACAGGTTAAGGAACTTGCTCAAGGTCGCGTAGCCACAATGCACATCCTGGTGATGTAGTTGCAGGCTGTAGCTCTGATCCCTGAGTGTGTAGGCTGGAAGCCTCGAGCTTTGGAGGAAGCAGGGAGGGCAGGGCTAGGTTCGGCCAGCACTTTGTTCAAAGGAACTGGTGAATTGAAGTCTTGTCCTGGCCTTTCACTGGTTGGGTAATTTCAGAAGGCAAAAGAAGCCTTCGTCAAGTGGCATTGTTTGGTGGCTAGAGAGTATCAGCAGGCACAGATCTAGCTCATCTTTGAAGGTATCTGTTTTGATTTTTAGCACAGAATGAATCCTCCTGTATGTGATGTTGGCCTGAATTATGGCTGGCTCATGGATGCTGGCAGAGAAGTCAAATTAAGAGCAGTCAAACCTTGAAGATGAAAGAACTAAGTCACAAAACCACTTAGTTCATTCAGAGTGTGACCTTTAACCTCTGGTACTTGAAATTTATGGAAACAGTTTGAGTGTGGCGCAGTGAAGCCAAGACCCAGGAAGTCTTCTCATTTCTGCTGTTTGAAGTCGTGCAGATGTCAGATGGAGATGAGTGAACACTATGAGCTGCTTCTGGGGACATCGTGTGCTTTGGGAGCTTGAGTCAAGACATGAGCCCGGCTTGGTGGCCTCAGAGCAACTGAAAGTCTCCCTGAGAACAAAATGAACCCTCAGAGTTTGCAAGGAAGCGTGGTTTTCTTTTCTTTTTTTAAAGATTTATTTATTTATTTGAAAGAGTTTCAGAGAAGAAGAGGCAGAAACAGAGAGAGAGGTCTTTCATCTGCAGGTTCACCCCCAAAATGGTTGCAATGACTGGGGCTGAGCCAGGCAGAAGCCAGGAGCCAGGAGCTTTATCTGGGTCATCCATGTTGGTTCATGGGCCCAAAGACTTTGGCCATCTTCTGCTGTTTTCCCAGGTGCGCTAGCAGGAAGCCAGATCAGAAGTGGAGCAGCCAGTACTCAAACTGGTGCCCATATAGGATGCCGGCACTGCAGCTTTTACCTGCTGTACAGGCAGCCCCCAGGAAGCTTTCTTGAAGAATGAGCACAACCAAAAATGGTACTGCACTTGGGACTCTCCTTAATCGAGTAGAGAAAGACAAAAGATCATGTTGTTGAGAAATTATTTATTTACTTGAGAGGCAAAGATGAAGGCAGAGCTCTTCTATGTGTTGATTTACTTTCTAAATGCCTGTGACGGCCAGTGCTGGGTCAGGACAAAGCCTAGAGCTGGGAACTCAATCTAAGTCGCCCATGTGGGTGGCAGCGAGCAAACTACTTGAGCCATTGCCTTCTGCCTTCCAGGGTGAGCAGGAAATTGGAATTGGAAGTGGAGCTGGGACTCGAGCTCAGGCACTTTGGCATGGAGTGCAGGTGTCCCAAGCATTGACCACTAGGCCGAACGACCACTCCAGGATCAGTTCATAAAATAGATAGCAAGTAGTGGATTTTGGGTGTATTCAGATAATGGCATACTTGAATTTGATTGTAGCAATTGACATAAGCTCATTGAGGGCTGACACCCAGTGCATATTACCTATGCATATTTCCCAATATGTAGTAGAGTTCCTAGTACTTAATAACAATAACAAGACCAATAATTCATTTATTGACACTGATCATGAATGCCCTGTGTAATTATCACTTTTATCTTGTGGATGAAGAAGCCAAGCCCTGGATTCATCAGCCAGATATCGCCCAAGCCCTTTAACTGCAATGTCCACTTGCTTATCCACAGCAGCCCCTTGTGGTAGACACTGAGGGTTCATAGAAGGTTCTAGAGAGGCCTCATCCTTGAAAGTTTGCTGAACAGGAAACTTATGAAGAAGTGGTATGGATGATCCCTGACTGCAGACTGGATGTGGGAATTCAGGAAAGAAAGAGTCCAAGATGAATCTGAGATTCCTAAGTAGTGACTGAAAGATTGCTGATGCCAGGAACAGAAATGGGGTAATCACAAGGTAAAGCCATGCTGGAAAGACTTTCAGACCTAGAGCTATGTTGTACAGCGTGCTGACACGGTGCTCACATGCAGTGGATACAGTTAGTGAGACATACGGCAGCTCCTTCCTTGCTGTCAGAGTCTTTGTCTCATGTCACAGAAGCTGCATGCCATGAATACTTTCTGGGCTCTGTTCTATGTTACCCAGTTCTGGTCATGAGATACAAGTGGATGGATACCTGCTATGGGTTTCTAGGGAAGACTTTTCTCTCCTGTTAAAACAAAAATAGTCTAGTAAGAAAAACCTCCTTCCGCTTCGAGGATGTGATGCAGGGAGCTGCTGTAGCCATCTTGCATTCTTGAGGTACAGATCAAGAAAACAGGAAGTTATTCAGATCCTGCCATTGGGGAACTGCTAAACACTGGGACCGTCTGCCTCCCCATTTCTCATGTTAAGAAAAAACTCCATGTTCAAGCCCCATTTATTTATAGTTTTTTAAGAAGATTTATTTGTTTGTTTGAAAGTCAGAGTTATAAAGATAGAGGGAGAGACAGGGAGAGAAAGAGAGCTTCCACCTGCTGGTTCATTCCCCAAATGGCTGCATTGGCCAGTCTGGGCCAAACTGAAGCCAGGAGCTTCATCTGGGTCTCCTAGGTGGGTGCGGTGGCCCAAGAACTTGGAATCTTCCACTGCTTTTCCCAAGCAGTTATCAGGAAGCTGGATTGGAAGTGGTGTAGCAGGGACATGAACAAGCACCCATATGTGATGCCGGTGGTAGACTAACCTGCTATACCACCGTTCTGGCCCCATGTTCAAGCCGTTATTAGATGGGCATTATGTTCATTTGCAGTCACAATACCTAAGTTGATACAGACTTTGTGTAGGTCTCAGGCTACTTTGATCTAAGCCTTGCTGTATTTTCTCTTTTGGACATGAATTTTGGAAAAACATCGCAGAAGCCTCCAAAACAAGAATTCAGAGAAATGGTGTGTATGTGGGGGCACAGAAATGCCCTTTGGATACCAGTTCTACAAAATGAGTGCTTTTTATTTAACAAAGCTTTCTAAAGGTCAAACAGCTTGGTTCAGAACTCCCCTCACCTCCCGCTGCCAGTCTGCTGCTAGGTGAGAGCCGCTGTTGGGTTTGAGTATTGCAGTCTGCTTCTCTGACGACAACTGGGCTCATTAGTAAATAGGAGCATTCCCATAGCCCTGAGAGACAACCCCAGCGCAGCAAGCATTTTCCTCTTTGGGATCGGCCGCTCTTTTCCTCTGCTTCCTCCCACCTTCCTCGAGCTTGCTGGCGTCTGCTGGCAGGAAGGCTTGTGCAGCCCAGTGATAGATGCGTGCTAAGGAGGATCCTCGGGTCTGCTTTGTGCAGCTTCTGAGTTGGACCAAGGGTGCTGCTCATAGGGTCTGAATGACAGGTGGATTGAGAAGCAATTGATTGTAGAATTGCAAAACAAGACTCAGATGGGACATTACACATTAGATAGCACAAAAGCCAACTTTTTTATATTCTTCTTTTGACTCATGATCGGATTCTTCTGCTTGTGACGTTGTTTTAGAATGTCGCATGAGGTTCACCACCTGGTTCCTGAGCTTTGTGTGTTATATGTAAAATTCGTGGTGAGAAAATTCTTGGGAGAGAGGAAAAGAAGGCAACACAATCAAAAGCGTGGTCTATAGATTCTTCTAGCCCTGACTCGGCACTGGTAACTGCCACTGAGGGAAACTGCTTAGTTTTTCCAAGCTTTTCACATCTGTCCGAGTGTCGGACTAAGTCACATGCAGGATCTGGCCCATGTGAGTGTAGCATTGCCGCAGTAAGACACGGGTTCCCATCTTCTCCGTGGTGCTGGGTTAGGGTGAGGGCTTCCCTCCCTCTCCTCTTCCAGAGAAGCCCCTCAGACAGAAGAGCAAAGAAGCTTCTTGCAGGATAAAGAATTGCAACACCATTTGGGTCTGAGGGTGGGATTCTGGATGAAGACACCCGAGAAATGGCAGGACACCTCATTTAATTGGAATTTCAGAGGAGCAAACCTTGTACTTTTAGTGTAGGCATGTCCAAAATGCTGCAGGAGGATACAAAAAAAAAAAAAAAAAAACCTACTTGTGATGTATTTAAAATTCCAGTTTCACTGGGAGTCCCGTGTTTGTATTTTCCCAGTGTGGTGACCCTAACAGGAAGAGAGAGTAAAGGCAATGGCAGCAGCCCAAGGTGCTCAGTACGAGGAGAGGAGGAACCTCAAAGAAGCTGAGGCATTGGGAGACCTGACGGCCAGCAAAGGGCCCAGGAGGCTCGGCTGAAGGTGTGGGAGGCAACAGGCTGGGATGGGAAGCCTAGACGAGACGAGAACCTTCCCTCTCCTCTCTGGTTCAAGTCAGAGAGAGAGAGAGAGAGAGGGAGAGAGAGGAAGAGAGGGAGCGAGAAAGAGAAAGAGAGATCTTCTGTCTGTTGGTTCATTCCACAAATGACTGCTAGGCTGGAGCCAGGAGCTTTTCCAGGTCTCCCATGTGGGTGCAGGGGCCCAAGCTCTCGGGCCATCCTCTGCTTTGGCATCGTTGATACAGTCCTTGCTGTTGATTTTGAAATGAGTGGGTTGGCCTTTCTTTATTTTTCTCTTTTCTGAGCTCACTGCCCCCTCCCTAATTAAACTGATTTCTGCTGGTGTGTGCCCTGTGGACTAGTGATTTCTCAATAGAAAAGTGATTGCTAAATTTCTCAATTTCTTTTTCCAATCTCTGGGCCTTTGCAGATTTTATGAAGGCTCATCATCCAGTTGCTGGTACTCCCTTCACCCACAAAGTGTGTTACCGAGGACGTAGTGGAAAGCAGGAGTTTGCACAGCGCATAGCCTTGCGTGCCAGCTGCACCCTGGTCTGGAGCCGCCCGCAGCACCCACTCAGAGCAGCATCAACACTGTGCGCTACTGTGTTTGCTCCTGTTTGTCAAGCAAAATCACTTAGCGCCTCGGAGTTGGGTAACTGTACTTTCCCACGAGAGAGAGGAGTGCTGAGTTTGAGAAACGGAGGAGACCCCTCTCAGATGGTTTGTATTGCAGGACACAGGAGAAATGGCAAGGAGAAGCCAGAGTGTGCTGATGCACACACACATACACATGTGCACACACACACAGGGAGAAATGACAAGAAGTTAGGATGTGCTGATACACACACACACGTGTGAACACACACACAGACACACGTGCGTGCACCCTGGGAACTCAATGAGGTAGGTGCCTGATGAGAAGGCCTGTCCCCTCCAAACGTTGGTGACAACAACCCTGGATCTTCAGGATGAGTGGAAGGAGGGGCCCTTGGGGTGCCCCCATGTGGTGTTTCTGGTGGTTCTCATGTTGTAGCCTTTGATGCCCAATAAGTGAGATACAGGATTTGGCCAGTTGGGGTCATGGACAAGGCCAGTTTTAAAGGGGCTGCCTGTGTGTCATCGGTGTAATCTGACTCTGGCCTGCCTGGCTTGAAATTCCTTCTGCTAGAACCACAGACGTAGGCAGCATTCATTCAGGATTGCTTGCCTCTGTGTGTCAGGCATGGGGGCCACTGGAGAAGACAGTGACGGCCACTTCATGCAGGTCATTCCCACTCCTCCGTCGGGTTTCGCTTCCATGGCTCTTTCTGTTCTCCCCAGAACGTTTCAGATCCCTCTGCCCCCACCATATTCTCTCAAAGCACCCTGTTCCCCTTGGTGACCTTTGTCACCGTTGTGATTAAACAAACAAAACATGAAGTAACTCATTGCTTCAGGCCCGCCTCACTTGGTGGAATGTAACCCCTATAAGGACAAGGACTGTCTCTGGGTCCCAGCTCCTGCCTTGCATAAAGAATGTGTTCGGTAAATATTTTTAGAACAAATAAAAGAATGCATATTGAACTGAGAGTCCACTTCTGTTTCTCAGATCTGTTCCTACTTAGCTGTGTGACCTTGGGAGAGTCACTTCAGTTCTCTGAAATGCACTTTTATTTGTTTTAGCATGGTGTGATTTCTGTTTTCAGCCAAACACATTAACAGCTCTATATCCTACAGAATATTTGGACTAATGAAAAGTATTCTCCTACAACTCCCTTTTATTGTTCATTTGTTTAAAGATTTATTTATTTGAAAGGCAGAGTTACAGAGAGAGGAGAGACAGAGAGGAAGATCATCCATCTGCTGGCTCATTCCCCAAATGGTCACAATGGCTGAAGCCAGGAGCCAGGAGCCAGGAGCCAGGAGCTTTGAGCTTCTTCCAGGCCTCACACGTGGGTGCTGAGGCCCAAAGCCTTGGGCCATCATCTACCGCTTTCTCAGGCACATTAGCAGAGCTGTTTCATAAGTGGAGCAGCCGGGACTCAAACATTTGGGATGCCGGTGCTGCAGATGGGCCTTAACCTGCTATGCCACAGTGCCAGACCCCACAACAACTTTATTTTTCAAGATTTATTTTATGTATTTGAAAGGCAGAGTGACACAGCAAGAGAGAGGGAGCCAGTGAGAGAGAGATGTCTTCCATCCACTGGCTCATTCCCCAAATGGCAGCAAAAGCTAGGGCTGGGACAGGCCAAAGCTAGGAGCCCAAAACTCCATCTGGGTTTCTCATGTGGGTGCAGGGGCCAAGTGCCTGAGCTGTCTGTCACTCACTGCTTTCCCAGGCACATTAGCAGGGAGCTGGATCAGAAGTGGAGAAGCTGGGATTCCAATGGTTACTGATTATGGGATGCTGGCATTGCAGGCAACAGCTTAATGCACTGTACTAGAACACTAGCCCCTAGGCCTTAAAGCAGTCCATTTCTGGTGAAACTAACTTCCCTTAGCTTTCAGAGGTCTATTGCTAAGAAACCAAAAATCCCCATATTGAGTGTCTTAAACAATACTTTCATCTCAAAGTAAGCAGACAAAAAGGTAATAACACAAATCACAGTGGAAAGCAAAGGAATAGAAACTAAGAAAGAGAAGCAGCAAACCATGCTGTGTTTGAAGAAATAATGTTGAAGGCAGAGGCGAGCGCTAACCCTGGGGTCCAATGGCATGGCTTGCTTGATGTTCAAAAATCTGCAAAGAAGCTGTGTGTGGCTGGAGCAAAGCAAACCAGGACAGAAGCAGGCAGCTGGGTGGAGGACCCTGTCCTCAGTGTGTGGGGGAGCCGCTGGAGGGATTGGAGCAAGGAATTTGAATCCTTTAATCCTCTTCTTCTGTGTGAATTCTAGTTTGTTCTCTTGCCTCCACTTATACAGGTCTTCCTTGATGATGAGAGAGAAAAATCTAATTTGTTATCATCAGAGCTAGGTTGCTTTTAGGGGCAGTTTTTTATTTCCTGTGTATGGATTGAGAGCATGTGCTTTTGTTTCCTAAGGAGCTCACACAGATAGGGGTGTCCATTTTGTCTTAACTGCAATTTCTGTGCAGTGTGCCTGTTTTCCCAGAGTTGGACAGAGTCTCAGATGGACAGCTCAAGCAAGGCAAGTAGGCAGGCAGACAGGCAGGCAGACAGATAGATAAGTAGACAGAGTGGACCAAGAGATAGACTGATGGATGGACACACAGGGTGGATGCAGAGATGAGGGGGGCCGGCGCCGCGGCTCACTAGGCTAATCCTCCGCCTTGTGGCGCCGGCACACCAGGTTCTAGTCCCGGTCGGGGTACCGGATTCTGTCCCGGTTGCCCCTCTTCCAGGCCAGCTCTCTGCTGTGGCCCAGGAGTGCAGTGGAGGATGGCCCAAGTGCTTGGGCCCTGCACCTGCATGGGAGACCAGGAGAAGCACCTGGCTCCTGGCTTCGGATCAGCGCGGTGTGCCGGCCGCGGCGGCCATTGGAGGGTGAACCAACGGCAAAGGGAAGACCTTTCTCTCTGTCTCTCTCTCTCTCACTGTCCACTCTGCCTGTCAAAAAAAAAGAAAAAAAAAAGAGATGAGGGGACACACGGATGGGGAGATGATGGATGAGAGGGGAGGAGAGGATAGGAGGGAGGAGGCTTTCCCCTGTTAGGCAGTGTAGAAAGAGGACTGGGTGACTTTTGCTTTGTGAATCAAACATAGAGTTCAGAATTTGTGTGGTTTAATTAATGCCGCCTTCATTCCACCCCCTTCATCTTCAGATATATTCTAATTCAATGAAATAAAAGTTGGGTTCCTGCTTATTTCCCAAAGGCAGTGGGAGAGCTAAGGTGAGCCGGCACTGGTGCATGGTGCGTGGGTGAGAGGTGCATTTGATGAACAGTGAGAGTAGGAGACAGACTGCACTTTGCCCTTTGGGTATGGGACGCTCTCTTCCCTGAATGCTCAACAGTGCCTGGGTCTTGTCTTTTGTGTTCTAGTTTAATGCAAACACAGATTACACTCTGTTGACTTCACTCTAAGCCAGGAAACACAAGAAGGGGAAACTGGAGTCCTGGAGAAGCTGGTTTCACCAGACCTGCCTCTTGGATCTGTGTGCTGCACACTCAGAACACTGGTATCTTCCAACTGATTTGTGCAGGAAGATGTGGCCCCAGTCACAGCCAGCACACACACGATGGGAACAGTCAAAGCTACTTTTAAAAAATCATGCATTTTGGGGCCGGCACTGTGGTGTAGGAGGTTAAGCCTCCGCCTGTGACACTAGCCTCACGTATAGGTGCCAGTTCAAGTCTCGGCTGCTCCACTTCCAGTCCAACGCCCTGTTAATGTGCCTGGAAAGCAGTGGAAGATGGCCTAACTATTTGGGCCCCTGCACCCATGTGGGAGATCTGGAAGAAGCTCCTAGCTCCTGGCTTCAGCCTGGCTCAGCCCTGGCCATTGCAGTCGCCTGGGAGTGAACCAGCAGATGGAATATCTCTCTCTCTCCTTCTCTCTATATCTCATGCCCTTTAACCCTACACTTCTCTCGTTGAAGATTAGAGGTTGGAGGTTCTGGAATATTCTGTTGTTAAGCTTTAGCAGACACTGCCAAATAGTCCTCCGAAGTGGCTATTACTATTTTATACTCTTCCTACCAGCAAATGACCTATCTCGTTGCTCCCCATTTTTGCCAATTCTTGGTATTTTTGGCCCTTTACATTTTAGCCATTATAGTGGGCATGTGATGGTATCTTGTTTGTGGTTTTATTTTGCATGTCTCTGAAACCAAGGAATTTGGACACCTTTTCATGTGTTCATTGGCCATTTGGATGTCTTCCTTGGTGGAATATACCAGTCTTGTCCATCTTAAAATTGGATCATCTCATTCTTATTGTTTTATGGAAGTTATTTATTTATCGTGGGTAAAATCTTTTGTCAGAGATACGTATTAAGTAGCTTCTCTCGCCCAGAGGCTTGCCTTTTTGTGCTTGTAATGATAGCTTTTGGTGAACAGATGTTCTTGAACTTAAATGTTTTCTTCTTTTATGTTGCTGCTGACGAAATAACGAGAAATATGCACATTAGTCTCTGCATCTCTGCCCCCAGTCCCTGGCGTGGAGCTCCTCTAACTCTTATACTTTCCCGTGTGATAAAGGTGCTAGGAAAATCTTTGGTTCTGACACTTGGTCTTTGGTCACAGTTCTGGACATGGGGCTCCTAAATGCCTTGGGATTTCCTGGGTGATAGGTGCAGTTTTTGCTCGGATGAGGTAGGCCCTGGTGGGCTCCTGGGTGGGGGCTGGTCACCAGAAGACCAAGTCACAATTACAAACTTAGAGCTTTCATCCCTACCTCACCCCCACCATCCTCCAGAGAGGAGAGAAGGGCTATAAATGGAGTGAATAGTTAAATCTACATAATGAGGTTTCTGCAAAAATCCCTGTACCATGCAGTTCAGAGGGCGTCTGGGTTGATGAACGCATCTGGGAGCCAGGAGGGTGACTCACCCCAATTCCCCAGGGGCAGAAGCTCCCGCATGTGGGACCTTGCCAGACCTCGCCTGCTGCACATCTTCATCTGGCGGCTCTGTCCCTTGTCATTTCCTTTATTAGCAACCTGGTGAATGGGAGGGAAGTGTTGACCTGAGTTCTGTGAGCTGCTGTATAGCAAGGCACACTCATTAGACCCAAGGTCATGGGAACCCCAGGTTATAGCTGGTCTATTGAAGGCACAGGTCACAACCTGTGTTCACAACTGGCATCTGAAGAGGGATTGAGCCTTCAACTTGTGGAACCTGATGCTGTCTCCAAGGACATAATGTCAGAATTGATTGGATTAGAGACCAGTCAGCTGGGGTCTGCGGAAGAATTGCTTAGTGTGTGTGGGAAACACCCTTGTGGGAGCTCCTGGCTCCTGGCTCCAGTCTGGCCCAGCTCTGGCTGTTGCAGCCATTTGGGGACTGAAGCTGTGAATGGAAGACTCTCTCTCTCTCGCTCTCGCTCTCTCGCTCTCACTCTCTCTCTTCCTCTCCCTCTTCTTCCTCTCTCTCCTTCTCTCTGCAATTTTTTCAAATAGAATAAATAAATCTTTAAAAAGTGGTAAGATCATTGAAATGGCATCCATGCAGCCTCACTCTTGATGAGCAGGCAGAGAAACTGATTAGGCCATCTGTCCTTAGTGTGGTCCCTGTGGCCCTGGGTGGTTGGGGTATGAACTGTAGGAAGATGCTACCTGGTAATGGGATTTATCAATGAGAAGTGCAGAGCTGGAGCATTCTGGCCCAAGTCACAGGCAGGCCCTGTGGAATATATATTTCCGGTTTCCAGTTTTACAAATGCTTAGCAGTATTGTCTGATGGGATTTCTGTAGCCTTTGAACATTGGGCTTGAATTTCATGAACCCTGGTGCCCCCTTGTGGACATGAAAAAATATTCAAAGAATACAGCTTTTAGTTCTTTCTATTCCAAGGACTGCTTTGTGTATCTGTGTCTCCTGAATCTAAGGGGACCCAGTTGTAGAAGGACCTCAAGTCATGGAGCCAGGCAGAGCATTGCCACTTATAACTGCTTCAGATTCCTTATCTGACAAATGTTTATTATGAAAAAACTGCATAGATTCCAAAAAAATTTTACTTTAAAATAAACTTATCTTTTAATTCCATTTTTCCATGAACTTTTTAAAAAAGATTATTTATTTGAGAGGCAGAGGCAGAGAGAGAGAGAGAGAGAGAGAGAGAGAGAGGTCTTCCATCCACTGGTTCACTCCCCAGATAACTGCAATGGCTGGAGCTGTGCCGATCCAAACCCAGGAGCCAGGAGCTTCTTCCAGGTCTCCCACGCAGGTGCAGGGGCCCAAGGACTTGGGTCATCTTCTACTGCTTTCCCAGGCCATAGCTGAAAGCTGCATCAGTTGGGGCTTGAACCGATGGAGCAGCTGGGACTGCTGGGACTTAGACAGCTGGACTCAAACCGGAGGTGGAGCAGCTGGGACTCGAACCGGTGCCCATATGGGATGCTGGCACTGCAGCGCTATGCCACAGCGCAGTCCTCCTCAATGAACTTTTAAAAGTACCTTTGTATTGGCCGGCGCCGTGGCTCACTAGGCTAATCCTCCACCTTGCGGCGCCAGCACACCGGGTTCTAGTCCCGGTCAGGGCACCGATCCTGTCCCGGTTGCCCCTCTTCCAGGCCAGCTCTCTGCTGTGGCCCAGGAGTGCAGTGGAGGATGGCCCAAGTGCTTGGGCCCTGCACCCCATGGGAGACCAGGAGAAGCACCTGGCTCCTGCCATCGGATCAGCGCGGTGCGCCGGCCGCAGCGCGCTACCGCGGCAGCCATTGGAGGGTGAACCAACGGCAAAAGGAAGACCTTTCTCTCTGTCTCTCTCTCTCACTGTCCACTCTGCCTGTCAAAAAAAAAAAAAAAAAGCACCTTTGTATTTAGGGTTCAATACTCTCTGTGTTTTCAGACATCCACCGGGGATTTTGGAAGCTATCCCTCACAGATAAGGCGGGAGGAGGCTAATGTATAGCTATCTCAGTGGCTGTGAGGTGGTATCTCATTGTGGATTTGATTTGTGCTTCCTGATGGTTACTGATGTTGAGCATCTTTTCATGTACTTTTTTAGTCATTTTTAGATCATCTTTAAAAATTCTTGTCCACATTAAAAATTGGGTTGTCTTTTTATTCTTGAATTATTTTTTAAGATTTTTAAAAAAGATTTATTTATTTATTTGAAATGCTGAGTTACAGAGAAAGAAGGAGAGACAGAGAGAGAGAGATCTTCCATTCGCTGCTTCGCTCCCTAATTGGCTACAACAGCCAGGATTGGGGCAGATAGAAGCCAGGAGTCTCATCTGAGTTTCCCATGTAGATGCAGGGGCCCAAGCACTTGGGCCATCTTCTGCTTTCCCAGGTGCATTAGCAGGAAGCTGGATTGGCACTGGAACAGTCGGGACTTAAACCAGCACCCATATGGGATGCCAGCATCTCAGGTGGCAACTTGACCTGCTGTACCACAACACTAGCCCCATATTGTTGCGTTATAAGGGTTCCTTCCAAATTCTTTATCACATATGATTTGCACCAATTTTCTCTCATCCTTGTTGGTGACTTTCTCCATGGTGTTGTTCAAAGCACAGACGTCTTAAATTTTGATGTTATCCAAGTTATCTATGTTTTCTTTTGTTATTTGTGCTTTTACAATTACATCCAAGAAACCATTGTCTAATCCAAGGTCATGAAGATTTATGCCTATGTTTTTCTAAAAGATTTATAGTTTTAGCTCAGACATTTGGGTCTTTGCTCTTTTAAGGTAATTTTATGTATGGCGTGAGGGTCCAACTTCACTATTAGTTGGAAAGATTATTCTTTCCTCCCCCTTAATTATCTTGGTGCCCATGTCAAAAATCAGTTGGTCATAAATACGAAGGCTTACTTCTGGACTGTCATTCTATTCCATTCTGCTTATGTCTGTCCTTCTCCTGGTGCTACTGTTATGGTGACTGTAACTTTGTGGTGCATTTGTTTTTCAAGATTATTTTGGGCATTCTGGATCCTTTAACTTTCCATTTGAATCTTAGGATCAACTTAGCAGTTTCCACAAAGAAGCCCAATGGGATTTTGACAGGGACTGCCCTGAATCCTTACATCAGTTTAGGTCTTGCCATTTCAATATTAAGTCCTCCAAGTCCATGCACATAATCTTGGTCTGTTTTGTACTGCTATCACAGAATACCATGGATGGGTACTTTATAATGAACAGACATTGATTTCTTACAGCTCTAGAAGCTCAAAGTCCAAGATCAAGGGACTGGCATGTGGCAAAGGCCTTCTTGGTGCGTCAGTGGAAGGCAGTAGGGTGAGGAGAGGGACAGGCACCCAGACTGCAGCCTCCAGCCCTCTCCTAGTTGGCATCAGTCCATTCCTAAGAGTGAAACTCTCATGATCCAAGCCCTTCCCGTAGGCCCCACCTCCCTTCACTGTTGCATTGGGGGTTAAATTTCCAATGTAAGCTTTTCAGGGGACACACACAGACTATAAGAACATGGGATATCCTTTACTTATTTAGTTCTTCTTTAATTTCTTTTAATAATGCTTTATAGTTTTCAGAGTACATGTTCTATACTTCTTTTATTCAGTTTCTCTCTAAGTAATTTCCTGTTGTTGGTGCTATTGTAAATAGATTTGGTTTTTAAATTTCATTTTCAGATTGCTATTGCAAATGTATACAGACACACACACACACCCCTTACACCTGCAGCAGCTGAAAACTTTAACAGGGCAGGATCGGAGGCTGGATTTTGTAGAGTGGCTGGCCTGTTGGTCTCTGGTGTGCTGGAACTTGCTGCCTTTGGAGCAGAGGTAGGGTTTGGTGTGGCTGTGTGGGGGCTTTCCAGTGCCTATCACAGTGCCTGTGCGCTGAGCCATCCTTGAGAGGAGCAGAGAGCAAATCAGTGCCTGTTCCGATTTGGATAATAGTTTGGATGTCCCCCAGAAGCCCGTATGTTAATGGCTTGATCCCAGAGTCTTATATTAAAAGATTAAGGGACCAATAAAACATGTAACTCCCAATGGGAATGTTAGGATGGTGATGCTAAATATGAGGGGTCTTCAACAAGTTAATGGAAATGCATACAATGGAAAAACTAGGCCTGGATTCAAACATGTTTGTACCAAAATAAACTTAGCTTTTTCTTTCTTTCTTTTTTTTTTTTTAAAGATTTTTAATTATTTATTCAAGAGGCAAAGTTTCAGACAGAAGGAGAGACAGAAAGATAGGTCTTCTATCCACTGGTTCACTCCTCAAATGGTTGCAATGGCTAGAGCTGGGCTGATCCGAAGCTAGGAACCAGGAGCTTCTTTGAGTCTCCCACATGGGTGCAGGGACCCACACACTTAAGCCATGATACACTGCTTTCCCAGGCCATAAGCAGAGAGCCGGATTGGAAGAGGAGCAGCCAGGACATGAACCAGCACCCATATGGAATGCCCGTGCCACAGGCAGAGGCTTTAGGCTACTACACCACAGCACTGGCCCCTAAACTTACCTTTTAATTCTATTTCCATGAACATTTTGAAGACCTCTTGAATGAAAATGAGAAGCGATGCTTTCCTGCTCTCCTGTTGGTTCCACCAGCAGTAACTCTTCTTTTCCTGTGTCCCTGGGTGAAGTGAGCAGACTTTTATGCCTCAGAATAAGAGGTCAGCACAATGTGGAAAAAACTGCAAAATTTCTGGGAGCCGATTCTCTTAGCTCTGCAAGATTGGCATTTCACGTCTCCTAAATAAAATACATCTCTGATGTCTGGTTTTAGACCCCTAAATGACTGTGTCCATTCTTTCCATATTTCAAACCATCACTCAGGTACCTAGATGGTCTACAGAAGTGGGTCTCCAGGGTGCCCCAAGGCCTTGCTACAGCACAGACAGGTTGATTTGGGGGTGTCTGGCCCAGTAGGTCTGAGGTGAGGGTCAAGACTTTGCCTTGCTGGCACGTTTGAAGGTCATGGTGAATCTGCTGGTTGGGGCCATGAGGACTACAGGTGGTTAGATCAGTACAAGAGAGCAAAAGGAAGGGAGATGATGGGATACAGGCAACAGGTACGAGCACAGATGTATGACTACAGACCCAAGTGTGAATTCGCTCTTCGCTCTTTGTCAGATACAGCTATGCAACCTGGAGCGAGTTACTTAACCTCTGAAAGCCTCAGTCTCCTTAAGTGTAAAATGAGAATAATAATTCTTATTGCCTCATAGGATGATTGGAGGAATTCACACACACACACACACACACACACAGAGCGAGCCGAGGCTCTTTTCTCCTTCTAAACACAAGGGGGCAGCAGAAGACAAGGCTCTTGGCAGCCATCTGCTAAACCCTGTAGATTATAAAAGATCCAACTGGCTTAAGACCACTTCCGGCTCTTGGTGGTTTCTATGAAGCCAAGGTTTAATGTCCCTAGCGTGATGCTTATCTGACTTTACCCAGGATTTCCCTACTCTTACAATATAGACTCCGGCCCCCTGCTTTTCCCTGAGCCCTTTCCCATCACTGCTCCTGCTTCTAGGGTGCCGTGAGTTTGTCCGTAACAAGCTCCGGGCAAGGCTGGCAGAGTGACAGCTGTGTGTGTTACAAGGTGAAAACAACGTCTTTCTTCCAGGATCTGGGAGGATTTGAGGTGTGGGTGCTTAGTAGCAATCACTCAAGGAAATAAATTTCCCATCACATGCCCCTGTGTCGCCAGTCTATTCAAATGTGTTCCTGGTACAAACAGTGGTGGCAGATCTCGACGGTGTGTGGCTGTGTGGGCCTGGGCTGGGGCTGGGGACTCCTGGCCAGGTGGGCTGGGAAGACACGTGGGAAGTGAGGTGGAAAACGCTGTTACAGAAACGGCAAGGGGGCCTGAGCTCAGATCTGAAGAAGGTGGTTCTGAGGGACCCACCTGGCTGGGGTGTAGGTCAAGTGACTCTCTGAATTTCAAAGGGTATCAGCCTGAGGCCAAATTAGAAAGGTCCCCTTGAGGCTGGTGCTGTGGCTCAGCCTTGACCTGCAGCACCGCATCCCGTATGGGTGCTGGTTCGCATCCTGGCTGCTCCACTTTTGATCCAGCTCTCTGCTATGGCCTGGGAAAGCAGCAGAGGATGGCCCAAGTGCTTGGGCCCCTGCACCCACGTGGGAGACTCAGAAGAAGCTCCTGACTTTGGCCTGGCCCGATCCTGGGTGTAACGGCCATTTGGGGAGTAAACCAGCAGATGGAAGACCTCTGTCTCTCTCTCTCTACCTCTCTCTGTAACTCTGCATTTCAAATAAATAAAATAAATTTTTTTTTTAAAAAAAGATCCCCTTTCTCCAGGGACTTTGGGGACTTCCAAAGTAGGGCAATGGAATTAGAATGCATAGGCTACCAAGCGAGGCTCAGGGTCAAGTGTCAAGTGTTGGCATGTAGACTAGAAGGAAGTTGAAACACAATCACCAGGAAGAAGCTGTTTAATGGTTTCAACGTCTGCCCTATGACTTGAGCAACCTGAGCCTGCCCTTGAAACCCCGTTCAGTGGCGTTCAGCTCATTTCCTGAGATTCAGATGTGAAGCGGAGGGGCCCCCCAGTGGAGAAAAAGGAGGCCGGAGCACGAACTCCATCTTGCCTTACAGAGAAGGTCCTTCTTTCCTCTTCTTCCTGCTACGAGGTCAGGGCAGAAATTCATCAAGGAAAAGCAGCAGGAGGAAGGTATATAGGAAACCGAAGCCATTTTCTCTGAATTCCTTCACTCTCCCAGGATTCCGGGGTGCTTGGTGATTGAGGGACAAAGAAGGAAAATGCTCAACCTTTGAGTTGGGTGGCCTTGTTGGTGCACCCAAGTTACCTCCAGAATGAGAGGGGGCAGCGTGGAGGAAGCCTAAGCTGGCCACGCTGGGGAGGTGGTGCTGGTGGTCGTTACTGCTATGAACCTGAGGGTTGATGAGGTGCTGAGGCTGGAGTCGGTGCAGCAAGCAGTTAAGACACCACCCGGGACGCCCACATTCCATACTGGAGCGCCTGGTTCCAGTCCCGGCTCCACTTCTGATTCCAGCTTCCTGCGAATGCGCACCCTGGCAGGCAGCAGTGATGGCTCAAGTGTTCACGTGGGAGACCCGGATTGAGTTCCAGGCTCCTGGTTTCAGCCTGCCCCAGCCTAGCTGTTGGAGTCATTTGAGTAGACTAGCAAATGATCTCTCTCTCTCTCTCTCTCTCTCTCTCTTTCTCTCTCTGTGTGTGTGTGTGTGCTCAATGAAAATAAATTGTAAAACATGAATGAGGTGCTCCCACGTGAGGACACTTAGTGGAAAATTCGATAAAGGCCTTATCCCAACTGATTACTACCCGGAGAGAGCTCTGTGGAGGAGCCGGGTGGAACAGGGCTGGTTAATGTTTTGCTGGAAAACAGGGAAGAAAGTAGGTGGATCGGATCATGACCAACTCCCTTGGCAATGTCACAAAAGGCCCCAGACCATGGCATGCACCCACGTCTGTGTCAACAAGTCCCATGAAACAGCCTCATGCTTGCCGCCTGCCACCTAGCACAGGCTGCTGACCCACCTGAGCCCAGGCTGGCCTCCCAGCTGCCCTCTAGAGCAGTGGGGTCCCTTCTTGGCAAAGGAACCCTCTGTGGACCTGTTTTACCGTGGGGCCTTGCCCGGCTCCCCTGCAGAGGTATAGTGTCTATGCTTTTTTTTTTTTTTTTTTTTTGGACAGGCAGAGTGGACAGTGAGAGAGAGACAGAGAGAAAGGTCTTCCTTTTTGCCATTGGTTCACCCTCCAATGGCCGCCGCGGTAGTGCGCTGCGGCCGGCGCACTGCGCTGATCTGATGGCAGGAGCCAGGTGCTTCTCCTGGTCTCCCATGGGGTGCAGGGCCCAAGGACTTGGGCCATCCTCCACTGCACTCCCTGGCCACAGCAGAGAGCTGGCCTGGAAGAGGGGCAACCGGGACAGGATCGGTGCCCCGACCGGGACTAGAACCCGGTGTGCCGGCGCCGCAAGGCGGAGGATTAGCCTAGTGAGCCGCGGCGCCGGCATGTCTATGCTTTTGACTCCCAGAGGGAGGATATGGCAGCTAAGCACGAGGCCCAGCTGCTCTGGCTGACCGTGGAACCAGGGAACTGGGGTGCTCATTCTAATTCTCATGCTTGGGCAGGAAATAATACATCTACCTCGCTGATCATATTCACAGGTAGTATGCTTCAAGGAGGAGAGGAGAGCTGGGTAATTGCTAAGGAAAAGCCTTTCCAAGGAAAATGACTGCATTGTCATCAGCCAGCACCCACAGAGATGAAATCTCGGCCCTTGCTTGTATGCACTGTGAAAAGGCCGAGGATAATGGGGAAATCTGCAGGACTTGGGACTTCGACTTTTCTTATCTGGATTAGACATTGATCTTTCAAAAATTATATCCACTATGCAGCCATTAACGGATCATTGCAAAGAGCCTGCTGCCACCGTCCCTGGACTAGGCTGGAACCCTAGAGTTTATTGAAGACTAATGACTGGCCCACATTAAAAATCAATCTAAGGAGGCTGGGCTGGCACTGTGGTGTAGTGGGTAAGGTCGTGGCTTGGGGTGCTGGCGTCCTGTATGGGCGCTGGTTTGAGTTCCGGCTGCTGCTCTTTTGATCTATCTTCCTGCTAATGCAGCTGGGAAAGCAGCTGAGGATGGCTCAAGTGTTTGGGCCCCTGCACCATATAGAAGACCCGTAGGAAGCTCCTGGCTCCTGGCTTCGGACGGGCCCTGCTCCAGCCATTGCAGCCATGTAGGGAGTGGACCAGCAGGTGGAAGATCTTTTCTCTGTCTGTCTGTCTCTGTCTCTGTAGTTCTGCCTTTGAAATAAATAGATAAATCTTTAAGAAAATCAATCAAAGGGAAACAAGAAACAACTTAATTGACTTAAAATTCTTTCTTTTCTAGAAGCCACTGGCTGAGTGTTTAAGTGAAAGGCATAGTATTGCTCTGCAATAATTTTGCAGTTTGGAAGTTTCTCACAAAGCTAAAAAACAGAGCTCTGTAAGTCCGGGGGTTCCTCTCCTAGATAGGTATATGCATGCCCAGGAGAAGGAGAGCGCACACCCACACCAACACACTTCGTACACATTTCACAGCAGCACTGCTCGTAATGACGAAGAAGCATAGGTAACCCGAGTTTCTATTAACTGAGCATGGATGAAGTTACATGTGGCAGATCCACACAGTGGAGTATTAGTCAACCATAAAAAGGAATGAAGAAAAGTGTTCATGCATGCTACCCCCTGGAGGAGCCTTGAAAACCCTGCCCAATCTGAAGGTCACTGAACGCCAGAGGCCACGAGCTGTGTGATTCCATTTGCATGTGACACCCAGAATAGGCAAATCCATAGAGATAGAAAGTCGACTCATGGTTGCCAGGGGCTGGCTGGAGGCAAGGGTGTGCAGTAACTGCCAACAGGTGTGAGAACTCTAGAGCGATGAAAATTTTCCAAAATTGGGTAGTGGAGATAGTTGCAGAACTCTGAGAATATACTAAAAACTGTTGAATTGTACAACTAAAAGTGGTGAATTTATGATATGTAAATTTAATGTTATGGTATGTGAATGATACCTCAATAAAACATGGAGTGTAGAACTATTCAGAAAAGACTTTAAGCATTTAGTAAGGCTAGCAATTGTGGGCAGCAATTAAGGTACTGCTTGGTGCACCTGTGTTCATACTGGAACGTCTGGTTTTGAGTCTCAGCTCTGCTTCCCATTACAGCTTCCTGCTAATGCACACCCTGGGAGACAGAAGGTGATGGATCAAGTACTTTGGGTCCGTGCCATTCATGTGGGAGACCCAGAATGAGTTCAGGTTCCTGGCTTCAACCTGGCTTAGACCTGGCTGTTGCAGGCATTTGGAGAATGAACCAGCAGATGGAGGATTCTCTCTCTGCCTTTCAAATAAACATAAATAACTAATAACTTTTTAAAAAGAAATATATTAAACATTTAAAATATAATCCAATTAAAATTGCAAGTGAAGTATAGGGAAGAAGAAAAAGACAATGGGGAAAGATGGAAGAGAAAACATGAGACACAAGAAAGAAAGTGAGAACCAAAGAAGAGAAAGGAAGGCTGATTCATGATTTGTTCCATAATATTCTCTCTCATTGTTCTGTGAGATTCCCTAGGGTTGTGGTCTTTATAATGCTATTACCTATTATCTTTCCCTGTTGAACTTCTGATTAACAAGTTGACCACTGTTTCCAGGTTTCCTTTCTCTTTTTGTTACTTCCTCCCTTCCTCGATTTCTCTTTCTTTCTAGAATTTTCCTATGATGTTAACATTTTTTAAAGCTTTATTTTTTTGAAAGGGGGACTGAGAGTGACAGAGAGAGTGACACACACACACACAGAGAGAGAGAGAGAGAGAGAGAGAGATCTTTCATCTGCTGGTTTACTCCCCAAAATACTCCAATGGCTCAGGTTGGGCCAGCCTGAAACTAGAAGCCCAGAGTGCCATTCATTTCTCCTATGTGGGTAGAAGCAGCCCAAGTACTTGGTCCATCTTCTGCTGCCTTCCCAGGGGCATTAGCAGGGAGCTGAATTGGAAGTGGAACAGTCAGGATGTGAACCTGAGCTCCAATATAGGATGCCAGTGGTGACTTAACCCACTGCATCACAATGCTGGCCTCTGTTTACAGGTTTTTTTCCTTCCTTTCTTTCTTTCGTTCATTCTCTTTCTTTTTCTTAAAAATTTTATTTATTTATTTATTTATTTGAAAGGCAGAGTTACAGACAGAGAGGCAAGGCAGAGAGAGAGAGAGAGAGAGAGAGAGATCTTCCCTCAGCTAGTTCACTCCCCAGATGGCCGCAATGGCTGGAGCTGAGCTGATCTGAAGCCAGGAGCCAAGAGCTTCTTGCAGGTCTCCCACACGGGTGCAGGGGCCCAAGGACTTGGGCCATCCTCTACTGCTTTCCCAGGCTATACCTGAGAGCTGGATTGGAAGTGGAGAAGCAGGGACTAGAACTGGCGCCCATATGAGATGCTGGCACTGCAGGCAGCAGCTTTACCAGCTACACCACAGCAGTGGCTCCTCCAGGTTTTTTAATTGCCCTTTGCCCTTAAATTCCTCAGTGGCTTAGCTTTCTTTCCCACAGAATTAATGATCTGAGCATCTGAAATGTTTCTTGTGTGCAGTATCAGTCAGTGACCAGAGGTGGATTTTTGCATCTTTAAACCACATAAATTCAAACTAAAGCATGTGTAGATACAGATTCTCCATTGCTAAATTCAATTATGTTATTTATAGTCACACTAATGAGCCCAGGACAGACTTCACACTCTCACTCAACTCACATAATTTTATGAGGCAAATAGTGAATTTGAGGTCTATGCCATGAGCTGGTCTTTTTTTTTTTTAAATTTTTATTTATTTATTTATTATTATTATTAATTTTATTCTTTTGACAGCCAGAGTGGACAGTGAGACAGAGAGACAGAGAGAAAGGTCTTCCTTTTGCCGTTGGTTCACCCTCCAATGGCCGCCGCGGCTGGCGCGCTGCGTCCAACCGCGCTGATCCGATGGCAAGAGCCAGGTGCTTCTCCTGGTCTCCCATGGGGTGCAGGACCCAAACACTTGGGCCATCCTCCACTGCACTCCCTGGCCACAGCAGAGAGCTGGCCTGGAAGAGGGGTAACCAGGACAGAATCTGGCGCCCCAACCGACCGGGACTAGAACCTGGTGTGCCGGTGCTGCAAGGCTGAGGATTAGCCTAGTGAGCCGCGGCGCCGGCCTGTTTATTTATTTATTTTTTTGACAGGCAGAGTGGTCAGTGAGAGAGAGAGAGACAGAGAGAAAGGTCTTCCTTTTGCCGTTGGTTCACCCTCCAATGGCCGCCGCGACTGGCGCACTACAGCCGGCGCACCGCGCTGATCCGAAGGCAGGAGCCAGGTGCTTCTCCTGATCTCCCATGGGGTGCAGGGCCCAATGAGCTGGTCTTGAGCTGTTCTTAAACTCCAGATGAGTAGGAAGCTCGGCTTGTTGATGTAAAGTCCCAGCATGGAATGTGGTTACATGGTACTACTTCTAATATCAGAAATGGCCATTAGAGTTAATGGGTGTTGGACCTTGCAGTTAGGATGATGGTTGCGATGCCTGCGTTCCACACTAGAATGCCTGGGTTCGATCCCTGGCTCTGGCACCTGACACCAGCTTCCTGCCATTGCAGACCCTGGAACAGCAGTGGTGATGGCTCAAGAACTTGGTCGGATTCCTGCCACCCAGATGGGAAGCCGGGATGGGTTTCCTGGCTCCCAACTTCAGCCTGGGCTCAGCCCTGGGTGTCATAGGCATTTGGGGATTGAACCAGTGGATGGGAGAGCTCTTCTGCCTGCTTGCATGCTTCTCCTTCTGTCAAATTAGAAAAGGAAAAGAAAAAGTACCTCCTTAAAGAAAAAGTGACACTTCTGTATGAAACGAAGATAGTGAGAGAGGCTGGGGAGGAGGCGCTATAGTTTAAACTCATGAAAAGCAGCGGTGGACTAAGAGGGAATGTGGGTGCTGGTCCTTCTTAGTCACCACGCCTTCCTTCACCGCCTGTGGCCGCTTGGTCACCAAGGCTGCAGATGCTACATCCTCCTGTTACTCGAGTGCACAGCCGGTCTCCAGCCTTCTCTCTCTCAGCTCTTCTTCATCTCTAGTCTTGTTCTATTGCACTAGCTTCCTACCATGTTTTCTAGACTGTAATCTTGCCTCTCACCAGAAACCCAATTTTTCAAACTACAGAAGTAGTGTGTTTAGAGTGCGGATCATTTGTTCTCTGTGTTGAGAGCAGATCAAAGTGTAGGCAGAGGCACCAAGGACTGGGTTTGTGTGCAAGGCCACCCATCAGGCTTCATCTCGCCTGAGTTCCCATCCAGGAACCTAGAGAAATCCCCGCATCAGCTGATACTCAACAGGTGACAGCACTCGGTTCACAGAACACGGAAAAAAGGAGGATTTTTAAAATCATTATTCAACAGCCTCATTAAAACATTTGTTTTCAATTATTTATTTGAGAGGCAGAGAGAGAACTCCCATCCAGTGATTCACTCCCCAAATGCTTTTTATTTTTAATAGTTTTTTTTTTAAGATTTTATTTATTTGTTTGAAAGTCAGAGTTACACGGAGAAGGTGAGGCAGAGAGAGAGAGAGAGAGAGAGAAAGAGGTCTTCCATCTGCTGGTTCACTCCCCAGCTGGCTGCAACCGCCAGAGCTGAGCTGATCTGAAGCCAGGAGCCAGAAGCTTCCTCCCGGTCTCCCACATGAGTGCAGAGGCCCAAGCACTTGGGCCCATCTTCTACCGCTTTCCCAGGCCACAGCAGGTAGCTGGGGCAGGAGTGGAGCAGCTGGGACTCGAACCAGCACCCACATGGGATGCCAGTGCTACAGGTGGCAGTGTTGCCTGCTACGCCACAGTGCCAGTCCCCACCAATGCTTTCAATGGCTGAAGCTGGGCCTGGCCGAAGGAAGGAGCCAGGTGCTCAGTCCGGGTCTTCCACGTGGGTGGCAGGAGCCCCGTTTCCTGAGCCATCACTGCTGCCTCCCAGAGTCGGCATTAGCGGGAAGCTGAAGTCAGGAGCCTGAGCTGGTTATTGAACCTAGGCTCTCCACCATGGGACGTGGGTGTTCTAACTGGCGCCTTAACTGCTAGGCTAAAGGCCCACCTCTGAGGCTTTTTTTTTTTTTAATTAAAAAAAAAAAAAAAGGAAACCCAAGATATTAGCTAACAGATATTAGGCAATGAGCACACTCCAGTCTTCCAGTAGGATTAATTACATAGTGCTCACAGGGTCAATCCAAGAACAAAGTTCCTACAAAAAGTCTGTGGAAAAATGGAATCAAAAGATAAGTTGGCTTGGGTGCCAAACATTTTGAAACCCTTGAATAGTTTTTTCATAATATGCATTTTCCATGAAATGTTTGAAGATCCTTTGTATACATGGATTTCAAACATTTTTTTGCACCAAAATCAACTTTTAATTCCATTTTCCCATGAACTTTTTCAAGTAGATGCCTATAGCAATAAGGATTCTTCCAAGAGATAATTGCTTGGTCTGTGCTGTGAAATGAGCCTTAATAAATGGGAAATGCCTGAGATGGGCACCTGGTGGTGGTGGGGGGGGGAGAGTCATGTATTTGCCCATCCTGGACCACAGCCTCATTCTCCAGGGAGTGCTGTCATGCTGTCACCCGTTACTTGCAGTGGGCACTGAATGGGTGTAGACAGGTTACCTGAACTGTTAAGGACAGAGTGTCCCAAGAAGCCCACTCCCTCCCTCATCCCAGGCAGTAAAGTGCATCCCAAGTACAGAACATTCCTCATCCTGCCCGCCCAGTGGATGGCTCGCAGCTCTGCTGATCTGTGCTCTGACAGGATTCCTGTCTGGCTAACTTGTAATTTCTTCAGATGATGGACTAGACTGATAAGATTTAAGATTCTTATCCATGCAAATGAAGCTTAAAGAATTTCCTTTGTCTGACTTGCCACTAGAGAATTCTTAGGCGACTTTCTAGACATAACCTCTTCAGTCCATGGCTGCTTGTTATCTTGGCGATTTCTGAAACATGATGGGTTCTACTGTGCTGATTCCCAGATCGGTGAAGGCCACTGTGTGCCAGCAGGGCATGGAAACGAGCGGGTGTTTGCTGTTTAGGACCCTGGTCAGAATTTATCACCTTGTGACCTTGGACTGCCCACTTAGCTAAAGCTTCCCTCCCATCCTTGGTAAAATGAGGTGGGCTGCATGATGGGCCAGCGGCCTCACTGGGACATTGTGTCCAGCGCAGGACAAGTGCCACATACAGGAATGGGACACAGTTTTCTTTCCTTCCAAAGTAAATGGTATGAAATTTCCTCAGTGAGATTTTTGAAAACCTAGTTCTTAGAATGACAGATTTATTTAAGCAATAATGAAATTTGTACTTAATTCCTAGGAATTGCGAGATGATTGTGACATCTGTGTGTGTGTGTGTGTGTGTGTGTTCCTGGTGAGGAGTGGGAGCTAACTTCTTAAGAACCATATTAAGTGTCAAATGGTCTTGACTTGTGATAAATACAGGGGGAAGGGAGCTAGCTGCCTTTAGGAGATTCAGTCCTCGGAAATCATTGGATGCTGAGCCTCCTCAAGGCAGGAACTACATTTGTGGATTTGTTCAGTCTCCTTCACTCTGTAATTGTCTGGCGCTGGATATGCACCCAGCGAATGTGTATTGTGGTTGAATGAGATAGCCTTTTAATGATTCCTTTGAAGGACAGAGGCGAAAAACAGAATGAATTCTCAAGGCCCAGGATTTTCCTTTATTGCCTCTCTTCCCCTCCCCTCTTCCTCTTCCCTTCCTTTCTTCCCCCCTTCCTTCTTTCTTTCATGTGATTGGAAAGAATCAAAAAAGGGCTCTCCACATTTGGTGGGGCTCCGAGGGACCTGCCTGAACAGGAACATCCATGTATTTCCAAACATGGGCTGTAATGAGGAAGGAACCAGGCAACTAAGCTATGCTTGCATACTCTCTTGGTACCAAAATTGATACCGGTCAGGGAATCAACTCTTGAGGGCAGAATTAAAATTCCTGCATAGCAATGGTATAAACCCAATGAAGCAAAAGAAAGACGTCTGTTGGCTCACCCCAGGAAAGACAGAGGCATCAAGATTTCCTGCCCTAGAGTTTACTGGGACCTGCTCAAGAATAGAGCGGGACCCTTCTCTCTTTCTGCCCACACTCCTCCCTCTGCTTGTTGTGTGCCTAGAGCCCAGGGGCTGGGTGTGTGTCCGGTGAGGGCGGATACAGCACAGCACTGCCCTCTGAAAACCAGTGTGTGGTGCAAGTGCAGACACAGCAGGGGAGGCTCCGATTGGCCTGCGTGGGTTCTGTGCCCACCTGTGGCCAGCGAAGTGCTGTGGGTAGTGGCACTCCACAGCGAGTAACTGCCGGGGAAGGGGCAGTTCCCCCTTGAGGAAGTGTATCGGTCAGCTTTTTGCTACTACAGAAACGGGGTGTGGCCTTGTTGGCTCGCATCTGGTGAGGAGAGTGGATGGTAATGGTGGAGCGTGTGCAGAGGAAGGCTCTCAAGGCGAGCCAGGAAATGGAGACGGAGGGACTGAGACTAACTTGGGTGTTTGTAACCAACCCTTGGGTGAGAACTGGCTTCCAAGGGCACACCCCCAGTGACCTAAGGACCTCCTCCTATGGTTCCACTGCCTCCCCATAGCCACCCCGAAACCAAGCCTTCACCACATGGCCTTTGGGGAATAACCAAGCTAATAGCCAATCCCTGGTGGAAGGTTGCCTTTCCCAGAAGAAAGCAGGATGCTGGGTAAACAAAGTGCATCTCTAGCAGCAAGAGAATCATCATAGAAACCCAGTGGACTGCAAGACAGTAGCAGTTGCTCACCGAGTAGTCCTGGTTTGCTTCTAACTGTGCAGAGGGTTCATTTTCCTTAGTGACTTCCATCAACTCTGCCCTGGGAGAAATAGGAGAAAGAAGAGAAAAAAACAGAATAGGAAAGCAGCAAGACAGACAGAACAAGCAGTGTCCACCAATCTACTCAGAATATGCATCCTAAGTGAGAATCTGGGACCCATACAAGGACATCAACTGGTCTCATTTTGTCTTAGGGCAAGCATCTTTTTCTGCTGAGCAAGTGTTGTTTAATTATACACACACACACACACACACTTTTCCCCCGACAGAGACTGGTACTCCCAAAGATGAGGTGCCTCTGATGCCTTTTATATGTGCATCTGAGTGTGTTATTCAGAATGAAACATACTGAATCTGTTTCCTGTTCATGGATATCGGGTACAAGTAGGAAGGATGACTGCGGAGTAGGTTGTGTAGTATGAAATGTGACACCATTATAACATAAAAGTTCTTATTTTGAATTTCTTATATTAAAAAAATTTAGAGACTGAGATGGGAGAGAGAGAGAGACTAAGAGAGAGAAACAGAGACAGACAGACAGAGAGCTCACAACTACAGTTTCACTCCCCCAGAAGCCTGCAACAGCCAGGGCTGGGCCCAGGCTGAAGCCAGGAGCCAGAACACAATCCAGATGCCACACATGGATGGCAGGAAACCAGTTACCTGAGCCAGCAGCATTAGTTCCCAGGGTCTGCATTGGAAGCTGATACAGGGGGCTGGAGTCAGGACTTATACCCAGACACTCTGGTATGGGACAGGGTGTCCTAACTGCTAGGCTACAAGCCGGTTCCTGAGCTTTTTATATGTTAATCATTCCCTAAAATTCTACCCAATGCTTTAATGGGTATCCTTTATCATAGTCTATGTGCTTTTGGGTCATCTAACTAGATTGCCCAGCTATTTCTGAGATCCCAGAGGAACATCCAGGGTGGGATTGACTCTTCTTGGAACCTGGGACACCTCTCATTAAAGCAAGCCTTTGATCTTCAGATAACTGACCATTAAAACTGGTGCTCTGGCCTAGCAGGCTGAGCGGCCACCTGCAGTGCCTGCATCCCATATGCACCTGGGTTCAAGTCCCGGCTGCTCCTCTTCCGATCCAGCTCCCTGCTGGTGCACCTGGGAAGGCAGTAGAGGATGGCCCAAGTGCTTGGGCCCCTGCACTCACATGGGATATCCAGAGGAAGCTCCTGGCTCCTGGCATCAGCCTGACCCAGCCTTTTGCGGAGTGACACAGAGGAAAGAGGATCTCTCTGTGTCACTCTTTCTTTTTTGCTCTGCCTTTCAATAAACATTTATTAAAGGAAGAGAACATTCTTAGTAGCAGAAATTAAATTTTCTACACCATCAGAGTACTGATAAGTTGTACATGTTGCTAAATTTGCAAATTTTTGGTTCCAGTACAAACCACTGTACTTCCTGAGTCATTCATTCATTAAGTAAATATGTAGGAACTCACAAGCCCAGTGAGGACTGGGGATCCAATAAAGTACAGTCTTCTCCCTTAACCATGTGTTCAAATTAGCATTACCAATAATAGGCATGGAATCAAATCAGATGTCTTAATGTGTCTGCTGATATGAGGAACTAAATAGAAGGACATGATGTCACACTTGTGGTTTCTTTTTTTTGATTTTTTTTTTTTTTTTGACAGGCAGAGTGGATAGTGAGAGAGAGACAGAGAGAAAGGTCTTCCTTTTTGCTGTTGGTTCACCCTCCAATGGCCGCTGCGGCCAGCGCATCGTGCTGATCCGAAGCTAGGAGCCAGGTGCTTTCTCCTGGTCTCCCATGCGGGTGCAGGGCCCAAGGACTTGGGCCAACCTCCACTGCCTTCCCGTGCCATAGCAGAGAGCTGGCCTGGAAGGGGGGCAACCGGGATAGAATCTGGCGCCCTGACCGGGACTAGAACCCGGTGTGCCGGCGCCGCAAGGCGGAGGATTAGCCTGTTAAGCCACAGCGCCGGCCACACTTGTGGTTTCTTACCAAGGCTGTATAACCTGAATTTGATCTAATCTCAAGGAAGCAATCTGTGAAATTCAAATTTTAGGGCAATATTTACAGCAACTGAGCTCTTTGAAAATGTCAATATCTAGATAGGAAGAACAAGACAAAAAGGCAGGGAATTGCTGCAGGATAAGAAGATTATATAGAAACATAATCATTAAATACAGTAAATAATATTTGATTGGATGTCAGTCTTTTAAAAATGCTATATAAATACTATTTTTGGGACAATTGGGAAGTTTGAATATCTGCCCCATATTATATCTTTGTATTAATGTAACATTTGTTGAGTGTTATGGTAATGTTATATAAGAAAATGTTTTTATTCTTTGGAGATACATGCTAAAGCATTAAGAGGCAAAATGCCATGCCTAAAGCTTACTTTCCAATGGTTCACTAAAAAAAGATTTCTCTGTCTCTAAATGGATTTATTAAAATCCACTTTGTATTTCATATTACATGTGTATGTTCTATTTTCCAATAATGGATGCATTAGTATCTGTATTTGTGTCTATTATATCTCAAGTGCAAGTTTACTGCATCAGTCTCCCAGTGCTGCCATAACAAAACCATCACAAACTGGGGCTTCAAAGGATGGGGGCTGATCTTTCACAGCTCTGGAGGCTGCAGGTCTGAAATCAGGGTGGTTGCAGGCTCTCTGAAGCCGTAGGAAAGGACAGTTCCTGCTTCATTCAGCTCCGGAGAGCTGCCAACCATCCTTGGCCTCCCTTGGCAGGCTCCTGTATCTGTCTAATCTTTACTTCCGTCTTGATCTGACTCTCTGTCCCAACTTCCCTCTGTAAGAAGACTGATTATTATTACCTCACTTTACTTGATAACGTCGACAAGGACTGTTTCCACATAAGGTCACATCCACAGGGATGGAGTAGATGTGAATTCTCAAGGGACTCTCTTTAGTCCCTTTATGGTATATGAAGCTTTTATAGAGAAAGGGGAGGCAGTGGTCAGGAAGGGTCCATGCACAATGTGGCAAAATGTGTGTTCTCTATATGCTTTTTCAATTTGCTGAAGATTTGAAATATTTCAAAACAAAACACAAGCTTGGGAAAATTGCCATCCAAAGAAAAACAAGGGACCAGCTTTGTGGTGCAGTGGGTTAAACCACCCCTCAGGATGCTGGCATCCCATATTAGAGTTTATTCCAGTCCAGAGCTTATTCCAGTCCCAGCTGTTCCACTTCCAATGCAGCTCCCTGCTAATGCACCTTGGAGGGCAGCAGAAGATGGCCCAAATGCTTAGGTCCCTGCCACCCACGTGGGAGATCATGATAAAATTCCTGGCTCCTGGCTTTAGCCCGGCCCAGGTCTGGCTGTTGTAGCCATTCGGAGAGTGGCTACATCCAACAGATGGAAAATCTTTCTGTCTCCCTGTCTCTCTACCTATCTCTATCACTCTGCCTTTCAAATAGATGGATAGATAGATAATAGATGAGAGGAGAGAGAGAGAGAGAGAGAGAGAGAGAGAGAGAGAGAGAGAGAGAGATTTATAAAAGGAAAAAGAAAAAATTGCCTTTAACTTAAGGTTAGTTGATGTTCGGTGCAGATGTTAAGACGGACACAGAGGAGGAAGTGTGCTGCTGATGGCAGTGGAGGGGAGCGATGCTGGCTCAGCTTGGGATACTGAGAGGGTGTCCTGAGAAGTGACTCCCACTGGACCACAGTTCTGAGAGACAGTGTCAGGGTCCCCTGCAGGGGAGCAGGTGCGCTTGGGGAAGGGCCCTCTGTCCAGGCTGGGAAGGGTGGAGGCTAGATGAAGGTGGAAATCTCATTATCCACAAGGCCGCATCCAGAGCATTGTTTCTCACCATGGAAACCAACAGGTCTTTCAGCAAGGTGCAACCTGAGCACATTTGTATGTGAGGGCTGGGGGAGTGGTGCTGAGACAGGGAGAAGCCAGATGAGGGAGAAGGCTGAGGAGGGCGCAGACAGGGTTACAGTTTGCGTTTTAAGAGGACAGAACCTGAGGCATGCGGAGATGCCCAGGAGAAGGAGCCAGCAGCGCGGGTGAGGTTGGGGATCCAACAGAGCAGGTGGTAGATGAAGCGAATCCTGGGGACAGGCGGGAGTTGGGCTGGGCTAGCATTTGATGTAGCAGTTAAGACACCTGCACCCTGGGGCCAGCATTGTGGTATAAGCTGGTAAAGCCACCACTTGTGATGTCAGCATCCCAAATGGACGCAGATTTGAGTCCCAGCTGCTCCACTTCTTATCTGGCTCCCTGCTAATGCACCTGGGAAAACAGCAGAAGATGGTCCAAGTGCTTAGGCCCCTGTCACCCACATGGGAGACCCAGATGAAGCTCCAGGCTCCTGGCTTCCCCCTGACCCAGCCCTAGTCTTTGCAGCCATTTGGGGAATGAACCAGAGGATGGAAGATTTTCTCTCTCTGTCTCTGTCTTTCTTCCCTACCCTCTGTAACTGCCTTTCAAACAAATAAGGTAAATCACTTTTAAAAAGACATCTGTATCCCAAATCAGAATGCCTGGGTTCAAGTCCTGACGCCACTCTGGATTCCATTTTCCTGCTAATGCACACCTTGGGAGGCAGGAGATGATGGAGAGAACTTAACTGAGTTCTTGGCGCAGTTGTTGCAGGCATCTGGGGACTACGCCAGCAATGGAAGATCATTCTTTGTCTGCCTTTCAAAGACAGAAAAATTAAAGCCATAGCAAAGTTTTAAGAAGAAGCGAGTCCTGGGGACCTGGGAGCCAGAGCCCAGCTTTCACTGGGGTGGTGAGACCAGCTGCTAAAGGAGAGGGCAGCTGTGGGGCTCAGATGGCCTTGGGTCTTCCTGGGGGCCAAGGGAGAGGAGGACTGGGGCAGGCAGGCTGAGAGCTGAGGCAGACTGGCCAGCGGGACGGGAAAGTGGAGGATGAGTTAGCCAAAGGAGGCAAAAGCAGGGCTGTTTGGGAGGTGATCTGGAAGCATGATGATCAGCTCCAGCTGGAATGTGGAGCTGGACAGGCAGATGGGGGCCTTGAGATCGTCGACTCAGGGGTCAGCATCCTTCCTTGATTAACAGGACATGACTTGTCCCTGTGATGGAGGGAGGTTTCACTGTCAGCGCTGACAGGGGCTGCTGGGAGATTCCCAGAGCACAGGCTTCTGCCAGGGGCACTGACACAGTGAGCTGGTTTTGGTGTGGACCCTGAGAGCTGCTTGTTTGCTTATGAAGGAGAAGCATTCTCCCTCCCTGCATTCCTTGTACCTTTTTCTTTCTTCAAAATTTATTTATCTTAAAGGCAGAGTTACAGAGAGAAGGAGAGAAAGAGAGAGAGAGAGAGATCTTCCATCCTCTGGTTCACTCCCCAAATGGCTGCAATGGCCAGGGCTGGGCCAGGAAGCTTGAATTAGTCTATCTGGATTTCCCATGTGGATGGCAGGAGCCCAAGCACTTGGGCTGTCATCCCCTGCCTTCCCAGGTGCATTGGCAGGGAGCTGGGTTGGAAGTACACCCACCGGGACTGGAAGCAGCACTGGTGTGCCAGTGTTACAGGTGGCAGCTTAACCCACTGCGCCCCAATGCCAGTCCCTACTTGTGACTATGAAATAGCCAGGTGTTGTGGTGACCCACACAGGGCTGCCTGCTCCAGCACCTAGGAGGCGTGTTGGCTCGCAAACTCTAAGTAGGCACGACCTGATGTGGGACCAAAGCATTTGCCTCTGAAGCTGATTCCTTTCCCCGTTTCTCACTCTGCTTTCCTGGGGAGGGTGCCATTCGCATCCCCTTCAGGTGGCTCCCTGACCTACATCCTTCCAGATTTGGGTCCAGCACAAAGGAGCGTCACCTCTGCCCCAGGCTTCCCGCAAAGATCCGGTCTAGATTGCATTAGAAGAACCCGCTTCCTGCCTGCTGTGGCCCAGAACAATGCATTTTTCACTGGAACTACCAGAGCTCAGAGTGGCAACGTGGGGTCCCAACAGGGGGTGCTGTGGGCTTGATAAACAGGAAGTGATCAGTTCACAGCATCCAGCTTAGGTCCAGAGACCTCCAGTAGGGCTTTTAAAATCTTGTTTGTTTTAATTACAGATTCATAGGAAGGTGAAGAAAATAGTACAGAGAGATCAAATTATGTATCTGTCACCAAATTGCTCCAATGAATACATTTTACATACTTAAAGTAGAATATCAAAGCCAAGAACTTGACATGCACATGGTATAGTAGTTCTGAGTGCATACAATACACATGTGAATGGTAGTTCCATGTGTGTACAATGTACACGTGCACAGATGTTTCATATATGTACAACATACATGTGTAAAGTAGTTCTGTGTGTATAATGTATGCATGTACAGTAGTTTCATATGTATAAAATGCACATGTGCACAGAAGTTCCATGTGTGTAAATGCATATGTGTATAAAGTGCCATGCCATTTTTGTCACATACATAGATACATGTAGTCAGCAGCACAATCAATATGCAGGCTATACCCAAAGCTACAAAGACCCCTCATGCTACCCCTGCATGGTCATACTCCCCCCACTCCTCCCCACTGCCCTTGACCCTGACATCATTAATCTTTCTTCCATTTCTATTTTTGTCATTTTGAAAATGTTGAATAAATCTCACTCCTCTTTTTAAAAGTCAGAGTTAGAGGGAGAGAGAGAGAGAGAGACAGATTTCTTCTATACGCTGGGTCACTCCTTAGATAGATATAACAGCTGGGGCTGTGCTAAGCAGAAGCCAGAAGCCAGGAGCTCCATGTGGGTCTCCCACATAGGTTTCAGGAACCCAAGCACTTGGGCCATCTTCTGCTGCTTTTCTCAGGCCAGTAGCAGGGAGCTGGATCAGAAATGGAGCAGCCAGGACTGAAACTGGCGCCCAAATGGGATGCTGGCATTGCAGGCGGCCGCTTGGCCCGTTATGCCATAGCGCCATCCTCAAAATCACTCCTTTTAATTGTTGAATCACAGTCCATGCACACCACTCAACTTCTTAGGGATATTTTGCTTATTTTCCTTCTTGGGGCTATTATAAATAAAGGCTGTAACATTGTACATTCAATTATCAGCAGAATGGGAAAGATCAAGTTTCTCCATATGTTGCCAGCATTTGGCATGATTACTATTTTCTTATATCAATTATTCTAACAGATGACATTTTTCGTCTTCTTTTTTTTTTTTTTTTTTTTTTTTTGACAGGCAGAGTGGACAGTGAGAGAGAGAGACAGAGAGAAAGGTCTTCTTTTCCGTTGGTTCACCCTCCAATGGCCACCGCGGCCCGCGCGCTGCAGCCGGCGCACTGCACTGATCAGAAGCCAGGAGCCAGGTGCTTCTCCTGGTCTCCCATGCAGGTGCAGGGCCCAAGCACTTGGGCCATCCTCCACTGCACTCCCTGGCCACAGCAGAGAGCTGGCCTGGAAGAGGGGCAACCGGGACAGGATCGGTGCCCTGATCGGGACTAGAACCTGGTGAGCCGGCGCCGCAAGGTGGAGGATTAACCTATTGAGCCTTGGCGCCGGCCTAACAGATGACATTGTTCAAAAAACTATTTGAGAGGCGGAGAGAGAGACTGTATCAGGGCTGTGGTGAGCAATCTTGATGAAGCACACATATCTGTAAGGTATTTTCCTTGAAGAGAAAATGGCAATAAGAGCATGCACATTTTTAACATTTATAATGCAAAGCCAAACTGTTTCCAGATTAATTGCTGCAGTTTGTACAACCACCAGCAGCAGTGAGTAGTTTTGATGCTTTTAGCCCATCAGTCCTTAGCATTGTCAGAGAGAGGAAGGGAGAGGGAGAGAGAGGAACCTCTGACCCACTGGTTCACTCCCCAAATACCTGCTATTGGCCAGGACTGGGCCAGGGCTGCAGGTGGGAGCTGGGAGCTGGAAATACAATCCAGGTCTTCCACATGGGTGACAGGAATCCAAGTACTTGAGTGCTTCCCAGTATGTGTTAGCAGGAAGCTGGAATGAGAAGCCAGCGGCAGGAATAGAACCCAGATACTTTGATGTGGGACGTGAATGTCTTAACCATTTGGCTGAGCGTCAGCTCCCCACGGCACCTTAATGTGATTTGCATTTCTCTAGGGGCTGGGGATGTTGAACATCTTTTTTTATGCTTGTCTACCATTACAAAGCTTCTTTTGTTGAATGTTTCCTTATGTCTTTGGCCCATTTTCTTTCTTTAAATGTTTCCGTATGTATTTCACCTGCTTGAAAGGGAAAATGACAGAGAGAGACAGAGACTGAGACAGGGAGAGACCTGCGCCAAATGCTTGCAACAGCCAGGCCAAAGCCAGGAACCTGGAACTCCATCCAGGTCTCCTATGTGGGCGGGCCAATGATGACTTTGGTCATCATCTGCTGCTTCCCAGGATGCATTAGCAGGAAGCTAGATTGGGAGGGGAGGAGCTGAGACTTGAACCAGCTTGGATACGGGATGCAGGCATCCCAAGGGTCAACTTAACCCAACGCCTGTTCCTTTGACCCATTTTCTAGGTGGATTAGTTTTCAGGTGTAGAGTTTACCAGCTCCTACAGATCATTCTTCCAAGCCCAGAACCCAGCCTCTAACTAGCTGGGGTGTTAACTCTAAACTTGTCTTTGCTTCAACATGGTTGCAGAATGCAATCCTTTATTATTCAACCTGGGCATGTCCCCCGAATGACATCTTAAATTATTCCGCTGCCACATCGCCTCGTCCCTGGCCGTTCCCTGAACCTTAGCCCTGTGCTCAAGTCTGCAAGGCGGACTGGACTTTGACCCTCGGACTTCCTGTTGGCCTCCTTGTCTGTTTTGTGAGACTTACCGATTGAGACCTCTTTTCCTGAGTCTAACGCCTTATGATGTCAGCAGTAATTGTTTGTCAGTTCCTGTGTACTTGGCTCCTGTGCCCTGGGCAGTTTGCAATTTGTCTCTTACCCCAAAAGACAAAAAAGAGCACATGAAACAGAGTAGGAGCTTGGAAATGTGGCCCGGTTAAGAAAGCGGCCCCCTGTTTGAATATCACCCACTTGCAGCCATGGGGGAGGAAATGAAAGAGCAAGGGCCTCTGGGAGGACTCTTGGGTGCCTTGTGTGCCACGGGGAACAGCAGCCCTTCCTGAGCTCTCGGGGCCTCTGGTAGGTTATTTTTAACTGCCACATTGTAAAGTCAATGTTTGCCCTTTGATAAGTGTCCTGTCCACTGGCTCGCTCTAAACTCTGGCCTGGGAGGTCACCAGCAGAGCCTGGGAGTAGTGGGGGAAATATGATCATCGCTGGGCTGCCAGTCCTGATATCCGTGACAGATCAAACAATCTACCTGCACTGTGTCCACTGCCTGCGGCCCTGGTCATGAGCCGTCAGTGGAATTTATGGAATGGATTGTTTTCTTGGAGTCACCCGATATCCCCGGACAATGGGGCACACATTCTTCGTTTCATATGAGCTAATAAGGAATGTTCCCTCCACCTGATCAGAAGCAGGGAGCCGACATGCTGCCTGCCTGCTTGCCTCCCCTCTCTCTTTCTCCTCCTCTTTACCCTCCTCCCCACTCCCCCCTCCCTGATAGGGGCAGGGAGGGAAGGAGAAGAAAGATCATGTGTTGTGCAGAGGACACTGGAAGAGCAACTCCACGGCTAGAGGGAAGACAGATACGAGGGGTGGAAAATAAGGGCTTTGGTGCCTGTGTCGATTTTTCTCAGTGGACTTTACCCCTCTATAAGGCACTGAAGGATGAACCAAGGATAGCGAGACACTCCCTCTGTGGAGATTTGGGAACTGAGAAAGAGGCCTCCTCCAACGGTGGCATCTCATGGGGTTTTGGGGTTGCATGTAACATGAAACCTAGCTCCAGCTGGGTAAAACAATGACAGAGATTACGTCAGCACTGAAAAGTTCAGAAGCACGACTTCAGTGTTGGTTGGATTTCATAACCTGCTGGACATTTTTTCTTCGCCTTTAAGGGTGTTGGTTTCAGACTGAGACTGGTCCCCCGTTTCAGTGTTCGTTGCCAAAAAGAGGCCGAGCGTTCCTTCCCACAACTCCTGAAGGGCAGAGCTGTCCTTCGCCGGGAGAGATTGGCCCACAAAGCCCTCTGGCCTGGGAAATGTTGCCTGCTGATTGGCCGAGGCTTGGCTCTGCTGAACCAATCCCAGCCGTAGCTGGGATGGGATTCCGACACCATGGCTGCTTCACAACAAAGCACGGCTGCATGGACGATGGAGCCACAACCGCTACATCTCTTAAAACCTCGATTTCAGCTCCCGCGCTGATGATTGAAACTCCTTAAAGAGAACATCAAAACTCTCACTCTGAAATTGGAGATAAAATTGAAATAGTAACAGTGAATTAATTCACACTGAGCTCATTTACAGGTGTAAATTTTTAGAATTCACAAATGCTGAGTGGGCCAAGTAATTTTGTTTATAATTAAATTGATCATAAGCTGCAATTGGTGCTTGATAATAGAAAACTGTAATCCAAGACACATTCAATTACTTCTTCTTTTGGAAATATTTGGTAATTGTTTATATTTACTTCCTTACTAGTTTATTTTTTTAAATATTATTTATTTGAAAGGGAAAATGACAGGGAGAGAGGAGATAGAGTGATTATCTTCTAACTGCTGGTTTGCTCCCCAAATGCCTGCAACAGCCGGGGTAGGGCCAGGCCAAAGCCAGGATCCAGGAGCTTCTTCTGGGTCTCTCACATGGTTGGCAGGAGCCGAAGCACTTATACCATTATCTGTTGATTTCTCAGGGGCATCAGCAGGGAACTATATTGAAAGCAGAGCAAGGGCTGGTGCTATGGTGTAGCACGTAAAGCTGCCGCCTTCAGTGTCAGCATCCAGTATAGGTGCCAGTTCAAGTCTGGCTGCTCCAATTCCAATGCAGCTCTCTGCCATGGCCTGGGTAAGCAGTAGAAGATGACCCAAGTCCTTGGGCCCCTGCACCCGCATGGGAGATCTGGAGGAAGCTCCTGGCTCCTGGCTTCGGGTCGTTGCAGCTCCAGCCGTTGCAACCAATTGGGGAGTGAACCTGTGGATGGAAGCCCTCTTTTGCTCTGCCTCTGCCTCTCTGTAACTCTGCCTTTCAAATAAAATAAATACATATTTTTAAAAAAGAAGAAAAAAGAAGAAGAAGAAGAAAAGAAAGCAGAGCAGCCAGGACTTGAACTGGCAGTCTGATACAGGATGCCAGCCTTGCAGTCAGTTGCTTAACCTGCTGTATTACAACCTAACCTCCTCAATTGCTTCTTGTTTAGACTCAGTCTTTTTTATAAAAGTTCTTTGTCAATTTAAGTTTCTTTGGTCTTCCCCTTTCTTTTAAAAATCTCCCCAAGGATGACTTTGGTTCCTGGGATCCTTAAGTGTGACCTTAACATTAGAAGGATGGGCAGGTCCTCCTAGTGAGGATGGCTTTGGCTCTGGGCTTCTTCCTCACTGCCCCCCACAGCTGATGTCTGTAGTGTACCCCTGCCCCCTGGGCTGCCCGATCCACACGGCCATCAGCTGTTCCCAGACCATTGCCTTTCTCTCAGCCAAACTCTTGCTGTGGCTTCTGGCACAAGTGGGGGAACCACAGCAAACTTCAGCTGCTCTTTTGTGCTGCTCTGATGTGCAGGAAACCTAGCAGGGGTGGTGGTAGGTCTGCCTAGGGTGCTTTCTCTGCCTGCACCTGCCCTATGGCCATTGCTATCCCAGGAGCCACTTGTGGCAGTGTAGATTTCTCTCTGAGAATATTTCCTTTTGGGATCCCTGATGGGGAACAGGGCCACAGGTCCTTCTGTTCTGAATCCCCAAACCTACCTGAGGTATCTGTCACCCCTACCTCAGGCTTGGACTTTCCAGCGGTCACCCTGACTTATTCTCTGCTGTTTTCCAAATCTCTTGCTTTCCTTCCGGTCCAACAAAGGACTGGTGTGTCCAGTCCGGGGAGGGAGACTCACCCAGCTTTGGCTTTTTTGCACTTCCTATTATGCATAAGCCCTTGCTATGTGGCAGTGTGGCTCCAGGTCTGCACATTTGCTTCCCCCAGGTGTCTTAGGACTTCAGCGCTAGCAATGCAGCAAAGCCTTCTCGCCAATGGAATGGTACACTAGATTCTGGCCTCATCTCTTACTAATTTTGTTCTGGAAATACATTTGGCGTACTTGGCCCTCTCCTAGGGCTCCTGGCCCAATTCTTTTCAGATGAATAGTGATATATGGAGATCCAATAGTGGCTTTTCTTCACAACTTCTCATTTTTAACATTGACAAGAGATAAGATCTTATCTGAAAAGGTTATTGCTTGCCAGGGAAATGGGAAGATACTCAGGGCTAAATGACAGCTGCCTCTACTGTCTCAGCAATGGGCTAGTTTTATCTGTGAGATCTTCAAAAAGTTTGTGAAAATATGCATTGTGAAAAAACTGTGCATGGATTTCAAAATGTTTTTGCACCAAAATGAACTCATACCAACTTCTTATAACATGTCTGGAGGCCATACAAAGGATAAGCTATCCACTGGAGGGTCAGCCTTGTGGCACAGCAGGCTAAGCTGTTGCTTGTGACAACATCCCATATTGGTGCACCAGTTCAAGACCCCACTGTTCCAATTCTGATCCATCTTCCTACCAGTGCACCTGGGAAAGCAGTGGAAGATGGCCCAAGTGCTTAGGCCCCTGCACCCATTTGGAATCCCCTGAAAGAATTCCTGGCTCCTGGTTTGTGCCTGGATCAGCCCTGACCATTGTGGCCATTTGTGGAGTGAACAAGTAGATGGAACTTCTAGGTTGCCCTCTCTTTCAAATAAATAAATGAATCTTTTAAAATAAATGGCTAACAACTGGAGGGTGGACATTTGGCACTGGTTAGGATGCCACTTGCGACCCCTGCATCCCATATTAGAGTGCCTGTGTCTGCATCCAACCTCTACTTCCAATTCCAGCTTTCCACTGATGTGTTCATTGGGAAGCTCAAGTATTTGGGTCCCTGCTACCCATGTGGAGACCCAGATAGAGTTCTGGGCTCTGGGCTTTGGCCTGGACCAGTCTGGGCTAGGTGGACATTTGGGAACTGAACCAGTGGATGAAAGATCTCTTTTTGTCTCTTTCTCTCTTGTCTGCTTTTCAAATGAAATGAAAATAAATAATAATAATAAAGTGAAAGATATAAGCTTAGAAAGAGCCTTTATCAGAGCAACATGAATTCTTTTGCAATGGAAGCAAGAACAAACCTCCAATTTATCATGAAGCTTGGTGGAAGAATGGTGAACTTACTGATGTTTCATGAAGAATTTATGAGGACAATGTCTCAAAGACTCCTACAGTTTACAAATGGATAACTCATTTAAGAAGAGATGTGAATGGGCCGGTGCTGTGAAGTAGCGGGTTAAGCCACTGTCTGTAGTGCTGGCATCTCATATGGATGCCAGTTCGAGTCCCGGCTGCCTTGCTTCCTTCCGATCCAGCTCCCTGCTAATGGCCTTGGAAAGCAGTGGAGAATGGCCCCAAGTACTGGGACTTGCACCGACGTGGGAGACCTTGAAGAAACTCCTGGATCCTGGCTTCAGGCTGGCCTACCCCTGGCCATTGCAGCCATTTAGGGAGTGAAACAACAGATGGAAGATCTCTCTCTGTCTCTCTTCTCTCTTCTCTTCTCTCTTTATCTCTGTTTCTCCCCCCGTAAGTCTGACTTTCAAATGAATAAATAAATCTTAGAAGAAGAAGGAGAAGAAGGAGAAAAGAAGAAGAAGAGGTGAGGGGTAGGTATTTGGCCTAGCTGTTAAGCCACTGATTGGGATGCCCACATCCCATACTAGAATGCCTAGGGTCAAGTCCCACCTTCTCTCCTGATGCCAGCTTCCTGCTAATACACACCCCAGGAAGCAGCGGGTGATGACTCAGGTACTTGGGTCCCTGCCACCTACGTGGGAGAACTGGATTTAGTTCCCAGCTCCCAACTTGAGCCTGGCTCACCCTGGCCATTGTGGCCATTTGGGGAGTGAACCAGTAGGTGGGAGCATGCTCTCACTCACTCTCTTTCTCTCTCGTCACTTTTCTCTCTCTCCATGCCAAATAAATATAAAATAATAAAATTAAAAGTTTCAAAAGAAACGACGAGACAGTGTTGAAGATGAAGCCCATAGTGGCAGACTAACCATATGAACTCATTAGGAAATAAATTATTCTTGTTTGTTTACTAATTGAGGAAGAGCAACAATTAACAGCAGAAATGATAGCCAACACTGTAGACATCTCATTTGGTTCAGTTTCCACAATTCTGACTGAGAAAACTATAGTGAAGCAAATTTTCCACTTGGTTGGTGTTGTACCCTGATCTGCTACAGACAAAAGCAGAGCTTTTGATGGAAATTTTAAATAAATGGGATCAAGATCCTGAAGCATTTCTTTTTTGTTGTTGTTGTTAAGATTTTGTTCATTTATTTGAGAGGGTTACAGACAGAGAGAGAAAGGTCTTCCATTTGCTGGTTCAGTACCCAAATGGCCACAATGGCAAGAGGTGAGCTGATCTGAAGCCAGGAGCTTCTTCTGGGTCTCCCATGTGGGTGCAGGGGCCCAAGCACTTGGGCCTTCCTCTGCTGCTTTCCAGGCCATAGCAGAGAGCTGGATCAGAAGAGGAGCAGCAGTGCCCATATGGGATACTGGCCCACAGGCAGAGGCTTAGCCCACCACGCCACAGCACCAGCTGCAATCCTGAAGCATTTCTTAGAACTGTAATGGGAGATGAAATATGGCTTTACCAGTATGATCCTGAGGACAAAGCACAACCAAACCAATGACTACCAAGAGATGGAAGTGAGCCTACCAAAACAAAACGGACTGATGAAGAACAAAGTTTCCAGAGGACGCTCAGGGCATTTGCTGATTGACTTTCTGGAGAGCCAAAGAAGGCCTACATCTGCTCACCATGATAGAGTTTTGAGAAAGTTAGTGAAAGCTTGAGCAGAAGACTGCCTGGGCAAGCATCAGCAGAGAGTCCTTCTCCACCCCCACGGTGCTCCTGCTCAATTCCTTTCACCAAACAGGGTCAAATTTGTGCACATTTTGATGAGAAATCAGTAGACAACTCAGAGTCCTGGTCTGGCGCCTTCTGACTTCTTTCTGTTTCCTGCAGTTAACAACATCAAAAAGACTGCATTGACATGGTTAATTGACCCTTATCACTTACAAGAATGTCTTGAACTTGATGTAGCTTATTTGAGAAATAAAGTTTATGTGTGTCTGTCTCTTAATTCCATTTTCCATGAATATTGTAAAATCTCCTGAAAGGCATGGATTAACAAGATGTTGGATACACGTTGGGTCAAGCTTGGCTGTATCTGTGGAGTGTGGTGTTGCAAGTTCATGTCCATTTCCCTTTTCCTGTGGTTGAGTGTGCTTTGTGAAGTGGCACCTACAAGTTAGGGGCTGGGAGAGCAAGGCACAAATCAGCTGCTGTGATGGCCATCTCTCAGCTATGGCTTGATTTTTCCTTTTCTGAGTCTTGTTAAGAGACACACAGCTCCCAGTTCCTTCAGTGCTTGACTGAGTAGTTCTGATGAGATGCATGGGGATTTCCTTACAGTCAAAGCACATGGAGGTGGGTGTTTCAGTGGCTAGACACCACCTGGGACGCCTGCATCCCACTCCGAGTGCCTGGGTTTGTGTCCAGGCTCCACTCCCATTCCAGCTGCTGCTAATACACCCCCTGGGAGGCGGCAGGTCACAGCTCAGGTGGTTGAGTAGTTGCTGCTCACATGGGAGGCCCGGACTGAGTTGGTTTCAACCTGGCCCAGCCCTAGTATTATGGGCATTTGGGGAGTGAACCAGTGGATGGGAAGTCTCTCTGTGTGTCCCTTTCAATGAAACCAAAAAATAACTAATTTTTAGAGTTATAGAACCCTTGTGTATAGTTCTGACTTTGGTATATTTCGTTGTTTTTCCCTCTTTTCTCAGCAGACATTCACTTTAACGTTCTAGGTAAGGAAGCAGTAAGCACTCACAGGATGAAAAATGTGACTTGGAGGAAGAAAACCCAGGGAAGGATCTTATTTCCGAGTAGAGGCACAGATCACTTGAGATCTTAATTCTCAAACCAAGTTAAACTTCCAATTTGAACATGGAGCAGAGAAGATAGAATAACAAGTAGCTCCCACATGAGAAGCCGTTAGCCTACATTTCCGTGCTGGGAGGTGGCTCCTAACCAGCTTCTCAGTAGACTCACATGTAGATGAAGGAATGAACTTGCTTTCCCCAGTCACCTTGGTGTCCACTGAACCTGCCTAACACGGTGACGCCCTCTCTTTCTAGTGTAGTAATCATGCCTGTGCTATTTGCTTGGCTTTGCAATTTCTCCCTTCAACACCATTTAACTCAGAGCATGCATGTAGTAGACTCTTCACAATGTAGCCAATGAGATTTCAGGATTTCTGTTAAAGCATTAGTCAAATGGTGACCCTGATGGCACTGAACTTTGAAAATACAATCTGGAGGGCAGCAGGGGAGGAAGACAGCATTGTGGCACAGCTGGTTAAGCAGTCACCTGCAGTGCCAGCATCCCATGTAGGCGCAGCCAGTCCCAGCTGCTCCACTTCCTATCCAGCCCCCTGCTAATGCAACTGGGAAAGCAATGGAAGATGGCCCAAGTGCTTGGGTCTCTGCACCCATGTGGGAGACCTGGAAGAAGCTCCTGGCTTCAAACAGGCCCATCTCTGGCCACTGGGACCATTGGGGAATGAATCAGCAATGAAAGATCTCTCTCTTTTTGACTCTCCTTCTCTTTGTAACTCTGCCTTTCAAATTAAGATAAAAATCTTTAAAAGAAGAAAAGAAAGAAAAAGAAAATACAGTCCAATAGGGTAACACAGCAAAGTTTTGTCCTGTGTCCCAGTAGCAGCATGGTTAAGGGACTCAGCTATATGCACTCTCCAAATGAAAGCAAACATACTTGATCCCGCGCGAGGCTTGTGGGAATTTTACACAGCACAGGAACCATGTGCTGGTACCCGCCATGTGAAGACCACAGCCCTTACAGGCACAGTGTTGAGTCTGAGTCACACATTGGGCCCTTTCTGAACCCTGGCAGGAAACTAGCCCTGTCCACACCACACTTGCCCTCCAGTGCACTGTGAGGGTTCACCCGTGCGCCGAGAGGTCTGTGCCGCGATTGGAAGCATGGGCGTCAGCTCTGTTTCCTCACCTAGTGATCCTAATTATGTTTCTCTCATGGGGCTGCTGTTAGGCTTACATGCAATCCCTGCAGAGTGCTCCGTGTCTAGCATGTTCTATGCAGTTACCCAATGACAGCACGTCCTGTGCACACAGTCTCTGGCCAGCGTCCAGCATAGCCAGCAGGTGGGAGATGTCTGAGAGGTAGCTACCTCCCATTGCAACGTGCCAAGAGAATCCTGAAAGCCAGTAGCAAGGCCGCCAGCCACAGAGGTCCTTTCCAAGAAGGCCAGGCCGTCTCAGACTTAATATGATGATGGCCTTTGGAACGAACTCCCACTCTGCCTGCCAACTTGCTCGTGAAGGCTTCCCTTCTCTTGCTTTGAGTAGCTGGAACATTAGGACTCCTTCAAGCCCCTGTTCCACTGGGAATGCAATTGTTTCCTCAAATCTGAGAGCCTTGTGGTTCATTTCCAAGATACAGGAAGAATTGGGACATGGATTGTTTTCCTCATCTAGCAGGTCTTGATGAGCCATTGTGTTGTTTTATGTATAAGTGCCCTCTTCTGGGCTGACAGTGGAGACACCTGTTTTAGGATCAGCGAGGTGGCAAGGCTCTCTGTGAGAGGCAGATCAATGATTACGTGGAAATGAGTACTTAACCTATGGGAAGGGCAGTGATTTCCCAGAGAAGCTCAGTGGAGGTTGTTGTTGGAACCATCTTGGCGGATGCTGTTATGAGAAAGCTGAGACTGAGCTCATAGCAGTGCAGATTTTTTTTTTTTTTTTTGAATGGTAAAGTTACAGACAGGAGAAAGGAGAGACAGAGAGAGGTCTTCCATCTGCTGGTTCACCCCCAGATGGTGGCTATAGCAGGAGCTGAGCTGATCTGAAGCCAGGAGCCAGGAGCTTCTTCCAAGTCTCCCATGTGGGCGCAAGGGCCCAAGCACTCAGGCCATCTTCCACTGCCTTCCCAGGCACATTAGCAGGGAGCTGGATTGGAAGAGGGTCAGTGGAACATGAACAAGTGCCCATATGAAATGCCATTGTTGCAGGCAGAGGCTTAACATAGCACGCCACAACAGCAGCCCCCAGATGCAGAAAATTTAAAAACTATTTTTAAATGGATAAGTTTTGTATTTAAAAAAAGAGTAGTAAGTATATAAAATGCCATTTTCTCTCCTAAACCAACTCAGTTATTTGGATATGAAAAGTAATCACTGGGCAAGCAATTGGCATAGCAGTTAAGATACCACTTGGGACACCTACATCCCAAATCACAATACCTGTGTTTGAGTCCCAGCTCAACTCCTGGTTCTAGCTTCCAGTTAATGTGTACCCTGGGAGGCAGCAGATAATGGCTCAAGTATTTGAGTCCATGGCACCCATGTAGGAGACTCAGGTTGAGTCCTGACACTGGCCTGGCCCAGTCCCAGCTATCGTGGGCTTTTGGGAAGCAGCAGGGGGATGGGAGATCTCTCTGTGTCAGGCCCTTTCTGTGCCTCTCTCTGCCTTTCAAATAAGTAAAATAAATAAGTAAAACCATGTTATTAATAATAAATTATTAAACCAATATCACATGCACCTAATTCTTCAAAAGGAGCTTGCACACTGTGGGAAACCATAAACCAGTTGAAATCTGGGGTGTCTCACTTGAATGAGGCTCTGTTTCTGTACCTGCAGAGCACACGCTCATGTCTGGGATGGTGTCTCCAAGCACTGATATAGGGCCTGGAGACTGGAATTCCAGTGCCTGCTCTGCAACTATTTAACCCTCTGCCCCTGGACAAGACAAAGAAAATGCTGGTGCATCATTTTCTACACGAAAAAATATTATGTGTAAAGTTCTAGAGTCCGTGGAGTAGAATTCAGAATACCATGGTTCCAGTAAAGGAGATTGTATGTGGAAAGTGCTGGCTCACTGCCAGGGATACAGTAGGTACATTGTGTAAGGTGGCCTCCTGGTGCGTGTGACTCAGGGCTTCACAGCTGGCTGGAGCCGTAGGGATGAGTCCATGCCTGTCTTTTGTCTTTGCTCTGCCCAATATGCACTGATTTTACAGATTAAATTGTCATGGGACAGTCTCACTTTCTGCATTTCCAAGCTTGGAAGGTTGGCCCCTTAAGTTCAAGCGGATGTGTTCACCATGGTCATGGCACCTACCACATGGCAGATAAATGGTCTGTTTAGTTGGCTTCCTCTGAGAATTCTTTGATGGGAAGAGACGCTTGAGCTTCAGATCCAGGGGACCCAGTTCAATGCCCGGTGCAAGGCCGTTGCCCGAGGAATGTTTACTGTTGTCACTGACAACTGAAACATAACCAAAAAACATAATCTGATCCAATTACAGTTACCTTGAGAAACGGGAAGGTAGCAGAAGAGTGATGTCCTGGTTTAGGCTAGACAACAATGGGACACAAAAGGCAAGCACTTGTCACTGTCATCCAGCCCTTTAGCAGTGGTCAGCATGGTTGGCCTGCAGTTTCTCATGACGGCCACAGGAGAAGAGCAGTTTCTGGTGGGGGCTCTCTGCCCACCAACCTGGGCCTGCCCTGCCTGTAAGCCCACTCCTGGCTCTTCTCCAGGAGGCCAGTCCCCACAGGCTCTGATTCCCAGTGTCCCCTGTGAGCTGCTTCTGGCAAAGTTTGGCCAATGGGCGATGGATGCTTGGAGGATGGGAAGGGGGCAAAGTCTGGGTGTTTCTCCCATCTCTCAGTCCCAGATGGCGTTTGTGGCTGTGGCTTTGTCTCTTCCACTGTGCAAGATCCTGCCATACCGAGGCCCACCATAGCTCCAGCTCCCTAGGGCTGGGGGTAGCAGTGGCTTCCCATTATGACTTGTGGGCTCATCCACCACCTACATAACCAATTCCCTATGTTGCATGTCTCTGTCTTTAACACTGATAGTCCTCCCTGTCTTCTTGTGTTGACTCTGACTGATACATACACCATTCTTGCTTCCCACAACTGGAGGTACGGTATCCAGCCATACCTGATGAACACTCATTTTATCCCACAAACTGTGCTAGGCACTGAGGATCCCAAAATGATCAAGGTGTTGTCCCTGCCCTGGAGGAGCTTCTAGTCTGATTGAGGAAGCAGACACCGAAGCCAAGAATTTTTGTGGCAGTGAAGCAATAGTAATGAAGGTAGCTAATGTCTTTGAACTTGGAGAAGGGGGAAGTCAGGATGGCAGGGTTCTAAAGAGAAAGGAGTGTCATTTAATGTTAGGAATATGGACTCTGGGAACTGCTTCAAATCCTGCCTGCAACAATTTTTAGCTGCATCGCTAGAAACAAGTGGCATTTTTGCTTGTTTCTTAAACCTCATTAAGTCTCAATGTTTTTGTTGATAACACGTGACCAATAATGGTTGCTACATATTAGTGTTGTGTGAAGATTAGATGATGTGATAGGCATAAAGCATTTACAAGAGTGCCTATCTCATGGCAAGGACTTAAAAAATGCTACCTGTTGTCCTGGTTATTGTTGGTTAAACAGTGGGGGAGGTGTATGGGTTCAGTTTCTGAAAGAGTACCTGACACCTGGTAGGTGCTAAACAGACATCGTCAACCTGACAAGTGATCATCAGTACACGAACGAGAGTTTACCAAGCAGGTGGTGAAGAATAAGAAGATGGGTATTCCAGGCACTGGGCAAAAGTGTGATGGTTTGGAACATCACAGATCTGATTGGTTTGGATTTGTTCTCTTATAAGTTTCATTCATGTGAATTTTCCCCGTAAATAGGCCTCTGGCCTAAAACACCAAATCAAGCCCCTGGCCTCCACTGTAGGACTGTCTCCTCCCTGCTCCCAATGGTTCTTCTTTTCCAAGTCAATAAAAAGTATTCAAGAGGAGCCGGTGCTTTGGCATAGCGGGTAAAGCCGCCTGCAGTGCTGGCATCCCGCATGGGCATCGGTTCGATACCTGGCTGCTCCTCTTCTGATCCAACTCTCTGCTATAGCCTGGGAAAGCAGTAGAAGATGGCCCAAGTCCTTGGGCCCCTGTACCCACGTGGGAGACCCAGGAGAAGCTCCTGGCTTCAGATCGGTGCGGCTCTGGTTGTTGCGGCCAACTGGGGCGTGAAACAGTGGATGGAAGACCTCTCTCTCTCTGCCTCTCCTTCTCTCTCTGTGTAACTCCAGCTTTCAAATAAATAAATAACTCTTTAAAAAAAAAGTATTCAAGGAAGGAGTCCAAAGAGGGATGTTGTGGTGGCAGCAGGGTTGGCAGATTTAGAAACAAAATAGAGGTTCAACATGAATTTCAGATAAGCAACTAATAATGTCTAGACACTCAGATCATTATCCTTAAAAATTTATTTCTTTTATTCTCTTTTTCTTGTTTCCTTTTATTTTTTTTTTAAGTTTCAAAGACAGAGAACCAACCAGCCAACCAGATCCATCCACTGGTTCAACTACCCAAACACTCTGCAACAGTCTGGCTGGGCCAGGCTGAAGCCAAGAGCCTGGAACTCCATCCAGGTCTCTTACAAGGGTGGCAGGGACCCAAGCACTTGAGTCGTCATCTGCTGCCTCCCAGGTTGCACATCAGCAGGGAACCAGATCAGAAGCAGAGGGCCCAGGGCTGTGATAGAGGATGCAGGTGTTCCAAGCAGCAGCTTAACTGCTACATCAGTTGACTGTCCCAAGACCATTGCTCTAGTCTGTGCAATGCACATGTGGCCCATGATACGTTGATCTCCTTCTTTGGAGACTTGGCAAAGCTTTACTCTGTGGCTCATCTTCATAGCAAATAGCCCAGGAGGTTTCCAGGTCTAGATCAATTCCCCCTTCCTTCCAAAAAATCATTCAGGCCCTGCCTGGCCTCGGTGGTTGTTCCCTGGCCTGAACACGCAGCACTTCCAGCTTTCAACTCGCATTTGATACTTGGGATATGCTAGCTTGCATTGCTGTTTATTTATTTTTTTTTCTAGACCTTTTGTTTTCAACTGGTGTACAAGAGAGTCAAGTTCATTAACTAAATGTTTTTGTATCTTCTGGTCCCAGTGTAATCATAGGCACTCAAAACATTAGCTTTTTATAATGATACTTTTGAAGAAAAAATTAACATTGACATAGGATGTTGTCAACCATTGGAAGACATAGTATCTGATGGGACTTTGGAGTTAGAGTCTGAATTTCAATTCCGCCACCATTTTTGATATTTGACTTTGGGCAAGTTCTTCACATTTCTTTTTTGTAAAATGAGGACAATAAATTACATTTATTACCTTGAGACTGATTAGGACCTGGGGACTATTTCCAGCTAGAAGGTCTATTTATATTTATGACAACTAACAAGACTCGGGGGATTGCTCTATAATTTCCTGGCCACCATTTCACCTCAAACTTCAACTATAAGAGGTAGAAATCTCATCTGGTAAGGCATTTTACATCAGCTCTTTTATTGAGCCAATATGATGTTTGTAGAAGCTCAGCCCCTGATAGAAGCCAACCCCTCCCTGATGGTTCATGGTCAGTTCATGAATCGCAACCCATCCAAGTATATATGAGTGGCATGGTTTTCACCACTGCCCCACCATTATCTCCCTCTTACAACCTGAAGGTTTTGAGTGATTGAAGTAAGTTTGGGCATGGATTCCAGACAGGGAAAAGCAAATACATCTGTCAGGAGGTCAGAGGAGAATAGGCCAGAGGGGGAAGAAGAAATGCCACACTGATAATTGGAAGATAATGGGTGTGGGGGTTGGGTACAGCCCTGTAATGAGTGGGGCAAGAGGCAGACACCCCGAGATTCCTCAGGCATGTGTGCAAGGCCTGGGGTCACAACTCCTCTGAAAAGAAGATCTATGAGATGTGGACTTCAAAATATTTGGGCCACCCAGCAGGGAATTTTGGGAAGCGGCACTATAAGTAAAGCCATTGATAAATGACTTTCCTCTCATTTTCTTCACTGTCAAGACCTTCTGTTTATACCTTCTTAGGAGCAAATGGAGGAAGTAAACTTGCTGACAAGTATCTGTGTGCAGGGCCACCTGGTGGAATTTTTATCACACACAAGTGACCCTGGATAGTGAGTTGAGAGACTGCCAGGAATCCTTGGAATCTAATTAACCTTCAGTTGAGTACATAAGGTTTTCATTTTAGGGTAGCGTCAAGGTGAAGAACTTATAAAAAATAAGCTGTATTGATTATGTTTGCAAATATTTGAATTTTGTAATAGGTGTTCATTCCCAGCTTGCTGTCACCTAAAGGAGGCCGGAAATCTCTGATGCAGTGGACTCAGGATAGAAGGAAGATAGGTTTTTTTTTATTAGACATTCAACTGCATAACTGACCGGAGATTGATTTGAAATTATTACTTTATTACCTTCAGATCCCTGTCACTACATCTAGAAAATAGATATGATCATTGTCATCCTGTAGATTGTGAGAATTAAGCCAACTTATAAAGCAGCTAGTCCCTGCTTTTAGGAGATTCTCTAAGTTTAAAGATCCTTTTCCTTTTGCCTTTGCTCTCTATTCCAACCTTCCCCCAGAGCTCTGCAATCATTTTCTTTATGTCATTGGGAATAGCCTGTGTCAAGTTTATGAATAATGCAGGTGAACTGAAGGAGAAGGAGTGAGCTCTATGTCTCCCTGGGGGAAGGTGTCCCAGACAAATGGCCCACCAAGTACAAAGATCATATCATAGATTCACACTTGCACGGTTCAAGGACTCTCAGGGAAGGCAGGGTGGCTAACGTAGGACAATAACCCCAAGGGAGAGCGGAGTGGTGGGGAAAGGGGCCAAGGAGACACAGGCACACTGGGTGATTGTGCAGGGCCTCCGTGGCCATGAAAAGCACATGAGCTTTTTCTCTAAGTGGGTTAGGAAGCCACTGGATGGTTCTAGACTAATGAGGGATGTGTTCGGATTTAGTTTTGAAACGATCACTCTGGCTTTTGTGTTGAAATACGTTATGGGTAGGGCCAAGGGGTACATGAGCAGAGAGAGGCAGGGGCACCAGTCAGGATCCCACTGCTAATTTAGGCAGGAGCTTGGGGTGGGTCACAGCAGGTCAGTAGCAGTAGTTGGTGAGAAGTGAATAAAGCTTGAAGGGAGAGCAATTCACGCTTTGCTGGTAGATGTGATGTGCAATGTGAGAAAGATTTTAAAGGTTTTTGGGTTGAGAAATTGTAAGGAGAGTGGTGCTGTTTGCCACAAAGAAGCAGGTTTAGGGGAACAGCAGGAGCTTCATTTTAGTCCTGCAAAGTATGAGATGCCAAGTAAATATCCAACAGCAGGTGATCGACTCAATGAGCCTGGAGTTCAGGTGAGATGCAGGCTGCAGAGAGAAATGGAAAGAGAGATTGATGGAGTATGAGACAGGAAAGGTTATTTTTTTTCTTTTAAAATAGGAAACATTATAGAATGTTTTTTAGAGATGAGAATAATCCAGTAGAGTAGACGATGTAAAAATGCCTGAGAGGGGATAATTGCTGGAGTAGTGCTCTTGAGCAGGTGACCAAACAGGGATCTAAGGTGCAAATGGAGGGGATGGCTATGGGAGGGGGAGGTCGTGGGTCCCTCCCTCATAACAGAAAGGGGACTGAGTGTCTGTGGATAGAGAGACCTGTGTGGTGGTGCCAGCCTGGAGAGTTGTCTTCTATTGAATCTGTTCTCTTGGTGAAACAAAAGCAGAGGATGGTGCTGGAGGTATTGGGGTTTCAGGAGAGTTACAAAGGCATGAAATTTACCAGGAGAGTGGAAGAAGGAGTAGATTTGCCATTGCCAAGTGAATGCATTTAGAATTGCCAAGTAATGTTTCAGGGCTCACTGGAGGCTGAAGGTCGGAGATTTAAACCCAGACCAGCATCTTGCACTTGTGCAAATAAAAAAGTGGCATAAGTGGAGAGCGTGATTTAACTAAAGCTGGGGTCTCACTGACTCAGCAGGGAGAAGGGAGAGAAAAATGGAAGCGCTGAAGGTTTCTGCATTTAACTGATCCTAGCAATGGTTTGTAGATGTTAAGATAGGTGAGGAGGAAACTAAACCCAAGAAATGGGTGCGAAGCAGTGGGAAAACCCTAGGACCAACGGATGGTGGGTTTTTATTGGATCAAAAAATTGTTGGAGTCAGAGTGTAAACCAAAGCCATCACTTCACACCTACTTGTGTTGCTAAAATGGAAAAGACAGATAAGAGCAAGCATCGAGGAGGATGTGGAGAAATTGAAAGCGTCATACAAGCTGGTGTGACTGTAAAATGGTGTAGTGACTTTGGAGAACAGGTTGGCAATTCCTAAAAACCTTAAAAAGGAAGTTGCCATATGTTATACAGCAATCCCATCCTAGGTACTTACTCAAGAGAAATGAACACCCATGTCCAGGGGGCAAGCGTTGTGGTGTAATGGGTTAAGCCATCACTTGGGATGTCTGCATCCCATATCAGATTGCCCGGTTGTTCCGCTTCCAGTCCAGCTAATGCACCAGGGAGCAGCAGATGATGGCTCAAGTACTTGGCTCCCTGCCACCCATGTAGGACACCTTGGTGGAATTCCTGGCTCCAGGCTTCAGCTTGGCCCAGCCCTTGCTTTTTTGGACATTTGGAGAATGACCAGTAGATGTGAGATCTTGTTCTTTGTCTCTGTCACTCTGACTTTCAAATAAGTAAATAAATATTTTTTAAAATATTTTATTTATTTATTTGACAGGTAGAGTTACAGACAGTGAGAGAGATGGAGAGAAAGGTCTTCCTTCCGTTGGTTCACTCTCAAAATGGCCACAGCGGTCGGAGCTGCACCGATCCAAAGCCAGGAGCCAGGTGCTTCTTCCAGGTCTCCCATGCAGGTGCAGGGGCCCAAGCACTTGGGCCATCTTTTACTGCTATCCCAGGCCACAGCAGAGAGCTGGACTGGAAGAGGAGCAACCCGGACTAGAACCTAGCACCCATATGGGATGCCGGCGCCACAGGCGGAGGATTAACCTAGTGCACCACGACGCTGGCCTCGTAAATAAATATTTTTAAAAAACACATATCCACTTAAAAGTGCTACACAGATATTTATTGCAGTGTTATTCATAATAGAATCAAAGTAGAAACAGCCCACATGTCCTATTAACTGATGAGTGGGTACATCAAACATGGTGTGGCCATGCAATAGAATATTATTGGCAATAAAAAGGAATGAAGTTTGAATGCTACAATTTGGATGGACCTTGAACACAATATGCTGAGTGAAAGAATCTAGTCAGAAAAAGACCACATATTATATTATATAAAATACTCGGAGTGAACAAATTTGAAGAGATAGGAAATTGACTTGTTACCTAGGGGTGGAAGCAATGTGAGGATTAGCAGGAGGGTGGTAAAGACAGGTCAGTACAGCATTGGGGAGGATAAAATGTTCTCAACTTAACTGTGGTGATGGCTGTATAACTCTGAAAATAGGCCAAGAACCCCTGAACTGTACACTTTAAAAGGGTGAACTTTATGGCATATAATTATATCTTGACAAATCAGTTACCAAAAATAACAAAAAGGAGGAGATAGTCAGAGGAGGGTGCTTGAAACTGGGGTTTTGGTAGGTGTGCTTCTTGGTAATGTCAAGACCTGGAGTAACCAGGGAAGAGAGGAGCCAGGGTGGCTAGGAGGAAGAAGGCAGGAAGACAGGGCCTACGCAGTTCCAGGGGAGTGTCTGCAGGGTTATGTCACTGAGAGTGGACGTGGGCACTGTGTGGCTAGGACATCTGACAGTGAGGGGTTTAGGGTGGAATCGTAGGGACTGGAGGATTTGCAAGGAAGCTCAGCAAATGGGAATCTGATAGCAGGAAGTCCAAAGCTGGATTGTGGTTCAAGAGAATGTTCTGGAATTTGAGTATTTGTGAACACTTAAAAATATCCTTAAATGCTAAGGGTCTACTGTACTTTTATTCATTTACTTATTCCCACAAGGTATATGTATCCTTTTTCTGGCATGATGATTTACTCATTGGACCATCTCTGCAGATGTGTCAGGGGTCACTAGAGTTGATCCCAGTGGCTGGGGCATCCCAGCTGCAGTGGAATGAGCCCCTGCCAATGAGTTTCACCAAAACCTGTTGCCCACTAGGTTCTTTTGCAGAGACGGAGGTGGAAGGCTGTCCCGACCAGTGGATAGCCTTTCCTTGTCCACTGACATCATAGTGGCCGTCATTGTTTAGTTACACCAACACAGTACACAGCTTGACTTTTTTTGGAGGAGTGAGACGCCACCTGTTTCAGCATCAGACAGGAGAATGGATGATGGGCCTTTGACTTGACAGATCTGGGTTTGAGTTTTGACTCTGCCATTTATAACTTTGTGATCATAGGCAGCTTATCTCATCTTGCTAATCTTGGTTTTGACAAAATACCATTGGTGAGAATTAAATGAATTAAATAACACTATCTATGTCAAGCTCCTAATAGGTAGCAGGCATGACCAGAGATGTTGGTTCTCTTTTCTCTCTCTCTTTTTTTTCTTTCTTTGCCTTTATGCTGACGTTGCTTCTACTGTTTTATTTCTAATTTCTAGCATTTCCAGAGTCTGGTTTCCAACCGTAGGCCTTCTTCCAGGGATGGCTGAAATGATCAAGTTGACTTCCAGATTGGCATAGAATCACCATTAGTCATTTGCTTTAGTGTACCATGTTATGCTTTTCAAAGTATTTTATAAAATTTCTCTAATCTTACCTTTAAAATAGCATTGGGAGGTATATAAGATATTGGTGACCCTAATTTATGAAAGGGTACATAAGATACTGAAAGTAACTAACATTTTATTGGGCATTTTTCTAAATGCTTTACATGCCTTCATTCATTTATTCCTCATAAGAACCCTATGAAGTAGGTATTATTAACTTTTTAAAAAAGATTTATTTTATTATTCATTTGAAAGAGTTACAGAGAGAGAGAGACAGAAGAGAGAGAGAGAGAGAGAGAGAGAGAGAGAGAGAGAGGTCTTCCATCCACTGGTTCACTCCCCAAATGCCTGCAATGGCTGAAGCTGAGCCGATCCAAACCCAGGAGCCAGCAGCTTCTTCTGGGTCTCTTATGGGGGTGCAGGGGCCCAACGACTTGGGCCATCCTCTACTGCTTTCCCAGGAGCATTAGCAGGGAGCTGGATCAGAAGTGGAACAGCCCAAACATGAACCAGTGCTCATATGGGATGCCGGCACCACAGGCCAGGGCTTTAGCCCGCAGCACCACAGTGCTGGGCCTGGTATTACTAATTTTATCTCCCAAGAAGAGAAACAGACACAGAGAGGTCAAATAACTTGTTGAAGGTCGCATAACTTCTAAGCGTGGGGGCAGAATTTGAACGTGGGCAGCCAGGTTGCAAAGTCTAACTCCTAAATGGCCTCTGATGTAAGATAAGCAAACAGATCCCTGGTCGGGGTGACTGAGTGAAGAACTCCTTTGACCAGTTACTGCTCAGGTGTCCGCTGGCCTCTGGAATGCCACACAACTTGAAAATGCTGATAGTTCACCGTGGTGACCAATGGAACAGTATTGTCTGTGAGAGGACAGGAGCCGTCCACACTGCCTGTCTGAGGTTTGATTCCTCGTTCCTTCTAGGTCAGCTGCTCCTGAGAATTCTTTTGTGGACACAATGTAGTCAGTCCCTCTGAAGCCATAGCAGTAACAGCCACCCTAATCGGTTACAAGTTGTTGCAAGCCAACTTCCAGTATTAATATCGAAACCATCAACTCTATCAGTATCATAGACCCAAGAACATAGGAGATATTTTGGGAAACAAACAGTCCATGAAGTTAAATTCAATCTCATAATGATTCTTTGGCTCAAGTGTACCTTCCTGAGGAAGCAGAATATCTAGCCTAAGATCACTACCTTGGGCATTGAAGCAACTCATCTTACAGCAATAGAACTATTAGTTTGTCACATTTTTATTTATTTTTTTTTTATTTTTTAGATAAGTGCTGGAGATCTCAGAGCTAAGACAGTTCTCTAAGGAGTAGATTATCAGTGTTGAAAATATTATAAGATTAGTCATTTTCTTCTTGCTGCCACTGACATTAGTTTTTAGCCACTAGAATTTCTCCCAGGCCCAGGAGCAGAGGATGCAAAAGACTGATTATTTCAATGTCAGTACTTTAATATAAATCTGATGAAGGAAGTGTTGGAAATCATTAGTTAAAATGAGATAGAGTGTGTGCGTCCGTGTGTATGCTCATGGATATATTTACTTTTTGTCCTATTCTTATTTGATTTTTAATGAAAAGTAGACTGCCTTTACATACTTTTATAAGATGTGTGAAATACACATGTGAATTTGTAGATTTGATTTCTTTTCCAGAGTCTCAAGTACTCCCCTAATATGGTTAATGAAAAGAGGTCCTCTTTCTCTTATTTGTAAAAAAATGGTGTGTATATATATTTCTGTATTTACTTGATAATAGATGTTTGATACACATATAGCCTATATATTCTCTACAAGGGTACCTAAAAAAGTTCATAGAAAATGAAGTTAAATGATAAATTTAAAAAATTAAAATTGAAATCCATGCATTGTTTTTTCTTATTACATATGTTCCACAAACTTTTTGAAGATCCCTCATATGCATGAATTTTGAAAGTTTTTCACTTTTTGAAGCATTCTCATATTGTATTAACATGACTAAATGTAGCAGAATTTCAGCCAAAGCACTGAAAACATCATGCTTAAGTGTAAACAAGCTTGAATGATTCAAAGATCTTTCCTAGGAAATACAGAATAAACATGCTAAGACACTTGCAGTTACTTGAGGAATAGACTGAAGTATATACAAATGCCTTTACATTTTTACAAAGCACTTGCTTTGTGGTCTCTGATCTAAACGGAGGGGAAAGAGAGGGTCTTACTGGCTTATCCCATGGACTCATTTCTTGTTTATTCTACGTTCCACAGGGTGTTACCAGGGCAGCGGCTCAGTTTAGTACAGGAAGAGCGCGGGGAAAGCAACCTCTGGGGAGGTGGAGGTGACACAGGCTTCTATTGCTCAGAACACGTTGACCAGCAGTAGTTTCATGGTTTCGCTCAACTGCAGCAGTGCCAGCTTCAGAGGAGTGTTTCCTCTTGGTTTTAGCCGAAGCGGAGAGCTAGGGATGCTTGTGGAACAGCTTTAATGATCATCATGTGTTCACTGGACATTTAGCACATGACACAGTTTTAAACCAAGCACAGCCATTTGTGTGACTCCTGTCTACCTTCTTAGACTTCTTAACTAGCGGCAAGGGCATCAAGTCTTGTCCAGTAGATTTCCATGCTATCATTCTCCGTGTTCCACAGTAACTTCCTGTTTTTGTGCATCTATGACTTTCCTAACAAATTTGTTTCCTTTTTGCTTTTGCCCACCAAGGAGCTTAGAGCCAAATTTTCACTGTGGAATACTCCAGGGAGTCCTTATGATCTTCAGACAATTGGTATCGGAAAAAGTCTATCTAAGGGAATCCACTCTAAACAGGGCCAAACTATGACTTTTGGTTAGATAGAGTTGGAAATTCAAACAAACGACTGTGGAAATAAGCTTATTTAACCTTATTTTTTTTACAAATTTGTCATGATTGTAATTATAAATGTGCTAATCTTTGGAAAGAGGAATTAATCATGTTGACTTCTTAGGTCCAGATTTCTTCACAAAATCTCAAGTCAGCTAAATGTCTTTTTCTTTCTCTGTTGCCTTTTTGAAAGATAGTTAACCATGCAATTGATTTTTGTTTTCTTGTTGTATTGCTTGCTTGCAATTCCACATCCAAGCAGGCTGCGAAGACACCCATGAGCTAGTAGAACTTCAGAGCTAGTGCTGAACTTCCAACTAGTACGAAAGTATTGAGAAGGCCTTATTTTGTGGCTAATCTCTTCACTAGCAGATATATTTGAGTTACAAAGATTTGCCCCCCCCCCCCCCATGAAAACTTGTAACTATAGAGACCTGGAGAATGAACCCCATCTAGATGATGAGAATCCGTGGGTGTGGAATGCGTTTTTCACGTTTAACCTTGTCCTTGGCTTTTTCACGTTTAACCTTGTCCTTGGCTTTTGTTTCATTATGGTTTTTTTGCTCAGATGTCTTCAACTATTTCCTTTATCCCTCTGTATTTTTAAGGAGTTGCCTCAAGTCTTTTGTAAGATGAGGCAGGGGATAAATAAGTAAAAAGAAATAAATCCTGACTACTCAGGTTTTTAATTACCCCCAAAGTTGTTTTTTTCGGAACCAACCACTCTGGGGAAGGTGAGCTCTGTGAACCTTTCTGAAGGCAGTGAGGAAAGTTGAGTAGTCGAGGCTGCTTCTGTGGGCCCTGACATTTATCTCTGTGGTCACTTCCTTCCTCCCCATGGGCTATAAATTAAGAACTGGGGGGCATTTTTTGGTTTTCTGGAGCTACAGCTCATTTAGATGGTGCATAAGGTGAGCTGGGGTGACTTCCTGCCCTGGGACCTCTCTCTGAAACAAAAGCTTCCTTCTGAAGCAGAGACTGTCTCCTATTTCATTCATAAATCAACCAAACTCTGGTACTTTGACTTTAAGAAAATAGTCTCTCTCCTCCTCCCAGCGAATTTCTTCCCCTTGGTCTCTGCAGCTGCTCACTCATGCATTCTTGTGGTGGAAACAGAGAAGTAATAAACTTATTAAATAAAACCAGAAGAGCCCCCCTCCCCCCCATTCATACAACACACCTCTGTGGAACCCTCGCTATGTATAAAGGACGTCCAAAGTGTTGTTTATGTGATCCTCACCCCGATTTTATGTGGTTAATCTTATTGTTCCTGTCTTTAGGCTAAGGACACAGGTGCTCAGGGTAGATGGGTACTTTGCCCACGATCACCTGGAACTGGAATTGGGATTGTGCCCATGTTGGTCTGATCTCAGAACTCCCAGTCTTCAAGCACCACACTGCTTCATCTCTTTTCCTACGCTTCATCCAGGTTATGAAACTTGAAAAAAAATAATACACCTGCTATCTCAAAAACAGCGACAGAGAGTGGTTATATAATTCATAGTACTAAGTGTTGCGTATGTGCCCTAATGTCACACATGTATTAAAGTGTTCGTGTGTACATTACAGTGGGATTTTTCTCCTCCATCATCTTAACACAAGAAACACACTTTTCTGTTTGTAAGGCACTGACTCATCGTAAGGCAGTGCCAACAGCATTATCCTGTACTTTGTAGATGACAGCCCCGTCCAGAGTCCCGTGGACCAAAGGGCTGCAGTCTGAATACAGCTGAGGAGTCCTCACTCGCAGCCCAGACACTACACTCCATCCTACGGTCCCCAGCTGGAATTTTCAACAGGATAAACTTACTGATGTGGGACTAGATGAGAGACAGGTGGGGTAATGAGACATCATGGCTATTCGCTTGTGTCACTCAGTGCAACTCATGGCAATGTGTCTCTGTTTTGTCTTAAGAGCAGCAGTTAGTTTTGGGTTCCAAGAAATTGCTGATTAATTTCCTAGAGCTTGATAGGTAGTAGGTCCTGGGAGGAACTTTTATTGATTTATTTTACTTTTTCAATTATCTCCACTTTATGTTCAAAACCAAGAATGTGGGTGGCATTTGGCTTGGCGGTTGAGGTGCCGGTGTCCCATGTTGCAGTGCCTGGGTTCAGTTCCCAGGTGTGGCTCCTGCTCCAGCTCCCTGCTAACTCGGACCCTGCAGGCAGCAGGGATGGCTCATGTGCTTGGGTCCCTGCTACACAGCTGAGAGATTTGATTGAGTTCCTGGCTTAGCCTGACCCAGTCCTGGCCGTAGTGTGCACCTGGGGAACGAATCAGGAGATGGGAGCTCTCTCTTTGTTTTTCTCTCTCTCAAATGAAAAATAAAAATTACAAACAAACAAACAAACAAACCAAGAATGCTTGCTAGATTGATTGATCACTCCCAGAGAATAAAAAGCAACAGTTTGTCTGAAACATTCTTTTTAAAAAAAAAAACAAAGTTTTATTGTTGTTGTTTAAATTTTTTTTTCACTTGAGAGGCAGAGACAGAGGGCTTCCACCCACTGGTTCACCCCCCAAATTCAAACAATGGCTGGGGCTGGCCTGGGCCAGGCCAAAGCCAACAGCCAGAAACCCAATCCAGCTCTTTGATGAGGGTGGCAGGGTCCCAACTAGCTGAACCATCACCTTCTGCCTCCCTGGATACACATTAGCAGGAAGCTGGAATCACAAGTAGAACTGGGCCTTTGAATCCAGGCACTCTGATAACGACACAAGCGTCTTAACTCCTTTCTTCACTCTTACTGCATTTCTCCATCTACCTACCTGCTTGTCTGCCTGTAATTTGTGTATTGCTGTAATACAACCATTATGCTTAACAGAGGGCATGTTTCTCCTCACATCACCAGCTTCACCAAACAGCACACAAGCTGTCCACGGCTCTGCATTTACCTGGGGGTTGCTGATGTGCCCTTCCCTCCCCATTCTCCTACGTTGTCTCCGTGGTGAGGAAAGGGAAATAAATCAAGAATGTAGACATAAGATGCAGGTGGAATTCAGTGGTAGTAGACTGAAGAGTGTGATTTACAGAAAAGCTCCGGGTAGAATTGCAAGTGAAAGGAAGCCTGTGCTTGGGTTGGTGTAGTGAGACCACCCGTGCCTGGCCCAGTGCATGCCCGCCCTCTCTCCCGCGTGTGCGCTCTGAATTGTGTAGAACCTGTAACTCCACAGCGAGGTGCAGAGCTGTTAGGATTTCTGGAAGAGAGGGATCGGGACACAGAAGTGTTGGGTGTCAGATTTCTTGAGCACTTGGAGGATCAGGCAGACAAGTGATGAAGTATTAGTTTGGGGACAAAGATCTGGGGAATTCTCAGAGACAGCAGCCTGGACCACGTGGGCTTTGAAGTCAGCGTCTTGAATTCTACTTCCAGCTCTGTAGTTTTACTGACCATGCAACCTTGAGCAAGCCATTTTATTCCTTGGAGACTTAGCATTCTCATTTATATAAAAAGAGGTGATTGGCATGTCCTTATAGACTCCTTGTGATGATTAAGATGAGGCAAGAACAGTATTGGGACATGAGAGGCACTGAACAGCTGGTAGCAGTGGGAGTGAGGATTCATTCACTCACACGATCATTACTGAGCCTGCTCTCTGCCCCACACTGTTCCTGGTGCAGGAGATACAGCAGTGAACACGACAGACACAGATCCTGGCTTTTCTGGGGCTGACATCCTGGGTGGCTACAGGCAGAAGCAAGCTACTAAGTAAAAACTATGGGTCGTGAATTGAGGATCGAAGAAGAAACAAAGACGGGGAGGCAGCTTAGGAGATTAGGGACAGTGGAAATCCAGAGAGGGAGCTGGGAAAGGCCACTTCCAGAAGTTGCATTTGTTCAAAGACCCACCAGGTGAAGGCAAATGGCAAATGGTTACTTGGAGGACAACATTCAGGCTGGTGGAATAGCCAGTGCCAGGCCCCTGAGACAGGTGTGCCACCAGAGACCAGGCGCTGTTATGGAGGAAGCATGAGAGACAGCAGGAAGAGGGGGCAAAGCCAGCAGCATCTGCAGGGCAGAGGGAGGACTTTGATGTCTACTGAGTGTGCTGGGGCGGGTCATGAGGGGCACAGCCTGATCTGACCACAGTGGTAACAGGATCACTCGGTTTCCGTCAGTGCCGTACTGGTGACCTGCCAGGAGGAGACAGAGATCCCAGCTGGGAACACCAACAGTCAAGAGCATTTGGGTCTGGTGAGCAGAAATCCTGAAGAAGCACAACATAGGGCAATCCATTCCCAAAGGGTACCTTTGCCCTTGCTCGTTTAGGTTGAGCTGAAAGGGTTAAGAGAGGGGGAGAAATGAGCCTGACATCCTTCCCCTCCAACCACCACATCCAGTGGCACACACAACTCTCCCTGTGTGCCTACCATTCTGTTTCAAATGCACTTTTTTTTAAAAATATATTTGACAAATAGAGTTAGACAGAGAGAGTGACAGAGAGAAAGGTCTTCCTTCCGTTGGTTCACCCCCCAAATGGCTGCTATGGCCGGAGCTACGCCGATCTGAAGCCAGGAGCCAGGTGCTTCTTCCTGGTCTCCCACATGAGTGCAGACACCCAAGCACTTGGGCCATCCTCCACTACCTTCCCGGGCCACAGCAGAGAGCTGGACTGGAAGAGGAGCAACCGGGACTAGAACTCGCACCCATATGGGATGCTGGTGCTGCAGGTGGAGGATTAACCAAGTGTTTATTTGAAAGGTAGAGAAATAAAGAGACTGATCTTCCATCCTCTGGCCCCCCAAATGCACTTTTATCAGAGCATATATTACCTTGTATCATGTTTATTTCTTTTATTTGTTTTATTTATTTTATTTATTTGAAAGACAGAGTTACAGAGAGAGGTAGAGACAGAGAGAGAGAGGTCTTCCATCCGCTGGTTCACTCCCCAGATGGCCACAATGGCCGGTGCTGCACCAATCCGAAGCCAGGAGCCAGGAGCTTCTTCTGGGCCTTCCATGCAGATGCAGGGCCCAAGGACTTGGGCCATCCTCCACTGCTATCCCAGGCCATAGCAGAGAGCTGGATTGGAAGAGGAGCAGCTGGGACTAGAACCGGCACCCATATGAGATCCCAGCGCTTCAGGCTAGGGAATTAACCCGCTGCACCACAGCGCCAGCCCCGTGTTTATATCTTTAAAGTTGTTTTTCCCATATTTGTTCAATAAATGTTTGTGGATCGGTTATTATACACAGATACTCTGTTAGATGGTAAAAATCACAGCCATGTCAAAGACTATATAAACCATTCAAACCCAACTCCTCACATGGCAGGAAAAGCACAATAGGTCATCAAATCAAAGTGGACTTTATTTCATAGGTGTGGATGCTTTGAGGATGGGGGGGGGGAGTATGTGCATATGTTCCAGGCTACAATGTACATAGTTTGTGAGCTCAAGCATTTCCCACCCAGATGTTCATGGTGTGTTGTTTGAAGTCATCTAACCTGTTGACAATCACATTCTTGGAATAAGTAGATTCCATGCAGGTGAAATTGGTTAAACAATGTTAGTGACCTCTTTAGCTGCTTAAGTATTGGCCCAAAGGTTTAAAATAATAAGCTTCATTTTTCACCAAGCCTTGTTGACAGACAATATCAGCAGGGTTTGGGATTAAAAGGAGTATGGTTCTCTTTGTTGAGCAGTTCAAGAAAATTACTGTTAAACTTTTTGTAAACAGACTTTTTTTTTTTTAAAGTCACAATAATGATTTTAGGTAAAGTGTGTGAACAGTTGACATAAACATGAGATCTATGCATTTGATTAGCTTCAGTACATTGAAATCAGCAATGTTGTTAGCACTACATCATCAAAAATGCCTCAATGTCTCAATTTACCATTTGTAATAATAAGTGGATGCAACAATATAGACTAAGCTAAGTCGCAGTCTTGTTAAACCAATACCATAAATTTCTTGACAACCAGGTTTTTGACTTGAGTGGTGAACAAATAGCACATCCCTTTCCCATGAGGCTACTGAATAGAAAGGCGGTATGTCACTGTGATGTTGATTTGCATTTCCAAGGTTGTTAGTGATGTTGAGCTGTTTTTCTGGGAACTGGTAGGCCATTTGTATGTCTTCCTTTGAGAAATATCTAGTTAGATTATATCTAATTTTTAAAATTGAACATTTTTTGCTATTAACATTTTAAAATTTATTATTTTTCTTTATTTGAAAGGCAGAGAAATAAAGAGACTGATCTTCCATCCTCTAATTTACTCCTCAAATGCCTACAACAGCCAAGGCTGAACCAGGCCAAAGCCAGAAGCCCAGAACTCAATCCAGGTCTCCCACGTGGGTGGCAGGAACCCAAGTACTTGAGCCAACTACTGCATTCTAGGGTACATATTCAAAGGAACCTGGAATTGGGAGAGGCTTGAACCCAGGCACCCTGACATGGGAGGCAAGCATCTTAATCACTATGCCGAATTTCCTCCCCCACTACTGAAATTTTTGAGTTCCTTATATATTCTGGTTTTCAACCCCTTGTCAGGTGTACAGCTTGCAAATATTTTCTCTCAACATCACTAATCACCAGGGAAATGCAAATCAAAATCACAATGAGATACTATTGCACTCCAGTGATATTGGCTACCATCAAAAAACACAGATAACCATGTTGACAAGGATGTGAAGAAAAGAGAACTCTTGTACACTGTTGGTGGGATGTACATTAGTACAGTCATTGTGGAAAACGGTATGGAGGTTCCTCAGAAAACTGAAAATAGAGCCACCATATGACCTCACAGTCCCACCACTGGGCATGTATCCAAGGGAACTTAGGTCTGCCTGCTGAGGTGACATCTGCCCTCCCATGCTTACTGCAGCTCTATTCATAAGAGGCGAGCAATGGAAAGAACCTAAGTGTCCGCCCATTGATGAATGGGAAAAGAAAATGTGGTAAATACAAACAATGGGATGCTATTCAGTCATAAAAAAGAAAGAAGTCTTGGTATTTACAACAGCATGAATGGTAGTAGGTGTCATTCTATGAAATCAAATGAACCAAGCCCAGAAAGATTAAGTATCACAAGATCTCACGTATATGTAGAGTCTAAAAAAGAGCTGACCTCATAAAAGTTAGAAGTATAATGATGGTACCAGAGGCTAAGGAGGGAAGGGGGAATGGAAGTGGGGAGGAAGGAGTGGGGAAAGGTTGATTGACACTCGGGTATAGCTAGAAAGACGTAGAAAGTTCTGGGTTTCTGTTGCACAGCAGGGTGATACTGCTAATGTACCATGTACTTCCCTCTCTCTCTGTTTTTTAAAAACCAAGAAGGGGGGCCAGCATTATGGCATGATGGGTTAAGGTGCTGCCTGCTGTGCTGGCATCCCATATGGTTCTGGTTCAAGTCCCAGCTCCTCTACTTCTGATCCAGCTCCCTGCTAGTGCACATGGGGAAGCAGTGGAAGATGGCCCAAGTGGTTGGGCCCCTGCACCCATATGGGAGACCTGAATGGAGCTCCTGGCTCCTGGCTTCTGCCTGTCCCAGCCCCAGCCATTTTGGCCATCTGGGGAGTGAATGAGTGGATGGAAGATCTCTCTTTCTGTCTCTGTCTCTCTCTGTTTCTCCCCTTCTCTCTCTGTAGCTCTTTCAAATAAAAATCAATAAATCTTTTACACAATATGCAGGTAGGTGCCCATCTGATGTGTGATAAGTAAATGCCATTTCCAAAACCCATCCTAGCCCCTAGCTTTTTCAGTTTTGCAAGTGATTATATTGACTTTTGAAAAGCAAGCATTTTGGACTGGCACCGTGGCTCAATAGGCTAATCCTCCGCCTAGCGGCGCCGGCACACCAGGTTCTAGTCCCGGTCGGGGCGCCGGATTCTGTCCCAGTTGCCCCTCTTCCAGGCCAGCTCTCTGCTATGGCCCGGGAGTGCAGTGGAGGATGGCCCAAGTGCTCAGGCCCTGCACCCCATGGGAGACTAGCAGAAGCACCTGGCTCCTGCCTTCGGATCAGCGCGGTGCACCAGCCGCAGTGCGCCGGCCGAGGCTGCCGTTGGAGGGTGAACCAACGGCAGAGGAAGACCCTTCTCTCTGTCTCTCTCTCTCTCTCTCACTGTCCACTCTGCCTGTAAAAAAAAAAAAGAAAAGAAAAGCAAGCATTTCAGACCTAAAAGTTGCATGCAAATTGAAGAACGTGTGACAACCTCTGTAAATACAAAAGAATAGTTTATGAAAACCGTGAACAGTGAAACGCTGGCAGTCTTCCTCATAATGTTTGCATTCCCATTAAATCAGCTATGAGAAGGATATGATATAAAATATACAACGAATTTGCTTTTTTATGAGAAACCGATCTTACATCTCATGTTATTGAAATCATTGGCAAATAACACAGAAGGGGTGGGATTCTGCAAACTGCAACTTGTGCAGGACCAGATTTATCGTAGTGTTCACCATGATACCTCCAGTTTTTAGCTCCCTCCCTGGTACACTGTAGAACGATGCTCAGAAAATGTTTTTGAATGATGCACCGGCTCTGCCTTCTGAGGTCAGCCTATGTGCAAAGGTGTGGGGAGGCATTCAGGGGTGAGTACAGATGGAGTCCTGTTTCCTATCTTCCAGGAGTTCACAGTCCAAACTGGGGATGGAGGGACGGTGGGCAAGGAACAGATTTAGACACGAATAGCTTTGCTGAATGACAAGAGCTGATAACCACAGCAGAGTGTGAAAGGAGCCGAAAAATGATAAATGATTTAGACGTCACTTTACAGTGTGTGATTATTTATTCATTTGATTCTCTGAAGGAGAGGGAAAGATGGATTACTTCTTAAAGGACAGATTACAGAGGTGACGATGTAGAGTGCATATTGATGAGAGGCCTGGAAAGCCTTGGAGGAGATCTGATTTGAACTTGACCTCCAAAGATGGGTAATAATTATAGCTGGCATTTATTGAATGCATTCCCTATGACTGTGTTAAGTTCTTTACTTGCACAAACTACTGAAGCCTCACACCAATCTCTTTGGTAAGCATGATTGTTTTATGGGAGAGGAAAGTGAGGCACAGCAAGGTCTAATAAGCTGTGCAAAGTCGCAGAGCTAGCAAAAGGCAGGGCTGCATGGGCCGGCTGCAGAGTGCCCACCCTTGGCCACCATGGTATATTGCAGTTCTTATAGGTGGCTCAAGCATATGGCCGAGCATGGGGGGAAATGCGGGCAGAGGGAAGGCCTGGAGGTGCGGTGGGCTCAGTGTGTGTGGGAAACAGTGAATTGACACAAGGCTGGTGGGAAAGTTTAATAGGATGACCTGGGTAGAGAGCCAGGAGGAAATGACCTTCAAAGCGGAATGGTTAAATACGCCAGATTACATTTGTTCTATAGAATACTGCGTAGCAAATAACCAAGATTTTATGGGTCATTTTATCATGATATAAGACTTATAAAAACAATAGCTACCACTTTTGAGATTTTACAGTAAGCAAGGAACTGTGTTTTTGGGTTCGTGTGGCTCATCTCACCAATCCTCACTGCAAGGTCTACCAAGCAGGTGCTGTCACTCCATCCCTTTTGCTGTAAGTGAGGAGCCTGAAGCTTAGGAAGAATTTATAGGTAGTTTCCCCTCACTTATTTATCTGCTTGACTTCTCAAACTCTTACTTCCCACACTTCAAGAAAAGTGTTGATTCAGGGACGGACAAAGATGTCCCATCTGCTGGTTCACTCCACAGATACCAACAGCAGCTGGAGCTAGGCTAGACCAGAGCCAAGGAGCAGGAGTCTCAATCCAGGTGTCCCCCATGGGCAGCAGGGTGCCAGCCTATGGGAGCCTTCTGCAGCCTCTCAGGGTGTGCGTTAGCATGAAGCTGAAATCCGGAGCAGAGCCGGGGCTCAAACCCAGGCGCTCTATAAAAGCTAGGCCAAATGGCAGCTCCCAACTCACCGTAATGCGTCTCTGTTCAGTGCCAGCAGACATCTGAGAAGGTGGGTGGTGTGCAGTGTTCTTGGGTAACGACATCTATATTCATATTTGTACAAAGTTCATAAGCTGAACAGCTGCTGCCTTTTGAGAGGAAGCAGTGGGGAGACTCACTTCCCCTTTCCAGCTTCGATGCTACTTTCATCGTTTATAGTAGGTTCATGAATGTAGGACAGGGGGACGGCGCGGTGGCCTAACGGGTAAAGCCGCTGCCAGCATCCCATATGGGCACTGGTTCGAGTCCCGGCTGCTCCACTTCTGATCCAGCTCTCTGCTATGGCCTGGGAAAGCAGTAGAAGATGGCCCTTGAGCCCCTGCACCCACGTGGGAGACCTGAAAGAAGCTCCTGCCTCCTGGCTAGGGATTGGTCCAGCTCCGGCCGTTGCGGGCATTTGGGGAGTGAGCCAGTGGATGGAAGACCTTTCTCTCTGTCTCTCTCTCTCTCTATGCCTCTGCCTCTCAGTACCTCTGCCTTTCAAATGAATAAATAAATCTTTAAGAAAAGAAACACATTAAAAAAATCTATGCATGGATTTCAAAACTTAAAAAAAATAAATGTGTAACTTAGTAATAAGTAGTAGTAATAAATGGATAAAATACTCACTTTAGTTTATGTTAATACTTAAAGCTAGGCTGTAACATTTTTATTTGTAAAATAAGAGCTGTTTTATACATATTACAATTACAGGTATGTGTTTAACTCTATTTTATGTCTCTGAAGACATACTGAAAGTTTTTGAACATGTAGGCAGTTCTGGAGAATACTTACTGAAAAAAGAGAACACAGGGGTCAGGCTTTGTTTACTCAGTCATTTTTGTTTTGTTTCATTTTTTCCCCTGTCCCTGGTATTGACCTCCTGCCAGCATCTTTGGCTCGTGGCACCCCGGGAAGCATTATTTTCCTCTGTTGTTTTCCAAAGCCCATGGCCAGCTCCGCACTCACCTGCTGCGTCATGAGCCGGTTTATCCTGTTAACCATGGGCTTCCCCTCCTCTGCCCGTCAACCTCAATGGCAAAACAGAAGAGGTTTCGGTCTGTTTTGTCCTCTATTATAACCCAAGTACTTGGAACAATTATTGGCATAAAGCGGGGGTTGAATAACGTTACTGACCAGATTGTGATGTTTTTAAATTGTATTTTATTTACAAAAAAATCAGAGAAAGAGACAGAGACAGAGAAATCTCTCATGTGCTGGTTCATTCTCCGAGTGCTTGCAGTGGACCAGAGTGAGCCACGCTGAAGCCAGGAGCAAAGAGCTCAAGGCCATGGGTGGCAGGAACCCAACCTCTGGAACATTCATCTGCTGCTCCGCAGGTTGTGCATCAGCAGGAAGCTGGACTAGGGAGTGGAGCTGTTATGGGGACAGGTTGCTCGGGGTTGTTTGCACAAGAAAGAATTCAGACAGGAGACAGAGGGTAGCGACACGCGTGCTAGCTAAGTTTAATGAAGAGAACACCTGACAGACTAGGTGGGCGTCTTGGTAAAGAACCGAGAGCCCAGCCTGCATTCAGACTGGAGTTTCTGTGGATGTTGGGAGTGGGCCCTCTTCCTCCTCCCCCTAAGTGCAGGTTTGCTTCCAAGGCTTGCTTCCTTGTTCCACCATACAGAAATTCCCATTTTTCTTCTTCTTCTTTTTTTTTTTTTTTTTTTTGGACAGAGAGTGGCTAGTGAGAGAGAGAGAGAAAGGTCTTCCTTTTTGCCATTGGTTCACCCTCCAAAGGCCACTGCGGCCGGTGCATCGTGCTGATCCGAAGCCAGGAGCCAGGTGCTTCTCCTGGTCTCCCATACGGGTGCAGGGCCCAAGGACTTGGGTCATCCTCCACTGCCTTCCTGGGCCATAGTAGAGAGTTGGCCTGGAAGAGGGGCAACTGGGATAGAATCCGGCACCCCAACCGGGACTAGAACCCGGTGTGCTGGCGCCGCAAGGCGGAGGATTAGCCTGTTAAGCCACAGCGCCGGCCCCCATTTTTCTTCTGCTACACGCACAGATACACACACACACACACACATATACACATGTAGGCTCATAGGTATCCAGTTACCCTAACAGAGCTAGAAGCTGAACCAAGGCACTCCAACCTCAGATGCCAAATGCCTACCCCTGGCCTTTCTCTTTTTTAAAAAAAAATGGACTAGGCCGGCGCCGTGGCTCAGTAGGCTAATCCTCCGCCTTGCGGCGCCGGCACACCAGGTTCTAGTCCCGGTCGGGGCACCGATCCTGTCCCGGTTGCCCCTCTTCCAGGCCAGCTCTCTGTTGTGGCCAGGGAGTGCAGTGGAGGATGGCCCAAGTGCTTGGGCCCTGCACCCCATGGGAGACCAGGATAAGCACCTGGCTCCTGCCATCGGAACAGCGCAGTGCGCTGGCCGCAGCGTGCCTACCGCGGCGGCCATTGGAGGGTGAACCAACAGCAAAAGGAAGACCTTTCTCTCTGTCTCCCTCTGCTGTCCACTCTGCCTGTCAAAAATTAAAAAAATAAATAAATAAAAATTAAAAATAAAATAAAAATTAAAAAAAATTTTAAAAATGAACTAATTAATTTATTTGAAAGGCAGAGTTACAGAGAGGCAGAGGCAGAGAAAGAGAACGAGAGAGGGAGAGGTCTTCCATCTGCTGGTTCACTCCCTAAGTATCCACAACGGCCAGAGCTGAGCTGATCCAAAGCCAGGAGCCAGGAGTTTCGTCCAGGTCTCCCACACAGATGCAGGGTTCCAAGGACTTGGACTTGGGCCATCCTCTACTGCTTTCCCAGGCCATAGCAGAAAGCTGGATTGGAAGTGGAGCAGCCGGGACTCGAACCAGTGCCCATATGGGATGCTGGTGCTGCAGGCAGAGGCTTAGCCTACTATGCCACAGCACCAGCCCCTGGACTCTCTTTTCTAGAGTGGTTTTAGATTTGTGATAAAAATGAGTGGAGAGTGCAACAATACCCACTGTGGCCTCTGCCCCACGTACGCACAGCCTACCCCCAATCAAACCCCATACCAGAGACGCACAGTGGTTACAAGTGATGAACCTCCAATGACACCTCATTATCACTCGTAGTCATAGGTGACATTGGGGTTCACTCTTGGTGTCACAGATGCTGTAGATTCTGACGCGTGCCCATCCTTATGTTGACCCAAAGTCTTCTGTGCTCCACTCGCCACTTCTCCCACTCCTCCAGTCCCTGACAACCGCTGAACTTTGTGCTGTCCCTGGTGTTTTGCCTTTTCCAGAATGTCATATACTTAGAATCACACAGTAGCAAGCCTTTCAGATTAGCCGCTTTCACTTATCAATATGCATTTAAGGCTCTTCCATGTCCTGGCATGGCTTGGTGGCCCCCCCTTTTTTTTAGTGCTGAGTAATACTCCATTGTCTGGTTGTACCTCTTTACTTATCCAATGAATTACAACTTTAAACCAAAAAATATAATGAAGAATTCAACTTCCAGAGAGAAAACAATTATTCTGAGTGGACTTGGGGGTCGTAGATGGAAGGGGCCAGGAGATGTCACCCCAGGACGGAAACAGTTCATTCTTCCATGCAGCCAAGTGTCCAGTTGGCCCTCTGTGGGGCCACCAGGTGCTGGAGGGCGTGGTTGGAGGCAGCAGGGGGCGTGGTCCAAGCCGGTTGGTTGGGCCCTGCAGGAGTCCAGGCACACAGACCCCAGGCCAGGAGACGTTCACTGTGGCTCTCTCCTCTCTCTGTGCAGATCGAAGAGGGGGGCAAAGCCGACTCACTCAGCTCCAGACTGCGGGCCGGGGACGAAGTCGTGCACATCAATGAGGTGGCGCTGAGCAGCTCCAGAAGGGAGGCCGTGTCCCTGGTGAAAGGATCCTTCAAGACTCTGAGGCTGGTGGTGCGCAGGTAGGTTCCACCTGTTGCTGTGACTCCCCCCCCACTCCACCTCCTGACCCACCTCCAGGGAAGAGACTCGGCTTGGGAGCGGCGTGTGTGGGTCCTTAGATCTTTTTATGTTTTCCTTTTCATCCTCTGCCCATCTTCCGGGACGTGAGAAGGAAGCTGGGTGAACATTTCAGACTCGGTTCGCGTTTGTGGCAGGGTTTGGCAAGTCAGCACTGGCTGCATCGAGTTCCTGAGTTTCGGGGCTTGATGGACAGTGAGCTTCGTCTCAGAGGCAGTCAGAGCTCTAAGAACTTTGTCTCCAGGAGCTCAGACAGCTCTGAGCTTGGAACTTGAGGGCACATTCCATGAGCCGCATCTACACCACTGGACTCATCAACACAGGCCAATTCCTTTTGTTTGGCTTTCTGCTCTCAATGGTGGTGGCTGCAAGAGGTTTACTTTGTGAGTGATTTTCATGCCTTAAAGGAAGAAATGTCTGTACTCCCAGGAACCATCTCTTGGCAGAGAATTGTGTATGGGAAGGGGAAGGGAGTTGAATTATTTTTGGATTCCTATTGCAACCAAGCAAGTACTGTTTTACCTGTGTTAGCTCATTTCATCTACCCAGGAACTCCAGGAGGTGCCTATTACTATCCCCATTTTTTTAGGCAACAGGTTAAGTAAATTCACTGAAGATGCAGGGCTGATAAGTGGAAAAGCCAGAATGGTCTAGATTGCCAGGTTGTATTTCATCACGCCACCTGAGCGTCCTTGGCTCCCCCTGCGATGCCCTAGACCCACACATTTTGTGGGTGTAGATATTTCTTCATTACTCAGGTTTTGGCTGCCTCACATTTCAACTAATATTACAGTACCTGAGAATGTCCCGGTTGGCTGGGACCCCAGCCCACCTCCGTCCCATTTTCAAGTTGTGGGAAGTAAGCCATCTCCCACCACACCACATTACAGTCTTCGTTCATTCCTCAGAAGCGTCCAGGGAACAGCGGCCTTTCCCAGCCATGGAAAGCCAGGCCTGGGTGTGGTCCGCTGCCTCTCCAGGCACTAGTGGCTCTCCCCAGAGTGCGGGGCTGTGGCTGTGGCCCCTCCTCAGAACCAGCGAGCACAGGCTGCTGCTCTGGGGCAGCGATGCAGAGTGGCTCACGGGAAGGGTGCCAGAGTCGGAGCAGACCTGGGTCTCAGTTGCAGGGCTGGTTCCATTTCCTGTCTTTAACGGCGGATTGAAATACCTACTTTCTGCCAATGGAAATGAGCTGGGTGGGGTGATGCATCAAGAAAATGAAAAAGAAGGGAATTCTGCTGTTTGCACATTTGTGGATGAACTTGGAGGGCCTAAGTAAAAAATGTCAGGCACAGGAAAACACCATATGATCTTACTTGTATGGGAGAGTCTAAAAAGCTCACGCTCAGCAAAGCAGAAAGTAGAAGAGCAATGGCCTTGGGGCGGGTGGGAAAGATGGGGCAATGTTGGCAAAAGGGTATAAAGTTTTACTTGTAAGATTTATTTATTTATTTATTTATTTATTTATTTATTTTTGACAGGCAGAGTGGACAGTGAGAGAGAGACAGAGAGAAAGGTCTTCCTTTTGCCGTTGGTTCACCCTCCAATGGCCGCCGCGGTAGGCGCGCTGCGGCCAGCGCACCACGCTGATCCGATGGCAGGAGCCAGGTGCTTATCCTGGTCTCCCATGGGGTGCAGGGCCCAAGGACTTGGGCCATCCTCCACTGCACTCCCTGGCCACAGCAGAGAGCTGGCCTGGAAGAGGGGCAACCGGGACAGGATCGGTGCCCCGACCGGGACTAGAGCCCGGTGTGCCGGCGCCGCAAGGTGGAGGATTAGCCTAGTGAGCCGTGGCGCCGGCTACTTGTAAGATTTCTAGGGATCTAACGTGACTGTGCTGGGTGGTTGGCCTGAAATTTGCTATGCAAGGAGCTATGAAGTGTCCTACGCCCCTACCCAACGTGGGCCTAACCATGGTGGTGGATGTGTTGATTAATTTGATTGTGGAAATAATTACATGATGTGCACACTTAGCAAATCAGCACATTATAGCCTTTGAATATGAGTACACACAATTTTTACTTGTCGATTATGCTTCAGTAACCTTCTCTCTAAGATGATAGAAGCAAGTGCGATATTCCACCTAGTAGTAAGAGATGCTGATGCTATTATTTGTATTATTATTGGCCAACTCTGTAGGCCAGTTCTTTGGGGGTCAGAATTTGAGTAAAGCAAATAGTCATCTTCAACATGGAAGCTGAGTTTTCAAACAGATGCAGAGAGGTTTGGAACCATAGGCTTGTTCCTCAGATGAATAGTGTTGAAGGCTTTGAACTTGGCCTGGCATTGGAAATCCAAGCCCAGCCTGAGAACATTGGCATTATCTGTTGAAGATTTACAGCAGAATGCATACTCCTGATGTTTTTGTTGGACCCCAGTGATAGATTAACTTCAGAGAGGCCGCCCCATAGGTCCTTTGTGGCTTCAGTTCCTCCCTCGACAGCATGAAGATTTAATGAACAAAGTGTGAGGACCCAGCAGCCGTGCGGTCTTGGTTTGTGATGACTCTGGATGAAGTTAGAGAGAAGCACGTGGTAATATGGACAAGGTTGGCTGGGGTCCCCAGCCTTATAGATCTAAAACCGGTCCCGACTGTCCCAGAGTTCATGGAATTTAAAAGCGTTAAGTCATGTTATGCAGACTCACGAGACACCGAAAGCTGAGCACCAGAATGCCAATGCGGTAACTCATTTTGAAAAAGTGGAGAAATACCCCCAATGGACTAAGACTCAGTGGACTTGATCCCCACAGGAAAGTGAAGTAGGAGGTCTTAATTCCATTCAGGGGGTTGCATAGTGCTCTCCAACCCTGTGCCTGGGTGTGGGGCAGCCACTCTGAAAGCCAGGTGGTCCCTCTGCCCACTGGGGACAGCTGCTCCCTGGCCAGTCAGGGCCCCATCTCCTCAGGTCCCCGAGGAATCCTGCTCCTCTCCACTCCCTGGTCTTCTCTTGGAGTCCACGCCAAATCCCCTTGCGGATGGACACATTTCCATTAGGTATACTAATGCTGTCAGGTTACCGTGCAGCTCTGGCATGCTCTGCTTGGGGTGTGGGAAAACAGCTGTCTCTAAGACAGATGTGTCCTATCTCCTCTGCTAGGCATTGATTTTTATAGTTGCACTCACGGAGTCTGGAGAAAAGGAGGTGGCCCTCACAGCTCACGCAGACTCAGAGCCCGGGATCTCGAATGTGGGTGGCCATTCCACCCTGGCCTTTCCCGGTCTCTTTTTCTGTGGACCTTGGCTTTGTGTTGGCAGAGCAGTCACTTTCTGGAAAAGTCTTACCTTTATGCCTATGCACACATCATTCTGAGGGTTCAGTTCCTTCTATTCATTCATAAGTTTTGATATTTCTTAGCTTTCTGGGTTTTCTTTTCCCTAGGTACTCCTTTCTATTCTTTTAAAAAAGATTGAGGTGACTTCCTGGAGATATAATAGCTGGGGGAGTGTGTTTCCTAGAAACATCTTTTGAGTCGTTAAAATTTACCTACCAGCAGCCCCAGCCGTACCTGCCTCTTTTTCTCTTGAAGTTATTTTGGGTGAGAGCAATCAGCACCTCCCTGCTGGGCGTCTCCAGACAACACACCATTGCCAAGAAAGCAGAGCAGAGTAGTGGTGTTTGTGTAAGGTTTGGGGCTGCTTTTCCCAGTGACCAAAAGCCATCTGGAATAGAAACACCTTCTAGAAGGGCCACAGCGACAAGAGAAATGCAAAGTGCCGAATGAGGTGTGGGTGGCAGACCTCTGAGGATCTGCTGACCCATGAAGAAGGCAGAGCTTAGCCCCTCTGGGGGGCGTGGGGGCGGGGGAACAGCTCTGTGGATGCTGCGGGAGCAGAGGCTGTACCTGCTGCCCGGTGCACAGAGTGAACACTACAGCCCATGCTGGACACGTGGAGGAGAAATGACAAATGGGCCAGAGAAAAGACCTTCGGAAAGGAAAGTAAACATTTCCCAGTTGAAGGAAAACCTCTGTGGAATGTGAGGACCATCCAAAGGACACTCATTAGGAAAGCAGACGTGGACACAACTGAGAGGCAACAGTCTACACGCTCCCTGAAATCCACAGGGACTTTATCTGCCTGATCCGTGTAAAATTTCTGTCTGAGGACCAGGTGTGGAAGTTAGAATGGAAACTAACAGACAAAAGAGTCTTCAGGTTCGATTTGGCATCCCTGAAGGTGATACAAGCTGCTTTTGGTATGGCGAGAGCTCACTACGGTTTGCAGAGAACCTAAACTGACATTTACAAGATAGGAGGCAGAGGCAGGCATATGGCGCAGTGGTTAGATACCCACGTGGACCACCTGCAGCCCATATTGAGTCCTGGCTACTCTTTCTGATCCAGCTTCCTGCTAATGCACCCCTTAGGACACAGCAGATGATGGCCCAAGTCCTCTGGTTCTTGCCACCCCATGAGGAGTTCCAGGCTCCTGGCTTTGGCCTGGCCCAGCCCTGGCTATTTTGGGTATTTGGGGAGTGAACCAGCTGTTGGAAATCTCTCTCTCTCTCTCTCTCTCTGCCTCTCCTTCTTTATCTCTTTCAAATAAATGAAAATAAGTAATTAAAAAATTTTTAAATAGCAGGCTACATTTCTTCCCATCCAGAAGAGATTGCTGGGGTTAATTGTTGTATATTCATCTAAATATGTATGTTTACCCTAATTCAGACTCGGATTTCTCTCCTGACTCACATCATCAGAGAGGCGTTGTAACCAATGAATCCTTAATCCTAATTGTGATGCTCCCGTTTCCTTGGCAAACCCACCTTCCTAATCTTCTACATTAAGGTGCTGTTTTGGCCATATATTATCTTCCTACATTTGTCATCAGTGGGGTTTTTTATTTGTTGTTAGCAAAGAAACTTAAAAAAAAAAAAAACAGATTTATTTGATTTATTTTGAAAGAGTTTCTGTGTTAGGGTAAGAGGGAGAGATACAGAGAGAATCTTCCATCTGCCAGTTCATTCTCTAAATGGTTGCACAGGTCAGGAGCCAGGAACCAGGAGCTTCAACCAGGTCTCTCATGTGGGTGCAGGGGCCTAAGGACTTGGGCCATCTTCCTCTGCTTTCCCAGGCCCTTAGCACAGAGTTGAATCAGAAGAGGAGTTCCTGGGACTTGAACTGGTGCCCATATGGGATGCTGGTATTGCAGGTGGAGACGTAATCTGTTATGCCACAGCACCAGCCCTGCAAAGAAACATTTTGGTGTATTTCGTGGTACATGATACAGTGCTTCTGTACAAGGCTCAGGCAAGCCAGGCAGAAGTGAGGAAAGATACCCCAGGTGGTGGTGAAGTTTGAGACTGCGTGGGTTTGAAGTATGTTGACATCAGGTATCACCAGCACCGGGACTTGAGCAAGCCAATTGATCTGTGTGGCGTTTGCCAGACACAGTTGCTTGAGTTTTGAATGAAAAATATGTGAGTGCAGTATTTACCATGGTGACTAAAAGTTAACAGTTTGAAAATGAGCTGCATGTTTGTCAAGTCAATGACCTCTGAAAAGTTCTACCTTAATCTCTAGAACATGGCATATGAGTAGGGGGTTCTGGTTAACGTGAGAATTGCAAGGAGAAAATTATCTTTCTGGGTATGGGTCTGAGCTTGCCTGATTGAGAGCAGAGTGGGGGGAGTGAGTCCCTTTTCACAGTAGACTCTTACTCCTGGACCTCCCAGCGTCTTATAGATTTGACAGAGCCTTTGCTTTCCCATTCATTTATTCTGTCTGTTGACAACACACTGGAAGGGAATGTTTACTTTTTATTTGATTGCCTGCACGTGTGTAGGAGCAGACAGAGAAGTAGGTCACATTTTACCAGGAAAGGAGAGATTGAGAAGGGAGGGTTAAAGAGTCAAAGCGATAAGCATCTGCCTGAAGCTGCCCTCCAGGCTGTGCAGATGGCTGGGTGCAACTGGAGGATCTAGGTCTGGTGACTCTGAGCCCTAGGGTGAGCCCTGGAGGTGCCGGCCCATCGAGGGACTTGTCAGGACTTGACTGAGGCTGCATGCTGGTAACCAAGACGAGACTCAGTCCCTGAGGTCTGGGCACCATACGTGGTGAACGAGTGCATCCTGCTCCACCCATCTCCTTTCAGAAATAGTCGTGGTGCTGGAAAAGCTAAAACGAGGGGAAAAAAATCAAATAATCTGATTTTTCATTCATCTAGGAAAACTTCAAATGAAGAGGTGATTCTTACTGAACTTGAACTTCCCCTGGGGTGGGGGGTGCACCTCACTGCTTTGGACCCTGAGCTGACTTGCGTTTCTGCATCAGCTTCTGGAAATAAAAGCATGTCTTGCTGTAGCAGCTGCTTCCTCCCTCCCAATAAAACTGGTGATGCAATTATGAGCACCAAGACCCTGGCGCCCACATGCCCCCGAAATAGCCATCCTACATTGCTGAGGGTTAGCAGTTACCCATTTTTACAAATGGATGAGGTGACATTATTGGGATGGCACGGCTGGCTCACACACTTGCTAGCTCTGGGTCAGATTTCTGCGACCTTTTATTTCCAGATTGAGTTGCGAAACTGTAACTTGCCCAGGATTTGCAAGCCAGTGATCCTGAAAGAAGAATCTTGTAATGAATCCAGGGCTTTTTAAGGTCCTCTTGAAGGATACAAAATTAGCTCTGTTAACTATTAATAAAAAGGATTGTGCAAATCAGTTCCTTTTGATACGGACATTGATATTCTGATCTTTGTGGCAGGTCCTTGTCTCACACAAGGATAAAAATTCTAAGTTGAGATGTGTGCAAAAGTGCATAAAATGAGAACAAGATTTATTTGCAAGGTGAGAAAGTCTGGGCTTCCCCACGTGAAGAAATGCCCAGCACGAGTTGGCCAGAGGGTCACCCAGGTTGGGTGGAGGCTTACATGTGTGAAGCCACCTGGAAGTTTTCTGATACCTGTATAACTTCCAGATGAAGTTCAATTTTCATATTTTCATGACGTCTTCCCCTTCTAAGTCGCAAATGAAACAGGTGGATTCTGGAAAGGGGGGGGGCATTTTGATTGACAGAAAAGGGGCTGATAGTATACTGTGAGGCTAAACTAGCTGCCCGCTTCTACCTCGTCATTTTTCCCACTGAGGGTCACAGTTTATAAAAGAAAGCTGTTTTTTGGCGTGTCACCACCACCCCCATCCACAGCCTTCACACTGCCTGCCTTTTTCCCTTCTCCTGCAAAAACAATTATACTCTTTTTTTAAAAAAAGATTTATTTATTTATTTGAAAGGCACAGTTGCAGAGGGAGGAGAAGAGAGGTATCTTTCATCTGCTGGTTCACCCCTTAAATGGCCACAATTGTTGGGGCTGGGCCAGGCTGAAACCAGGAGCCAGGAGCTTTTTCTGGGTCTCCCACATGGGTGCAGGGGCCCAAGCACTTGGGCCATCTTCCACTGCTTTCCCAGGTGCATTAGCAGGGAACTGGATCAGAAGTGAAGTAGCCTGGGACTTGAACCAGTGCTCACAATGCCAGCCCCTATAATCTTGTTCTTACAGCAACTTACTCTCATTAACCTCTTGACTTTTATCTACTCTAAAGCAGTTTAAAGAAACAATTCATTAAAAGCTTTAAAACCAAATTGAACAAAACTCCCTGTTTTTAAAGCAACAAAGTTTGAACAGAGAGTTGAAATTTTTCGAGGCCATAAAAAGCCTCTCTTCCTTCCTTCCTTCCTTCCTTCCTTCCTTCCTTCCTTCCTTTTTTTTTTTTTAAATAAGTTGACCAGCAATGATGTGCCAATTCTCAGGCATGGAACTGCAAATAGCACGAGGAAGACACATCCGGTTCCCTTCTCAGCCCTCAGTGTCCTGGTCATGGTACCGTGGGCACAACTCAATCTCTTGAGACTGTTGTGTTTAAAAATGGGGAAGAACAGTATAATCTCTTTCATACTATGTTGCTATGAGGATGAAAGACTATATATGAAAATGTTTCACTGTAATAAAATATTAAATTCTTATTTATTTTAAGATTTTCTTAAGAGAGGCAGAGACACAGAGAGAGAGAGATGTCTTCCATCTGCTGCTGAACTGATCTGAAGCCAGGAGTCAGGTGTTTCTTCCGGGTCTCCCATGTGGGAGACTTGGGCCATCTTCTATTGCTTTTCCAGGCCATAGAAGAGAGCTGGATCAGAAGTGCAGCAGCCGGGACTCAAACTGGTGCCCCTATAGGATGCTGGCACTGCAGATGGCAGCTTTACCCTCTCTGCAACAGTGCCAGCCCCACATTATTATTTCATAAGGAGCTTTTATTATTTAGTCCTGGCTCATGAAAATTTACCAGACTGCATTCTTATCACTGTTCTACTTCTTAAAAAACTTTTTTAAAAAAATGTATTTGAGAGGCACACAGAGAAGGGCAGGGACAGAGAGAAAGGGAGTGTGAGAGTGAGAGAGAGAGTGAGTGTGAGAGTGAGAGAGAAAGCACCCAACTACTGGTCCATTCTCTAAATGCTTCCAATGACCAGGGCTAGGCTACGGCCCAGCTGGGTTCCAGGAATGCAATCTAGGTCTCCCACGTGGGTGACAGAAACCCAGTCACTTGCTATGTCACCACTGATGCCCAGGGTCTGCATTAGCAAGAAGCTGGAGTCAGGAGCCAGAGGTGTGGATTGAACCCCAGCACTCTGTGGGGCAGGGGTGTCCTGGCCCAAATGCTTGGTCCTAATTGTTCTATTTGATGGCCCTGGTTTGCCTCATTTGGCCAAATGAGGACATCAGAATTTTAAAGCATATGATTATAACCATTTGGCTAATAGGAAAAGAAGTTTTAAATGGAAGTACCGGGGCCGGCGCTGTGGCGTAGTGGGTAAAGCTGCTGCCTACAGTGCCTGTATCCCATATAGGCGCTGGTTCGAGACCCAGCTGCTCCACTTCTGATCCAGTTCTCTGCTATGGCCTGGGAAAGCAGTAGAAGATGGCCCAAGTCCTTGGGCCCCTGCACCCACATGGGAGACTTGGAAGAAGCTCCTGGCTCCTGGCTTCGGATCGGCACAGCTCTGGCCATTGTGGCCAATTGGGGAGTGAACCAGCAGATGAAAGACCTCTCTCTCTCTCTCTCTCTCTCTCTGCCTCTTCTTCTCTCTCTGTGTAACTCTGCCTTTCAAATAAATAAATAAATCTTTAAAAAAAAAAAAAAAAAAGGGAAGTACCAACCATGCCAAAGTTTAGAATGGAGATTTTGAAAACAAAGCAAAACAGAACACTGTAAGGTCATATTCTTGAGAGAACAGGATTTGGAAGAGTTCTGATTCTGGTGCTTGTCACGGCTCGTGGAAGGCAGGCTCCCTAGGCAAGTGTCTTTGCATCTTCAGGTGCGTTTTGTTCCAAGGCTTCATCAGATTCAATGAACTGGTCCCGCGACACAGGCACCAGCGACACAGGCTGAAAACATATTGTTCTTGAAACAGCCCAGTATCCTGCCTTTCGTAAAATTATGATGTGAAAAGATAACCATCACGTCAATAGGTGGTGGGAGTTGGGGACAAATAGAAGAGGTGCAATGACCGTTTTCATATGCAATGTGAAATGGTTCTTCAAGCCTGAGGTACTCAGCTATGTATGCACGTGGAGCCTCCTGGACACAGAAACCAAATGAGAAATATTTTTGCTCTGTGCAAGTTCCACGCACTGCCTCTTAAGGTGCAAGCACACCCGTGCTGTGTGTACGCTTCAGTGCCCTGTGGAGGTGCAGAAAGGTGCAGCCCTCCTGGGACAACGCTGGAGCTGTAGTGGCAGCCACTCTGGGGACTTGTGTGTTGAGGGCTTGCTGTGTTGTGTGTGATTCCTGCACCTGCCCTGGCTCCCCCATGGCTGGGATGGCCCTCCTGTGCTCTCTCTACCCCGTGCAGTCCAGGTTGTGTCCTGTCTTGGGACCCAGAGGAGAAATCAGTAGCACTGAGAACAGTGAAAACTTGGCCTCTGAACATTTTTTTGCACTTGGGCAAGTGGTTGGGAGGAAAGGAAGGAGGCAGCTGCGGTGTCCCCTGACCCCCAGGAACGTTTCCAGGAGGCTGGCATCTGAGAATCTGTGCAGTGTGCATCGCCGCGGTATTTCAATCCTGCTGGGACCTCGTTCCCAGCAGCTCTCGGCTTCCCTGGAGCTCTGGGCTTGAATGTCACTGTACAGAACTATGGTGTTTGATTTCCTAACCAGTTGTTCCTTACCATGGAAAAATTCACGCAACACATGGTCAGGTTTCCCAAAGGTATGCAGTGAGCTTCCCTCCCCGCAGCACCGGGTGATGCCTGCTAAGTGTATGCAGTGGGATATGGATGCTCACAGGCTGTGCACTGGACAGCAGCCACATGCAAACGATGGCCCTGTTGTCGCCCTAGGAAGGAGGGGCAGCGATCAAAGACCTGACTTAATTCCTGGGATAACTGGCTTCCCTCCAGACAAGTGTGCTCCAAATGGGAGATACCACGCCATGCCCAGCCATTCAAGGGTGGCATCAAATATCTGTCTGAGCCTTTATGGGAGGTCTGAGATCACACAGAAGTGATGGCTGAATTCTTCCCTCAGTTCTAAATGTGGACACTAACTAGAGATAAGTCTGGATGGTTCCGATTTAGGATATGAATCAATCCTTTGGAATTCTGCATCCTTGAATCACAATGGCTCAGAGCCACTCCTTCTTATGGGACTGCAGGGGCCATCCCTAAAGCATCACTTAACACTGCTGGCATCCCACAGTGGAGCAAAATGTTCCCCTCCTGATCCTGCTCCCTGCTGATGTACCGGGAAGGCAGCAGAAGATGGCCCAAGGATGTGGGTCCCTGCCACCCCTGTGAGTGACCTGCTGGAGTTCCAGGCTCCTGGCTTCAGGCTGGCCCAGCCTTGGGCTTTGCAGCCAACTGTGGGAATGAAAGAGCTCTCTCTCCATCTCTCCCTCCTGCTCCATGTCACTCTGCCTTTCAAATAAATAAGTGAAGCTTTTTTTAAATAAAAATTTTATTTATTTATGTGAGAAATAGAGTTACAGACAGAGAGAAGGAAATGTCCTCTACCCTCTGTTTCCGGTTCTGTCACACAGGTGTGCAGAGGCCCAAACACTTGGGCCATCTTCTACTGTTTATCCAGGCCACAAGCAGAGCTGGATTGGAAGAGAAGCACCTGGGACATGAACCGGTGCCCATATAGGATGCCAGCACCACAGACAGAGGCTTAGCCTACTATGCCACAGCACTGGCCCCAAATAAGTAAATCATAAAAAAAAATCACCCCCCAAAGCCTGATGCCTGGAGATTCAAATTGAATTGATACAGATATAGCTTGGCATTGGAAATATTATTTTTTTTAAAGATTTACTTATTTATTTTATGTCAGAGTTAGAGAGAGAGAGATATCGATCTTCCATCCACTGGTTCACACTCCAAGTGGCTGGAATGACCAGAGCTGAGCCAAGCCAAAGCCAGGAGCCAGGAGTTTCATCCAGGTCTCCCACATGGCTGGCAGGAGCCCAAATGCTTGGCCATCTTCCACTGCTTTTCCCAGGGCATTAGCAGGGAACTGTGATCACTAATAGAACATCCAGGACATGAAACTGCCCATATGGGATGGCAGTGTGGCAGGTGGTATTTTTTATCTGCTAGGCCACAGTGTTGGCCCTGGAAAATTTTTTTTTTATTTCTTTTTTTTTTTTAGGTTTATATATTTATTTGAAAGGCAGAGTTACACAGAGAGAGGAGAGACAGATGGTGGGGGGGGGGGGGTGTCTTCCATCCGCTGGTTCACTCTCCAGTTGGCTGCAATAGCTGGAGCTGTGCCAATCCGAAGCTAGGAGCCAGGAGCTTCCTCTGGGTCTCCCATGTGGGTGAAGGGGACCAAGGACTTGGGCCATCTTCTACTGCTTTCCCAGGCCATAGCAGAGAGCTGGATCAGAAGTGGAGCAGCTGGGACACGAACCAGTGCCCATATGGGATGCCAGCGGTTGCTTTACCCACTATGCCACTGCACCGGCCCTGGAAATTTTTTTTAAAGTTCAGTGGAAGATCTCTCTCTCTCTCTCTCTCTCTCTCTCTCTCTCTGTATAACTCTGCCTTTCAAACAAATAAATAAAATAATTTTTAAAAAGGCAGAATGACAGAGAGGAGAAAAGAAGAGAGAGAGAGTGAGAGAGAGAGAGAGAGAGAGAGAGAGATTGCTCTTCCATCTGCTGGTTCATTCTCCAGATGGCCATAATGTCCAGATTGGACCAGCACAAAGCCAGGAGCCTGAAACTCCACTTGGGCTCCCTATATGGGTGGCAGAGACCCAAGTACTGGGGCCATCTTCTGCTGCTTTCACAGGTGCATTCACAGGGAGCTGGATGAGAAGTGGGGCATCCGGGACTCCAACCCGCGCTCATGTGGGATGCTGGCATCCCAGGCAGAGACTTAACCCAGTGCACCACAACACTGGCCCCATTCTGCCTTTCAAATAAACAAATCTTCCCCTATTTCTTGGGAGTGCGGGCTAAAGAAATGGTTCTTGGAAAAGTGGCTGAACACCACACAGGTCCTTCACGGGAAATCAGGTCTTGAATGGTCCTGACAGTTCTGTCCTGTTCTAGCCATTGCACTGCTTCCCTGCCCACTGCCTTGGGGACTGTATATTTTTACGTCTTGTTTAATTTTAACAGCTCGGAGATCACAACTGTCCTGTTAAGATCCAGGCAGGAGCCTCAAGGTATAGGCTTGGAGGTTACTGAGAGCCCTGAGCAGGCTGTTGGCCCTCAAGGGGCTTCCGTGTGACCTGGGAGGGGCTGTGGCTTCTTTTCCCTCTGACCCTGGCTTAGGAAAGCGCGGCGGCAAATGGGCGGTCACGAGCACCTGTCCGCTCAGGGTTCTGTGCCCCGTGTGTGCCACCGCCTGGCTCAGTCCGCAGCCCGCTGGCTTCCTGTCCTAGCTGCCGGATCACTTGGTGCTGTTTGTTGGTGCCGTTGAATCCTGCAGTTCTGCTGCTGCTCCCTTATTCTGCAGCCAGACTCCAGCCAGTGCCCTGTTTGCTTAGCGGGTGGGATGTGCGAGATCACACGCCGGGGACCATTGCTTAGTTGGTGTGTTTACTGTTTCCTGGAAAGGTTGCCGTGTCGTTTTCACAAAGACTGTGCTTCTGAAGGCTGTTTTCAAAGGATTCTTTGGGATGTTTCTTTAAAGTCCTCTCAGGAATCAGCCATTGGTTTTGTCACTAAGTAGCAACACCTAAATGGTTTTCCTCGGGATTGTCTCAGGAGGTGTTTTCATAAGCTTTTTTTTTTTTTTCAAGGGAAAAAAAAAACCCGATTTATTTATTTTTGAAAGGCAGAGGCAGAGAGAGAGAGAGAGAGTTTTCTGTCTGCTGATTCATTCCCTGGATGACCACAACATCCAGAGCTGCACTGATCCGAAGCCAGGAGCCAGGAGCTTCTTCTGGCTCTCCCACACAGGTGCAGGGGCCCAAGGTCTTGGCCCACCTTCTACTGCTTTCCCAGGCCATAACAGAGGGCTGGATCAGAAGTGGAGCAGCCAAGACTCGAACCGGTGCCCATATGGGATGCTGGCACTGCAGGTGGCAGTTTTACCCATTCCGCCACAGCACCAGCCCTTCATAAGCTTTTGTCCCTTGCCCACATAACTTAAAAAGGAACCAACAACAACAGAGATTTGTGGTTTTTCACCAGCGGTTGCATGTTACTGAAATGGCTTTTTTCACAATGAGATTAAGACTCTTAGCAGTTGTATCTTTCTGATTGTTCCCTCACTTCCTTCAGGCATTTGATCAAATGTTAGCTTCCTTGCAAGGCCTTCTTTATTTCATTTTATAATTTCATTTATTTATTTGAAAGGCAAGAGAGAGAGAGAGAGAGAGAGAGAGAGATCTCCCATCCTCTGCTTTAGTCCCCACATGGCCATAATGGCCAAGGCTGAGGTCGGTCCAGACTGAATCTGGGAGTCCAGAATTCCAAACAGGTCCCCACATGGGTAGCAGGGATCCAAACACTTAGACCATCATCAGATGCCTTCCCTGTGTTAGCAGGGAGCTGGATCAGAAGCAGAGCAGCCTGGATTCAAACCAGTGCTCCTATATGGGGTGCTGGCATTACAAGGGGTGGCTTCTTGATCTTTCATCTGTAGCACCCAAACACACATACATACTCACATGCATACATATCCACAAACATACACACACAGGGTCTTCAAAGAGTATTAGAAAAATTATGTATGGATCTTAAAACTCTTCGCACAAAATACTAATTTTTTTCATTCTATTTTCCAAGAACATTCTGCATCCTCTTGTTCGAACGGAAGCTCTTTGAAGGTGGCAGGAGTTTTGTGTGGTGTGGTATCTCCAGCGCTTGGAGCAGCTCCCAGCATTCATGTGCTTGCTGCGTATGTGGGAAATGTCCCTAATGGCAGCTGTTGGCCAGGGTGGTTGGCAGCACCTGCTGTGAGCCAGGCTGTCTCAGCCTGCCTCTGAGCTGCACCACTCACTAGCCAGGGCCTTGGGCCAGGTCCTTAACCACTTGTAAAATGGGGGTGACCGTAACACTCCATCCGTCATTGGTGTAATAAGTTGCCACAGAAGCGCTGGCTGTCGTCACCAGGGTTAAGCCTGTTTCTTGCACAAAGAGTAGCTGGGCTCATCCTCCCAGTCCCTACTCCCCAGGGCACGTGGCTCATTGTCTCATCACTGCACCTCCCACACCTTCCCCTGGATCCACTGGCAAAGAGGGACCGCCTCTGACGGCAGTCTTTCCCGCTGTGAAATGAGATCCACCACGCCCCGCCTAGCTCCTGTCCTGTGACTCCCATTGGGAACGGGCCTGGTCCCAGCTGGTGTTCGGGAGGGAGGTCCTGGAGCCTGGCCATAAGGATATTCCCATATCAGACCCTCCTCTGTGCCCTTGGCTTCCCCACACCTCGATGGAGTAGGTGGCCCTGGCAGCCACTTTCTGACTTGGTGGTCACTTGTTTCTCCACCGCCTAGCACTCAGGGCAGTGCGGTGCAGTGGTTAGGACCGGGGCTTTGCCCAACAGACCCTGGTTTGCACCCCTGCCCTTTCTGTGAGACCTCACCCATCATTTTTCTTATCTAGGAAGACAGACAACTTTCCCTGCTTGCTGTGCAGGCTGTGACAATGAAGGCAATGGGTGTGAAGCTCAAAACTCAAACCTTGGTTTGATAACGCTTTCACTAATAACTTCATTAAGAATCCCAGTTACTGAGCAGGTGGAACCAGTACTCAGGTACTCAGAACACAGTTGTCCCTCAGGGATGGTTCCAGGAGCCCACAGATGCCAAAATTCATACGTGCTCAATTCCCTGATATAAAATGGCATGGTGGGGCCAGTGTTGTGGCATCGTGGGCTAAGCCTCTGCCTGCAGTACCTTTATCCCAAATGGGCACTGGTTTGAGTCCTGGCTGCTCCACTTCCAATCCAGCTCTCTGCTATGGCCTGGGAAAGCAGTAGAAGATGGCCCAAGTCCTTGGGTCCTTGCACTCGTGTGGGAGACCTAGAAGACACTCCTAGCTCCTGGCTTCGGATCAGCGCAGCTTCAGCCATTGTAGCCAATTGGGGAGTGAACCAGTGGATGGAAGACCTCTCTCTCACTCTCTTTCTCTCTGCCTCTTCTCCCTCTGTGTAACTCTGACTTTCAAACAAACAAATAAATCTTTTTAAAAAAATCAAAAATGGCCTGGTATCTACATGGAGCCTATGAACACCGTGCTTGTACTCTGTCCTCTGTAGCTTTCTTGTAATACCTAATGCAGGGTAAATTCTCTGTACGTAGCTGGTTGTCTTCATTGACTGGGAAGTAGTGATGAGAACAAAGTCTGCACATGTACAATACAGACACAACTTTTTTAAAGAATATTCCCCTCCCCATCCCCGGGGCGATTGAAGTTGTGTGCAGCACCTGCAGGGACAGGGGACCAGGTGCACCTGGGGGACTGGAGGCATTGCCACCCTACCTGCAACACTGGGCTCTTCCCTGCTAGGAGCCATTTTTGCTGCATCCAAGCCCAAAAGTTGTAGGTACGAGAGCAAGGTTTCAGGTGGATGAGAGCTTATGTTTCTTGCCTGTGAAAGTTAAACCAAAAGTAGACAAATTTGTCAGGGAAAATGATACGCCCTGGGAAAAAGGAACTTGCTAAGGCTGTGGGGGGCAGAGAGCTTCAGTACAGCACAGGGTGCAGGGGGTCACGGACAGACTCCTCTCCCAGCCCCTAGAGAGGTCTTCCTGGGGGACCAGCCACCTGCTTTCTGAAAGCTGAAGCACCCAGAAACGAAAGCGCTCGAAAACTTCTTAAGTGGAGGAGAACGAAGCCCAGTGTTCTCACAGCGAGTCAGTGGTCTCAGGATGCACAGCAGTACGGTGGCCTGCACACGCCAGTGCTCTCGTGGGTTTCAAGCTTTTGATTTTTCCTCTCTCACTGATGGAAGAACACTGATCATTTGATGTGCTCATTTTATTAAAAAAAAAATTTAAATCCTTGTTCATAGAGTCTTCCATACCCGGGTTTATTGTTATTATTATTTTACAAAAATGAGATTGTATTTACTTTTGTAGGTTGCTTTTTGTTTTTTAACTTAGCTATCACGGACATCTTTCCGTGTTGCTAACAAAATTTACATCCTTCTGCTTCTGTTTGTAGGAATAATGTGTGATGGCTTCCCAATTTCTTCAGCCCTTCCCTTTCCATAGGACCTTAAAGTTCTTTCTCTTTTTCACACATAGTGGTATAAGGAGGATCCTTGTAGCCAATGTGTGTTCCTAGTTGCAGTTGGGAGCATTTTTTTTTTTTTCCTGGTGAGTCCTTCTCTCTCTCTTAAGCATTTTTTTTACAGCAGTTTTCCATCAAATTGTGGATTTTAGATAAATTGCATCCAAATCAGCCCTGGGGCCCGTTTAGCATTCAAATCCCTTGTGCCTAGCCCTGCATCAGACTCTGAGTGGAGAGGCCCACTTCGGAGCAAACTTGCCAAGGGTTCTAACACCCACTTGAGCCTCCAGGTCACAGCGGTGGGGAGCACCCAGCTCTCAGGCTGTACAAGGCCCAGGAAATTGTGTCCTCTGGCCCCACCAAGGTGACTGCAGGTGGCACTTGACATTCAACAAATCTACAGCCTCTTAATTTTTCAGCTGATAATTGTGCAATGTTATAAATATCCAAATGGCCCTTGAGAAATATCCAAATGGCCCAGGAGAAACATGGGTAGGCTTTTGGCTGGCTGAGTGAGTCCTCATTCTGCATTTTTCCTTGTCCCATTGGCAAATGGGATCCAAGGCAGCCTGAGCACCTCTGGTTGCTCTCCAAAGGGAGTCTCTGGCATCCTGCCTCTTCTTAGCTTTGCTGTGCAGGGCAAGTTCAAAATTCCAATTTTCAGCTTCAGGGTTTGGGAATGGTTCTTACTTTGCCTGTACTCTTTCACAAACATTTTAGAAAACAGCCCAAATAGACAGACGTGGTTTTGTTTTTGTTTTTTTCTTTTTCTTTTTCTTTTTTTAATACAAAGACTTCCAGCCTGCCTTCTTTCCAAGAGCATAGTAGCCTACCGCCATTTCTAAAAATGGAACTTTCTGGTACAGCTCAGTAAACAGAAGTGGCCCCTTGTCACCCTGTTTACCCAATTTCACGTCTGACACCTTCAGAATGGCAGTGGGGTCCCCTTTAGTGTGCGGGAGGCTGAGGCGGTGACTGGGGAATCTTCTCAGCAGCACCCAGTGCGAAGCTGCTGGTGTTTGGATTTGGGAGTCTTTCAACCTTTGCTATGATTCTCTGACCCCTTTCCATCATCCTCTCAAAGGCAGGGGCAGAGGTCAAAACCTCCAAGTCACTCCATGAGTTACTCCCAGCCTGAAGAGGCTCATGTGCAGGAATTGAAGACCTGCGGTGTTGGTTTTGTTTGATTTATCCTGCGGTTCTCCTCTGCAAGCTAATGAGCTTTCCAGGCATCGTCTGGTTGCAGATTTAACCCAGCATCCCATATCACAGTTCCTGGGTCTAGTCCCAGCTGCTCCATTCTGTGGATCCAGCTCCTTACAAATGCAACAGGAGGCAGTGGTGATGGCTCAAGTACTTGGGCCACTGCCATCCACATGGGAGATGCAGATGGAGCTCCTGGCTCCTGGCTTCAGCCTGGCCCAGTCCTGGCTGTTGTGGGCATTTGGGTAGTGAACCAACAGATGGAATATCGATCTCTCTCTCTCTCTTTTCTCTCTCGGTATTTCCCTCTTTCTCTGTCACTCTGCCTTTCAGGTAAACGCATTTTCTAAAAAATTCTAGATGTAGGGTCTGGCGCTGTGGTGCAACGGGTAAAGCCACTACCTGCAGTGCCAGTGTACCTTATGGGTGCTGGTTCGAGACCTGGCTATTCTACTTCCGATCCAGCTCTCTGCTATGGCCTGGGAAAGCAGTAGAAGATGGCCCATGTCCTTGGGCCCCTGCATCCACATGGGAGATCCGGAAGAAGCTCCTGGCCATTGCGGCCGATTGGGGAGTGAACCAGTGGAAGGAAGACCTCTCTCTCTCTCTGACTCTCCTTCTCTTTCTGTGTAACTCTGACTTTCAAATAAATAAACCTTTTAAAAAAATCATCAGCTTAACCATGAGCCTGCTGCAGATGCATTGACTTAAAGATTCTAGATATAAGGAAATGGGATAAAACTATGGAGGCACTTGACATTGAACATCTCTGTAAGGTGTTTGAACTGGACATTTGCATTCATGGGACTCATGGTGGGTTCTTCTTCTTTTTTTTTTTTTTTTTTTAGATTGATTTATTTATTTGAAAGGCAGGGTTAGAGAGAGAGAGAGAGACCTTCCATCCTCTAGTTCACTCCCCAAATGGCCTCAACTGCCGGAACTGGGCTGATCCGAAGCCTAAAGCCCCCAGCTTCTTTTGGGTCTCCCATTGTGAGTGCAGTGGCCTAAAGATTTGGGCCATCTTCCACTGCTTTTCCAGGTGGATTAGCAAGGAGCTGGATTGAAAGTGGAGCAGCTGGGGACTTGAATTGGCGCCCATGATGGTTGCTGGCACTGCAGGCATTAGGCTTTACCTTCTATGCCACAGCACTGCCAACACCCCCCGCCCCATTTAATTCTCACAGCAATCCTGGAAACAGATATTTTTGTTACCATATTTTACAGATGAGCACATAGACTTTTGAGAGGGCAGTCTGGCAAAGGGAGACATCTGTAAATTGTGTATTTTAGCTCTAGTCTGTGTGACCCAAAGCCAAAGCTTGCCCACCCGTCTGGGTTCAGATGAGCTGTTTTCCTGTGACTGCTCGAACTGCCCAGCCAGCCTGGTGTAGGTCCTTCAAACCCTGCAGACCACAGGTGGCTGCGCCAATGCTTTTATTTGTTTTGCTTTAAAGGTAGTACACGCTGGTGCCTTTTGTTTTCCCAGCAGTGTTAATTTGCAGCCCTTTAAATAAATTCACCTTGTCATCTTGTCTCATTTGCTGGAGCAAGTTCACATGCCAATGAAGATAGAAATAGGGGAGACAGCTCAGCGAGCAGGGAGAGGCCCTGTGGGTTATCCAGATGAGGGGCACAGGCTCATCATTTTCTACACCCCTACCCCCAAGCAAAATGAAACCAAACTCCCCAGGCGTGACCCCACCACATTTTGTTCTGTAATTTTAGAAGTGGTGGAAATACCTTATGAATATTGAAATGTTGGATCATTGTTTTTAAGTGACTATTTGACAGTTGTAATGAGACAGTGCCAATTCTTTCCCAAATAGTAGATAAATGATGTTGAGTTGAGGCGGGAGCCTCAGTGGTACTGACCCAACAGCCTACTGTGGGCTGCCCCTTCCCAGTCCCACCAGCTCCTAGAAGGGCTGGTTTGGCCTTTACTCTGTTTCTTCTCTTCTCTTCTCTTCTCTTCTCTTCTCTTCTCTTCTCTTCTCTTCTCTCCTCTCCTCTCCTCTCCTTTTTCTTTTTCTTTTTCTTTTTCTTTTTCTTTTTCTTTTTTTTAAGATCTTATTTATTTGGAGGCAGATTTACAGAGAGAGAGAGGGAGAGACAGAGAGAGAGATCTTCCATCCACTGGTTTACCCCCTAAATAGCTGCAACGACCAGAGCTGAGCCAGTCCAAAGCCAGGAGCTAGGACCTTCTTCTGGGTCTCCCATGTGGGTAGCAGAGGTCCAAGCACTTGGGCCATCTTCCACTGCTTTCCCAGGCCATGAGCAGAGAGTTGGATTAGAAGTGGAGCAGCTGGGACTCGAACCATCACCCATATGGGATCCAGCACCACAAGTAGAGACTTAGCCTACTATGCCATAGCATCTCTGTCTCTAGCAGCGCAGAGTGAAGCCCTAGCTTCTCCCCAGCTGCCCTCTGAGCCCTCCCCCAATGCCCCCCCAATCTTCCCTCCTATTCCCTGGTTCCCCTTCCAAACTTGCCTGAGTGTTTCTTACTCCCTCAGAGCCTTGCCAGGAGATGACCAAACACATAATCTCCAAAAACATGGCTTAAGCATAACAGAAATAATTTGAGAATAATATGGTCTTACACTACCTTAGAAGGGGACTGATACAGCTACCACTCAGGTTCTGAAAAGGCAACTTTGCAGGCCGCAGGAGTGGCTTCTCAGCGGTGAGATCTCAGTGACAGCTCAGCTGGAGTTATTTGTAGAGGGAAGGAGGTTCTGTCATTAGAAGCCTTCAGGCCGTGGGCAGGAGGTGACCCAGAAGGCTGACCTTTGCCCTGGCAGTCTGCATGTTCTGGAATGTTCTGAGAGTGTTCACAGTGCCTGACGCTTCTCCCCCAGGACCCCTCCCAGGGTGGTCAGTGGGAAGCCTTGGTGACCTGTGATGGTGCGCCGTGGAGGGGAGGGATGGGGTACGACAGATGTCCCAACAGAACCATGAAAAGGCTCATTGCACGGTTTTGGAAGTCATTTCTGGGGAATGTCGTGAAGATGCAGATGTAACTACCTGCATCTTAGGTGTACTGACAGGAACGTGATGGGTGTGTTTCAGGTATGGCTGTGTCGCTGCAGTGTTTGAGTGTGGATCCGCCCCTCCATGGGTTGTCTGCAGGCAGGGTTCAGCTGGACCTCCAGCTGTGTCTGAACTACGAAGACAAGCTCGAAACCCAGTACAATCGGGGCTCAGATCTGTCAGTTGCCTTCACTGGATATGATAATGAGACTGTGTAATGATTGACATTGGTACATTGAAATGGGTGGGGGCGAAGGCACACTTGGATAACCTGATCACCTCAGGTACATATGCGATAGTAAGTTGTTTGTAACAGTAGATTGCCTGACGGAACCAATAAAAATTCCAAACACCCAGTGAAATTTGAATTTCAGATAAACAGTGAATAATTTTTTTATAAAAGTATGTCCCTGATTTTATCTAGCAACTCATGACAGTTTAGATGTACATAAAATTGTGGGTTCTTTTTTTTTTTAAGATTTATTTTATTTATTTGAAAGACAGAGTTACAGAGAGAGGTATAGACTGGGAGAGAGGTCTTCCATCTGCTAGTTCACTCCCCCAGTCATTGCAATAGCCAGAGCTGAGCCAATCAGAAGCCAGCATCCAGGAGCTTCTTCCAGGTCTCCCATGTGGGTGCAAGGGCCCAAGGCCTTGAGCCATCCTCTGCTGCTTTTTTGGGCATATTAGCAGGGAGCTGGATCGGAAGAGGAGCAGCCTGGGCTTGAACCAGTACCTATATGGGATGCCGGTGCCGCAGGCTGGGGCTTTAACCCGCTGTGCAACTGACCCATGTGTGTTCTTTATTTTGTCTAAACTTAATCTGGTCATTGCAAACCCACCACCCTCTCCCTCACTCCCAAAGTTCCCTTGGGGGGCGGAGGGAGGGGACCAGAAGGGCTGGGCTTTCTGCCCTGTCTTCCTCTGTACTCTGATTTCTTCTTGTATAGCTGCAAGTCTCCTGCTTTAGGTGTGAGGCAGTCTTCTTTGTGCTCTGGGGGAAATTAGCTAACTAGAACACCCTGGATAAGAAACAGCAGTTCTCAAAACTGAGGTCATGGGCTTGGCATTGTGACTCAATGGATTAAGCCACATGTGGCACTGGCATCCTAAGTGCTGGTTCAAGTCCCTGCTGCTCTGCTTCCGATCCAGCTCCTTGCTAATGCGCCTGGGAAAGCAGCCAAAGATGGCCCAAGTACTTGTGCCCTGCACTCATGTGGGAGACCCAGATGGAGTTCCTGGCTCCTGGCTTCAACCTGGCCCAATCCTGGCCTTTGCAACCACTGGGGAGTGAACCAGTGGATGGAAGGTCTCTCTTGGCTCTTGGATCTCTCTGTCTGTATCACTCTGCTTTCAAATAAATAAAGTCAATCTTCAAAAGAAAAAAAGTGTGATCAAAGACCAGGAACTTCAATGAAATGCAGATTTACAGGCCTGTCTCTAAACCTACTGAATGAGAAACTCTGGGGTTTCGGCCCACCAATCTGTGGCTTATCAAGCATTCCCTATCCTGATTGCACCCCCCCAAAAGACCCAGAACATTATATAGAGTCCAGTAAATTCTCACTCTCTACCATGTCCTCTTATGGTTTTCAAGCCTAAAATCTTGTTAAATAGACCAAAGACTCCCTCTCACTGTAGTTGATTGATTAACTTGTCAGATAAACTAAAAATATTTTGTTTTTTTTAAAAAAAGAATTTACAGAAAGGAAGGAAATTCTGACACAGAGTGCAACAGGGATGGACATGGAGGACAACATGCTGAGTGACATAACCCCATCATAAGAGACAGTTACTGTGTGATTCTACTAAGAGCAGTCAGTACCTGGAGCAGTCAGTCTCATAGAAACAGAAAGTGGAATGGCGACTGCTAGGGAGACAAGGGGGAGGAGCTGTTGTTTAATGGGCACAGAGTTTCAATCATGCAAGGTGCAAAGAGTTCTCGATAAGGATGTGATGATCACACAACAACACACATGTCCTTAATACCACAAACTGCACACCTGCAAATGGTTGACGGTCAATTTTATTTATTTTTTTAAAAAGATCTATTTACATATTTGAAAGGCAGTTACAGAGAGAGAGAGAGAGAGAGAGAGATCTTCCATCTGCTGGTTCATGCCACAAATGGCTTCAATGCCCAAAGCTGGGCCAACCCTAAGCCAGGAGCCAGGAGTTCCACTCAGGTCTCCATGGGTGGCAGGGGCTCAAGTACTTGGGCCATCATCCACTGCCTTCGCAGGTGCATTAGCAAGAAACTGGATTGGGAGCAGATCAGCCAGGACTTAAATCAGTGCTGATATGGGAGGCCAGTATTGCAAAGGCTGGCTTAACACACTGTACCACAGTTGTAGCCACATAACATAATTTTATGTGATACGTATTTTACCACAATTGAAAACAGTTTTTAGTTAAAAAAATGGGAGACTATCTGGTGCATTGGCTTAAGCTGCCCCTTGGGGTGCCGGTATTCCCTGTCAGAGTGCCTTGTTCAGGTCCCAGCTGTCCCACCTCTGTTCCAGCTTCCTCTGAGTGCACACACAGAGACCTGGATGGCATTCCTGGCTGCTGGCTCCGGCCTGGCCCAGTCCCAGCTGTTGTGGGCATTTGGGGAGTGAACCAGCAGGTGGAAGACCTCTCTCTGTCTCCCTGCCTTTCAAATAAAATGAAAATAAATAATCATTAAAAAAAAAAATAGAAGGCAAGGAAAACTGAAGCTCTGAGCCAGAAGTGGCTTAAGTTGTCAGCAGTAGGAAAAGTCACACGGCTAACTCAGCCAGTTATCCATGAAGCACAGTCCTGGAGGGTAGAATTCAGGTATGAACGTGGAGGCAGATGCCGCTGATAAACGGGGGTATTTCCCCAGGCCTGAGTTGAGTCTCGGAATTACCTAAAGTATAAGAAGCAGCTGGGGCCGGCGCCGTGGCTCAACAGGCTAATCCTCCGCCTTGCGTCACCGGCACACCGGGTTCTAGTCCTGGTTGGGGCGCTGGATTCTATCCCGGTTGCCCCTCTTCCAGGCCAGCTCTCTGCTATGGCCCGGGAAGGCAGTGGAGGATGGCCCAAGTGCTTGGGCCCTGCACCCGCATTGGAGACCAGGAGAAGCACCTGGCTCCTGGCTTCGGATCAGTGTAAAACGCCGGCCGCGGCGGCCATTGGAGGGTGAACCAACGGCAAAAAGGAAGACCTTTCTCTCTGTCTTTCTCTCTCACTATGCACTCTGCCTGTCAAAAAAAAAAAAAAAAAAAAAAAAGCAGCTGGTCAGGCAGATGTGAGTGTAGAATTCAGACAACGCAGTGGAGTTAAGAACCCTTCGCATCAGTTAACATCTCGTTGTCTCTATCATTCTACATGAAAAATATTGGCAAATCAGCAGCTATTCCCCATCTACCAAAAGAAGGAGGCTCTGGGGAGAGCCCAGCAGCTGCTTTGCTCACTGGGTTGAGAGGGAAGTCTCCTGGGGCCTCTGTTGCTCCCCTCTCCAGGCCTTGGGTATCCTCCCTCGAGAGGGGGTGGTATTGACTGGTGGTGGGGTATTAGACGCCTCCGGACCTCCTGCTTTAGTTGCCCACGCAATCACACAGTGTTTCCTGCAGCGATTCATGTTTTCTCAGTCTTGTTAAAGGATGAAGTGAAGCACCTTTGGGACACTGCTGCAGTCGAGGTGAAATCAGTGACCTCCCTACGCAGAACACAGTGGCCACACAGGTTCCCTGCTCCTCCTTCCCGGTGCACCTGCCACAGTTAGTCTACCCTTTATGCGGTTCTGCAGCCACCACCCTTCTCACCCCCTTTCCACTCTGCACAAACTTCCTGGGAGGGAGAAAAATCCGTAAACATCTAATCTATAGTCTTACAAGACAATGTTCTCATAAGCACCAGGAAATTCATTCAGGTAAATAAAGGTAGGGAAGACCTATGCTAATAAAAGATAGCGATATCTCTTTTACTGTGTTTATTAAAGTGTTTAAAAAACATACAAGTATCAGCTTTCACTATGCCCCCATCTTTATAATGGAAATCCTGAAATCATCAGATTCTAAATTGAATAAAATTCACAATGCCTTTGGTTACGAAAAGACATTTATCAAGATCTTGTGGAAGAGTTTCCTGATCTCATGGAGAGATGGTGTGGTGCGATGGAGAAGCACTGGGCTTGGGAATAAGCGTGCCTTTGCATCTAGACTTCCTCCTGCTTGGCTGTGTGAATCTAGCTGCACAACTGGGTTTCCTTTAATTGGACAGTGGAAGAAAAGCTACATAAATTTGCTTTTCAGAGGGATTTTGTGATACTTAAAGAGGACACCTGGCTTGTGGTAACTACACAGGAAACGACCATTATTGGAAAGAACAGTTGTGAAAGCATTGATTATTGGAACCTGGAGAAGCTCTTTTCTGAGCTGTGGAGTAGCGTTCACCATTGCTGTTTCTGATTGTGCTCTGGTTTATTTAAGCGTCATGCTATTTCTTTCAGATCCCAAACAACTAGATCAGTTATCCATTCCTCATGATTAAGACTTGAGCTGGGCAAGAAGAGGCCAGGCTGAGGGATCTGAGGCCCACGTGGGGCTGGAGAACCTGGATAGATCCTGCTAGAACCTCAGGCGGATGCTGGCAGTGTCCTGACTGTGCCATTTCACTCTTCACACACATCAGCACACTGCACACGCTCTGTGTATGTTACTCCTTGGTGAAATGGTGAAGTGATTCAGACTAGGTGTACACAAGGATTGCAAGGGCTACACACACCAAGTTTTCTATTAAAGTTGATTTTATTTATTTATTTTATTTATTTTAAAGGCAGAGTTACAGAGAAAGAGAGGGAGAGATAGAGATCTTCCATCTTCTAGTTCACTCCCCAAATGGTTGCAATAGCCAGGGCTGGGCCAGGCCAAAGCCAGGAGCCAGGAGCTTCTTCCGGGTCTCCCACATGGGTACAGGGGCCCAAGTCCTTGGGCCATCTTTGGCTGCTTTCCCAGGTGCATTAGCAGGGAGCTGGATTGGAAGTGGAGCACCAGGGCTCAAATCTGTGCACATATAGGATTCTAGCACTGCAGACATTAGCTTGACCTGCTATGCCACCATGCTGGCCCTGATTGTATTTTTAAAAAGTTAACTGTTAACTCAGTGATTTTAATAAAGCCCTTTGATTGTTAAAACTTATTTAATGACATCTTATACCCTAGTATGAACATTTGATCTGAAGACAAAAACCTGGCATGGGGCAGACAGTCGACAGAGCAGTCAAGACGCTTGTGTCCCATAGCAGAGAACTTAGGTTTGAATCCCGGCTCCAGCTCCTGTCTCCAGCTTCCTGCTGATTCATACTCTGAGAGGCGGCGGGTGATGGCTTTGGTCATTGGGGTTCTTGTCACCTGTGTGGGAAACCTGCATTGAGTTCTTGACTCTGGACTTCTTCCTTGCCCAACCAGGCTGCTGTGGGCATCTGGGGAGTAACCTAGCAGTTGGGAGCTCAGCCTATTTGTGTTTCTCTCTGTGTATGTCTCTTTGCCTCTTAAGTAATAAATTAATCCATTAAAGAATAAGAATAATGAAGGAAGACAAATCTGGACATTTTCCCTACTCTGGATTTCCTGCTTCTGGAACGATCAGGCGGTCTGGCAGCTGGAGCGGGAGCTGTGTGTGCCCTAGTGGGAGAGGCAGGCCCTTTATGGCTTGCCTGGGGCCCTGGCTGCCTCCTGTGAACTGGTGCAGGCCCCTGTGCTCATTCACCTACTTTCCTGTGTAGCCAGCTTGGAAGCCCCAGCACTGGCTTGCTAGTTCCTTTTCATCTCCAGCCAACTGGCCAGGCCGCCTCTTCCAGTGGACGGCGGTGGTTTCTCATACCAAACTGGGAAGGGACTCATCGTGTCTCACTTCCTGTGGCCGCCGCTCTGCTTACCCTAACACCTCTCATGAAACACTTGCTGAGTGAATTAAAAAAAAAAAAAAAAAAAAAAAAACCGCGTCCTGTGCCGGCTGCCTGACTGTGCCTCTCTCTGGCCGTGTGTCTTTTCAAGGAACGTGGGTTTGCTGTCCCCACTGTAATTCAAACTGCCCTTTTTGACCATGACACAAGATGCAAGGGTAGGAAAGCAAAAGGAAAAAAAGTCCTCCTCCTCGTCACTTGAAATTATGATTTGAAGCAGATTTTATTACGCCAAATTATCGTCAGGCTAATTGCGTGACAGGCTCTCTCCTTACTGCTGGCTGGCGCCAGCCAGCTCTGATCTACACCACTGATATCTGGCTGGGGGAGGCGTGGCACAGGGTCACTAAGGAGAATCCTGCTACCCGGAAACATACCCGAAGTCCCAAGCACCGGACACGGCCCTGTATGTTCTGGTTTTCAATCATAGCATTTCCAACACGCGCAGCTGGGGTTAAGAGCGTCTCATTTAAAATCAGCCTGCCTGGCTTCAAATCCTGTTGCTACCATTTATGGGCTTTGTGACCTTGGTCAGGTTTTTTTTTTTTTTTTTTTTTTTAAATTCCTCTGTGCCTGGTGATTCCTCTGCTGTGAAATGGGTGTAATAATAGTGGCCCAAGTAGGGTTGTTGGGAGAGTTAAAGCCAATATTATAATGCTTAGTATCCACCTGAAACAGAGCACGCACCATGCTCAATGACCAAGGACCTGTGAGATTAGTAAGTACAAGAAAGTACACGTGTGCTGCTGTCTGGACACTGTTCTTCTTTATCATAGCTGTGTAATTTTTCTAGACTGAAATGGACCATTAAGATTGTTGTAAGGTTTTTTTTTTTTCCTCCAGAGTTTGTTTTTTTTTTTAAATCCCTGAGCATAAATTGTGAACCCAAATATAGTTCCTGCACCTGTTATCACTAAATCTTAACTTGGGGTTCCCCTCTGGGATGCTGGGACTTTGAAGGGGTAATTGAATTTATTGCCTTTATTTGCTACCTTCCAGCTACCAACACTGTTCTGAAAAAATACTTCATTTTTCTTCGGAAGAGGGAGAAGGAGGGTTCCACATTAGGGCGGGGCCAGCAGGACAGAAGCAGGGGGAAATTGAAAAGCAGGCTGACCCCATCAGTAGAGTTATCGATGAGAAAACACCATGCCCTCTGGCTTCTGTGTCCTGAGGGTTTATGCCGCCAGTTCTTACCCAGGCAAGGTATCCTGTGATAATACTACCGACATCTTTTATGCCGCTCAGAGGCCTGCGGGCAGTTTCTCCTCCACCTTGTTAACACCAGGCGCCATCAGAGGGGGATGAGAAATGCTCAGCTGAGTACAAAGGGAGCATTGCTCAGCCGCTGAGTGTCTGCTCCCCTAGATGTCCTCAAGGCTCCCACTCCGTAACCACACTCAGAGTTCTGCAACAAATACAGTTCCCCAAGAAACCAAACGAGAATGGCCTAGAGCAGAGAAGCTGCAGTTTCGCCCCAGGCTCACGCCTGGTTTTCTTGCAGCCTGGAACCTGTGTGTGGGAGTTTACACAGCTGGCAGCAGTCATCCGAGTCCCATGAGAATGATGTACTGAAGGTTTTTCTCACCCTACTCATCACTGTCATCTTGGCTGTTGTCACCTTCCACACCACTGTGACCTGTCCTACGAAGCCTCTTCCCTCTGAAGATAGAGTGTAGTCTATAAAAGGGACATATGCAGGGTACCAGCTCTACCTGAACCTTTTACATGATTTTAGAAATGTATTTATTGGCTGCCTGCACTGTGGCATAGCCGGTAAAGCTGCCACCTGCAGTGCCAGCATCCCATATTGACGCCAGCTGCTCCACTTCCCATCCAGCTCTCTGCAAGGGCCTGGGATAGCATTGGAGGATGGTCCAAGTCCTTGGGCCCCTACATCCTTGTAGTAGACCCAGAAGAAGCTCCTGGCTCCTGGATTTGGATCGGTGCAGCTCCAGCCATTGCAGTCATCTGGGGAGTGAGCCAGAGGATGGATGACCTCTCTCTCTCTCTCCCTGCCTCTCTGTAACTCTGGCTTTCAAGTAAATAAATACACATTTTTAAAAAAAGGAGAAATGTATTTATTAAGCCTCTAATATATGCCAGCCTTTGCTGCGGGTGCTTGGGACTCGGAGGTGATAATAACACATGCACTATTCGTGTCCATTACACAGTGTGCTATACAGTTCTACCATGCATTAGCTAGTACATTAGATAGTCGTTATTCAGCTGTGCAGTGTACTATACGGCTCTACAACGCATTATACAGTGCGTTAGACGGTCATACAGTGCACTGTCCAGCTATCCAGTACATTCTACAGTTATACACTGCATTGGAAGCTGGTGAGCGCTCAAGCAGAAGAAAACAGGCCAGAGGCCAAGAGGCCGTTTCGGTCTCCTCCATTCAGAAAATTCCTTAAATTCCTCCTGGGAGAATTAAGGACAAACTTGCAATTTTTATAAACCTCCACCATGTTGGAATAAATTAGGGAAGTACAAAGGCTGGCAGGTAAGTGGCTACAGGCCTCCCAACTCCACCTTACTGGGAGCCTGATCTGCCCGAGACGCACACACAAAGAGGTGCCTTCCTTTGGTGTTCTGTAAATTGTCCACCACAGACCCTCTTCTCCTACCCCATGCAAGCGCCCCACAAGCACATGTGCAAATCGTTAAGGAGAAACGCCTGAGGAAATCTGAGATCGTGGTCTGCAGTCAGCGATGACGTCAAACTCTCCTGTCGGTGGGTTTGGCTTTTTCAAAGGCCATCAGAAAACAGCGTGTGCTGGAGTAGGTGAGCTGCTGGGTGGCAGACACGGCACAAACGCCTATCATAGCTCTTCAGAAAAGCATCCGGTGTTCTTTTTTATCCCCTCTTCACCACAAAGATCGGGGCTGGGAAGACACCTTGGGATGTCTGGGGCAGGGTCCTCTGGAGAGCACGAGGAATAGCGCCCAAAAGACAAGTGACTTGTTCAAGGTCCCCTGGCCAATCAGCGGCCGACCCAGATGGGAAGCCACGCCCCACTCGTCCTGTCTGTGGGCTTCGCCGTGCTGCTGCCGCCTGGGATTTTAAACACTGCCTCCTCATAGGACAGCCTAAGCCTCTTCAGCTGACTGCCCGGGAGGGCTGGGCGGCCAGCAAATGGGCGGTGAAAGCGTTTGGGGACCTGTTCCTCAAGGCCACCGGAACTCAGCAGTAGAGGAGGCGGGAGATAGAGGACAGCACCAGGCAGGCTTTTACCTGGGCAGGGGAGCAGCGGGGTGTGGACCGTCTCGGTTCTGAGTGAGGCGGGCACGTACGTTCCAGTAAACAACTGTGCACGAAGTGGTCTGCGTGCATGATGAACGGCCTCGCTTCCAGACTGGAGGACGGCAGCCTTGGCCACCCTTCCGCCCATGGGTGGCCCTCCCAGCCCTGCTCCCCTGGAGTGATGGGGGTAAACTGTGCTGTCTCACCTCATTCAGGTCATGGTGAGGGTAGGGAGAGCTCTCATCCAGCCCGTGCCACTCCAGTGAGCGTTCGTCAAAACGTTCATGAGAAAATGGAATTAAAAGATAAATTTAGGGGCTGGCATTGTGGTGCAGTGGGTTAGGTCGCCTCCTGCAATGCCAGCATCCCATATGAGCATTGGTTTGGGGCCTGGCTGCTCCATTTCCAATCCAGCTCCCTGCTAATGTGCCAGGGAAAGCAACAAAAGATGGCCCAAGTGCTTGGGCCCCTGCCACCCATGTGGGAGACCTCAGAGGAGTTCCAGGTTCCAAGCGTCAGCCTAGCCCAGCCCTGGACATTGTGGGCATTTGGAGACTGTCTCTCCCTTTATATCTGCAACCCTGCCTTGCAAATAAACAAATCTTTTTTTTTATTTTTAAAGATTTATTTTATTTATTTGAAAGACAGAGTTACAGAGAGAGGTAGAGACAGAGAGAGGTATTCCATCTGCTGGTTCACTCCCCAGAAGGCCACAACGGCCGGAGCTGCGCCAATCAGAAGCCAGGAGCTTCTTCCGGGTCTCCCACACGGATGCAGGGCCATTCTCCACTGCTTTCTCAGGCTACATCAGAGAGCTGATCGAAAGAGGAGCAGCCAGGACTTGAACCAGCACCCATATGGGATGCTGGCGCTTCAGGGCAGGGCTTTAACCCGCTGTGCCACAGTGCCGGCCCCACAAACAAATCTAAAAAAAAAAAAAGACTTAAAAAAAGAGATAAACTTGGAGCTGGCATTTGGTGCAGTGATTGAGATGCCACTTGGGATGCCCACACTCCCATATTGGGGTGCCTGGGTTCGAGTCCTAACTCAGCTTCCTGCTAATGTATACCTGGGAGGCAGCAGATCATGGTGTAAGTGCTTGTGTTCCTATCCACTGTATGGAAGACTGGGACTGAGTTGTTGGGCTCCCAGCTTCAACCTCCCCAGCTCCGGTTTCTGGCATGTGGAGAGTGAACCAATGGGTGGAAAATCTTTGTCTCCCACTCAGATGACAGGCAACTACTGATAGTAGCTGATAATCGTGTGGTGGCTAACCATGGATTGTTAGGTATAGCCCAACTGTAGGTTGAACCATGTGGAACTGCAATTGCAATGGACTAAAACTTGTCAAAGATCAGCAGCTTGCCATGTCCAATCTAAGACTAAGAATACACATTCGTTCCTTGTAAGCATCACAATGATTTCCTTATCTAATAACAGGTGGAGGGCAGATGATTTAATTACTTCAATGTCATTTTAAACTGATATTTAGAATTTGCCTGCTTAGTTTAGCTTCCCTAAAGAAGCCCCTTGAGATTGCTTTTCACGTAGCATAGCACCTGTGAGGGCAGACGCAGTGTGCGCAGCTCCTCCTGGCACCAACAGCGTGTTGAGGATGTTAACACAGATCTGGGCTGTGAGGGACTCACTGGTGAAATGGAGAGGGAGGGGACTCCTGGCTCCTTGGAACTCCTGTGAGTGTGCTGCTGGTATACACGCATCGTTTATCATTCTGCACCGTGGAGGTGACTCTGGGTCTGCAGCAGGAGGTCGTGAAGTTGGACGCGTTCTGCTTGAATTGTGTGTGGCTGCTCTTGAATTCTGGCCTGCTGGGAGTAGCCCTGCTTGGCTCAAAGGAAATGCAAGTCAGTTGTGGTGTGGGGGAGGGGGAGGGGAGGGGAGGGGGACTGAAACCTGGGATAAGAACTTTGCCTTCCTGGAAGGAAAGAGGGCTGCTTTGGGAAGAACACATCTGGATCTGCGGTCGGTGCCAGCCACAGGCAGCAGGGAGGTTCTGGGCACCGCCCCGCCCACTCTGCCCCGCCCACATTGGCCTCAGTCTGGTTTCCTTAGATCTCACATTAGAGGGGTATAAATAGCTCTGGACTTCAAGTGGAACGTTCTGGAGAGACTGCCTTCCTAGTTAATACAGGAAAGAGTCTGAGTAAAGTTCGTCTCACCTTTGAAACGAAATGCTATTTTTGAAGACTGGGGGTTTTCTTGGTATCTGGATTACAACCAGATGTAGAATATAATGCCCCCAGGGGAGTTCAGAATTCCTATGTGTGAGTCTGAGAGAGAGGGAGAGAGAGCTACAGGTGTTCTCTCGTCTTTCTCCCCACACACTCTGCAAATCTGGTCAAGATGCTTTTGCCAGGAGGTGTAGAAATCATCTGTGGGTTCCCTGACATGTTTTTTTCCCACACAGCAGCCCCAAACTAATGAAAATGCATTTGCACAGCCAGACTCAGACACTTGGAGTCCCGTTTGCTTTCTGTGTGTACGATTCCTTTTCTCTCTCTTTGTGTCTATGGTTACTGTTAAGCTGACCCCTACAGTCTGGGGCAAATACCAAACGTGAATCAAGCCCTCCTTATCCATACAGCTGCAGAGAATTGTGGTTCAGGCGCCCAGATGATAGAGTGAGGCCAAAGCTCTTTTTCTGGTTGCAATTTAGGGAACTTTTTAGGATTCTGCCAGCCCAGCTGGGGCCGCATCGCCACACCTTCTTTTGCTGAACGTCCTGCTCTGTGGCTGTTTTGTCTTTTTATTTTTACAACAGCATCTAAGTGTTCATGTCAGAGGTGACTTTTGCAATACTGCATTTCACTGTTGCAAACAACACCTGTCAAAAGACCTTTCTTTCAATTTGCTGCTGCTTCCCCCTTCCCCCAGTTTCTGTAAGAACCTGTTACTAGCAAAAACAAAAACAAAAACGATTAAAGGTTGATCGTAATCAGCTGTAAAGAAGCCAGAGTGGAGACTCCCAGGGGCACGGGCAGAGCCCCCGAGGAGACCCTGGGTGGCTGGAGCGGCCCACGCAGCGTCCTGGCTTTCCCCTTCGCTGTCACTGTCTTCGAAGCTGCGTGTTTGAGTCCGAGGACCCCGGAGCGATGCTCGCCGGGGAAGGGCAGGAGAGGGCTCACCCCAAGGCTCCAGCGTGAAACACAGCGTCCCTGAGCGCAGGCAGCGGTGCAGGCCTGAGCCCGGCCCACGGGGCGCGCCTGTCGAAACCGGTTCTCGGCTTCTGGCCCAGCGGACGGCCCCTTCCAACAGGGGGCCCTGCTCCTGTCAGGCCGGCCCGCGGCGATTGGCTGAGGGAGAGGGCAGTAATTCGAACTGGCTTTTGTGGGCGGCCAAGCAGGGCAGCGCAGGTCGCCGCGGAAGCGGTGGCAGACACCTGCGGCTCAGCTCGCCGCGGGCTCCGGGGACTCTCTCCGCGCCCCCTTGGGGGGCCAGCGTGGCCCGTGGTCAAGCTGGCCGGGGCTGGCCGGCAGGTAGCCGAGGACCGTGGAGGCGCCGGGGCGTAGGCTCCCTGAAGGTAAGGCCGTTTTCCACTACCTACTTCTGGGTCACCTTATTTCTCTGCAGGCGGTGAGGAGGTAAACCATAGGGAAGCCGGGCACTTGTTCAGGTTAGGCCTTGATGTGGAAATCAGATGTGCCGGCAAAAGAACACAAAGGAATAAAGCAAGCCGTAAACGGGCAGGGAAAGTTGTTGGCGTCCTGGAACCCTGGCGGGCAGCTGGCACCTGGCGGTGGCCTCTTGGCTCAAGTGTAGCTTTTCCTTGAGGCCGGCAAACACGTGTGCTCGCTCGGAGCACTCTACCGGCCCCCTCCCGTGGCGCAGCCCCCAGCAGTTGTGGTCGCAACTTGAGGACCACTCAGTTTCAAAGCTTTGTTGCCCTGTGATGTGAAAGTGGCTTTTCTTGTTCAGGTTTGTTCCACCAAGGCGCGTTGGTGAACTCCACTTGGGCGGGAGGCTTTGGGCTGCACTGGCTGGCTCACTGCGCAGCCTTGGGCTGAACAGGGAGGATGCGAACGCAAGCCCCCGACTTCGCCGCGGTGGAGACGCCGTGATTCTGATTCGCTGTGACCTTTGTCTGGCGTCTGCTTGTCAGTCGGTGGACACTTCAAGGACCCGCCTGGTCTTCCTTCTTGAGTTGCATCTTTGTCATTTGAGAATTTAGTGATCAAAGACCGGAAAACAAGGCTGCTTGCTTGGAACCAGCGTTTCTAGCCTGCTGGTTTTGTCCTGAGAGGGAGGAAGTATTTTTCCCTTGCATTTGATTTTGTTAATGAGCACATTCTGTAAGTGGGTGAAGGTGCCTTTATAAATCCAAAGACGGCCTGAGCCTGCTTTTCTCACCTTGTTAGTTTCAAGGACCTAAACACCTGCCTTGAAGGGAGGGTGCCTACCAATTCCCAGTGATTTGGCTCTAGTAGTAGAAGAAAGGGCGACCAGACAGGACAGGGGTGGTGCAAGAGAGTACAAACACGCAAAGAAGCCATTCCCTTGAAATCCTGAAATAACGCTTTTTCTTCCAAGTTCATAGCCAATTGGAATCTTCCAATTTTCCTCACTGTTAGCTGAAGTGTCTTTATAAAGGCATTTTCCTGTAGGATCAGTATTTCAGTAATACTCAATGTAAATACTAAAAACGACTGCTTCGATGAGTAAAAGCACCAGAATGGAATTACCCATCAGGGGAAATGTGACCATCACACAAGTCTAGAGCGATCTTTTAAAATATAATGTTTGTGCAAATAGTAGCAATGATTGCTGGTGATTGGAACATGCAGATTGGTAGGTATTGCTGCTGTTTATAAATTCATCAGTGTCAAAGGAGTTAGAGAAAAGAGTGTTAGAAAACTATAGGTATAGATTATTTGCCATTGATTTATATTCAAAATTGTATCCTCACTTAAGAATTATAACCTAGGCGGGTGCCGCGGCTCAACAGGCTAATCTTCCGCCTGTGGCGCCGGCACACCGGGTTCTAGTCCTGGTCGGGGCACCGGATTCTGTCCTGGTTGCCCCTCTTCCAGGCCAGCTCTCTGCTATGGTCTGGGAGTGCAGTGGAGGATGGTCCAAGTGCTTGGGCCCTGCACCCCATGGGAGACCAGGATAAGCACCTGGCTCCTGCCTTTGGATCGGCGCGGTGCACTGGCCACAGTGTGCCGGCCGCGCCGGCCGTTGGAGGGTGAACCAACGGCAAAGGATGACCTTTCTTTATATATCTCTCTCTCTCTCTCACTGTCCACTCTGCCTGTTAAAAAAAAAAAAAAAGAAAAAAGAAAAAAAGAAAAAAAAAAGAATTATAATCTAGCGAATACAGAACTGAAAGGTGACTTCTTGGGGAAAAGATAAAGCTATTTTTGTTTGAGGGATGAATACCATCTCTAGCCTCAATTAATATTATTTTTTAATCCCTATCTATTAAAAACCCCAGTGTCCTAAGAAAGGAAGAAAGAGAGCTGAAAACTTCTTTCTCTCTACTTAGAAAGGAAATAAAGTCACATTTCATATTAAGAGAATCCAAGGCCCTGGTTATATCTGCAGGGACCAGGGGACCCCAAAGATGTCACTGAGCACAACCATTTAAGAAGATCGATAGATGGGTGGGTATTCCATGCCCAGAACGCCAGCAGTTAGATCAGAGGATAGGAGAATGAAGGCTCTTAGGTATTGTTTCCCCAGTGACCACTTTTAAAAGCCTTCCTCGTGGGGCTGTGGAATGCCTGCCTGGCTCCCTTGTCTGCTCCGTGCTGAGGGTCCCTCCTGGTGCTGTGGACCGCACACAATGGGGCACAATAGAGCTGCCCGGCCCGCCCTCCCAGACACACACTGTGTGCCCATTGGCTGAGCTGAGCAGATGGACGCCTGTCTACGTCAGGCCTCTACGTGGGCCCCTGGCTTTGTTGTTGAAGAAAGGCAGATAGAGAGGGACAGAGATCTTCCCTCTGCTGATTGGCTCCCTAAATGCACACAAGGTGGGGGGTGGCTGGGCCAGGTCAAAGTCAGGAGCTGGGAAGTCAATCCGGCCTCCCAGGTGAGTACTGGAGTCATCATCTGCTGCCTCCCAGGGTGGAAGAAGCAGTAAACAAAAGGGAGAACAGACAGAGGTCGTAGAAAAGGACTGGAATGGGACTTGAACCCAGGCACTTTGATATGGATGTAGGGGGCCAAGCCGTGTCTCAACCACTGAGTCAAATGCCTGCCCCAGTCCCTGGTTTTTGAGTGGGTGTTGGGGGGTGACCTGTGAGTTCAGGGGTGGAGAGCTGGGTGAACACCTCCCCCACCTCTGGAGAGATGGCTGCGTTGATCTATCACTGGTTAACAGGAACAAGTTGGCCAAGGTTATTAGATCTGACCTCTAAAAGGCATCTTCTTTTTAATGAAATACCCCAACCCCAGCAATCCCAGTGGTCACATTTTGGAGCCATGTGGCTATGTGGCAGGCTACACCTTGGGACAAATGGCTGATTTGGGGAGGCAGGGAGCCCAGCAGTCTCAAGTGATTTTGCTTTTTATATTGGACAGACTAGATTCAAAACAGACATCAAACGGTCCCTTTGAGAGAAAAGCTCTCTGAGAACCGGGTGTGGCCCGAAACAGGTGGGATGGCCTTGCTGCGCCCTGCAGGGTCAGGTGCGCCCTGGCCTTGGGCACTGAAGGGAGGACTTTGCCTCTGTGCTTGGGCGGGGTTGCAAAGAAGCAGCTCTGCAGGCGCCGGAATGTGAGCCCCAGCCTGAGAAGCCGGTTGGAATCCCTGGGTTTGTTCCCAGACTCCAAGCTCCTTAGGGAGCAGTCAAGCCCCCTATAGACCCTCCCCACCCCAGCCCATGGGCAGCGTTCCAGACATGCCCAGCCTGGGGCCAGGGGGCCAGCAGTTGGACGCCCAGGGGAGCCCAGCACCAAGTTCCTGCCTTATCTTTTCCCTCAGAGCCACGGCTGACCAGATATTTATGCCACGATTTCTCAGTGCCTGATTAGTCAGGGTTCACTCATTCCTCCGTCTGATGCCATGAAGGTCAGTGTCATTTTCCTGGGTTGAAAGAGAGACTGAAATCGGACAAGACCCCCCCAAAACTGTTGGACAAATCTGTCCAGTCACACAAAGAAGTTGGGGAGGAATTCGCAACATGCCATTCTGTTCTTGGCTGTTCTGTCAAAAGGGGTATTAGGAATCCCTAAATCTTGCCCCCAGCAGTTCCATCCTGGCACTAAGAATGCCTCAGGTCATTGGCTTTCTTCACTGGATCACTGTGCCTGGGAGGCAGTCAGGGATGTAAAGACAATGAAATGAATTGGGTGTGGAGTGTGGCTCAGCGTATGGCCAGGTGCACAGGCATGTGTGCCCCACCTGCTCACCTGAAGAAGTGGAAGCCAAGTTGAGGTTGGTAAAGCCAAGCTGGTTGGTAAAGCTGAGCTGGAGCCTAAACTGGGAGAGACGGCCCCTTCTCTCCTGTGGACTTTTCCTAGAGAGGCCTGATCTTTTCGTTTATGGCAAATTTCAGCCGAGGCCCCTTGGCCTGGGAGGCCAGCCACGCAGCCTGCAGAGGCATCTCAGGAATGTGGATGGTGTGCCTGCCGGAGCGGCCTCAGAGCCCTTCCTGGGCCATCTGTTGTGGGCCAGGAAGTCTCATAGCAACAGCTTCTCAGGAATGGTGCTTTTTTTTTTCCCCTTAATTAAAATTAACTAACACAAAACCCAAAACTGCTCCATTGCTCTAGAAGAATCAGATTCTTTCTGCAGAATGATGAGCTTTTAAGGAAGAAAAGTTCCTGCCTCCTTAATTCCTGTTCTTTAAATGAGCAATTTGTACTTGGTGTTGAGGGCTTCATTTTTTCTCCCTGGGGGAAGATTTTTTTTTTTTTTTTTTTTAGGATGGAGTTGAAAATGAATTTCCAAAGCTGTGGAGAAGACAATTGGCAAAAATATGATTAAGATAAAAGTGATGAGATTTTCCTGGCGTGTGTTCCATGTGTACTTTTGCCTGTGTAATAAAGTGAACTTTATAAACCTGCCTAATATGAAACTGAGATGAACTTCAGGCAGAGGTGCTAATTGTACTGTGACACTATTTCTTCAGGCACCTCAAATTTGTGGAAAATAAAATTAAATGGTCGTAAGTTTATTTGGGTGCATAGCCTTCCCATAATATGTGAACACTCACTTATGCAAGGATTTCAAAATTTCTTTGCTCCAAAATAAACTTACCTTAAGTTTTTTTAAAAAGATTTATTTATTTGAAAGGCAGATTTACGGAGAAGCAGAGAGATTTACAGAGAGGCAGAGAGAGCGGGAGCGAGAGAGATCTCCTGTCCTCTGGTTCACTCCCCAAATGGCCACAATGGCCAGAGTTGAGCTGATCCTAAGCCAGGATCCAGGATGCCGGCACTGCAGGCAGCAGCTTTATTCTACCTGCTACGCCACAGAGCTGGCCCCCAATTCTTTTATTTATTATTTTATTTGAAAGGCAGATAGACAGAGAAGACTCCCTCCCCAAATGCCCACAACAGCCAGGGCTGGGTTGGGGCCAGAGGCAGGAGCCAGAAACCCAATCCAGGGCTCCCAGGTGGGCACCAGGTACCCTGTGACTGGCGATTTCACACGCTGCACCAGGTGCTCTGATGTGGGACGTGGGTACGTCAATCACCACGCTAAATGCCCACTCCTGAACTGAACTTCCATTCCATTTTCCACAGATTTTTTGGATTATCCTCTTCTGTGTTCCAGCAGGAATCCCTTGAATCTGCAGTCACAGACCTCAGTGAGAGGAAGGGGCGGCAATGTTTGTCACTCCAGATTTTTAAGTTGATGAGGCGTTAAGTTAGCGATTTACTGAAGTTCAAGTTGTTCCTCTGGAAGGAAAACATTGTAAACTGGTCAACACCTGAAGCCTGGGAGGACACCCAGATGGGGACAGAATTCTGTTTTATCCACATTCTACCCTTACTGCACCATTAGAGGAAGCCCAATCAGCCTGTTGCACTTCTGCATTTCTATGGAGGTTACCTACAGTCACATAGGAGGAACTCAGATCAGTGAATCTGAATGTCTCTGTAAAGGAGTGTTATATGTTATACAACCTGGGAAAAATATTTCCATGACAACTTTTATTTTTCCTTCATTTTGTAGTGTAGTTTGGAGCATTTCCCTTAAAAAAAATTTTTTTTTAGTTGTAAGATTTATTTATTTATTTGAAAGTCAGAATGAGGGAGAGAGAGAGGGAGAGAGAGAGTGTATGTTCTGCTGGTTCACTCCCCAAATGGCCACAACAGTCAAGGCCGGGCCAGGCCAAAGGCAGGAGCCAGGAGCTTCGTCCAGGTCTCTCACATATAGGTACAGGGGCCCAAGCACTAGGGCCATCCTCTGCTGCTTTCCCAGGCACATTAGTAGGAATGAGGAGAGGAGCAGTTAGTACTCGAACTGGAGCCCATATGGGATGCTGGTGTCACAGGTAGCGGCTTTTACCTGCTACGCACCCCCCCCCCACCCAAGTCTTAGGAAATAAAATTTCCCAGTAGAATTACAATATTCAAAAAAATGTTGCCTATACATATGAAGGCATTTCAAAAAGTTCTTGGAAAATGGAATTAAAAGCTCTCTTCATCTTGGTGCAGAAAGTTTTTAAATGTATGCATGGTTTTTTCAAAATATGGATTTTCAATGAATCCATTCAAGACCCCTCATCTGCATGATTTTCAGGGGTTTTTGGCCCCAAATGAACATATCTTTTAAGTCCATTTTCCATCTTTAAGTCCGCTCATACAAGTCCTGACTATAGTACATATTTGGGATACTTCTCTGTGTTCTCGATTGCCCCTGTGTATTGCTGCTCCTGGGTCCCTGGGATCGAAGGTAGCACTCCTAATGCTCACAGGGAGAGCCGGCAACCCCAGGAAATGGATTTGTATTCTGAGTTTGTTTTCTGGAACGTGGGTTCCTAACGGAGTCTTAAAAGGGCATGACCACTTCTCTGTGCCTCATGGCTCCGATATAAAATTTAACCGACAAATATTTACAGAGTGCCTGCCGTGTGCCAGCTGTGCCAGCTTCAAGGTGCTGGATTTAGAACTGAACAAAAAGGTACCACAGCTCCTGGCTCACATTCTCGGTAAGAGGCACCAGTAACAAACTGAAAAATACCAAAGCACTTAAAAACAATTCCTGGAAAATGGAGTTGACAGAGAAGTTTGTTTTGGCACAAAAGATTTTGAAATTTGTGCGTCGTTTTTCTCTTAATACATGTTTTCCGTGAGCTTCTGGAAGCATTCTCGTAGTCAGCTGTGGAGTAGGTAAAGATATCAATTTCCTTAAGGGTGGTGGGAGAAGACGATATCTGAATGAAGAGTTGAAGGAGGTGAGTGAATGAGCCGTGGGGTTATCTGGGGAGCACTGGGGGCGGAAAAGAGAGCACGTGCAAAGGCCCTGCGGCAGTGCCTGCCGAGGAGCTGGGAGTCTGTGCCTGAGGAGCAGAGTACAGCACAGGCAGAAGCTAGGACAGGCAGGCCATGTGGGACCTTCTGGGCTGCAGGAGGGCATTGGCTCTCACTCTGAGTGACCCCCGGGTGAGAGCCTGCCTCCTGAGCTGTTAGGAGGATTTAATGAAGTCCTTTGTGTGGCATCTTTAGCCCAGCACCTAGCACACGGAAAATCTTCCATTCCTGCTATTGTCCGTTCCGTTATTATTTCCACCACCAAATGAATGGTGTGTGCACACAGCACCGTGCTTTGTTCTGATCAAAACCCATTGTTCCTTATGAGAATTAAACTCCCAACCTTGGCCTCTTAAGTGTTCAGTTCTCTCAGCCAAGAAGGTCCCAACTCTCTGTCTTCACACATACACTGGGGAGAACTTAACTTTTTAAAAAAGCGGCCTTGTTGAAGCTAAGCCACTGTTTCTTTCATAAAAGTGCCAAGGCTGTGCTCTCTAGGGACGGCTGTGGTTTGAGACATTTGGTTCAAGTTCCAGCTACAGACGTGCCATTGAGTCCCACTTTGCCCATGTGATACCACAGTGTACTCAAATTTGAGGATGGATGTCATTCCCTTCTGTAGGCCAGTGACCTTGAAGTGGGGAGCAGCCTATTGCAGGTAGAACAAAAACAAGGAGTTCATGTGTTTTCCTTCTCCCCGGAGTTCAGAGGCCGAGGGTGCTTTTCAGGGCACTTCAAGGACCCTTCCTCAAAATGATTGCTGGACACCCCTTCCGATGTCTAGATTCTATGGAACTCCGCCTTTGAACTTGAAAGGTTTTGGTCATAACTCACGTCAAGTGATGACTAAAGAAACTCGTAGAAAAGAGGGGCTGCTTCTCTCCAAGCACATGACGAGCACCATTTAGAGCACTTAGTAACTGCAGAAGGCTGGCTGACGGTGTGCACCCTCCTCATTAGAGAGGTCGGCCAGTCGGTGGACCAACAGCTTAGCAAGCATTTGGATGACGGCTTGACTTCGAGGTCCAACGCCAAATGGTGGTCCTTCTTTCTTCCAAGATCTGCTTTTTAAAAGCCGAATTCTCCAGGAAAAGTTGCCTTATATTCTCCGGACCAGAAACCTTAGTTTGGGGATTCTGAGAGCAAAAGCAACTGACTGTGGAGGCTCTCTCTTGCTCAGGGGTGGTAGCCAGGGACGTCCTTGTCCTGTAGGCCTCTCCCTGGTCCTGAAGCAACGCGGACAATGCTGTGTTCCTGTGGGCAGATTCCAGAGTTAGCCAGTTGTCCCATCACTGCTGCCTGCTGCCACACTATTCACTGGGGATCAATAGGTACAGTAGACCACAGCTTGTGTATTTGTGTGTGTGTGTGTGTGTTTTAGCAAACATGTGTATGGTGCTCATTATATTCTAAATGACTGACAAAAAGGCTAACAATCGTAACAACCCTGTGACAAAAAAAACACAATTTCACAGATTAAACAGTTGAGATTCCAGGCACATAAGTAGCGCAGCTGGGATTGGAACCCAGGCTCTCTGCCAGCAGGGTCTCCGCTCTTAACTGCTGTATTGGCTTTGCCCACAGAATGCTTTGTCTAGCCCTATGTGCACTTTTTGTATGTGGTAGCTCTCTGTTGATTTAGGGGGAAATGGCCTGTGGCATATCTGTCTATTTTATTGCACTGTGTGCAGTTAGAGAATGGACCCTGGTGATACCCAGTGCCTAGTGTAGTGCCTGCTGCATACAGATACTCAAATATTTGTTGAATGAGTGAGAGAGGGTGAGGGTGTGACATGAACAAACAGTAGTAAACTCGTGCAAATGCCTCCCCAGTCTCAAGAGTCACAAGCATATGTGATTGCAGGTTGCCGTTTATACCAAAAACAACAAAAAAAAACTTGTTAAAAAGCAGAAAAACTTAGGGTTGAAGAACTAAGAAGACAATTATTGGAACCAACCAGTGTCAACAGCTTCATCTCTTGTTAGATGCTTGTTGCTAATTTAGTGAATAGGTCACATCACCTGGAAGCCTGTCCCCCTCCCCAAGGACCCTGATAGCAAACAAACTCCTGCCATGTGACACGTGGGAAAGAGCAAAACAGGGAGCCATTGGGATGCCATGAATTCCACCAGATCAGGGCTTTGACTTGGATCCAGTGTGTTTTACAAATGGACATCGAGGCTCAGACTTGTTATAGGATGGAGACAGAAGCCCTGCGTCTGGCCAGTGCCAGAACATTTTGGGGGCAATGAACTCTCAGAGCATATGACGAGATATAAAGATGATTCTTTGAAAATACCTGAGGAAAGTTTGTGAAATCCAGCAAAGGGGAGCCAGAAGCACCTCAAAGTGAACCTGGTGTTTAAAAGCTCTGGAGTCAGAAGGCCTGGGTGTACGCCCCAACCTGGGCATTGCTGAATTTGGGACTTTGGATACACTACTCACCATCCATCTTTTATTACCGATTTAATCGGAGTGTCTACCTGGTGAGGCTGTGTACACTAAATGAGACAATCTGTGGAGAGCCCTGGGAACACTGCCTGATGCCCAGCGGGAGCCCGAGAACCATTTACTGTTATTATTGTTTAGAAAGTAGGCAGCCATTCACTCTCTTTGGATTGCATAAGCAGTCAGTTCAGTTGACCTTGAATGTCAGCCCCTTTACCCTCCCTGAAGTGTGGCTTCCTGGAAGACTTGGTAACAGGGTTAATTTAATGACACAAGCCTCCAGATTTATCGAGACTGTATTTTCGCTTTGCCATCATTCACACAGTGATTTTCATTCTCAGATTTGTTTTTCATGACTCTAAGGTGGTTGCTATGGCTCTGGGCATCATGTCCAAAGAAAGGAAAGAATGTGTGTGTGTGTGTGCGCATGTTTTTTTTGACAGGCAGAGTTAGACAGTGAGAGAGAGACAGAGAGAAAGGTCTTCCTTCCATTGGTTCACCCCCCAAATGGCTGCCAAGGCTGGCACGCTGTGCTGATCCGAAGCCAGGAGCCAGGTGCTTCTCCTGGTCTCCCATGTGGGTGCAGGGGCCCAAGCACTTGGACCATCCTCCACTGCCTTGCCGGGCCACAGCAGAGAGCTGGACTGGAAGAGGAGCAACCAGGACAGAACCAGTGCCCTAACTGGGACTAGAACCCGGGGTGCTGGTGCCGCAGGCAGAGGATTAGCCTAGTGAGCCGCGGCTCCGGCTCAGAATCTGTGTATTTTATCAAGAATGAAGAATGGTTTTTCAAAAAGTCCTCAAACTTTGCTTTGAGTCAGATCTCATTAGCTGGGGTGGTGTCCTGTACCCATGCCTACCCTATAAGCCAATAGGGAGTCATTACTACCATGGTGTAAATCGGAGATGACTCATCTCTTGAGGCCATGGAAACATCTGCATTCCTGAGTATATAGTTCTCCAGTTCTTCAGTAGAATCAGGATGATATTTGAAGTTGAAGGGGACAGTGACCACTGAGTAAAAAAATCGTAAGGATCTCTTTCTCCTCTCCAATCCATCTGTCCATCCATTCATCCACCCACCTTGTTCGCTATCTCTCTCTTTCCATCTAGATACAGAGAAAGACACACACACACACATCAAAGGGATGGGACCTGAAGGGGTGGAGATGAGGGAGAACTTGACCATATTTTTCAGTTTCTAAGACTCCAACACTGACCCTCCCAAGAAATTCCTTTTTTGCTTAAGCGTCTTTGTGGGTTTAATGTCACTTGCATCTCTTGCAACAGCAACAAAATCCTACCCAGTGCCTCTTCCCAAGCTTCTGGGATTCTGTTCCCCCACATCTGGTAGTGTGAGACCGTGGCTCACCAGGGAGCCATGACTGGGCTCTGCTGCTTGTGCCTCTACAGTGCCTGAGCCTTATCACCTCATTAACTCAGCCTACCCCCCTTTTCCAAGTTCCACCAGCCACAATCAACAGTTCTGCTCCTGACCTGGGAAGAGCTGGCCCAGTCTGTCCCCTTCAGCAGGGGCTCCTTTGGGCCCCTGATCCCTAGCAGATGCTAGCAGGAAGAATATACCCTGTGTCTCTGAGGGAAAAGAGACATCTGCCCATCCTTCCTAAAATGATTGCATAGCCAGATCTCAATTGAAAAGTCCATTTTTCATAGGCAAAATCACTTGGAGTCAGACACACAAGTGCCTTTGACAGAGTTAAAATGAGGCGACTCTACCACCATTGGCCTGACTTCATAGGAGAAGAGAATTCTAGATTAGAATCAGTGGGGAATTAGTGGAGAATCTGACAAGGCAGCAACTGGGAGTGCTGAGTCATCATTGAGATCAGTGTAGCCGTCCGGGGAGGGCCAATTGGACTAAAAGGACTAAGGAGGAAAATCCCATGCAAGTGGAAATATGTCCAGTCTGTGTGGCTCAGGAAGTATGAATAGCTCTTTTTTTAAAAAAATGGTAATTTTCACCTTTTCATTGTGAAAATGTCCCCACATTCATGAAAGTAGAAAGAACCACAGATCTGCACGCCCCCACGCTCCAGCTGGCTGACTCACGTGAAGCAGAACGCGACCATGAAAGCAGGGAGCAGGCCCCAGTGAGGCACACAATACTCAGTGACAGGTGTATTCGTGAACTTGTCAGGAAGAGACAGGAAGTTGAAATCCAAGATGTTTGGTCTTCTTAGTCATAGGTTAATGAAATAATTGCCAAATGAGATCTGGCTCCTAGCTCTTTGAGTAGGGATTATGTAATTTGAGGAAGCAGACTCCATGGCTTAATCTCCAAATTGCCCAGGGGGTAGGAGCCCTGAAAGCCCCCCATGCCCCCATCGTCCACAGTGACAAGACTAAGAAAGCAAGAGGCAATGCACCTTTGCCGTTCAGTAAGCTCTTATCTCCAGTCTCCCAGGCACTGTACGGGGCCTTGCAGGCAGGCAGATCTGAAAAACAGGGTCCTGGCTTTCAGAGAGTGCAGCCTCTGATCGGGGAAATAGGAAACATCAGGGGTTGTAACCGGCCTGCTCGAATGAAGTTTTCCAGGACCCGAGAAAAGGTGAAAGTGTCTTCTAGGAGAGTGATTGTCTTGATGTTTGGAAGGATGAGTAGAAGTTAGATGGATTTCGGCATTCTAGACAAAGTAAGCAGCTTGTGAAAAGGCAGAGTGGTGCTGGAAGGGACCAGCTGCAGGGCCTATGTCACGTTTGTGACCTGCTGAAAGACAGGGTGTGGAGAGGGTGGGCCAGGAAGTAGGGAGCAGGAGCTAAAATCCAGCCTGGACCTTGCTGCCTGGGACAGGTGCATCCACCTGCAGAGCAAAGTACACTCTTCTGATTTGCCCAGGGTGCTGATTTGCTGGGGTTAGTGCCATCTGAGCGCATTTGGTTGGTGTTCTTTGGGGAGTATGTGCATGGGTGCTCATGAATTTGACCACGGCCAGCAGAAAATGCAGAGTTATTGGAGAACTGAAAAGTTGAAATGGGACAAAAATCAGCTGTGGGTGTGAGCAGAGCCCTTCTGGCTGCGTTTTGGAAGGTGTTTTGAAAATGGCAAGTCTGGAGGGAAAGAAGCTAGTGGGAGAAGGCTGGTCCAGGTGAGAAATAGTGGGGGCCCAGCCTGCCTCTGTGGGCGGGACAGGAGAAATGCAGCGGGCCATTTGATGTCCAGAAGGTGCAATGGGTTGCCCGGGTGACGGGCTGGCTCCTTGGGTGAGCGGCAAGGATGACTCCGGGTTTGGCGCTTCAGCCGTTCAGTGGAAAGTTCTCTCCTTCCAGTGAAGACTGATAAAGCCAAGAACTTTGACCTAGTGTGTGGTAGGGTGTTAACTGTTGAATACGAACAGTCAAAAGGCTCCTTATATAAAGTACTGTGGTTAAAGAAGAAAAGGAAGTCTTCAATAATAGCTTTTGAGATCAATGAAAAACACACAGGTGCAGAGCTGTGGCCCTTCAGAGAGTGGCCGACCCATTGCCATGGAAGGGGGGGCACAGCTGTCTTTGGTTACAGCCTCTTTCAAGTATGGCAGAAGTCCCCGCAGTGCATCACCAAGCCCTTCACGATGCTTCCTCATCAAGGAATGCCCAGGGCAGGCAGCAAGTTTGTCCCCTCTGCCCTTTATGTCTCGAACACGATGTTGCAAGCCTAGAGTATTACAGTCCCTTTCTCCAAGGTTTTAGAAGAGAGCAGTTTTTTAGTTTTGCTTCATTTCTGAGTGTGGATCTGCCAGCAATGTTCTTATCTCCCTGTGTTTGCCAGGCTTTGGATTTGAACAGTCCTGAGTTTGAATTCCAAGTTCATCACCTTGTATCCCTTTGGGCAGGATACTTATCTTTATGCACCTTGTCTGGAAAATCCAGTGAAAGTAAGGCCTACCTCCTAGAGTTGTGATGAAAGTAAAGGGCCTGGCGGGTGGCATGCTGGCCACAAGTGTGGTGATAGAAGTGGTCACTGCTGTCACTATTGTTATTAATGCAAGTTTCAGATATCAGGAATGGGTGTTGAGCCTAGCAGGTAAGACACCTGTGTGTCACATCAGAGTACCTGGGTTAAGTTCCTGGTTCTGGTTCCTGACTCCAGCTTCCTGCTGATGCAGACTGTAGGAGACAACAGGTGATGATTCAAGTAATTGGGTTTCTGCAACCCACATGGGAGGCCTGGATTGAATTCCTGGCTCCTGAATTTGCTGAAGTCTACCCCTCAACCATTTCAGGCAACTGAGGAGTGAACCTGTGGGTGGAAGCTCTGTCTCTCTGCATATCAGATTTTGAAAAAAAAAAATGTTTTTAAGGAAGAATATGGCTTTCATTTGCAGCCTCTGATTGTTCCTTGGGCCTGCATCTTAAGGATGGTGACTGTATGTCGTGTTGCCTTCTTTACGGGTCGACCTGTGGAGAGAGTTCCATGCCACGTGAGCCGGAAGCAGGTTGCATAAATCACCTGTTCCTTCCAGGTGTGCAAGAGAGCGTGCTTCGGATAGGGAAGCAAAGCTTTCAACCATAGAAAACACTGGAAGGAAGGCAGAAGCTGTGTTCTTGATTTTCATGTGGCCAAGCGATTTTGCTAGGATACAGTAGACCGTGGAAGCTACACTTGCTATCTTTTATTAACAATTCAACAAAGAATATGGGAACCACCAGCCTGTGGCTTCAGCAGCTAATAGCAGTCAAAGAAAACGTACTTCAGCTTCCTTATCAAGGTCTTGATAAGACCTTGGATGACTGGGACTTCGGTCACTGCTCTGGAATGTCCCCAGTAGCTCTGCCAGGTTTTACTTGGCAAAGGTGTGATGTGGAATTTTCAGAAATAACCCCATTCTATGCTTTCACAAATTAAAAATGTTTTTCTGATGAATGTGACTGAAAAACTAGTGTGCATCTCTCTCACTGGAAAAAAGGGAGCTGTGGGAATTTAGGAGTTAGCATCGTTCATGTACCTGGGATAAGACAGAGATCCTCAGACATTCAGTAGTCGCATTTGAAATTGCCACTGGAGCCTCTGGAAACAACCAAGAGGCGCAGGCAGAATCAGACACTAGAAAAAGTGGCAAGTCTGCAGTTTTATACCACTCTAAAATCAATTATTGCCTTTGAGAAGGAAAGAAAAAAGTTTTCAAAGGTTTTAAACTTAGCCATCCACAATCTGTTTGCTGTAAAAGAGAAGTAGAAGCATCGGTAACAGGTGAAAACTGCTGAAAGCTGTAGTTCACAGTTGGAGGTGATTGGTCTCCCAGAAGACATTTAACAAGGTCTGGACACAGTTTTAGTTGTCGCAGCTCTGGGTAGGGGTGTGGCTGTGCTACGGGCATCCATAGGGCCAAGGCCTGGGATGCTGCTCAACCTCCCTACCCACAGGGGAGGCCCCACAACAGAGAAGTAGCTGGCCGTGGGGCTGGCGTTGTGGCCCAGTGTGTTAAGTTGCTCCTTGCAATGCCAGCATCCCACATCAGAGTGCTGATTCAAGGCCTGGGTGCCCCACTTCTGATCCAGCTCCCCAGTAATGCACCTAGGAAAACACCAAGTCATGATCCAAGTGCTTGGGCCCCTGCCACCCTCGTGAGAGATATGGATGAAGTTCCTGGGTCCTGGTTTTGGCCTGGCCCAGCCCTGGCTGTTGCAGCCATTTGGAAAGTGAACCAGCAGCTGAAGATCTCTCTCTCTCTCTCTCTCTCTCTCTCTGTATATATATTTACTTGAAAGGCAGAGTTATATATATGTTTGTTTACTTGAGAGGCAGAGGGAGGTGGTGGGGGAGGAGATGCCTCCACATTTCAACACTCTCCTGCAAGGAAGGGAAAGTTGACTGTATCAGATGGCTTCGCATCCTTTCTTCCATGTTCATGATTTATTTCACGAACTATTGAGTATTTATCACTCCAGTTCCCTCTGCTCTAATTCTGCTCTTGAGAGGGAAGATTCCGATGATTTTTAAGAATAACTAAAAGAAAATTAGCAAGTCCTATGTAATCATCTAACCTCAAAAAAAAAAAAAAAAAAAAGAAAGAAAGAAATGTTGGACAAAAGCTTTCTCCCCCAGACTTTGTGTATTTATGCTTGTAGGGTATATAATCCATGCGGAGCTCGCTATGCATTTGACTGTCTTCACTGAAAACTAAAAATTACAAATCATAAGTGACTGCTACAGCCATGTAGTAATGAATGTTCCTTTCTTCCATCTTTTTCTAAGTTCACTTTGAGAGGTGGAGAGGCAGCAGCGGATAGAAAGATTCCATCCACTCAGCCTCAGGGCTGAGGCCAAACCTGGGAGCTGAGAATTCAATCCAGGTCTCCCATGTGGGTGGCAGAGACGCAGATACTTGCCCCATCACTGCGGCCTCCCAAGGTTGACATTAGCAGGAAGCTGGAGTCAGAGCTAGGAATCCAACCCAAGCACTCCAATCTGAGTGAATTCCCTAGGCTGAATTCCCAACCCAATATGTTAATTTTCCTGATTTTGTTCTCTATGGAAAGCTTTTTGCTTTATCTTTGAAAGATTACTCAGGTCTGAGACTCTCTAGCCTGTCAGCAAAAGTAGATTTAATTACAGGAAATGTAATAATAAATTCCATAAATGTAATCGTAATCAAGTAGATGAAATGGTTGTTAAGTTGAAACCTTCTTGTTTAGCCTGTAGGAAAGCAGATCACTTTTCATTGTGATAAATGTTGACGCATCTTCTGCGAGCACAGTATGGGAGTTAAGAAGGTCAACTTCACAGCCACACTGCCTGGATTCAACTCCTGGCTCTGCTGCTGCTCTCTGTGACTATACAAGCTAGCATGGATCACTTCTTTCCAATGCCTCAGCCTCCTTGTCTTTAAAAAACAGCCATCATATTTGTCTTAGAGGGGAGAAGGCAAGGATTAAATGGGCTATTGAACACAATGAGCACAGAGTATATTCCCAGTGTGTGTTATTTCTATTGTCAGCATCAGTACTGTTGCCTTGTATTTTATGATTCCATATTTGTGGGAAGCAGGCGACTCAGGTGGGCCAAGTCCAGTGTGGCACAAGGGTATCTGCTCTGATCACCCTGTGTTCCTCGAGCAGGTGTTTTTAAAAAAACACACAGTTTGGAAATAACAGGATGGAGATGTGTTGATTTATGACCAAACCCTGTGACTTGTGATTTGAGGCGGCCAGTGCCTTGGACTCCCGGCACATGCAGACTTGAGGCAGCGCAGGGTGCATGTGAGAGCAGGAGCCTCGGGCGGCCTTGCAAGCTGATGCTTTCGGCTCTTTCAGCCTATGGTCATACCAGGTGGTGTTGGACGATCGTGCTCTTAACGATGTTGGTATCAAATGCAGTCTGGGTGGATTTATGCCAAGCTGCTGACATGTTGTGTTTTCTGTCTCTCAAGCAGGATAGGGTCAAATGCTACACACAAATTGTCAGGGGTGGTTTTACGGCTTTGCTCCTTAAAATTCACTCCCTAGAAACAAATCTCACTCGCTCTCCCAGGTCAAGATACCTGATTACTTGTGAGCTTAACTACATTTAGCTTGGTGTCTAAATTGCTTGTGTGTTGTTACAGTAAACAAAGGGCTGGGTCAAAATGATCTCTTGAAAGTTTCCATTCCCTGTTAAGATGAGAACCATCTAGAGAATGCCTTGCAAAGATTGTGTTGTTTAGAAACATTATTGTTAGACAAGGTCTGAAGCTTTTGCAATCTAAAGCAGTACAGGAAAGGACAAAAGTAAGGCTGTAGAAACACTAAAACTGGAAGATTTCTAAGACAAAAAAAGATATTCAATCAAGAGGTCTGCAAACCAAAGGCTGTTGATTCTTTGCATTTCTAATAAACCACCAATTGCCTGCATATATATAAGAATTTACTTATAGACCAAAAATGTGAATTCATTGATATATAGAGTTTGTTTTTTTCTCCAAAATGTCAAGGTCAATCTAAAGTGTTTTTCTGAATTGAGTTTCTCAAGGGTCAAAGTAGAAGCAGATTTGATTCAGTGCTGAGCCAAGTGTTACTAGTAGACATTGCACTGATTGGGATTTGAATCCCCTCCTGTATGACTCAGACGCGGGCTCTGAAAGTCACATCCCAGTGGTGATGAAAGCCTCGCTGTGAGCATGTGTGTGGAGGGTTTGCTGGGGGAAGATCAGTCTGCCATGGTGCAGGATGACTCCAACCATGTAGTCACCAAATCAGAGACAATGGCCTTGATGGGATCATGAGAGTGAACTTGAATTAAAACCATGAGTGGAGAAATCAAGAGCTGAAATTTGCCTGGGAGTCACCTAATGACCTCCAGCCCAGAAGAGATGCTGTGAAGCACGACTGTGTCACGTGGCAGTGGGAGAGAGTAGTGCTCAGTATGGGAATTCTAGGGAAAGTTGGGAAAATAATGAAGACCATAGGTAAGCTTTGAATTTGACAGGCATTGTAGCCCCAATACATCCCATTCTGAATCCCTTTAAGCAGTTAGAGAGCAAGCAGGTGCACTCCATTTCTCTGACCTAGGTAAGCAGACATTACAATCATCCTACTTAAGATGTGAATCATGAGGCCAGTGTTGCCGCTTAGCAGGTAAAGGTGCCTACTGCAAAACCAGCATCCCACATAGACAACAGTTCGAGTCCTGGCTGCTCCACTTCCCATCCAGCTCTCTGCTAATGACCTAGGAAAAGTGGTGAAAAATGGCTCAAGCCCTTGATGGTCGAGCTGGTTGAATCTTCTAGCCATCTGGAGAATGAATCAGTGGATGGAGGATCTCTCTCTCTCCCTCTTTCTCTGTAACTCTGATATTCAAAATAAATAAATAAATATTTTAAAAAGATGTAAATTGCAAAATGGAAGAAAGAGTAAGAAACGGTCATCCAGAACTGCCCAAATTGTTGCTAGAATTGTACCCTCAGCTAAGCAACAGTGGGGAAATACCTAGTGCAGTTGCTGAAGAGGGGGAAAATGTATTTTTGGTAGAATAAATCTCAGAGCAAAGAAAAGAAACAAGGACAAGATGTAGGATTTTTAATAGAAAAGTCCTTGTTTCTAAAATATGACTTTAAAAGTGCTTAGTGGAAATTCTAATAACTTTCTAATAACTTTTGTTCCAATAATAAAACTTCAGATGCAGAATTACTCTTGATCATTTCAGATCCCCAAAACTGTGTTAAAGGCACAATAGTATACATACTTTAAAAAGACTTATCTATTTATTTGAAAGACAGAGAAAGAGAGAGAGACCTTCCATCTGCTGGTTCACTCCTCAAATGCCTGCAACAGCCAGGACTGAGCCAGGCCAAAGTCAGGAACCAAGAACACCATCCTGGTCTCCCTCCCAGATGGGTAGCAGGTGCCCAAGCACTTAGGCCATCATCTGCTGCCTTCCCAGGTGTATTAGCAGAGAGCTGAATCCGAACTGGAAACTTCAGCTGAAACTCAGACATAAGATGTGGGTGTCCCAAGCTGTGGCTTAACCTGGTGCACCAGATTATTGGCCTCAGGACATCTATTTTTAACAAACAAATATCTAAGTATTATGCTTACTACTGACCTGCTGTTTACCAGCATGGTACAGGTTAACTGCTCTGAATCTCAGTTTTTGCATCTATAAAATGGGAGTGAAAACCTTTACATGCAGAGTTATGGGGAGTGTTAATTACATACACCTGTCTATATTCAGTTTGCATGTGGAGTATGCATTTGGCCTAGCAGTTAAGATATCAGTTAGGACACCTGCCTTTGTTCAACTCTGGCTCCTGACTCCAGCTACCTGCTAATGTGGATCTTGGGAAGCAGTGGTGACTAATTGTGATGTTGGGTTCCTAGCTTTGTGGGCACTTGGGGAGTGAACCAGCAAATGAGATCTCTCTCTCTCTGCCTCTCAAATATGTACATGCACAATTATATGCATAGTATCATATGAGGTAGGAGCCCAGTAAATGCCATAGCAGCATGGGGGCAGTGGTCTTGGTTTGTTAGGCTCTGCCCCTGACACTGACACAATTTGCCATCTTTAACCACATCAGCTTCCTGAGTCTCAGAATCTACAATTTCCGAATTTGCATATACACATTTGTCTAACATTTTCATTTCCCTCTGTGTGTGTTCATAATGTTTGTATTTTTATGTATACGTGGACACACATACAACCTTTGAGATTTGCAATGCACTCATGAATATAAAACATCTTAGAAAAAAAGATGCACTCAAACGCCAACGATTACATGTCATTTTTGCGAGCGTAAACCATCGGTTGTGACGTCTCCCAGTCTCATCTGCCTTGCGGCATTCAAGCTTGATTCAGCATGTTTTGTGGTCTTTCTGGGTCTAGGAGAGGCACAGGGCCCCCTGGAACTATAACCAGGAATCCTGCGCAGGAGGGTAGAGACCCATTCACTCCCACTGCTTCAGGAATTTATGACCAGTAAGTTGTTCCCTAATGAGCTCAGAACAAGACCCTGCGATCTTCTCTTAATGAGTTTGACAGATATTCATTTAAATTTGAAAAGATCCCCAGGCTTGGGATAGCAAAGGAAGGTCCCGAATTCCTTTGCATCTTAATTCTGTTTTTGTTTTGGTGGCTCTGGGGAATCTGAAGACAAACAAAACCCAAGTCCCCCTGGGCCCTGTAGAGTTTCTGTTTATCGCTGGCTAGGGACCAGCACCTTTTTGGTTTGCAGCTGCCATGCCCAACACAAAGCCCCAGGTTCTGCAAGGAGACTGTTGAGCCTGGTTTCCGTGAGGGGTGAATTTTTTTTGTGCCTCGCAAAGGGTAGCATTGCAAGGCAGGCCTCAAGCAGCCAGATTTACGTGAGAATAAGTCATGGCTCAGGCATTGGAGGTACAAACCCAAGTTGATGAATTTACCACACTGTGAATTGTTTTTACCCCTGGTCCCTAAAAGCACCATGGTTATTGAGGACAGCTGGAAATGGGTGATTGGAGGCCATATATACTAAGCTAGTAGCTAGCTAGCTTGCTTTCTTCCTTTCTTTTGGGGGAGGGGGGTGTAGAAAGGGGAAGACAGAGACATCTTCCATCCTTGGTTCACTCCCCAAATGCCTACAACAGCTAGGGTGGGACCACCCTAAAACCAGGAACCAGGAACTCCATCTGGGTCTTCTACATGGGTGGCAGGGATCCACACTTGGGCCATCATCCACTGCCTCTCAGGTGTATCAGCAAGAAGTTGGATTGGAAGCTGAGTAGACAGAACATGAACCAGTACTCCAATATGGGCTATGGCTATGCCAAGGAGCAGCTTAATTTGCTGTGCCCCATCCCTGTCCCCCAAACCTTTTAACCTTCAGTAGCACTGACCTTTACAGGTATCTGGGGTAAAGCGACAGTGGTGGTGACTCCTTCCCCTTTACCCTCCAGCAATGCCGGGTGTTCACATCAGGCAGTGCTCCCTTAGTGAGCACGATGTGCTGGCCTGGCCGGGCTCCTCCAGCAATGGCTGCAAAGGTTCAGGGTGCCTCTTCCTCCTGCACACTGAGAACAGCCCCATGTGGGCTAAGCGTGGACTTGACTAAATAGAGCTGCTAGCAGCGAAATGTCCAAACAGGGAACCTTGGGAGGAAGGCACAGCACGGGCCTAATCCGCTGAAGCTAAGCGGGGGCTCTGGAGTGAGTTCATTCACCAAGCCATTCTGCTCCCACCCCCGCCTCCACTACCACTGGCTGACCCCTTTCCTGGGAGCACATGCCTTTTACTTTGTCCACTCACCTTCACGAAGCCAGAACATAACACCCAAGGAAAAGGGGCTGGTATTCCAGCTCTGCTTTAAAGAAAAAGAGGCAGAGCTGGCAAGGTATCAGCCGCTTTCTCAGTCCCTTGGCCACGAGGCTCTAACCTCAATGCTACGCTTGCCCACCATCTGTCAAACCACAGCAAACCAGCGAGCGCCAGCCTGCCTTCGCTGTCAAAGCAGATACCCACCCCACGGCTGACGAAAACCACCCTCCACTCCGAAAGGGTTTCCATCTTTGCTCTCACTGGTAGTTCAGTGTTGGCATTGTGTAGAGGGCTTTTACTTGCTGAGCAAAGCCACAGTAAGGAATTTTGGACTTCCTAAGAGGTGGCAGTAGGTTCTAAATGGGAATTTTAGTCACTGTTAGCCAACTGAGTATTTTTCTGATTTCAGAATGAGGGATATTGAAGCACACACACACACACAGGTACATAGTTTAGTGTTTTATTTCACACTTTTTTTTTTTTTTGACACAGAGAGACATCCAGAGAGAATACAAATTCACTGGCTCACTCTCCAAATGCCCACAATGTCCAGGGCTGGGGCAACCTGAAGGCAGAAGCTGAGAATTCTTTTTTTTTTTTTTTTGGTGGATCTTTTTTATTTTTTATATATTTCATACTTACAACTTTAGGAACATGGTGATTCTTCCCACCGTACCTACCCCCCCCCACTTCCCTCTCTATTTTTTTACTAAGATCTATTTTCAATTAATTTTACACACATTTGTGATTAACTCTATGTTAAAGAGTTCAACAAAAAGTGTGGAAAAAATACAAAACTGTTCCTCAACAGTTGAGACAAGGGCTGTTCAAAGCCATTGCTTCTCAAAGCGTCAATTTCACTGCTATAGACTACATTTTAGGTGCTCTATTAGTTACCGCAGGTCAGGGAGATCATATGGCGTTTGCCCTTTTGGGACTGGCTTATTTCACCAAGTGTGATGTTTTCCAGCCTCACCCATTTTGTTGCAAGTGACAGGATTTTGGTTTTTTTTAACCACTGTGTCATATTCCATGGTGTACATATCCCATAATTTCTTTATCCAATCTTCAGTTGGCGGGCATTTGTGTTGATTCCATGTCTTAGCTATTGTGAATTGAGCAGCAATAAACATGATGTACAGTTAACTCTTTCATATGCAGAAGCTGGGAATTCAATCCAGGTCTCCCATGTGGGTGGCAGGGACCCCAGTGCTTGAGCCATCGCCTGCCATCTCCCAGGGTGTGCATTAGCAGGAAGCTGGGAAGCTGGGACTTGAATCCGGAACTCTGATATGGGATGTGGGTGTCCCAAGTGCTGTCTTCACGGCTACACCAAGCGCCTGCCCCCTTTTTTGCATATTAATATGAAATGTGGAGAATAAACCTACAAGTTTGCAGAAATGGCTGCATCCCTTTCTCTTTTATCATCCACTTTGATTTGCTTCCCAAAGTCGTGACTCCACTTGACACACTCTTGTAGTGATTCTTGTTTTGTTGGTCTGTGTGTCTGTTTTTCTCAGGGAGATGCAGCCCTGAGAATCCATCCCCACTTTTCCATGTTTTCTTCTGTAAGACAGGGTAGACAGCGTGGTAGTGGTGGTGGTTAGTTTTTTTCAGTGTTCTTTCCTCTCTACTAATTTTATTACAAAAGCAGTTCATGTTTACTGCAGAAAAATATAGTTAAGCAATTCTAAATCTGACCCAGAGAATACATATTTTAAGTGAAATACAAAAGGAACATTAAAAATATAACAGATATAAAAATGCATCAGTGTAGAACTGCTTTCAGTATTTTTTATATAAAGACCTACTTATCCTACTGTGGGTTAACAAGATCATAATGCCAACTCCAAGTAAAATATTAAAAAGAGCAGAAAGTCTTGAAACTTGCTTACCCTACACACTTGTTTTGGGTATTTAAATGTGAGATTTCATTACCATGAAGTCAGTATTTTCTTTTTTTTTTTAATTTTTTTTTTTTTTTTTTGACAGGCAGAGTGGATAGTGAGAGAGAGAGAGAGAGAGAGAAAGGTCTTCCTTTGCCGTTGGTTCACCCTCCAATGGCCGCTGCGGCCGGCGCGCTGCGGCCGGCGCACTGCGCTGATCTGAAGCCAGGAGCCAGGTGCTTCTCCTGGTCTCCCATGGGGTGCAGGGCCCGAGGACTTGGGCCATCCTCCACTGCCTTCCTGGGCCACAGCAGAGAGCTGGCCTGGAAGAAGGGCAACCGGGACAGAATCCAGTGCCCTGACCGGGACTAGAACCCGGTGTGCCAGCGCCGCTAGGTGGAGGATTAGCCTATTGAGCCACTGTGCCGGCAGTCAGTATTTTCTTAGCTGGCCTTTCATTGATTGAGATGTTCTTGAACTGGGAGGGATGGAATTAGCAAAGTAAAACTCATCCAGTTTCTGAGACACTCAGGCAAGCTCGTTAACTCTTTCATCACAGGAAGAGGCTCAGAGATCAGAGTGTTGTTTTAATGTGTGGTTGGCCTCGCTGCCGAGGGATGGTGTTCTCCTCTCCCAGACAGATCTCAGGAGTAGCTAGCTCTCTGTTTTGTTGAGGGAGAGGTGCAGAGCCAGGATCGGCAGGGCTGCTGTGTGACCGCTCACTGATCACCTGCTCCGGGCAGAGCCCATGGAGGGAGGCAGCCAAGGCTGAGACGGAGGCCCAGTCTGGTGACTGGGGTGGGGGTGGGGGTGCTGCTTCCCTGCATGTTCAGGAATTCTTATCTAGCTGAGAAAGCGTGAAGAGATCTAACAGCCTCAACTTGCTTGTCTTCCAGCATGGTAGGAATGAGAGAGGGTCTTTGCTTAAAGAGTTAGGGTTTTTTTTTCTATTTTTAAAAAAATTGGTGGGGCCTATGATGAATGCCATGGGTTTAGCCGCTGCTTGTGACACCAGTATCCCATATCCAAGCTGCTCCACTTCCAATCCAGCTCCCTGCTACTGCACATGGGAAAGCAGCAGAAGATGGTCCAAGAGGTTGGGCTCCAGGGAGACCCAGATGGGGTTCCTGGCTCTGGCTTTAGCCTTTCTCAGCCCTGGCTGTTGCAGAAATTTGGGGAGTAAAGCAGTGGAAAGATCTCTTTCTCTCTCTGTCTCTCTCCCTGCTTCTCTCTGTCGCACTACCTTTTAAGTAAATAAATAAAACTTTTAAAAATTTTAAAAATAAAAAATTGGCAATTGGTCATTTTGAAGTGTGCAACCTCGTGGCATTGAGGGTACTCATGTTGTGCAGCCCTCACCACTGTCCATCTCCAGAATGTTAAGATGACTTTAACCTACTTCTTGCCTCTGTTCCCAAATTCCAAAGGACTTTGTGCATGCTTTCTCCCTCTCCTCTCTCTCTCTCTCTCTTAAGGTCTGTGTTGTGGTTCTGCTTATTTAACTTAGAGTTTGATGGATTTTTTTTTTTCACTGCATGATGAATTGGTCTCCTGGAATTCAGGAGATCTCACTGTTTGGTTATTTCTTATCAGGAATGCTGATTTTTTTTTTTTTTTTTTTTTGCTAGCTGTGATGGCAGAGGTGAAGGGGCAAAAGGGAGCTGCCTCCTTTTCGAATCAATTTAGTAAAAGACAGGAAATGGTGGTGTTACTAAGCCCTGCCGGGAATCTACTCTGGGTGCTGCAGGGCGCACTGGCACCTTGACTGAATGGAAACTCCCAGTTTTTACCCAGTAAACCTCCCAGCTACACCTTGGGGCCAGCTCCTGGGCATTTTCTCTTTGCTCTCCAGTGATAAGAACTTCTTACGGTCATAATGTGGGTTTCCATTAAGTTGGCAGAGGCAAGTTCTTTCACTGTATGTCGTGTCCACGACATACAGGAACTGTGCAAAAGATGCACAGGACTTGTCCAGCCTGAAGCTGAGCCTGCTAGGGGAAGCTTCCAGGAGGCATACCCTCTGCTGGTTCCAACTTCCAGCATTTCGAGTGAAACCTGTGGGGTTAGAACCTCTTCAGCGAGCATCTAGATTATTGGCCTTGCAAGTATGTTTAGAGACGTAGGCTCAATAAGTCCCGTGTTGAACAAGATATGTTTTCCTTCTTGGAATATTCTTGGAACAAGGTATACATTTTCCCCAAGAAGAGACATACTCAGACCAAACACCATGGCCTTGTCTGTGTCCCCCATTGTTGTAAACCCCAAATATGTCTGTTCCTCTGAGCCCATCCCTCTCAGTTGTTAAGAGGTGTTGTTTCCCTTCCCACCATATTACATTTTAATCTGCGAGCAGTGACTTACATACCTTGCTTCTCTGAAGGCGAGATTTTTCTAGTGAAATCTCTGGCTCATTAAGAAGATATTAGATGAAGAACTGATCTATTTAGCTAAGCAAGACCTAATGCTCGTGACCTAGGAAGTACTTAAAACTGTGTAGAACTCTGAGCTCAGAATCAGCCCTTAAGATATCTTGGTCTGGCTGAAAAGCCCGTGAGAACATTTCAGGCATGGAAAGCCAAGACACTATGGCAAAAAGTGTCCTACATGAAGGATCTCTGTGAGTGAGACCCCAGTGGAAAGAAGTGGCCATCAAAGAAGGATGTATTTTTCTCTGAAGGGAGAAAAGAACTTCCACTTTGCTTATGGTCTTGTCCAAATACTGACAGAGTTTGTATACTGAAAAGGCTCTCATACCTAGGCAGCTCATGTCAAGAGCCTTGAGTGGTTACTGAGATCACACATATGAGTGTTAATTGTTAAATTAACAAGAGGAGTCACTGTGCACTTACTCCTCATGCAGGACCTCTGTTCTCAATGAGTTGTATTATGAGAGTTAACTGTAAAACTTGTTCTGTGTGTGTGTGTGTGCACATGCAAATTGCTGAAATCTTTACTTAGTATTGAGTTGGTCTTCTGTGTGCAAAGTTAATTGAAAACGAATCTTAATGGATAATGGGACTGGCAAGAAGAGAGGGAGGAGGAGGAAGGGTGGGAGTGTGGGTGGGAGGGCAGGTATGGTGGGAAGAATAACTAGTTTTACTTATGAAATTTGTATTCCTTAAAAAATAAAAAAATTTAGAAAAACTGTAGAAACTATCTGAAGCACTAATTGTATGTTAACCAGTGGTGAGTTTAAAAAGTTTTTGTTTGTTTGTTTTTTAAAGATTTATTATTTATTTGACAGAGTGATAGAAAGATAGAGAGGGAGGGGTAAGGGGGAAAGAGAGAGATGGATCCCCCACTTACTGGTTCATTCCACAAATGGCCTTAATGGCCAGGGCTGGGCCAGGCTGAAGCCAGGAATCCAGAGCTCCAGTCCAGTCTCTCACATGGGTGCAGGGGCCCAAGTACTTGGGGCATCCTCTGCTGCCTTCCCAGGAGCATTAACAGGAAGCTGGATCACAAGTGGAGCAGCCAGGACTCAAACCAGTGCTCTGAAATGAGATGCCAGTGTTGTAGGTGGCAGCTTAATGTGCTGCTCTGTAATGCCAGCCCCATATTTATTTTTTAACTCGAAAGGCTGCTTCACTCCCCAAGAGCCCACAACATGCAAAGCAGGGCCTGTCTAAAGCCAGGAACCCAAAACTCAGTCTGGATTGCCCATGAGGGTAGCAGGGACTCAAGAATTTGAGCTATCGGTGCTGCTTCCTAAGGTGAATTAGGAAGCTGGACTGGAAGCAGATCTGGGACTTGAACAAGGCATTCCAATAGGAGATGCAGGAGTCTAAGTGACATCTTAACTGCTGAGCTAAGTGACCTGCCCTACTGGTGAGCTTTAATTCCTTTTAAATTACTAAGGAGTCCTTGGTACACACTGTGGGATGCTGAGTAGCTCCTAGGGGATTATTGTCAGGCATTGAAGTGTTTTCTTTTGGCACAACCCTTAGTGGTCTTTATATTTTATACCAATTCCTATTATTGTTAAACTTTCTATACTGAAAAATACATTTGTTTATTAATGACATTTATTTCAGGCACATCATAAATACTCTAAAAAAGCTTGCACTAGGGACTCGCCAACTAAGTTAGAGCCTGATTCGTGTAATATTAAACATCCCAGCATCTTGTCAGGAGCCAAAATCCAAGTCAGTGTCTTCTACATGAAAAACAAGCAGACTAGGGGCCAGCGCTATGGCGTAGCGAGTAAAACCGCTACCTGCAGGGCCAGCATTCCATATGGGTGCCAGTTTGAGTCCTGGCTGCTCCACTTCCGATCCAGCTCTGTGTTATGGCCTGGGAAAGCAGTGGCAGATAGCCCAAGTCCTTGGGCCTCTGCACCTGCGTGGCAGACCTGGAGGAGGCTCCTGGCTCCTGGCATTGGATCAGCACAGCTCTAGCTGTTGAACCCCTCTGGAGACTGAACCAGCAGATGGAAGACCTACCTATCTTTCTCTCTCTCTCTCTCTCTTTCTCCCTGCCTCTGCTCTCTGTACCTCTGCCTTTCAAATAAATAAATCTTAAAAAAAAAAAAAAAAAAGCAGACTAGAAGGAGAGAGAATCCCCAGCATAAGCAATTGGAGGGAGCATTGTAGGCCGGCTAATGCGGTGCTCCTCCTCTGAGTCCCCTAACTCCCTCCCCCCCACACTGTGTCCCCTGCAGGAAACTCTCCTACAACATCTAAGACAGGTGCGCATCCAACCTCTCCTTGCATAGTTCAGCCCACTCGTTATAGGCATGGCTCTAATTGTTAGAAAGTTGAAACCATGAGACCTCGGTTCTCTGCTTTCAATCACCGCTGACCATATTCTGTGTCAAGGGAAGCTGTTCACTTATTCTGTGAAGTTTTGTGGACACACATGCTTAGCTTGCATAAAGCATTTACCACGGACTGTTAGTATTTCGCAGAGCTTTGAAGTTGCAAGGAGTCAGCTCTTGACATCACCTGAGGAATGTCTAACCTGCTTCGTGAACACTTCCTTTGCTTTAACAAACAGCCCTCAGAGGATCCTGGCAGCACAATGCAGATATATGGGTTAGCATGGAAGTTGGAAACAAATCAGATCTTTGATGGGAGTCACCCATTCACACCTGAACTTCATTTGGCTTCTATTGTTATGATTTTTTGAAAAAGATTTATTTATTTGAAAGACAGAGTTACAGAGAGGGGGAGACAGAGGCAGAGAGGTCTTCCATCTGCTGGTTCACCTCCCAAAATGGCCATGGCAACTGGAGCTAGGCCAGTCTGAAGCCAAGAGCCAGGAGCTTATTCCCAGTCTTCCATGTGGGTGCAGGGGCCCAAGGACTTGGACCATCTTCCCAGGTGCATTAGCAGGGAGCTGGATCAGAAATGGAGCAGCTGGGACTCATACCAGCGCCCATATGGGATGCTGGTGCTGCAGGCAGAGGCTTTTACCTGCTACGCCACAATGCTGGCCCCTTGTTATAATGTTGAGGGCAAGGAAGAGGGGACCATAGCTGAGTTCAGGTAAAGGGCGTGTCTGAGAGGGTTGGGGATGCGCTTGGTCAGTCACTCATGGCTTTTGTTGGCCGTGCTGTGTCCTCAACCTCACTCCCGAGGAAATGGGATCAAGTACCGCAGGGTATGACTTTCGCCCCGCAAGCAACTAAATCAGGGAATTGTGGAGCTGAAGGCCAACTCCAGCATTTTACAGGTGGGAAACAGAGGTGATAGTCAGAATGCCTGTAAACTAAAATGGCTACAGTACCACCCACACAGAAAAATAGGAATAAAAGAAGCACAAAGGAATGAATGAATGAAATGTGCCAGGTGCAAAATGTAACTAGTTCCTTTCTCAAAGCCACGTAATGGGAAATGGTGAGGACTGGGGCAAAGTAGAGGACTCGAGCCCCATTGAGGCAGCTGAGTCTCAACGCCCAAAGGTTTTTATTGTTAAGGAACACAGACCTGTTGGTAGAAATCTAGATTTTATGGGAATAATTTCAAATGATGAAACGTTCAAATTCAAAGTGCTATGTTAGCCAACCAACACAAACCCGTGAGCCACATTCCACTTGCCAGTGAGACCATCCTCCACGCGTCATGTGTTGAGTAAGGGTGTGCAGGACGGCATTGTGAGTGGTCAGATGGTTTTCTGCAATTGGCCTTCGCCAATCCCTCTCACCTTCTCCCGGAAAAAAATTGAACTACATTCTGCGCCACCCCCTGGAGAAAGATCTGCTGGCCCTCTGAAGTCGGCTGACCTCAGCTGAGTGCCAAGGAGGAAGCCGGCAGAAGATGGGGGCAGGGCAGGGGCACACAACAGGAAAGAAAGAGCAGGAATGCAGGAGGAGCCAAGCACATTTAAAGACCTGCCTAAGGACTCTGGCTGTTTGAAGCGTTAACATTTTTTTCTTTCCTAAAATAAATCCCTCTACTTGGTACATACTGCAAATCCCACCTTCAGTAGAAAGCGTGCTTGGTGGATTTGAAGTCATCACTCTCAAGTGTTGGTACGCTGCATTGCCTGTCACTTTGACTGACTGTCCCCTCTCCAGGGGTTCGGGTGGGAAGGAATGCTGGGGATTTCAGGTCTGAGTCAGAATGAGTGATTTACTGCCCCCCCCCCCCCACCATGGTGCAGGAATGCGGCTTTGCTGCCTGTCCCATCTCTCGTGGTGTTTATGGATCCTGTTTGAAGTGGAAAGTAAATCATGCTGCTGCTGCTGCTGCCGCAAGCCGCTGTTTTACAGCTAAGTCGTCTGGAAGTGACTGAGTGTGAACCCATCATTGGAGCCATGTGAAGGAGGCACCTGGGGTGCTTGTTAACATTGAATTGGGAAAGGTGCTGATGGCCAGGTCCTATAAGGGGGCTAACAGTCATCCCAGCGATGACATCACTCCATGTAGCGTAGAGGTTTCCCGTCGATCTTCACCAGCCCTGGGAGTTTTGATCCTGTAATGGGATCAAAAAGAGTCTGGTCCCTCATTTTCAGCTGTGTGTATAAAATGTTGATCAAGTGGGGAGGTCAGAGCCCTTGCTCCTGGGAACCTCACACTGTGCTAACCCTCGCATCCGAGTATGTTGTCTTAAAGGGGTGAACACTCACATGGCTTCTATCTGTCTTGCAATTCTGAAGAAGACCATTATGCGAAGCAAGATTAGACTCCAGATGGCAGAACTGGAATGGAAGCTAGGAGGAGGCAGGCATCAGATTTGATGTTAGGAGGAATTGTCTAACAGCGAGATTGTTTGAAAAGAAAAGGGGCCAAGGGTCAGGATTGAATAACACCTTGGCCACACAAGTTCTAAAAGAGATTCAGGTATCATTTCAGGGTTGGAAGATGAGGTTCTTGCTCTTATCTAACTCTGAGATTCCAGAATTCAAATGATCTGGCGGGGAACCTCTAAAGGACGAATCCTCCAGCATGTCCTGTTTCCTGGGTCATAAGTAATGTGTTAAAAGTGATCACTGGGAAAGTGAAACCATAGAAAGAGTAATTCATGTTGGCCACTCCTGTTCGTAGCAGCATCATCCACAGTAGTCAAAGGTGGAAGCAACCCAAGCATCCATCGGCGGATGAATGGATAAATGAAATGAAGGGGATGTATACTTTTTATTAAACATAAAGTTCACTTGAAATCCATGGACTGTGAGATCATTAGTAGAAATGGGCCACCTGGTAGGGGGACCTGGAACTTTTTTGTTTGGTTTTAGTCTGGGATAGTCTGGAGCTCTGTGAGCGGAGGTGTCCATTAGGCAGTTGGAAATGTAAACAAAGCCTGGGAGAGCATCAGAATCCATGTTCTAGATCTGGGAGTATCTGCGTGGGGGGCCATATCCTAAAAGAGGAGAAGAGATGAGATCCCTAAGGAAGGGAGCAGACGCAGCCCTGAGGAGCGGGCCTTGTTCTTTAATACTCAGAGGAGGTACAAATAGAACACAAGTGGCATATGGAGGGCTCACGGGAGCCTGCTGTTCTAGAAGCCAAGGGCATAAAGTTATGGAGGGCCTGGTTGGCTTTGCCAACAACGAGGGAGCAGGTGCACCCAGACAAGGCAGGCAGATTCCACAGTTGAGGGGCAGCAGTTTGGACAGTGATGAACTCCAGAGTCAGACTGCAGAGGTTCAACAAATATGAGTGGGAAGGGAGGAGGCAGAGGCCACAGGGCAGGGGTTCTCTCTGGAGACCTCCAGCTCTAGAGGCAATGGGAAGGTGGGGGTGTTGAGGGACCCCATGACTGCCTTCCTGTAGAACTCTGTGAGTCCTCCGTCAGCATGGAGGCCTACCTCCCTTCTGTATCCCTCAGTAGTCACGTTTATCCCAGAAACAGGTGAAAGAACAAAGTGCCACTTTCCCTCAGGCCAGGCAACAGCACCTATTTGCACCGTCATGTGATCTCAGGGTACTAGGATGACCCAACTGAAAACCCCAAGGATCCTGCCCTCAAGAGCAGTTGCGAAAACCCAAAGCAGCTCCTTGTAATGGAAAGAGTCCAGAAAGTGAAATTGGCTTCAGTTGAATTGTTGTAGGTTTTTTCATTTCCATCTCCCTGAGCTGCTTATTACTTTAAAAAAATAAAATAAAATAAAAAAGCTTCTGCAGAATGACTGCAGGGAGCCTCACACTGGGCCAACGTCAATTGCGAGAAGTTCCAGAACCACCAGCTCAGGCTATCAGCTGACTATTCTAGTAGCCCCGGGTGGCTCTGTGGACTTGCCCAAGGATGCTGGGCTCTTATTCCCAAGTCCTAGGCTCTCACTGGCAAAGAGTTCCTTCAGGGAAGATGAACTGATACCAAGTAAGGAAAAACCAACTGGTACCAAGGGAGATTTCTAATAAGAATTATTCTATACATTCTCTGAAGTCCCAAACCACCACCTTTGCACCAAAGCATATTGAGCCTCTCATTACACAGTGGTTTGAGTGGATTTTCAGTTTCTGTCCCCCATTCTTTCTTTCTCCTTCTGTCTTGGTGGATATGTGTCCCACTTGCCTAAAAAAGTGCAGTTCCAGTGTTTTCTTTAGGCCTGATATAATTTGCCTTTTCTTCCATTCTTTATTTTCTAGTTTGCTTTGGGCGACTGGATGAGTAGACTGATGAGATTTCATAGAGGCCCTTGTATACTTGCTGTCAAAACGATGCTTTTGTTTTCTAGGCATTCCCTCCGTGTGAATTTGTCATTGAAAGCGTAGCTACAGCAGAGTGAACTCAGCAGGTACAATGCTGGTTTTCTGCGCCTACGCCCACCTTCTTTTCCTGGAGCCAAAGCTTTCACTCGAATGCCAACAAAATGGCAGCTCTCAGCAAGGGAACATTCTTGATTCCTGAGGCAGAGAAGGAAGCCAGGCTCTTGTTTTCAAACGAACCAGTTCTTATGTTGTAAATATTTAACCATTTGCCATGATATTTCTACCCAAGCCTATATCTGGATTTCAGTTCATTTCAGTTTTCATAGGCAGATAAAATTTCTCCCAGTTTCCAGAAATATTTTCCAGCAACTGTAGATAACATTGGGGAGATCTGGGGATCTAGAAGGTCCATTTTCCCATCGGTTGAAGAAGGAGGGCCACGGGGACCTGTCAACAAAGAATCCTGGGTGTGGTGATAAATCTTAATGATGGCCGTGAATATTTGTGTTGTTCCCTCTGCTGCCTTCGCTTAAAATGCTGGTGGTGATGGCTGACAGCAAAGGGGTGTTCTCAGTGTACAGGTTGGAGAGGCGGGGTGGAGGGACATTAGCAGCTTAAAGCTACTGAAGAGGGCCAGGCGATCTTATCTCCTTAATGGCCATGACTCCAGTCAGCTCCCCTCCAGCCTCGGAGTTGTCTGGTGTCTGAAGCTGCACTTCTCAGGGACTGTGCTCTCAGGAAGTGTCCAGCAATGCATTAAGCAGCACATTTTGATTTACAGCTCCCTCCATTGGTTTAGAGACCTATTTGTTTACTTTAGGGGGAGGAACTCCTGAGAACACATATTTTATCTTTTTGACTTCCTTGGTGGCCCTGAAAGTTGGAATATTTTGCTAAGGGTAGTATATTTTAGGTAGTATAGTCCCTCTCCTCTTATGCTTCCTTCCTTTCTCCCTTGTAACATGTATCACCAGCTGTTCAAGTTCACAGACAGTAAGGCAGGACACCAACCAAAGTCTGACCATCTGAACTGATCTCGCCGTAGACTACCTTCAGGAATGTCTGATGGCACTTGGCCCACAGATGGTTTTTAAGGTCAAAGACCATGGAGCGTGGGTCAAACTGGAAACATTACCTTGTAGAGCCAGTCGACCTGGTCATTTCACGGTTTATAGGGCTTGAGTCTTAGTCACAGAGCCAGTCGCCAGAGGGCCTGAGGAAAGCACTGGTTATTCAGAATCCATGCCCATGCCCTGCTAGCCAGAACAATGACCTGGCCCTTTTCAAGGAGTTAGTAAGAACATTCTATATTTTCCTCACCCGACTTGCACAAATAGTTATTTGAATAATTGAGATTTTTTTTACCCTATTATTCAATTGAAAAACCCTAAATAAAGCTATTTTTTCCCAATAACTGACAAGTATGTTATAGAACTATAAGGGGACTTCAAAAAGTCTGTGGAAATAGCATTAAAAAATAGGATTATTTTGGTGCAAAAATTTTTGGAAATCCACACATAGATTTCTCATGCTGCACATTTTTCTGTGTACATTCTGAAGATTCCTCAGGTTTTGTCTTGTGCCTCAAAATCATTTCCTGTTTCTTATGTAGCTGTGGATTTGCATGATCGCAAACTTTTTCAGCAGCATGAGCTCAGTGTGTGGAGTTGAAAGAACTCCCTTGGAATGTGAAATCGGAGATCTTGGGGATAGAAAATGGGGCAAATTTATTTCTTGCACACTCCAATGTGCTACGAGTGAGGATTCTGTTTTGTTTGTCTTTTCTCTAACACATTCAGGGAGAGTGTTTATTTAGGTCTAGTTCTGAGAAAAACTCTGATTTTTGGTGTTAACCCCCAGCATGTTACTGTCTGTAATTCATTGACATGGACTTAAAATCCCGCTTGTTTCTGTTTTGCTAAACAAGTGTCTATTTATGGGGGGAGAGAAATGGACATTCTAAGAGAATGCCGCTGCTTCTTAGCCCTTTGGCCAAGGTGATGTGTCGAAAGAGTTTTCTATCCAGGGTTCTTAACACACAAATAAAACAGCCATAAAACCTTTCCCAGAGTGAGAAGCCATTCGAGCCGGCTGCACTTCTGTCCCTGTGTGTCGGGGGCCACCAGTCCGCCTTTGCCGTCTTGTGCCTGCTGACGGAGGTTTTCTGCAAGACACAGTGCCTGCCCTTGGTCTTGTGGCTTTGACACTGAGGCCCTGATGTCTGCTAAAGACGGTACACCATCCCCGGGGCCCGCTGAGCTGCCTGCCTGGCTCCCGGCACTTCATTCTTGGGAAGTTTCTGGGTTTCCTGGGAGATGAGGTATGAGCAGCCTGAGTCATCCCTGGAGTCCTGTTTGTTATTCAGCCTTCCCGGGGTGGGTGAGGGGCTTGACAGTCACCACTACGCGTCAAAACTGGTGCCCTGCGCCTCTTTGTCACATTTTTTCTAAGGAGTCCATGATCGTGATCGCGGTGCTTTCAGAATTGAGGCGCGCTTCAGAAGCCAAATGGAAATCATAAAGAAACATCTGAAATGATTTAGTGGGCGTGTGAGCATTGGAACGGAGGCAGCCCAAGTGTGTCTGTTGTATAGTTCTTAGCTGCCTCAGATCCTTTTTGGATTTACTAATTTTGAATGCTGCAAAGCTTGTTTAAATCAATGCCAGATGACATTTGGCATATTTGCAAAAAAGCTTTGATGTGAGCTGCCAGATTTTCATATTTTTCCTAGTTAAAAGGAATGAGCATATGATTTATAATATTTGCCTTTGTCACCTATTGTTTTCTCATTAAGCTCACTAGTTATATTATTATTGTTGTTGTTGTTGTTGTTGGAAATGAAAAGGTTTCTATATTAGCCTTGCTTGGTAATGAAGGTTCTCTTCAATTGTGTAAGGAGATCAGAAATTGTATTTATTTATTTATTTATTTATTTATTTTTGACAGGCAGAGTGGACAGTGAGAGAGAGACAGAGAGAAAGGTCTTCCTTTTGCCGTTGGTTCACCCTCCAATGACTGCTGCGGCCAGTGCACTGCGGCCAGCACACCGCGCTGATCCGAAGGCAGGAGCCAGGTGCTTCTCCTGGTCTCCCATGGGGTGCAGGGCCCAAGCACTTGGGCCATCCTCCACTGCCTTCCTGGCCACAGCAGAGAGCTGGCCTGGAAGAGGGGCAACCGGGACAGGATCGGTGCCCCGACCAGAACTAGAACCTGGTGTGCCGGCACTGCAAGGCGGAGGATTAGCCTAGTGAGCCGAGGTGCCGGCTGTATTTATTTATTTATTTGACAGAGAAACGGAACAGGAGAGAAAGATAAACAGAGAGAGTTCCCTTCTTCTGGTTTGTTCCCCAGATGCTCACGGTGACAGTGACTAAGCTGAGTCAAAACCAGGAGCTGGGGATGCAATAATCTAGGCTTCCCTCATGGGTGGCAGGGACCCCGTTGCTTGAGCCATCACTGCTGCCTTCCAGGGTCCACATTAGCAGGAAATTGGAGTTAGGGCTACATACTGTTATTGAACATGAGCATCGTATCCACTAGACTGACTGCCAGCCCCTAGGAGAACAGAAATATGTTAACATCAGACTCTAAAATTATGTGGCACTTTGGGTGTGCCATTCTTATATTAGATGACTGGCCAGGTCATTGCCCAAGGGGCCACAGTAATTCACCAGCAGTGGCAGTATGGTTATGGTCTCAGCCTCATGGATCCCAAAGTCAACTTTAACAGCAGGTTCATCTTCCTCTCCAGCCTCCTAACTGACCATGGCCACCGCCTTTTCATGCTTCACATCCCAGCCATCTGGAATCACTTTCAGTTCCTGTGCACACCACACTTTCTCCCTGATTGTGTCTGGATGCATGCTGTCTATCCTACTAGAATGCCCACCTCCGCTCCCTAAAGGCAGATGAGCACTCTCATCACCGATCGCTTGTTTACCATCCCACCCACCGCATTGTACTGTCAGCTTCCCTCCCTCCCCTCTTAGACTATAAACAACTCGTGATCAAAGATGTTTCATTCCCCAGCATACTCTGTGGAGCCTGCCTATCCCCTGGCTTACCCTAGGTATGCAGTAAATTATCGTTGAAGGTTCAGTTGAGGCTGGTTGTCACTCGTTTTCCATGTAGAGAAATCTCTTGACAGAGGCAGTGAACAGAGTGGAGGGGCAGAATGTACCCCGGGGTTTTTGGAAACTGCAAGAGCCAGCTCGTTGGGTTTGAGGGTAGGGATGTTATTATACGGATTCCAGATTGAAGCACATGGAGTTATGATGGGGAAGTACACACAGGGTTTGTCAGCGGGCCGGGGGGAACCATGTAACATTCAATGCCAGGAAATCAGCAGGAAGAAAACTCACTGCCTCCAGGTGGTCAAAATGATGGTGGGCTTTCTATATGCAGGCGCTTACTGTGTTAAAATGATGCCTTTATCTTTAGTGATATTCAGAAAGGAGAGTCTATTTGCCTAAACATTCATTTTTTTAAAAAAAAGATTTATTTATTTATTTATTTGAAAGGCAGAGTTACAGAGAGGCAAAGGCAGAGAGAGAGGGAGAGAGATCTTCCATCTGCTGGTTCACTCCCCAAATGGCCGCAATGGCCAGAGATGTGCCAATCCAAAGCCAGGAGCCAGGAGCTTCTTCTGGGTCTCCCATGCAGATGCAGGGTCCCAAAGACTTGGGCCATCTTATACTGCTTTCCCAGGCCATAGCAGAGAGCTGGATCAGAAGAGGAGCAGCCAGGACTTGAACCAGCACCCATATGGGATGCCAGCACTGCAGGCAGCAGCTTTACCTGCTACGCCACAGTGCTGACCCCCTAAATATTTATTATTGATATTCAAATGGATTTCACAAATGCTGCTCACTGCTGTATTTCCACACACAAAAAAGCAACTTAAATTTGTTCTTCCTTAAACTATCTTAAATATGCAAGCCCACTTTCTATCTCAAATACTGCTTACCTTTCATCCCCAAAGTGCACTCATCCAGTAACGGTGTTTGCAGATTAAGAAATTATCAAGATGCAGAAATCTAAATTTAGCACAGTCAGATTGAACCTGCTGTGGCTACCCTTTGTTCCGAGTCACTGCCTGCCAGCCTGTTTCCATCTCTTCACTCAGCAAGGCAGGTAGGTGAATCGTATTGGCCCTTTTCACAGAGGGGAGCGTTGAGGCCCAGAGAGAGGAAAAGCCTTGACCAAGACCACTTACTGAGTCAGCAGGTCTGCGGTTTGTCACTTGCTCTGTCTGCCCTGAAATCCTTGTTCTCCATGGTACTGTGCCTGTCACTTCAGAATACTGCCCCTTTTCTGTACCCTGATGACGTAGTGGCTGATGGACCAGCAACAGCACTGCCTCATTATTCTTGAGTTTATGACCAAGGATAGCATTTGCAGGACTTGAGGGTTTTGATTCAGGATGTTTCAGATCTTCTCAAAGAGCCAAAATGACGAGGAATTGCCAACCCATGAGTTTATGATTGTGGGGTTTCTACAGCCAGGTCACAGAGTGTGGGGCATGTTTGGCCATATTACACTATTTGCTACTGTTGGGACCTCAGCACTTTGGGGAATGCTAGCAGAGACTTCTCAGACTTTCTCCCAACTTCCAGACTAGTTCCAGCGGGCAAACCCAAGAGCTTCTAGAGAACAGCCTGCAGTGGGAGTTCTGAGGGTTCCTGTAAAGCTTAAGAGTCTAAAACCTAGGACCAGAGCCAGACCCCCTAGAACCATGGTTTCATTTCTCAGAATAAGGTCTAGGACAGCAGCCATGTCCTCAGGGACTTGTGGCTGAATTAGTGCTAATGACTTAAGAAACTGAAGTTACAGGCCTTGTAGATGTGCCGGTGAGATAGCTACTGGCTGGAGGGTCTCTCCAGGATCCTGTTCTCTGCCTTCTGTACGTGGGTGCGGTGACAGGGTTTCGGGAGAATTCCTGTTAAACTCTGAAAGTCAGTGCTGAGAAAATCAGCAATTGCTTTGCTGTATCCACAAAGCCTATTGTTAGGTTTTAGGGCTTGCACCTCCCTCTGTTCTGTGAAAATCTTACTGTTATTTTTCATTCATATGGGTTGTTCAGGAGATGGGACATTGACTCCAACTTGTAGAACTGTAAATATATTTTTAAAAGATTTTATTTATTTGAGAGGCAGAGTTACAGAGAGAGAGAAGGAGAAACAGAGCGAAAGGTCTTCCATCTGCTGGTTCACTCCCCAAATGGCCACAACAGCTGGAGCTGCGCCGATCCAAAACCAGGAGCCAGGAGCTTCTCAGGGTTTCCCATGTGGGTGCAGGGGCCCAACATTTGAGTCATCTTCTACTGCTTTCCCAGGCCATAGCAGAGAGTTGGATCAGAAGTGGAACAGCCAGGACTCAAGGCAGCGCCCGTACAGAATGCTGGCTCTTCAGGCGGAGGGTTAGCTTACTATGCCACAGTGCCAGCCCAGAACTGAAAATATTAGAACCAATGATTTACTTTAATTTGACAACAACAACCTCTCCTTTGACGGGAATCACCTTCCAATGATTCCTCTTTCCTTTCTATTGGATTACCACACAGGCTTTTTGAAAATAGTAACCTTGCGCCGGCGCCGTGGCTTAACAGGCTAATCCTCTGCCTTGCGGCGCTGGCACACCGGGTTCTAGTCCCAGTCGGGGCACCGATCCTGTCCCGGTTGCCCCTCTTCCAGGCCAGCTCTCTGCTGTGGCCAGGGAGTGCAGTGGAGGATGGCCCATGGGAGACCAGGAGAAGCACCTGGCTCCTGCCATCGGAACAGCGCGGTGCGCCGGCCACAGCGCACCTACCGCGGCGACCTTTGGAGGGTGAACCAACAGCAAAAAGGAAGACCTTTCTCTCTGTCTCCCTCTACTGTCCACTCTGCCTGTCAAAAAAATAAATAAATAAATAAATAAATAAATAAATAAATAAAAAGAAAGAAAATAGTAACCTTGCTTTATGATAGCTGGGCAGACTAACAGATCTCAATGGGAAGGCATGGAAAATAACGGGTATGATTTCTCCTAATGTAGAATTGGCTTTAAAAATTGTTTATAAAGTTAGAAATTTAAAAATCAAAGAGTTAATGTTTGATGCTAGGAAAATAATCCAGGAAGAGAATTCACATCCCATGTTAGAATTACATGTCGTGATTGTGGGTCACTGGATTTTTTTCCTTTTTTCTGAAATCCATTGTTCTGTAGGGAAACAGCCTTAGAGTCGAAGAAAAGCGTGGCTTATTATTATGGGCCATGTGATTCAAACTCATAATCTTGATACCAGGATAGGATCTACCAAGAGGGAAGCTGTAGCCAATGACATGGGACTCCATTCAGTCCTCTGGCCACGTGGACCCTGCTCTCTATTGTCTTTTAACAATGGTAGGACGGCACCAATCATAAGTAACTGCACCAGTTAGCTTAATCGTTTTGCAGTTGCTGGATTCAGCATGTTTTCACACCACGCACAGTTAGACTTTGCCTATTAAGGCCCTGCCATGTTACAGAGAAAGAGACTAGGTTCAGAATCACATTGAGACTAGGCTCAGAATTACACTAACTGGTTATAACAGAGCCTGCAGCAGGCCCGCCTGAAACTCTCCTTTCTACCATCAAGAGCACCTGCAGTTTCATCAGACGGAGCAGAAGTGGTGACAACAAAGACGTGAAGTCACAGAACACATCTGCCACCAGTTGTTTCCTTCCAAGCAAAAATCTGGGCCATGGAGCTCTTTCTGCGTTGACTTTGGTGACGCTTGCACCCCTTGTTGTAAAAAGCCATGGAGTGAAGCTGAGCAGACCTGCTGGCAAAGAATTGGAGAGGGCCTTCTCAGTCACTCAGGCCTGGTTTTGAATAAATCAGGGAGTGACCATTGGTTGGGTAGGAGGAAGCTGGGTCAGAGGAATCATTTCTGTCATCCAATCAGTCACAGTACAATAATTCTTTTCCTTTAGACTAGGAAACTAGAGGAGGAAGGAGAAAGAGAAGTGAGGGCAACTCTGCCATCAGCGTTTGGTTGTTCTTGGTAATGAATTGGAGAAGCAGACTGAAAGGGGCTAAAAAGCCTAGAATCGCACGTAATTTTTATGGACTAGGGATAAGACACAATCAGACATGGACTCCACTTCAATGTAATCACCCCTGGTTCCAGCTCTTTCTTAGCTATTGGTGAATTATTTGGATTGGCTATTGAATTCCAGTGGGCCATTATGTGTAATTTGCAAACTGCCATTACACTTAGAGATAATTAACTCATTCAGCAGACATTTCTGGACTACCCACTACATGCCAGGCATGGGAAAGGCAGGGGTAAACAAGGCAGGCGAGGCGTTTGTTTTCATGGGGCTTACATTCTCACAGGAGACACACAGCAAGCAAATAAACGGACAACAAATGAGCAAATAAATGAAGATGTTGATTTTGGCTAGTAGCAAGCGCTATGAGGAAAACAGAACAGCGTTACGGGATAGTGGGGGTGAGCTACTGCCATCGGAGGGTCAGATAAGGAAAGGGGCTTCTGAACTGGAGCTTCAGTCGTAAGAGGAGCAGCCACATGGAGGAAGAGCGCATTCCTGGCAGAGGGTCTAGACATGGGCACAGTCTTAGGGGGTTGCAGAATGTTCAAGGCAAGGAGGGGAGAGCATTAGGATGCCATCAAACTGGTCTCAGGAGATGCAGATGGCTGTGCTAAGGTGGGTGCAGTAGGATGCTGAAGGGATGAGATTGGAGATTGATAGATCAACTGACCTGCAGATGGGCTGAAAGAGGACTCGGGATTTCATCTGATGATTGATTGTAGTCTGCCTACATTCCTGCTGAACTCTGGTCTTTTTTCTTTTTACTTGTTGTACTCTTTATTCAGTAGAACACTAAGCCTTTGACTATAATATAAATTAAAAATACATTATCTCAGGCTGGCACTGCGGTTCACTTGGCTAATCCTCCACCTGTGGCACCGGCACCCCAGGTTCTAGTCCCGGTTGGGGTGCCGGATTCGCAGCACGCTGGCCGTGGCTGCTATTTGCGGGGTGAACCAACAGAAAAAGGAAGACCTTTCTCTCTGTCTCTGTCTCTCTCACTGTCTAACTCTGCCTGTCCAAAAAAAAAATTTTTTTTTTATCTCAAAAATCAAAGAGGGAGGAAGGGAAGTACCAGTATATACTTAGAATTGTATCTATGAACTAGATTCAATCTGTTCTTTTTCTATTAACATAAACAGTTTTTTGGAGAAAGGATTCAGGGAAAGAATAATGAAGGAGACCCTAGGTTTGGGGTCATAACAGAGCCGTGGATTTAGATGGGGAAAACTGCATAACAGCAAGTTCAGACGATAGAGATCCGGGAGGGTGTTGGGGCCCAGCAGAATCAAGAGTTCTGTTAGACGTATTACGTTTACTGTGCCAATCAGATATCTGAGTAGGTAGCTGTATCTAAGAGTTTGGACTCCAAGGGAGAGCTAGAGCTAGAGATGTAAAGTTGAGAGTCATCAACATATCAATAATACAGTCAAAAGGCTGGAATCAGTCATTTGCAGAGATCACCCTTGGAAAAGGTGGACCCAGCAGAGGCTATGTAGAAAAAACAGTGATGGGTGGAGCGTGTGGTCGTGGTAGTCAGGAGAAAGTGTATCAGGAGAGAGGGGATGGCCAGCTGTGAAAGATGTGCCCTTGGTGACTTTGATAACAGCAGTAGCTGGGGGGGAAGGACACGGGCAAAAGCTGAGCTGCAGTGGGTTGAAAGAGAACAGGAGATGACAAAACAGAGCCAACAGGGTGGTCACCTTCTGCACCCTCCTAGCAAAGCATATGTTCCTCAGAAAAGCCTACACACAGCATTGCCTGAAGGTCCCCAGAGTCTTCGGTTTCCAAATATTGAATGCACATGCCCAGGAAATTTGATCTGCTCTGTCTCCTTCGGGGGACCCAGTTTCCATGGAACCCCCTGGATGTTTATCCGCAGTGCTCCTACCATTCTTAGCTGTGAGCTTCCTGAGTGTTTCCTGAAGCTTAGCCATCAAATAGAACAAAAGGCAATAATAATAAAAGCCCAGAATTCATAGAACGTTAGAGTACTGTTGAAAGGTGGATCCACTCGTGAAATTTGCATAGTTCCTGTAAAGATAGGAGCTGTTATAATCTCTTCCAGAAAAGGTCACACACCTGCCTCAGAATTCCAGGTGATCAACTTACTAAAATCATATGCTGCCTTTCAAATGGATAAACATAAATAAAGAAAACCTTTGCACATACTTGATACCTAAGTGGGGGAGTCCCTGTATTTCAGCAAATATCTTCTCCTTGAAACACAAATACCATGCTTAAATGGCAGTGTTCGGATTAGAACCCAGGTAGTCCGGGAGCTCCAGGCCCCTGCCGCCCTTTAACTCCCGGCACTGAGAAGGAAAATTCCAGAAAGGAAAAGCAGATGACATTTGATCAATCCAGTATTGGTACAGAATTGCCTAAAAGTTACAACGCATTGAGCTGGAAATGAAATTTTTATTCTGGAAACTCTGTCCTGGTGGTATTTTAAAAAATATCTGTTGGGGCCGGTGCTGTGGTGCAGTAGGTTAACCCTCCACCTGTGGTGCCGGCATCCCATATGGGCTCTGGTTTTATCCCAGCTGCTCCTCTTCCAATCCAGCTCTCTGCTATAGCCTGGGAAAGCAGTACAAGATGGCCCAAGTCCTTGGGTCCCTGCACCCGCATGAGAGACCGGGAAGAAGCTCTTGGCTTCGGATTGGTGCAGCTCCAGCCATTGTGGCCATTTGAGGAGTGAGCCAACAGAAGCAAGACCTTTCTCTTTGTTTCTCTCTCACTGTCTGTAACTCTACCTCTCAAATAAATAAATAAATAAATAAAAACCTGTATACCGGCAGAGCCTGCTTACAGGGTGGTGGTCCTGTGTGTTACTCAATATCTCCTCTCCCTCTTTTGCTTTCCTCTTACCGCTCTTTGGACAAGGAACGCCCATTTCTGTTCTCCTAATGAATCGCTCCTTAACAGCAAAATAAAAATGTCGTGTAAAAATGTCACTTTCCTTTTGGAGAGCGTTGTGGTGTTTTTCTACCCGACAGCTGGGAAAATAGCTGACTGATTGGTCGCCTTTATTCTTTTGAAGACTCCTCTTACTCTGCGTGTGATCAAAGTGAGAATAAGGGACACTTTCCAGGTCCATAGCAGGAGCTCTTGTCCTTGAAGCTGGACTGGCCTCGCAGTCATTGGCTCTTGGGAAGTGCCCTAGACTGGAATTGTTTTTGTTGTTCTAATCTGCAAATGACAACATAGAACAGAGCCAAGGGCATGTGGCATGCTTCTCCGGGTGATGTGGCTTTAATTGGCATGTAGAGGGCATGCCTGTGGAATTAGTCCTTGGCGCGTGGGCCAATCAGATCACTTTCAACATTTCTCAATGTTTAGTTTCATCTTATAATTAAGTAACAACGATCATTTCCTGGCAGCTAATGACTGGCTAGAGGAGTTAGAAGCCTCATTAGGCTTATAATTTATCAAATTCTGTGCTCTTCATCTGCAATATTGCAAAAAGGGAAAGCACCCTCAAATTCCAAAATGATTGAAGACAATCTCCAAATATATCTCACAAATGTGATGTCAGCTTGCTCTCCAAAGGCTGGTTTTATTTTTCAAGTTTAAAAAGTAAAGTGTTATCAGGGAGGGCAATGTTTACATAACTTTGCAAGAGAGACGTTCTAAAGCAGAAAAAGCAGAATTTGTCGGTGCTATTTTCCTTAGCAATTGTGACAGTTCCACGCCCTTTCCTGAGAGAGGGCCTGCGTGTCCGTCAGTTCCAGCAACAGCATTGCCGCAGTTATGCCACAAATATTTATTGAGCACTTACTATGTGCCAGGCATTATTCTAAAAGCTGAGGATACAGCATGGGTGGAGGAACAAAAACCCTGTCCTGATTGAGCTGAATTCCTAGTGTTAAGATTTCTGTCTTCAGCAGAAGATTGCAGTTAGATGTATTCCCAGTGGGTGTGCTGAATGTAGGAGAGGGTCCTCCCTGTCCTCCAACCCCAGGCCACCTCTGACTGTCCTGTCATCCCCGCGACCCTTCCTTGCGGTGGCTTCTGCCCTGGAAGGCTCGCTATCTGATCGACCGTATTTTGGGGCAGGGTCATCATCTTCCCTTTAATCAAAGCAAGTACTCTCTTCTCCTAGGGAGCCTCCTGCTTTCCCTCTCTGATTGGCTCCTGACACGAGCTGGTCATAAAGAAAGCAGTGGTTTCCAAGCTCGTGAGGAGCACACTCATTTCTACAGCTTGAGGCAGAGTTAGCCAGACCAAGCATCCCGGGCCTGGAATTTGAGAAACAGGAAGCTCTGAAAACCATGATTTCCCATGACTCAACTCCTACCCGTACGCAGACCCCAAACTGCAGAGAAAGGGAGTGCTGTCCTTGCGGCCTCAGCCTTGAACTTTGACCAGTCACTCCTGGGTATTCCTCAAAGACCTTTTCCCCGGGGCAGGGGTTTGGCCTCATGTACCCCACCTTGGTGCGCCTGCACCCAATACCCAGCTTCCAGCTCCTGACCCCAGCTTCCTGCTAATATAGACCCTGGGAGGGGTTCCTGCCACCCAAGTGGGAGGTTTCAAGGTGTTCTTCAGTGCTTTGTTTTGTGACATTTGGAAAAATGCCCAGCTGTTTACAAATGTTTTCACTGTCTTGATGACACAGACTAGGCCCATCGCTACCTGTTTACTAAATACTCTAACCATCAGGATCCCCAGGGGAAAGAAGTCAAGTCGGCCATAATTTAATTCATTCCGTGCAGTCACTTTCTTTATTTTAAAGATTTATTTATTTACTTCAGAGGCTGAGTTACAGAGAAGGAGAGGCAGGGAGAGAGAGAGGTCTTCCATCCGCTGGTTCACTCCCCAAATGGCTGTAGCAGCTGAAGCTGCGCCAACCTGAAGCCAGGGGCTGCTTCCAGGTCTCCCACATAGATGCAGGGGCCCAAGGACTTGGGCCATTTTCTACTGCTTTCCTAGGCCATCAGCAGGGATCTGGGTTGGAAGTGGAGCAGCCGGGACTTGAACTGGCGCCCATATGGGATGCTGGTACCACAGGCGGATGCTTAACCTTATCGTCACAGCGCAGGCCCTGTCAGGCAAGTCATTTTCATGTAAATTCCATATAGCTGGGGGCTCAGAAGCAGCCTCTCAGGCCCTGAAATTATTACTCCCAGTAATTTAAAATCACTTTTCCTAATGTGACTAGCAGCCCCATTGGCTTGTGATTGCCCAAGAGTTAAGAGTCTTTAAATTCTCTTCTGGCTGGGAGAAAGGTTAAGTCACCTAAGACTTTCCAAAAAAAAAAAAAAAAAAAACAATTAAAACAATTACAGGGCTTCTCTGAATGGGTCCAAAAGAGTTTTTCTAGGTCTGTGAAAAGAACTGTAATGGCAAAAATGAGAACATCAGAAGAATCCTGTTTAGGGAAAAGGAAGGTCTCAGAAAAGGGAGATTTCTCTAAATGATTGGATTCCTTTTCTCGATTTTCCTATGTGAAGTTCATTGTTGCCCTCAGGACTTTCTGAGACAGATACGCTTAAGGTCTTCAGAGGTTGGTAACCTCACAATCCCTGGCTCTCCTGGGCAAGGAGAGACTCCTCACAAAGTATGAAGTAGAAAATTCTACCCAGAATGACAGATCTGTGTGCTCTGAGGACGAGTTCAAGCGCTGGAAGTTGTGGGGATGCCTTCAGTTGCAACCTCTCAGTTGTGTGCATTAGGGGGACACCTTCATCACAAGGCGTAGGGACTATGAAGCAAAGCCTAGCACTCCAGCCTTGATGAGTCTAGGTGTGTGCCCTGAAAGGAGCCGGCTCAGTGCCTCTCCTAAAGTGCCTTTCCCTCCCAGGTCACAAGGTCAGGTCTGGCAGGACGCACCGTCTCCAGCTCTCTGCAGTGAGTGGCATCTGGATGGCTCAGGGGAAATGGGCAGCACCGCCCGCTCTGTCCTGGGACTAGAGGCTGGGCGGAGGGACTGTGAGCAAGGTAACTAAAAGGTTGTTTTCTGTGCCAGTCAAAGAAAGCTTTGGCCAAGCCTAGCAGGTGAGTCAATAAACAGAGAATTCAGTTTCTGGTTTCTGTCCATCCCATTTTTTTTTTCCTTAATAGAGCACCAAGTGTATAGAAAATCCAGAAAAAGGGCTAGCATTGTAGCACAGTGGTTAAGCTGCCACTTGCAATGCCAGCATCTCATATTAGAGCACTGGTTCAAATCCTGGTTGTTCCACTGCTGATCCAACTCTCTGTTAATACACGTGGGAAAGCAGGAGGATGGCCCAAGGACTTGTGCGCCTGCCACCCATGTGGGAGACCTGGATGGAGTTCCAGGCTCCTGGCTTCAGCCTGGCCCAGCCCCAGCCACTGCAGCCATTTGGGAAGTAAACTGGCAGATGCAAGATCTCTGTGTGTGTGTGTGTGTGTGTGTGTATGTCACTGTGCCTTTCAAATAAATAAATAAACCTTTTGAAAAAAAAATCCAGAAATGAATTATCTGTTATCATATATTTATAGCTACAAGAGCTCTTAAGTGGTCGGTTGACTGTTAGTTATTTTTAACCCATTGGTTGCCTTTTTATTCTGATCATAAGTGTTAAATTAAAAAAAAATTTTTAGTCAAAATCTTCTTTTTGGAATGGGTATTTAGCTTAGCAGTGAAGATGCCCATCTCCCAAGTCAGTGTGTATGAGTTCATTCCCCCACTCCAGCTCTAATTCCAGCTTCCCGCTAATGGAGGCTCTGGGAGGCAGCAGTGACAGCTCAAATACTGGGGTCCTGCCGCCCACGTGAAAAAGCTGGAGTGAGTTCTCAGCTCCCAGCTTTGGTGCAAACCCTGGCCCAGCCCCAACTGTTGCAGGCATTTGAGGAGTGAACCAGTGGATGGGAGTGTCCTCTCTGTATCTCGAACAAATAAATAAAAATCTTCTTTTAAAAAGTTCCAGTTGAATGTTAATTTTCTGGCATGTAAAATTCAAGTAAATTCAAAATCTTAAATAGTGTGATTCATCCCTTCTCATTTTCTCCCGCGTCTGCATCTAGAAAACTCTAAGTGGCCTTCAAAACCAAGGCAATGCAACTATCATCAGGGAGCTCTTGGAGTAAGTTTAGGAGCAAGACAAATAAAATTATGTAATCAGAAATAAAATGATACATTCTTATTTAAAAAAAAATATTTATTTGAAAGGCAGAGTTAGAGAGGAGAGATCTTCCATCTGCTGCTTCTGTCACTCTCCAAATGGTGAAAATGGCTAGGGCTGGACCAGGTTGAAACCAGAAGCCAGGAGCTTCCTCCAGGTCTCCCACCTGGGTGCAGGAATCCAAGCATTTGGGCCATCTTCTACTGCTTTCCCAGGCACATTAGCAGGGAGTATGATAGTGGCTGGGACTTGAACCAGTGCTCATATGGGATACTGGCCTCACAGGCGGTGGCCTGTGATGGCAAACCCCCCCACCCCCACCCCCCCCCCCCCCCCGGTCTCCTTCAGTCTCACTTTAGGGAACGAGTCCCACATGGGTTACATGAAGAGAGACAGTTCAATTTCTACCTCTGAAACCTCAAATGCTTTTGCTAACCCTCATTGTGGCCTAACCTCTTGGGGAGGCATCAGGAATGCTGAAGCCCAGCCCAAGTCTCCTGTGGACACACTGAAGCAGGCCCTGCGCGGGGAGAGAGTCATCTTCCCCTGCAGACCCTTGGAAGGCAGATCCCTTGAAACAGCTCCGTCTCGGAGGGGTCGCACAACCTGCCTTAAGCGCTCACACCTTTGGCTGGCACCCAGCTCTGCTTACAGGGGGATGTCTACAATGAACCCAAAACAGAACAACCTGTAGCCAAGCACCCGGTACCTGGTGAATCCGAGGACCACTCCCCAGGACCTCGTCTTGAGTGAAGAGCCCCTGGTAACACCAAGCCCACCCTGCAATGAGTCGGCCTGCGGAGTGTTCTGGGGGGTCTCTAGCTTTTTTCCATCTGCTGCTCAGTTCTCCGAGTCCCAGCCCTCTTGCCTCTCACAGCTGCAGCAGGGCCTATTACTGCAAATGGGTGGTGAGGCAAGGAGGCTGGGAGGTGCCCTGACCTGGGGGAGTTCTGTTGTTTGTGTAACCGGTGCCAGGCCTGAGTGGATGGTGAGTAAGAGCCTCTGCCTCTTCCCGCCGGGCTGCCTTCCTCCGTGCACCTCTCCTGTCGCCGGCCTCTTTCCGAGATGGTGGTGAGCAAGGGTGGCTGCCTGGCGCTGATGCTCCCCAGATTTGGGAAACAAAACTCACGAAGGCATCGGAAGGTGTAAGTGAGGGCTGTCGGGGGCTGTGATTTCTGCTAGCCGGTGTTCCTGCAGGAGGGGGCCTGGGAGAAGCCGTGTTTGGGAAGACAGTCCTACAGCATCCACTCCCCTACTTTCTCGGACTTTCTAGTACTTTCCTCACACTTTCTTGCTCCAGGGAAAGTGCTCGCGGGGCACACAGAGTGAAATGGCTGTGGCTGGCGTGTATCTTACAGCCGCTTCTGGGCTGATGTTGGGTCCCATGAGCCTTTTACTCTAAAGAACGTGATCTGTGCAGACTTCTTTTTTAGAATTAGAAGTAGTGGCTGCTTGTCTGTTCTCGGCTTGAAAATCACAACGTAACCTGCGGGCTGAATCGGCCCTTGATTTTGCTGGTTTCCACTTTTGAGAATGACGTGTGTGTTGGATGTTAGCTACTCTCTTTGTGACATCACTGACACTTTTGTCAGCTGCGGGATTATTACCAGCAGGTACAGGACTTTTCTTCTAGGGAGACCTGCAGTTTATGCTCAAGGCGTTTGTTTTATGTACCCCGTAGAGGAGAGAGATTATTCATGGGTGTCTGTGTGTGTGTGTGTATTTGGTAGCTGTCTAATTTGCAAAAGTTTCTTCGTGTTTAAGCACAAAAATCAATTTCTCATTTTGTAACGTGACTCTTTTCCAACTCCCAGCTTAATTGAATCCCACTTTGAGTGACACTGTGGAAAAAAAAAATGCTCTCCTGCCTCAGCGGTGTAGCTCCCAAACCAGGTGTGCCTCTGGCTCACCTGCTGGCAGTGTCTGGGGAACAGCCAGCTGCCCCCAGGTCTTCTTGCCTGTGCCAACTCCTTTCTAAATACAGAGTCAGAGCCCGAGAAGACTAGTCATGCTAATTATCCCGACCTCCTCCGTGGAAGGAATGAGCCAAAAGTACAGAAGCAGTACGAGGCTTCATATCGAGGGCCCATCACAGCAGGATTTCATAGCATACTGGCGCTTTGTTCTCCGGTCCATCATCCTTTCCAGCTATGAGCTCACCAGCTCGTGTGGTGTGTCAGAGCCGGCTGGCATCATTGCTGCTCTACAGATGGAGAATGGGAGACACAGCTGGGCAGGCCAAGTGACCCCAGAGCTGGGTGATCTGGCTGGAACTGCAGCCAGCTCTCCTGACTTCTCTCCAGCTCTTTGCTGCCTGAGAAAATACAGCGTACAAGGGGAGAGCTGGAGGTGAAGTCAGAGTAGTTGGTCAGGGTCGCCTGGCATCCGTCAGCCTGTGCTGAAATTACCATTCAGAGGCCAAGAGAAGCCAGATGGCTGGGCAAACCAAGGGGGCTGCCTCAGTGCATCAATGGACAGCAGGAGAGGTTAAAAATGAGGAAATTGGGGATCTAAATCCAGAAATGGAGGGAATATGCTGGAACATTCTTTTTTATGCAGGCGAGGTACCGCTTTGAACAGGGGCTGAAATCTGCCAGATAATAGATTAAACCAGTTCTACAAAAGACAGCATGTTCTCCAGTAGGATCCGGTAATCAGAGGAGGGCTAAGCCATAAATTTAAATCATTGACAGAATACACAATGCCTTCCAGGAGCCAGATCGTGTGATATTCCTCTGTCTCCTCATTGCCTATCGCATGGCGGATGGATAGGATGGATGGATTGATGGGTGGAGCAGCTCATGTTGTCCATAAGATTTTATTTTAAAAACAGCCCCCCCCCCACCCCATTTTCTCCCTGCTCTTCCTCCCCGGGACAGCCCATTGAGTCCAACTGAAACACCTGTGTCACTCCTCGCCGAACCACCCACTCACAGGAAGGAGAATTTCCTCCATGAAGGCAAGTAAACACTGGCCTGTGTGCCCACAGGGAGGAAACCTTTCTGTACATTTGCCCAGATTGGATCAGGGAAAACCAAGGCAGGAAGGAGGACACACCTCAAACCACTCATGGGAGTAACATTTGCCTTTGCCTGTCACAGGCTTCGCCCAAGCAAGCCAGCACACAGGTGGCTGGACAGTCAGAAAATTTGCCTCCATGGGTCCTCAGAGCCCCATCCTTTGTTCATCTGTTCTTGAGGCTGCCTCCTAAAATGCCAGCTTCGTCTCAGACGTCAGCAGCCAGGTTATGGAAAAGGCACACCGCACACCATTATTTATTGAATGCCCTCAATGCATTGGCCTCAGACCAAATGCAGAATTAGATTACTGTACCTGACCAGTTGGATCACATTTTAAACAAATAAATAGGCAGATAGAGGTGAACTAAGCAGAAAGGAAGGTGGAAATATACTCCAGGGAGAGGCCAGTGCTGGGGAGGGGAAACCGGTCAGAGCCTGCCATGTTGAGGGCTTAAGTAGGGCAGGATCTTAAAATAATTCAAGCCTGGCTCCGTGTTTTTGATCAGCCAGAGCGTCAACGGCAACTTTGGGAGAGGGAAAGATGAGATACACATTTTGTGCCGTTGATGTTCTTCCTTTGAGATTATTTCCATCTCTGGGCCACCATATGCCTGGCGCGTGCCTCTGAGAAGCACAAGGTCAATGGTGACGAACAGTTGTTTGCTTTCCAGCTCTTCTGAGGGATCATGGGCCTGGTGACAGCAAGGACAACACCCCCTTCATCTCAGAATTCTCCAAGTCTGATGCATAAATGGTTGTTGAATTTACAAATGACATCCATCCACTCCCTGAGCTACATAACAGGGTAAGGATGACTATAATTGAGTCCAAAGTGAGAGCTAGGGCAGGATGTGAGTTCCTCATAGAGGTGACAGTGGATCTGAATGGTCAGACAGCTTTTTTTTTTTTTTTTTTTGAAAGGCAGAGTTAGAGGAAGAGACAGACAGACAGACACACATCTTCTACCTGCTGGTCTTTCTACTTTCCAAATGGGCACAACAGCCAGGGCTGGGCCAGGCCAAAGCCAGGAGCCTGGAACTCCATCTGGGTCTCCCACGTGGGTGCCAGGGCCCAGGCACTTGGGCCATTTTCTTCTGCATTCCAAGGCATATTAACAGAGAGCTGGATCAGAAACGGAGCAGCCGAGACTCGAACCTGCCCTCTTATTGGGATGGTGGTGTGGCAGACGGTGGCTTCACCTGCTGTGAAACAGTGCCAGCCCCTGACAGCTTTCTTAAACCCAGTACTGCTGCTCTGGGATCTTGAGCTTGTAGGACTGAGTCTGGTAGGCTACCAGGGGCAGGAGGCACAGAACTGGTTCTTGGGGAGCAGTCAGAAGACCAGAGTGGCCGAATAGGGGGCTTGTAACTGAAATCCTGTGTCCCCTTTAAGAAAGGAAGATGAGGCCAAGGCACGAAGGGACAAAGATGCTTGAGCTTTGGGCAATGAGAAGCCGTTTCAGCCGTGCTGTAAAGAGATAAAAGGAGAGCTCAGAAGAGCTGAATCAAGCAGTGCCAGGCAGAATAGGTTGGGGCGTGAGATGCCAGAGGCAAGGAGCCTGCAAAGGAATGTCAGGTAAGGACTTGGGAACCACGGGGTCACCTCCGCTCCAGGCGGGAGGCGGCAGATGGGCTTCGAGATTCTGGAGTATTCTGCAGAGAGAGATTGGAGATAAATATGTCATTTGTAGCCAGTTTTCTCTCTAAGTGAGGGTGAAAATAATCACAGCTAAACTGTCTACCGGGTGTCCACTACGTGTGCCATTCACTGTTCTAAGCATTTTACATTTCTTATCTCCATTCATCTACATAGCAGCCCTTTGAAGAACTGTTATTAGCCCCATTTGACAGATAAATCAACTGAGGCCCAGAGAGATTAAGTAACTTGCCCAGGTGATGCAGTTAGCAAGACGGAGAGCCAGGACCCAAACCAAGCTGTAAGACCCACAGGTCCAAGGCTTAACCACAAATAGCCACTTCCACAGATTCCTGGGAGGATTTATGGTGTGATGAAAGAGAGCCTAAAAAGAGTTGAGTGCTATCACTTTGAAAAGAGGCCCAAGAAGCATTTCCTGCATCAGCTTATCATCGTCATTAATTACCTGCTGCAGCTGGAGGGGATCCGGACACGGTCACATCTATCATCTGGAATAAGATAAACTTTTTTCTTTTGCTTTTTTAAGTATTGATTTTCCTAATTTAAAATTGTTCATTATAAAAATTTAAATCTTACCAAAGTAAGAGTTAGGGATGTCAGTGTCTCCAGTAATTCTAAACACCCCCAGATTATTACCCAGTGCTGGGCGGTCATTCCTGCTGCTCTTTTATGAGTGGATGTTGTATTATCATCGTTTACATTAACAGCAATTCTTATTCCAAAGACGATGATATCGTTGTGCAGTGTGCTTTGTCATTAAATAGCTAGAACATCCTTCCACGTGAGGACCTACAGTTGCATTTTATTTCTTGTAAAAACTGTAGAGGCTTGCTTTCCCCCACAGGGTTACCCCGTGCAGATTCAGGTTCCTTCCAATCAGCAGGGCAGCTGCTGAGGTAGGCCTGAGGTAGCCTAGATGCCTCCCTCAAAGCCATGTTTGTTCCTTTTGTGTCTTGGCTAGGACTCAAGGAGAAGCAGGCTCAGCTGGGGCTCAGTCTTCTGTTTCTGTGAAAATAAGAGACGCTCCCCTTTGTCTAACTTGTTCTGAGCTCGCAACTATTCCCAGTGCCGTTTGCAGATGCGCAAACTGAGGTCTGGAGACTTGGCTGGCGTGCTTCCTCAGGATGCTACAGTTAGAGATGAGAAAGTCAGAACTGAACGCTGGCCTTTTGCCCCAAAGCCTGTGTGTGCACCACCACCATGCTGTCTCCTTGTCTCTTTCACAAGTTGCCTACCTGATCAATACAGAGTGGGTTCCATAACCTCATGTGAAGTCAGCTATAGACAAAAAATCACTGACGACAATCTCTCTCTCTCCCTCCCTCCCACCTCCCTAAGATTTATTTGTTTATTTGAAAGGCACAGTTTACAGAGAGAGAGAGAGAGAGAGAGAGAAAATCTTCCATCTCCTGGTTCACTCCCCAAATGGCTGCAACAACCAGAGCTGGGCCAGGCTGAAGCCAGGAGCCAGGAGCTTTTCCTGGGTCTCTCATACAGGTACAGGGGCCCAATGACTTGGGCCATCTTCTGCTTCCCAGGCCATAGCAGAGAGCTGGATCAGAAGAGGAACAGCCGGGACTGGAACCAGTGCTCATATGGGATGCTGGCAGTACTCTATGACACAGCCCCAGCCCCCAGTCTAGTCCTTCTCTTAACATGCACTTCACTAGTGCTGACAGTGAGGGGGACCCGCTGTCTGAAGGGGAACCCCACTTTGTGCCGCTGCTTTCCCTACTCACTAGATCACCTGGAGTTAGACCCACTTTCCCTCTGCACCCCCAGAGGACGCCTCCATGCACCCAAGTCCCATCTAGTACCTCTACTGCCAATGGGCCCATGAGTGGGGAGATCTGGAAGATTCCTTGGGTGAAGTGGTGTCTTCCACATCCCAAAAGGGCAACGGGGTGACCACAGAAGCCTGTCTCTCTCCACTTGTCCAGACATTTCTGAAGAGCCTATTTATCCAGATGAGTAGAGACAGTCAATCCTGGAAGAGCATCCTTCAAAGGACTTTGGTGTTGTATTTTGTCAGAGTGAGACCATGTTAACATATGGCTTCTTTTAATGAATAAGTACCTCTCCTGAGCTATGTGCTAGGAAAGCCTCCAAAAAGACTTTATAACATAAAGCTCACAATCCTTGATCCCTAAAACCAGTAATATTTGAATTACTTGGTTATATAGTTTTTAGGGCATCTAGTTATTTCTCCCTAAACAAAGAATACTTTTTCTGTACTCTCAACATTTCTGATACCAAATGTGCGGATCTCATCCAAACCAATCAACTCTCCAGTTCTCTGAATGCTATCCTAGTATCCTACAATTCAGTTCAATTCAATACTGATGCTATATAACAGGGGTTAACTGATCCCACAAGATAAGGGTTCAGTCCCACCAGACTGCCCTTGCTTCAGATGCCAACTGCAGGTGGGGGACTCTAGACTTCTGATGATTGGCTGCACATCAGGGTTTTACATGACCAATCATGTGCTGGAGAGCTCAGCCCTCAGGGAAACACTTTACTTAGGTGTGTTGGTTTGTTATAAGGATATGACTCAGAACAGCCGAATTGAAGCAATGCATAGGAGAAGGTATTAGCAGGGGTCAGGGCAGAGCTTATGTGCCCTCGCTAGGCTGTCTTCTCAGCTTCTCCGTGGTTCTCCAACCCATAGGTTTCCTGGAGGCTCCATTGCACAGTCGACTAGTCATGGTGTCTTAGTGATTGAACTCAATCTCTAGTCTCTCTCCTCTCCTCAGAGGTCTGGGCCCCAGCCGTCAATCTCAACCCTGTAATCACATGATTGGCGTTTCTAGCAGCCAGCCCCTATCCTCCAGGAGTCATCTCATTAGCATAAGCTCAGGAATGATTGACAGTTTCTTATAAAGAGTCTCATGTCTCCCCCATCACTCAGGAAAATCACGAGTCTTAGGATCTCTGTGCCAGGAACCTGGGGGTGAAGACCACATGTATATTTCCTATTTGTATCACAGGGTTGCACTCCTGAAGGTAGTCATTGTCATAGGACTTCTGGGCCACAAAACTGAAACTTGAGGAAGCTGAGTTTCTCATGTCAGGTACCTGTTGTAAGAGTCCCCCAGCATGGCCAACTGGCCTCTGTTTGGCAGAAGAAAAGTGAAGTGTCAAGGAGCGTGAACTCCCTGAGAGCAAAAGCAGGCGATCTCATCTTTATAACATTTTGATTGACAACAAGGTTCTTATTTAACTCTGTCACCTGCTGTCCCAAAGCTTCCGTCCTTTCCTCCTTTGGAGGCTAAACAGAAAACCTGATCAGTTTTTCCGCTTTAAGACCTTCAGCCTTTTGAGGTCAGCCATCATTTGTTCACCAAACCTTCTGGACTCTGGGTTAAGGTCTGGGTCCCTTTGCCTGTTGTCTCTATGCCAGGCCTGGTGTCCCGGGCTCCTACAGTCTGTTTCTGAATCGTCCATGTTGCTGTCAGACTGGCATCTAATACAGAGCACAAAGGCCTCAGAGAAGACTGGGTGGAGACAACCACTTACCTTGTTCTTCATGGTCCACTATTAGGCACCCCAAACTGAGGGTTTCACAACTTCCAAGAAAGGGAAACCAAGGAAGTTTATTCTGGAAAGTTTACAGCAATATCAACTGATCAATTTGTTCTTCAAACAGTGATGCAAGAAAAATAAATGGTGAGCCTAGCTTTTTCATTTGGTGCCTTAAGCATCTTTCTTATTTGCCTTTTTTGGAATATTTATACATGGTCCCATCTGTAAGAGAGTAATTGTGTGAAAATAACAGTGCTTAACATTTCATAAGGGCTGGTGCTGTGCATGGCTGGTAAAGCTACCACCTGCAGTGTCAGCATCCCATATGGGCACTAGTTCTAGTCCTGGCTGCTCCACTCCCTATCTAGCTCTGCGCTATGGCCTAGGAAGGTGGGTAGAGGATGGCCCAAGTCCTTGGGCCCCTGCACTGCATCAGGGACCTGGAGGAAGCTCCTGACTCCTGGCTTTTGGTCGTTGCAGTTCTGGCCATTGCAGCCATCTAGGGAGTGAAGTAGCAGATGGAAAACCTCTCTCTCTCTCTCTCTCTCTCTCTCTCTCTCTCTCTTCCTCTTCCTCTTTCTCCCTCTCTCTCCTTCCTCCCTCCCTCCCTCCCTCCCTCCCTCCCTCTCTCTCTCTGCCTCTGCCTCTGCCTCTCTGTAATTCTGCCTTTTAAATAAATAAATAAATCTTAAAAAAAATTGATAAGTATCTGAGTAATGGTCCTTGAGATATCAAGTACCAGAACATCTTAAAAGCAAGAGAGATGAAATATCGTGGCGTATCTCTTTAAGCCAGAGGCTCTTTGAAATGAAGGCCATGCCTTTACTGACGAGGGCCTTTCATGCCTCTTTGATGGAATCACATTCTATGACCTTGTCTAGGTGGCCTTGGACAGCCTCACTTCTGTTTTTGTTTGCCATAGGATTTATGCATCCCCATCCGGAACCAGATTACTCAAAGAAAGTGAACTAAAAGCTTTCTTCAGTTAGGAACTGCGCCCATGTCTGTGGCATAACTATATCCTTAGAAATTGCTTCTCTGGGAAATTGCTGCTGGAATTACAGAGCAACCTGTGGCTGAAGAAACGTGATGCTGGAACAGTGCATCAGGTGGCCTTGTATCATTCTCTGAGAAGCGTACTACTAGGGGGTCTGTACAGGAAAGCATCACAGAGAATTATTACATATCAGGAAGCCACTGTCAAAATTAACCATGCCTCTCAGCCATTGGTGAAATAAAAAAGGAGGACAAAATGTTTAAGACAAATGGGTTTTACATAAAGGCCAACTAATTATAGCAGGGAATGTGTTGGATAAGAGTGGGTATTTATAATTATATAGTAATTATGTCAGGAAAGTAATCATATGCCACCAACTCGCTACTTAAACATTTTGCTGTAGGAGGATCCGCCCCCAGCAATCATCTGCTTCTGATCTCAGAAACCCACGTTGGCTTTGTGAAATGTGTGATATGATTTCTCCTGAGTAGGGTGACCTTCTCCCGGCCAATTAAAAGATGCTGCTTTGAGGATATTGGAAGCCGTGCTCAAAGGGATAAAAGGAAATTGAAACTTCTATTAAAAGGAACTAATGATGCTGGAGCAGTTGGGATAAAAAAAAAAAAAAAAAGAACAAAGTCAGTTTCAAAAAGATCTCCCAAATCAAAGAGTGCTTCTCTCATCAAATAGCAGGAGAAAGGAAAATGATTTTTAATGAATAATGGGGCTGGGCAGTCGGCCTTCTGCCTGGATCCTAGGGCTTCAATCAAAACCAGTGAGAAGTTTTGAGCAACATCCTTTGAACTTTTTGGAAGAAATGTACTACGTAAATTAGTGATAGTGTCACAAAGGATAAATGCCTTTTTCTCCCAAATTAGATAAAACGATAGCAGAAAAGCATTGAAATGTTAGCAATTTTAAAAAACAATATATATATATATGATATGTATGGTGTGTATATACATATATATGGTGTGTGTATATATATATGGTGTGTGTGTGTATATATATATGTGTGTGTGTGTGTGTGTGTATATATATATAGGATTGGGAGGTCTGTGTGTCTTAAATTCCCTGAATGACACAAAAATCATTCATGGGTTAAAATCTAGCATTTTAATGACCTCTGATGCACACTGCAACAACAGTTAGGTGATCCCTGGGGCTGTGGTTTTTACAGTAGGTTTGCTGGGCTATGTGGTCCTTAGTGCACTTCATTGTAAGCAGCTATATCAATCAGCTCAAACCGTACAAACTGTAGGAATTACTTTTGCCGTAGTTCTGGAGGCCATGAAGCCCGGGATGAAGGTCCCCACAGAATCCCCTTTCAGTTGAGGACTCTCCCGGGCTTGCAGGCGGCTGCCTTCTCTCTGTGTGCTTGCAGGGCTCCTCCTAAGAGCTGGGAGACAGATCTCCTGTGTCTCTTCTTTTAAGGACACTAATCCTTTCTAACTAGAGCCCCACCTTTATGACCTCATTTAACCTTAACCGCTTACTTTGTGAAGACTTATTTTATTTATTTGAAAGACAGAGGGCCAGACAGTCGGGGGGCGGGTAGGGGGAGATCTTCCATTCCCTGGTTCACTCCCCAAATGGCTGCAACGGCCAGGGCTGGGCCAGGCGGAAGCGAGGAGCCAGGAGCAGCATCTGGGTCTGCCATGTGGGTGGCAGGGGCCCAAGCCCTTGGGCCATCTTCTGCTGCTTTCTCTAGTACATCAGAAGGGAGCTGGATCAGAACTGAACTTCAGCCAGAGCCCGTATGGGATGCTGGTGTCACAGGCCGCGGTTTAATGTGCTGTGCCTTAATGCTGGCCTCCATCTCCAATTGCAGCCAGAATGGGGGTTAGGGCTTCAACACTAGAATTTGGGAGGACACAAATGTTTAGTCCATAATGGCATCCAACAATAAGAAAGAATTGGGGAACACCTGGGCTTTAAGGGGCACTAGGCGTCCTGACACACTCGCGTGTAGCAGTGGGCCATGCCTTTCCACTTACAGGATAGCTTGGTGAGTAGCTGGCCAGCAGTCAGGAATCCAAGAAGCAGGCTGGTGCTGAGTGTCTATGTGTTTGAATTATAGATGAATTAACTGTGTGATCCGAAGAACATAAGCAGCTGAAGGCTTTTCCTTAAAATTTGCTTGAATTCCTTCATTATACATTAAAGGGCAGTGTAAAGGAACTTCTCTATCCCAAGACATCACCTGTGAACCTTGGATATCTCTAGCTCATTGGAGCTTGGATATCTCTAGCTCATTGGAGGTTGGCAAAGGAAGCTTCAGAGTGTCCAGCTCCATCGCCCCAAACCTCCACCTGGTTGTGGCTTTTATTTATTTGTGTATTTATTATTTTCCAGTGGTATAGCCACTTAATTTCTAAGTTTATTTGAAAGAGTGCCAGAGGGAGGGAGAGGAAAGGGAGGGAGCAGGAGAGGGAGGGGGAAGGAGAGAATGGTCTTCCATCTGCTGGTTCCTCCCCAAATTGCTTCAACAGCTGGGGCTAGGCCAGGCTGAAACCAGGAGCCAGGAACTCCATCCAGGTCTCCCACATGGGTAGTAGGAATCCCAGTACTTGGACCATCACTGCTGCCTCTCATGCACATTAGCGGGAAGCTGGATCAGAAGCGGAGGTAGGGGGTTGTTCTAATACGTGTTAAGCTGCTGCTTGTGACGCGGGCATCCTATATGAGCACCAGTTTGGGTCCTATCTGTTCCACTTCTGATTCAGCTCCCTGCTGAATCAGAATTTGTGAGGACACAAATGTTTAGTCCATAACGGCATCCAACAATAAGAAAGAATTGGGGAAAGCAGTAGATGATGCCACCCACATGGAAGACCTTGATGAAGCTCCTGGTTCTGGCCATTTGGGAAGTGAACCAGCAGATGTAAGATCTCTTTCTGTCTCTCTGTAATGCTGCAATTCAAATAAATAAATCTTTGGGGGGGGGAAGGGAGGGGCCTGTGCTGTGGCATAATAGGCAAAGCCTCCGCCTACAGTGCCTGCCTCCTATATGGGCACCGGTTCATGTCTCAGCTTCTCCTCTTCCTATCCACCTCCCTGCTCTGGCCTGGGAAAGCAAGTTCTTGGGCCCCTGCACCGTGTGGGAGACTCAGAAGAAGCTCCTGGTTCCTGGCTTCAGATTGGCCCAGCTCTGGCTGTTGCAAGCCATTTGGGGAGTGAACCAGCAGATGGAAGACATCTCTCTCTCTCTCCCTTTGTCGGTCTATAATTCTGCCTCTCAAATAAATTTTTGAAAAAAAAAATCTTTTTTTTTTTTTTGAGAGGCAGAGTTAGACAGTGAGAGAGAGAGAGAAAGGTCTTCCTTTTTGCCGTTGGTTCACCCCGCAAATGGCTGCTACGGCCGGCGTGCTGCGCCAATCCGAAGCCTGGAGCCAGGTGCTTCCTCCTGGTCTCCCATGCGGGTGCAGGGCCCAAAGACTTGGGCCATCCTCCACTGCCTTCCCAGGCCACAGCAGAGAGCTGGACTGGAAGAGGAGCAACCGGGAAAGAACTGGCGCCCCAACCAGGACCAGAATCCAGAGTGCTGGCACCGCAGGCAGAGGATTAGCCTAGTGAGCCTCAGCACCGTCCAAAAAAATCTTAATAGGAAGAAGAAACATAGGTGGGACTCCATCCCAGGCACCCCAGTGTGGGACACACTGGCCTAACCCCCAGTACTATGTCTGCCTCCTGATTGTGGTTTTAAAAGTGGCTAAAACCATTATTTTAGAATTGAAAAGTTTCTCAAGCTTAAAGCAGATTGCTCCTGTTTATGCTGGGCCTTGAAGCTGCCTTCAGGGGTCAAGGATGCCTCATAGCTTGGCAACTCTAGGCTGAGTTAGGTGTTAACTTTAATTACATTACAACCAGAAGAGCACAGCTGTGCCTGTGCACATCCAGTGGAGGCAGACTTGTCTAGTGTGGACAGTCAGTTTCGGTAGTGAAATGATAAGAAGGCAGCTGAGAGGGGCCGGCGCTGTGGCACAATGGGTTAAAGCCCCAGCCTGCAGTACCAGCATCCCATGTGGGTGCAGTTCTAGTTCCAGCTGCTCCGCTTCTGATCCAGCTCTCTGCTACAGCCTGGGAAAGCAGTAGAAGATGGTCCAAGTCCTTGGGACCCTGCACCAGCGTGGGAGACCTGGAGGAGGCTCCTGGCTTCAGATCAGCACAGATCCAGCTGTTGCAGTCATGTGGGGAGTGAACCAGCAGATAGAAGACCTCTCTCTCCCTCTCTCTTTGTCTCTCTCTCTGTAACTGTCTTCCAAATAAATAAAAATAAATCTTTTTTGTTGTTGTTGTTAAAAAAAAAAAAAGGCAGCTGAGAGAGGAGCTACAGCTAACGAGTAGAAACTGATCTTACGTTTCTGATCTTACGTTTCCCGCAGGGCGCAAATGAGGGGTCACACAGCTGAATTAGAGGCAGGGGGCACCATGGGTGGCTTCAGAACTTGGGTCTTGATTTTGCTAGCTCTAGGTAGCCTCCTTCACCAGGTGCGGCATTCCCGGATGTTAGGAATTGCTCAGTATAAACATGCATTACAGGTTACGCAGAGTTGATGGGACCAGGATATCCCTGAAAAGTGGGTCAGCCTGAGTCCCCTGTCACAGGTTCCTGTCCCACCTGTGCTGTGTCAGAGGGCCAATAAAGCCACCTGACAGCCTAACAGTTTGAATCGTCACATTTCCCTGTGGCCCCGGGGAGCCCAAGCTTTCCTGGTGAAGGTATTCCAGGTTATGAGCTCATGCAGGGTAAGGCATACATTTTTCTCAATTCATGTTTTTAAAACCCAGTGACATCCACGGATGAGCTAATATATGTGCATTAGCCCATAGGGTTCAGGCATCCTAGCTGCCTCTTCAGGGATGCAAGCCTGGAGCTGAGACGTTGTGCCTGTGTTTGGTGGGTGGGTGTGGAGGAGAGGGCTGTGCAAGGACTTTTAGTTTGTTTAAAGTATGACTTTCTTTTTTTTTTTCTTTTAAGATTTATTTATTTATTTGAAAGTCAGAGTTACACAGAGAGAAGGAGAGGTAGAGAGATAAAGAGGTCTTCCATCTGCTGGTTCACTCCCCAGTTGGCCACAACAGCCGGAGCTGCACTTATCTGAAGCCAGGAGCCAGGAGCTTCTTTTGGGTCTTCCATGCAGATGCAGGGGCCCAAGCACTTGGACCATCTTCCACTGCTTTCTCAGGCCATAGCAGAGAGCTGGATCAGAAGTGGCGCAGCCGGGACTCGAACTCGCGCCCATATGGAATTCAGGCACTGCAGGTGGCAGCTTTACCCACTATGCCACAGCGCCAGCCCCTAACGTATGACTTCCAAAGGAGCACTGAACCCCCTTGGGTCTGCTGCTGGGAAATGAGCTCACAGTATACAGACCTGAACATTGAAAATTTAAATGCCACGTAGTTACGTGATTTCTGTTGAGGATGAAGATCTTTTCTGCCACAAGTGTCACTACTAAGCTTCCACGGAAAGGAATCTGCTGTGGGGCAGAGCCGGCTCTAAGCCAGGATTTTCAACCTGGGCACCATTAATGTATTGGACTAGATAGTTCTTTGTCATGAGTGGCTGTCCTGGGTATCGTAAGAGGGCCAGCAGCATCCCTGGTGCCCACCCACTAGATGCTAGAAGCATGCCCCCGGTCTCCTGTAACAACCCAAGCACCCTGAGATGCTGCAGCACATTTCCTGGGAGCAAGGGTGCCCTGGCTGAGAACCACTATTCTGGATGCATGACAGCTTGAGGTGGGGTTTGGTGTGTGCAGAAAGCGTGAGCTGGAGAGTCCCGTTCTTCTTGTGCTGTAAACTGTGCGGGGTGGTGGGGATACAAAGATGAGCAGGATCTGGTCTCTGCCTTTAGGAGAAGAGTCTGATAAGGGAAGAAAACCCACAAGTAAATAAGTTACCAGTCAATGGCGGGAATGTAGTGAAACAGACACGCGTAACGTCATGGTGGGAGGCAGCGTGCTCCTGGCCCAGGTCGGGAATAAGCCTGAAGGAGGGCTTTCCCGAGTTGCCTCCTCCCAGCTGGGTCCTGAGAGGTACATTGGCGGGGGGAAGGCGAGAGCATTGAAGCAGAGGCATGGTGCCGTGTGGCAGGGGCACCGCGGAGACACAAGGCCGAGGTGGGAGAAAGCTGGAGTGTGTTGAGAGCTGGGCAGGGATGTTGCAGGTGTGGAGAGGGACACAGGAGGACTGTGTGTGCTGTGCTGAGATTCCAGGAGGTGGGGAGCCACGGGAGGGAGTGACAAGTGTTTGTTGAGACTGATTCCTTTGGTTGGTATGCAGAGGGCACAGGGCGAAAGCAGAAAGATAACAAGGACTGCACCAGGGCAAAGGAAATGGGGAAGAGATACAAGAAGTGTCTGGGAGACAAGAACAGGAGGACTTAGTGACGCTTCTGAAATAGAAAAGGAGGAAGAGGGAGAGTGTCGGGATGACTGACTATCACAAGGTGCCACTCTCATCGTCTGGCTTACCGGAAATACCCAGTGAGGGTAACCCTGGTGTTATGCCATCAAATTACCTACTTACTGTCCCCATTTTGCAAAAAAAAAGTTGAAGCTCAGAGATCTGTTCGCCTGTCTGACTTCCAGTCTTTCGTTATGTGTGTGGTTTTGGTTAAATATGCATCAAACTGGGGCAAGCGTTTGGCACAGTGACTTAACATGCTGCTTGGGACCACCCCGTTGCAAACCAGAGTGTCTTGTTCAAGCACTGGTTACTCCACACTCCCAGCCCAGCTTCCTGCTGGTGTACCTTGGAGGCAGCGCGTGGTGCTCCAAGTACTTGGGCCCCTGCCACTCATGTCAGAAACCTGGATGGAGTTCCTGGCTCCTAGCTTTGGCCTGGCCTAATCCCAGCTGTTGCACACTTTTAGGAAGTGAACTAGCAGATAAAAGATCTCTCTCTCTCTTTCTCCCTTCCTCTGTCATTCTGCCATTTAAATCAACAAATCTTTTTAAAAAAATAAAGCAAACCAAATGAAAATGAATTCATTCAGAATGAAGATTTAGTTACTTTTGACTTTTATGCTTGATAAGTACTTAGTATTTATTAGAGTGAGGAAAGATTTTAATAAAAACTATACAAATATATTTACATATCCTTTACATGCATTTGGAATGCATGGGGGAAAAGAAATAGCTCACCAAGGATGACATGCAAATAGTGTCCACCTGAGCTGTGGCATCCTCAGTCTCCTCTCAGTCTCCAGGCCCCAGAGCCCATTGTCCTGCCTCTTTGTTTCAGTGTTCACTATCTCTCTTTAGACACAGAGCCGAGAGTATAGGTCTAGCAATTACCTGTTAAATGATTCAGCAATTTATATTATTTTCTAACATCATTATTAAATTCTGGGCCAACAAGTGGACTATCAGTCCTTTTCTCATTTTGATCCAAAAATATTAAAATGTGACCAAAATCAGGAAAAAAGGAGAAGAAAGCACAGGGTAAGGTGGAAACTTATGGACAGGGTTAAGATAAACGCAAAGAAATTCCCATGTTGCTTCTGTCTAGGGTTGCTCCTTACTCTTTCCTTCTGCAAATCTCGGCTTCAAAGCTCTGAGAGAAACCAAGATAACAAAAATGTAGGATTAGATGCTCAGCTTACTCTTATTTTAAGAAAGTGTCCAGAAAGGCCAGTTAAGCCCACCTGACAGCAGTGACGAGTCTCATCATCAGAAAACTCACGAAGGCTTGTGGCCTGTGACCCGTGGCAGCTCTAAGGGCCTGTAGGAACTGCCAGGGGATGTCGTGGGCACATGAGGACCACCTCCCTTCTCACTGCTGCCGGGGACAGTTGTGGGCCTGGGTGAAGGAAGAGTCGCAGCATGCCTGGGGCCTGTAGCTGCTGCTTCTCTGTGTGTGTGTGTGTGTGTGTGCGCGCACTCACAGTTCCAGATTCAGGAAATACAGCACCACGCACAGCACTTTGCAGTAGCCTGTGTGTCCCCTGCCAAATGGGGGAGTCCTTGGCCTGGGGTCAGGCAGGGGAGCCAGCAGGGAGTCCTCATTCCTTACTCCTGCTGCTCCTGCTTGGGCTCCTGTTACAAGGAAGTCCTTGAAAGTATTTCATATGTGCCTGTGATTCCAGCGCCCAGGGCCTTGGACCGTGGCTCTGCTTAGAAACCATCACTAGGCAGTGGGCTAGTAAAAATATAGCTCATACTCAATTCCACTTAAAGAAACAGATTGTTGTTTTTAGAAAAATCTCTAAATTCCAATGACAGGTAATCGTAATATTTCTCCCTTTCTTGCCTAGGTACCGGATTCCTCTCTAGGTTAAGCATCCTGGATCTGTATTTCTCTTTGCCTGCTATCTTTTATTCACTCTTCTGATCTCAACTTCAAGGTTCCTTCCTCTAGGTCCGTTCTAACCTCTCAGTTGCTCTGCATCTGGCAAGAGCCCTCCTCACTCTACTGTAATAGAATGATTACACATGTTGGAGTTGTTTGGGGAGGCAGAAATGTCCTACCTTCATGGTAGTGTCTCCAGCAGGACTGCACAGTCAGCTATCAAAGGGTACTCAGACTGAATTGGAGCAGAGCAGGCACTGTTGAGGCCAGCAGATGTGGATTTACAGCCATGTGCTGCCACTAGCTGTGTACCAGACATGTCACTCCTGTAAAACTTGATTTCCCCATATGGAAAATGGGAATAATAACACTTTCCATGAAGAGCTGTGAAAGACCTAACACTCTTCCCGGCACACAGTAAGTGTTTAAATAAATATGTTTATTCCTTTGATCCTTATACCCATTTGAGGATTAGAAATTCTTCCCAACGTGTTTCTGCAGGACCACTGATTCGGTGAGAAGTCTCCTACATATCGGCCTGTGTATTTTTATATAATCTTGAATCTTGTCTGACTGTGAGAGGCAGTCAGTCAGGCTGGAAGACACACAATATTTAAAGTCAAGGGGCCTGGCTGGGTTCACTCTGTTCCCTTTGCTCCTGATAGTGATATATATTCATTATAACTAGCCTCAGTGTTCAGAGCTTGCCCTTGACCACTCCTGCTCATTACCTGTTCTGAAACCTAGAAGTGGAATATCAATGATCATCTCAGTGCTCGCTGTGCAAGGTCCCCTGGGCGCTGGGGTTCTGTTTCTGTGGTACAACAGTGACATCCATTGGCCTGTTGTACTAATTATAGAGGAGACTTGCTGCTCAGCCCTCCGACTACGGGGTGTCCTGGTATGGAGTCAAAGAAGACTGACCGCCTCTGGGCCCAAGAAGTAAGTGGAGGTGGTGATCAGTGATCTGGTTCCCTGTAGACTGGGCTGGTTTCAGGACCCTTCTGCAAGGTGATATATTTGGAGATCCATGCCAGCTGGCTCATCCCTCATCTCTTGTGGTCATGTGGGAGCCCAGTCCTGGCACTGGTCTTTCATTGTGTCTGTTCGCTGGTCTGGGACCCTGCAAGCTGTTGAATGCGTGGGCCAGGGTACGTCACTCTTTCTGGACCTTTCCAACACTGATAAAATGAAATTGATAGCAACACCTGCCTTGTAGATCCCCAGGGTTTCCTCATATTTCTTTTCATTTCTCCTAAGATTTGGTTTTTATTTATTTTAAAGGCAGAGCATCAGAGAGAAGGAGAGGCAGAGACACAGAGAGATCTTCTATCAACTGGTTCATTCCTCAAATGGCCAGTACAGATGGGGCTGGGCCAGGCTGAAGTCAGGAGCCTGGAACTCCATCTGGGTCTCCCACGTGAGTGGCAGGGTCCCAAGCACTGGGCCATCTTCTGCTTTCCCCAAGCAGGGAAGCTTGATCAGAAGTGGAACAGCTGGGATTTGAACCAGCATGTAGAGGGGATGTGGCATTGCAGGCAGCAGCTTAACCTGCTGTGCACGCCAGGCCCCCTCATACATTTCTTAATGAATTTCCACAATCCCACAATAGTTGCTGAGAAAATTTGAAAAACACAAATCAGATCTGCTCAATATCCACCAGACCATGAGGATGGAAAGCTAAACACCAAATTACAGGTTATTAGACCTCACACCTTGGTGACTGCTGTGGCTTGAATATTGGTTTGGATGTTGAATGTTCCACAGAGGCCCATGTGTTAGAGACTTGGTTACCAGGGTGGTCTACTGGAAGAAGGTAGAACCTGTAGGAGGTGGGAGATCCTTAGGTCACTGGGGGTGTGCCCTGGGATGCCAGCTTTCATGAGACAGTGGTTATGAAAGCCCAAGTTTGGGCCCAACCCCCTCCCTGCTTCCTGGCTCACCGTGGGACCCTTCCTTCACACAGGTTCCACCACTGCCACCCACCACCCTTACCACAGCCCAAGCCAACGGGCTGCCCGATCTCGAACCTCTGAAACCGAGCTAATTACAGTTAGTTGTCTGGGGTATTTCACTGTAGTAGTGGAAAGATGACTGACTCAGTGACTTCTGTCCACTGCCCTGGTTGGCACTAAGTGTTAGAGAAATGCCAGCTGTATTTCGGAAGAAGCCTGGGGAGAAGTCTTAAGGATAGAAGATCAAAGGAAAGGCATGTGGTAGACGAGAAACTGAGCAATCAGTGAGTGTCTCCCAGTGCAGGAAGATTTGCAGGGCTGCTTTCCATCTCCAAAGACAGCATAACAGGAAATAGCAAGACTAAAAATACTTATTTTCCCGTATGTTTCTGGAACTTTATTAGGCACTAAGAATGAAGGATAAACAAGACAAATAGCAGGAACAATGACCTATAAAACTTCGGTAAGAGTTACGTCAAGGGGCCAGGGTTGTAGTATAGCAGGGTAAGCTGCAACCTGCAATGCCAGCACCCCATATCAGAGCACTGGTTCGAGTCCCGGATGCTCCCCTTCTGATCCAGCTCCATGATAATGCTCTTGGGAAAGCAGTAGAGGATGGCCACCCACATGGGAGACCCAGATGAAGTTCTAGACTCCTGATTTCAGCCTGGCCCAGACCCTGCAGTCACAGCCATTTGGGGAGTAGCCAGCAGATGGAAGATCTGTCTTTCTTTCTGTGTTACTCTGCCTTTCAAATAAATTAAATAAATCCTTTTCTAAAAAGACATGTCAAACATTCCTGCAGGATGCTGTGAGAACCCCTGTTCAACCTTACCTCGTGTGTGGTATGTGTGTGTGTGTGTGTGTGTTTGCTGAGATCCAACCAGTAGCGTAGCTAACAAATAAGTAGTTTCAGGTCAATTCAAAGCCAAAATATGAAACGTTTCTCAATGTCAGTATCAAGTAGATGGCACAAGAGACACGTCAGATTCTTAACATATACAAAAATAAAACACAAGGATTCCACTGCACTTAGTATCATTTCATAGTAAATCTCTTTTGGAAACAATTAGAGAATTTGTAAGTAATTGGTGGTGCATGTAGCCAAGCCCTTTCTGACTCACTGGCGAAGCTTTTTCAAATCACTGTCATGATTAAACAAATTTAAAAAAAAAAAAAGAAGAAATGACTCATGACGCATCCAACCAAAACTCTGATTCAGATTCCACTCTTCTCAGCTGGCCACCTAACAGGAAAGCGTGGTTCCCGTGTTCTCCCTTCCCAACTCTGTCATTTGTAGCTCTCACTGGAAATACTCGAAGCTGTTCTTTCAGCCCACCTCTCCTCTCCGCAGTGACAGCTTCCCGTATGAGTTTACTGACTTTCCCGCCCTGGTGAGGCCAAGGCATTGCTCTCTGTGTGCAGGTGGAACTGAGGACAGAAGCCAGTGCTGGCCCCAGACTCCTTGCAAGCTGATGGTCTACATCACTATGATGTCTTTTTTACTTTTTTAAGATTTATTTATTTGAAAGGCAGAGTTACAGAAAGGAGGGCAGAGCAGCGGGTAGAGACAGAGGTCTTCCATCTGCTGGTTCACTCCCAGATGACTGCAATGGCCAGGGCTGGGCCAAACTGAATCCAGGAGCCCAGAGCTTCTTCCAGGTCTCCCATGTGGTGGCAGGGGCCCAAGCACTTGGGCCATCCCCTGTTGCTGTCCCAGGCACATCAGCAGGGAGCTGAATGGGAAATGGAACAGCCAGGACTCGAACCAGTGAATGTATGGGATGCTGGCATCACAGGTGGCAACCTTACCTGCTGTGACACAACACCAGCCCCCATTGTGGGGTCGTTACTCCTCCACTATCTAGGTATTTGGGCTCTTCAGGAAAACTGGAGCCCACGTTGTAAAACCTCTTTCCCACCTTGGTCATCTTGGTTTAGAGCCACATGTTAGACAAAGTGAGAAGATGTTATCTTACTGTTGTTAGCTCTGATTAGAACCCTTATTTCCACGATCACTGGGGGCATGTCAGAGGAATCCAATGGAGTTTCTAAGAAAAGATGAATTCGTTTTAACTGAAGCAGCCAATCCAAATTCCATGTATTTATCGGGGTATAAATGCTAAAGAAACCAAGAAAGCAGCCACACGGATTCCCAGAGTGGGCATCAAGCACTCTGTGTCTGCGCTTCCCGTGGAATCTCCCTGCCAGCTGTGGTCACTCAGCCACCAGGTCTGAGTGTGACACTCGCCCTCCCCCTCCCTCACATGATGTGTCAGGGCACCGCCACCTGTGTCTGCACCCCAGCACCGTCAGCATCTTCACCATTCTTTTATCCTTTGGGATGCAGGCACAAAATAAACCCATAGCATCCTCTGCAGAACTGTTCAATTCAGGGTGTGTTGTGACTTGCAGTCCCTGGAGAGAGATCTTACTGCCCAAAGTTCTTCTACTCAACTGTTCAGGGTCCTATGTGCCTCTGTTAGGGGCACTCCATTCATTGCTTTGAGGTCACTTTTTTTTTTAAGATTTATTTATTTATTTGAAAGGCAGAGTTACAGAGAAGCAGAAAGAGAGGAGAGAGGTCTTCCATCCACTGGTTCACTCCCCAAATGGCTGCAATGGCCAGACCTGGCCAATCTGAAGCCAGGGGTTTCTTCCAGGTCTTTCAGGACTTGGGCCGTATTCCACTGCTTTCCCAGGCCATAGCAGAGAGCTGGAATGGAAGTGGAGCAGCCGGAACTAGAACCAGCACCCATATGGGATGCTGGCACTGCAGGCAATGGCTTCACCTGCTATGCCACAGCTCCAGACTCTTGAGTTCACTCTTAACTTGTCTGTTTTCAAATTCACACCCCTAGCAGAGAGTCGTTAACCCTCAGTGATGACTGGTGTGTCATGTAGAGGTTTGAATATTTTTTATCTTTGGTTTAAGTTGTATATTTTACAAGAGACAAGTTATAAATTGTAATGTGTAGGTCTTACAAAGTGTTTGAGTTTTGTGAGTCCTGACAGGTGTGTCCATCTGCCCATCAAGTTCCCTCTGCCCATCCGAGTCTGCTTCCCTCCAGCCTGGAAACCACCATTCTGATGTAGTTCACCCTAGCTTTGCCTACTCTAGAAGTGAAATAACACCTTCTAAACGCTTGTGTGTTGGTATTTTTCACTAAACATTCTGTTTTTGAACTTTACGTTATTGCTTGTATTAGTTCATTGTTTATCCAGTCCCCTGTTTGTTGATATTTGGGTGGTGTCCCATTTGGGGCTATTATAAATAAACTGCTGGGGACATTAGGGCACATGTTCATTTTTCCCTAGACATCTATTTTCATTTGTCTTGGGTAAATACTCAGGAGTGAAATGTCGGGTGATGGTGTAGAGGTCCTCATGTGTTTGACTTTATAAGAAACTTCCTCACCATTTTCCAAAGTGTTTGTGCAATTTTCCAATCTCAGCTCCTGCATAACCTTCCAACATTTGGTGTTGACACTGGTGTGTGTTTTCTCCACCTGTGAGTCATGACCACAGATGTGGCCTGTTACAGCCGCGTGCATTTATTAGCTCACAGTTCTCCAGGTCAGAACTCTCACATGATTCTCTGCTTGGATCTCACAAGACTGAAATCCAGGGGGTAGAAAGAGCTGGGCTCTTGTCTGGAAGCCCTAGGGAAGAATCCACTTCTACACCCATTCAGGTTGCTGCTTGAACTCGGTTGAGGTGTACTGAATCCCTCTTAGGATTTGAGTCTAACTTTCTCCTCTGCTGCCAGCCAAACCAACAAAACAACAAGCAAACAAAAACTTCTCCATTTTGAAAATCTTCACCTGGTTGGGTCAGATCTATCTGCATAATCTTTTAAGTTCCCTTGAATTGGAAATGTAATTGCATTTTGATTTTCCTTGGCAATTGTGTCCAAATGAATGATTGATTAAATAAGCAGGGGACAGGAAAATTGGGGTCATCTTTAGAATTTTGCCTGTCACTTCAGTCCATGGTGAAAAATGAAAAAAGCAGCATCACTTTCCATTATCTAGTTGCTTTCCAAGTTTGAGAACGCACATATGGGTTAAGGATGCCCTGTTAGAAGTGATTGGGACCAGAAATGTTTTAGGCTTCAGATCTCTTTAGACTTTGGCATCTTTGCATGTACATAATGAGATATCTTGGACATGGAAACCCAAGTCTAAACATCAATGGGATTCATTGATATTTCCTATATATCTTATATGCATAGCCTAAAAGTAATTCGTGCAATATTTTTGGTGTGCCTGTGTTTTGACAGTGACCTGTCCATTCCATGAGGTCAGCTGTGGAGTTTTCTGCTTATAGCATCATGTTGGCACTCAAAAGTTCTTCAGATTTGGGGGCATTCGGGACCTCCAGTTTGGGGATGCTCAACCTGTACATTTTCCTTCCAAAGAATCATTCCTACTGTGGTTTCGACATTTGTCCCTCAGTATTTGTGTTCTGTGCATTTCTATAATTCACTGCATTTGGTGACATGCAAGTGCTGCACCAATATTGAGTTTGACAGTCCCATCAAACACAATCAGGTTAACTAATTAGCAATAGTAAGACTAGAAAACATAGGCACAGGTTAAAGCGGTTTGACCAGCTCGATTTTTGTCATTTTTCTGATGCAGAATTGAAAGCTAATATTTTAATTTGATAATTAGAATAATAGAATTTAGGGTTGAAAAGGTCTACAATCTTTATAATCCAAGTGAGGAACAGAAAAATTCATTCACAGAGCTGGCTAAAGTCAGAGCTGAGCTTAGAGCCCTGTCTGTAGGTTCCTGGGCTAAGACACCATGTGCTAGGCTCTAATGCCTCCTTGTTTTCAGAAAGGTGTCTGATCCGGCAGGGAAGCTGCGATTGTTGTATTATGGTCACCCCACAAATCTGATAGTCTAGAAAACATGTGTAGGAAATCCTTCGTGGATCAGAAGTGGAGCAGCCGGGACTCGAACGGGCGCCCCTATGGGATGCCCACACTGCCCCGCCCCCTTGTTTGTCAAGACAAATTCCGGAGAAGGTGATTGTGTTGTCACACCACTGGCTGTGTCAAGACTCGATTCCAGGTTCCGATTTGTTGCCTTACAACGGTGCTAACAACCAGCCACAAACCAGCCTCTTTCCTCCTGAGGCCATGCCTCCTTTGCCCCACAAGTTACAGTTTTTCCGTTGGATTTGTTTCCAGTGTTTATAAGTTGGGAGATATCCCATAAAACCCCCGAGAAGTTGGCGCACCTGCTTTCCAGCATGCAGCAGTGAGGTTGGAGTGGCCCTTCCGACAGGACACAGGCGCTTGGGGAGGTCACAGCACCACCAGGCTCACCTCCCTCACTTACCTTCTCAGGCTATTGGAATCTGAGTCATGCCACCTGCCTTCCCCCAAGCTGCAGTTTTGAGACGCCTTGTCTGAGTGTTCAAACAATTTCTTATCTGGCCTGTACACACCAAGTGTGTTTGGCTCTCATTTCCTGGCAGTTGAAGATAATAAGCCAGGGTTTCGAAGCGGGTGAGCTGCTTCCTGCCGTGATGCCTGCCGTCCTTGAAAGGACATTTGTTCTGCAGGCCCGCCACCAGTTCCCACACAGGAGCCTCCTGGCCGTGAGCGTTCACGAAGCACCCTTCTCCTCGTGGGTTTGCTTACACATCGGAAAAGTCTGACTTCACGTAGACAATGCATCCGATATTTGTGAGGCCAAGGGTGATTGAGAAAAGGCCCTGTTTCATCTAAAGAGCCTACTGAACCTAAAGGAGGCCAAGGTTGTTACGGTTCTCACCTGAGCGCCCGCAGTGCCAGCAGCATCCACAAACAGGTGGGATACGTTTATTGCCTGCAGAACAGCACCAGGACTTCTGACGTCCTGGGTCACGCTTGTCCTCTGCCGTAGGCCTCCAATGGTGGAACCACCTGCACTTGGCCGTGGCTGCACCTTGGAGGTGCTTACTCAGGCTGGGTGGCCTGGCTCTGAGCCATGGGCTTTTGAACTCCTATCTCCCTGCCATTGATATCCTGTGTTTAACTTCTTGCCCCACCCTCCATACCAGCGGCGGGTGGGGCATTGGGAAGGCACACCAGGAAGCATGGCATTCCGGGAGCACTCAGCCCTTGGACTTGGACCTGTGGGAAGGGCCAGCCGTGCGGAGGGCACAGGTGCTTTGAAGTCCAGGTCGGTTGGTTTTCCTACCCCAGCAGTGGTGCGATGCGTGCTTTGCCTGGGGTGCTGGACTGTTGTCAGGATTTGGCTGGGTTTTTTTGTTTGTTTGTTTGTTTGTTTTGCCACATCTGCTACAACCATTGAATTGGGGTCTCTTGATGTTTGTGGCTACTTAAGCTTTCTGACTTTATCAGCTTAATTCCTGGGACATCCCGCAGTCCCTTGAGTGAAAACACCAGCCCCGTGTGGTATTTTCCACAAGCGGCTTGTTTGGCACATCTGCAGACAGCAGCAATTTCTTTTAAGAAACAAACAGATAAAACTGATGGCGCTTAAACCCTGCTCCCGTGCTTCCTTTGTAGCACAAAATTCAAAACCCCTCTCCTCCCGGCTGCTATGTGTCTAATCTCTCTCTCTCTCTGCCATCAGGTGTGACATCCTGACCCCATGTCATAACTTTATTCCCTGATAAGTGCTGTGCTGGTAAATTCCACTGTGTCAGCCCTGACCTGCCTGACCTGGCATACTCCAGAAAACCCTCAGTGCAGTGGGAAGCCCCAGATAAATGCTTTTTATCACAAAACCAAATAGAAGTGGGTCACTTTCAGGACCCCATGGATTACTGGGAAGAGACAGAATTTTCTGAGGATACTTTTAGACTTAGAAGTATTTGTTGATTTAGGGTGGTATCTCCAAGGTCCTTCGAGGGCAGGGAGGAGAAGAATTTTTTTGCAGTGTGGGCCTAGAATTTAAGAAAAGTACAGTGGTACCCAGCGTCTTCTAAAGCTGGAGAAGGTTCTGGCCTCACTCAGAGCAGTTGTGGGTTTCAGTCTCACACTGGTCTAGTGAGTGCACCTGTTATTCCCATGTGTCACATATTAACACTCGCCTGAGTCTGACATATGGAAAAGATTTTTCAACTTTTCTCTCTTTTCATGTCTCAGAAAGAACTTTTGAGCAAGCAAGGGATTTCAGAGAGAGCTTTTGCCAGCCATGTTCACTGCAGCACTACGAAAAACAGCCAAAAGATGGAAGCAGAAATGAAACTTGCCTGTACACACAAGGGCCTATCACGGAGCCTTAGAGAGGAATGAAATTCATTACAAGCCACACACACATCGGGTGAGCCTCAACGTTCTGCCTGGTAAATAAGCCAACCACAGAAGGGCAATTACTGTATGGCTCCTATGTATACCGGATACCTGGTACCTAGGGTAGTCAGATCCGTTGAAACAGAAAGTAGATGAGGTTGGCAGGGGCTAGGGTGTGGAGGTGGATTAGGGAATTATTGTGTAATGAGTGCAGAGTTTCGGTTCTGCTGGATGACAAGTTCTGTGGATGAAAGATGATGACAACAGTGTGAATGTTCTTGATGTCACTGCACTGTACACCTACGAGGGGTTATGATGGTGCTGTCTAGGTTATGTTCACTTTACAACTTTTTTAAAAGAAAATGCTGAGAAAACATCAGGTACTATTTCAATTATTGTGCAAACCCAAATGAGTATTTGGTGTGATGTGGTGCATGGATTTCTTCTTCAGTGAGATTGATATAGAGAAGTGCTGAAGTCACAGAAAAATCACTTTTATGATTAAAAAATAAATTTATTTGAGAGACTAGCTGGGGGAGAGATACGGAGATTTCTCTGTTTGCTGGTTCATCCCCAGGTGCCCACAACAGCTAGGACTGGGCCTGGCCGAAGTCAGGAACCAGAAACTCCTTTTGGTTCTCCCACAGAGGTGGCAGGGACCCGAGTACTGGAACCATCATATGCTGCTTCCCAGGGTGTGCACTAGTAGGAAGCTGGGTGGGACACAGATGTAATAACTGCTCCCAGACCCTCCAATATGGGATGTGGGAATCCCAAGTGGCAACTTAACCCACTGCACCACAATACCCACCTCTAAGACTTAAATGTTACAGGCTGCTCAAAAATAGGCATTTTGAGGACACTGACTTCAAATTCCAAATTCATGCGTCCACCTGCTGGTGGGGCCTGCCTGCACCATGTCTCACTGGCCCTGCCCGAAACAGAGGCCATCTTCCTCTTGCCAGCTGCTGCTCCTCTTGTTTCAGTGAGTTGGGATCATCACCCATCCAGTTGCCCAACCTGAAAAGTGGGCATCTTCCTTGATCCTCTGTTTTTCCCATCACCTTGTACACGTAATCAAAATTAATGAGGCCTCTGTCTGGCCACAGACTTTAACATGCATGTCCAAAGCAGCATTATTCATAATAGACAAAAGGCAGGGACAATCCAAAAATCTATCAACTGGTAAGTGGATAAGCAAAATGGTGTCTCTCTGTGCAATGGAATACTATTCAACAGTAAAAAGGAATGAACTTCTGGAACCTGCTACAACACGTGTGAACCTCAGAAACATGCTATTTTACAATGCTAATTGTAAAAAGCCAGACTCCAAATGTTGCATACTATATGGTTGTATTTATCTGAGATACCTAGAAAAGGCAGGTCTGTTGAGACTAAAAGCCGATCACTGATGGCTTGGGCTGGCCAGGGTGCAGGGACAGGGCATGAAGGAACTTTCTGGGCTGATGAAAATGGTGGTGGTTGCAGAACTCCTTAAGTTTACTAAAAATAATTAAATTTTACACTTAAAGCACTTTTTGGGGAAAATAACCTGGCTATCTAATATTGGTTCAACAGATTTATTATGGAAAGAGATGTAAAGGTGAACGTCTAAATCAATAAAGAGATTTTATACACACTTCCAGAAGGACTGACAAGACCTACTCAGTGCACATCCTGATTTTTTTCTCCCCATCTGCACCTTTCCATTAATCTCTTCTGCCTTTATCTGAATCCAGCCTATTTATTTGTCCAACAAATATCTGAGCACCTACTATGTGCCAAGCACTGTGTTCAGTGCATGAGGCATAGGACACCAAGCAGACCAAGAGCTCCAGCCTCTGGAGCTTACACTCCAGGGCCAGGAGGCCCCACCGCCTCCTGGGGCTGGGGCCTAACTGCTTTCCAACACCTGGCTTTTTCCCCCTCCATCAGTGGTCACCATCCCCAATACCATACTTGGAAAATGCAAAGCTATTCGTGTCTCTGCTTAAAAGCCTCCAATGGCTTCCAGTTGCCTTTTGGTTAAAATACAAAACTCCTAAGCAGGCCCTGACTAGACCTGGGTGTCCAGGGCCGGCTGGGCCCTTGTGAGCAGGCTGCATCTGTCCCTTTGTCACTTGTCCTTTGTATTCTTCTTGTCCATAGTGGCACCTTGCCTTCCCGGGGTCTCGCAGCTCGCTTCTTCCCTCCGTTATCTTTCTCTCCATTCTCTTTGCCGACCTAACTCCCATCTGATCTCCAGACCTCAATGTAGAATCCTCTCATAATCCCTTAGTCCCAGTGTGCCAATCCCTCCCACCTGCCAGACATGCCATCACACAGTGCCCAGGGCTGAATGAACCCAGGGAGAGACAGACTGGTTGTTGCTGATTTTCCTTACTTAGGTGATGCCGTGGCCACCACACTCAGGGGCAAGCGTGGCTGTCAGAGTTAAGCAGCAGTAGCGTTTTGTTCTGTTTCCAGGAAGGACGCGGTGAGCAGGCCAAGGTGACCTAGCAAGATTTTCTGGTCTAATCCATAAGAGGACTAAGAACAGAGTGATGTTCAGACAGAGTGCTGCGCTCCTTTTCCAAGAGGAAACTAAAGGAATACATGTTCATGGGCAGGTTAAGCACCTCTTGGGACACCCGCATCCCATTAGAATGCCTAGGATGAAGTCCTGCCTGCACGACTGATCCAGCTTTCTGCTAATGTACCCGGGAATGCAGAAGATGACAGCTGAGATATTGGGTTCCTGCCACCCACGTGGGAGATCTGGATGGAGTTCCTGGCTCCCGGCTTCAGCCTGGCCCCAGCTCTGCTGTCGCAGGCATTTGGGCAGTGAACCAGTGGATGGAAGGTATCACTCCCTCTCTCTCTGTCACCATGCCTTTCAAATAAATAAATAAATAAATAAAACTGAAAAAAATTAAAGTGGTACATTTTCACAGAGAAAAAACAGAAACAAAAATCTATCACCATTGTTGGAATTGAAGATACTATGTCAGCAGGCATATACGCTACATGTTTTTGATCAAATTTTAATTTTAGTATATATTTTTTTAATTTTTTAAAGATTTATTTATTTAACAGAGTAATAGAGGGAAAGAGAGATCTTCCATCTGCTGGTTCACCCCCCCCCAAATGGCCTGCAGCTCCATCTTGGTCTCCCACAGGGGTGGCAGGTTCCCAAGCACTTGAGCCATCTGCTGCTGCTTTCCCAGGTGTATTAGCAGGGAGCTGGAAGAGAAATGGAGCAGCCAGGACTTGAACTGATGCCCATATGGGATGCTGGGGTCACAGGTGGCAGTTTAGCTCACTGCACCACAACGCTGGCCCTATTATAAATTATTCTGCTAAAGCTGAGACAAAAAAGTTTTCCAGCTTATCCTGGTACGTATAGTAAGCTCAAATTGCGGACAACTTTCTTGTTTAAATCTTTGCTCCCCAAAGAAAACCTGCTTTTTTCCATCATCTTTTTCCGTGCACATGAGTTTTAATTTGGTGAGAAAACATCCTTTGTAAGAAGATTCTGCCTCATTACCCCTTAAAAACAATCCCCCCTCCTCCAGATTGCAGAACTAAAGGAGGCATAAATTAAAACAACATTTACGATTTGTTGCTTTGATCAACACACACCCATCACCAAAAGGGAGCACTCTGAACTAAAAAGACCAGATTTTTAAAAAAGTTCTTTCCCCAAATTAGATCAGTCACATAAACAGCTTAGCCTCCTGCAATAAATGGAAAGAAAAAGACGGATGGGGTGGGGGAAGGTGGGTACGGAGAAGAATCAGGAAAGAAACTGAGGTAGGTCTCTCCTCTTTCTTATTTGGCCTCCTGGCTCCACTGCTCAGCTGTGAGCTCTGTGGCCCTGTGACTCTGACTTTTGAGTTAGGGTCACATAGCAGGGGCTTAACATACTCCGTTATTTGGGGAGGCAAAGGCTGCCTTTGCCATTGTCCATTATACCTCTTTAATTTTAAAAACATCCTGTGGTTTAGAAAAACAACCAGTGGTGTAGAGAAAAAGACATTCCTCCAAAGAACCCCTGGTTCGCCTCTCTGCTTCCCTAAACTCCCACATCTTTCTCTTTCCCCCTTTTGTCCACAGTTTGAGAGCAATGGCTCAGCGGTTTCCCAGGTGGAAACTCGGCAGGGGTGGGGAAACGCGATGGAGTTTAACAGCAACTGGAAAGGCTGTGGTGTATTTTCCTCTTAGAGTGAATTTGATAATCTTCTTGTCCTTATTATTGGTTTTTTTTTTTAATTTTTAAAATTTTCAATTGTGGGATTATACATATATAATAAAATTTACCATCTTCACCATTTTTAAGTGTACGATTCAGTGATGTTAGCTACATTCATGTCTCCAGAACTTCCACATTCTGCAAAATTAAAGTTCTATTCTTACCCAGTAGCTTCCCCTTCTCCAGTTTACTACTGCTTTGCAATCAAAATTTAAAAGATGTACTCTTCCATATAATGTCCTCAGCACCTCAGATATCAGAGTCAAAAACTTGAAGTGTTTTCTATGACAGGTAAAAGATACCTGTTCTCCACACTGCGCAGTTACCTCTATTTCTCTAGGTTAGTTTTCTTTCTTTTTATTTATTTATTTATATCAAAGGCAGAGTTACTGAAAGAGAGGGAAAGACAGAGAGAGAGAGAGAGAAATCTTCATTTGTTTGTTCACTTCCCAGATGGCCACAATAGCCATGCTGGGCCAAGCTGAAGCCGGAAGCCCATATCTCTATCCAGGTCTCCCATACGGGTGGTGGGGACCTAAGCACTTGGAACATCTTCCGTTGCTGTCCCAGGCCATTAGCAGGGAGCCATATGGGAAGTGGAGTATCCAGGACTCCAACCGGCGCCTATTCAGGATGCTGGTGTGGAAGGTGGTGGCTTAATGCTATACTGCAGTGCCAGCCCCAGTTATCTTATCTCCTACACAGTATAAGAGAGGTGAGGGAGGAAGTAATTCCTGGCCTTGAACTTTTGCAGCCACGCTGACGCCCCCCATGACCAGTGGGTGTTGGGGGGGCATGAGAAGCAGGTCCATGCTCCTTATCTGGAGTGTGTGTGAAGTTTCTGGAAGTCAGTTCCACCTTCTACCCATCCACCTCCCACTCCCCTCTTTTGGCAGCAACGGTGACACGCTGCTCTCTGGTCTTGGAGTTCACACTGGCTGCCAGAGGCCCCACTTGGGCTGGCTCCAGTTTCCTGAATTCTGGCAGGCGGTCAGTAAGAAAGCCAGAGCTGTCAATCACGGGCCCAGGCAGTCTCCTCCGGGAGAATGTTTGAGTCTCAACAGGTCTTCCTATTCCTGCACATGGGGAAGAGATCAGTGCTCCCTTCAGACACAAGCATGAATCGAAACCGGAGGTTTAAGGAAAGGTGGGGTGTGGACAGGAAGTGGGATAGAAGCTCAGAGTCAAGTGCTCAGCATGGCCCAAGCATTTATTGGGGATCTATTCTCTACCTTGCAGTGTACTGGACACTATAGGTCCCGGATGAGTAAGAAAGATGTTGTGTTCTTAGATGTGCTTGGTTGCTGTATTTAGCTCTTGGATTTGGAGACTGGGAAGTCCAGTGCATGGTGCTGGCATCATGGTGACACAGAGTAAGCTGCCAGAGACAGCATGCTCTCCTAACATGTTACCCCCAGTAACCCGTGACCTGAATCCACAAATGGTTCAATGTACTCTAAAGGAAGAAGCCCTCACGAACCAATCACCTTCCCATCTCCAAAACCACAAATCCTTAGGTATCCTATGAATTTGGGGACTAAGTTTCCAACCCATGAAATTCAGGGGAACACATTCCGCTGTATCAGCTATGTTCCTGCCTTCAAGGACCTCAAGACCTTGGAGTACAGAAGTCTGAGGAGCAGAGTCAGGGGACCTTCAGGTTCTTCAAAGGATTACCTAGGATAAAAAAAAAATAAAGCATGCAACAGAGAACTTGAAAAACTTCAATAAATGAAAGATGTTGCTAATAACAAGAATACTAATACCATCACCAGACCCAATATACCCAGGAGCTGATCTAAGTGGGAATACAGGACATAAGCCATGGCTTCACAGCAGGGTGTGCCTATCACTAAAAATGTGGTTGATAAATTCAGGGGAAAATATGGGTAGAACCACTAAGGAAAGATCTGGGAAGAATGGGACTTCAATAAACAGGGGAAGACACCCTGAACTGATAAAAATTATATGATGGTGGCTGATGTTGTGGCACAGTGGTCAAGCTGCGACCTTTGATGCCAGCATCCCATATGGGAGTGCTGGTTCCAGTCCTGGCTGCTCTACTTCCAATCCAGATCCCTACTAATGTGCCTGAGAAGGCGGCAAAAGATGGCCCAAATACTTGGGCCCCTGCCACCTATGTGGGAGACTGGGATGGAGTTCCTAGCTTCTGGTGTAGCCTGGCCCAACTCTGACCATTGCAGGCATTTGGGGAGTGAATCAGTCCAGTGGAAGATATCACTCTCTCTCTCTCACTCTGCCTTCCAGCCCCCCATTCCTCTGCCTTTCAAATAAAAAAAATATATTTTTTTTTATAATTTTTTTTTTGACAGAGTGGATAGTGAGGGAGAGAGATAGAGAGAAAGGTCTTCCTTTTTGCCGTTGGTTCATCCTCCAATGGCTGCTGCGGCCGGCACACCGTGCTGATCCGAAGCCAGGAGCCAGGTGCTTCTCCTGGTCTCCGGCACGCTGTGGCCGGCACACCACGCTGATCCGATGGCAGGAGCCAGGTGCATCTCCTGGTCTCCCATGCAGGTGCAGGGCCCAAGCACTTGGGCCATCCTCCACTGCCTTCCCGGGCCATAGCAGAGAGCTGGCCTGGAAGAGGGGCAACCGGGATAGAATCCGGTGCCCCGACCAGGACTAGAACCCCGTGTGCCAGTGCCGCAAGGCGGAGGATTAGCCTGTTAAGCCATGGCGCCGGCCTAAAAAATATATATATTTTTTAAAAATGAAATGATGGGCATGTGTCTAAAGGTGTGGGAACATGAATCCAAGCATACCTGTGTGTTCTGTGCGCCACAGGACATGAGATGAATGAGGCAGAATCCCTGATCCTGAAACCCTTGTGCTGTAGGATGGCACCAGTAGCTTTATTTGAAGCAGGGTGTGATGAGGGCTACAGTGGGTGACTAAAGGATGCCGCATACCAGGGAGGGAGAAACTGCTTCTGGGTAAAGGTCAACAAAGTTTGAGAAAGGAATACATTTTGCAGGTCCTGGGAAGTTGGCTAGGATTTCCAAGTAGAGATTAGGGTGAAGGAAGAGACTGAAACTGAAAAAAAATGTAAGCAAAGTGCCTAGGAAGGAAACCAGGACATGCTTGCCAACTTGGTAATCATTTGACTCCTTCAATGTTGCCATTAAAAAACTGTCCCTTGCAGCTGAATCAGGATGGAGTCAGGCAAAACTAAATTCCCTTCTTTTGGGAAAAAGCACAATTTTAAAGAAAAAAAGAACGCAAGTTTTCATTTACAAAGAGGATCTTTCTGGAGTTATCTGGGGCTTTCTTGTCCTCCACGAGGCTCACCAGGCAAGGTGGGTTTTAAGTAGCTTTCCCTTTCCTCATGTCCTGAATAGCAATGGAGTCTCTGCCTACGGAGAAGGGCTGTGTCTACATTACGTTGCCCACTGAGAGATCACAGAACTTGCACCTCTTAGGAAAATAGTTCAACTTCCAAAGTATCGTGGTCATCCAGATGGTGTAAGAACAAGGCATGGGTTTTGGAGTCAGGCAGACCCTTGATTCCTCATTCTCCTTCTTCACTCTCAGACATTGGCATGCCACTTAAAAGCTGAGCTTCATTTTCTCTCCTATTAAATGGGACTGCTAATAGTCACCTTGGGGTACTACTGTAAAAATTAGAAGGTGTGTAAAGCCCATGGCATTCTGTAATGACTATTCCCAGGCACAAAATAAATGGCAGCTGCCACTGTTACTGATCAGCCATATCTCAGCCTTTTCTGGGCAAGTACAAGGGTACTTCAGAAGCTTCCAGAAAAAGTAGAATAAAAGCTAAGTTTATTTTGGTGCAAAAAAATTTGAAGTCCATGCATAGTTATTCCCTAACACATATTTTCCATGAACTTCTTGAAGATTCCTCCTGCATATAGATTTCCAAAAATGTTTGCACCAAAATAAACTTAGCTTTTAATTTCCATCTTGTGTGAACTTCTTAAAGTCCTCTTCTATGTCTTGTATTGATTCTACCATCAAGAATGGCACCCAAGAGCCTGCTCTAGTCAGTTCCATATTCTGTTATCTTCTTGCCTTTGGCCAATAGAAGCACACTTTGGACACATCCCAAATGTGCTGATGACAAGAGTTTTAAAAATAAATTTTCTCTACATCTTATCTCCTGGTTCCTGGGCAGGAGCTCTTAAAGTATGCGGAATTACCTTGACATCCGGCTTGGAGTAGAACAGTTTCCTGAACTCTGCCCAGGAGAAAGTTGTGCTTGAAAACAAATAAGCTGCAAAGTAAAGAGAGATTGTTCTCTTGCTGGAATCTACCTGCGAGAGGCTAAAACAGAACTTGGGGTTTGAGGCAGAAGAAAGGGATCTTAGAGAATTACCCGCTCTGAAGGTGGACTCTTGTTTAATGGCTCATTGTTTATAGGGTTTTAAAGAGCAGGGAAGGTGACTTGGCTTAAGTCAATAGTTACAGTGAGAGTGTCAAAAGAGTATATAGAACCCACAGTGAATTTCTCTGTTTTTCTTTTGCGAGCCAGAGAAGCTGGGTAAGATCAAGGAAGTTGCCAATTAGCTGGTAGAAAGTTTTATTTTCAAACATAAATGTTAAGATTTAACAAATGAAGGTAAGATTTTTTTTTTTCAAATTTAGAGCACCAAATAAGATCTGTCTCTTGAAAACTATGTTGATATTGAATACTATATCATCTGAACCTCAGTAGCAGCGATTCATCAAAGTCAGCTGCACTTCTGAAAGTCCCCATCAATTTTACTTCTGCAACTTTTCTTGGTTTTATCCTTTAGTTAAAACTTCTGTAGCCCCCTGGGTTGTTTGTTCTTACAACAGCACAATGTTGATAGCATTTAAATAGCTTAAAGATTTGTATGTTGACAACACTTCATAGTCTTAGGAAGAAAAGTCTTTTTTTTTTGTTTTTTTAAGATTTTTTTATTTAATTGAAAGGCAGAGTTACAGAGAGGCAGAGACAGAGGCAGAGAGAGAGAGGTCTTCCATCTGCTGGTTCACTCCACAGATGGCCACAACGGCTGGAGCTGCGCTGATCTGAAAACCAGGGGCCAGGAGCTTCTTCCAGATCTCCCACGTGGGTGCAAGGGCCCAAAGACTTGGGCCATCTTGTACTGCTCTCCTAGGCTATAGCAGAGAGCCGGATTGGAAGTGGAGCAGCTGGGACTCGAACAGGCGCCCATATGGGATGCCAGCACTGCAGGCAGCAGCTTTATCTGCTATGCCACAGTGCCAGCCCCCCAAGAAGAAAAGCCTTAAGGAGAAAACCTGGTCAGTAGAATAGGTATCTTGGTGTTATTGACAAAAGTGGTCACAGATCCATTCTGAAAGCTTAAAATCCTAATATAATGCAAAGATTTGATGTGCCAAGTCAGTGAGCACTTTTTAAAAGAACAGGAATTTGGGTTTTGCTGTTGGTGTTTTGTGGTGTTATGAAGAGATCATTGTTGACGGCCTTGATGAATTCCCAATCAGGGAAGCAGCTCTTTACAATAAATGAGTCATAGGTTTGTCAGCACTGGGAAACATGATACTTTAATCGTTAAAACAGATCTCTGTGCGTCATTGGTTCAACCTGTGTGCCAATTTATGAGTGTCCTCCGTCTCCATTTCCACCTCTGCTGTCTCCTTATTTTATCACCTAAGATTCGATTCAGACACCTCAACCTGCTCTTAAAGTCCTCCCTCTCCTGCCCTGCAGGTAAGCTGGGGTTTTCCATGCCAGGTCTGCTCTTGGCCCAGCCTTTCTTCCTTTTTCCCTCTGTCTCTCCCATTGTCTCTCCGACTCTTTCTCCCCACCCAGTCCTCAGGCAGGTTCAGAAGTCAGGGGAGCAATATCCGGAGAGGCCAGGCCCTCTGTATCCACTCATTTTCCCACTGCAGCTTAAAAACAAGTGAGGCCTGCAATGGTTGTGCCAGTACTGATCATGCACAGACTTTTTTCTTGTCATTATTCCCCGTGGAGAGTAACAACTCTTTACATACCATTTACAGTGTAGAGGGTCTCATACATCATCCAGAGATGATCGAATGTGTATAAGAGCACTGTGTAGGTTATGCGCAAATACTACACCATTGTTTATAAGGGACTTGAGCATCTTGGATTTGCGTATCTGTGAGGGGTCATGGAACAGTCCCCTGTGGTAATGAAGGGGTGACTGTATTTGTTAAAATACAAATTGCAAACCAAAGATAGGAATGGCACTGGTTCCATCTCTGAGTCTGTTAAGCTTCTTTTTCCTTATCCCTCCCCCATCTCCAAGTCTTTATTTTCATCTGTGTCTTCAGAAACAGGAATTTCTGGGCCAGCACTGTGGTACAGCAGATGAAGCTGCTGCCTGCAATGCCGGCATCCCATATGGGTACCTGCTCAAGTCCTGGCTGCTCCACTTCTGAGCCAGCTCTCTGCTAGTGTGCCTGGGAAAGCCATGGAAGATGGCCCAGGTCCTTGGGCCCCTGCATGCATGTGAGAGACCAGGAAGAAGTTCCTGGCTCTTGGCTTTGGGCCAGCCCAGCTTTGGCCATTATGGCCATTTGGAGGAGTGAACCAGTGGATGGAAGGCCTCTCTCTCTCTCTCTCTCTCTCTCAATCTGCCTGTCAAATAAATAAATATTTAAAAAAGAAAACCTAGGAATTTCTTCTGAAAAAAAATGAAAAGGAGAAGAAAAGAACATGGAGGGTTCTAGAAAAGAAGTCAGTTCTCCCATCTTAAGCTTCTTGGAGGTCATCAGTTAGGTGACCCTGATGGAAAATAGCATCCATCTTCCCACTCAGGCCCAGGTCAGGCGGTGAGTGCTGTCTGGCTCAGTGCTGCCCGCCCTTGAGCCCATTCTCCCCAGTGACAAGGACACACCAGGGCCTGAATGCACTCCAGTTGAACCCGTGCTGTCAAGGACCTGTCACTTGTGGGGTTTTACCTCTCAGGATCCTGGGTCGTCAGCACTCCTCATCACCTAGATCACATGTCGTGTTCCAAAGAGCCAAACGTCCTTCACGTCCCAAGCGCACTTCATCTTCCTCCGGAGCGTAGCTGCCGCTAATGGGAAGTGGCAGCTGTTACTAGTTCATGTCAGTCCTGTTCAGAGCTTCAAGGTTGAAAAGGAAAAGCACTTTCTCCAACACAAACAACCAGAAGGCAGTTTTAAGCCAGCAAGGTTTAGTCATTTAAATTGCAGCCCGACCTCTGCCTTTTATAACTGAATCTACAAAGTGGATTTTCTTCCCTGAAATTTTGCTTGGCGACCAAGATTTAAATGAATACCGTGAGTTGAAGACTTCGCCATAGCCCTCCGACGTAGTCATCATTCTCCCCCAAAGTTCGTCTTGACTTTAAGTGCCGTCTAATTAAGGCCTGAACTCAGCGGGCCCCTCCTTTATGGCCAGTGCTGTTCTAAGTGAGTTGTAGGCTGTATGCCATCTCCAAACACCAGCAACCCTGTGATTATTCAGATTCAGTGTTCCACTCCCATTTTACAAATGAAGAATTTGCTTTATGGAGTAATTACACGACCAGCCCAAGGTCACTCATTAACTGCCAAAGCCAGGACTCAAAGCTACGTCTTCTGCCTCCAGAGACTGTGCAGTTACCTTGGATGCAATGCCTGCCGTCCCCAGGGGCATGGGCTCCACCTTGGTGACAAAGGCATTAGGGTCAAAATCAATGAGCCCAGCCCCTCCCCCTCAGTTGATCCTCCACATGCCATCCTTGACCCTGAGCATCTGATCATGACCCTGGTGTGACAGTTTTAGCGATTTCTCTTTGCCTGTGAGATATCACCTAACTCCCGAAGATGGCCTAAAAGATCCTGGTGTCTCTCTTGGGCTGCATCGACTGCCACCTGTCCTGGGGTGTTCCTTACAGTGCCCCTTGTCAGTCTGAGCTGCTTGATGCTTTGGGACCTGAGTCGTTCCTCTACTCCTCTTACCCCAGAGAGCTCCTGTGCACCCTTCAAGACCCCTCTCAGACATCTCCTGTGCATGCTTCCCTGACATCAATATCCACTCCCAGTACACAGAACGATTAACCAAAATCCATGTAGCTACCCCTTTCGAGCTGGGACACACCAGGCACAGGGCTGAGTGCGCAGCATGTTTGCTGGACAAATATTGAGTGACCGACACAGCAGTGAGAGGAGTGTAGCTGTTACTTCCTTAAAAAAAAAATTCTGAGCATAATTTCTATTTTGAGACTTCATTCAGCTGGGGGACAGAAGCTTACTGTCTGCCAGTGCAAGGTCTCCTGAGTTGTAAGAGACTTGGGCAGAGTGTGTGTGTGTGTGTGTGTGTGTTGGGTGGATGTTGTAGGAGGGCCAGGTGAGGCTGCACTTGGGTGTCCGTGCTGTAGTCTCCCCAGGCTGGTGTCTGCTTGCTAGCTGCCCTGGTACAGTCTGCAGCTTCCTCAGATGGGTCAGGAATCTGGGCCTCCTTGACTTTGCCAGAAACATTGTGCCCCTCCAGAACCACGCTGGGCCGGGGCTCGGGTAGAACGCAGAAGCTCACTCCAGCCCTGCCAGGTGCACCACCCGTCTCTGACTCCCACTCCTTGTTGAGTTCCCAGCAACTCTGGGGCTGAGCCAGCTCTCCACACTCTTGTCTGAGACAGGACCCCCACATCTTCCGCCCTCAAATCCCCAAACGTCTCTGGAGCTCCCAGCTAGGTCTCTGAGCCGGCCCAGCTTCCACGTCCCATTCCCTTCCCTCTGGCTCTCCTTGCCTTTCTTTTTTTGTCCTGGAAAGCTGCGTTGTCTGTTGGGGAAAAGTGGCTCTGGACTGGCTAATCCTGTGTTCTTCTACAGCTCACGTCTCATGCCTGGACTTCTTTGTTCTATGAGTTCTGATGAGTCATCTCTTCCTTAGTCAATGAATGGGACCAACTGGGAGGAAAGAAGAGGGCTTTGGGGCGATTCATTGGAGTGAATAAGAGCAGTTAATATCTAACTGTTACCCCTCCCCCAGATGCACACACTCAAGATTATCCCATATAATCTTCATAAAAACCTTCTGTGGCCGGGGTAATTATTCTTATTTTACAGAGCAAAACTGAAGCTTAGTGAGATCATTTTACCTTGCCCACAGCTGCCAGACTCCTGCTCTTAACCATTGCACTCCACCATCCTTATCGCATGAGATTCACATTTCTCTAGTGAAATGGCTTCTTTAGGTTTCTCATTAAACGGTGAGCTCCTTGAAGTTAGGGCCAGCACTGCATCGATCTTGAAATCCCCAATGCCTGGCACATAACAGGTGCTCTGTAGGTGGTGTTTGAGTTGAAATGGGTCAAGGAGAGAGAAAGATCAGAGAAGGGAAAAAGAGAAATGGGAAAATGCTCTTAAGTTCCTGTAATGGTATTCTGTAATGATAATCTGAAATTCCTGTAATGATATTCTGTCAACGAGGGTATGTGGAATTGAAAGTTTGCCGGTGTTATCTAACTTGTGTCTATAACCAAACTCCTCTTACATTGTCCTGTCCGATGATTCTACGCGTGGAAATGGATGCCTTGTGTCCAGAAGAGGGAAGGGTGTAATGTGGTGGGTGACATAGCACTAACTAGTGAGGGTCACGTGCCTGGGTGAGCAGTGACAAGGATTGCTAATTGTTGTTGTCAGTCAATACAGCCTGGGTTGATTTTTGTTTACTCTAGACTTGTCATCCAGGAGGCTGGCGGTGTATAAATCGGATAACCTGTGGAATCTCACAGCTTTCTGTTACATTTTTGTATGAAAGCTCTTGTTTTATCCCACTACAAAAACAGCTCTAATTACAAATATCATACTTGTTACATTTATGCATTTGGATGGAGGGTGAAGCTTTTAGGCAATGATAGGCCCAAGTTAAAATCAAAGCAGCTTTGCTGAACAGTTTTTTCCTACTGTATAATTATCTGTTTACAAGTGTTTGATATTAAAATATTTCTTTAGTGATGTCGCAACAAACACTAACACTGTGACATGTAAGGAAAAAGTTAATAATTTCTCAGGTAACTTATACAAGAATACCTCAGAAAATCTGTGGAAAATGAAGTTAAAAGCTTATTGGTGGGGCCAGCGCCGTGGTGTAGCAGGTAAAGCCGCTGCCTGAAGTACCGACATCCCATATGGGTGCTGGTTCGAGTCCCAGCTGTTCTACTTCCGATCCAGCTCTCTGCTATGGCTTGGGAAAGTAGTAGAAGATGGCCCAAGTGCTTGGGCCCCTGCACCCATGTGGGAGACCCGGAAAAAAACCCTGGCTCCTGGCTTCGGATCGGCGCAGCTCTGGCCATTGCGGCCATTTGGGGAGTGAAGCAGCGGATGAAATTCCTGTCTCTCCGCCTCACCTCTGTAACTCTGCCTTTCAAATAAATCAATATTTTTATTTTTATTTTTTTAAAAAAAGCATATTGGTGTGGGGCTGGTGCTGTGGCGTAGTGGGTTAAGCCTCCACCTCTGGTGCCGGCATCCCATATGGCCGCCAGTTCAAGTCCCCGCTGCTCCACTTCCCATCCAGCATCTCTGCTGATGGCCTGGGAAAGCAGTGGAAGGTGGCTCAAATGTTTGGCCCCTGCTCTCATGTGGAGGATCCAGAAAAAGCTCCTGGCTCTGGAGTGGCTCAGCACTGGCCATTGTGGCCATCTGGGAAGTGAACCAGCAGATGGAAGACCTTTCTCTGTCTCTCCTTCTCTCTGTCCATAGCTCTCTACCTCTCAAGTAAATAAATAAAATAATTTTTTAAAAAGCCTATTGGTGCAAAAAATTTTGAAGTCCATTCAATCCAGGCACATTAGCAGGGGGCCGGTACTCGAATCGGTGCCCGTATGGGATGCTGGCGCTGCAGGCGGAGGCCTTACCCACTACACCACAGCACCCTCCCCAGAGCACATTTCACATTTATCGGAGTTTGCTTTTCTTTTCACAGCTTCTCGTTGACCTCTCTCCTTGTCTTTTGCCTGCTAGTAATGTCCCTCATTCCTTTCCCCTTTTCTCCACTCCTCCCTGCCTCTATTTTCATTTTTCACCTTTACCTCTTTATTTCCACATCAGCCTTGGAATATAAGGCTCTCAGGAAAATGAGTTCATACTCAAGGTATAACAGTGCAGCCTGAGATTTGGCCATGGACGGTCTTTCTTTAAAAAAAAAAAAAAAAGACTTATTTATTTATTTATTTGAAAGGCAAATTGACAGAGAGAGAAGGAGAGAGGGAGAGAAAGATATTGCATCCACTGGTTCACTCCTCAAATGGCTGCAATGGCCAGGGATGAGCCACACTGAAGCCGGGAGCCAGGAGCTTCATCTGAGTCTCCCACATGGGTCAGAGGTCCAAGCACTTGTGCGGCCCTCTGCTGCTTTCCTAGGCACATTAATAGGGAGCTGGCTGGGAAGTGGAGCAGCCAGGACTTGAATAAGCACTCATATGGATGCACAGGCAACAGTGTAACCCTCTGTACCACAATACCAGCCCTGGTATTCTTCACTTTCTTATGCCTTTTTCAGCATAAGAAAAAGATAAAAGGGACACATAGAGATACAGAATCAGGTTAGTAAATGTTAATCAGTTAAAAATATTTCAGAATCTTGGATGCTAAATGCAATGATTTTCTAAATTACTAAATTAAGGGCAGTTTTGTGGTATAGCAGGTTAAGCCACTACTTGAGACATAGGCACATCCAGTTGCCTTCTACTGCACCTGGGAAAGCCACAGAAGATGGTCCAGTGGGAGACCCAGCTAGAGTTCCAGGCTCCTGGCTTTGGCATGGAGCAAACCGTTACAGCTGTTTGGGGAGTGAAACAACAGATGGAAGATCTCTGTCTCTCCCTCTCTCTCTGTCACTTTACCTTTCAAATAAATAAATACATCTTTAGACATTGAATCATGCTTACTATTTTTTCAAAATTCCTCAAACTCTCCAGAAGTGTTTAGTGCAGAAGGAAGATTTAGCCGGTGCCGCGGCTCACTAGGCTAATCCTCCGCCTTGCGGCGCCGGCACACCGGGTTCTAGTCCCGGTCGGGGCACCGATCCTGTCCCGGTTGCCCCTCTTCCAGGCCAGCTCTCTGCTGTGGCTAGGGAGTGCAGTGGAGGATGGCCCAAGTCCTTGGGTCCTGCACCCCATGGGAGACCAGGAGAAGCACCTGGCTCCTGCCATCGGAACAGCGCGGTGCGCCCGGCCGCAGCGCGCTACCGCGGCGGCCATTGGAGGGTGAACCAACGGCAAAAGGAAGACCTTTCTCTCTGTCTCTCTCTCTCACTGTCCACTCTGCCTGTCAAAAAAAAAAAAAAAAAAAAAAAAAAAAAGGAAGATTTGTGTTGATTCCCCAGAATTTCTCGCCCTATAATCCCATTCTCAGGAACAGTTTACTGCAGATATTTTTCTCCTGGACACTTACGCAGCATTGCATAAATGTTGGCCATAACGTAGACAGCCAATGGGGAGCTCTTCCCAAACAACAACCTGAACCCCTCTCCTTGGGCAAAGAGCCCGCCTCTCATTAAATACAGCACCATGAGCTTTGCCATGAAATTAACCATTTTCTACATGAACAGAGAGGTGGCTTCCAATGTCAGGGTGCGTTTCTCATCTTTCAACCAGACTTCCCAAAAACAGTGCTGTCAGTTCCCGTCTCCTTAACGGGCTGGGCTGCTGACCCGAGGGCCTGTTCCTTGTTCGGTGACCCCTGTAACACTGCCAGTGTCCTCTGTCTCCCTCATTGCCACGAGGACAACAGCTGGCTCACTTCCTCCACCCTCCGAAGACTTGGGCCATCTTCTTCTTTCCAGGCCATAGCAGAGAGCTGGATCGGAAGTGGAGCATCCGAGACTCAAACCGGCGCCCATATGGGATGCCGGCACTGCAGGCGGCAGCTTTACCCACTATACCACAGCCCCAGCCCTGAAAAGTATGCCTTTTTAAAAGCGTACATCTTGGGGCTGGTGGTGTGGTACAGTGGCTTGAGGTTGCCACTTGTGACACCAGCATCCCATATCAGAATGCCAATTCAAGTCCCAGCTGCTTCCTGCTGATGCACCTGCAAAAGTGGTGGAAGATGGCCTGAGTACTTGTGCCCCTGCCACCCACATGGATGACCTGGGTGGAGTTCCTGGCTCCTGGATTTGGCCTGGCCTAGCCCCAGTGGTTGTGGCCATTTGGGGAGTGAACCAGTAGATGGAGGATCTCTCTCTCTCTCTCTCTCTCTCTCTCTCTCTCTCTCTCTCTCTCTCCCCCTTCTCTCTAACATTTTACCTTTCAAAAAAAATCTTATAAAAAATACAGTGTAAATTTTAAATAGTATCTGGATTATGTTGCCATTAAGTTAAAAGAATCACAACTTTCAACCAAAGAAAAAGTGTGCCAACAGCAGGTGCTAGATGGACCACACACACCCTTTCCAAGAGCAGGCTGCGCACTTGCCCCCCACCCCTCTGTTAAGTCCTCACACAATGTTGCAGCAGTTTAAAAAGCTTTGTTTCTTTACCCATCATTTCATTTGAGTTTGATGAATGTTTCGGAGGCTCACGTAATGCATCGTGCGTGAAAGCATTCCTAACGCAGGAACAGCTGTGCAGTATGCTTTTTAGAGGTCTTTAGTCCGAGGCTTGGGGTTTCAACCACACTTGTGTGGTGTTTCAGGCTTGCCTATAAGTCGTGCTTGGTGAAGGAAGGGCTGGGCCCTTTTGCAGCAGGAGAGTGAGGCCCAGGTGAGGGTACCTGCCTCCAGCCCATGCAGAGGATTCCTGTAACTGTGTATGGCCAAGCGTTCTTGGATGCATAGCTCACCTTGGCTGCCAGGGGACAGGTGGCTTTCCTGCCATCTAAAAATATCAGCCGATGCCTTTAAGCTGCAGGTACAAGTCAAAAGTCCTCTTCCAGCATCTGTGCTCAGATGGAAACCCAGGGAGTTTTGGTCAGAGTGATGAATTCTACTTGTGTTATGCGGGCTGCATGGGAGGTAAGATGTGGACCCTGACTGTGTTTAAATCACCAATTTCAAGTGATATTTCACACAGGATGGGTGGATCTGTTCCCTCCCTTCTGAAACTTCACCTGACCCTGAACCTTAGAAAACAAGATAAAGCAGCCTCAGGAGGAAGGTGTTATCTCAGCTGCCTACAGAGCCGCTGGCCAGGTGCTCCTGCGGGCACTGAGTTCACCACCAGGGTGATGGCTGTGAGCTTGATACTTTATACCCTTTAAGGGCTGACCAACCCTTCAAAGCTTAGGCTCTGGGAAGCACCTCTTTCCCTCCAAAACCTGATTCCCTCGGGACATTAGCCCACAGGCAACCTTCGCCAATGCCGAGAGCCATGTTTGTGGGATCCAATGCGTGAGTGACAGGTGTGCTTGTCTGCACCATGCTTGCGATTCCAACGTAAAACCGAATGCAGTTTTCCACGGGATCAGACCCTGTATGCCAGGGAGGGGAGGGCGAGCCTGCCGGTGAAGACTTCACTGAAGCGTTTATTGGGCACTTGCTGTGGCCGCTAACGCCTCCTGCGTGCGTTCAGGATGGTACCGCACACAGCCCAGCCAAGGCACCCCTCGTGGCAGCTGAGGGTTCCAGTTCCGACAGACAGGCTTCCTCTTTGTATCTATACGGGTGTTTGCCGCCTTAAATACAAAACCAGGAAATCCAACCACTAGGGGATTCTGCTCGATCAAGAATAAAAGCCCATTTCCAGCCTTACCTGTGGTCTTACTCTCTGAAGAGGGCATACGCAAAGCAATTGAGAGGGGGGCCACTCTTTTATGACGGCGGGAAGAACCTTTGAGAAAGACCAAGCCGAAAATAGCACCATCCTTTACCTAAAGAAGATGCCCTGGGCACGCCTTTCGTGAATGCAAAGCAGACTTGGTCTTAACCCCTGAAGTCTGCAACACGCGTCCCGGCGGCAGAAATAATCCCCTGGCCAGGCTCCTCCGTGACGATGCGCCTGGAAAACCAGGGCGCGCGAAGGGAGGCGGCCCCGGCCGCCCGCGTCAACAACCCAGTGGAGCGAGGACGCGCGGAGCACGCGAGGATGGTTATTTTCCTTGTAATCTTAGCTTTTTTTTTCTTTTCTTTTTTCAAACTGTGAACTTTTTACCTTGCTTCATTCATGCTTCATTTGATCAGTTTCTAACTATGGTCCCTGGGGGGAGAGCGCCGGCTCCTGCGTTTTCCTTGAGGATTCCTGTTCCTTTCCGGATGGGGTGGGGGCACATCGGAACCCCTTCTCGCGCGCCCACGGAAGGGACTGGGAGTGTGCGGCCCCCCTCCACACCACAAAGGGGCGAGCCGCGCGAGCCTCTTCCGTCTCGGGATCCGTTTTCAAACCTTAGGGAGCCTGCTTCGCCATTGAAATGCAAATCCGTCCTGCGCGCCCGGACCAATCCGAGAGGCTTCCTGTGGGATTACCTGGAGGCGAGCGCCGAGCGAGCGAGCGAGGCCCCTGCGGGAGCGGGCGCTGGCGGGCGCGGGGCTGGTGTGTGGCCCCCAGCCGGGAGGCGTGGTGTGGAGGACCGGCACCCCGGGCGCCCCCTGCGCGGGGATCGGCCCCCCGGAGCCGAGCGAGCCCCAGCGCTGTGGCGCAGGGCGCGGCTGAGCCGCCCATTGTTGAGCGCGGCCGAGCCCCGCCGGCGATGCCCCGCGCCGCCTCCTTGGAGCAGCGACGCCGGCGAGGTTTGAACTTGGCGGCGGCGCCGGCCTGGAGCCCCGCGCAGCTCTGGGCGGCGGCGGCCTGGGGAGCGGCGATGGTGAGTTCGGGGGCACTGCCGGGAACGCGGGGCGCTGTCGCCGAGGGGTCAGGGCGGGAGGCGTCTACTCGGGTCTTTGAGGCGCCGGGGAAGCCCTGCCCCGAGGCTGGTTCACGGGAGTGGCTTTCTCTGCCTGCGACAGGCTGGATGGAGGGCCGGCAGCGCGCTCCCCTCCGAGGGTCCCCGACACTCCCAGGCCTTGGCGTTTTTGGCTTTTTTTTTTAATTATTAGGTAGGCAGCAGCTACCACTCCCAGAAGCGGACTGTTGCTTACTGACAGACAGCATGCAAACTTTTCAGAAGAAATGATCTGTGAAATATTTTAATTTTGATGAATTGCTTCTCCCCAGGGCCCCTGTTGAGTTTCGAGCGCCTTTCCTAAGTTGACTGCATTTGTGCTGTAGCGAAGCCCCAGATAGCCTGTGAGGGGTCTCGCCCTCTACCCCGCCCCCACCCTGCCCCGATCTCCAGGCAGTTACTGTGGAAGTGCGTTCTGCTGTCACGCAGCAGACATTGCGTGAAAATGGAAACGCGTCTCACACTTGCTCTGCTCCTCCCTGCCCGGCTGGTCGTGGGGGTGGGGAGAGGGAGCGGGGTGTAAAACTTAACTAGGTTGAGCGAGCATCCTTTGGAAGTTGGGTCTCTTCCACCTGTTTTTTCTCTCTGATGTGTTTTGTGATAGCTGCCCCGCCCCCACTCCCCAAATCCTAGTGGTGGTGCGGAGCATCTGGGTGCGCCAAGCTTTTGGGCAAGGGAGCTGTGGGCTCCCGCATGCATACGATCTCCATGGAGAGAGGGCTGGGAGATAGCAGCTTGCAGCGGAGACTTCCAAAGATAGTGCATTTTCTGTGCCCAGTGGATTTTTTTTTTTTTTTAAAGCCTCTTTACATGATCAGTTCCAATTAAAAGCACTGTGGTCAGATATAGTTCACCAAAGCTGGTTTACATTTTCATTAACTCGGTGCTTATTTTTGGCCTTTAAAATTTTCTTTTTCGTGATTTTGAAAGCATTGCATGATCGCTGCAGAAAAGGTGAAATACAACAGACAAAGGTGAAATACAACAGACGTACAACAAGTACACATGTCGCAAACGTGCAGTAACATATGTCCTGTGCGCTGAGACCTGTTTGTCCCGGAAGCCCGACTGTTCGGAACCTTTGCGGCTGTGAGTGTCGTGTTCTTCACTGCTAGCAAACCTGGTTTAGGGACTAAAACTGGGAATCGACAAGGAAGTAAAGTTACTTTTAAAACAGTGTTAGAACCCGCATAACTATTTCATGCTGTGCATGGATTGGAGCAGAATTTACTGTGGCAGTTCCTCTTGAATCAACTTCCCACATCTGCTCCTGGCAATTGGTTTCTGTTTGTGTAGCCTGTTAGGTAAATACAGCTCTCTACCATTTAATAGGCGCGGTGCCAGGCACGTACCCCTCTCCGGTGCCATAGCGTGGCTCAGAGAGTTCATGTTTTTATTGCTCTGCGCATCAGAACTTCCTCACCAAACACTTGATAAAACCCTAGAGAAGGTTACCAAGGGATGTTGTGGAGAATTTACTTCCCTGGAGATGCTGAGATCGGGATAAACATCTATCTGAGGCTGGCTTCAGGGCAGGGCTGTCTGAATCAAGGAAGGCCAGGTCACCTCACAGAGCCTCAGCACTGGGGATTCCAAACAGATCCCCTCCTTGGTGACCTGGGACCAACCAGGATAACAATTGCCCGAGCTCCCGGGCCCAGGGTGATGGGAAGCCCTGTGTTGATTGCTGTGAAACCAAAGTGTATCTCTGCTAAGAAAGATTTTTGAGATTATTCTTAGGATCTATCAATCAGTCCTCCCTTATGGACAGAAAAACCAACCAGGATTTCACTGCGTTCTAGGAAGTAGTAGGTTGAATACCTAACAATACTGTGATTGGAAGCAGATGGATTGATCCACAGGAACTAAATTCGCCTTGAAGGTGGGAAGGGTGGGTGTGCGTAATAAACCTTTGAGCTAAGGATGACGGGTGGGCCTGAGCGCCTTCTCCATGTTTAACCTAGTGTTCTCTCCAGGATCCCTTCTGGTGTGATAAATCTGGTTACATTGTTAGAAGACATGGATACTTGTATTCTTGAATTCTGTGTTCTTGTAGAACCCAGCCAGCACTTTGAGGAAAGCCCAGGGTGGGTTCATGTCACTGTGTTGGAGGATAATTCCCAGAGTTCCCGTGGGGCTGAGGTCTTGCTAGTGACTTCCAGAAGGTCAGAATTTCCTGGCTTGCTGCTTCCTGTGATTCTAGCCACTGTGTGACACCTGCCTCCCTCTCCCTAGCGTCTCTTCAAGGGAGCTCTCACTGATTTCTTCCTGTGGGGTTCACTTTCCAGGAGGTCATCTCAGAGAGAAACTTGGGCGGTCAGGGTCTCCTGGCTGGGCAGCTTTTCACCTGAATTGAATGAGCAGCGCCTCCACTTCATACCTTCAGCTGGTCCTATTGCTCCATGGGCGTGAACCATGGGTTTCTGATACCATTGTGACACCCAGAGAAGGAACCAGAGAGTGCACGGTGGGCATTCATTTATTTAGCAAACATTACTATGTCGGAGGCATCCCAGGAATTGATGATGGCTTCCTGCCTTCAGGGAACTCATTGTTTAAGAGGTGAAAATAAAGCACGTTAAGAAGTTAGTGCAGAGTAGAGTGCAGGGGTTGTGAACTTCAGTTTGTCGTAAAGTTAAATATACACCAACCTATGACCCAACATTTCCACGCCTAGGTATTTACCCAAGAAAAAGGAAAATAAGTGTCCACAAAAAAAAAGACTTGTACAGAAAGTTCATAGCAACCTTACTGGTAATTGTCATCAACTGGAAACAGTCTTACCTCCATCTAGAAAAATCTGGATCTACAAACTGTGGTCCATGCATGCAATGGAATACTACTCACCAGTCAACAGGAATGAACGCTGCCTACTGACAGAAACCTAGATGAATCTCAGAAGCCTTGAGTGAACTGAAAGAAGGGAGGCACCAAAGAATCCACAAGCAACTCTCTGTTTGAAATGCTAGAACAGAAGCATTTCAACTGGTATATGACAGGCGAGTCTAGGGCGTGGAGGATTGACTGGAAAGAGATAAGAATGATAGAAGTCACTAGGCTAATCCTCCGCCTTGCAGCGCCGGCACACCGGGTTCTAGTCCCGGTGGGGGCACCGATCCTGTCCCGGTTGCCCCTCTTCCAGGCCAGCTCTCTGCTGTGGCCAGGGAGTGCAGTGGAGGATGGCCCAAGTGCTTGGGCCCTGCACCCCATGGGGGACCAGGATAAGCACCTGGCTCCTGCCATCAGATCAGCGCGGTGCGCCGGCCGCAGCGCGCTACCGCAGCGGCCATTGGAGGGTGAACCAACGGCAAAAGGAAGACCTTTCTCTCTGTCTCTCTCTCTCACTGTCCACTCTGCCTGTCCAAAAAAAAAAAAAAAAAGAATGATAGAAGTGTTTTATGTTTTCAATACTGGTTGCATAGATAGATGCAATCATCAAACCCCATGGAATTAGACACCTAAGAGCTATGTATTTTCTAAAAAAAAAAATTAATTATTTATTTGAAAGTCACAGTTCCAGAGAGAGACAGAGGAGAGACAGATCTTGTATCCATTGGTTCATTACCCAAATGTCCACAAGAGCCAGTGCTGGTCCAGGAACTTCTTCTGGATCTCCCACATGGGTGCAGGTGCCCAAGGACTTGGGCCATCCTCCACTCCCAGGTGCATTAGCAGGGACTTGAACCATTGCCCATATGGGATGCTGGCACTGCAGACTGTGGCTTAACCTGCAGGCACACCCCAGAGCTATGCATTTTATTGTATGCCACACCTGACCTGGATCAGAAGACAAGAGCACGTGTCCCACCTCTGCCTGTAGGCATGTATCACCTGGGGCTAGCTATTACATGCCTTTGACCCTCAAAACACTAGGCAGCAAGGAGGATTGTTAGATAATGATTGAAAGTATTGCACTTAGGAAGAATGCAATAAATGTCAACATGTGCTGTGAAAATGTGTGATTTTGCTGTAGATGATAAGCAGACTCACACTTCTTGTGAATGCCACCTCATTCAAGGTTATCATGGATCTTATCACGTGTTAACTGATAGCCCTAGCTATCACATGTCTTCAATTTAATGGGTCATGTAAGGAATTTAAATTCAGAATTCTTGCCTACTTGATTAAAATACCCCTAGAGCTTGATTTTGGCTGCATAGGTAAATCCAAAAGGAAAGCAGTACTGCTAGGCAGACCCTTCTCTTTTGAGGACCAATCTACTGACTTACTCAAAGCTGAACTCACAGACTAGGCTTAGGGCAATGTTGACGTATTATATCCTGTTTCCAGATATACAGGTGGAAAAAAAAACCTCTTGATCTCTGTGTCATATTAATGTGTATTTCTTTTTACAAAAAGGACTAATTTCATAACTTAAATTTTCAGTAAAATATTTTGGACAGGGTGGCAATATGGTAATAGTTTCTATAAAGTTTTAATTATTTGCTGAAGTTCAACCAAGTATTTGGGAAAGATGTTACATACCTTGCCAGCTCCAAGAGGGGCATTTTATTGTTGGATTGGTTTAACTCATTCAGTAAATTTTGTCAAACATTTACTGAGAACTTAACCTCTGGGAAGTCAGTGATGAATAATAAAACATCGTACACTCAAGGGTTGGTAGATAGTTGGACTACAAGTATGAATGTGTATGCATATCTCTTGGAATTTTTTTCCAGAGAGTTCTATCTTATGCTCAACTTTGTTCTTCATGGTTTTTTGTTTGCTGGCTTTCCAAAGCCTCTTAAAGTAGAGGTGTAAAATGCTGATTATTTTCCATTGGTGCTATTTTTTAAAATTTTATTTATTTGAGTGGGAGAGAATAAGAGGGCGCTCCCATCAGCTGGTTTGCTTCCTAAATGCCCACAGTGGCCGGAGCTTTGTTGGGGCTGAAGCCAGGGACCAGGAATGCAATCCATGTCTCCCATGTGGATGGCAAGAACCCAGTTACACCAGCCGTCATCACTGCCTCCCGGGGTATGCACAAGCAGGAGTTGAGAACTTGCATGCGAGACCTAAGGGCCTCTTAGCTGCTAGGTGCAGTTTCTTACTAAGGTGTTTTCTGTTATTCCTTACTAAAAATAACAACAAAGTGGTCTGACACAAGGCATTGAATGTATTAGAGGCACTGCTGTCCACCAGGCTTGGGGACCCCATTGAGCTTCTGTTTCCTCATCCACAAAACAGTGATAAAAAGACCTGGAGAGAGGTGCTAATTCTTAGCAGATTATGGCTGTCACAAGGATTGAATGAGAAATTCCTGTAAGCCTGGCACCTGGTAGGTGTCAGTTCCCAGCTTTTATCAAATCCTCACTAGGAGTCAAGGCTTGTCTGAAGATCTCACTCCAAGGTGAGAAAACCAAAACACAGAAGAAATTAAATAACCTGCTGAGGGCATGGACCCCAGTGCCATCTTGTCCCTTAATTGATGAGCTGCATCGTGGATCTTCATCTCTGGTCCCTTTTAGGTGAAAAGTGTTTCTGAGATTTCATCATGGCAGTGAGTAACATCAGTAAGTGGTGCCAGTGCCCCTGTGATGCAGATCCCCTGCGGGCAGATGAACCATGGTGGTGGAGGAACTGGTTGACTGCCAGACGCTGTTCTGCCACCTTGTTACTGAGAGCTGTTGTCAGAGGGTGCTCATGAATGTGTCAGAGTCCCTCCCCGGCCCCAGTCTCAACATTACCCTTCCCTCCTTACCCCAGTGACTGCAATTAAGAAATGAGTCAGCTGGGGTCAGCGACGTGGCACAGTGGGTTAAGCTCTCACCGGCAGTGCCGGCATCCCATATGAGTGCTGGTTGGAGTCCCTGCTGCTCCACTTCCGATCCAGCTTCCAGCTAACACACCTGGGAAAGCAGCGGGCCCCTGCACCCACGTGGGAGACCCACATGAAGTTCCTGGCTCCTGACTTTGGCCTGGCCCAGCCCCTAGCTGTTTTGTGCGTATTAGGGGAGTGAACCAGCAGATGGAAGATCTCATTCTCTCTCTCTCCTTCTCCCTCTGCTGTAACTCTGCCTTTCAAATAGATGAATACATCTTAAGAGGGGAAAAAAAAAAAAAAAGAATAAAGCTAATTTGTGAGCAAAAAGAATGGAGAACCCAGGCTGCCTGTTGGGGTTAGGGTTTGTGAAGTCTGCAGGTTGACACAGATGCAATATTTTCTTGATGTCTAACAGCAGATGAGACGTGCTCCTGAGCGCTGTGGTGGGAGGGGAGACCGTGAACTCAGCATCATTTGTGTTCCATATTTCCAATGGCATTTGCTCAACTCCCAGGTTCCTGAGAACCCTGAACTAAACTAAATAAAAGTGAGTCCCAGGTGGTGATAAGTTGCGAATCCTACCAACTTAAGGAAGGCTTAAAAGTCACAATGTCCAGTTTATTGAACTAACTGTGTAGATAACCGGGGAGGAAGATTGGAATTAAGTATGAACGCTATTACCTGTTTAGATGGAAGCCTGTTCACTTAATTTCCCTCCTCCAAATCCTGGTGGGTGTGCAGGATCATCTGCATTATTGGTCTCACAGCCAGGCCTCCCCTTTGCAGCCCAGGGTGAGCTAGTCTGCCAGCATCTCAGGGCCACTTCCCCACTCAGGTGTGCCAGGGGTGTTTACAGGACCAGCAGCTAAGCTCCGCCCCCGGCATGCAGAGCAGGCAGCTCTGGAGATGCTGGGCTGAAATCGGGGTGCAGGGAGAAGTCCCCTTGCGTCCAGTTGCTGGTTTCTGCCCATCCCAGGGAGCCACGTGACCTCAGGGCAAAATGACCAGCAGGTAAGAAGATTAGGGGCTCTGCTGTCCGGAGGAGAGACATGAAATCTGGAAGAAGACGCTACAGGATCCTAGCTCTCTGGTTGCCCCTGCTGCCCTCAGGGCTGGGCCACGCTGTCCAGTTTGGGTCTGCGTCGCAGTAGGTGGGCATGGTGAAAGTTGGCGGGGTTGGCGGGACTGTCTCCTGAAGTCCCTCTCAGCCTTTTCCCCTCGGTCCCAGCCTCTTTTCCTCTAATGCTAAGCCTTTTGTGTGGGTTCCCATGGTTACCCCTTTGCCACTAGCAGCTGGAATGTGATAGCGCGGGGAGGCTGCCTCCCCTGCTGAGCCAGGTCTGGCGGGGCGGAGCCATTCAGCTGCAGCTGGATTTGTGAAACAGGGTCACAGGCCAGTACCTTTTTTTTTTTTTTTTTTGGTCCTAGGTTCTGTACCTTTCCCAGGCTTGACATGTCAGAGGTGCAGTGGGAGGGGACAATACGGACTGATGGACAGCTCCCAAGTTGTTTCCTGCCCTAGGCTGACGTGATCTAGCTGTCCTGTGACCTGCCACACTCCTGCCTGAGGTGCCCCCTCTGATCACTCACCGCCCTACCTGCCTTCCCATTGGCTTCTGTTCCCAGCACCATCTGTTTATATGGGTTCATCAATGTTCACAAGGCCAGGCAGGAATTGGTGTCCAATACAGGTTTTCCTGTGCAGACACTGCACACTGTGGGGAGGCATGGGATTTGAGGTTCCAAAACTCGCTCAAAGCTGGTTTGGAGCTGTCTGCCAGGAGGGTGTTTGGGGGCATCTCCAGTTCCTTCACATTTGGAGCCCAGGTCGCCCTGGAATTGAGATAGGACAGGTGACTGCAGGTGGAAATCGGGTCCCCTAGTGGAGAAAGCGATGCCAGCAGAGACCACCAAAACGCATCCCTCCCAAGGAACATGAGACTGGAAGGGCTGCCGTGCTGTTCCTGGACTGAGCGGCTGTAGTTTCTAGAACTGCAGCCCCGCAGACGCCTGACTAGGCCACCACGGGATGGCGGCAGACTGCGGTTCGGGGCCTACTTGGAACCCAGTGCTGGGCCGGGTCCTGTCTTTATCACCGTCTCTGTGGTCTTGAGTAAGTTACTTCCATCGCCTGACTGCGGTCGTCTTTTCCGTGAAGTGGGGTGGTTATGAGGATTGTTTGTTAAGGAGGGCAACTCTGTGCACCGCGAAGCCCAACAACCGCAGCTTTTAAAGGCTGTTTTGAGAATGCCGGGGTACACTGAAGATGTACATTTTTTGGTCCTACAGGCCGAGTCTCTCTTATCTGAAATGCTTGGTTTCAGATTTTGAAATATTTGTCTGGGCTTGGGTTGAGCACCCCTCGTCTAGAAATCTGAAGTGCTCCAAATTCTGAAAAATTTTGAGCACCATTTCAGCACTCAGAAAGTTTTGGATTTTGCACTGTTTGGCATTCAGGATTTTCTTTTATTTTCTTCTTCTTTTTTTAGGTTTATTTTATTTTATTCTATTTGAAAGGCAGAGTTACAGAGAGAGGGATCTCTTCCATCCCCTGGTTTACTCCCCAAGTGGACGCAACAGTCAGGGCTGGACCAGGCCAAAACCAAGAGCCAGAAACTTCATCTGAGTCTCCCATGTGAGTGCAGGGGCCCAAGCACTTGGGCCATCTTCTGATACTTTCCCAGGCACATTAGCAGGGAGCTGGATCAGAAGTGGAGCAGCCAGGTCTTGAACCAGCTCCCACTTGGTATGCCGGCACTGCAGGTAGTAGCTTTACACGGTATGCCACAGCACCAGCCCCAGGGATTTTCACCTTAGGTATAGTCAATTTACGTGTGTCATTGGGCCCAGAATTCCCCCCAAAGAAGAGAGGATAGAATAGCGTTAGGGTAAGCAGGGACATGCAGGATGAGAGAAGGGGAAAAATATTCCAGTCTGCTTTCTACCAGCCTATGTAACTGAAGAGAAGGCAAAATGGTGGGGTTAGGTAGAAGGTGCGCCCCCTTGAAAAGGCCTACCGCACAGTACAGACAATTACCTCTCCACGTATTGGCTGCATTTGGTACCTTGCCTTCCCTCTAAATTATGTCTCCAAATAAAATAAAACAGCAGCTGGGTGAAAGCTTGGGCAACTGGGAGCCCACTCTGGGTGATCGCAAAGGTTGGGGACATTGAGGTTTGAGATTTAAATAGCTTGGAATGTCTATTGTCTTCCCTGAAGAGCAGAACCAATCTTGGATATTGTGGACACAGATGCAGTTGGCACAAGCTTAAAAAAAAAAAAAAAAAAGCACATGTGAGCTTCTTTCTAAGACCCAGTAATCCTCTTGAGCAAAGTAAGGATTCGGCCTCGCTCACAAACAAGGCTCTGAGGTCTTTTTTTTTTTTTTTTTTTGCGGAGATTCCTCGGCTGATGCCAGGTTTAGCAAGGGACCTATTTTCTCCTGGTGAATGACCACCTCCATTTCCATTTTTAAAATCCCCTTCTTTACATGGGTCTAGCACTGGAGCTTGCTTACATACAGATGGGAGAGAAAAGGGCCGGCTCCTGTGGACCCCAGGAATCTTTTAGAATAGAGTCCCCCACCTGGCTGTGCCTGAGCAGAAGACCCAAGGCTGCAACAGCTCAGGGCTGGGCCCAGCCTCATGTTTTCATCCTTGACCTTGAGGAACCATTTCTTTCTCACCAGCCACTGGGTCGTCTGTGCCAGTCTGTTTCAAACGGGTCCAGGTATTGCCCTCTGGAGTTAAATATTGTATCCCTCCCCAGCGCTTTGGGCATTTTGCAGCTGCCCTTCTCAAGGAAACGTAGAGCTCCTCATGACACACCGTGCTGCCACACTGCTCTGGTGACTTGGCCGTCACCTCTCCCATGTGCACCACACTGCCGGAGTGATCATAGCTGCCATTGTCCAATGGCTGTTGTGCTTCGAGGTGGCTGATACCCAGTCCCTTTTGACGGGCACGGCCCTGAGACTCCAAGAGAATAGTGACTGGAATGTGTCCGAGCTCAGACTGGAGCCCGGCTCGCTCTGGCTGCATATCTTTCAGTGAGATGAGAGGTTGGAAACTGCTTCTTACTCCACGTAGATTCCAACGTGGAGCCTACACACGTGCCGGTGTCGAGTTTGTGTTTTCCCAGCATCTGTCATTCATGCCTTTTTATCACCGAGGTTCATGGACTGGTAAGGGTCAGGGGGAACCTGAAGCTCATGGGCTAAACCCAGGACGTTCAAGTGACTTGGCCGCAGTGTTACAGAGAGGGTCTGGGGCGGGTCTCCCAGCTGCTGGGCTGGCCCTGTTGCTCTCTGTGGTAGTACGTGAGTATCTGCTCATTTTTGATGCCTCGTCAACCATCCACACTTCATTTTCCTAATGGTTTGTGTGACTGAGGCAGCAGCAGTGACCAAATGCACTTTTGTCTTTTGCACCTGTCGTGTTGCTGCTTGTTCGCTCCTCTCACCAGAGGCAGAATCTTTGCAGAGTGCTTAGAGGTCGTTAGTGCTACTGTGGCACGCACCGTGGTCGAGGAGAGGGCTGGCACGGCAGTTTGGAGGGGGACATGTTTTAGTTGGCCTTTCGTGACAGTCCCAGGCTGTGCGACGTCAGCCCTTTGCAGTCTCGGCTGGAGAGTTCTCTGCACCCCTCTCCCGCCTGCTCCTGCAGACCCACGGATGGTGAACCCATCCAGCAGCTATGCAGGGAGCCCGACAGGAAGCTGCTCTCTTGTCCACTCAGAACATATCTTTACTAAACAAATACTTGTTGAGCATCATCTCTGGGGACCTTATCAGGCCAAGGAAGAAAAGAGAATCCCAAATAAGAGTGAAACGTGTAAGAACTGGGTCTGGTTCCAGTTCTGTTTCCACCAGAGAGAGGCTGGGCATCATCCCTCTGCTGCTGTGAGTCTGGGTTTCCTGATCCGTAAAGTCAGAGTGACGTAGCATAAAGGCACCTGACTGCCTTAGAGGTTGATGGCGAAGACTGGACAGAGCTGACTTCTCCGTAAGGTAGCTCCATCATTGGAGACTGCTCCTTTGATCCCTGCCCTCTGTGAGGCCCATGGCGGGGACAGGAGGGAGAGGCACGCTCATATACGCAGTGTGAGAGAGTGAAGGAAAAGGAGAGGGAGGGGGCGGGTGTTCGGCACAGCAGTTAAGACGGCTCTGAGGGGCCGGCACTGTGGCTTAAAGGGTAAATCCAACGCCTGCAGTGCCAGCATCATATATGGGTGCTGGTTCGAGACCCAGCTGCTCCACTTCCGATCCAGCTCTCTGCTATGGCCTGGGAAAGCAGAAGATGACCGAAGCACCTGTGTGGGAGACCCAGAGGAAGCTGTTGGCTCCTGGCTTCAGATCGGCACAGCTCCAGCTGTTGCGGCCAACTGGGGAGTGAACCAGTGGATGGAAGACCTCTCTCTCTCTCTGCCTCTCCTCCTCTGTGTAACTCTGACTTTCAAATAAATAAATAATTCTTTAAAAAGATTAAGTGGACGAAACTTTTATTTTTTAAAAAAAGATTTATTTATTTATTTGAAAGGCAGAGTTACAGAGAGAGAGACAGTGATGTTCCAACTGCTGGTTCACTCCCCAGTGGCCACGATGGCCGATGCGGGGCCAGGCCAAAGCCAGGAGCCAGGAGCTTCTTCCAGGTGAGAGATAGTTAAACTTATGGTTCAGAAAGAAGCAGGAATACGTTGAATGCCAGTGGTAGAGACTGTATACATGGTCCACTTGGGAAGTTTTGGGGGAGGTCAAGGGAGAAAAAGCAGGCAGAGCAGGTGTAGATGGACCCAGGTGTGAGACATACAGAGCACTTCTGTGCGTGGCTGCTGAGCCATGCATGGCCCTGCACGCAGGCAGGCAGAGGGAGTCCGTAAAGAGCCCTCAGTAGCAGCCTCCGAGGGAAAGCCCTAGAAAGAATGCAGGCCTGAGGCGCTGCAGGGCAGGCTTCCAGATTGTAAAGAACGATTAGAAAAGCAAAAAAAGGAGAGCAATGCAGACAGTGGCCTAGAAGGTTAAGTCTCAGATATATAGGGGGCAGAGGTCAGTCACGGGGACAAGGGGACCTTTATGGAAAGGGTAGTTTGTGGAGAATGTCCGGGAGACCTTTGATAGGTGATCAGTCATGAGAAATGAGGAGCAGTAAGAGCAGAAAGCTGGACCCAAGGGCACCAGGGCTTAAAAACCGTCCTCTCTGCACTGGAAGCACTAGAATTCAGGCCTTTTATTTTATGTGTCTTGAAGACGCAAGGGGAACTTTGAGCAGTGATGTTCGAGACCTGGTAACTCAACATAAAGGGGTGGGGCTGGTGCTGTGGCATAGCAGGTAAAGCTGCCACCAGCAGTGCCGGCATCCCATATGGTTGCTCCACTGCCGATCCAGCTCCCTGTAACAGCCTGGGAAAGCAGCGGAAAATGGCCCAAGTGCTTGGGCCCCTGCACCCACATGGGGGACCTAGATGAAGCTCCTGGCTCCTGGCTTCGGCCTGGTCTAGCTCTGGTCATTGCAGCCATTGGGGCAGTGAACCAGAGGGTGAAAGCTCTCTCTCTGACTTTCAAAACAAATTTAAAAATCTTTTAAAAAGAAAAGGAATGAATGCATAGAGAGATAATAAGAAGGCTAGCTCCACTCATGGAGCTCATGGAGCAGAGCAGAAGTGAGCAACTTGGGAAGCCAGGGACACGGCAGATCGTCATGAAAATGAGGACACGCACAGACCCAGATAAATCCAAAGGAATTTCTCCCTGGGGTCCTGAGGACCAGCTTAGCCCCACAGAAGTACACAGTATGTTGTTCATCACAGAAGAGCATTTGCTTCCTCAAAAAAGGCCAAAACACACACACACACACACACACACGGAGAGCCAGGCCAGGGGGTTGGCCATAGCCAGCAAACACTGTCCTGTCCATCCTGAGAAGGCCTGCCGCTAATGATATGGACCAAAAGTTAAGGCCAAGTCCTGTTTTCCAAAGAAATTGACTCATAGCCTCATTTAGAAGGAAGAAGACCCCCTCCCCAATCCATCTTCCCCAGATCATCTACTGCGAATACGAGTTTAAGGCCATAGAACTGGGGCTGGCATTGCGGCACCGTGGGGTAAGCTGCTGTCTGCAGCACCAGCGTCCCATATGAGCACTAAATCGAGTTCCATCTGCTCCACTGCTGATCCAGCTGCCTGCTGGTGCGCCTGGGAAGGAGACTTGTTTGGGGTTCCAGGCTCCTGGCTTCAGCTTGACCCAACCCCAGCTGTTATGGCCATTTTGAAGAGATGGAAGAAATCTCTCTCTAAAGAGAGAGATCTTTCTCTCTAACTCTGCCTTTCAAATAGCTAAATAATTTTTTTAACAAAGTGGGGGGGGGGCATAGAACTCACTTTGGCATGCATTAGACAATGAATTTGTGATTCGTTTAACAAGTACATGTTGTGTGCTTAGTGTGAGCCCCTCACTGTGCTGCCTGACCGTGTGTTGGCTTAAGAAACAAAGCTGAAGAAAAGCCAGGCCCGGACCTTGACCTGGGTGAGCTCAGTTTCTTGATGAAGCAGACACTGTGCAGGTGAGCAGTCATAGACAGCGATAAGGGCAGTGAAGGGAGAGATCAGGTGCCTGCCCTGCACGCCTACAGATCTTTGCGGCTCTGAAGAGGTGGTGCTTGACCTGGGCCCAAAAGGCTGTGAAGCAGCCAGCAAGAGATGAACTGGGTGGGGAGTGTCGTGACACGGCAGGTTATGCTGCTCTGTCTGAGTGCCTAGAATTGAGTAGACATCTATCTGCCTGAGGCTGGTGGTACCACTGGGTGCCGACAGGGGGCACCATTCCCTGATGCGAGGAAAGCTTGTGGTGGAGTCTGTTAACTCCAGGGGGCAGTTGGCATAGCAACCTGAGGCGGGGGGGGGGGGGAAGAAATGTGTGTTCTGGGGACAGCATGAGTTCAGTGTGCAGGTAAGCAGTCTATGGGTAGATGAGGTGGGGCAGAGAAGGGTAGAGAGAATGATTCCAGGGCTGTCGGAAGATGGCTCCTCCCGTACTCATTCCAGGACTGTTTTCCACCCAGATTTCATTTCCTTAGAACATAAGAGTTTAAGAATATTAATTAGGGGGCCGGCGCTGTGGCGCAGCGTGTTATAGCCCTGGACTGCAGTGCTGGTATCCCTTAGGGGCGCCGGTTCTAGTCCCGGCTGCTCCTCTTCCAATCCAGCTCTCTGCTGTGGCCTGGGAAAGCAGTGGAAGATGGCCCAGGTCCTTGGGCTCCTGAACCCATGTGGGAGACCTGGAGAAGCTCCTGGCTCCTGGATTTGGATCAGCGCAGCTCCGGCTGTTGTGGCCATCTGGGGGAGTGAACCAGCAGATGGAAGACCTCTCTCTGTCTCTACCTCTCTCTATAACTCTGTCTTTCAAATAAATGAAATAAATCTTTTTTTTTTAAAAAAAAATATTAGTTGGCCAGATTATTCCAGAAGGGTTTAAAGCAGCACAGGTGTGCTTATAGTAGGTGGGGTGTGTCCAGATAGCACAGTCAGGTGCTGGGGTCTCTGTCTGGCCTCGGGAGCCTACTCCCCCAGAGCAGTGGCTGCCCTGTCCTGGCCAGGAGCAGGTAGATTAGCAGGGTGGGGGGATGCCGTGACTTACTCTGGGGGTCCGCTGGAGGGAACGAGTAGCAGGGCAACATAGCTTGGGAGGGCAGTGCTGGGGCAGTGCTGGTTTCTACCAGGTGTTGAAAGGAGCCATAGCCGGCGCCACAGCTCACTAGGCTAATCCTCTGCCTGTGGCACCGGCACCCTGGGTTCTAGTCCTGGTCGGGGTGCCGGATTCTGTCCCAGTTGCTCTTCTTCCAGTCCAGCTCTCTGCTGTGGCCTGGGAAGGCAGTGGAGGATGGCCCAAGTGCTTGGGCCCTGCACCCACATGGGAGACCAGGAAGAAGCACCTGGCTCCTGGCTTTGGATTAACACAGTGCGCCAGCTTTAGCGGCTATTTGGGGGGTGAACCAACGGAAGGAAGACCTTTCTCTCTGTCTCTCTCACTGTCTAACTCTGCCGTCCAAAAAAAAAAGAAAGGAGCCATATAAATCCTGGGACGCACGCGACAACCTTCTGTTCCCTGCCTTCCATGTCTGCTACACTGGCCTGCTCTGGCAGCCAGCTCTTTGCTGCCACAGCCTGCACCCCTGGCCCTGTGTCTCTAGGTGCCTTGCAGGAAGTGGTGGGGGGAAGGGAAAAGAGAAAGACTGAGCCTTGAGAGTCCATGCCATTGCGCTGAAAGGTCAGAGCCAGCAGTTGTGGTTGAGGCAAAAAAAAAAAAAAAAGAAAAATGAGGAAGTTATTGAATGCCACAAAGGTCCCATGAAAGCTGGGGCCTGGATATTTCTTCCCAGTAGACATCAGGATCCTGGGGAGACACTGAGGGGAACAGCCCTTCCCCTGGTGGCCTTCGGGTGTGCTTTTTTTTTTTTTTTTTTTAAAGAAGCTTTATTTATTTATTTATTTGAAAGGAAGAGTTCCAGGGGAGGGGGAGAGACAGACACAGAGAGAGAGCTTCCATCTACTGGTTCATTTCCCCAAATGGCTGCAATGACCAGAGCTGAGCCAGGCCGAAACCGGGAGCTTCTTCCGATTCTCGCACATAGGTGCAGGGGCCCAAACACTTTGGCCATTCTCCATTACTTTCCCAGGAGCATTAGCAGGAAGCTGGATCAGAAATAGAGCAGCCAGGATTTGAACCGGTGCCCATATGGGATGCCAGCACTGCTTACCCACTCCGCCACAGCACTGGCCCCTGGAGTGTGGCGTTTGCATCCCTGGAATCTTTATGTTTAGGTATGGGACGGTGAGATGCCTCTGAGTCTACTTTGGCCTCAGGGTAGGCTGTTGAGCTGTCGGGGTTGGTGTGTGTGAGGGTGTGGGAATCCTGACGGAGGACGGCCCAGGAGGCTTCCGCATGCAGTTCCAAGGCTCTGCGTCCCGTTCTCCCCGCCACACGCGAGGCCTGCGTGGTTACGGGTGTTTTGCGTGACCTGTCACTGAAGGGAGCACTAAGCTGATGCTGGGACCGCAAGGCAGCCATGACCGAGGAAAGCAATGGCTGTCTTCACTCTCTAGAAACCAGATAGCAGCTCAGCGAGGCGGCTGTCCGTACCGTGATGGCTAAGTGCCGCGCTGCCGCCTGGGTGCCGCGCTCTGTTGGCAGTGTTTACCTGGATTACTCTTGTTTCTCAACAAATCCCACCCATGGAAGAGGTGGTCACTTTGCGCCCATTTCATAGATGAGAGAACTGAGGTGCCGAGAGGACAGTCTCAGAACTGGTGGTTGTGCGGAGCCAGGGCCTCTCCCCGCTCTTCCCATGGCTCCGAGCTGACGCACCAATGTCACTGAGTTCACAGATGACAGCGCCTCAACCAAGCTGCCACACTTCACATGCAGAATTACACTGAATACCTGCAGAGTCGGGAAGCCCACCCCTGGTGGGGAAAGTACAACCAAGGCTAAGGTGGAGACGTGAGCTTGGAGGTGGAAGCTCCCTGTTGACCTGCTGGTCATCTCCCCGTGCCGAAAATAAACAGGAATCCTTTACTTGCCTCGGGATTTCAGGGGAAAGGCTCTTTCGCTTCCCTCTATCTTCTAGAAATACAAGACCAGATGGACGGGGCTCCTTCGTGACAGCTGTTCCCTAATCCCCTCCCCTCCCCTCCCTCGGCCAAGGCCTGGGCAGGGTGTGGGGGAGCCTGAGGATGAGCCTGCCTATCGCATCTCAGCAGCTTGGAAAGTTTCCCTAAAATCCGAAACTGAAAACTCACCAGGGGTCCCCAGCAACCTGGGGTGATCAAAACCTCACGAAGGGGACAGTTGGATGACCGGGAGGCACCAAGAGCAGGCAGGGGTTGGGGGGTTTAGAGATTGGGCATCTGACACCCTGCCAGGGAGAAGAAATGTGCCCGTTCCCATGGCGGAACGCATTGGCCATGTGGGGCTTAAAATTCTTCTCTGACTCCCCGGGAGTATGGAGGAAAGGAGTTATGGGAATGGTGTTCGGGACTCGGGGTCAGGGGGTGGATTTAAATGGACGCACAAAAGGCTTGCCTCCCAGCGCAGTGGAATTCAAACAATCTGAAACAGTGCGAGCCCAGGAACTGGCATGTGCTACCCAGCTGCTGCCCACTGAACAGAGCCCAGGCTGTTTCTGGAGGGGCCTTGGGGAGAGCGGGGTAGCGGGGGCGTGGGTCAGGGAGCCACTTCGTTGATGGTTTGCTCGCGGGAGCTCCGCTGATCACTGATTCACCAGTGCTGAAGAACAGGGGAGTGTATAATAATAGTGCATCGTACTAGCGTTCGTCTTTCCTCCCCCTTGCTCAGGAAAGCTGGATTTTCCAAGATAAAGACACACACTTTTTTACTTTCTTTCTCCCCGAAACATACACAGGGGAGAGAGGAGATGCTAGGCGATGGGTTCACCTTCCTTAGAGATGAGAATACAGTCAGGTGCGAGCCTAGGACCCCAAAGCTGGCTGTGCACTGGGCTCACTTTCAGGCGTCTCTCTTGTTCCATTCATTTCTGCTTCTGCCTGTGGGCACCGTCGTGCTCAGCTGCTTGTTGTGCTGTTTCCCACAGAGATGCGTGTGCAGACCCAGGCCATGCGGACACTGGTGTGCCTAACTCCCTCAGCCCGGAGCCCCGCGCCTCTGAGCCCCAGCACAAGAAAGCAGCGTGGTCAGGAGGGGTTAAACTTCGGCTGAAGCACAGGTAAGAGGGGCAGAAAAAGACTCTTGGCTGCCAGGAGAGGGAGGTGGGGTGAGGAGGGTCAAGGGGGCAGGCTGATAAGAGAGGAAGGGGCAGAACAAGGAGGCCAGAGAGAAGTCCAGGGTTCGGAAGGATAATGGTTTTTTAAAATTAAACTTTATTAGTGAGACAGAGACAGTTCTAATCTGCTGGCTCACCTCCCAGATGCTCTCAACAGCCAGGGCTGGCCCAGTTTCCAAAGCTGGGAACTCAGTCTGGGTCTCCCGTGTGGATGGCAGAGGCTAAAGTACTTGAGCCATCACCTGCTGCCTCCCAGGATGCATTAGCAGGAAACTGGATCAGAAGTAGAGCGGGGACTTGAGCTGGGTGGGCACTCTGATCTGGGATGTGGGTACCTTCACCACTACACCAAACACCCACACACCAGGACGATGATTTTTTTTTTTTTAAGATTTGTTTATTTATTTGAAAAGCAGAATTACAAGGTTGGGGCAGAGGGGAGTGATCTGATCTGTTTTCCATCTGCTGGTTCACTTCCCAAATGGCTGCAACAGGCAGGGCTGGGTCAGGCCAAAGCCAGCAGCCAGGAGCTTCTTCCAGGTCTCCCTATAAAGCAGTCCCTGAAAGCTGAGTAGAGCAAATAAACCTCAGTGTCGATTTGGTCTCCTAATCACAAAGACGTGGTTTTTCCAACAAGCTGGGATGTTCTCGTTAGCACAGCTGCCTCTGGCCAACAGCTCAGTGCCTGTACCAAGGGAATATGTGGGGGAACAGGTGGATGGCAATTGCCTCTTGAAGATGTCAGGAGCTCCACGTAGCTACGTCACTCCTGCTTAGAACCTGCCAGCTGGATCTTTTACTTTGTTTTACGATGAGCATTCTGTGTCCACGGGTCTTGTTTCCATAGCCATGCGAGCCTCTTAGGAAGTTTGACCTCTTAATGCTTTTCCTGTTCCCCAAGGCCTCTCCACAACCACGTGTTACTGATAGGGGATTCAACGTGGAAACTGGAGGAATTTCATGCAGTTGTATTCACATCCCAAGTCCTATTTGGGCTTTTTTTTTTTTTTTTTTTTTAATGCTTCTTATTTTTAAATTTTTTTAGACTCCTAGAAATGTTGTAAAGATAATAGTGTAGAGCTTTCTCATCTGCCTGTCCCACAATGTTCCCTGATGTTAACAGTTTTTATAACCATAGTTCAAATATCAAAATAAAGAAATTAGCATTGGCAGTTGGTAATAATTACAGACTTATTTAGGTTTCACACCGCTGATGTCCTTTTTCTGTTCTGAGACCCTACGTGGTATTTCGCTGTCACATTTCCTTGGTCTTCTCTGATCTGTGACACTTCCTCTGTCTCTCTGGTTTTATGACCTTGCCACTTCGGAAGAGCCCTGGACAGGTATTTTGTGGAATGCCTCCTATTTAAGGGTATCCGACATCCTCTCATGTTAGGCTGAAGCCACACTTTTCTGGCAGGAACATCACAGAGTGATGGATCCCTCCTCGTGTGTCATATCAGGGGCCACGGGAGGAGGATGTTTCATTCCTGGTGATGTTAACCTTGATTACCTGGTTACAGTGAAATCTGGTGTGTCTCTCCACTGTAAAGGTACAGTCTGTCTGTTTGTAATTAATATCTTGGGCAAGATAACTTTGAGGCTATGCAAATATCCTATCTCCTCAAACTTTCGCCACTGATTTTTTTTTTTTTTTTTTTTTTTTTTTTTGATAGGCAGAGTTAGACAGAGAGAGACAGAGAGAAAGGTCTTCCTTTCCGTTGGTTCACCCCTCAAATGGCCGCTACGGCCGGCACTGCGCCGATCCAAAGCCAGGAGCCAGGTGCTTCCTCCTGGTCTCCCATGTGGGTACAGGGCCCAAGCACTTGGGCCATCCTCCACTGTACTCCCAGACCACAGTAGAGAGCTGGACTGGAAGAGGAGCAACTGGGACTAGAACCAGGGGTGCTGGCACCGCAGGCAGAGGATTAGCCAAGTTTTGAAAGGCAGAATTACAGAGAGAGGGGGAGGGACAGAAAGATTATCCATTCACTGGCTCACTCCCCAAATGGCTGCAGTGGTCAGGGCTGGACTAGGCTGAAGCCAGGAGCTAGGATCGAGGTCTCCCACATGGGTGGCTGGGGCCCAAGCACTTGGGCCTTCTTTTGTGGCCTTCTCGGGTGCATTATCAGGGAGCTGGATCAGAAGTGGAGCAGCTAGAACTTGACCTAGCAACCATATGGGATGCCGATGCGACAGAAGGTGGCTTAACCCTCTTAAGCATGATGCCGTCCCCATCTCCTGATTTTTAAAGATTCATTTATTCATCTGAAAGTCAGAGAGACAGAGACATCTTCCATTCACTAGGTCACTCCCCAAATGCCCACGACAGCCAGGGCTGGGCCAGTCTGAAGCCAGGAACCTGGAAATCCATCTGGTTTCCTACATAGGTGGCAGGGACCCAAGGTCCTGGGCATCGTGTGCTCCTTTTCCAGGTACCTTAGCAGGGAGCTGGATTAGAAGCCCCGGAGCCAGGACATACTGAGCTGGCACTTGGATACGGATGTGGCGACTTAACCTCTGTGCCGCAACGCACACCCCTCTCCGCTCCTGTTAAACATCTGCCTGTGACAACACCACTGTGATGTTCTGAAGATGATTCTGGATTCCTTTTATTCCATCTGCATTTATTAACTGGAGTTCTGTAAAGAGAAGCTGGACCCAGACTACTGATTTTTATCAATAAGGGCTCCTTCATATTTCTTTTATTCTCCATTATAATCCAGTAGTATTGTGATGTATTGTGTTCAAATTGTTCTGGCTTTGACACTTGGGAGTCCTTTCAAGCCTGTCTGATCTGAGTCCTCTCTGAAACACGGAAAGGGGTGAGGTGCTGCTGTCTTGTTCTTATATGCGGAGAAAGCAGACCATGATGTGCTTTTCATCTTCCCAAGAATCGTACGAGTGTTGAGCTGGGCGGCTGGCAATAGACCAGTTTGTTACACAGGCCAGTAGGCTGATCCTGGAAGTGGAAAGGCCTGAGCCAAACCAAGGCCGTGAGTCACACACACATATTGCTCCTTCTTCAGGGGGAAATAGCCAGAGAGGATTTTCTCACTTTCTTAGAAGAAAAGGGAGGAAAAATTTCCTTCCCTCCAGGTATTGACAGCTGAGAGAGCGACAGCGAGCGAGCGAGCACGTGCACTTTTAGTGGCCCAGGGCTGAATATTCTCACAAATCAGTTTCATCCTTCCTGTCCTGTTTAGATCCTTGAATTCTAACTCGTCACTAAAAATCCTCTGTCTTACCTTCTAGGCATAAACTTCTCCCTAAAATGTGGCCAGCCTCGGGTTAGGGTAGTTCAGTGAGCTGGCAAAGGAGAGAATGTTCTAACCTCAAACTGAAGATCTTCCAAGCCACTGCTTCCTCCCCCAAGCTCGCCTTCCTTCCTCATGTCTGCCACCAGTCCCCGCGGTCATCAGCTCTCTGCTCTGTTGTAAGCATTCACCCTAACGTGATGGTCTTCATGTGCTCTGTGAAGTCAGTCAGGAAGAGCGTGTGGATAATGGAGGCTCAGGGTTTGACTCCTAGTTCCTGCTCACCTGAGCAGCAGGGTTAGTTCTACTGGCCCTTTGCACCTCCCTGGGCAGGGAGTCCTGCCCCCGGGGGCTGTCTTGGTGTTCTCTGGACAGCGTCCCTTAGGCAGGCTCCTCAACATGTTGTTACAGAACCCATGCTTCAGTAGCCTCCGAACCGGGGAAGCTTAACACATCTTGTGCACTTGTGCAGACAGTGGCATTTTTGCATGTGGAGGAGGGCACGGGTTAGCAGAGATCATTTCAGAAGACTTCCTGGTTTCAGTTTGGCACATTTTATAAGCGGATGATTTTCCATACTGCGCTCCTCCTCCTGCCCACAAAGAAGAATTCTGGCATTTCTAAGCTATGTGCGCTTGTCCAAAATGTTGGTTCTTCTCAGGAAAAGTTCCTGAGGGTCGCCTTGTCCTCGTCTCTCGTACAGGCCAGGAACCGAGTCTTATTGGCCAGTGTACAGAGGTGCCTAGTAGCGAGTCCTCCCCCTTGCCCTGCGCTCCAAGTTCAGGGCAGTGCGGGCTGTCTGACTGCAGGCTCCTGGAACTGCTGGAGGCCTTTCCAGCCTGGAGGAGCAGGGCGAGATGGCTCTTTATTCCACCCCGGAATATGACGTCAGATTGGCCAGAGGGCTGCTCTCTGGGGTGTTTCTGTTTGTCACAAGGTAAGTCCAGGCTGTGCTACAATGGGCTTCAGAATCTTTCCGTTTCAGGATTCGAAACTGTCCAGCCTCTAACCAGGTCTATTCGATGTGCGTGTTTCATGTCTTTATGATGAAAAATATCCACCTGTAGGTTAAGTGTAAGCCTATCTATCTAGTTGTCATGATGTGTTGCATTATTTGAGCACGTCACATGACTTATGTACTATTGATATCTGGGAATCGCCAGTCATTCTGTCTCTTGTACATACACAGTCTCCATATTTCTTACGATGCACAGTTCTACAGTGGCTTCTCAATCTCATCCAAATTAGCCAATGCTTTGTGTTGTGTACTTCATGGTTTTGCTTCCCCACTTCCTTGGGGACCTTTCAGGGTTAACTGTTTCTGTTTCCTACAGGCAGTGCCTGTGTGCCAGTAGCCAGGCTTCTCTCTGTTCATATGACGGCCGCTTCTATATAGAAAGCAAGTTTTGATGTTGTTTTACCTTCCCTTATGCATTCTCTGATGTTCTTCCTTGAGATGGATCTGCATTTCCAGCCTATGTCATTTTCTTTCTCTCCAAAGAGCTTTTTTCTTGCAAGGTGGGACTGTTGGCAACAGATTCCCTCCATTTTTATGTCCTGAGATCGTCTTTCTCCCTTTACCCTCAAAGGATAAAGGATAATATCACAGGTTACAGAATTCTAGCTTAGGTTTGTTTGTTTTGTTTTGTTTTTTTCTTCTCAACACCATGAATATTTCACTGCACTCTCTTCTTGCTTGCGTGGTTTCTAAGGAGAGGCCAGATGTCATCTTTCCTCCTCCATGGGCGTTCTTCCTCTGGTGCTGACAGGCTGGTGTCTTTATCCTTGGCTTTCTGTAAGTTTGGAAATGATACTCCGAGGTACAGTTTTCCTGCCATTGCCCCTGCTTGCTGTTCTCTGAGCTTCCTGGAGCTGTGGTTTGGGGTCTGACGTGTATTTTGGGAAAGCTCTTAGTCGTGACGGTTCCAAATATTTCTTCTGGTTCAGATTGCCTGGTATCTATGACTTAACTCCAGTGCAGCTGAAGGTTTAGATACTTTGTTTTCTCTTCCCTTATTCACAGTCATTTGAATTCAGCTTTTATCCTTATATAACCTGGATTGAAAATGTTTGTTGGGCTTCATGCCAGTGCTTGCTTCTAGGGATGCTTTTACTTCAAAGAGGATATAATATGGAAAGAACAGGTGGACACAACCAGGTAATAGTCTAGATCTCAAACTGACTTGGATATTTGTTTTATGAATATGGGCATTTTACTATTATATCACATAAAAGCTAAAAAAATGAACATCTTCTATTATAAAATACACTCATAGGGATCACAAGGCTGGTTTTTCAAGTTTTATTTGGCATTCTTTCATCTGAGAGTGAACAGGAGATCATTCTTCTGAGTCTCATTATAGTCTCCCCAGGTCTCAGGTTCAGTGCGAACAGTGGTAGTGGTCAAACTCCTCCATGTTGTAAAATTTATTATGGAAATATCAGCAGGGGCCGGCGCCGCGGCTCACTAGGCTAATCCTCCGCCTTGCGGCGCTGGCACACAAGGTTCTAGTCCCGGTTGGGGCACCGATCCTGTCCCAGTTGCCCCTCTTCCAGGCCAGCTCTCTGCTGTGGCCCCGGAGTGCAGTGCTTGGGCCCTGCACCCCATGGGAGACCAGGAGAAGCACCTGGCTCCTGCCATCGGATCAGCGCGGTGCGCCGGCCACAGCGTGCCAACCGCGGTGGCCATTGGAGGGTGAACCAACGGCAAAGGAAGACCTGTCTCTCTGTCTCACTGTCCACTCTGCCTGTCAAAAAATTAAAAAATAAATAAAAAATTAAAAAAAAAGGAAATATCAGCAGGAATCAAGGAGTTGTGGAGCAAGTGTTCTCAACTTTTCAGCTGCTCTGTCTTAGAATTTTCACTAGTACTTTTATTCAAATCCCAATATTTGGAAACTATTATCATCAGTTATTTTTTTCCAGTATAATAGATTCTTCTTTTTATCATTAACTAAACTTTTTAAACTAAAATTAGTTTTCTGCCCTTTCCTTCTTATCTGTGGTCTTAAGTGAAGGGGCAGACAGTGAAACAGACATGAGAGAAACTGACCACAATGCCTCAGATATTTCCCCAAGAATTCAGTCTTTGTGGTGCTAGTGGTCTGGGAGGGGATTTATTTGTTTTTATTTAATGGTGTGGTATTTAGAGGAAATCATTATCAAAAGGCAAGGCATCTGCCACACACACACACACATACACACACATACACACACACAACATAATTCTTTCTTCATCTTCTTCATCTGTTTTGACAAAGTGCAATTCAAATTACTCTTGAGCATGATATTAAAATGAACGAAATTGACTTGGAAATATGTTGGTTGGTACTGGATTCCTTTGAACTCTCAAAGGACAGTCTCCCGTGGATGTCTACATCCAGGAGGAGAGTTCCTGCTATGGAGGGAGGGTAGCTTTGTGCTCCCACTCGGGCCTACGGTCCCGGGTAGAGGGGAGAAGCCACATACCTTTGACTGTGCCTTCTGAGTTGCTTCTCCTTTGTGTGCCAGTAGGAAAGTCCCCAGGCATCTTTTCCCACGAACTCAGTAGTACTTCCGGGGCACATGTAATACTTCCTGTTCTCCACAGCTGTCTGAGCCAGGTCCCCTGTATCTGTGGAAGACAACACCACCCTGCTTGGAAGTAGTATCTGTAGCCTGAGCCACAGCAGCCCATCCTGAGATAGGAACAGTAGGGGAAATTGTTAAAATTCTAACATTTGAAGAAATCGGTAGGAATAATTCCCCCATCCCTCCTCAAGCAAATAAAATGCCTGGTTACAAATTGAGATTTGAGAGACAGATATTATTTATGTAGTTCTATTTATGTTGTACTAGCATAAGTGAATTTGAAAGTCAGTGAATGAGGGCAGTTTTTTGGCTCAGAGGTTGAGATGCCAGTTGGAACGCCCACATCCGGTATTGGAGTACCTGGGTTCTGTTGCCAGCTGCACCTCTGATTCCAGCTTCTTACTGATGCTCAGCCCAGGAGGTAGCAGGTGGTGGCTCAAGTACTTGGGTTCCTCAAATCTACATGGGAGACCTGGATTCATTTCATGGCTCCTGGCTTCCATCTGGCCCATAACTGGCTTTTGCAGGCATTTGGGGAGTGAACCAGCAAATATCTCTCTCTCTCTCTCTATGTATCTGTCTCTCTTTATACCTTTCAAATAAATATGAATAAATAAAAAATTAATAAATAAACACTCAGAGAATTTTTTAAAAGTCAATGACTGGCGGAGCCAGGGTTGTGGCTCAGCAGGTTAAGCCATCCCCTGCAACACTAGCGTCCTGGATGAACACTGTTTGCAGTCCCGGCTGCTCCTCTTCCAATCCAGCTCCCTCCAAATGTGCCTGGGAAAGCAGTGGAGGGTGGCCCAAGTGCTTGCACCCCTGCTATCCATGTGGCAGACCCAGATGGAGTTCCTGGCTCCCGATTTCAACCTGGTCCAGCCCTGGCCATTGTGGCCCTTTTGGGAAGTGAACCAGAAGATGGAAGATTTCTCTGTGTCTCTCCATTTCTCTCTGTAACCAACTCTGCTTTTCAAATAATTAAACAAATACACACACCCACACCCACACCCACACATATATTTATGTGTGTGTGTGTATATATATATATATATATATATAGTCAGTGACTGGCAAAGATGCTATTACAGATCATAGGTATTATGATCTGCTTACATCAAATTCCACTATGGCTTACGTGCAAATGTTGATACATGGGAAGGACAGGGGATATTCTGATTCCTCTGTGTGTCAGAGTTGAGGGTAAAGGTCAAAAGAGGGCCCGGTTGCCCCTCTTCCAGGCCAGCTCTCTGCTGTGGCTAGGGAGTGCAGTGGAGGATGGCCCAGGTCCTTGGGCTCTGAACCCCATGGGAGACCAGGATAAGTACCTGGCTTCTGCCATCGGATCGGCGCGGTGCGCTGGCCGCAGCGCGCCAACCGTGGAGGCCATTGGAGGGTGAACCAACGGCAAAAAGGAAGACCTTTCTCTCTGTCTCTCTCACTGTCCACTCTGCCTGTCAAAAAAAAAAAAAAAAAAAAAAAAAAAAAAAAAAAAAAAGGTCAAAAGAGGGGAATAGTGAGAAAAAGAATATTTCCATAACATTGCCTCCTGGTGACTAAGTGAAAAACACCAACTCCCACTGCTAGTCCCCTCTCTTTTATAGTCATATTTTGGGTGGTAATCAGTAAAATTTAATCTTTAAATAATATTTTGGGGTAGAAGGTGAAGAAGAGATAAACTAGTAGTAAAAGGGGTAATAGGACAGGTATGGAGGAGAAAGGATACAGTATGCTCTTTTTTATGCCAATTTTATTTGTTTGAGTTTTAATCTGTATTTGAGCAGACTTCACTCTTGCCATGATTCAGTCATAAAAGCCAAAAGTCCCCAGGGCTTAGTATCAGGATGTGACATTTAAAAAGAATGTCTCTTTCCAGAACGGACTGTGTGTTGCTATGAGATTCTGTTACCTAATGCATACCTTTCTAACCGCTGAACTATTTTTAAAAGACGTACCTATGAGGCAATTATAGAAACCTGGGGAAAGGTGCTTGCTGGTCGTTTTTTGTGAAACCAGAAAGTCTGAAAGAGAGCCTGGAGGAGCCCAGAGGCAGTCCGGAAAATCAGGGTTTGGGATTCTCTGAAGAGCAGGTGGTTTTTCGGTAGTGACGCCTCTGGCAGCAGCATGAGTGTGCTACAGAAGGGGGACTGGTGTTTGGCTCAGCAGTCAGGACACTGCTTAAGGACCCCTGCGTCCCATATGGAACTCTGAGGCTCAAGTACCAGCTCTGCTTCCAATCCAGTTTCCTGCAAATGGACACCCTAGGAGGCAGCAGGTATGGCTGAAGTACTTGGGTTCCTGCCACTTGTGGGGGAGACCAGCAGTGAATTCTTGGCTCCTGGCTTCAGTGTGGCCCAACCTCAGCTGTTACAGGCATTTGGGGAGTGATTTCAAAAAGAGAAGAGTGAAATCTCTGTCTGCCTTTCAAATAAATAGAATTTTAAAACAAATTATGGGTCTCATTAAATTAAAATCTTATGTGCAGACAGTGGAATACCTAGCAGCTGAAAAGACACAGAAGTTTGAGAAAGTCCTGTTCAGTACTAATACAGAGTGATGGTCAATGTGGAGTACTGATACCGAGTGATGGCCAATGTGGAGTACTGATATCGAGTGCTGGCCAATGTGGAGTACTGATACCGAGTGATGGCCAATGTGGAGTACTGATATCGAGTGATGGCCAATGTGGAGTACTGACACAGAGTGATGGCCAATGTGGAGTACTGATATCGAGTGATGGCCAATGTGGAGTACTGATATCGAGTGATGGCCAGTGTGGAGTACTGATATCGAGTGATGGCCAGTGTGGGGTACTGATATCGAGTGATGGCCAGTGTGGGGTACTGATATGGAGTGAGGGCCACCGTGGGGTACTGATATCGAGTGATGGCCACCGTGGGGTACTGATATCGAGTGATGGCCAGTGTGGGGTACTGATATCGAGTGAGGGCCACCGTGGGGTACTGATATCGATTGATGGCCAGTGTGGGGTACTGATATCGAGTGAGGGCCACGGTGGGGTACTGATGTCGAGTGATGGCCAGTGTGGGGTACTGATATCGAGTGAGGGCCACGGTGGGGTACTGATGTCGAGTGATGGCCAGTGTGGGGTACTGATATCGAGTGAGGGCCACCGTGGGGTACTGATATCGAGTGAGGGCCACCGTGGGGTACTGATATCGAGTGAGGGCCACGGTGGGGTACTGATATCGAGTGGCCACCGTGGAGTACTGATATCGAGTGATGGCCACGGTGGGGTACTGATGTCGAGTGAGGGCCACCGTGGAGTACTGATATCGAGTGAGGGTCACCGTGGAGCCCTGATATCGAGAGATGGCCAGTGTGGGGTACTGATATCGAGTGAGGGCCACTGTGGAATACTGATAGCGAGTGATGGCCAGAGTGGAGTACTGATATCGAGTGATGGCCACTGTGGAGTACTGATATCGAGAGATGACCAGTGTGGAGTACTGATATTGAGAGATGGCCAGTGTGGAGTACTGATATCGAGTGATGGCCACCGTGGAGTACTGATATCGAGTGAGGGCCACCGTGGGGTACTGCTATTGAGTGAGGGCCACTGTGGGGTACTGATATCGAGTGAGGGCCAGTGTGGGGTACTGATATTGAGAGATGGCCAGTGTGGGGTACTGATACCGAGTGATGGCCAGTGTGGAGTACTGATATCGAGTGAGGGCCACCGTGGCGTACTGATATCGAGTGAGGGCCACCGTGGAGAACTGATATCGAGTGATGGCCACTGTGGAGTACTGATATCGAGTTATGGCCAGTGTGGAGTACTGATATCGAGTGATGGCCAGGGTGGAGTACTGATATCGAGTGATGGCCAGGGTGGAGTACTGATATCGAGAGATGGCCACTGAGGAGTACTGATATCGAGTGATGGCCAGGGTGGAGTCCTGATATTGAGTGAGGGCCACCGTGGAGTACTGATATCGAGTGATGGCCAGTGTGGAGTACTGATTTCGAGTTATGGCCAGTGTGGGGTACTGATATCAAGTGATGGCCACCGTGGAGTACTGATATCGAGTGAGGGCCACCGTGGGGTACTGATATCGAGTGAGGGCCACTGTGGGGTACTGATATCGAGTGAGGGCCACCGTGGGGTACTGATATCGAGTGAGGGCCACCGTGGGGTACTGATATCGAGTGAGGGCCACTGTGGGGTACTGATATCGAGTGATGGCCAGAGTGGAGTACTGATATCGAGTGTTGGCCACTGTGGAGTACTGATATCGAGAGATGACCAGTGTGGAGTACTGATATTGAGAGATGGCCAGTGTGGAGTACTGATATCGAGTGATGGCCACCGTGGAGTACTGATATCGAGTGAGGGCCACCGTGGGGTACTGATATCAAGTGAGGGCCACCGTGGGGTACTGATATCGAGTGAGGGCCAGTGTGGGGTACTGATATTGAGAGATGGCCAGTGTGGGGTACTGATACCGAGTGATGGCCAGGGTGGAGTACTGATATCGAGAGATGGCCAGGGTGGAGTCCTGATATCGAGTGAGGGCCACCGTGGAGTACTGATATCGAGTGATGGCCACCGAGGAATACCGATATCGCGTGATGGACACCGTGGGGTACCGATATCGAGTGATGGCCACGGTGGGGTACTGATATCGAGTGATGGCCAATGTGGCGTACTGATATCGAGTGATGGCCATTGTGGGGTACTGATATCGAGTGATGGCCAGTGTGGGGTACTGATATCAAGTGATGGCCACCGTGGAGTACTGATATCGAGTGAGGGCCACCGTGGAGTACTGATAAGGAGTGATGGCCGGTGTGGAGTACTGAAATCGAGTGAGGGCCACCGTGGGGTACTGATATCGAGTGAGGGCCACCGTGGAGTACTGATATCGAGTGATGGCCACCGTGGAGCACTGATATTGAGAGATGGCCAGAGTGGAGTACTGATATCGAGTGATGGCCAGTGTGGAGTACTGATATCGAGTGAGGGCCACCGTGGGGTACTGATATCGAGTGATGGCCAGTGTGGGGTACTGCTATCGAGTGATGGCCACCGTGGAGTACTGATAAGGAGTGATGGCCAGTGTGGAGTACTGATATCGAGTGAGGGCCACCGTGGGGTACTGATATCGAGTGAGGGCCACCGTGGAGTACTGATATCGAGTGATGGCCACCGTGGAGCACTGATATTGAGAGATGGCCAGAGTGGAGTACTGATATCGAGTGATGGCCAGTGTGGAGTACTGATATCGAGTGAGGGCCACCGTGGGGTACTGATATCGAGTGAGGGCCAGTGTGCGGTGCTGATATCGAGTGAGGGCCACCGTGGGGTACTGATATCGAGTTTTGGGCACCGTGGGGTACTGATATCAAGTGATGGCCACCGTGGAGTACTGATATCGAGTGATGGCCACCGTGGAGTACTGATATCGAGTTATGGCCAGTGTGGAGTACTGATATCGAGTGATGGCCAATGTGGGGTACTGATATTGAGTGATGGCCACCGTGGAGTACTGATATGGAGTGAGGGCCACCGTGGGGTACTGATATCGAGTGATGGCCACCGTGGGGTACTGATATCGAGTGAGGGCCAGTGTGGAGTACTGATATCGAGTGAGGGCCACTGTGGGGTACAGATATCGAGTGAGGGCCACCGTGGGGTACTGATATCGAGTGTGGGCCACCGGGGCGTACTGATATCGAGTGTGGGCCACTGTGGGGTACTGATATCGAGTGTGGGCCACTGTGGGGTACTGATATCGAGTGTGGGCCACTGTGGGGTACTGATATCGAGTGTGGGCCACCGGGGGGTACTGATATCGTGTGGGCCACCGGGGGGTACTGATATCGAGTGAGGGCCACCGTGGGGTACTGATATCGAGTGAGGGCCACCGTGGGGTACTGATATCGAGTGAGGGCCACCGTGGGGTACTGATATCGAGTGATGGCCACCATGGGGTACTGATATCGAGTGATGGCCACCGTGGGGTACTGATATCGAGTGATGGGCACCGTGGGGTACTGATATCGAGTTTTGGGCACCGTGGGGTACTGATATCGAGTGAGGGCCACCGTGGAGTACTGATATCGAGTGAGGGCCACCGTGGGTTACTGATATCGAGTGAGGGCCAGTGTGGGGTACTGATATCGAGAGAGGGCCAGTGTGGGGTACTGATATCGAGAGAGGGCCAGTGTGGAGAACTGATATCAAGTGAGGGCCAGTGTGGGGTACTGATATCGAGTGATGGCCAGTGTGGGGTACTGATACCGAGTGATGGCCAGTGTGGGGTACTGATACCGAGTGATGGCCAGTGTGGGGTACTGATACCGAGTGATGGCCAGTGTGGAGTACTGATACCGAGTGATGGCCAATGTAGGGTACTGATATCGAGTGATGGCCAATGTGGAGTACTGATACCGAGTGATGGCCACCGTGGAGCACTGATATTGAGAGATGGCCTGAGTGGAGTACTGATACCGAGTGATGGCCACCGTGGAGCACTGATATTGAGAGATGGCCTGAGTGGAGTACTGATACCGAGTGATGGCCAATGTGGAGTACTGATACCGAGTGATGGCCAATGTGGAGTACTGATATCGAGTGATGGCCAGTGTGGGGTACTGATATCGAGTGATGGGCAGTGTGGAGTACTGATATCGAGTGATGGCCAGTGTGGGGTACTGATATCGAGTGATGGCCAGTGTGGAGTACTGATATCGAGTGAGGGCCACCGTGGGGTACTGATATCGAGTGAGGGCCACCGTGGGGTACTGATGTCGAGTGAGGGCCACCGTGGGGTACTGATATCGAGTGAGGGCCACCGTGGGGTACTGATATCGAGTGATGGCCACCGTGGGGTACTGATATCGAGTGATGGCCAGTGTGGGGTACTGATATCGAGTGATGGCCAGTGTGGGGTACTGATGTCGAGTGAGGGCCACTGTGGGGTACTGATATCGAGTGATGGCCAGTGTGGGGTACTGATATCGAGTGAGGGCCACTGTGGGGTACTGATATCGAGTGATGGGCACCGTGGGGTACCGATATCGAGTGAGGGCCACCGTGGGGTACCGATATCGAGTGAGGGCCACCGTGGGGTACCGATATCGAGTGAGGGCCACCGTGGGGTACCGATATCGAGTGAGGGCCACCGTGGGGTACCGATATCGAGTGAGGGCCACCGTGGGGTACCGATATCGAGTGAGGGCCACCGTGGGGTACTGATATCGAGTGAGGGCCACCGTGGGGTACTGATGTCGAGTGAGGGCCACCGTGGGGTACTGATGTCGAGTGAGGGCCAGTGTGGGGTACCGATGTCGAGTGAGGGCCACTGTGGGGTACCGATATCGAGTGAGGGCCACGGTTGGGTACTGATATCGAGTGGCCACCGTGGGGTACTGATATCGAGTGAGGGCCACCGTGGGGTACTGATATCGAGTGAGGGCCACTGTGGGGTACTGATATCGAGTAAGGGCCAGTGTTGAGTACTGATGTCGAGTGATGGCCAGTGTGGAGTACTGATGTCGAGTGATGGCCAGTGTGGAGTACTGATGTCGAGTGATGGCCACTGTGGAGTACTGATATCGAGTGATGGCCAGTGTGGGGTACTGATATCGAGTGAGGGCCACCGTGGGGTACTGATGTCGAGTGAGGGCCACCGTGGGGTACTGATGTCGAGTGATGGCCAGTGTGGGGTACTGATACCGAGGGATGGCCAGTGTGGAGTACTGATACCGAGGGATGGCCAGTGTGGAGTACTGATACCGAGTGATGGCCAACATGGAGTACTGATACCGAGTGATGGCCAATGTGGAGTACTGATACCGAGTGATGGCCAATGTGGAGTACTGATATCGAGTGATGGCCAACATGTATTGTCGAGTGCAGAAAACCAGAGAAGAGTAGCACACGTGAGCCCTCTGGGGAAGGGGTGAAATGAGACTACACGTTCATATTTGCTTGTTTGCATAGTGAAACCTTAGCAAAGGTGTAGAGGAAGGGAACTCCAATAATTAGCTGTAGGGGACAAGAGGTAGGGGTGGGGGAACCTGGAGAGCAAGTGCAGCTGCCCTGAGAATTAACTCACTAATTATGATTAATCCTCTAATTACGATTCAAAAGAAGTAAAAATATGGGGGAAATACTAAGATTCAATAAATTTTGGTGATCAGTACATGGGTAGTCTTTATATTGATATGTTTAAGGTATTTCTTAATTCAAAAATAATTTCAGTTTTTCAATAATTTAAAAAATAGATGGGGTCAAATAGCAGTAACACACAGAAGCTTAAGAAACAGAGTTTCAACAAGTGTGTCATAAAGACCTCAACCCAAGCCTCTAAAGTGGTAATTCCAATAGGCTTAATTTACAAAATGCATTGACATACTGTATTTTACTTCTTTGCTTTTTGTAGCGGGGGAGCATTGGGGATTAAAGTAGAACTTTGTTGTGACTGACTTTGCCTTCATAATAGTATTGTACACTAAGTGAATGATGAATGGGCAGGCAGATAGGTTAGCGAGGGATTATGGTCATTTTTGTTTTGTGGTACTGGTAGTCTGTATTTTATATTCTTCAGCTTAATATTATTTTTGACATAATATTTTTGATTGATGTTATAATCAAAGGCTTATTGACTCTATTAAATAAAGAGTTCAACAAATAAAAAGACCATAGTCCAGCAGGAAAATAGGCAAGGGCTATAAACAGTTGTCAAATAGAAATGTGTTCAACCTCACTCATATAAATTTTCTTTTTAAAACTTTTTTTAAAAAATTTATTTGAAAGTCAAAGAGAGAGAGAGAGAGAGATTGATCTTCCATTTGCTGGTTCACTCCCCCAAATGGCCACAACAGCCAGGATTAGACCAGGCTGAAGCCAGGAACCAGGAGCTTCATCCAGGTATCCCAGTTGGGTAGCAGGGGCCCAGACACTTGAGCCATCTTTGCAGTGTTCCCCAGCTCCTTAGCAGAGAGCTGGATCAGAAATGGAGCATCAAGGCCGATGCTGCTGCGTAGCTGGTAAAGCTGCCACCTCTCTCATTCGCTTCATCCGTGGTGGTTTGAGTCCCAGCTGCTCCACTTCCGATCCCACTCTGCTATAGCCTGGGAAAGCAGTGGAGGATGGCCCAAGTCCTTGGGCCCCTGCACCCGCGTGGGAGACCCGGAAGAAGCTCCTGGCTCCTGGCTTCAGATCGGCACAGCTCCGGCCATTGTGGCCATCTGGGGAGTGAACCAGCAGATGAAAGCCTCTCTCTCTCTCTCTCTGCCTCTGCCTCTCTGTAACTCTGCCTTTCAAATAAATAAATAAATCTTTAAAAAAAGAAGAAGAAAAAGTGGAGCATCTAAAATGTGAACCAGTGCCCACATGGGGCACTGGCATCACAGGTGCCAACTTTACCCGCTGTGCCATACCACTGGCCCCAAAGTAAATTTTAAAATAATCACAAAATCATTAAAGCTATTTTACATTCTTATATGTTTGATTCATGTCCAGTTGGTGTGCTGTTACAAAGGTAGTACTCCAGCAAAGTCTACCATAACAAAGCTTATCCAAGAACATCAACAAAAAGATTTGACTCTAGCTGTTAGGATTTATTTTATGTTCTAAGTTAGAACATTCATCCAAAGAATACCAGTCCTTCAAGGTCCTCTCAAGTCCCAGTGACCAAAATGCCTCCAAAGCCTAGTGGCCCAGTAGGATCTGAGTCTCATGCTATCTGCAATTCACTCACCCAGCCCTGGACACACTAGCTTTTACTCTTTGAAAACCCCAAATCATCCTGCCTCGAGGACCTTGCATTCATTGTTCCTTCTGCTAAATATTTCTCATCATTTGAGTCTTGCTTGGACTGTTCCTCTCTCAAAGAAGTCGTGCCTGGCCTAAGCAGGAACCTTCAATTACTCTCTCATTGCCCAGTCTTGTATCCAAAGGGCCCTTCTAACTACAAGAAAACATCCTGGTTTTTTATTTGCTTACCTGCTAAAGCTTGTCCTCCTCTGCCCTTCCCAGCTCACTGCATGGTGCCCACTGCTGAGAATAAAAACATAGGCTCCGGAGACAGATGCCTGAGTTTGAGTACCGGCTCTGCCACTCACTGCCTTTGTGACTAGGGACACGTTGCTTAGACTCTCTCATTTGTTTCATTCATATCATAGACAGTACAAAGTGTAAGTGAGAAAATACTCAAGTGCCTAAAATGGTGCTTCTCACTCGGCAGGCACTCTTACTTTTTGAGTGAATAATACTCTCATTTTGTTTAATATTTTCTATGGCAACCACGTCTTCCCCCAACAAGTTTATAACTCCTTGAGGTTCTCCATGATCTTGCAGGAGGCACAAAGTAGGGAATCGACAGACCTTGCTTGAAATCCCTGCGTGATGATTTTTCAGAAATGTGCTTGGCGTTCCTGCCTCTCTCTGTGCTGGGCGAGATCCTTTAAGGACATTGTGTCATTGCTAATTCCAGTTTCATCAGCTGGTCCATCCCACATGTTCAGCTTCCTTGTTTGTGGTTAGGAGTGCAACAAAAGGACTTTGTTTGAATTGCACCCACACACACAACCAAGTTTGCTGAATTTTAAAATTAAATCATAAAATTTGCTCATGATGTAATTTACCCTCAGAAAATATTTCCTCATCTTTTTAGAAATCAGAGTGGCCCCAAAATGTGCAAGCATGCTGTGCTCTTTAGGAATGCTAAATACGTTGTTTGCCATGTTGAAAAAGTCTGTAAACAAATACTCTTTTGGTTATTGCAACATACGTGAATTATATTTCTAAAATGGGAGGCTGTTTTTTAAAATACTTTGCTTTTTAATAGACAATACATGGACATGGTACAAAATTCAAAAATTACAAAATAAAATACAGTGAAAATGAGTTTTCTCCCATGGCCGTCACTGTTGATGGCTTCTAAAGTATCTTTTTTCTTTTAAGTATCAGAAATTGACTCTTTTTAAAAGATTGATTTATTTATTGGAAAGTCAGAGTTATAGAGAGGCAGAGGCAAAGAGAGAGAGAGAGAGAGAGAGAGACCTTCCATCCATTGATTTACTCCCCAGATGGCCACAATGGCCAGAGCTGAGCTGATCCAAAGCCAGGAGCTTCTTCTGGGTCTCCCACATGGGTGCAGGGACCCAAGGACTTAGGCCATCTTCCACTGCTTTCCCAGACCATAGCAGAGAGCTGGAATGGAAGTGGAGCAGACGGGACTCAAGCCTACACCCATGTGGGATGCCGGCACTGCAGGCGGCAGCTTTACCCCCTACACCACAGCGCTGGCCCCTAAAGTATCTTTTCAAAAGTACTGTTCACATTATTGAACATGCATGTGATGATATGTTTTCCCCCACTCACTGCAGCATCCTGTACACGTGATTCCCATCTCAACATTTTCATTCAACGATAGGATTCCCAACTATCAAGTGGAGAACAACTCTGTTCTTGTTGACAGCCACATGATGTTCCACTGTATGGATGTACTGCATGTCTTAGGCAACTAATAGGCATGTAGGTCCTTTTCCCATCTTTTGATAGATGCATTGCTTTTTCTTGAAACAACAACTAGACATTGCCCAACTATTCTTCATGCAGGTTGTACTGATTTATTTGCCAGCGAGGATTTGAGAGTTCGTAGGCTATTTTTGGTTATCTTTTCCTTATTTCATTACTTCTTTATGTACAGTATGGAAGAACCATAAAACAAGGATTTATTTCAGAAGTATTCTCCCAGCATAGGGTCTGCATCCGAAAGAAAACTGTTTTTTAAAAACCTTTCCATGGTATGTGTGTGTGTGTGTGTGTGTTTCAAAAGCACCCTGTTCATAAGCTTTTTAAGCCTGATATTGCACCCAGGGTAAATATAGAGGGTCTGCAAACAGTTCATGAAAAATGTGTCTTATGGGGGGAAAAATGTGTGGATTTTGAAATGTTTTTGCATCAAAATCAACTTACCTTCTAATTCCGTTTTTCCATGAATTTTTGAAGTGCCCTCTTGTGTGACCGAATATCCAAGTGGTCACTGAGACCGAGGCTTCTGCGTTCAGATCTGTCATCTCCTCAAGTTCACGGGCACTGCCTCAGTGCCAGACCCTCGACGTCTGTTACCTGACCAACACAGCATACTCCAATCTGTCTGCCCCCAACGTATTCTACTTGTTACTGGGGTCTTCCCACCACTCTCCCCTGCGAATGTTCTGGGGCTTCCAATGCCACCAGACCCAGTCCAGACTGCTAGTTTGGCACCGAGTGAGGCATCTGTACCGTGTGAGCCCTCTCCCCTTCCCCCTCACCTGCTGCTCTCGCGGTATTCCTCGTCTCCTCTCTGGATCCTTTGCGTGACTTTGATTTATCCTCTTGAGCATTCCCCTGCCTTTTCCATGCTTTTCTTTCTGCTGTGCTTCCTTCCCTTCCTTTTTCCACTCTGTCCCATCTGGAAAAACCTTTCCTGGTTAACAGTGGAGCCGCCTCGACTCAACCCTGCCGTGCTGTGACCCCATCCTCTGCGCCCACTGAGCACCTTGGACGGGGCTGTCTTAGGGGACCCATCACACTGCGTTGCTGTGGCTTACCTGTCTCTGTGCCGTGAATTAATTGGGTCTTGTGATCCTTTTCTCTTGGCTTCCCAGGGTTACCGCAGTGGCTGGCACACAGGTCTCCATAGATGTCCCCAGACTGAAGGGAAGCAAGCTGGGGGAGGCCTGCGTGTCTTACCATTGTCTTCAAAGCACAGAGATGTTCTGCACGGACCTGGGAGAAGCAGCTCCCCCGTCCTGTCTTCCTTTACACCTCCCTGCCTGAGGGCGGTGAGCCAGCTGACGTAGAGTCTGGGTGGCTGTACTGTTGTTCTTCAGGGGACCTCCACGTCCTGTAGGGTGTCACACTAGAGGGCTTTCTGGAACTCCAGAAGTTACCCAGAAACCCTCTCACACCTCATCTCCAGGACAGGGCAAGGGCGCTTCCTTCTGGAGAGCCTGTGGAACCTGACACGTACCCTGGGGTGCTTGAACTCCTGGACGGCCACCCTGGGCATTCAGTGGTGCCCACCGGCTTCCCGGGGCAGTCCCAGGGCTGACACCCAGAGAGTGGCCCTCACTCCTTCACTAGGGCGATCACAGTTTGTTCTTTCTCCTTTTGTCTCTTGGGCCCATTGGAGTCCACAGCGATCTGCACGTGAAACGCTTCCAAGAGCCTCACGCAAGAGACTATTTCTTCACCCAGGGCTGGGCTCCTGCTGCACCTGAAGTCCCGTGTGACTGTGTTTACACCCTGACTCCCAGGCTTGCTGGCTGGGTGTGATCTGGGCCAGCCCCCAGGGGTGGGGGAACCAGGAAGGATTTCTGTTCACTGGATGGAACTGGGGAATAGGCCAGGAATCTGAGGAAGTGACATTCAAGGGAGGTGGCCTGGCTTCAGGAACCGGGTGGAGAGGGGCAGCCTTGTGTCTGGGAGCTGGATTTCCGCAGTCACAGTGGAACCAGCAGAGAGAAGGTCCCTCTGCTGAGATGCTGAGCCCGTGCTGGCCCCTCTGAGAAGAGGGTTGACTCAGCTCTGGGACAGTTCTGACCCTAATGATTTGGGGCTTGTCTGGGACCTGTTGTGAGGATTGGAGAGGCCTGGGGACAAGCAGCTAAACACGTTGTAATAGCCTGGCCCCAGCTGTTGACCTCTGAAGTTTGCAGCCTGCTCCGTCTCTTTAGCCCAAGACTGCACGACCCTTCCTTTAGTTCCTCTGCAGTTTCCAGGTGGGCAGGTCTAGTTCTTCTTGGCTTGCTTTCTCCCCTGATCGCAGGTCAGTCACTGCTCTGGCAGCTCTCTGCCGTATGCAGGCCAGGATCCTAGAGGCTGTAACCAGAGCAAGTCTCTGCTGTAACGACTGATCCTCGATGCCTTCCCGGGGAGCTCAGAGCTGGGCGAGTCACCACGGCCAGCAGTTCCTGGCCCTTCCCCTCTCCCCGTCAGTCACCCTCAGCGTCTTTCTCCTGTGTCCTGGCCGTCCTCCCAGGCATCTCTGACAGGCCGGTCTTCTTAGCTTCTCTGCTCGGTTAGCGACTCATTAATGAGGAGTGACTGATGATAATGCTCCACATTTACAGAGCTCTTACCTGTGCCAGGTACGTTACCACCTTTTCAATCCCACAGAAGCCCTGTGATAGGTTCTGTTATGGTCTGCCTTTTACAGAGTGGAAAGTTCAAGGTGGTGAAGAAACTTACCTAACATCCAAAGAATAAAAATAAGGAGGCCGGTGCCACGGCTCACTAGACTAGTCCTCCGCCTGTGGCGCCGGCACCCCGAGTTCTAGTCCCAGTTGGGGCGCCGAATTCTGTCCCGGTTGCTCCTCTTCCAGTGGAGCTCTCTGCTGTGGCCCGGGAAGGCAGTGGAGGATGGCCCAAGTCTTTGGGCCCTGCACTCGCATGGGAGACCAGGAGAAGCACCTGGCTCCTGGCTCCTGATCGGCGCAGTGTGCTATCCACAACGCACCGGCCATAGTGGCCACTTAGGGGGTGAACCAACGGAAAAAGTAAAACCTTTCTCTCTGTCTCTCTCTCACTGTCTAACTCTGCCTGCCAAAATAAATAAATAAATAAATAAGGGCTACCCAATTTACAAACTGGAGTCAGGCCTAAGTTTGTCTGATCTCAGGGGTAGCATCTTTAGCCACATCCCAGTCTCTTCCCACCTCAAGAGAGATCTGAATTTTTCTTACTTTAACGGTTAGTCCTCCTGATTCTAGTCTTCTTCGGTTCAATAAATATTTACTGACTGCTTAAAAATCTTCTGCACCTATTTCCCATGCTGCATCCAAGACCATTTTCCTATGACCATAATCACTCTCCAGAAAGTTGAACTAAGGAATCTGCAAAAAGTTCATGGAAAATGCAGTGAATAGATGTTTGTTTTCACGCAAAAAGTTTTTTGAAATTCACGCAAAGCTTTGTAATAATACACATTTTCATGAGCTTTCTGAAGATCCCTCCTATGCATAGATTTCAAAAATTTCTTGCACCAAAAAAGTCTGTTTTGATTCCATTTTCCCAAGAACTTTTTGAAGTAGTAATATTTTTAAAAAATCTTCATCTATCTAGGGAAGCTTTCTGTGTCTCTCATACTTTTAAAAAGTCATTCCAGATTAAAATGAAGTCAATCCAGCATCTTTGATCAATCTCATCACGTTTTAGGTTTGCACTTATTTATTTATCCAATTTATTTGAAAGACAGAGACATAGAGACGTATCTGCTGGTTCACTCCCCAAATGCCTGTAACAGTTGGGGCTGGGCCAGGCCAAAGCTGGGGCTGGGAATTCAGTCTGGGTCTCCCACGTGGGTGGCATGGATCCAACACAAGCCACCACCTGCTGCCTCCCAGGGTGCACATTAGAGGAAGCTGGAACCAGAAGCAGAGCCAGCATTCACACCCAGACACACTGATGTGAGCGCCACATGTCCCAAGCAGCATCTTAGCCACTGCACCAAATGCCCACCTCTCGTCACTTTTTAGATGAGCACACTGAGTCGTATATAGCAATTACAAAGAGGGGGTAAGAACCCAGCCTCCTGGCACCCTGCCTAGTGCTATCCTGATATGCTTAACAACTGAAATTTTATTGCCATCAGGGACGTGATTTTTCACTTACATGACAGAAGCTAATTTTTTTTTTTTTCTCACAGAAAAGGCATGGGTGGGTTTCTTTTTTTTTTTTTTTTTTTTTATTTTTGACAGGCAGAGTGGACAGTGAGAGAGAGACAGAGAGAAAGGTCTTCCTTTTGCCGTTGGTTCACCCTCCAATGGCCGCCGCGGTAGCGCGCTGCGGCCGGCGCACCGCGCTGTTCCGATGGCAGGAGCCAGGTGCTTATCCTGGTCTCCCATGGGGTGCAGAGCCCAAGGACTTGGGCCATCCTCCACTGCACTCCCTGGCCACAGCGGAGAGCTGGCCTGGAAGAGGGGCAACCGGGACAGGATCGGTGCCCCGACCGGGACTAGAACCCGGTGTGCCAGCGCCGCAAGGCAGAGGATTAGCCTGTTGAGCCACGGCGCCGGCCGTCATGGGTGGGTTTCTAGTCCCAATGCCAAGTACAATGAGTTGAGTAACTTACTGCTGTTTCCTTCATCATTTCAAAGTGGCTTCCTGGATGCCATAGAAGTGTCCTACACTACAGAACAATCCCCCTACAGTCTTGTGGTTCAGGAGTTTGTATCATGAGATGCCTGATAGATCGCCCTCCTGACTTCAGCCTTCTGTAGCAGTGTGGCCCTCCTCACTCGCTCCACCCTCCCGTGTTACCAGCTGAAAGACACCCGTGCTCTCCCTTTGGCTTTGTCAGTTCTTCGTGTTTTAAGGGCAGGATGTTTAAAAGTTGAAGCCAGCGACTTGCAAAATAAGACACTATTTGGGGGAGCCATTTGTTCTCTAGATTGTGTGGCTCACAGCACTCTGACCACTGAGGTTGCTGCTAATTTTGATGTCATTTTTACCAAGAAAGCAAAATACAATAGAATCATTTACCCAGCAGCAGAGGATGGCAGAGGGCTTTCAGATCTCCTGCAAACCTTCATCTCACACAAAGGCCTTTGGGAAGGGGAAAGGAATCGGTGCTCTTTGTTTCTACATGGGTATATATGAGGGTTCTTCCAAAAATTCACAGAAAAAGGGAATTAAAATATAAATTTTGTGTGGTGAAAGAAGTTTTGAAATGCATGCAAAGTATTTTCATAATGCACTTTCGCTGTGAACTTTCTGAAGACCCTCAGCCACCAGAATAACTTATTTTTAATTTCCATGAACTTTCTGAAGTGCCCTCAGAGACCAAGAGCAGCGCTCCATGTTGTTTACATTAGCAAAACATAAAATGCTAACACATCAGACATCTAGGTGAAGGTTGTGTAGGGAGTCTTTGTACTGATTTTTGCAACATTTCTATGTAAGTCTGGAGTTATGTCAAAATAAGAACTGAACTACTAATTAAGCAGAGAATAGCAATGATTTGTAAGAGAAAGTAGTTCAGAAATATCCTGTTTAGTATTTTACTTGGTTGCTTCCTGATCTCTGAGGGTATGGCTGACTGTGCTCCCAAATCCACAAATGACGACAGAGGGAGACTGAGCTAACGCTGGTAACGTGCGTCCTCTGTGTTTCCTCAGGCGTGGTGAACCTGCAGGCCGCCCCCACTCGTGGCATACGACCAGATCTGGGGAGACCCAAGCTGATGCCAGCATGATGCAGGTATCTCAGGGCACGATTGGTCCTCCTTGGCACCAAAGCTACCATTCCAGGTGAGTGGCTGCAGCCGAGACCCTGCGGTTTCCTACTTTCAAATGCGGTGTTCCCAGAAATGAACTCATTCTCTTCTGTTTCAAGAACATCTTCTGACATGCACCCCAAGTACTAGATCTCTGTGTGCTACTTTTCTCAGCCTCTTATAAGGCCAAGTGTCCTGCTCTCCCAGGCTGGATCGATGCGAAGAGGCACCAGGGTCACTGTGACCACCGGCAGGTCATTGGGATATTTGTGGCATCCACTAATTCTCAGATATCTTCGGGGTACATACGGTAACACCACATTAGGGAAAGTGGCCGACTCCGTCCCTGGATGCTTAAGTGTCCCGTCTCTTTAGTCAGAATTGCATCTGGTTTTTATCTGAATGGTCTCATTTAGGCATTTGAACGCCCCACTCGGTTTCTTTCCCTGTTAAGGCAGTTTTCCCAGCTTAGTTCCGACAGCAGCAGCACCTAGCATTGAGAAATGCGCAGAGTGTCTGTACCTCCTGTAATCTTTCACCTGCTTCTCCAAAATACACACAGTATTAGTAACCCCACTTCACAGAATGAGAAACTGAGGCATAGATGAATTTGTGCAAAGTCAAATGAATGACCAGGACCTGAGTCTAAACAAACCCAGGGCAGGTCTCAAAGCCATTGCATGGAATGGCTAAGCTGTACTTCCTCTGCTTTCGTGGTCGAGGTCTGTGTGACTGGAGGTTCCGTCAGGGAAAAGCAGGAGCTACTGTGAGTGTTACAGGAAGAGGGAACTATCGCAGGACTGAGACCATCAAGAGGAGCTGGGGAAAAGAAGCCAAATGTGGCCACCCAGGCGTAAGAAAGCCAGAATGAAATCAGGACTCCCCATGCTTCCTGCAGAGTGGACCTGTCCTCTGACCTCAGGGAAGCAGACTCTGTAGCATTTCACTTTCGGGAAATGCTTGGAGAAAGGTAACAGGAAGGAGGTGAGAAGGTCAAGAGGACGAGGGCCATCTCAAGCCCCTGCATACAAATGAGACCCAAGTGCTGGTGTGCATGTGTGTGTGTGTGCATGTGTGCTGGGGTGGGGGTTTCAGCTTCTGAAACGATTAACAGATGGTGGCTGTGCGTTGGCAAGGCCCAAACTCAGTCAGAGCCTTGAATACTCCCATCTGGTTGAGTCACAGGTCAAATCCTGGGCCTCTCAGGGGCGGACAATGTCTCATGGACCTGGCAGGGTAAAGCTCTCCCAACACAGCAGGATAGCCTCGGGCCACAGGAAGAGATCATCTCCTTTACCCATGTCCTCCCGGCCACCCTGGAAGGATTGCTTCTCAAAGACACACTGCTTCTGCTTTATGGGACAGAGGTGTTAGGGTTTTCAGAAGGCAAGATGTGGGGAACCTTAGGGTTCGAAAGAAGAAAGGCACCATGGAAGGTTCTCGGCTTTCGTGACAGACCTCAGTGTAAATCTGAGTATCACCACTTACCGCCTCAGCTTGAACAAACCATTGAACCTCTTGGATCTTGGCTTCCTCTTCTGCAGAATGAAATTAATAGTACCTGTTGTCGTTAGAGCATTGTGAGGATCAAATAAAATAACAAGTGCGGTTCCTGGTACAGAGGAAGCACTCGATAAGTGACAACTAATTATAATAATCAGGCTAAAGACAGAGGTATGGTGAAACCTGGAAAGGAACGTGAAGGTCAGTGGCCCCAATAAGTACATACTTATAAATGCAGGTGTGTTTTAATATCACCTCGAAACAGTGGTGTCCTTCAGAACCTCCTAACCTCTAACCTTCCTAGGAAACCCTGAATCTGAAGTCACACTGTGCCCTAAAAATGCCCTGACCCTCCAGCAGCAGACAGACTACCGTGACCTGCAGACGGGGCTTAGAATAACTGCTTCCAGAGCCCCCGGTGATCTGCAGCAGGCCACCATCTGTGTAGAATGTCCCAAGCCTCCATTTCTCCACCTCCTTCTTCCTCCTCCCCAAGCCAGCGCCCAGAGGCGTTGCGGCCGGCTGATCTGCCCTTGTGTTATTTCTACATCCTGACTGTCTGATTCATGTTCCAAAGTGGCTCCCCCTGCTGGCACCAGAGCACTGCATGGGGAAGGAAGGAAGGCAGGCACTCAGATTACCCCCAAGGGCTGCCTGTGTGTATATTCATTCCTGCTTCCAGCACACAGCACCTGAGGCATGCCTCAGGCTCACAGCTCTGGCAGGGGGCTCCACCCCAACTTGGAGGTCCTCTCCTGGGTCTGATGTTTGCAGCTGCCACCAGAGAAGTGCTCCGGTGTGTTCTCGGGAGCACGGTGGTATCTAGTGGTGTGGTGTGCCAGATCAGTCAGCTGGGGTCCTCCCCAACAGCCTTAGCTTAGTTCTGGAGACCCAGTCTTGCCTTGAATCTGTGGGACTGTCACTCGTGAAGAAGCAGGGGTATGAGGGAGCAGGAGGACTGGGGAGGGGCGGAGAGACATGGACTGCAAGTGTCTGCAAGCTGGGTTGGACTTGGAGTCTCCCTGAAATCTCATTTCAGCTGCTTCCTCTCAGACCCTGTCCCCGTCTTCACCTGCCCGGCAGAAATCTCAGAGTGGTACTGAACTATCAATGTACTCTTTTAAATTTTAAAATTGTATTTATTTATTTGAAAGGCAGAGCATGCGGAGGGGGGCTGTCATGTTGAGCAAGAGAGAGAGAGAGATCTTCCATCTGCCAATCACTCCCCAGATGCCTGCAACAGCCAAGGCTGATCCAGGTTGAAACCAGGAATCCAGAAATCCATCTGGGGCTCTCACATGAGTGGCAGGAACCCAAGTACCTGAACTTGTGTGCATTAGCAGGAAGCTGGATTGACAGCACAGCCAGGGTTCCGACCCAGGCACTCTGATACAGGATGTGGGCATCCCAAATATATACCCCTCGACCTTAGAAGAGACCTTGAAAAATCATGTAGCCCACCCCCATCAAGAGGCTGAAATAAAGTATAAAAATACCAAAGTGCCCTGTCTCTCTCTCTCTCTCTGGCTCTGCAAAAATTAAAAATAAAAAATTTAAAAATAAATTGGGGGAGGCTGGCATTGTGTCATGGCGCCTACAACGTGCTAGCATCCCATTTGGACACCAGTTCAACTCCCAGCTACTTCATTTCCAACCCAGCTCCCTACTAATGTGCCTAGGAAAGCAGCAGAAGATGGCCTATTTGCTTGGACTCCTGTGTCCACGGAGTAAATAAACCCAGATGAAGCTTTGGGCTCCTGGCTTCTGCTTTGCCCAGCCCTGGCTGTTGTGGATATTAAAGGAGTGAACCAGCCAATGGAAGACTCTGCCTTTCAAAGAAATACTTTTTTTTTTAGAAAGCTTTTATTTAATGAATATAAACTTCATAGGTACAACTTTAGGAATGTAGCAGTTCTTCCCTCCCATATCTACCCTCCCATCCCCAACTCCTGCCCCACCTCCTACTCCCTCTCCCACCCCATTCTTCATTAAGATTCATTTTAATTTTTATATACAGAAGACCAACTCTATATTAAGTAAAAGAAAATACTTTCTTAAAATATTTTTTTAATTGGGCAGATATTTAGCCTAGCAGTTATGCTGGCTGCATCCCAATTAGAATGCCTGGGTTATATACCCAGTTCTTGCTCCTAATTCCAACTTTCTCCTAATGCAGAACCTGAGGGGCAGTAAGTGATAGCTCAAGTAATTGGATTCCTACCACCCATGAGGAAGGCCCAAATTGAATTCCTGGCTCCTGACCTCTGTCCTAGCCCAACCTTGGTCAATGAGGGCATTTGGGAGGTAAACTAGCAGGCAGTAGCTCTTTCTATCTCTTTCATTTTGTCTCTCAAGTAAAAAGGCTTTTTTAAAAAAGAAGATACCAAAGGGCCAGTTCTTAGTCAATAAGCATGTAGAGTACCCACTTTGTCTCAGATGAGTTCTGATTACTGGGGGGGGGGGGGGGGGGTACAGTGGTGAACCAGATATAAAAAAAGCCCCAGCCTACAGTGATTTGTTTCTCAGTGTGTGTTCCGTGGAATGATAGCGCATTTGATGCTCCTTGAAAAAAAATTTGAAAAACACACTTAGTGTAGTTCCCATTTACAATGGCACATGAACGGCAATTTATGAAAGACTTGCAAGACTTGAATAAGTAAGACTGTTTAACTTATTTAGCCCAGAATTTTCAAACATACTTGATCATCTGAGAAATTATCATTTTGTGAGTACACTTTAGGAAATGGGTTCAAATACTTGTGCTCTTTGGTATGTTTTAAAATATTTAAGTGTATTTTATATTCACAATCGATAATTAAGGAACATGTGTCTACCACAGAGATCAGCAAACATGTCGTTAAGTGCACTTTAGTCCCTTAAGCGTCATAGGTACAACTGAAGTCTCTCTTCCTGTTACCCAAGGGGATGTGATATGACATCACGTGGTGCTGAGTGTTAGAGAAAAGCAGAAGAACAAGGAGTAAGGAGAGCAGAGATTCTGTTTCCTTGGTTCCAGGAAGTGTTCCCTGAGGCGGACATAGGAATAAAGGCAGGGAGGGAGCCAGTGAGGAGCATTCCAGTGGTGGGAGCAGCAGGTAAAAAGCCCTGAGGCCCGGGGCGGGGAATGTGTCTTTGGGTTTGAGTTCCAGTCAGGAAAGCATCCTGCTGGAGTGCAGTGAGCCAGAGCAAGAGAAAAGGTGGCTGGGAACGAGGCCAGGCCACGGTAAGAACGCTGCCCCTCTCTGACGCGCTCTTCTGGACCGTAAGGCCGTCCTGGTGGGGTTGGTCCTGCTGCAGGACTGCAGACGCTCACCCCCAGCTGCGCCTGCTCACCACTGAAAATGCCGTCTCAGAAGCAGGAACGGTGGAGCTCATCGAAGTGAGTATGTCCAGACAGCAGAACCGAAGCCTGGGGGGAGGAGGGGTGACTTCAGGGCCCGCATTCCCCAGGCAGCTTGGGAATGGGAGTTCGCAGGGGCAGAGCCCTCCCTGGGCACCTCACAAAGACCCACACGATGTTTTCTAGCTGAGGTTTGCTCCAGGAGGGAACAAACCCCTAGAACCTTGCTCTGTCATTTCCTATTTCCAGATATCCTCTGTATTTGGAGTTGGGTCAGTGATGGCATCTTTCAGTTACCTATCAGTTTATTCACTCTGATGTTTGTGTGTGCTGGTTCCTAAGTTAGCTTTTCATTGTCGTCTCCGTGAAAGCTTGCTGAAATTCTCAGCCCTTGTCTACTGCCAAAACAGAACTGGTGAGTGAAACAGCCCTTACAGGATCAGCTGTCTCCATCTCCCCTGGAAGTGTTGGCTGTGACTCTTCTGATAAAGGAGATGAAAGGAAGCAAAAGGGTTGTCTGTGGTTTTTTTATTCTCAGCAGATTATTCTCAACAGAGCTAGTCCATGCTTTTTGTTTGTTTGTTTGTTTAAGATTTATTTATTTATTTGAAAGTCAGAGTGACAGAGAAAGGAAGAGGCAGAGAGAGAGAGAGATCTTCCATCTGCTGGTTCACTTCCCAATTGGCCACAAGGGCCGGAGCTGCACCAGTCTGAAGCCAGTAGCCAGGAGCTTCTTCCGGGTCTCCCATGCTGTTGCAGAGGCCCCCAAGGACCCGGGGGGCATCCTCCACTGCTTTCCCAGACCATAGCAGAGAGCTAGATCACCACAGGCGGTGGCCTAACCCGCTATGCCACAGCACCAGACCCCATGCTTTCTTAATACAAAACTCTTCAGTTACAGGGGATTTGTGTGTTGGGGTTAGTGGTGAGGATGAGAAAGTCTGGCTTTGACATACGCAGTGCTACTGCCAAGTCCAAGTCCCCTTCCACTTTCCTTTCAGTTACGCCTGCCCCTCTCAAGGCAGGATGTTCCATCCAATGGACTCATTCCCTCTGATGGAGGAGAATTGTATTCTTGAGGTGAGCTCCTGAAATTGTGGCCTTTTCTTGAATTCCAGCACTAGCTTTTGAGTTGGAGTCTGGCCCTTCTAGTCTCTTGACATAGTCCCTGAAGATAGTCCATTTCCACACACTTGGCCAATAAGACACCACACTGACTTACATGAGACCCAGAAACATCCTAATAGCTGCATGGTTTTAGTACTGCTTAAATACCTATCCAGTTAAAAATGGAAAATCTTGGGCAAGAACCCTTAGCAATTTCCTCTTTACAGAAAAGTGAGTCATAAATGTTTGATATATGGACATTCTTGTTTATTTTTTGAACCACTTAATCTTCCCAATATAGCTTCCCCATGGGAGGGTACTTCACTGATGGAAAAATGAAACTAAAATATAAATTTATTTTGGTGTAAAAATTACTTGAAGTCCACACATAGTTTTTTCCTAATATGCACTTTCCATGAACTTTTTGAAGTGTCTTCATGTACACACTGTTTTTTTTCCAAGGCTTCATTTTTTAGAGCAGCTTTAAGTTTACAGCATGGGAGGTACAGAGATTTCCCACATACTTCCTGTCCCCCATATAGGTGTTTACTCCATCTTCAGCATTCGCCCCTAGAGTGGTACACTTGTTTCAACTGATGAACCAATGTTGACACAGCATTATCACCAGAAGCCCATAGTTGACACTAGGGTTCACCATTGGTGTTGTACGTTCTATGGGTTTGGCCAAGTTTATAATGACTTATCTACCATTATCATATTCATATAACACAGTTTCCCTGCCCCACAAAGTCTTCTTCACTACCTAGTCATCTCTCCCTGATCTCGCTGTCTCCATCGCACTGCCTTTTCTGCAGCGTCATATGGTCTTTTCAGATTGGCTCCTTTCACTTAGTCACGTGCCTTCTGAGTTGCTGCCACGTCTTTTCACTGTCTGAGAGCTTATTTCTCTTCAGGGTGATGAGTACCCCAGTGTCTGCATGCACTGTACTTCATCCGTTCAGCTACTGAAGACCATCTTGGCTGCTTCCAGGTTTTGGCAGTTATGAATAAAGCTGCCGTAAACATCTGTGTGCAGGCAGAAGTTGCCAGCTCCTCTGGGCAGCAGTCAGTGACTGTATGCTTAGAGAGTGGTTATGTAAGAAACCACCAAGCCGTCTGCTGCAGTGGCTGTACTACTTTGGATTTCCACCGGCAGCAGATGAGAGTCTGTTGAGGTCTTTTTACATGAAGTTGATTGCTTAATTATTGAGTTTTTGAAAAATATTTGAAACAGAAGGGGAGAGACAAAGCGGGGGCCAAGAGAGGGAGAGAAGGAGAATGAGAATTTTACATTTGTTGGTTCACTTCCCAAGTGGCTGCAACTGCCAGGAGCTTCATCCAGGTCTCCCACATCAGTGGCAGGGGCCCAAGCATTAGCAGGGAGCTGGATCAGAAGTGGAGCAGCTAGGACTCAAATCGTTGCCCATACGAAGCAGCAGTTTAACCTGCTGTGCCATGACACCACCCCCGGTTGTTGAGATTTAGAGTTCTTCATTGAAGAATATTTTTTGAGTTAATAGTTAAAAACTATTGATAAGCAATTCCGTTTTGAGGCACCTCTCTGGGGTGTGCAACGCCAGGATTGAGAATCGTCTTCCTCTTTCTCCCTGCCCCCTCCCCACCCCCACTGCAGGCCAGGCTCTGTAAGTCCCCTGGTTCAGCTTCAAACTGAGGTCTTCCGCTCCTGAATGTACAGGAGGCTTTGCTTAGCCTTTGGGAAGTCGTCCATAGGGGCCGGAATCCCAGCCTCTAAGAGCCTCTTGGGCATCTTACCAAGCGTCCTTCCCTCTCTGCCTCTCTCACTCTCATCAGCTTTTCCTAGCTCTGATTTCTCTCTATTTCTGTCATTCAGCTTTGAGTTGAGCTTCCTTACCACAAACAAACTGTCTCTAGTACAGCTGAGATTCCAGGAGGATTGCCAGAGTATAGCCTCCAATTCCATAAAAAGGAAAGATATTAACCAAAAACATAGCTGTGTGCAGTCTCCCTCATCCATTCACGTGCCTCTTCTCTTACTAAGCTTTTTCTTCCCACAAACAGCCCCAGAAGACACAAAAGTCACTCTTGCTCCTCATCCTCTCTTTCTTCCTCCCCCACCGCTCTCATTTCTCAACGTGCAGAATGTCATTTCCAGCACATAGCGCATTGCACTGGCGTGCCTGCTGCCAGTGGCCAGGGGCCACATGGCTTCCTTGGCGCTCCCGTCCCTGGCCTTGCAGGCATGGGTGATTAATTAGAGGCACACAGGCTATAGTGCCGGGCAGTTAACTCCAAGTGATGACACACTGGGACGCTGAGCAAGGCCCAAATATGGCCCTTTTTACCTACCCTTCCCAAACCCAAACATCTTGCATAAGAGTACATTTATAAGCTGGGCCTGTGCCTGGAAGCCTGCTACATGGTAAGCTCAGCAGTGCTAACCGCTTTGTCTCCCTTTCTTCCAGCTCCTCTACAAGTGACCTCTCCAGCTATGACCATGCTTATCTGAGGCGGAGCCCTGACCAGTGCAGCTCCCAGGGCAGCATGGAGAGCCTGGAGCCCAGTGGCGGGTACCCAGCCTGCCATCTTCTTTCCCCTGCCAAGTCCACCAGCAGCATTGACCAGCTCAGCCACCTGCATAACAAGAGAGACTCGGCTTACAGCTCCTTCTCCACCAGCTCCAGCATCCTGGAGTACCCACCCCCTGGCATCTCTGGCCGGGAGCGTTCGGGCTCCATGGACGCGGCATCTGCACGAGGTGGCCTCCTGGAAGGGATGAGGCAGGCAGACATTCGCTACGTCAAGACAGTCTATGATACCCGGCGGGGAGTCTCGGCAGAGTACGAGGTGAACTCTTCAGCCCTGCTGCATCCAGCCCGGGAGACCCGAGCACCAGCAGATGGCCAGGGCTATGAGAAATGGCACAGTGCTCCCCGGGGCAAGGGAGTGCCACCCCCTTCCTGGAGCCAGCCGTGCCCCGGCTCCTTGGAGACTGCCACTGACAACCTGCCCCTGAAAGCGGGCGCACCGCTGCCACCAGCTCGGAGTGACAGCTACGCGGCCTTTCGGCAGCGGGAGCGCCCCAGCTCCTGGTCTAGCCTAGAGCAGAAACGGTTCTGCCGGCCTCAAACAAACTCGGGCTCCCTGAAATCTACATTCGGAGAGGAACAGCTGCACACGGTGCTAGAGAAGAGTCCAGAGAACAGCCCTCCCGCGGTGCCCAAGCACCACTACACCCAGAAGGCCCAGCCTGGCCAGCCGCTGCTGCCCACCGGCATCTATCCCGTGCCTTCCCTGGAGCCACACTTCGCCCAGGTGCCTCAGCCTCCTGTGAGCAGTAACGGCATACTCTACCCTGTGCTGGCCAAGGAGACAGCGCACACAGCCCCTCGGGGGGCAGGCAGCAAGGCGGCCTCCTTTGACGAGAATGGGAACCAAAATGGGGCTAGCAGGCCTGGGTTTGCCTTCTACCAGCCTCTCGAACATGATCCACTGTCCCCCATGGAGAGGAAACCAGAAACTGCAGCCAAATGCGTTCCCTACAAGGTCCATTTCTCGTCAGTGCCTGAAAATGACGAGGACATCTCCCAGAAGAGAGCTCTGGCCCCTCCCCAAGGCAACAGCGCCTATCCCGGTGAGAGAAAGGTCACCCACGGCCACCAGCCATGTTCTAATCACTACAGCCTCCCATCCCCTCTGGCTGCAGTCCGGCCTGTGGGAGAGGACAAGCCATCTTCCAGGCCCTCAGAACCCTGGGAGGCTGACTTCCAGGAAGACCACAATGCCAACTTCCGGCGCAGGCTGGACAGAGAAGGCCTAGGCCAGGGCCTGTCCACCAGCTTTGGCAAGACCCTGTCAGCCTTCTCCTCTCTCCAGAACATTCCTGACAGTCTAAGAAGGCAAAGCAGCCTGGATCTAGGAGGGGGAGCGGAGGAAGGCGCCGGGGGCAGGCTCACCTGTGCAGCCAACGCCAAGGTGGAAGACCCTGGAAGGAGGGCCCTTCCGGAGCACAGGGGCTCCCTGGACAGGTCGGTGTCCTATCCGAGGCCAGAGGGGAGAACCAGTGCCTCGGCGTGCTTCCACAGTTCAGACCCGAGATCCGGAGAGCCGCCCAGCCCAACACACCAGCAGACACCCAGTCTGGGCCGGAGGAGGCTCAGCTCCGGCAGCGCCTCGGCCCTGCAGGGCCTTCAGTACGGCAAGCCCCACAGCTCGGTGCTGGAGAAGGTGTCCCAGATCGAGCAGCGAGAGCTGGGGAGCCAGAGAGCCCCAAGTGTGGGCAGCTACGGCCATCACCACAGGCCCAACAGGACCGTCCCAAGTTCCAGTCCTTCCGCGAATGGCCTGGAGGAGACAAAAGCCGACGTCCGGTTCTCCGAGTCTGCTGAGGCCCTGGGTAACGGGGAGCTACATTTTGGAAACGGGGAGCCCCGGCTGGAAGAGGGTTCGTGGCCACCAGGCAGCCAGCAGCTGAGGAGGGGCAGCGTGGGGGGCCGAGGCCCTGCACCCTGGGCCCGGGAGCCCCCGAGGCCCGACGCCCGCCTGCTCCGCAGCCAGAGCACCTATCAGCTCTATAGCGAGGCCGAGGAGGAAGAGGAGGCCTCCTGGCGGGAGGCTCGGCCCAGCACGCCCGAGTCGCCCCCACTGGACGCCCCCTTCAGCCGCGCCTACCGCAACAGCATCAAGGACGCGCAGTCCCGCGTCCTGGGGGCCACCTCCTTCCGGCGCCGCGACCTCGAGCTGGGCGCGCCCGGGGCGTCCAGGCCCTGGCGGCCGCGGCCCGCCTCGGCCCACGTCGGGCTGCGCAGCCCCGAGGCGCCCGCCAGCGCCAACGCCAACGCCAACGCCAACGCCAACGCGGCCGCGTCGCCGCACACGCCGCGGGAGCGCCACAGCGTGAGCCCGGCTGAGGGCGACGCGGGCCGGCCCGCACCCCAGGCCTCCCGGCGAGGAGCGCGCCGGCGCCTGACCCCCGAGCAGAAGAAGCGCTCCTACTCGGAGCCCGAGAAGATGAACGAGGTGGGCGTCTCGGAGGAGGCCGAGCCGGCGCCCGCGGGCCCGCCCAGGAAGGGGCTGCATCTCCCCGAGAGCACCGTGGCCGACCGGCGCCGCGTCTTCGAGCGCGACGGCAGGGCCGCCTCGACGCTCAGCCTGTCGGGGCCCGAGCTGAAGCAGTTCCAGCAGAGCGCCTTGGCCGACTACATCCAGCGCAAGACGGGCCGGAGGCCCTCGGCGGCCGGCGGCCCGCAGGAGCCCGCGCCGCTGCGGGAGCGCGCCCAGAGCACCTACCTCGCGCCGGGCCCCGCGGCGCTCGACAGCCCGGGGCTCGCCTCGGCCACCAGCCTGAGCTCGCTGCGGGAGCCGGCCCCGCAGCCCCGCAGGGAGGCCTCGGAGCTGCAGCCGCGGGGGCCCCGGGACCGCAGCGGCTCCTTCGCCGGCGGTCGCCTGCTCGGGGAACGACGACGCGCGGACCCCCAGGCCCCGAGAGAGCTGCTGAGTGGCGCTCGCGGCGGACCAAGGGGCATCCAGTGGCTGGACGGGACCCCGGGGGGGCCGTCTTACACGGGCTCCACGGCCGGCAGGGCCGGGAAGTCGGCGTCAGCCGAGGATCTGCTGGAGCGCTCGGACATGCTGGCCGCCCCGGTGCACGTGAGGTCCCGCTCGTCGCCCACCGCAGACCAGAAGCGCCAGGTACGTGCAGCCGCTGGTCCCCACCTAGTTCTGTCGCTGTGGCCCCAGAAGCCCTCCCCTCGCTCTTTTTCATTTTCCTATTAAATGCAGGAGAAGTAGCATTTGTTTTCATTAGGTGATTTCCTTCTCAGTGTCCATACCCAGTTTTTTTCCACAGAGATATAAATATATAAATTTTATTATTTATTATTTGACATTATCCACGTCAGATCCATCTCTGAGCTCCCCCCCCCCTTTTAAAAAGATTTATTTATTTATTTGAAAGTCAAAGTTACACAGAGGGAGGAGAGGCAGAGAGAGAGAGGTCCTCCAGCTGCTGGTTCACTCCCCGATTGGCAGCACCTGCCCTAGCAGGGCGGATCTGAACCCAGGACCCAGGAGCCAGGAGCTTCCTCCCATGTGGGTGCTTTCCCAGGCCATAGCAGAGAGCTGGATGGGAAGTGGAGCAGCTGGGACCCGAGCTGGGCACTGCAGGCTGGGACTTCACCCGCTAAGCCACAGCACCCAGCCCTCTGAGCTCCTTTTGTGCACTCTCCTGGCGTTGTAGGAACATCAGACTTTCAGAATCTCACATAAAAGAAATTTCTTTCTGATAAAAACTCCGAACTACGCAAGCAGCCGTGATGAAGTGTTGTGACTTCTAGGAGTCTCTTAATTTCACCGACTCTGGAGCCATCTGCAGGCTCCACTTCCACCTGGAGATGGTGAGCCTGCCTTGTGGTTCCCTTCTCACCTGTGAGGATACTAGAAACCTACATGTCTGTTGGTGCAGGGGGGAGAGAATGCCTGCCTCCCTCCCCAGGTTCTGGTTTCCCCTGCTGAGGCGCCAAGCATTTGTAAAGCACTTGTTATTGAAAATACAGTGTTACAGGGCTGAAGGAAACACAAAGAAAAGTTAAGGTTCATGCCTTTCAGGATGGCAAGGGAGCAAGGGATGTAAGCTCACTCCTCTGAGACTGGTGAATGCTGTGGGGGTGGTGATAAATAACATGCTGGGGAAAGAGAAGTGATTGATTCTAATGAGAGAGCTGAGAGAACCTGTCTTCAAGGAGGTGGGGTTTGACCCAGCTGTAAAGGATGGGCAGGATGTTATTAAGGGGTGGGAGGCGTGTGGAGGGGGAGGGGAGGCATTGTCCGAAGGAAGACAGAAGAGCCACAGTTACTGGCTGAGTAGTTTTCTGTACAGCTTGAAGTAGTGTCTCCCCACTACTGCAAGTATAAACCTGCAGAAGCAAATCTGTGGAGCCAGTTGCATAAGCCTTCAGTAGCCATTTTTGCTCCCTTTGGGATGAAGAACAGAGCTCACTCACACTGCTTGCCCTACCACTGAAATTAAATCCATATGTGTAGCTTGCAGTTTCAGTTAGTGGGATGGATATCAGTAACTTCCTATATAGGAATCCAAATGTCGTTTGCTTTTCTGTCACCTTGTTCTACAGAAAAATGACATGTTTACATGAAAGCCAAGTTGTCTCCTCATTAGCATTGTCACACTGTCTTGGGGAATTATGAATGTTATCTTGCCTTTTCCCCAAAATTATTTCTCAAGCTTGGCCAATTGAGAACTAAGCTAAAACATAGATATTACAGAGAATTAAAGAGATTCTTTAAAGGCATTCACTGGATTTTATATATTTTTAAAAATTTATTTGAAAGGGCAGAACAAGAGAGAGAAATTACTCTACCATTGCTTCATACCCCAGATGGCCACGACAATCAGGTCTGGGACCAAAGCCAGGAGCAAGGAATTCCATCTGGGTCTTCACATGTGTATCAGGGGCCCAGATACTTCAGCCATCTCCCACTGCCTTTCTGGGTGCATGAAGGGAGCTGTATTGGAAACAAAGCAGTTGGAACTCAAACCAGCACCCTGTGTGTGATACCAGCCCCAATACTTTTTTTAAAAAACTTTTAGACAATTGAATATAGAACAGTACTTAGGCACTCCTTTAATAAAGGAATACTGTATTTAGGCCTTATTTAATTTGGGAACTGTGAAGCTATGGGGAAAAATATTTCAAAACGAAAGTGATTTCTTTTGTGCTGCTTTGTTCCAGCAAATTCTGCAAATAGATCCTCATCCCTGGCCAGAGTTGTAGTCTTGAGATCCTCCTTGCACCCAGCAATCAGACCTAGCCTGACTAGAGAGATGGCTGAGGGCACGGTCTGCTTCTTGAATCCTCATCACCGTCTAATTTGTAGTTACAGCAAAACTAGTTAAAAACAAAAAAGTAGTCTCACATGTAACTACCTTTTTTAAAACAAAAGATTTATTTATTTTATTTGAAAGTCAGAGTTACACAGAGAGACAGGGAGAGGCAGAGAGAGAGGTCTTCTACCTGCTGGTTCACTCCCCAGATGGCTACAATAGCCAGAGGTGAGCTAATCCAAAGGAGCCAGGAGCTTCTTCCGGGTCTCCCACACAGGTGCAGGGACCCAAGCACCTGGGCCATCTTCTACTGCTTTCCCAGGCCATAGCAGAGAGCTGGATCAGAAGTAGAGCAGCCGGGTCTCAAACCAGCGCCCATAGGGTATGCAGGCACTACAGGCTGGGGCTTTACCTGCTATGCCACAGCACTGCCCCCCACCCCTTTTTTTTTTTAGATTTAGTTAGGGACCAGTGGTGTGGCGTAGCGATTAAGCTACTGCCTGTGAAGCTGATATCCCATACAGACACTGGTTCAAGTCCCAGCTGCTCCACTTCCAATCCAGCTTCCTGCTAATGTGCCTGGGAAAGCAGCATAAGATGGCCCAAGTGCTTGGGCCCCTGCACCCATGTGGGAGACCTGGAAGAAGCTCCTTGCTTTGGACTAGCCCAGCCCTGGCCATTGCAGCCATTTAGGGAGTGAACCAGCAGATGGATGATTGATCTCTCTCTCTCTCTCTCTCTCTCTCTCTGTGTGTCTGTGTCTTTGTCTCTCTCTTCTACTCTCTGTGGCTTTCAAATAAACTTTTCTTTAAAAAAAGATTTATTTATTTGAAAGGCAGGGTTGGGAGGTGGGGTTGGGGAGAGAAAAGGATTCCATCTGTTAGTTCCCTAAGTGATCACAACAGCAAGGTCTGGGCCAGGCTGAAGCCAGGAGCTTCCTCCAGGTCTCCTACAAGGGTGTAGGGGCCCAAGCACCTGGGCCATCCTCTACTGCTTTCCCAGAGGAGCCCATTTGGGATGCTATTTCTGTAGGCGGCAGTTTAAACCACTATACCATGATGCTGGCCCCAACTTTTTTTTTTTTTTCTTTTAAGATTTTGTTTTGTTTTTATTTGAAAGGCAGACTTACAGAGAGGCAGAAGCAGAGAGAGACAGAGGTCTTCCATCTGCTGGCTTACTCCCTAAATGTCCGCAATGGCCTGAGCTGGGCTTACCCAAAGCCAGGAGCCTGAAGCTTCTTCCAGGTATCCCACATAGGCACAGGGGCTCAAGGACTTGGGCCATCTTCTGCTTTCCCAGGCCATAGCAGAGAGTTCGATCAGAAGTGGAGCAGCCAGGACTCGAACTGGCACCCATAAAGGATATTGGCACTGCAAGCGGCCGCTTTACCTGTTATGCCTCAGCGCCAGCCCCCTCCTCTTTTTTTTTTTTTTTTGACAGGCAGAGTGGACAGTGAGAGAGAGACAGAGAGAAAGGTCCTCCTTTGCCGTTGGTTCACCCTCCAATGGCCGCCGCGGTTGGCGCGCTGCGGCCGGCGCGGCGCGCTGCGGCCGGCGCACCGCGCTGATCCAATGGCAAGAGCCAGGTGCTTCTCCTGGTCTCCCATGGGGTGCAGGGCCCAAGTACTTGGGCCATCCTCCACTGCACTCCCTGGCCACAGCAGAGAGCTGGCCTGGAAGAGGGGCATCCGGGACAGGACCGGTGCTCCGACCGGGACTAGAACCCGGTGTGCCAGCGCCGCAAAGCGGAGGGTTAGCCTAGTGAGCCGCGGCGCCGGCCTCTTTTTTTTTTAATACTTATTTTCATCCACTTGGAAGGTCGTGGTTGTGGGGTTGGGGTTGGGGAGCAGCAGCAGAGATAGCTCTCATCCTGTGGTTCACCACCCAAATACTACAAATGCCAGGTGGAAGCCGGAAGCTGAGAACTGCATCCAAGTTTCCAATGTGAGTGGCAGGGCCCAAGCACTTGCTATTATCTGCTGCCTCCCAGGATGTATTAGCAGGAGACTGGATTGGAAGCAGTGTAAATGGTACTTGGACCTGCATTCTGATAAGAGATGCAGGCATCCCAAGGAGAAGCGTAAACCGCTAAGTCACAGTGACTATCCCTACTTTCAAATTTTTTCTTTTTTAAATTAATTTACCCGAGAGACACAGAGAGAGACAAATAGAGCTCCCATCCATTGGCCCACTCTCCAAATGCCCGCTGGGAGCTAGAAACTCAGTGCAGGTCTCCCATATGGACGACAGGAACTGAATTATTTGCACCATTGCCCAGGGATTTGCAGTGTAGGAAACGAGAGTTAGCAGCTGCAGTGGGATCGGACCCAGGTCCTCCAGTGTAGGACATGGGTGTCTGAACCACGAGGCCAAACGCCCACTTTCCTGTGTAACTCTTATGGTTATTATTCAAGATATGCTGATTTTTTATTTGAATAAACGCTGAGACCTCTGCCACTTTTCAGTCATGCTCTGAAGGTCTGTTTACAATGCCTTCTCTTCTCCTGGCTTTAGGGACACTGACAAGGGACCTGGTGGAGACAGCCTACTTGAGAAAGCCAGCATGTGGTCTCTTCCTAGTGCTGGCTGGGTTCATGACATCCCCACCAAACGCTGCTTGTGTGCCAAGCAAATGCTCAAGGGGCCAGATTATACAAGCTGTGGACAAGGAGTTAGCTTCTTTTCAAATCCCATCAATGTAGACCCTTTCTGCCCCCAAAAACAAAATCATGGGACTGGGTGCCCCTGCGTATGCAGTCAGTCATCTGGCCTGAAATACGACTGCAGAAGGTTGAACTTTGGAGTGACTCGGAGCCTGAGAACTGCTCAGGTAATTGCTTAGCCAGCCCAGGGTCCTCTCTGAAACATGCAGCCTTTCATTGCTCTTCATTTGAAAAGTGTCGCTGCAGAACAACACATGTTAGTGAGCTTGCCTGCCCTCAGCTCTTGCCTGCCCGCACTTCCTTTCTGGGAGGCCTTGAGAACCCTAGCCTTCTGCGGAGGGTGGCCTTTCAGAAACATGTCCAGAGATTTCCACACCAGAGACAGACATGCACACCTATTCCATGATACAGGGGTGCTCCAGAAAGTCCAGGGAAAATAAAATTAAAAGATAAGTTTATTTGGGTGCAGGAAGATTATTGAGTCTGTGCATAGTTTCTTCATAACTCACATCTTTCGTGAAGTTTCTAAGACCCCTCATAAATCCAATAAGAAACCCTTTGGAGAAACGAGATTCCTGGTGGGATTTCCTTTTTCCAATGCTGAGTCAGAGGCTTCCTTGGTCCTCTGTGTTTTCAGGGACTCTCATTTCTGATGCATAGCACGGTGGCTGTGAGGTGGTGACAAACGCTCTTTCATTGCTGAGCAAGTTCCGTACCTTGGGCATGGAACCACTGCATTGAGTGTGGGCTGGAATCTCTGGGATGCAGTTTGTATATGGCTTTGAGCATCTTTCAGCAGGACCCATTCAAGCTTGAGTAAAAATAAGAGACTCAACTTTGCACAGATGGGAGGTTACAAATATCCAGCAATGATCAGATGTTTCCTATGTGCCAATCATTGTACTAAGTGTTTTGTAAGTATAAAATGAATCCTCACATCTGGGAATGTTTCCGTGTTACAGAAGAGGGAACCAAAATTGCCCAAGCAGCTGGGAGCAATGTGAGGTCACCATCCCACGCTGGCTCCTTGAATAAAAAGAGGCTGTGTGGGGAGAGGGAGGCAAGAGTTAAATGTCTTACATCTGCAAATCCAGCCAGCAAATTGATTTCATTTTAACATCTATCAGTCGCTGTCATTTACATTTAAATAACAAGATTTTATGGATTTATAATTTAGATTCTTCAAATGTGCATTCTGAAGTAGATGAATATTGTCTTATTCTTCATTGGTCCCAGACATACCAGCATGCCTTAACTCAGAACCCAAAACATGGGATTGGGGCTTTAGTTTACGTTAAGTATGCTAAGAATTTGTGTGGTTTTGAGTCAGTTTTGCAGTGTTGTAACAAAAACAAATACGTACCAAGTTGATATAATTCTATGCCTGGTATTTCTGCTGTAGCCACTGCTTTTTCTCCGATTGCCCTAAGCACCTTATGCTTCTTAAGAATTTATACAAAATTAACTGTTCTTTGACAATGAATTCAAGGGTACTTCAAAAGGTTTGTGGAATAAAATGGAATAAACTGGTGCCAAAAAAAAAAAGACTTTGAAATCCATGAATATAAGGGATCTTCAGAAAGTTAAACAGAGATGGATTTTTAAAAAAAACCATACTTGCCCAAATCAAAGCAGGAAAATACAAGAATTTAGCCTCTTTGGGCTTTTACTAGGTTGAAAGGCATTTTTCTTCTGTGCAAATGGTAATTTGATTGACAGGAGATTTAGAGAATTCTCTCAATAGCCTATTAGTGGGTCTAACTTCCTTTACTTTAAGCACATTCACACAAATATCAATTTAACCTTGACATTCCTGGGGCCAAAATGCCTGAATATGGAAGTTAGATTCATTTGCCTACTGAAGCGCAAAGGGTGTAATAGGATGTAAAAATATATTTAAACTTTACTCCATTAGCTGCTCAAATGGGGCCTAGGCTTTTCCAATTAATGATGGAAAAATGTCCCATTCATGTGAACTGGAGGCAGAGTGGTGGTGAAAGACTTTAAAAGGACCATAAGGCTCCATGGAGTGCAGGAATGCCAGTTCCCTAAGGTGATCAGAGGCACAGAGTGCATTCTCCTCGAAGCATATTCAAGTCTGGTTGCTCCCACCCCGCCACCATGCAGCATACCGAGACGCTGTGGAGAGGTCTCAAATCCCATAGCTTTTCCATTGACTTAAGCGTGGGCAGGAGATTTAACCCCTCTGAACTGCAATTATTATCCGCTCACCCTTGTTACAGAGATTGAATTACAAAAGAAATGTCAAGTACTTCATGTTTCAGGCACCTGACTTGTGGAGTGCAAGGTACTGACCGGAGTGTTAGGTACACCTTGAAGACCCAGTCAGGGCCAGCAGCACTTGTTGGTAATGTTCATGAGTTTGTTTTTCTCTTCTGCCTGCTGTGGTCTTGGACTCTTTTATTTTCTCATTTTGTTTGATAACGACACAGAGATCTTCCTGTCCACTTGTTCACTCCCCACGTGCCCACAACAACCGGGCTGGGCCAGGATGAAGTCAAGAGCTGGGAACACAGTCTGGGTCTCCCCTGTGGATGGCAGGGACACAAGGACTTACGGCATCACTGGCTGCACCCCAGGTGTACATCAGCAGAAAGCTAGACTGGAAGAGGAGGAGCTGGGGTAGGGGGTGCCGACGTGGCAAGGAGAGATTCAACCACTGCACCAAAAACCTGGCTCTCACTGTTCGCTGCTTCTCGGTACCTCTGCCACTCACGGGGGATTTAGAAAATGAAAAGAGGATTGAAAAGCAGTTAGCTTTTGGATAGGGTAAGTGGTGAGAGAAATTATTTAAATAATTACATAAATATAAATGGTGAGGTAAATTATTTAAATGTTTAGGGATTAGACAAGTGTATGGAATTAATTTGTCTGGTGTCTCCTGATTATAAGTCATGGAGAGCTGACTGTATTATCATCCATAGCAACAGCTTCATGAACAATATTGTGGACCTGGTCACACCATCAACCCTTGCAGGTCACCAAAATATACCCTTATTTAAAACAAAAGCAAAAACTGCCCCCTGAAAAATCTCCAGTTAGTAATATCACACGTGGGTGAGATTTTCCCCAGAGAGAGTTTACTACAGTCTGATTACAAACCAGATTGCTGGGTTCGCCTGTTGTAACCTAGAACCTTTGAGATTTTTGAGAGACTCCATAAACTATCCTCTTCCTGTTACCACCCAGATTTTCCTATTGCGTTTTCCTAGGCTTGGGCGCTGGAGTTCACTGTCATTCCTCATCATAGTCCAGGTACAGCAGTTGTTTTGAACTCTGCAGATAATTGACATTGCACTTGTTTTGCTCAGGAAGCATCCTTGTTGGAGGACATACCTGATGAGACAGGCTGGGGTTTCAACCCCGACTGCCACTTTTGATGTTGGTCCTCTGTCCTGTTGGTGCAGCGGGGTTAGTACCACTTCCTGGACCTTTAAGAATTAAATGGGAAGTGTGTGTACCTGCTGCCTCCGTGCCTGGTGATAAGCCACTAATTTAATAAGTGTTCCTTCTCCTTCCTGACCCCAGCCCCACGTACTCCTCTGCATTCAGCACCTGCTCATCGGTAATGATGTTGTATTTTCCTTATGTTTCAAGGATGTGCTTCTGGGAGAAGACAGTGGCTTCGATCCGGTGAAGGACCCCTGTTACCTGGCTGGCGCTGAGTCCAGGTATGTGTGTGCATGCATGATGCACCCGCTGTGATTGCCATTAAACCACTCCTCCTCCCATGTTATGGGATGTGACGAGAGAGCAGGCAGTGCCATGTGCTGCCTTTGCCATCTGTCAGGCCGTGGGGGACTGTTGGCTGATAAGCGCCTCTCTAAGAACGGCTCTTGTTTGCCCTGGGTTTTGCGTGTGGGCTTGGCCTCAGTGCAGTTAATGCAGCTGCTCTTCGCACAGAGGATCGAGTCTGGTGACCGAATTGCCAGGGAAGGAATGGGTATCTCCTGAAGACCTCATGGAGTAAGAGACACTCGTAGGAAATGTCTGAGGTGAACACTAATGCTGAGGGCTATAATTTTTTATATACTTAGGGATAGAAAGTAGAAGGAAAGTAATCGGTTGGTGTGGTGGCACAGCGGGTTAAAGCCATGGCCTGCAACACTGGCATCCCATGTGGGCACTGGTTTAAGTCCCACTACTCCACTTCCAATACAGCTCCCTGCTGATGCACTAGGAAAGCTGTAGAAGATGGCTCAAGCGTTTGCAGCCCTGCATCTACACAGGAAACCCAGAAAAAGCTCCTGGCTTGACCCTGGTCGTTGTGGCCTTTTAGGGAGTGAACCAGCAGATAGTCTATGTCTTCTCTGTCTCTCCTTCTCTCTCTTACTCTGCCTTTCAAATAAATACATTTTTTTAAAGTAATTTTTAATATTTATTTGAAAGGCAGAGTTATACAGAGAGAAGGAAAGACAGAGAGAGAAATTGTCCATCTACTGGTTCACTCCCCAAGTGACCGCAATGGCTGGAGCTATGCTGATCTGAAGCCAGGAGCAAGGAGCTTCTTCCAGGTCTCCCATGTGGGTACATGGGCCCAAATACTTGGGCCGTGCTCTGCTGCTTTCCCAGGCGCATTAGCAGGGAGCTGGATTGGAAGTGGGACAGCTGGAACTTGAACCAGTGCCAATATGGGATGCCGCCACTGCAGGTGGCCGTTTTATCTGCTATACCACAGCACTGGCCCAAAAGTAATCTTTTTTAAAAAAATCTGCAATTGTGGACATTTTACACAGTTGTTGGGGTACGGCTTGCGACACCTATATCCTGTATCAGAGGCCTGGTCCAAGTCCCAGCTCCTCTGTTTAATGCACACACTATGAGGCAGCAGGTAATGGCTCAAGTACTCGGGTCCCTGCTACCCACATGAAAGATCCAGATGGAGTTCTGTGCTCCTGGATTTCAGCCTGGCTCAGCCCTGGCTGTTGCAGGCATTTGGAGTGTGAACTAGCAGATGGAAGATCAGTCTCTCTCTTTCAAACAAAGTGAAGAAAAAAAAATTTCTAATTTGCTATCAAAATCATATCTCCTGCATGGAAATATATAATAGGGGATTTTAGAATTTGAAATCTTGAACTATTCACATGTCTCTAGTAAGTAGAAATTTCCAAGAGGATTTTCCCTTACATGTAGTATTAATGCAACGTCAGAGAGCTCTCAAATATAGGACCAGTGCTGAGCAGGGGTGAAGCCAGGAGCTTCTTCCAGGTCTCCCATATGGGTGCAGGGGCCCAAGGACTCAGGCCATCTTCGGCTGCTTTCCCAGACCACAGCAGAGAGTTGGATCAGAAGTGGAGCAGCCAGGACTCAAACCAGCACCCATAGAGGATGCTGGCATGAGGGCAGTGGCTGTACCCACTATGCTGCAGCGCTGACCCCTATAATAATAATCTTCAATCTTCCATGCTACTTTCCATGTTTCTCAACTCAGTTCCCTAAGTTCTCCTGTGTTTCATTCAATATTGTTTCTCCCTACATTCAGCTTCTTAATCACTCAACCAGATTCTGTCGGGTAGATGCAGCCTGCATGCTCAGGAAGCGGTGGGTATCACCTGCTTCACAGCCGTGTGCTCTTGCTCCTGGTGTTAGCAAACCTCAGTCCCCGTCCCTGGTGCCAAATCAAAATAAGAGGGACAAGGTTTTGGGGTGAAAGAGAACATTGAGTCTGTCGGCCGATGAGAGGGTAACAGACTTGTGGGTCTCCAGGACTACTGCTCTGCTGGATAAGGGTGTTAGGGTTTGTGCAGGGGCTGCAAGGAAGGAAGAGCTGCAGGTCCCTGGTGTCAGGTGACAGGCTCATCACTGATCCTTAACAAGGCCTTCTGGTGGTCCGTGAAGTCCACAGGCAGTGCGATCAGATCTAGCCTGGCCAGGTCCTGCTGCTCTGGAAGACAAGGTGAGATAAGGAACCAGGCAGTTTGTGCCTTAGGGCTTGGATGAGCAGGAAGCCAGCAGCCCAGCCCTGAACCATCAGCCTCCCAGCTGTACATTTAAGTAGTAAATGCTGTTAGCTTATGTGATTTTATGCCTGGTATTCAAGATGAAACTGAGGGCTTTGATTAGTTTTGCTGCATTGCTTAAAATTGTGGAATCAGGAAAAGTAGCAGTAACTACTTCATTATTTTAAGAGAACTGATCTGAAGTCAAAGGTGGTCAAGAAAGTCATTTCTCCAAAGATGGTTGAAGAATGGCCAGTGAACACATGAAAAGATCTCTGCACAGCTGATCATTGAAGAAATTCAAAGCTAAGACCAGCAGGAGATGGCGCCTCACACACATTAGGATGGCAGTGTCAACAACAATAATAATAATAATGAGTATTGGCAAGGATGTGCAGAAATTGGAACCTTTGTGCACTGTTAATGGGATGTGAAATGGTACAGCCCTCTTAAGAGGCTGCTCATTATGGAGATTGCTCACAGTGTTAGGAATAGAACTACCATTAGATGTTATGCCACTTCTTAGCGTGTGTCCGAAGAACTGAAAGCAGGGTCTTAAGGAGATTATCATTATTCACAGTAGTATCCATCCATAGGTGAATGGATCAACAAAATGTGGTTGTAATGTTGATTAGTTAGCCCTAAAAAGGAAGAAGATCTTGGGAGCCATCATTTAGCTTAGTAAGACCCCGTTGTTGCATATCTGAGTACCTGGTTCAAATCCCAGCTCTGGCTCTGGCCTCCAGCTCCCTGCTAATGCAGAACCTGGCTGGCAGCAGTGACGGCTCAAGTTTTGGGTTCCTGCCCCTGCCCCCTCTCCATCCTAGCCCCCATCCCCATGTGAGAGACCTGGATGGGATTCCTGGCTCCTGGCTCGGCCTTCACCATTGTGGGCATTTGCAGAGTGAACCAGAGGATAAGATCTCACTCTCTCTAAGTCTGTCTGTCTCCCTCCCTCCCTCTTACTCTTTCTTTTAAGACCTTGACATCATGCTCAGTGAAACAAGCCAGGCACTACATGAGTCCACTTAGAGTAGCTGAATTCATAGGAACAGAAGTAGAGTGGTGATGACCAGTGGTGGCAGGTGGGAGTTGTTATTTAATGGGTGTAGTTTTGAGATTTACAGGATGTAGTTTCCTGGAGGTCAGGTTCACAACCAGGTGAACATAATACTACTGAGCTACACATTTAAGAATGATTAAGATGATCTTTTTAAAGATTTATTTATCAGCCAGTTACAGAGAGAGAGATTGATCTTCCATCTGCTGGTTCACTCTGTAAGTGGCCACAACAACTGGACCTGGACCAAGCCGAAGCCAGGATGCAGAAACTCCATCGGGGCCAGCACCGCGGCTCACTAGCGCCGGCACACCGGGTTCTAGTCCCGGTTGGGGCCCAGATTCTGTCCCGGTTGCTCCTCTTCCAGTTCAGCTCTCTGCTGTGGCCCGGGAAGGCAGTGGAGGATGGCCCAAGTCCTTGGGCCCTGCACCCGCAGGGGAGACCCGGAGAAACACCTGGCTCCTGGCTTCGGATCAGCGCTGTGCGCCATCTGCAGCGTGCCGGCCACAGCGGCCAATGGGGGGGGGGGGGGGGTGAACCAACGGAAAAGGAAGACCTTTCTCTGTCTCTCTCTCTCACTGTCCACTCTGTCCGTCAAAAAAAAAAAAACAACTCCATCGAGTCTCCCACGTGGTTGCAGGGGCCCAAGCACCTGGGCCATCTTCTGCTTTCCCAGGCTCTTTAGCAGGGAGCTGGATCAGAAGTGGAGCAGCCGGGACTCGAATGTGCACTCACACGGGATGAGAGTGTATTGCAGGTGACTCACTGTGGCACAACACCAGCTCCAGAAATGTTACATTTTTTTTTTAACCACATATCTTCTTTAAAAAGGTGAAACTAATTGCTGTGAAAATCCATTCTTGAGCATTAGAATTCCTGGATACCTATCAACAGGCCCTAGGAGCCTCTTAATGCCCTATTATAAAAAGGACTTACACACAAAAAAAGTTTTTCAATCATAATTTGTGTTCCTGAAAAACTCAGAACAGTTGCCATTTATGCAGACTGAGAGTTTAACTCAGAAGCATACAACCTGGGTGTGGTCCATGCAAACCCAGGTCAAACATAAACTGAAAACATAACATCAGCGTTTTGTGAGCTGGACCTTTAGAGGGTGAGTGTTACATTACTTTATGTCTTAGTGATGTTAATGATTTACAGCACCACTTTTACAATTTGTATTCATTTTATGTATTTGAAAGGCAGAGAGCCAGGCGGAGGGCATGAGAAAGAGAGATCGAGATTGAGATCTCCCATCTGCTGGTTCACTCTCCAAATGCCTGAAATAGGCCAGGGCTGGGCCAGGCCAAAGCCAGGAGCCTAGAATTCAATCCAGGTCTCCCCAGTGGATGGCAGGGACTCAACTACTTGAACCACCACCACCCACTGCCTCTGGGATGCCCATGGGCAGGAAGCTGGAATGGAGAGTGGAACCAGGACTCAAACCCAGGCACTCTATTATGGGATGTGAGGGTCCCAAGTGGTGGCTTCGCCCCTGCATCAGCACCCAGCCCTCCCCTTTTCTGAGGTCTCTGGATATGACAAAGGCACCCGACTTAGTCACTGAACACCAGAGTCCAGATGACCCCTGCCTTCTTGGAGGCTGCTCAGTTTCAACACATATCAGGATCAGGGGGCGGAAGAGACATGGGCTGTTCCATCACTCGCTGTCCGGGCAGCAGAGAGCACCCCGGAGGATGCCCTGTCTGGGGCAGCCTGTCGGCCATAGGAGAGGTTCCTGGTAAAGAAGCCGAGCCAGGGGGTCTGACGGGAAGGGAGAGAGCCGGGCCCTGTGCTCATCCATCTGTGTCTATTAAAGAAAACACCCAAGGGGAGAGAAGAGCTGATTTGGTCAGTGTGATGTTTCCTTCCGATGCTGCCTCACCCTTGCCTGGCGCCGGGACCGAGTCACAGCTCCCTGCGAGAGCCAGATCTGTGGAGTGCACAGTGCCATCTGCCCCACAGATGGACCAGGGAGACAGGGAAATTAGTGTGTGTGTGTGTGTGTGTATCTATCTATCTCTGTTGCCCTCGTGATAACGCCTACACAACCAGCAGGAGTGCTGCAGGAGGTTGTCTTGGATTTGCAAGCCTGTTCGTCAACATGCACAACTGGGGGTTGTGGGTTTCCCTGCAGCCTGGCCCACAGTGGCCTAAGCCTCCACGCCCCTGCTTGCCTGTTAGCGTCCTTCTCTTCTCCAGAGGTAACTGCTTACTAGGTCCTTCCAAGACTCTCGCCCCTCTTCTGTGTGTCATCTTGTGAACTGAGAACACAGGAGACCAGGAGAAGGCTGTGGGGGAAACCTGGCACCCAGCAGCCCGGGCCGTGGCCAGCGGGAGCCGCTTCCCAGAGTATCCCGAAGCCTGCCCTGAAGGTGTGTGCAGGAGACAGGCAGAGCAAGTGGCTTGTGCCGGCATCCCGTACCGGTCTGTGCAGGAGCTGCCGCCTGAGCTACCTGCTTTCCCTTGGTGGCCCGAGTAACCAGGGGGAGACAAGCATTTGGGCTTCTGCAGCCGGCCCTCCTCCCCATCAATGGCCTGGGTGGTGCAGTGTGAGGCCTCACGACTCCTTCCTCTTCCAGGTCACTGAGCTTTTCAGAACGAGGCCGCGAAGAGAGGCCCGGGCTCACCCACCAGCCTACCCCGCGCTGGGGCGGCTCAGGCTGCAGAGCCAGCGTTGGGGCCTCGGGGCCCCGCGAGTGTCCCGAGGCCGGGGATCAGCAAAGGCACATTGGCAGGGGGCCGTGCCCGCGGCCGCTGCCCACAGCCGTGCATGGACAGCCGCTGGACCCCAGGCCCGGCCCGCCCACCTCGCGCAGCTCCCCGCAGCCTTCACCTGTGCCCTCCGGTTACTGCGCCCAGGCCGCTGCCGACCAGCAGGCGGGATGGCAGCCTCTCCCACCCCACGCCCGACGCCCAGAGCCTGGGGGCGAGGAGGGCCTGAGGAGGAGGGCGTCGCCGCCCCAGTGGCCCCCTGCTGCCCGGGCCCTCGAGGACAGCCTTCCCGGGGACCCGAAGCGCTGTGGGAACCAGCGGGGTCTGCCGAGCTCCTGCAGCGACGCGGGCTCGCCCACCGGGAGAGTCTCGCTGCGGATCTCCGAGTCCGCCCTGCGGGCCTCCCCGCCGCCCCGGGACAACGGCGACGATGACGACGTGTTTGTGAAGGACTTGCACGCCAGGGCCGCCTCTAGCCCCGCGTTTGACGATCTCCCCCCGCCGCCTCCGCCTCCGCCGCCTCCACCGAGCCAGGAAACCCCACCGAACGGCGCCGACGACTTCCCCCCGCCGCCGCCCCCGCACGTGGCCGACGCGGCGCCCACGGACAGCCCCGGGTGAGTGGGGGGCCCTGCCCCAGGCCAGAGCGCGGTACATTTCCAGGAGCAGGTTGCATCTGCCGGGGTGCCTGGGGCCTCCTGTGGACCGCGGGAGAGCTCTCCTGTGTTTTGGGTTTTTTTTCTCTGCCGAAGCTGCCGGAAGCACTGTGTTGTGCTTGAGTGGTACTTTTCCTCGTGGTCACTGGGCGCCAGAACCCCACAGGCTCATTTGGCAGCCGTGGTCCCCGGGAGGTTGAGGGGTCGGGGTTAGCACCACCCCTCTCCTCTGGCTGAGCCCCGGGTGGGTTAAGGAGCAAGAGGGAGCTCAGGGAAGGCAGAAGCAGCCCGTGGCTGCGGCCGACAGGGCTCATCTCGAAGAATGTGGCTTCTGTCCAGAAGCCCAGTGTGGGGTCCCCAGGACAAGTGAGCGGGCCACCACCCAAAAGCATTGCCTGGCACTGCCTGTGGGGTAGCTTTTTCTGAACGCCTCGGGAGCAACCCCCACCTCTACCCTCTGCCCACCTGGGCAGGAGAGAAAGAAAGCTGGCAGTGGCATCCAGCCAACACCAAGTCCCTGCTCAGTCCAGCTCCCAGGGGGCCACTGGGCCTGGTGACCCCCCTCACCCCTCCTGACACGGAGCCCCCAGCCCTGGCTTGGAACACTCCTGCCTTCTCTCACCTTCACCCTTTTCTAATCTCTCCACCCCCTTACCCCCCCTCATATCCCAGCAGCTCCAGCAAGCTGTCCAAGGTGACAGTGACAAGGGAGAGGCCTGTAGCTGGTGCAGCCCATCTGGCGGAGAGTCAGAGACTGGACTCCAGACCCCACATTTCGGCCCCAGGGGCAGGGCCCAGCGAGTCCACCCTGCCCTCCACTGCTGGGGGTCAGCCCTTACCCACTCTGCCCCTTGGCCAGCAGCCAAGTCCGGTGCAGCCTCCTCACACCTGGACTCAGAGCCTCAGCCACGAGGCAGCCAGCGGAACTCAGGGTTTAGAAGAGGAAGTCGGTGCCCATGGCCAGAAGACCTCAGAAGACATCAGAACAGAGGCTCTGGCCAAGGAGATCGTCCACCGAGACAGGTCCCTGGCCGACATTTTGGATCCGGACTCCAGGATGAAGACAACGATGGACCTCATGGCGGGGCTGTTTCCCCGCGAGGCTCACGTGCTGAAGGAGAGCGGCATGAAGAGGAAGGCCGTGCCCAGGGCCGTCGGCGAAGGCAAGAGGTGAGCCCTGGAGCCGCGCTGCCTCCACCTGGGGCCCCCTTGCCCCACCCACAGGTCCTGAGCCAAGAGTGGCATTCCAGCTCAGCTCTAGGGGGTGGTGGGGAGTAGGATGCAGGACACGTGCCCAACAGAGAGAACTAAGAGCAGTAGCAATGGCTGCGATGGCATCGTGTTCGTTTCTTTATGTGAACGGCACCTCGCTCGATGCCCACAAGACCCTTCCGAGGTGGCTGCCAGCTTCATCTGCAGTTTGCAGATGGGGAAAGCGGAGCACGGTGGGTTAAGACCACGCTCAGCCGATACTGTAGAACATGTGAGGGAGGGCAGCCGGATCTGACCCTAGCCTGTGAACGGGCCCACGCAAAGACCCCACCCCCGGGGCCCAGGACTCAAGGAGCAAGTAGAAGTGGGCGTGGCCGAGGCCTCCCCAGGCTGGGAGCATGGCCTTTGTGAAAAGGCTGAGAGGCTAGAGACACCCTGGGAGACTCTGCACTGCTAGTCACCCGGGAGGCATTGAGGCGGGCTTTTGCTCAAGTGCTGGAAATTGAGAAAGGGGTGAGGAGTGCGCTCTGCTGCTTCTGTGGGGCCCATCCTGGAGCACAGGTCCCCCCGCCAGAGAACCCTCAGCAGGCCGTGTTCCTCGTTCTTTCGCTTGCTCTTGGGCTATTGTGATCCAAGGGCTCTGCAAAAAGTTCTTGGAAAATGTATAGTAGGAAGAAACTATGCAAGAGTTTCAAAAACTTTTTTGCACCAGAATAAGCTACTTTTCATCCCACTTTCTCCACAAGCCTTTTGAAGTCGCCTTCTGTTTTCTTGCTTGCTAGATTTCTTTGAAGGACTCCTATGGGAAGGACTTTGAGTTTATATTTCTTTTTCATTTTCAGTGAGAACTCTCTGGACTGATAGACTGGGACACAGCAGTTAGTGGCTTCCAGGCTAACTACAGAGAAGTTGTCGTCTACAGCCAGGCTTGTGGTTTAGAAACGTCTGAGTGATTCTAAGTGACTAACAGGAATGCTAGGCTTTTTGCCCCAGGGGAGGGGATAGGAGAGAGCCCTGTGGTACTTAAAAGCAGTGTGTCACCAGACAGAGGCCCTCCCGATTGAAGGCTTCACTGACCATCAGGGCCATCCCCTTCCCAGATCTGGGAGACAGAGACTAGTTGAAGTGACGGGGCTTGGCCAGGGCCGTGCGTCTGGCCGTCCCTGAGCACCTGCAGTCTGCGAGGCAGTCGATCCGCTGGGTCCCACAGTGCTCCCAGAGAGGAGTCGTGGGTGTGTGCCAAGCAGTTCGCCATGGGTGGTTGTGGTGTGGTCATTATACTCTGTGTGCTCTGCAAAGACCAAAGTAACTTAGAAATGCATCCCCAAGGTGGGCATTGTGGTGCAGTGGGTTAAGCCACTGCTTATGACGCCGGCGACCCATAATCAGAGCACCGGTTTGAGTCCCGGCTGCTCTACTTCTGATTCAGTTCCTTGCTAACGCACCGGGGAAGGCAGCCAATGATGACCCAAGTACTTGGGCCTCTGTACCCACGTGGCTTCGGGGTTCAACCTGGCCCAGCCTTGCTTATTGTGACCATCTGGGAATCGAACCAACAGATCACTCTTTTGGTCACCTGCCTTTAAAAATAAGTAAATAAAATGCATCCTTAGAAAACTATTTCATAGAATTACCATTAAGAACATTGTTTGCCCACTGAGTTTAGAAAGAGAATGGCCAGGTGGCCTTTGCAGCTCTAGCACATCCTAAGGATTGTAAAAGGAAGCATGCGCCATCTGCTGGTGAAGGAAAGCATTGTCCTGATGGGGGCTGGCAGACGAAGCCCATTTGCATTGCAGTGGATATATATCCAAAAACAAAAGCAAAGAAAGGCAGACTTTTTTCTTTTTTTTTTTTTTTTTGTTTGTTTGTTTTTGTTTTTTCTTATAAGATTTGAAAAGTAGAATTAGAAAGATCTTTCAACTACTGGTTCACTCCCCAAATGAACGCAACAGCCAGGGCTGGGACAGGCTGAACCTGGGACCCAGAAACTCCATACAGGTCTCCCATGCTGGTGCAAGGACCCAAGCACTTGAGCCATCTTCCGCTGCTTTCCCAGGAGCATCAGCAGGGAGCTGGATTGGGAGTGGAGCAGCCGGGACTCTAGCTGGCTTTCATAGGGGATGCCTGCCATGCAGGCGGCAGCTTAACCCACTGCACCACAACGCGAGCCCCTCTTCTTGTTTTTAAATCAGCTGGATTAAATGTAGTTACGTTGCTTAGAGGGAAAGTCATGAAGCAGGAAGCCAGTAAAGATGGTTTTCTGTGGTTCTTTACTCCACAGTAAAATGGTGGGCCAGATGTGAAATAGATTCAGTCGTTAGTTTCCCACGTACTGCCCGAGAGCCATTTGTCCAGAGGGTGGGATTGGAGTTACATCTGAAAAGCCACTCGACTGAAACAGCATACCGGATACCAGGGTTCCCGATGTCTGGTTTTGTTCTGCAGCCTCGGAACCCCTGTTGTAAAACTGGTGAGCAGGTTCCACATCCTACGCTCGCTCAGTGTGAACCAGCAAGCCCCACACGGCCCAGGCTTTCACGGATGTGTTAGTCTCAGTTGAGAAGGAAGGGCATTAAGTGTGCAAGCAGCAGCGTAGTGGGCGTCAGAAAGACCGTGGGTAACCAGGGAAGGAAACCAGAAGCCCGGGATTTGTGCAGCACCTTGAAAGTGCTGTCACGTGATGGAGTGATGGCCCTGCACTGTCCGTTTGGGCAGCAAGGAGTCGCTGGCGCTCTCCTGTTCGCCATGAAAGGAGAGCGTGCGGGAGGCTGCCCAGGACACAGCCCTGACCCTGCCTCTGTCCCTGGGGCTGCCTCTGGCGGTTTCCCATCCGAGCTTGCCCTGCACGTGGGTGTCAGTCAGACATCAGTCAGCACTGGCTCCTCCATCCTAACCTGGGAAGAGCAGTGGGATCGGGTGTCCTGTGGTGATGAAGCTTCTCACCTTGGCGGGTGTGGCTGAGCTGTGTGTTCTTTCTGGCCCAGGAGTGAAGACCGGGAGGTGGCGGGCATGTTGGCCACCTGCCCTGCTGCCTACTACAACGTGTCTGCACCCAAGGCTGAGCTGCTGAACAAAATCAAAGAGATGGCCGAGGAGGTGACTGAGGCCGAGGAGCAGGTGGATGTCAATGAGAAAAAGGTAAGAGGACGGGGTGCTCCGTTCTGTCTCCCAGAGAGTCACGGTCCTTGTTCCGCAGGGGTACTGGCCCTGAAGGTGGGAGGACGCTGGACCTGCGTGGCGTCGTACGTCCCTGCGGGCAGGCAGGGCAGTGGGGCTGAGAGGGAGGTGGTTACTTCTGAGCCATCTGGTCGTCAGGCCTGACAGCTAGTCGACCAGTGGTGCTTTTTGTTTCGTGGTCCGTGGTCAGGGGAGCACTAGCAGATCGGGATGCCCAGAGAGCAAAGGCCCCATTCACCTCCTGCACCCAGCTTAGTGCGTGTCGCGAAAGCACTTCGCCATCAGCGGTCGGTACTCCTACAGACTGGTAAATGTCAGACATTTTTTAAATGACCGGGAAGCCACTGCCGTCTGCCCACAGACCCGGGAGCTCTTGCCGGGCTGGGCTGTGCTCAGAGAACGTTCCAGTGGTTCCCCTCCCCCATGCAGCCCCAGCCGCCCCAGGACTGTGACCCCTGCTTCCCCTGGGGCCCCAGTCTGCTCTAGCAGTTCTCCTGGTTTTTGTGGTATGGAGTCTTAGGGGAAACTTTCATTGTTTCTGCGATGATTGTGGAATGAAGCCACACTTGGATTCAGCCCTAGCAGCAAGGAGGAATGGCACGGGGCGGGTTTTAGAAGCCCCTGCTCGGTGGGATTCTCTGCCTCTGGCTCGCTCTCCTGCTGCTCACGGCAGCCTTGTACCTGCCAGCTGGTGATTCCCGCCCTCAGCTGGTTTAGCAAGTCCTCTGATGGGGAGTGACAGCCCTTTGCTGTTGGTCTGGCTCTATCCCCCAGCGCCAGCCTGTGTGTGAATGCTATTGGCTGTGCCGGCCACCAGGCGTCGTGCGCCGGACTTGGGCTCCCACCTGTGGACACAGCCGTGCTACGGCAGCACTGGGGCGGCTCACTCAGCCGCCCCTCGCCGGGTGAACTCCCTCCGCCCTCTGCCTTTCCTGCCTTCATGGCCACCCTCGCCTTGGGGGTTATGCGGCAGAAAGTGTCGTAGGCCGAGAGGCTCTGGAGTTCCTGCTCCCAGAGGTGAGGCGCAGCTCCGGTGGTGCCCCACGTCAGGGCTGATGTGTCACTCACACGAGCCCTGGGACCCTCACACGCGAGTCACCCGAGTCAGAACGGACGTGCTGGCGGCTCAGCAGCCAGCAGCTGCTCAGGCCGGAGTCTTCCCTGGAGGCCCTCCACCCACACCGTCCTCTGAAAACTGCTCCCTGGACAGCGACCTGAGCGAGAATGCGGGGTCCCTGGCTAGAACCAACCCGAGCCAGAAACTGAACTCGGAGCTCACCAGGGCCAGCCTTAGCGCACAGGTACCAGCATAAGTGGCTCCTGAGAGGCTGGGGTGTTACCTAAACACACACCCCAGTCTCCCTCCCCCAGGGAGTTTGCTGGTTGAACTTGGTAGTTTACTTTTTTTTTTTTTTTTTTTTTTTTTAAAGAGATCTGCCTGGCAAAGGAATGACTGCTCAGTTCAGCCAGCTTCCCTGTGTTTTCAGTTACTCAGATCTTTCTGCACTGCATTTTTTTTACTTCAGATTTCCATATTTTAAGGGCATGGCAGAGTTAAAAAATTCCAGTGCTACCCAGTATGCAGCAGTGGGCCGAGCGACTGAGGTGCTCAGCGGTAACTGCATGTTAGCATTTGTGGCTGAGCTGCGGCCCGGCATACGCTTTCCGAAACCAGATTGCGGGTGGCACCGCTGGTTCAGACGCCCGCGTCCCACGTCAGGGTGCCCTGGTTCAATACCCAGTCCGGCTCCTGACTTGCACCCCTGTGCGGCTGCACTTCCTGGGAGTCGGCAGTCATGGCTGCACAGTGGAGTTCCTGCCTATCACGTCAGAGACCTGAATTGGGTTCCGGCCCCAGCCGTTGTGAGCGCTGGAGAGTGACGCAGCAGACGGGGGCTCACTCTCCCTGTCTCTGTGCCTCTCCAGTAAATAAGTAATTTTTAAAATTGAGATGTAAAAACAGAATCTAACAGAAAGCATTAGATTACTTAAAAAATGAGGGATTGCCATAAAATGTGCACGGGTTCCTGCACAGGGCGTCCCTCCCCTGGTCTGCCTTAGAGCCTGAAGCCTGGGTGCACGTGAGGCTCCTGCAACAGATCCGTTCATGGTTCTGCCCAGCACTGACCTCTTTGAAAACAGAAGCAGGCTCTGGAAAGCAACAACGCTTGCGCCTGCTCCCTGGGGGCTGCTCGCCCGCGTCAGTCTCCTGACTGCCCTAGCCATGGAGCCGTGCCTCCTTCACGCCTGCCCCTTCGGCGCTGCACAGGATCCCGAGACATTTGGTGAGCTGAGGGCAGCAGAAACACAGAAGAATGGCTTCCCTCGCTGCACCTGTCCTCCCCCGCCCCACCCCCACACGAGAGCAGTCATCACACTTGGGGCGTGTAAATGCCCCCAAGGCATCGGCTAAGGGGCGGACATTTGGTGAGGTGGTGAAGATTCCGCTTGGGACACCTGCATCTCATTTCAGAGTGCCTTGGTTTGAGTGCTTTTTTTAAATTATTTTTTTAAAGAATTATTTTATTTATTTGAAAAAGTTACAGAGAGAAGTAGAGCCAGAAAGAGAGGTCTTCCATTCCGCTGGTTCACTCCCCAAATGACCGCAATGGCCAGAGCTGAGCTGATCCGAAGCCGGGAGCCAGGAGCTTCTTCTGGATCTCCCACGCGGGCGCAGGGGCCCAAGGAGTGGAGCCATCGTCTGCTGCTTTCCCAGGCCATAGCAGAGTGCTGGATTGAAAAAAGGAGCAGCCGATACTCGAACCAGTGCCCAGATGGGATGCCAGCACTGCAGGCTGGGGCTTTAACCTGCTGTGCCACAGCGTCAACCCCAGTTTGAGTGCTTTTGATTCCAGCTCCTGCTAATGCAGACCCTGGGGGCAGCATGTGGTAGATGGCTCAAGCAGTTGGATCTCTGCCACCCACGGGGATGCCTGGATTGAGTTCCTGGCTCCCAGCTTCAGCCTGGGATAGCCTGACTGTTCTGGTATTTGGAGAGTGAAGTAATGGATGGAAGATCTGTGCCAGCTCACTCTCTCTGGCCTTTCCAGAAATACGTAAGATTTTAAAAGATATCAATTAAATTAAAGTATTAAAGTGCTTTGAGTTTCTTCCTTAAATACCATATATGGATCTCTAAAGAAGCCAATTTATAGAAATAATCACAAATAGAAGGCTGCTACAGTCTTTTCTCCCCACTATTTAGTTTTTTGTTGTTGTTGTTGTTTGTTTGTTTTTGACAGGCAGAGTGGACAGTGAGAGAGAGAGAAACAGAGAGAAAGGTCTTCCTTTGCCGTTGGTTCACCCTCCAATGGCCGCCGTGGCCGGCGCGCTGCGGCCGGCGCACCGCGGCCAGCGCACCACGGCCGGCGCACCGTGCTGATCCCAAGGCAGGAGCCAGGTGCTTCTCCTGGTCTCCCATGGGGTGCAGGGCCAAAGGACTTGGGCCATCCTCCACTGCACTCCCTGGCCACAGCAGAGAGCTGGCCTAGAAGAGGGGCAACCGGGACAGGATCGGTGCCCCGACCGGGACTAGAACCCAGTGTACCGGCGCTGCCAGCCGGATGATTAGCCAATTGAGCCGCGGCGCCGGCCCCCACTATTTAGTTTTTAAAAACCTCTCCCAGGACTCGTGCTTCTCAGAATGTGAAGTTGAGACACATGCCACAGACTCGAATGGGCCGAAGGCTCTGCCGAGGTGGAGCGGGAGAGTGTTTGGCTCAGTTGATGACCTTTTCACGTTTGGTATAACCAAAGTTTCTAGAAGAAAGTAACATCTACAGCGTCACCCGGGACACATGCCCTGAGTTAAAAACTCCTGGGCAGACTTCAGGTGGCTGTCAGTCTCTCCCATTGTCTGAGGAACCAAGAATGACATTGGACTTTTCTTCAACATAAAAGCACACAGTGTTTTGTTTTCCTACTGCTTTTTTTCTTTTAAAGGCTTATTTATTTGAGAGGTAGAGTTACAGACCGAGAGGAAGAGACAGAGAGAAAGGTCTTCCTTCCGTTGGTTCACTCCCCAGATGGCCGCAATGGCCTGAACTGTGCCGATCGGGAGCCAGGAGCCAGGTGCTTTCTCCTGGTCTCCCATGCGGGTGCAGGGCCCAAGCACTTGGGCCATCCTCCACTGCTTTCCCAGGCCATAGTAGAGAGCTGAATTGGAAGAGGAACAGCCGGGACTAGAACCGGCACCCATATGGGATGCCGGCACTGCAGACGGAGGATTAACCTACTGCGCCATGGAACCAGCCCTTTGTTTTCCTACTGCTTTCCCAGCCTGTGTGCGTATGCCTGTCTTCATATGATGTAAATCACAGTGCCAGAGGGACAACAATGCTCATGTACAGGCGAGTGCTGCAGCTGCCAGCCAGCATCGGGTTCTCCAGGAAGAGAGGAGGAAAACTGAGCGTGAGCGTTCGACAGCACCCGCCACCTGCGTCGTCTGAGCCCAGATTCCCCAGTTAGGGCGCAGTGCATTTATGTCCTCCACAGCGTTGTCCACCACTGACGTTGTCTTCACTAAACAGCCTGAGGGAGGCCCCAGGTCAGAGCCCACGGGGAGGTGGTGCGGCAGGTGAGAATGTCTCAGCCACCCGCAGTCTCCGGGCGCAGGCAGGGCGAGGAGCCCACAGGATGGCGTCGTTGCCACCACAGCGTCTCACGGACACTGCAGACCTCTGTGACTGAAGTACCTCTGATTGTCCAGCTCCTGGATGGGCAGGCTGTAGAGAACTCGGGATTTCTGTCTATCGTGATCATCTGAGGGGATTTCAGCGCCGGCGCCGCGGCTCAACAGGCTAATCCTCCACCTTGCAGTGCCAGCACACCAGGTTCTAGTCCCGGTTGGGGTGCCGGATTCTGTCCCGGTTGCCCCTCTTCCAGTCCAGCTCTCTGCTGTGGCCCGGGAAGGCAGTGGAGGATGGCCCAAGTCCTTGGGCCCTGCACCCCATGGGAGACCAGGAGAAGCACCTGGCTCCTGGCTTCGGATCAGCGCAATGCGCCCGTCGCAAGTACCTGGTGCAGGTACCTGAGTCCCTGCTACTCCATGTGGGAGACCTGGATGGGGTTTCTGGCTGCTGGCTTAGGCTTGAACTTGCTGTTGTGGGCATTTGGGGAGTAAACCGTTCAGATGGAGACTCTCTCAGTATTTATAATGACTGCACAAGGATAGCCCCTGAAGTCAGGCTGACCTGGGTTCAAGACAGACCTTCCCAATGGTACATGTGTCTTGGGCAGTCACTTTCTCTAAGTCTTAGTTTCTTCGCTTACTGTGTCAGAATAGAATAGCATATGCTATCAGATTGTTGGAAAGACCAGATAAGATCATCAGTGAGGGGCCGGTGCTATGGCTCAATAGGCTAATCCTCTGCCTTGTGGCGCCGGTCCACTGGGTTCTAGTCTCGGTCGGAGCTCCGGATTCTGTCCCGGTTGCCCCTCTTCCAGGCCAGCTCTCTGCTGTGGCCAGGGAGTGCAGTGGAGGATGGCCCAAGTCCTTGGGCCCTGCACCCCATGGGAGACTAGGAGAAGTACCTGGCTCCTGGCTTCAGATCAGTGCAATGCGCCAGCCGCGGCAGCCATTGGAGGGTGAACCAACGGTAAAGGAAGACCTTTTTCTCTCTTTCTCACTGTCCACTCTGCCTGTCAAAAAAAAAAAAAAAAAAAAATCATCATCAGTGAGGAGTTTCTGGCAAAGTGGCTGGCATATATTGATTGCTGTACAGATGGCAGCCACACTGACTGTCACCTCAACCCTGAGACTTGGGCAAGGCCCTTCATTCCTCTGACTGTTGGCTTCTCTGTTTGTTCAGCAAGAGTGGTATATGCACTCACTGCCTACTTACCCATGATGTGTTGTAAAGCATGTGTTGAAAGGACTTTTAAAAGCTAGTTGGGGCCACTGTTGTGACATAGCGGGTAAGGCCACCGCCTGCAATGCCAGCATTCCATATGGGCACTGGTTTGAGTCCTGGCTGCTTCACTTCCTATTCAGCTCCCTGATAACACCCTGGGGAAAGCAGAAGATGGCCCAGGTTCTTGGGCCCCTGCTACCCACGTGGGAGACCTGAAAGAAGCTCCTGGCCGCTGACTTTGGCCTGGCCAGCCCTGGCCGTTGCAGCCATTTAGGGGAGTGAAACAACAGATGGAAGATCTCTGTTGCTCCCTCAGTCTGCAACTCTGCCTCTCAAATAAGTTGATAAGTTGAGAGGCAGAATTACAGACAGAAGAAGACAGAGATCGAGATCTTCCATCCATCGGTTCACTTCCCAAGTAGCCACAACAGCAATCTCCCGTTGCTTTCCAGGCCAGTAGCATGGAGCTGGGTTGGAAGTGGAGCAGCGGGACTCGAACTTGTGCTCATATGGGATGCTGGTGCCACAGGCAGAGGCATAATCCACTACAGTGCCACAGTGCCAGTCTCAATAAATCTTTAAAAACAAAAACAAGTAGTTAACAAACCAGTGGGGCCCAGGCTAGACGCAGCCTGACTTAACTGGAAAATGTTCTGAGAGGAAGTTGGGACAATATGGGCCGGGCCTGCGGACTGAATCGCCTCACACAGAGGCAGCTGCGGATGTAAAGGCAAAGGAGATACTGTGAAGGCCTAACTCGGGGTCGGGGGAGACAGACTGCACAGAGCAGGGGGCAAAGCTGAGCCCTGAGGAGGAGAGAGCAGCTGGGAGAAGTGACTGTCCACGGACAGCCGCGGGCGGATCCTTGCTGCCTGTGCCTTCTGTTCTGTTGTTGCAGGCTGAGCTCATTGGAAGCCTCACCCAAAAACTCGAGACCCTCCAGGAAGCCAAGGGGAGCCTGCTCATGGACATCAAGCTCAACAACGCCTTGGGGGAGGAGGTGGAGGCGTGGATCAGCGAGCTCTGCAAGCCCAATGAGTTTGACAAGTACAAGATGTTCATAGGGGACCTGGACAAGGTGGTGAACCTGCTGCTGTCGCTCTCGGGGCGCCTGGCCCGCGTTGAGAACGTCCTCAGCGGCCTCGGAGAGGACGCCAGCAACGAGGAAAGGGTAGGTAGTCGGCAGCGCAGGCCCACGGGCATGCCCTCCGCAGTGTGACGAGGTCTCTTTGGGGCTGCGAAGGAGTAGGTAACTGAGACACAGAAGGCGGGATCTCCCATGCCCGGGGGCGACTGCTTGCTTGCTGATTGGGTTTTGAAGGTAGTGAGCTGTGGGAACTATGAGGGACTTGTGTAGCCAGGGACCTCACGAGAAGTTGATGGGGATACCGACGGAAATTTAAAGAAGGCATGGGAAGGGTTCCTGGAAACCCAGGAGAATACCAGAGAGTCCCCCTTCCTCACCTCCCAGGCCAGCATCAGCAGGGAAGCCATTACTACTCCTAGTCCTGAAGGAGCAGGGGAGGGGGACCCTGACCAGAACGGGTCGCGCTAGCCGCCCTGCAGCTCTGCAGCCCCCATCCTAAGAGGGGAGAGTGGGCCTGGGGGTGGCGCACCATGCCGAGCACGGAGCAGAGTCCCTGCGGCCCCACTGTCTAGGCCTGCAGCTGCAGTGCGAGCAGCCATGAACTGACCTGGTGACCCACGCAGCGTGGGGGAGAGGGAGTTGCCGGACAACAGCTGGGACGCGTATGCGACAGTGTAGGCGAGAGGCCGCTGAGGCGCATGTCATGGGGGCAGACAGGGAAGGACTTGCAGGATGGGTTTGAATTTGCAGGGCAGGGGGAGCAGAAGGCAACATGGAGTCTCCTGTTTGGCCCTGGGGTGGATGCTGCAGATGCCTGGGTCTGGAAATCGGGGAGGGGGGGGTGGTTTTAACGAGGGGAAGATGGGTCGTTCCCAGAATTGAATTAAACTCAACACTTCGATGCAGCGTACATACTCCCTCTTAGTGCCAGTAAGTGCTCGCCTGCAAAATATGAGAATATCCATTTATTATTATGATTGCTCTTTAAGAAACTGAATGGATAGAGATGAGAAAATGACAAGAGTAAGTGGCTCAATGAATACTAAATTTGGTGTAATATGACCAGTGGGAGGGGAGGATTTTGTTAGGCTCCAGGTGAATCTCAAACTTAAATTTTTAATCTGGAAAAAGTTCATGTAAAGTTTTTGCACCATTACTGGGCATTCTCTATGCGACAGGGTCCCATGTCAGAGTGCCTGGGTTCACGTCCTGGCTCCCGCTCCCTAGTCCAGCTTCCTGCCAACAGGCAGCCTAGGAGGCATCAGGATGGCTCAAGGTGGTTGGGTCCCTGCCACCATGTGGGAGACCTGAATTGAGTTTCTGGCCCCTGTCCTTGGTCTGGCCCTGCCCTGGCCACTGCACACATTGGGGCGTGAACCAGCTGATGGGACCTCATTCCCCGTCTCTCCCTGCCTCTCAAATAAGAATCAGAAAACTTTTCACTACTTTAAGGTGAGGTGGAAGATCTCATCTTGTAACCTCTAGCTCTACCATGTTTAGAAAGCGCTCTCTGTTCAAACAGGGGGCACTGAGGGGGTTGTTTCACGAGTGGGTGGTTTTGTGATAGGGGAAGGAGTCCGTGAAGGTGGGGACGTTTCTGAGACAGATCTTTCCCCCTTTGCACCTTCCCCAGGCAGGCCAGAGTGGGGGAGAGCAGGGGCTAAGACACAGAGCAAGCTAATTGTGTCCTGAGAGAGGTTCAGGTGATCACTGTGGCCTGAAAGGTGTGACTGATACTTCAGTGCCAAAAAGTTTTTGTAATGCATGCAGGAGGTTTTTCTTACATAAGTTTTCCTCACGTTATGAAAAAGGTTTTTGCACCAAAGTAAATGCACACTTTGAAAAATAAAAGATTTATTTATTTGAAAGGCAAAGATACAGAAAGGAGAGAAACAGATCTTCCATCCACTGGTTCACTCCTCCAAATGGCTGCAACAGCCAGGGCTGGGCCAGGCTGAGGCCAGGAGCTTCTTTTGGGTCTCCCACGTGGGTACAGGGGCTCAAGCACTTGGGCCATTTTCTGCTGCTTTCCCAGGTGCATTAGCAGGGAGCTGGATTGGAAGTAGAGCAGCCCAGACTCAAACTGGCACCCATTTGGGATGCCAGCACCACAGAGGCTTCACCTGCACCACAGTGCTGGCCCTGTAAATGCGTACTTTCAATTTCATCTTGCAGTACCCTTGTAAGCATTTATTTAAGGCAACATGTTGGCTGTCTTTTTAAGTCTTGACCCCAAAGTCAAGTCCCCAACCAAGACCTAGCCCCTGTCAGTATGGAGCTCCTGAATGACAGTACAAGTGGAGAGTGTGGTACGCAGCCTCAGAATGCCAGGCTGGTCGTCAGCGTCCTTGGAGGGACAGGCGGGCTAGAAACAACAGCCATTTCATGTCCCGGAAGAGGCTCCCTTGTTTAGGGGCCCTTAGCTGACCCGTGTGTTTTGCCCCGCAGAGCTCTCTGCACCAGAAGAGGAAGATCCTGGCCAGCCAGCACGAGGACGCCCGCGAGCTCAAGGAGAACCTGGACCGCCGCGAGCGCGTGGTGCTGGACATCCTGGCCAACTACCTGTCGGAGGAGCAGCTTCAGGACTACCAGCACTTCGTGAAGATGAAGTCCACGCTCCTCATCGAGCAGCGGAAGCTGGACGACAAGATCAAGCTGGGCCAGGAGCAGGTCAAGTGCCTGCTGGAGAGCCTGCCCTCGGGCTTCACCCCCAAGGCTGGGGCCCCGGCCCTGCCCCCGGCCCTCGCCGGCGAGCCTCACCCCCTCTAGAACGCCAGCCACACCATCACTTCCCTGAGCACTGTTCATCTGAGAGGCTGTCGCAGCAGACGTTCAGACTGAATGGGTGATGGGGTTTCTCTGGGTGACGGGAAGTTTCCTCTGTGGCCCTTCACGCACACCCTTCCGAGAGCTTCGGTGCTGCTGGGAACGCGGCCTCTCGATTGTCTGTGGGAGGAGGACGGCAACGACACCGGAGACCCCCAGGTGGCGGGGGTGTCAATGGATCCTCCAGTTTCTAACAAGCTGAGCGATTGTGGGAGGAGGAACGGTAATGACACCGGAGACCCCCAGGGTGGCGGGGGTGTCAATGGATCCTCCAGTTTCTAACAAGCTGAGCGATTGTGGGAGGAGGAACGGTAATGACACCAGAGACCCCCAGGGTGGCGGGGGTGTCAATGGATCCTCCAGTTTCTAACAAGCTGAGCGATTGTGGGAGGAGGAACGGTAACGACACCGGAGACCCCCAGGGTGGCGGGGGTGTCTGTGGATCCTCCAGTTTCTAACAAGCTGAGCGATTGTGGGAGGAGGAACGGTAATGACACCAGAGACCCCCAGGGTGGCGGGGGTGTCTATGGATCCTCCAGTTTCTAACAAGCTGAGGCCACGTAGACCAGCGTGTGTAGCCCTTGGGCATGTCCCCACGGCGGCCTTCCTGGCCCGGGTTGGGGGAAGCAGTGTGTCCTGGCCACAGGTGCCAGTCCACGGAAGCAGGGTCTGCAACACAGAGCCTTAAAAAGACACACTCGCGAAGACGTGAGCCTTGCTGTTGTTATTTATATTTTTCAAGATGACAGAGATCATTGTGTTTGTGTGCTAACCACTCATTTGATTCAGCTTTGTGGTGGACCTAGAGTTCCGTCTCAGCTTTGTGTTTTGTGAAAACCTTAATGAAGAATTCCAAAGATAGCCGCACACCCAGCGTGGAGCCTTGCCTCTTCGTTACACGCTCGGCCTCTCCGGCTTTGCTTTACAAACACCAGGGGACGGCCACGCCTGGCTACGTCCTGGGGGGGAGGAGTCCCAGCGTCTACTGCTGCCTGCTCTGCCCCAGCAGGGAGGCTCTGTGCCGCAGGTCAGCCCAGCGTTCCCGGCTGCTTCCTGGTGGTGGTGGGCAGGGCCGTGAAACCCCAAATCCACAGTCAGGCTGTTTCCATGACGCTTTCCCAACCCCATTAGCTACATTCTTGATTAGAAATTCTCTCAGCTCCTGAAGACTGATTTTGCACAATCCTGTGTAGGTGACTCCAAAGCTCTGGCTGTAAGCTTCGTAGAACAGACGGCAAGTGCGAGGCGGGCGGGGGCTGGCCTCCGCTGTCACCGCCAGTGGAGGTGGCGGTGGGCTTGCACTTGGAGCCCGTGGCACATCCCAGGCTGCGCCTGGGTGGGCTGGTTGGTTTCTTCATGTGTGTTTGATCTGTGGCTAATCCCTTTCTTACTCGGGTTTGCAGATACCAGGCAGCCAGACAGAGTGAAACTTTCAGGGAATCCGAGGACAAGCATCCCCCATGCCCTTGGTTTTACTCCGTCCATTTTAGTGAAATTTTACCTTCTGGTTGAGAATCTCCAGACTGTAGTTCTGGTCCCTAGTACCTTGGTCCTCTGATTGCCGTAGAAACGAGAGACCACCCAGAAGTTTCTTGTGAGCGGTCAGCCAGCGCTGCTGCTTTGTTCATGGCTAATGCGCATCATGACTCCATGGATACGATTGAAGAAGGAACCCTGGTTCCCCAGGAGTGTCTTCAGAAGCTGCCGTCCCATTCGGAGTGCCCATCCCCGGAGAACCCGGGGGACCAGCAGCAGCACCCACAACCCCTGCACGGCCACAGAACAGCAGAGCATCCAGCAGATGTGTCCAGGGGCTGCGCTCCACCCCAGCTGGTGGTGTCCCGCTGCCCTCGAGTGGGTCCTGCCAGTCAGAGCAGGCTGACGCAGCCAGCCAGCATCCGCAGGGGAACCCTGGGCCCCCAGATCCCAAGCCTCTGTCCAGAGGACGCTGTGCACATTGTCAAGGACTTTCGGATCCATAGCTGTAGAAGTCGTAACCCCACAGCAGAGAGACCCGCCCGGCAAACCCTCCTAGGGCTGTAGCCACTCTTGTTAGGTGGAAATGTTGAGTGAGGTTCCAAGTGGGACTTTGAAATCTAATTCCTGGGTGGATGCGATACTCACCAACCCACTTGTCGACGTTCCGAAAAGCAGCCTGTGTGTTTATCCCTTTTTCCTTTTGCATTGTTACTGTTAGGATCATCTATGGTAAACACTACGCTTCCTCCTCAGTGTCCTCCCCTGGACCCTGAGTGCAGCGGTTAGGAGCGTGCCGCCGGGCAGTCCCAGGAGACACGTGACCTCTCAGAATTGCCCCTGTGACCATGGTCATTTGGGAGACCATCTTGGAATATTCCCAGTGAGGGTCTCCCAGAGACCTGTGAAGCCACAGGAAAGGACAGTGCCTCCATGTCCTGGGACACGGGAGAAGTCCCTGGGCAGGTTGCCGGCCGACCGCCCACTCGGCCTCCACTTCTCTAGGCACTGTCGAAACCAAGCCTGTTTTGCTTCACTCCAGGGGAACCCACGCTGCCGGTTGCATTTTCCACACACCTGGTTTCCAGACTGGAGAATGAGCGAGTCTTGGGTCAACCCGAGAATCGGTGGCCGTCTCCGCAGGTGAGGGGTGAGGGTTTAACAGGTGCTGCGTGGAAGCACAAGAGAGGAGCAGCCGGGACCGCCTACTAGGTCCTTCCTGTTCCTGCTTTGTTCACATCTGATCAGAGTCAGGGGCTTTGAGCCCCACCTTCAAAGTTGTATTTCATTCATTAAGATCCCGGGCTCTTTTCTAGAGGCCTGGGAAACGTGGGCTTTTTTATATATGGTCCCAGACTTGCCTGTCTTTGGTTTAGTTGTCCATGAGAGTGCTCACTTTATTCTGTCAGGTTGAAATTATTTTTTCTGTATTAAGTTGGAATTATTTAAGGACATGAGTTTTATTTATGTTACTACTGGAAGGAAGAAGGAACATTGGTCAGAAATAATTTACTAATCTCCAGTAAGGCATAAAGTGGTCACAGGGGCCATTCTACACAGTAGAAGATTATTTAGGATAAAGTATTTATTGCTGCCTTAACCCTTTGGGATAAAGCATGGGATAAAATGATAAAGGCCATTTTAAAATCAGAGAGGGGTACATGGACAGTTTTCTTATTTCTAAATCAAACCTTCTAATAAAAATTGTTGAAATTCAGAGTCTCAGAAGTCCAAAGCCCTATCATGTTTACTGTCATCGGCTACCGCATTGTAAGTGTGTGTTGTCTCCACTTTGAAATAACCCCCAAGGTTGTAGAGTTTTGCCCCCTGCCCAGACTCCTCTCTAGATCGGTTTTAAATTTAAACAAGCTAATAAGCACTTGTACAGGCTCCAATGCACTAATTGTTTTTCCTCAAAGAGAATCGGTTTACAGACTCCCAAGTGTGGGTAATTTGAAATTCTGCTCTGATTGAAATTCATCCCAGGCAGCCTTTTGAGCGGCCCCCACGCGGATTTGTTAGTTCCTGACCAGTCTCAAGCCACATAGGAGTTAGTCCAGCTCATGAAACAAGAGTGTGCTGGTTTCCTTTGAGAAGTGATTGCAACGCCATGAAATCAAAATTAGGCAAGAAAAAAAGTTGCAAATGAGGAAACTGGCTCATTTGTTTTTCCTTCTCCTCCATATAGTGAATTCCTCTCAGTGGAAAGGCAGGTGCATCTCTTGCTAGAACACTGGTATTGCTGTTGCTGTACCCAGTGAGTTGAACAGGGAGTATTTAGCATAAGGAATTACTCAATTATGATCAAGTAACTAGAAGATACAAGGAATTCTATATGGTATCTCAGTAAGAGACCCCACCCCAGGGCTGGGGTTCACAACTCCATGGAGAATGGAACTCGGCCCACCCAGCCAGGAAGTTGGCTGGTGTTCTCCAGCCAGATCTGGTTTGCAGTCCCTGGACAAGCTGGGGGAGGAACCCTCCAGAGCACACAACAGCGGTGAGTGGTGGTGAGGCCCGGCAGGAGTGCTGGCCGCTGAGTGGGAACCCTCTGCCTGGGACCTCCAGACAGAATCAGGGCGCCAGTGCAAGCAGGGACCTGCCAGGTTTGACTGTTCGGGAGACGGTTACTTACGGCCTAATGCTCTGGGTTTGTAGAGACACTGCACATCTGGGCGTGCATTTGGGGCAGAACTCCATCTAATGTGCTCACCCCAACCAGGGCCACAGACAGCAAGAATATAACTGGTCCCAGCTTACGGTGGTTCGTCTTCAGGCTTTTTGACTTCACAGTGGTGCAAAAGTGTATTCATGCAGCCATTCTGTATGTCATTTTCAGTAGTCAAGAAGTTGCACAAATGTCCTGCACTGTAGAGTGGTTGTGTCAGGTGACTGTGCCCGGCTGTAACCACAGTAAGTGGGCCAGGCTAAGCTCTGCCGTCTTCACTACGGTAGTGTGTGTGTCTTGGTTTATGCTACTTCCAGCTTACAGTGATTCATTGGGGTGCAGCCCCGTCCTCAGTGGAGGAGCATCTGCCTGTCCTGGCTTCTACCTCTGCAGCACCCTTCACTCTAATGAAGAGACACAGATTCTGTCCATTACCGTGGGCGTGATAGCGAAAGGTGCATTTGAAACAGGAATAAATAACTAGGACAGATGTGTTCTGGATTGTTGTAGCATTATCTTCTGGTGCCATGGAGAGTTTTGTAGTTGCTGATTCTATGAGAACCATTTCTCAGAAAATAAACACTACATACAGTTTGGACAAGATAAATCTCTTGAAGGAGAAGGGCCAGATGGAAGTTTCTTAGTCGTGCTGTCTTGAGAGGCGCCCCAGAAGTCTGTATTAAAAAACCTCAATTAGATGTAGACGGAGGCCTACTTAAGAGCATGCACCAGTGTTCCTCAGCTTATGATAGGCTGGGTCCCAACAAACTGGTTGTAGGTCAGAAACATCAGAAATACTGCAAGTTGCAATTGTGATTAATATCCTGGTAAACTCATTGTAAAGTCAAAAAAGCCTAAGATGAACCACTGTTAAGTTAGAGACCATCTTACAAGTCATTCTCGGGGCCAGCGCCAAGGTGTAGAAGGTATAGCCTGCACCTGCAGTGCCATCATCCCATATGGGTGCAGGTTCGAGTCCCGGCTGCTCCACTTCCAATCCAGCTCACTGATAATGGCCTGGGAAAGCAGTAGGGTATGGCCAAAGTGCTTGGGCCTTTGCACCTACGTGGGTGACCCGGAAGAAGCTCTGGGCTCCTGGCTTCAGAATGGCACAGCCCTGGCCATTGTGGCTATTTGAGGAATGAACCAGTGGATGCAAGATCAGTTTTGTCTCTGCTATCTGCCCATGTACACGTGTGTGCTTCTGTGTGTGCATTTTATACCATTTCAATTTTTACAACGGTTGGTCTTCCTTTTTATTCTTTTTGGCCAGGCAGAGAGAGAGTTATAGACAGAGAGGGACAGAAAGAAAGGTCTTCCTTCCGTTGGTTCACTCCCCAGATGGCCACTACGGCCGGCGCTGCACCAATCCGAAGCCAGGAACCGGGTACTTCCTGGTCTCCCATGCAAGTGCAGGGACCCAAGCACTTGGGCCATCCTCCAGTGCCCTCTCGGGCCACAGCAGAGAGCTGGACTGGAAGAGGAGCAATCGGGACTAGTACCCGGTGCCCCAACTGGGACTAGAACCCAGGATGCCAGCCTTGCAGGTGGAGGATTAACCAAGTGAGCCACGGCGCTGGCCCTTCCTTTTTCATTTTCAAGATTGGACTTACCTGTCTATCTTCGGTTGCTTGCAAAGGATAAAGTGGGGATACATATGCACCCACATTGCAATATCTTAATGAATTGATTCCTTTCTCACTGTATCTTCTCACTATCTTTTTTTTTTAATGAAGTTCCAGACTCCTAGTTTCTTTTTTTTTTTTTGACAGGCAGAGTGGACAGTGAGAGAGAGACAGAGAGAAAGGTCTTCCTTTTGCCGTTGGTTCACCCTCCAATGGCCGCCGCGGTAGCGCGCTGCGGCCGGCGCACCGCGCTGATATGAAACCAGGAGCCAGGTGCTTCTCCTGGTCTCCCATGGGGTGCAGAGCCCAAGGACTTGGGCCATCCTCCACTGCACTCCCTGGCCACAGCAGAGAGCTGGCCTGGAAGAGGGGCAACCGGGACAAGATCCGGTGCCCCGACCGGGACTAGAACCCGGTGTGCCGGCGCCGCAAGGCGGAGGATTAGCCTGTTGAGCCACGGCGCCGGCCTCTCACTATCTTCTTTGTTGTTACAGTTTTTGACCTAAAGCCTACATTGTCTGAAATAAATATAGCCACCTCTGCTTTCTTTCTGTTTCTATTTACATAGAATATCTTTTTCCATCCCTTTACTTTCAGTCTGGGAGTGTTCCTTTAAAGCAAGGTAAGAGTGTTGTAGTTAATATATACATTAGAGCACCTACGTGTACAAGGCCAATGTTAAGGGACCTGGAGGGAGAAACAGACTGCAGCACAGCAGTAGGGAGTTGCAGTACCCAGCTCTGTGTTGCACAGAAACCAAGAAAGCAGACTTGAAATTCACCTTGGATTAAATGGAGCTGACATACATACTCACATAGAGAACATTTCACCCAAAGCAGAATCCACATTCATCAAGTGCACTTGGAACATGTTCCAAGATGTAGTAGGCTGCAAAACCAGTCTTAACAAATTTAGGAGGCTTGAAATCATATCAAGTATCTTTATGACCACAATAGTATGAAACTAAAAATTAATAACAGGGAAAATTAATAAATGCTTGGAAATAAAACAATGTGTTCCTGAACGACTATTGAGTGAAAGAAGAAATTAAAAATAACAAAGTATGGAGCTGGCACTGTGACATAGTGGCTAAAGCTACTGCCTACAGTGCTGGCATCCCACATGGGCTCCAGTTGGAGACCCGATTGCTCCACTTCCGATCCAGCTCTCTGCTATGGCCTGGGAAAGCAGTAGAAGATGGCCCAAGTCCTTGGGCTCCTGCACCCATGTGGGAGACCTGGAAGAAGCTCCTGTCTTTGGGTCAGCCCAGCTCCAGCTGTTGCGGGCATTTGGAGAGTGAACCAGCAGATAGAATTTCCTTTAAGATCAGGAACAAGACAAGGATGTTCATTCACTCTTACCCTTCTGTTCAATGTAATAATGGAAGTACAAGCCCATTCCAATTAAATAAGAGGAAAATGCATTCAAATAAGAAAGGATGAAGTGACATCTCAGTCTGCTGATGGCATGGTGTTGTATATGGAAAATCCTAAAGACACCAAAACAACTAGGATTGACAAAACTAGTAAAGTTGCAAGATACAAACTCAACTTATAAAAATCAGTAGTGTTGCATACACCAACAGCAAACCAACTAAAGGAGAAATTTAAAATGTAACCCTATTTATAACACAAAAATACTTGGTAAATTTAACCAATAAAGTGAAAGGTTTTTACACTGGAATGATCAAAGACCTAAAAGACCTTGAAGATGACACACATAGGGATACTCCATATTTACAGATTGGAAGAATCAATATTTTTATTTTTTAAGGAATACAAATTTCAACAGTATAACTTTAGGAATATGGTTATTCTCTCAACCCTCCTCCTCCCTTTCCCCTTCCCAGTCTCATTCTCCATTAAGATTCATTTTCAATTAACTTTGTACACAGAAGACCAAGTCTATACTAAGTAAAGATTTCAGCAATTTGCGCGCACACACACACACAACTGAGAACTAGGTATACAGTTAACTCTCATAATACAACTCATTGAGGACAGAGTAAGTGCACAGTGACTCCTGTTAATTTAACAACACCCTTAGGTATGATGTAAGTGACCACCCAAGGCTCTTGACAGGAGCTGCGCAGGCTGTGGAAGGCTTTTGAGTCCACAAACTCCGTCAGTATTTAGACAAGGCCATAAGCAAAGTGGAAGCTCTCTCCTCACTTCAGAGAAAAGTACCTCCTTCTTTGATGGCCACTTCTTTCCACTGGGGTCTCCCCACAGAGGTCCTTCATGTAGGACATTTTTTGCCACAGTGTCTTGGCTTTCCATGCCTGAATGTTCTCACAGGCTTTTCAGCCAGACCAGGAAGCCTTAAAGGGCTGAGAATATTATTTTTAAAGATTTTATTTATTTGAGAGAGAGAGAGTTAAAGACAGTGAGAGGGAGAGACAGAGAGAGAGGTCTTCCTTCCGTTGGTTCACCCCCCAAATGGCCGGAGCTGCGTCAATCCAAAGCCAGGAGCCAGGTGCCTCTTCTTGGTCTCCCAAGCGGGTGCAGAGGCCCAAACACTTGGGCCATCTTCTACTGCCTTCCCAGGCCTAGAAGAGAGCTGGACTGCAAGAGGAGCAGCCAGGACTAGAACCAGAGCTCATATGGGATGCCAGCACTGCAGGCACCCACTGTGCCATGAGGCCCAGCCCTCAATATCCTTAATGTTGCATACTACCCAAAGTGATCTGCAGATTCAGTGCAATCCATATCAAAATTCCAATGTCATTCTTCACAGAAGTAGGAAAAACAATACTAAAATTTGTGTGGAACCACGAAAGCCCCTGACTGGCCAAAGCAAACTTGTCTAAAAAGAGCAAAGCTGAATGCATCACACTACTGGATTTCAAAAAATTATGACAAAGCTATAATAACCAAAATAGCGTGGTACTTGCATAAAAACAGACATCAACGAATGGAATAAGATAAAATCTCAGAAATAAACCTACACATTGATGTCAATTTATTTTTGATAAAAATGCCAAAACACACAATAGGGAAAAGACAGTTTCTTCAACAAAAGATGTTGGGGAAACAGGATATCAACATATAAAAGAATAATAGTGGACTCTTGCTCCTTATGTTAAGAATCAACTAAAAATGGATTAAAAATTTAAACATAAAGCCTGAAACTATAAAACTATATGAACACAGTGGGAAAACTCTGTGACATTGCTCTGGGCCACGATTTCTGATATGATGCCCAAAGTACAGACAACAGCAAAAAATAGACACATGGTATTGGAACAAGCTAAAAAGCTTCTTTACACACACATACACACACACAAAAAAAATCAAAAGGAAAATCCAGATTGGGAGAAAATATTTGCAAGAAATATCCATCAGATAAGTGGCTCATATCCAAAATATATAGGAAACTCAAACTACTTAATAAATAACCCTACTTAAAAATGGGCAAAGGGCTTGAAAAGACTACTCCAAATATATACAAATGGCTGTACAATACACAAAAAGAAATACTCAACATCTCTAATCATAGCAGAAATGCAGACTAAAACCACATTGATATCACAGCTATTAGATTAGCTATTAGCAGAAACATGAAAGTTGAGTGTTGGTAAGGATGTAGAAAAAAGAAACCTTATACATTGTTGGTGGTATTGGAAATCATAGGGCTGTTTTGGAAAACAGTATGAAGGCTCCTCAAAACACTAACCATGGGGTTACCATATGATCCAGTAATCTTACTTCTGGGTGTATATACTCCAATGAATTGAAATCAGTATGCAGGGAAGGTATCTACACTCCCGCCTACTGCAGCATGATTTACAATAGCCAAGCTACAGAAACAGGAGCGTTGCGGCTCAGCAGATTAATATCCCATATCCAAATGCTGGCTCAAATCCCAGCTACACTGCTTCTGGATCAGCTTCCTGCTAATGCATCCTAGAAACAGAAAATGATGGCCCATGTGCTTGGAACCCTGCCAAACCCATGGGAGACCTGATGGAGTTTCAGGCTCCTGGGACTGGCCTGAAACTACTGGCTATTGCTGGCATTTGGGGAGTTAACCAGTAGATGGAAGATACCCCCCCTCTCCCCCCCATCCCTTCATGAAAATAAACTTTTTTTTTTAAGATATGGAAACAACTTCAGTGTTCATCAAGAGATGAATTTATATAATTTTTAAAGACTTATTTTTATTTCTTTGAAATGTAGATTTAGAAAGAGGGAGAAACAGAAGTCTTCCATCCACTGGTTTACCTCCCCAAATGGCCACAATGGCTGGTGCTGGACCAGGTCAAAGCCAGGAGCTTCATCCAGTCTCCTGCATAGGTACAGGGGCTCAAGCACCTGGGTCATCTGCTGCTTTTCGCAGGCACGGTAACAGGGAGAAGGATCAGAAGAGGAGCAGTGGGGACTCAAACCATTGTCTCTTTGGGATGCTGGCACTGCAGTCATTGGCTTTACCCGCTATGCCACAGTGCTGGCCCAGATGAATATATTTTTTGAAATGTGGCACTTGTATTTACAATGTCAACCAGCTAGGCAGAGAGAGACAAAGACTGCAGGATTTCACTTCCTATGTGGAATCTAAAACAGCTGAATGCTAGCCAACTGTGTGGCACAATGGGTAACACACTGGACTTCTAGTCAAGCCTGGTATTGTCATAAAAAAGTTCAACTCATAGAAGCGGAGAACAGAATGGTGGTTACGAAAGGCAGGAGGCAGGGATAGAGGGCAGGGCAAAGGGAGACACTGGCCCATGATACAAAGTTTCACTCAGCTACAAAGGCTGATTCCTGGTGTAATATAATAACAATATATTGGCTGTTTCACAATAGGATTTTAAATGTTTCCACCACAAAAAGCAATAAGTATCTGAGGTCATAAATACCCCCAATTAGTATGACCAGATCATCCCACAGTGCATGAAATGTCACATTGTACCCCACACATAGTTACAATTATTTGTATTTTTTTTTAACTATTTGGATTTCAATTAAAACAAAAGAAAAAAGCAAGCTAAGAAATAATGTGCTCAATATGCTTAGACATAAGAAACCAGGGTTTTAGTGAGAAGTGACTGCATAGCGTGCCAGTACAGATGGACCACAGAGTAGCAGCCACAGGGACGGAGACACAGCAGGCAATCTGCATGTGGGCATTCCTCTGGATAACTCGACAGAGGAGGTAGCGTCACTAACTGAGAAGACATACACTCGCATGTGTGCTCCTGAAAGTAGAACCACAGCTCTTCAGATCAAATGGATGAGAAATCAGTGGGAGGCACCCAACAGCAGCAATGCTATTGATTATCCATAAATGGGAATATATCTATCTCTAGAGGAGAAAAAGCAGTGTCTTTTTCTTACTCATTGCCAGGTTCACAGCTGAGATCCCCATATCCAAAAGGCAAGTTGACAAGAGACAGGCTTACAAATTCAGCCAATGTAAGTTTCACATGTAAGACTTACACTACATACATGCAAATGCTTATCTCCTATGTGTCGTGTTTTAGAGGCCTAACATGAACTTAAGATGGCTGAATGCATACAGCTCCCTACACTTGGCTGCGTGGAACTGACAGTTCATCAACATTTTGTCAACTTCCATCACATCTAAGATCTATACATTATATTGTTAATTGTACCTCAATTTTTAAAAATAGTACAAAAGAAAAAATGAGAACCCAGGACAAACCAAACCACTTATTTGTTATTGACTATGTAGGTCACTAGTTTTAATCCTACATCCAACTGTTTGGGATCCTGCAGGTGGGGATTTGTATCATAGTCCGGGTATAGACTGAGCTGTTTTACAAGCATGTTTCAACACACAAAAGCTGAAACAAGTGGCTGACACTGTAGCACGTTGTGTTACACCAGCCCCGTGACACCAGTGTCTCATACTGGAGCACGAGTTTGAGTCCTGGCTGCTCTGCTTCCAATCCAGCTCCCTGCTAATGTATGTACCTGGGAAAGCAGCAAAACATGGCCCAAGTGTTCGGATCCCTGGCTCTTGTCTTTGGCCCGGACCAGTCTTGACCAGCACAGCCAGTTAGGGAGTGGGCCAGTGGATGGAAGATTGAATGTTCTCTCTTTCTCTCCCTCCCTCCCTCCCTCCCTCCCTCCCTTTCAAATGAATGAACAAATCTTTCTTTAAAAAGCTGGAACAGGATATGAGTTTGTTGCTCACAAAAGCCAGGAGGTAGGTGGGCATACAGGGGCAGGAGGTAGGTGGCTCTTTCATCAGACAGTGTGCAGTTGGTGATTCCTCATCTCCCTGACTCCAGAAGGTTTCACACTCATCCGTACGGTGAAATACCACACTCAAGAGGAGGAAGAGAGAGAGCAGAAGGCAAACAAATTCTTTTTAAGGATGTGCACTCCAAGCTACATATCACTCACTTCCTGTTAAATTCCATCGACAAAAGTGTGGGCATGTGGTTATACTTAGAAAACGCCATCTCCTGTAGATGACCATGCGCTCAATTAAAGTTCACTGGGAAGTTCCACTTACGGTGAAGCAATACCCTAACAGACTAATCCTCCTTAGTCATTAACTATAAACTGTAGAAAAAATAAATTAGGGCCAGCACTGTGGCACAGTAGGTTAAACTCCACCTGGGCACTGGCATCTCATATGGGCGCCGGTTCGAGTCCTGGCTGCTCCTCTTCCAATCCAGCTCTTAGCTATGGCCTGGGAAAGCAGCAGAAGATGGCCCAAGCCCTTGGTTCCCTGCACCCACATGGGAAACCTGGGTGGAGTTCCTGGCTCCTGGCTTCAGATCAGCGGAGTTCAGCCATTGTAGCCATCTGGGGAGTGAACCTATGGATGAAAGATCTCTCTCTCCTCCACTCCCTCTCCCCCCTATAACTCTGCCTTTCAAATAAAATATTTTAAGTCTACCTAAAGATGAAAAAAAAATAAGCAGTATCTGCCAGTCATCAAACTTTGGAGACGGATAGATACAGGGTGGTGTCCATCTTTAGACTACTCTCCCGAGGGCAGGCCACAGCCAGCACCTTGTAGGATGGCCAAAAGCCTGGTGAGATTCCTACCATGGTTCAAGCACAAGAAGGTTCAGAGAACCCACAACTGCTGAGAAGGGAAGAAGGTATCCCAGCCAAAAGCAGGGGAGCAGGGAGCCCTAAATCCTGACTGCACACCCTGACCAGGTCTCTGGCTGAGCCCTGCCCCACGCAAGGAGACAATTTACACTGAGGGGTGCAGCAAGGTGCTCCAGTGGCCAGCTCCCCGTGGAGATGCCAGCTTGCATAGCCATGCACACCCCATGCCACCTTCACAAGAGCTAGGGAAGCCACGTGAGGGACCAGTGCCTGGTGTTAGTATCATGATGAGCCCAGGTGCATTGGCCAAGGCAGGAAGAACAGAGTTGCTTGCACCAGCCCTCCCGAGCCCCAAGCAGCTCAGTGTGGACCGAGAGAGGGAATTAAGTCAAGACCTCAGTGTTGAAGTCCAGTGCTAGGCCACCCCAGCAAAACCCAGTGCCAGAAAGGGCTCTATGTTCCCTTTGCCTAGGGCAGGCTCCAAAGACTGGGCCTCTGCACTCTCCTTAGCCAGGAGGCCAAGAGACTCCTTCCACCACCTGTCTCCCAACGTCACACAATTGAGCAAGACACCAGTCCCTGGGCAATTGGGTGGTTAAATGAGGAGAGAGCTTTGCCTTTGAGCTCTGTGCAAGGCATGCTATAGTGAAACCCTGCCCCAGACAGAGCCCAAAGGCTGTGCTAGCAGCCAGCGGCCTCTCTCCCTTTTCTGGCATCAGGCATAAACCCCAGTGGGATGGCCGGGTGCCTTGTTCAGCATCACTGCCAGCCATGTGAGGGCCTGGCCCACCCCCAAGAGTGCACCGGCTGCTGTGGCTGTGAGACGCAGGTGTGACTCAGCTTTGTGTCATCCTGGCTGGCCAAGAGACCGCCTCCACCACTCCTCCAACCTCTGGAAGACAGCAAGGAGCAAGACTCCAGCTGCTGGGGGTTGGGGCACTAAAGTGAGCAGGGGACTGTCTTGGGACTCGGTGCCAGGTTGGTAAAACCTAACTCAGGGTAGATCCTAACGGTCCCTGTTCCTGCAGGGGGAGCCTCTGTACCTGCCTTAGTGCCAAGTGGGTACCAGCATCCCCAGTCGGCCTTCTCTCCAAGCTGGCATCACCTATGATGGGTTGCGATGATCTCAGCTGTGAGTCTACTTCAACAGCAGGCAGCCCAGGGCAGCATGGGCCTTAGTCCTACCCCTATGCTATGCTGGTCTCAGTGGTGGGCTCCAGCCTTGCGCTAGCACTGTGGCATCAGTGGTTCTGCCCATTTACTCCTCCCCCAACCCAAGGCAGCTCCACACAGAGAGTTAGTGTCGGTGGGAACATAAGGGGATGAGGTGCCAGGTCATTGCATAAGATTCTGGGGCTGGTTCCTCTATGGTGAGGCCCAAGGCCACATGGAAACTCCTGGTGCTCAACCACAGGCCACTGTCTGTGCGCAAGGTGTCTAGGCCCACCCTGGCCCCGGGGTAGAGGCTTGTAGGGATGGACTCCCCAGTTTCAGCTGCTTTGCTGGTACATTCTGAACAACACACTGTGGAGTTAGGACAAAGCTGGAACGGGGGAGCCCTCTAGTGCCCAAACAGAGGCAAGACGCCAGCAGCCAACTTGGGGCAAACCTTGACTGTAGGGCTCCATCTAGTGCAGAAATAGTGGAAGTGCCTACAGGTGCAGAGAAAACGAGCAGAGTGCTGGGACCTTCAGGAAGAGCAGGTACAAATAAAGTCAGATTCCGGAGACTGAAGATGCAGGCGCAGAAGACATCACACACCAGGGAGCCATGACCCCACCTAGGGAACCTGATAAGGTTCTAGGAATTGATATCGGAGACACCTTGGGGCAGAATTCAAAATACATGCTTTAAGGGGCCAGCATTGTGGCATGGCAGGTATAGCCACGCCGGTGACATCTGGTATGGGCACCAGTTCATGTCCCATCTGCTCCACATCTGATCCAGCTCCCTGATATCGGCTTGGGAAAAGCAACAGAAAATGGTCCAAGTACTTGGCCCCTGCCACAGGGGAGACCTGCATGAAGTTCCTGGCTCCTGGCTTCAGCCTGACTCAGCCCTGGCCATTGAGGCCATCTAGAGAGTGAACCAGTGGATGGAAGACCTCTCTCTCCAACTGCGACTTTCAAATACATTAAGAAAACTCAATGAGGGGCCAGCGTTGTGCAGCAGGTTAAGCCGCATCCCTCATTAGAATGCTGGTCGGTGTCCTGGCTGCTCAGCTTCCAATCCAACTCACTGTTAATGTTCCTGGGAAGGCAGTGGATGATGGCGCAAGTACTTGTGCCCTTGCTACCCAAGTAGGAGACCCAGATCAAGTTCCTTACTGCTGACTTCAGCTTGGCCCAGCTGTTGTGGCCATTTGAGTAGTGAACCAATGCATGGCAGATTTCTCTCTTTCTCTCTCTGGAACTGCCTTTCAAAAATAAATAAATGGATCTTTAAAAAAAAAACTAACTCAGGTCAGCACTGTGGCATAGTGGGTAAAGCTGCTGCCTGCAGTGCCAGCATCCCATGTGGGTACTGGTTCGAAACTCAGCTGCTCCACTTCCAATCCAGCTCCCTGCTAATGTGCCTGGGAAAGCAGCAGAGGATGGCCCAAGTCCCTGGGCCCCTGCACCCACAGAGGAGAGCTAGAAGAAGCTCCTGGCTCCTGGCTTCGGATCAGCCCAGCTCTGGCTGTTGCAGCCATTTGGAGAATGAACCAGCAGATGGAAGACCTCTCTCTCTCTCTCTCTCTGCACTTCTCTGTAACTCTGCCTTTCAAATAAATAAATAAATCTTTAAAAAAATACTCAGTGAACTTCATGAAAACACAAAGAAATTATAGCCTAACAGAGAAATCTGACAGAGAAATGGGAAGAATTTTTAAAAATCAAATAGAAACCTACAAGTTGAAAAACACACTAAGTGAAATTAAATATGTGATACAGAGCATGGCTAGCAGAATAAATCACACAGAAGAAAGAAGTAGTGAGCTCAAAGTAGACTACTGAAAACACACAGGAAAAATGGCCAAGAGGAATGAGGAACTTTGAAACAATGTGTGTTTTTTTTAAGATTTTTATTTATTTAAAAGCGGGGGAGGGGGTGTCTTTCTTCCACTGGTTCATTCCCCAAATGCCCACAGTGGCTAGGATTGGACCAGGCCCTCGATCAGGGTCTCCCGTGTGGGTACAAGGGTCTAAATAATTGGGCCCTCTTCCACTGCTTTCCAAGCTGGGTCGGAAGCAGAGCAGCCAGGACTTGAACCGTACCCTGATATGAGATCAGACATTGCAGGAGGTGGCTTAACCTTCCAGGACAGCATTAAAAGAGCAAGTATCTCAGTTATTGGGGTGCAAGAAGGACATGAGGAGGTAAAAGGAGTATACAGCATGTTCAAGGAGATGAACACAGATAATGCCCCAAATATGGAGAAAGGTACAGTTACCAAGGCACAAGATCAGAGGCCACCAGCCAGATCCAATTCAAACAAGTCCATCCCAAGGCACAGTCAAGCTCTCCAAGGTTAAAGACAGAGAGAGAACACGCAAATCTACAGACGGAAAGAAACAACACATAAGGGTGTTGCAGTTCACCCTACGGCAGGCTTCTCCATCAACAGCTTACAGGCCAGGGGGAGTGGGATGCGACTTCCACAGCACCGAAGGAAAGAACTGCCAGCAAGAGCACCATACCAGCAAAGCTGCCCCTCAGACGCAAAGGGGACTTGAAGACGTTCCCGCACGGCAGGGTCACCAGCAGGCCCGTCCCACAATAAATAAGGAGTTCTTCAAGTGGAAAGAGACATTAATGCATAAGAATAAAGTGCGCCCGCGCCTTGGCTCACTAGGCTAATCCTCCGCCTTGTGGCGCTGGCACACCGGGTTCTAGTCCCGGTTGGGGTGCCAGATTCTGTCCCGGTTGCCCCTCTTCCAGTCCAGCTCTCTGCTGTGGCCCGGGAAGGCAGTGGAGGATGGCCCAAGTGCTTGGGCCCTGCACCCCATGGGAGACCAGGAGAAACACCTGGCTCCTGCCATCGGATCAGCGCGGTGCGACGGCCTCAGCGCACCGGCCGCAGCGGCCATTGGGGAGTGAACCAACAGAAAAAGGAAGACCTTTCTCTCTGTCTCTCTCTCACTGTCCACTCTGCCTGTAAGTAAGTAAATAAATAAATAAATAAATAAAGTGCCAAAAGGTAAACTCACTGGTAAAGGTTACTGTACAACTTCAGCATGCTCTTCTACTGCAAATGTAGTGTGCAAACTATGAGGTCTTTAGAATGGAGACTAAAAGACATAAAACAACGACATTAATGTGTTAAGAGGAAGGTCATATGAAAAGAAGTGGACATCAGAGATACAAAAGAGGGGCTGGTGCTGTGGCTTAGAGGATAATACCTGTGGTGCCAGCACGCCATATGGGCACCAGTTCGAGACCCGGCTATTCCACTCCCAATCCAGCTCTCTGTTATGGCCTGGGAGGGGAGAGAAGGATGGCCTAGGTGCTTGGGCCTCTGCACCTGCAAGGGAGACCAGGAAGAAGCTCCTGGTTCTGGATTGGTGCAGCTCTAGTTGTGGAAAAATGGAGAGTGAACAAGTAGATGGAAGACCTACTCCCTCCCTCCCTCCCTTTCTCTCTCTCTCTTCCCCCACTCCCTGCCTCTCTAATTCTACCTTTCAAATAAATAAATTGTAGGAAAAAAGTTTTAAAACAGAGGCCTGGCACTGTGGCACAGCAGGTTAAGCTGCCGCCTACAGCACTGGCATCCCATATGAGTGCCGGTTGGAGTTCCAGCTGCTCCTTTGCCAATCTAGTTCCCTGCTTATGGCCTGGGAAAGCAGCAGAAGATGCCCCAAGTGCTTGTGAGAGACATGGAAGAAGCTTCAGGCCCCTGGCTTCAGATCAACCCAGCTCCGGCCATTGCAGCCATTTGGAGAATGAACCAGCAGATGGAAGATCAACCAGCCCCTCCCTCCCTCCCTCCCTCTCTCTCTGCCTCTGCCTCTGCTTCTCTGTAACTCTGCCTTTCAAATAAATAAATAAAATCTTTTTTAAAAAATTAAAAACAGAGGAATGGAAGGCAAGTGTAGAGTTTTACTAGTATTTTTAAAGAGATTTATTTACTTATATATCTATTTGAAAGGCAGAGTGACACAGAGAGAGGGAGAGACAGACAGATCTTCCACCCGCTGGTTCACAACAAAAACCACAACAGCAAGGTCTGGCCAGGCCAAAACTGGGAGTTAGGAGCTCCACCTTGTCTCCCACATGGATGGCAACGACCCAAGATTTTGGGCCATCTTCCTTTGTCTTTCTAGGCATATTTGCAGGAAACTGGATCAGAAGCAGAGCAGCCAGGATCAAGTTAGCCCTCTGATATGGGACGCTGGTATTGCAAGTGGTGGCTTAACCCACAATGGCACCCTGTTAGTTGGTCTTATCTCCCTTTCTGCCTGTTTATTTCTTTTTCTATCTTTATAATCATGTTAAATTGCTATCATTTTCCAAATAGCTTGTTTAACCAAAGAAAAAATTTTTAAACCTCATTGTAGCCACAAAGCTAAAAATCGAATCAAAACACATTATTAGAGAAAAATCACTTAGCCACAAAGTAAGATTGTGAAAGGCAGGAAGAAATAAAAGAACTACAATAAAACTAGAAAACAAGTCTCAGAACACCAGTAGCGAGACCTTCCCTATCAAAAATCACCTTATATATAAATGGTTTAAGTTCTCCAATTAAAAGATTAAAAGATAGTGACTGAAATAATAAAAATAAATAAGACTCGACTACATGATGTTTATAAAGAAACTCACTTGGGGCCGGCGCTGTGGCACAGTGGGTTAAAGCCCTGGCCTGAAGCACCGCCATCCCATATGGGCGCTGGTTCACATCCCGGCTGCTCCACTTCCGATCCAGCTCTCTGCTATGGCCTGGGAAAGCAGTAGAAGATGGCCCAAGTCCTTGGGCCCCTGTACCCACGTGGGAGACTCAGAGGAAGCTCCTGGCTTCGGATTGGCATAGCTCTGGCTGTTGTGGTCAATTGGGGAGTGAACCATCAGAAGACCTCTCTCTCTCTCTCTCTCTCTCTCTCTCTGCCTCTCCTCTCTCTGTGTAACTCTACCTTTCAAATAAATAAATAAATCTTAAAAAAAAAAAAGAAACTCACTTTACCTCTAAAGATGCACATAAACTAAAAGTGAAAATAAAATATTCTCTGCAAAGGAAACCCAAAAGAAAGCAAGATTAGACACCTTGAAACCAGGTAAAGTAGAGGAAGGTAATTATATAATGATAAAGGGATCAATTCAATAAGAGTAAATTATTATAAATATACTTGTACCTAATATCAGAGAACCCAAATAGAAAAAGCAAATGTTGAGGCTGGTGTTGTGGCATAGCAGATAAAGCTGCTGCCTGTGATGCCAGCATCCCACATGGGCACCAGTTCAAGTCCCAGCTGCTCCACTCTGATCCAGCTCTCTGTTAATGACCTGGGAAAGCAATGAGAGATGGCCCAAGGGCTTGGGCCCCTGCACTCACATGGGAGACCTGGAGGAAGCTCCTGGCTTCTGCCTGGCCCAGCCTTGGTCATTGCTGCCATCTGGGGATAGTACCAGTGGATGGAATATTCCTGTCTCTCTGTCTCTGTAACTCTACCTTTCTAATTAATTAATTAAATTTAAAAAATAAAAGGCAAATGTACATAGACCCAGAGAGAGATAGATTTCAATAGTAATAGGGGATTTTAACAATACTTTCAGCAACGGACAAATCATCTGGATAGAAAACAACAAGGAAACAGAAGAGCTAAACTGTACAATAGGCCAACTGGACCTGACAGATATCTATAGAACATTCTAACTAACAGCTACAGGATATATGGTCTTCTCAACAGCACATACAACATTCTCCAGGATATATCACATGGTAAATCACAAAACAAATTTTAATAAACTCAATAATTGAGATATCAATTATCTTTGCTGACCATAATGCAATAAAGCTAAAGCTAGAAATTTTTTTAAAGATTTATTTGAGAGGTAGAGTTATAGACAGAGAAACAGGGAGACAGAGAGAAATGTCTTCCATCCACTGGTTCACTCCCCAAATGGTCACAACAGCTGGAGCTGGTCTGGTCTGAAGCCAGGAGCCAAGAACTTTTTCCAGGTATCCCACATGGGTGCAGGGGCCCAGGCACTTGGACCATCTTCTACTGCTTTCCCAGGCCATTAGCAGGGAACTGGATCAGAAGTGTAGCAGCCCAGGACTCGATCCGGCGCCTATATAGGATGCAGGCATCTTAGGTGGAGGCTTTACCCACTACACCACAGTGCCGGCTCCTGGAGAAATTCTGGATCACAAACACCTTACCAAGAGTGAATCATGGAGAAATAGAATACCTAAACAGATTGATAAGGACTAAACAGATTGAATCAGTAATAAAAAGTCTCCCATCAAAGAAAAGCCCAGAACCAGTTTGCTTCACTGCTGAATTCTACCAAGCATACAAAGAAGAATTAAGTTAATACTTCTTAAAACACCCCAAAGTATAGAAGAGGAAGGAATTCTTCCAAACATCAGGCCATCATCAACCCCCATACCCAAATTAGAAAGGACATAAGAAAAGAAAGTGTAAATGCAAAAAGTCTCAACACAGCACGAGCAAACTGAATCCACCAGCACATTTAAAAATTATTCACCATACTCAACTGGGATTTACTCCCGGGATGTAAATATAGTTAGATATACACAGATATACCACATCGACAGAACAGAGGACAGAAACCATAGGAGCATCTCCATATATGCAGAAAAGGCAACTGATAAAATTTAACATCATGATAAAAACTCTCAACAAATTAGTTATGGAAGGAACACGCCTCAACATACTAAGGCCACATATAAGAAACCAGCAGCTCACACAAGACAGAATGAGGGAAGGGTAGAAGCTTTCTCTGTAAGGTGTGGGACAAGACAAGGATGCCCACTTTCACCTCACTCATTCAGTATAGCGCTGGAAGTCCTACAGCCAGATAAATTAGGCAAGAGACATAAATAAAGGGCATCTAAACTGGAAAGGAGGAAGACAGACTGTCAGTGTTTGCAGACGACATGATCTGAAACACGCAAAACTCCAAAGACTCAACAAAAAACAGTTACAGCTATTAAATGAAGACAAAGTCATGGGATACAATGTCAGCACTGAAAAATAGGATTGTTGTACACCCATAGCAATTATCCGAAAAAAGTCAAAAAGCAATCCTACTTCCACAACGACCAAAAAAAGAGATAAAATACTTAAAAATATATTTATCTATTTATTTTTAAGATTTTATTTATTTGAGAGGTAGAGTTACAGACAGACAGAGGTTGATACTCCCCAAATGGCCACAAGGGCTGGAGCTTGGAGCTCTTCCCGATCTCCCACATGGGTACAGAGGCCCAAGCACTTGGGTCATCCTCTGCTGCTTTCCCAGGTGCATTAGCAGAGAGCTGGATCGGAAGTGGTTCAGTCGGGACTCAAACTGGCACCCATTTGGGCTGTCAGGGCTACAGACGGCAGCTTAACCTGCTACGCCACAGCGCCAGCCCCTTAACAATAAACGTAACGAAACAGGGAAAATATCTCTACAATGAAAATTATAGAACAAAGAGATTGAAGAGGAAACCAATAAATCAAAAGACATCCGATGATCATTGTTTGGAAGAATCAATATCATTAAAATACTGCCCAAAGGGATTCAAAAATCCATGGCAACCCCTAAAAATACCAATGACATTTTTCACAGAACTAGGGAAAGGAATCCTAAAATTCACATGGAAACCCCCCCCCACACACACACACGAGAGAGAGCGAGCAAGAGCGAGAGAGAGAGGAGAGAGAGAGAAAACTAGATATCCAACGCAAGCATGAGCACTACACACAAAGCAGGAGGCATCACTCTGGTTATAAAAATAGGCTGCAAAGCTATGCTAATTGAAAGCACCGCATTGGCATAGAACAGACACGTAGACCAGTGGAACAGAGCAGGAAGCCTAGAGTAAACCCATAGTTAGAGCTGATATTTCACAAAGAGGCTAAGAACTCATTTAGAAAAAGCACATTTCCAATAAATGATACTACAGAAATTGAATATCCACATGCAGAAGAATGAAACTAGACCCTGTCTCTCACCATGTGCAAAATCAACTCAAAATGGATAAAAGATCTAAATGTAAGCATTGAAACTATGTAACAACAACAAACCATAGGGGAAACACTTCAGGACTTTGGAATGAGCAAGAAATTTTTGGATAACACCCCAAAGGTATAGGAAACAAAAGCAAACACAAGTAGGATTGTATCAAATTAAAAAGCCTCTACAAAGCAAAAGAAACAAACAATTGAGTGAAGACACAGCCTAAAGAATGGTAGAAAATATTTGCAAACTACACATGTGACAAGGGGTTAATTAACCAGAATATGTAAGGAATTCAGACAACTCAATAGATAAAATCCAGACTTTAAAATGGGCAGTGGATCTAAATAAACATGTTTCAAAGACATATAAAGAGCCAACAAGCACATGAAAAAATGCTCAACATCTCTGATCATTGGGGCAGGCAAGCCAAACCAGAACGAGACGTCACCTCGTTCAAGTCAGATTTGCTACTATCAAAACACAACTGATAACTCATGCTGGCGAGAATGTGGAGAGAAGGGACACCTGGCACAGTGTTGATGGGAACGTCAATCAGTGTGGTCATTGTGGAAAACAGCATGAGGTTTCCTCAAAAACGCTAGAAGTAGAACTGCCACCCGGTCCAGCAGTCCCACTACTGCGTGGGGAGAGGATGAGTAGTGTGTACTAAAAGTTAAAGTCGGGTAGGAGAAAGAAATTCTTGTGCTCTGTTGTACAGTAGAGCAACCATAGATACAACAACATACTGTATGTTGTCTTAAAATAAGACAGTTCTTAATGGGAAGACTTCCTATGTCCATTGATAGGAAGAATTCATGTTGTTAAAATATCCACACACAACCGGGGCCATGGCTTAACAGGCTAATCCTCTGCCTTGTGGCACCGGCACACCGGGTTCTAGTCCCGGTTGGGGCGCCGGATTCTGTCCTGGTTGCCCCCTTCCAGGCCAGCTCTCTGCTATGGCCCGGGAAGGCAGTGGAGGATGGCCCAAGTGCTTGGGCCCTGCACCCCATGGGAGACCAGGGGAAGCACCTGGCTCCTGCCTTCAGATCAGCGAGATGCACCAGCCACAGCGGCCATTGGAGGGTGAACCAACGGCAAAAAGGAAGGCCTTTCTCTCTGTCTCTCTCTCTCTCACTATCCACTCTGCCTGTCAAAAAAAAAAAAAAAAATCCACACACAACCGGGGCCGGTGCTGTGGCACAGCAGGTTAAAGCTGCGGCCTGCATTGCTGACATCCAATATGGGCGTGGGTTCATGTCCCAGCTGCTCCATTTCCAATCCAGCTCTCTCCTATGGCCAGGGAAAGCAGTAGAAGATGGCCCAAGTCCTTGGGCCCCTGCACTCGCATGGGAAACCTAGAAGAAGCTCCTGGCTTTGGATTGGCCCAGCTCTTGCCTTTGTAGCCATTTGGGGAGTGAACCAGTAGATGGAAGCTCTCTTGCTCTCTCTGCAACTCTGCCTTTCAAAGAAATAAATCCTAAAAAAAAAAAATCACAAAGTAGTATTGCTACAAACTACAGTAACTAAAACCACATGCAACTGTTACATAAACAGACACATAAACCAATGGAATAGAACAAAGAACTCGGAAATAAATCCAATTATTTACAGCTGATTTTGACAAAGGTACCAAGAACATACGTTGGAGAAAGGATAGTCACAAAATGGTGTTAGGAACACAGGATGTCCATCTGCTTAAAAATGGCACTCGATGCCTCTTCTCACACACAAAACTCAACTCAAAACGGATCAGAGACACAAATGTAAGGCCTAAGACTATAAAACTGTAAAGAAAACCCAAGGGAAATGTTTCAGGACATTGATCTGGGCAAAAAAATCTACAGGAAAAAGAGAACAAGTTGACAAATAGAATTTTATTAAACTGCAAATCTGCACACCAAAGGAAACAACAAGAGTAAAGAAACAACCTACAAAATGAGGAAAAATATTTCCAATCCATCCGTTTGACAAAGAATTGATATCTAGAATATAAAAACAACTCACACAATTCAACAGCAAAGAAACAAATGTTTTAAAATGGGCAAATGATCTGAATATACATTTCTCAAAAGAAGACAAATGGTCAACAGTTATATCAAAAGTGTTCGGCCAGTGCCGCGGCTCACTAGGCTAATCCTCTGCCTGCAGCGCTGGCACACCGGGTTCTAGTCCCGGTTGCCCCTCTTCCAGGCCAGCTCTCTGCTATGGCCCGGGAGTGCAGGGGAGGATGGCCCAAGTACTTGGGCCCTGCACCCCATGGGAGACCAGGAGAAGCATCTGGCTCCTGCCTTTGGATCAGCGCAGTGTGCCGGCCACAGCGCACCAGCTGCAGCGGCCATTGGAGGGTGAACCAACGGCAAAAGGAAGACCTTTCTCTCTGTCTCTCTCTCACTGTCCACTCTGTCTTTAAAAAAAAAAAAAAAAAGTGTTCCACATCACTAATTAGGGAAACATAAAACCATGCAGAGTTACCATCTCCCCACAGCCAGAATGACTATTCTCAAAAAAAGACAAAAAAACATCAGAAGCTGGCCAGGATGCAGAGGTAGGGAAGCGTTCCTACTCTGTTCGCAGGAATGGGAATTCCTGCAGCCAATGTGGAAAACAGTATGGTGTTCCCTCAAAAATTTAAAAATAGGGACGGCCTGTCTCAGCAGTTAAGAGGCCGGCTGGGACATCCACATCCCATATCATAGAGATTGGGTTCAGGTCTTGGCTCCACCCCCGATTCCAGCTTCCTCCTAATGTGCACCCTGGGAGGCAGCAGATGGTGGCTTAACTAGTTGGGTTCATGCTACCCATCTAGGAAACCCAGATTGAATACCAAGGTCTGAGCTTTGGCCTGGCCCAGCTTAGCCATTATGGGTGTTTAGAGAGCTAGCCAGCATACAGGAGCTTCCTCAGTGTGTGTGTCAAGAAAAATAAATAAATAAAATATAGGTTCTTCTCTCCCTTTTCCTCTCCCTCTTTCTAAAGTTTAAAATAGGGCCGGCACTGCAGCTCAATAGGCCAATCCTCCGCCTGCGGCGCAGGCACACCGGGTTCTAATCCCGGTCGGGGCGCCAGATTGTGTTCTAGTCCTGGCCGTGGCAGCCATTGGAGGGTGAACCAACAGCAAAGGAAGACCTTTCTCTCTCTCTCTCTCTCTCTCTCTCTCTCTCTCTCACTGTCCACTCTGCCTGTCAAAATAAATAAATTAATTTAAAAAAATTAAAGTTTAAAATAGAACTATAACATGACACAACCATTCTATTGGTTTAACTCCAAAGCAAAGGAAATCAGTATGTCAAAAAGATTTGTACTCACATGCTTATTGGAGCACTATTCACAACAGCCCAGATATGAAAACAACCTAGGTGTCCAAACAGATAAATAAAGAATATGCTGTGTATATTTACAACAAAATATTATTCAACCATAAAAAAATACTGAAATCCTGCCATCTGTAGTGAAATGGATGAGTCTGCAGGATGTGGTGTTAAGTGAAATAGAGAGGCACAAAAAGACATTCTCACATACATGTGGAAGTTTTCTAAGCTGATGTCATGGAAGCAGAGAGTAGAACAGTGGTTAGCAGAGGCTGGGGAGAGTAAGGGGATAGAGAGGAGATCGTTAACAGGTCCAGGGGTGCAGATGGACAGGAGAAATAACTTCTAATGTTTTTCATTGCAATAGGTTAATATGGTTGATGACAATTCATTGTATGAGGGTACTTTAAAAAGTTCACGGAGGGGCCGACGCCGCGGCTCACTAGGCTAATCCTCCGCCTTGCAGCGCCGGCACACCGGGTTCTAGTCCCGATCGGGGCACCGATCCTGTCCCGGTTGCCCCTCTTCCAGGCCAGCTCTCTGCTATGGCCCGGGAGTGCAGTGGAGGATGGCCCAAGTCCTTGGGCCCTGCACCCCATGGGAGACCAGGATAAGTACCTGGCTCCTGCCATTGGATCAGCGCGGTGCGCCGGCCGCAGCGCGCCTACCGCGGCGGCCATTGGAGGGTGAACCAACGGCAAAAGGAAGACCTTTCTCTCTGTCTCTCTCTCACTGTCCACTCTGCCTGTCAAAAAAATAAAAAAATAAAATAAAAAAAAGTTCACGGAGGGAGTGGTGTTGTGGCATAGTGGGTAAAGCTGCAGCCTGCAGTGCAGGCATCCCATATGGGCACAGGTTCAAGACCTGGCTGCTCTACTTCCAATCCAGCTCTGTGCTAATGCACCTGGGAAAGCTGTGGAAGATGGCCCAAGTGCTTTGGCCCTTGCACCCATGTGGGAGATCTGGAAGAAGCTCCTGGATCATGACTTCAGATCAGCCCAGCTCTGGCCACTGTGGCCACTGGGGGAGTGAACCAGTGGACGGAAGGTCTCTCTTTCCCTCTGTCTCTCTCTCCCTCCCTCTCTGTTACTCTTTCAAATGAATAAATATTTTTTTTAAATTCATGAAAAATTTGTATTATATTTTCTTAAACTTTTTTTTACTTATTTGAGAGGGAGGGAGGGAGGGAAAGATATAGTAGAGAGACAGATGGACAGAGCTTGCATCCTCTGGTTCACTTCCCAAATGCCTGCAACAGTCAGGTCTGGGCCAGGCCAAAGGCAGGAGGCAGGAACTTAATCAGGTCTCCAACATGGGTGGCAGGGACCCAGTCACCTGAGCCATCACTGCTGCTTCCTAAAGTCCACATTAGCAGAGGCTTCAACTGGGAGTAGAACCAGGACTCAAACTCAGGCACTCCGATATGGAATGTGGGCATCCCAAGCAGTGCCGTAATCACCTGGCCAAATGCCTGCGCCTTCGTTACCTTTTAATTCCATTTTTCTACAAACTTTTTTAAGTACCCACATGTGTTTCAAAACAGCTAGTAGAGAGGATTTTATATGTCCCTAACACAAAGAAATGATACATGTTTGATGACTAATCACCTTTATTTGATCACTACATTATACACATGTATTGAATATCACACCATATCCCATACATATGTGCAAATATGTGCTAATTTGAAAAGACTAGGAAAAGCATCAAAATGGTTAAATTGGGATAGGGTCCCTTTAATAAATAATGCTGCCATAACTGGATGTCCCTGTGGGAAAAAAAGCAAACCTGGCTCTTCTTCATACCATACACAAAAGTTAACTTTAAATGACTCATTGCTCTGCATGTAAGAGCTCTAGTCAAATGGCTTTCAGTGGAAAGCATAAGACTATTTTTGTGATCTGGGGATAGGCAACATTTTGTGCTAGTGGTCACAGAAAGCAATACATAGTTATTAAATTTCATCAAAATTACCAACTTCTGTTCATCAGAAATTACCACTGAGATAATGAATAGGCAAGCCACAGACTGAAAGGTAATATTCATAAATGATATATCTGACAAAGGTCAAGAACATCTACAACATAAATGAAAGACCAACGTCGACGTTTGAAAGAGAAAAACCCTCAGCAAGCACTGGACCAGACAAGATAGGTGGGGTTTTCAAAAAGCTGATGGAGGAGCAGGCAAGGCCACCACTTAGGACCCCCACATCCCCTATCAGAGCGCAGGTTCAGGTCTCAGCTGCTCCGCTTCTGATCGGCTCCCTGCTAATGCACCTGGGAAGCAGATGATGGCTCACGTACTTGGGTCCCCACCACCCACACAGGAGTTCCTGGCTCCTGCCTTCAGCCTGGCCCAGCTTGCAACTGTTGCAGCCTCTTGGGGAGTAAACCGAAGACCTCTCTGTGTGTCCCTCTCTCTGTCACACTACCTTTCAAATGAATACATTTTTAAGTCCACTTGAAATGCATATTATGAAAAATTATGCATAGATTTCAAAAATTTCTCACAACAAAATAAATGTACCCCTTAGGTCCATCTCCCATGAACTTTTTCAAGTGCCTTCATAGACTTGGGTAGTCTAGACTTGGGTAATCAGGGAGAGCAAATGGAAAAGCCCAGTGAGTTATCACCACACACCTACCAGAACAGCTGAGACAGACTCATGATTCCAAGAGCGGTCATTCTGTAGAACAGCCAGAATGCTAATTCCTTGGTCTTTTTTTTTTTTTTTTTTTTTTAAGACTTATTTATTTGAAAGTCAGAGTTACAGAGAGAGGAGAAGCGGGGGGTCTTCCATCTGCCGGCTCACTCCCTAACTGGCCGCAACGGCTGGAGCTGCACCCATCTGAAGCCAGGAGCCAGGAGCTTCTTCCGGGTCTCCCACATGGGTGTGGGGGCCCAAGGACTTGGGCCATCTTCCACTGCTTTCCCAGGCCATAGCAGAGAGCTGGATCGGAAGAGGAGCAGCCGGGACTAGAACCACTGCCCATATGGGATGCTGGCGCCTTAGGCCAGGGTGTTAACCCACTGCGCCCCTCTAATTCCTTGTTGATAGGAACGGAAAACAGTTATGGCTTTAGAATAACATCTACACATGCGTGTGTACCTGCCCTTCCAACCCAGCGATTCCAATCTCAAGTGTTTACATGAGAAATGAACACATATGTCTACAAAGAGACGGGTGTAAGAACACACACAGCAGCCTCATTCATTACATCCGCAAACGGAGAACAATCTGCCGCATTCACAGGATGGAGGCGTTACCCAATAGTAACACGGCACGAACTACTGATACAGCAACAACACGGATCGCAGAAGGACTACGCTGGCTGAAAGGAGCCTTTCACCAAAGACTGTGCGTACATTGGCAGAGCAAACCTGTGGTGGGCAAACATGAAAACTGCAATTGTCTCTGGGGCAGACGGGGCAAGGATCGACTGGGAGGGAGGACAAGGCGATGACCCTGGGGTGACCTCTCGGCGGACGACTGTGCTCTATCTCTTGGTAAGGATTTGTATCACCTGTGTAGGCGTGTGCCAAAATCCGGCGAATGCTCACCTAGGAACTGTGTATTGCACTGCATGCAAGTTTTGCTGTGAGAGAAAGAAAACCAAATATCTATCTCTGACTCATGCCATGTACGGACTTGGGAGAATGTGTTTGAGATGCCTCAAAAATTAGGTGGATTCACAGAGAAACAGATGAGTGGATTAGACTGTGACAAAGCAAGTATAATGAAATGTTAAGGTTAAATCCAAGTGATGAGTACATGGGGGAATCACCATGCTTTCAACTTCATGTACATTTGGAAATTTCCAATAATAAAACGAGGAAACTTATATGTATACATTTAACATTTGTGCACTTTGTGTTTAAATTTTACATCATACTGAATTCTGGTTAATGATAGAAATGCTAAAGAATATAGGCGAAAGGTCAGTGCTGTGGTGTAGTGGATAAAGCCGCCGTCTGTAATTCTGGCATCCCATATGGGCACCGGTTCAAGTCCCGGCTGCTCTACTTTCAATCCAGCTCTCTGCTGTGGCCTGGGAAGCAGTGGAAGATAGCCCAAGTCCTTGGGCCCCTGCACCCCTGTGGGAGACCCGGAGAAGGCTCCTGGCTTTGGATCGGCACAGCTCCAGCCATTGCAGCCAACTGGGGAGTGAACCAGCGGATGGAAGACCTCTCTTTCTTGCTGCCTCTCTTTCTCTTTGTGTAACTCTGACTTTCAAGTAAATAAATAAATCTTCTAAAAAAAAAAAAAAAGAATGTAGGCGGGATGTCTGCAATTTCTTTGAAATGCATCAAAAATTAAAAGGGATTGATGGATAGGTGGAAGGATGGACAGATGGAAATACTGGTGATGAAACGAGAACAATAAAATGCTAATGGCAGAATCCAGGTAGTGGGTACCGTGTCTTTATTGAAAAATTATTTTATTGTATTTTGAAAAATTGTTTAAATGAACTATTTGGGGGAAGAATTAGTGAGGATAAAAGGGCCTCCATTGCTAAATGGAGGAAGAATAAATAAACACTGGCAAAAATTAGAAGCCTGCCCAGTGGATAAGGCTACCCCACTTCCCTGTGAGTTAAATTCTATCACTAGAGATTCACCCCTTAAATTTTAAAAATATTATTTTTGAGAGGTAGAGCAACAGATGGACACAGACAGGCAGATCAAAAGAGAGAGCTCCTAGGGGCCAGCGCTGTGGCACTTGCATCACCAGCATCCCATATGGGCACCTGTTCTTGTCCAGGCTTCTCTTCTAATCCAGCTCTCTGCTATGGGAAAGCATTGTAAGAGGGCCCAAGCACTTGGGCCGCTGTACCTGAATGGAAGACCGGGAGAAAGCTCCTGGCTCCGGCCCAGCTCCAGCTGTTGAGGCCATTTGGGGAGTGAACCAGCAAATGGAAGACCTTTCTCTCTGTCTCTCCCTCTCACTGTAACTCTACCTCTCAAGTAAAAAATAAAATATTTAGAGAGAGAGAGAGAGAGAGAGAGAGAGAGAGAGAAAGGTGTCATCTGCTGATTCATCCCCCAAATGCTGGCTGAGCCAAAGCCAAAGCCAGGAGCCAGGAACTCAATGTGAGTGTCAGGACCCCAATTACTTGAACTACCACTGCCTCCCAGGATTTGCATTAGCAGGAAGCTGGGATCAGGAGCTGGAGCCAGGAGTCAAAACAAAACTCCAAATGTGAGATGCAGGTATCATAACCGCTAGGCTAAACGCACACCCTTAACTTAAACTTTGACCCTTGTTGAAATTCAACTAGTTGGATAATTCCTTATTGGCTCCTTTGGCTCCTTTTCCTGCACTCCCCAGCAGCGTGCTGCTCTGTCCTCTGCCGAGGTGACCACCTTCCTCCTGAGGCGGCCACTTTCATATGCATTTGCTCCAAGATCCAACACTGCTTTCTTTCTTAAGGCTGTCTTTGCACACATCCAGCAGACCCACAATTCCTCCTAACGATCTCTCTACCATTTCAAAGCCAGTGTTTTATAAGCCAGCCTTGTCTTCCCTCCTATCCCCACTTCACTTCCTGTTTCTCTTGTTTTACATTTGAGAGACAGAGAGATCCCACCTGCTGGTTCACTCCCCTGAAAGCCCACGGGATCAGGGGCTGAAGCTGGGAGCCAGAGCGTAATCCAGGTCTCCCATGTGGGTAGCAGGAACCCAACTGCTTGAGAGGTCATCATGGCCTGTCTGCATTGTCAGGAAGCTGGGGTCAGGAGCCAGGGCTAGTACTGAACCCTGGCACTGTGATCTGGAACATGGGGTACAACAGCTGGCCTAATGCCTCCCCCATCTCTAGTTCCATTATTAACACTCCCCGTCTCCCCAGGGCACAGATTTATGTTGCTTATGCATCATTCACTTATTCAACAGGCAGTTCCTGGGTTTTACTTGAACTGCCTCTGCTAGAAGGTGCTGGTTAGAGTGGATGCGATCCCCGTTCTCACAACACTTATCGTGTATTCTGAGCTGCTTCCTCCTTTTTCCTTGCCATGTTTAATGACTCCCTGGGCAGGATTCATGTCAGTTTGATGGCTTCTATGCCCACTCCCCTCCCCCAGCCTCAACCCTGAGCTGGGCCAGGGTCCTGGGGCTTAGACAGTGCTAAAATCCAGGAGGAGAGAAGGCGCGAGGGGTCATCAGTTCAGCTCCATGTGGGTTATCTCTGGCCATCCACCCATCAGTCCAATGTGTATGGTCCCTTCGGGGCTGGTGGCTGCATGCCTGGGGCTCTGCTTAGGATATTCAAGTCTTTGGAGGCTCCCTCTGCTCTACACCCTACTTTTACTAGACAGTCCTGGTTTATGTTCCCTACCCCTGTGTAATGATCAAAAGTACCGCCAGGGGCCAGCACTGTGGGCTGTGGCATCATGGGTAAAGCACCACTTGCAGTGCCAGCATCCCATTTGGACACTGGTTAGAGACCTGGCTGCTCCACAGATCCAGCTCTCTGCTATGGCCTGGGAAAGCAGTAGAAGATGACCCAAGTCCTTGGGCTCCTGCATCCCTGTGGGAGACCTGGAGAAACTCCTGGCTCCTGGCTTCAGATCAGCCCAGCTCCAGACGTTGTAGCCATTTGGGGAGCGAACCAGTGGATGGAAGATCGATCTCTGTCTCTCTCTGGCTGCATCTGCCTCTCTGTAACTCTACCTTTCAAGTAAATAAATTAATCTTAAAAAAAAAGTACCCCCATTGCTATCACATGGCTCCTGGTTTGGTGAACATAGACTACCGGCTCCTAAATCACACACAGCTGCTTCTAATGTGAGCACCAATTAAAAAAGATTTATTTAATTACTTATTTGAAAGGTGGAGCCACTTGGAGAGGAGAGACAGAGAGAGAGAGAGACCTTCCATCTGTTGGTTCACTCCCCAAATGGCTGCATCACCTGTGGCTGCGCCAGCCTCCAGCCAGGAGACATCCAGGTCTCCCATGCGGGTGCAGGGGTCCAAGCACTTGAGCCATCCTCCTCTGCCTTCCCAGGCACATGAGCAGGGAGCTGGATGAGAAACGGAGCAGCTAGGATTCAAACTGGCACTCGGCACGGGATGCCAGTTGGCAAGCGGTGGCTTAACTCACTGCTCGGAAATGCCTGTCCGCATGTACTACTCCTTCACACAGGCGCAGGCCAGCGGAGCCTGTGGTTTCAGGAAGTCTTCGGGAGCTGAGGGCTTCGGGAGCACAGCTGTCTGAGAGGGACCGTCTGTCCCAGGAGACTTCCTATGCTTGTGGCCTTTCAGACACAAAGGTCAGGAAGAGCTGCAGCACCCTCCTGGCTTCTCCACTCAGCCACACCCTTGCCTTAGCTGGGGGAAGGAAAACACAGAGAAGGGAGGGACTTCACTGGTGACCTCAAGATATGCCAAATTTACCAGGGCTGGCGCAGTGGTAGCAAGTAAAGCCGCCACCTGCAGTGCCAGCATCCCATATGGACACTGGTTCGAGTCCTGGCTACTCCACTTCCAATCCAGCTCTCTGCTATGGCCTGGGAAAGCAGAAGATAGCTCAGGTCCTTGGGCTCCTGCACCCATGTGGGGGATCTAGAAGAAGCTCCTAGCTCTTGGCTTTGGACCTGCCATTGCAGCCATCTGGGGAGTGAACCAGTGGATGGAAGACCCCCCCCTCTCTCCCTCCCTCCCTCCCTCTCTCTCTCTGCCTCTCTGTAGCTCTGCCTTTCAAATAAACAAATAATTCTTTTAAAAAAAATCTACACTTCTCCCTCCCTTTTCCTCTATGGAAATCAAGACCTTAGGGGTAGACCCATAAATATTTGTTGGAGATAGACATGTTGGTAACCATTTGCACTCCAGTATGAATCAGTTACAACTATTTTTCTAGCACAGGTCTAGAAAAAAAAGAAATCTGCTTCCTGGAGATTTAAAACACTGAGATGGGAAAGTGTACTACCAAACTACACTTGGGCTGCATCTTTGTTTTCCCACTGGGTTTACTCACTGCCTCTCTGCACCAGCAGCAACAGTACCTGAGCCATTTGCTCAGAATCTACACAGTTGGGCAACTGGGCCAGCACCTGCTGAGCCGAGTGAGGCTCTCAGCGGTTTCCACCCCCCCAAATGTGAAACTCTGGGGAAAAGCAAAGATCCTCCTGCTCCCCAAAACACCCTTGGGGGCTGCCCTGCTTCCAAGTCTTGAGTCAAATCCCTCCCCCCAACCTCTGAAGGCTTTACACGTCCTTGATGAGTCCACTTCTGCTTCATCTCACAAAAGGCTCACCTGGTTATGATCCTCTGATGAAAAGCATGGGTTCTGCAGCCACACAGTCCTACCTTGAATCCCAGGTCCGCTGTTAACCCACGCCTTGGCTTGGTCACCTGTGATGTGGGGCTGAGAGCCAATGACCTCACATATGAAACATACACTGACGTATTCTGAGTGTGAACCAATGGGCACGGCTGCATGGTGTTTGCCAACGGCCATTCCAGGTGGGAGTGACAGAGCAGCAAACCCACCAGCCATGGCTGGACACTGCCTGCCTCCAGCTACTGACAGCCGTGCAAAATACAACAGCATGAAATAAATCACTCCGACGACCTTGACAATCCCCAGTGCCCTGACTGCCCTTGAGACAGAGCCTAGAATGCCTGCTGGGCACCCACCCCTCGGCTCTGTGCCTCCCTCCAGCCCCTCCCAGCCCCCCGCAGAGAGCATAGTCCATTCCTTACCTGGCTTCTTGCCCCTCGCACTGGCGCCTCCCAGGTCCCCGTGACGTCCTTGTTGGGCTGCTGGCCGCAGGGACAAGTTAGGGAGCCGGTCCGGCCCCAGCTGGAGCCGGAGCTGCAGTCCCCTCTCGGCTGGGCCTCAGTCTCCCACCCCACAGCCCGGAGCCCATTCTCGGCTGGGCCTGACACCCCCCGGGTTATTCTCGGGAATCCTACTGACCAAGACAAAAACAAACAAACACAACAAACAGCGGCTTTTCAGTCTCCAGCCTCATTTTCCTCTGTGACTCGCCCTCAGTGTCTGCCCTGGCCGCAATCACATAAATACCAGGCCCTGTGTGGCCGCTGGCACGGCGTCCTCCCAACACCCCATCGGCTCGGCTCAGAGGGAAACATTTGTTCTTGATTACGGCGTCTTTTAACAGCAAGCGGCTGTGCCTGGCTCTGCTCTGAGCAGGAGGCAGAGTCTGGGAAAATGAAGGCAGCAGGGGCCCAGGGAAACCCCACCCACTGTGCCCCGCCCCTCTGACCCCTGCAGGGCTCGCTGTGAAAATAAAAAAACTAGGGCCCAGGCTCTGGTGGAGCCAGTATCCCATTTGGGTGCCGGTTCGGGTCCCGGTTGCTCCTCTTCTGATCCAGCTCTCTGCTCATGGCCTGGGAAAGCAGCAGAGGATGGCCCAAGTGCTTGGGCCCCTGCCCCCACATGGGAAACCCAGAGGAAGCGCCTGGCTTGGGTGTGGCCCAGCCCTGGTCATTGCAACTATTTGGGGAAAGAACCACCAGATGGAAGATCTCTGTGTGTGTGTGTGCGCGCCTCTGTCTCTGTAACTTTGTCTTTCAAATAAATAACTTTTAAAAAGAAAAATAAAAAATTATTTCTGGGGCTCAGTCACCCCGACAAGCGAGTCGCTGTCACCTTCCCCCTAACTCCAGGATGACATGGGGCATCAGCGGAAGCTGCTGCTTTGCCTGTGAGAGTTTGGTCCACAGGGCACTCCAGTCTTCCCAGCCCTGTGCTTTGGGAGCTCTGAGTACCAGAGTCTTTTTTTTTTTTTGAACAGGCAGAGTTAGACAGTTTGAAAGGTCTTCCTTCCGTTGGTTCACCCCCCAAATGGCCGTTATGGCCGGCGCGCTGTGCCAATCCAAAGCCAGGAGCCAGGTGCTTCCTCCTGGTCTCCCATGGGGTGCAGGGCCCAAGCACTTGGGCCATCCTCCACTGCCTTCCCGGGCCACAGCAGAGAGCTGGCCTGGAAGAGGAGCAATCGGGACAGAATCCAGCACCCCGACCGGGACTGGAACCTGAGGTGCCGGCGCAGCAGGGGGAGGATTAGCCTAGTGAGCTGCGGCACCAGCCCAGAGTCTTTGCAAGTGAAGACTTTGCCAGAACAGCTAGGGAACAGTTCGATTGCGGCCTGGTGTCAAGGCCTAATGCATCATCAGTGCTGTGGACCTGCACCTGCCGATGAAAGGCAGGGGGAGGTACGGCCAGGGGGCCTTGATGAACAGGAGGCCACAGGCAGATGCTCCCTCCCGCCTCTGCCACCCCCAGGATTGGCTCTGCTCTGCACATGCGCAGGGCCAGGAGAGGCTGTTGCCTGAGAGGGTTGGGAGGGAGTGGGCAGGGGGAGAACCAAGCCAAAGCTGCTAAAGAAAAGCCTGCAGGAGGTCCGGGCTGCACTAGGGCACAGGGTAGATGCTCCACCTTCTTCATGCCTCGCTACCCACCTGTGAGCTGCTGACTGTGGAGAGAGGACAAAGATAGAAATAGAGGAAGGGGGATGCCGTGGGCATGGGAAGCAGGAATGCATTACTAAATGCACCCCGGGGCGCTTGTCTGGGGCTTACAGGCAGCTGGGTTCCACTGGCTCTGCCTCGCCTAAGAACAACAGCACCGTGGGAGGCAGCAGCTGTAGCTCGGGTACCTGACTTCTTGCCACCCATGCAGGAGACCCCCCTGTAGACTTCCTCCTTCCTGGTTTCAGCCTGACCCAGCCCAGGTGGTTGCAGGAATTGGGGGAGTGAACCAGCTAAAGGGAAATTCTCTCTCTCTCCTTTTTCTTTCTCTGCCTTTCAAATAAAATGAAAATACATATTTTAAATGTATTTTTTAAATGTCCCCTGGAGATGTGTCTTTTACCCCTCTCTTCTTCCCTCCCTGAGTTGGAATCCAGACACTCAGCAGGCAGCTGGCAAGGAGCATGGTTCATCCCAAGTGGAGCCCGGCTTTGCACTTGTTTGGAACGTATTCAGCCTTGGAATTCCATGTCTCATCCATGCGGCTTCCCTCCAAGCATAATCGCCAGGAAGGACGATTTGTAGGGCTGGGAAAGCCAAGGCTGTTTCCTCCCTCCATAGGCGTGGGGGCGGAGGAGAACATGGGTTCACGCCTTACCCAGACTGCTGCACACCTGGAAACCTTGTGCACTAATAGGGCCACGGAAGTCAAAACGAATTTTGAGAAGTTATTAATAATACCTGTGAGGACAATCACGTTAGATGTCTAGGAACTGCATTTTCAATTTGCTGTCCCTGCGCAGGCTGTCCACACACGGCCCTCCCTCCTCCACGCCTTGCACCTGCACGGTGAACCTCGAAGAGGAAATCACTCTCCTGGAGCCGCCCCGCCCCGCAGCTGGGAGCACGGCTCCTTAGGGGCGGTTCACCTGCCTAGGGATCCACGCAGGTTCCTTCCAGTTTGCTGTGCTCCCAGACCCTGGCCCCTCTTCCCGCAGCGGTCACCGCGTGGGGCAGGCGTCCCTGGGCCAGTGCTCAGTCTCCTCCCAGCGTGCGCCCCTGGGAGAGGCTGCGCGGTGGGCGCAGTGGGGCCCAGGCTGCCGCTGAACCTGCGCTTTCGCAGAGGCCAGCGTGGGTCCTGGACACCAGGGTCTGCCGTGCGCCGTGCTCCTGCTGGGCCAGTCTTCCTCCTTGCTCTGGCCTTGTTGGTCAGCGCGAGCCAGGTGGGAAACGCTGACTTCCTCTGGCTCTTTGTCCTGGCGCGGAAGCAGAGCAGTCCTGGCCGGGGTGTGACTGAGCACAGCAGCTAGCCCAGGGCCGGGAGGAGGCCGGCTGGGAGAGATGGGAGCCTCAGCGAGAGGGCCAGCCAGGCGGACTCCCCGCAGGCCTTGCATCCTGTCTGTGTTAGCCTCTGGGGAAGGCATTCTGGGATTGGCTTGCCAGGTTTCAAAAACATAATGATCAAGATACTGGCTTTTTGCGCCTGGGTTTCCTCCTTTCTAAGAAAGGCAAAAGCAGTTGGATTAAATTAAGCCTAGCTGCAGATTCCCTTTTGTGGGCCCCTAGAGAGAGTGCTCCTCCCCTTCCCACACAAGTGTCCCAGCAGGTCACCCGCCTCTCCTCTGGTTTTCTTCCTTCTCCTTCCCTCGCTGCCTTTTTACCATTTTTGCAACCTTCTTTACAAATTTATTTGAAAGGCAGAGAGAGCGATTTCCCATCCACTGATTCACTCCCCAAATTCTCCCAAAAAGCCAAGGTTTGGCCAGGGGTGGGATTTGCCAAAGGTGGGAGCCAGAGAGGCAAATCCATTAAGACATCCACTTCAAATCTTTTTTTTTTTTTTTAAGATTTATTTATTTACTTGAAAGTCAGAGTTACACAGAGAGAGAAGGAGAGGCAGAGAGAGGTGTTCAAGCCACTGGTTCACTCCCCAAATGGCTGCAATGGCCGGAGCTGTGCTGATCCGAAGCCAGGAGCCAGGAGCTTCTTCCAGGTCTCCCACGTGGGTGCAGGGGCCCAAGGACTTGGGCCATCTTCTACTGCTATCCCAGGCCATAGCAGAGAGCTGGATCAGAAGAGGAGCAGCTGGGACTCAAACACCGCAGATGAAGCAAATGAGAGAGGTGGCAGCTTTACCAGCTATGCAACAAGGTCTTCCTGAATGGGCTCAGGTCCCTGAGGACAGAGGCTGAAGGGAGCTGTGCACCCCTTCCCCAATGTGAGGATGCGTAGCGGGTGCCATGGAGGCGGGCGTCATCTGGGGCACAGAGAGCAAGCCCTCGCTGGACTCCACGTCGGTCAGCTCCTCAACTTCCCAACCTCCCAGACAATGACCCATAGATGTTTGCTACCTACAAATTACCCAGTCCTAGGTGTTTTATTATAGCAGCATGATCAGACTAAGGCACCACATTAAGAAATTTAGACCTTTCCAGAACTGTGGCATAACAGGTAAAGCTGCTGCCTGCAACTCTGGCATCCCTTATGGACGCTGGTTCAAATCCTGGCTGCTCCGCTTCTGATCCAGTTCCCTGCTAATGGACCTAGGAAAGCAGCAGAGGATGGTCCAAGGGCTTATGCCCTTGCACCCATGTGGGAGAACTTGGAAGAAGGTTCCTGGCTCCTGGCTTTGGTCTGGCCCAGCCCTGGCCATTGTAGCATTTGGGGGGTGAACCAGTGGATCGAAGATCTCTCTCTCTCTCTCTCTCTCTCTCTCTCTCTCTGTCACTCTGCCTTTCAAATAAGATAACTCCTAAACCAGAAGATGTCAAATTTATGGACTAAGACTTGTTGATAAAAAAATTATTTCAAATCGTCCAGGATACACTCACGCACAAACATTTCATAAAGCAATACCTATCCTTATTGTATGATGAATTCTAATATTTTATGTTGTATATAAATTCATTTTCTAAAAAATTAGCTGTGAACCACTGAATTAATTCACCATTCACTAATGGATCATGACATCTATTTTGAAAAATCACAGTCATAAGCTGAGGCTAGGGACACCACTTCTTTTTAAGTTTTGTTTTTAATTGACACATAATAATTGTATGAGGATGTTTCAACAATTTCATGGGAAATAGAATTAAAAGATAAATTTATGTAGGCACAAAAAATTTTGAAACCCATGCATTGGTTTTTCAAAATATGAATTTTTCATGAAAATTTAAAAAAGATTTATCTTTTATTTTATGAAAGGTAGAGTTATAGAGATAAAGGGACAATCAAAGAGAGAGAGAGAAAGAGAGAACTTCCATCCATGGGTTCCCAGGTGCATTAGCAGGGAGCTGGATCTTCTGAGAATCTGGGACATGAACCATCCAGCTCCCTGCTATGGCCTGGGAAAGCAGCGGAAAATGGCCCAAGTGCTTGGGTTCCTGCACCCACATAGGAGATCCAGAAAAACTCCTGGCTCCTAGCTTTGGATTGGCTCAGCTCTGGCCATTGTGGCCATCTGGGGAGTGAACCAGCGGATGGAAGACCTCTTTCTCTGTCTCTACCTCTCTCTCTGTAACTCTTTCAAATAAATAAATCTTTTTTTATTTTTTATTTTTATTTTTGTTTTGACAGGCAGAGTTAGTGAGAGAGAGACAGAGAGAAAGGCCTTCCTTCCGTTGGTTCACTCCCCAGATGGCCGTTATGGCTGGCGTGCTGCGCCGATCCGAAGCCAGGAGCCAGGTGCTTCTCCTGGTCTCCCATGGGGTGCAGGGCCCAAGCACTTGGGCCATCCTCCCCTGCCTTCCCGGGCCACAGCAGAGAGCTGGACTGGAAGAGGAGCGACCAGGACAGAATCTGGCGCCCCATCCGGGGCTAGAACCCAAGGTGCCGGTGCCGCAGGGCGAGGATTAGCCTAGTGAGCCGTGGCGCTGGCCTAAATAAATCTTTTTAAAGAAGTTATTTATTTATTAGGAAGACAGACTTAGAGAGAGAATGAGAGACAGAGAGAGAGCTCTTCCATCCATTGGTTCACCCCCACCTCAACAGATGGCCACAACAGCCAGGGCTGGGTCAGGCCGAAGTCAGGAGCCAGGAGCTTCTTCTGGGTCTCCCATGTGGGTGCAGGGGCCCAAGCACTTGTGTCAGCTTCTGCTGCTTTCCCAGGTGCATTAGCAGGGAGCTGGATTGGAAATGGAGCAGCTGGGACACGAACCGGCGCCCTTATAAGATCCCTGTGCTGCAGCCCACAGCTTAACTTGTTGTGCCACAGTGCCAGCCCTTCAGATTTTTTTTACACCAACATAAATTTATTTCTTAATTCCATTTTTCCACAAATTTTTGAAGTGCCTTTGTACATATGTGTGGGGTACTATGTGGTATTTTGATACATGTATACATTGTATAGTGATCAAATCATGGGTTTCTCAACATATCCATTGCCTCAAGCATTTATCATTTCTTTGTAGTGGGAACACTGGGAATCCTCTCTTCTGGTTATTTTGAATTGTTAACTGTGGTCTCCCTACCATACCGTAGCACACCAGAAATGATTTCTCTAATCTTACTATAACTTTGCGCCGTCTGACCATTCTCATCTTCCCCGCCTCCCTCCCTCCCTAGCCTCTAGTAACCATTATTCTGTTCTATTTCCAGGAGATCTACTTTGCTAGATTCCACAAAGGAATAAGATGGGCCAGCATGTGTCTTCCTAGGCTTCACTTCACATAGAGTCCTCCAGGTCCGCCGTGTGGCTGCGATGGCAGGATTTCCTGCGTTATCTGGCTGAGTGGTAAGTAGCAGAGGGAAGAGCGGGTGGAAGGAAATCTGAGTTTGGAGCTTGCGAGACCTAGAGAAAACCAGGCTAAAGTTGCAGACTGTTGGATGGGAGACGAGACAGGAAGTGCCTGTAGGAAGGGAGAGGTTTGCAGGCCACAGCAGGGAATTCCAGGCTTGTTGTAATAGAAGCCACCAAGCGTTTTAAGCTAGGGAGTGTCATAATATAATCTATTTTCCAAAATCCAAGGGTACTTCCAAAAGTCCATGGAAAAATGGAATTATTGGTTTATTTTTGACAGCCCGTGAATTTTTTCTTCCATGATGCATACTCCGTAGCTTTTTGAAGACTCCCTCATCATATGCATGGATGTCCAAATGCTTTGTTCCAGAATCATCTTTCTGTGAAAGAAAGCGCTGAGTTTATTTCTGTTTCTCCACTCTTTCTGTGTCCGACCAGCACTGCTACTATGTCCTATCATAACATCCCGTAGCCATGTAGAAGCCAGCAAAGCAGAGAGTTCATCTTTAAAAACTACACAGCCGTTTTGGTGTTGGAAGCTGGACATTTATCAAACACAGCAGGGAAGGTTCTCGCTCTGCATTCCAAGAACAGCCAGACCTCAACCTTCACAGAAGACAGGAAACTTCAACAACTTGAACTGTTTTCTGAGAGAGCCTTCCTCGCCTGCCACAGGCCTTGAAGAGCTCCTGGCCGGTCAGCTGGAAGCCACTCTTCCTGTCCCTGATGAACTCAGCTTTCACCTTGGGATGACAACTGCCTTTTTCTATACTTGCTTGCATTTTGGCCTTAATCTCTTCTACAGAACTAAGTCTTTTTGGTGTTTCAGGAGTTTTTTCTTTGTTTTGAGGGACTTTTTAAAAAAAAAACATTTATTTATTTGAGAGTCAGAGAGAGACAGAGAAACAGAGAAAGAGAGAGAGAGAGAGAGGTCTTCCATCCCCTGGTTCACTCCCCAAATAGCCGCAATGGCCAGGGCTGGGCAGGCTGAAGCCAGGAGCCAGGAGCTTCTTCTGGGTTTCCCACGTGGCTGGCAGGGGCCCAAGCACTTGGGCCATCTTCTGCTGCTTTCCCAGGCTCATTAGCAGGGAGCTGGATCAGAAGTGGAGCAGCGGGGACATGAACTGGCACTCACACAGGATGCTGGTGTTGCAGCTGCAGCTTTACCCACTGCACCACAGCACTGGCCCCTTGAAGGAACCTTGACCTTGACTTTGGTTTGGATGATTTTGAGTTTTTCCCATTCTAATTTGATTTTTGTGCATTTTCACCTAGAATATCTCCCAATTATGTATTTCCTCAGTGGAGCATTTTCTTCCGTTTCCTTGTCATCATCCTTACCATCACCACCCTTGTCTCAGCAGCAAGTGTTACTGCTTTCTGGGATCCCTCGCTGGGTCTCTTTCCAGATACTTTTCAGAGTTCTAGCGCCTCCTGACAGAGAGAGAAAGAAACAGACGGATCTTCCATCCTCTGGTTCACTCCCCAAATGGCCACAACAGCCAGGGCTGGGCCAGGTTGAAGCCAGGAGCTTGAAACTCCAGAAGTATGGTTCTGTTGGGCCATATGCTGCTGCTGTCCCAGGTCATTAGCCAGGAGCTCCTGTCCTAAGCGGTGGCTTAACTCACTGTGACCAGTGCCAGCCCCTCTGCCTGCTTCTCCACAGCCGCTAGTGCTGCAGACCAACCTGCACAGGCCCTGACCCACACCTCCACCCTAAGACCACAGGAGCTGTTAGTTCAGACCCCCAAGGGAAACCCATGGCTGCACGGCCAATTTCCTGGTTGACGGTGGTGTTACCGAGGTGCGGTTCACCCTTTGCCCCAGCGCCTACCCTGCCCGTTCTTAAAGATAACAGGCACTCATTTTCAGCAGGACCCACCCAAGGCGGATCCGTGTCTCAGGGGCTCACCTCAGCGTCCATGGAATCTTCCAGGGGGTGCTGGCACACCCTGGTGGGAGACAGGACGGACAGAGAAGTCAGGCGGGACAGCATCCCACCAAGGCTACACGTACCTTGTGACTCCATGTTCCATGAACTTCTTGAAGAAGTTTCTCCCGACCTCACGCACAGTCCAAGGATGATTCCAGAACGACCTCCTTCTCTGTAAGGGGAAGGGAAGCCTGGACTAAGACGTCTACACAGGATTTGCCCCCTCTCCCTGCCTTATTCAAGCAGCCTCCTTTCCTGGTTGCTGTCCCTGCCGTCTGCTCCGCTCCTGTGGGGACCAGACTTCTGCAGCAACACTGCTGTTCTCAAATTCTCCTATCAAGTCCTGTTTTTTTTAATCCTCCTATCACCCAGCATCCACATGTGAAGGCACTTTTGAAACCCATGCGGAGTGTTTTTCAGAACCGGCATTTTTCATGGACTTTTGCAAGACCCCTGCTATGCGTGGATGTATTTTTTTTTTTTTTTGCACAGGAATAAGCCTGTCTTTTCATTCCATTTTCCACACACTTTTTGGAGGCTCCTCATAGTTGCCAGCCACACTGCGCTGCCAGCAGTGCCTACCCAGGAGTTGTGCTTATCCAGGATTTTTTTCCCTGACTTGTAGCATTGACAATTGGAAGGACACCCTCAAGTTTTGGCAAAGGACTTCGGGCTGCTCCCAGCTGGGAAGGAAGTCTCCCCTCCCAGTGGGGATCTCCTGGCTCTGCTGCTGGGAGCAGCCACGGCTGGCCTCAGGTTGCAGACCCGAAGGAAGTGGGGAGGGGCTGAGTCACAGAAGGCAAGCAGATTTCCCAGGGCCTGGGCCTCCTTCCTGGCCCGGCCCCAGGAGATGAGTTCCAGCTGCTTTGCTTTGCTTAATCTTGCTCCTCTCCCTATCCCCCTTTCCGCTCGCTCTGCCTCCCTCCCCCTCCTTCCCCCGGCCAACCCTCTAGCCAGACCAGATTCGGGGTGGAAAACATCACTGTCAAAGAACAAGAATTCAGGGAATGGGAAGCTACACGGCAAAGGGGCCGCTTCCCCTCTGCTGGAGACCGGGGAGACCGTGTGTGTGTGGCTCTGTCGCCTTGCACCATGGGGGAAGCTGATTGGGGGGGGGGGGGGGGGGACAGCCCGCAGCCTGGTGTGTGTTGCTGTGGCCGGTTAGCCCCTAGCTTCTGTCTCCCTCTGCCCACCCCCACCCCCCAACCAAGCCTGTGGAGAGCACCCAGCCACATTTCTTTTATTTACTTTGTGGTTTCCAAAATAGATGCATTGAAAGCCTTCGGGGAAAGATACCCTTAGGAACGGGGCTGGGGAGGGTGGGCAGGGAGAGGGCAGGAGGAGCCAGCGTGGAGAAGTGGAGGACCCAGCGGGCCAGTGAACCACAGCAGCGGAGGGCGGGGCGCCAGGTGCCCTCCAAGCCCTGTTTACAATCCTGTCTCCGTCCCTCGCTCACCGTGGGAATCATGGTCTGCCGTTTTCACCTCTGTGGGATTGTTTCCCCATCTGTACGATGGGCGAGCTTCCCCAAGGTGCGGACCGCATGATGCAGCGATTACCTACCGAGTCCATGCTTGAGGAACGGTAGCTTGCTTATCATACATTTTCTCGAAAGGGAGCCCTGGAAGCGGAGCCGGTAGGCACCCGCGCTGAAAGGAAACAGCAGCCGCCAAGAGCTCCAGAAATCCGTGCTGTCAGTTTAAGACTCTTTATCGCTACAAATCACGCGTGAACGCTTCCAGGGGCTCTCCTCTCTCTGTCTTTACGAGCGTGTGAAGTGCAAAGATGAGTAGATATGTCTGTTCACATCTCACAGATGAAGACGCTGAAGGGGCCGGCAGGCATTTGGCCTAGGGATTAATATGCCGGCTAAGGGGCCGACGCCGTGGCTCACTTGGCTAATCCTCTGCCTGCGGCCCCGGCATCCCATATGGGCACCGGGTTCTAGTCCCGGTTGCTCCTCTTCCAGTCCAGCTCTCTGCTGTGGCCCGGGAAGGCAGTGGAGGATGGCCCAGGTGCTTGGGCCCTGCACCCACATGGGAGACCAGGAAGAGGCACCTGGCTTCTGGCTTTGGATCAGCGCTTCGGATCGGTGCAGTGACAGCTGAAGCGGCCATTTGGGGAGTGAGCCAACAGAAGGAAGACCTTTCTCTCTGTCTCTCTCTCACTGTCTAACTCTGCCTGTCAAATAAATAAATAAATAAGAATGCTGGCTAAGGGGGCTGGGGGTGTGGTGCCGGGGGTTAAGCTACTGCCTGTGATGCCGGGATCCAATATGAGCACCAGTGTGGAGTCCAGCTCCTTGCTAATGTGCCTGGGAAAGCAGCCAATGATGCCCTGGGTGCTTGGACCCACCACCCACTCATGCAGGAGACTGGGATGGAGCTCCAGGCTCCTGGCTCCAACCTGGCCCAGCCCTGGCTGTTGTGGCCATTTGGGGAGTGAACCAAAGGATGAAAGCTCTCTCTCTCTCTCTCTCTCCTTCCCTCCCAGATAAGCAAACAACCAAGAAATGGAGGCCTGGGAGGAATGAGACAATGGATAAGTACTTGGTATACTGCAACAAAGCCTGCCGAAACGTGTCCCACTTTGTTTCTCGGATTCTTTCATTGTCACACAAGCTCAGGAGCAATGGAGCAGTGTCCACACCCCAGCTGTCCTAACTCTCCAGTGTTTTATCTCCAAGTCTCAAGGAGAGGGAAGGAGATGAGGGCAACACAAATTTGGACAGTTGGGAGGAAGCCCCAGGCATGAGCCTGCCGATGTCTGTGGGTGACCAGCCCTTGGGGGGCATGGGAAGGGGGACAGGGTCAGGCCAATTCGGAGTCCCCAGAAGTCGTGTCTGAAGATTGTAGCCACAGGAATAGGAGATTTAAAAGAGGAGGCTAACCTACATAACCTCTACACAGAGCAAACGAAATCCTGGGAACATCTCCCCAGTGCCTCTTTCCTTTTGAAGGCCAGTCAAGCTTAGAAACAAAGAGACCATTGCTGATAACACAAAGTAAGGGGTTGTGTTTTATAATCCCCCGCAGCGAAGGGGCCTTTTCCCTCCCTTTCAAGCCCTGGAAATGCTGGCTTGGATTCTCACCAGGGAGACCGCATAGCTGAGTCTGGATCCTACTCGCTGATTGTGCAAATAAGAACCAAGAGAAGCAAACCAGTGTGGGCTCCTTGCTGAAAATAAACAGAAATCAGAAATCAGACTTGCAGAGGAAGATGCCAGAATGCTATGAGCTGAACATCTGGCCCTATATTCTCCTTGGAAATTTCCTAAGCAACACTTTGCATTTTTTTTTTTTTTTCACTCTTAATCTGTTCTCCTAGTCATGGATCCTTTTGAGTGTTTTTTGGATAAAATTAAAACTGATATTTCCTATAGGGTGGCTGGCTGCTCGGATATACTGCAAGTGATTTAACTCAGCGTGCCCCAAAATACAGAGGGAAACTCATCCTTTTGTTGTCCTCTATCTAGTCCAGAGCTCAGCAGGAGCCTCCCCCCCCCCCCCCCCCCCACGATTCAGAAGCCTGCTGACCTCCTGGGCACTGTCCTCCACCTGCCACTCTCCCCCTAGGCCACTCAGCCCTGTCAAGTCTGCATCCAGACCTTACTGGACTTGCCACGCCTCTCGCCATCTCTTGCGCCCCATCTGGGTCAGGACACCGTCTTGACACACCAGGATCGCTAAGCTGTGGCTAGAAAGGTCCCAAACCCCAGCAGCTAAGCCCTAGCCCGCCTGGACCTAGCTCCAGCCCAGGCCTCAGCAACGTGCACCAGCAACCCTGGGATTCATCAGCCGCCAGAGTCATTCATAGCTCTCCCAGCCCAGTGCCCAGGGCTGTAAGAAGGGACGGCCGACAGAGCGTCACGGTAATACCATACATACGTGAAATTGTCGAGTATTTGACCTTCTGTGTATGGCCTATTTGCTTAGCATGATGTCTTCAAAGTCCATCTATATTGTAGTATCAGAATTTCATTCCCAGGGCCGGCGCTGTGGCACAGCAGATTAAGCCGCCGCCTGCAGGGCCAGTATCCCATAAGGGTGCTGGTTTGAGTCCCAGCTGCTCCACGTCCTGTCCAGTTCCCTATTAATGTGCCTGGGAAAGCAGCAGAAGATGACTCAAGTCCTTGGACCCCTGCACCCATGTGGGAGACCTAGAAGAAGCTCCTGGCTCCTGGCTTCAGCCTGCCCAGCCCTGGCCATTGCAGCCATTTGGGAGTGAATCAGCGAATGGAACGATGATCTCTCTCTATCTCTATCTCCCTCTCTCCCTCTCTATAACTCTTTCAAATAAATAAAATAAAAATTGCATTCCCTTTTAAGGCTGAATAATACTCCATTATATGTACATACAGCTTGAGCATCCCTAACCTAGAAATCCAAATCCAAAACACTCCAAAATCCAAAAAGTTTTAATCACCAACATGATACCATAAGTGGGAAATTCCACACCTGACCTCATGTGGCTGATCAAAGTCAAAACAGAGACACTAAAAATATTATGGAAATTTGCCTTTAGGCTATGTGTATATGAAACATAAAGGAATGTCATGTTTAAACTTGAGTCTCTTACCCAACTATATCTTTATATATTACAAGTATTTTAAAATTCAAAAAAATTCAAAACACTTCTGGCCCCAAGTATTTTGTTTTTTTTGTTTGTTTTTTTGTTTTTGAAGATTGTTTTATTAATTTGAGAAGCAGAAAAGACAGAGAAGAAAGAGACAGTGAAAGAGATGTTCCATGTGCTGGTTCACTCCCCAAATGGTTGCATGGCCAGGGCTAGGCCAGGCCAAAGACAGGAGCCTGGAGCTCCATCCAGGCCTCCCCATGAATGGTAGGAACTCAAGCACTTGGGCCATCTTTTGCTGTTTTCCCAGGCACATTAGCACGGAGCTGGCTTGGAAGGAGAGCAAGGGACACTCAAGCAAACACTGTTAATACAGGGTGCTGGCATTGCACATGGAAGTGTAACCCAGCGCACCAAACCCTGGTCCCACGCGTTTTGGAAAAAGATGACTTAACCTATGCCACATTATGTTTATCCATTCATCCTTCAATGAACACTTGCGTTGTTATTACTCTGGGACTATTATGAATCATGCCACTATGAGCATTGTTTTACAAGTATCTTGGTCCCTCCTTTCACTAGCTATATCCACATTGTGCAACGGTTACCACCTGCCACCTCTGGAAATTTTTCATCATTGCAAACTGAAATTCCATCCCCATCAGATACTCTTGAGTATATACACAGAAGAGAAATTGCTGGATCACATGGCAAAATTGCTTTCTAACTTCCTTTATTTAAAATTTATTTGTGTGAAAGGCAGAGTGGAGAGAGAGAGAGATCTTCTTTCTGCTGGTTCACTCCCTGAATGACTGCAATGGTTAGGGCTGGGCCAGGCTGCAGCCAGGAGCCTAGAACTCCATCTGGGACTCCCATGTGGGTGACAGGGGCTCAAGTACTTGGGCCACCTTCTACTGCCTTCCCAGGTGCATCAGCAAGGAGCTGGGTCAGAAACAGAGCAGCCAGGACTTGAACCGGCACCCACATGGGACGCCAGTATCACAGGCAGCAGCTTACTGTCAGCCCTGTCTTTTAACTTCTTGTGTTCCCATCCAAGAGGTGGAACTCTTGGAGACAAAACTTATGTCTTTCTTTACTGAAAGATTGATCATTAACCCCAGTAAAAAAATTATTTGATAAACTGAAAGGTAAGAAAATGAATGATGGGGAGAGTAGGAGAGACTGGGGGTTCTGAGAAGGTTTAGATCCTGCTGACTTCACGAAGCTGTCAACAAGACCTTAACAGATGAGCGGGCAGATGAAGGGCTCCAGGGGGAGGCTTTCCAGCGGGGGGGAGGCTTAGATGGAGCCAGACCACCGGGTTTGTGTCCTGGCTCCACCCCGTCCTGGATCCCCAGCACAGGGCTTACCATCATTCTGTAATATGAGTATAGTAAAGGTACGTAGCTCATAGCACTGTAGCAAGACTTACCTAAGTTAACACATGCAGTAGACTTAGACTAGAGCCTGGCACTGGATATGCGCTAAACAAATAATGCATTATGAACAAAATCAGACTTGGGTAAAGATTAGACTTAGAGTATGAGTCAACTTCGGAATATCTCTAGAAAGTACCAATACATGCGCTTGGTGGCTCCAGTCCAGCTCCCTTGGCTGGGAAAGGAAGTCGACATTCGGCAAGCCCCTGCTGGGCGTCGGGCCTGATGGTTATCATTCTGTATTCCTATTACAGGTTATCTGCGCATCAGAGTATGGAAGTGGCAAGGCAGAGATGTTCCTTTTTTTTTTTTTTTTTTTTTGACAGGCAGGGTGGACAGTGAGAGAGAGAGACAGAAAGGTCTTCTTTTTTCCGCTAGTTCACCCCTCAATGGCCGCTGCAGCCGATGCACCACGCTGATCCGAAGCCAGGAGCCAGGTGCTTCTCCTGGTCTCCCATGCGGGTGCAGGGCCCAAGGACTTGGGCCATCCTCCACTGCCTTCCCGGGCCATAGCAGAGAGCTGGCCTGGAAGGGAGCAAACTGGGACAGAATCCGGCGCCCCAACCGGGCTAGAACCTGGGGTGCCGGCACTGCAGGCGGAGGATTAGCCTGTTGAGCCACGGCTCCAGCAGAGATGTTCTTTTACTTGTCCAAGAGCCTATGCTACCACATGGCTGAGCCTAGTTTCAAATCCAGCTTCTGAGGAAAACCAGGAAGGAAGTGGAGTGGTAAAACATCCCCACTGCACCCAGAAGAGCTCCTAGGGTGGGGTGGCAGGGACCTGCATAAGAAGGGGCAGAGCCTATAGAGCCACTCTTATGGGGAGAGGGGAGCTGCGAATCCCATGGTCCCATTACCCAGCAGACTTCCCGGGGACTCTGATGTCCCCAGCCATGTGCCCCCGGGGCCCTTAGGAGCAGGCATTGGGACCCTACACCTTTGTGGTAGCCTGATTGCTGCTACCCCCGGTATATACTCTTTCCCTTCTCCTTGGTGATTAAAACGTGGCTTTCACCTGGGCATATGACTACCCAGTATAAGCACCACATGTCTCAGCCAACACTGCCAATGATTGTGTTCTAGTCAAGGGATATCAAAGTGTTGCATAGTGACTTCTGGGAAATCTGAAAAGGAAATTGGTGTGAGCTCTGGGCTTCCTTTGTCCCTTTCAGGGATGTGGCCATCTGGAAGACTGGGCTAGCAAACCTAGGAATGGCAGGGCAGCAGGGAGAGAGCTGAGGGAGCCGTACAGGAGCTCTCTTACACAGGGAAGAAAGAAGGTTTGTCTTGGTGAAGCCACTGCTGGTGTAGATTTGCTGCTAACTCAATCAACATGTGTCCCTTGTCTTCTATGTGCACACACAGGCCCTCCCTCACTCTGACCCCAGCAGAGGAGACCACTGCCCAGACACCAGGGCCCCAGCCCCACAGAAGGACAGAAGACCAGAACCCCAGCTTCTAAGCGTGCCTCTTAGCCCTATGCATCTTCCAGGCTCTTCTTTTAGACAAAGGTTGGCAGCCATGGAACCAGCAATTTCATTTGTCTGCTTAGCAGCAAGGGGAGCATTCTTTCCTGGTGCCTGTTGGGAAAAAACTCTGAATTCAGCCACTGTGGCTCTGTTGATTGAATGGTGATATGCATGAGGCATCATTCAGAAACTAAAAGATGTGAATAAATGAGTACAATTCATTCGGCTCTAATCCATACGTGATTTTCCCCTTGGAAAATAAATGTAACTTATCTGAGGAGCCAATTGTTATAGCCAACCCTACAACCATTGGTTTATTCACTTACCCATTCAAAACACAGTCATTCATTTAACACCAGTTGTTAGTATTTCAAAGTAGAGAGTTGCAAATGGCCTTCCGATATTTGAAAAAAAATGCTCACTATCATTAGCCATCAGGAAAATGCAAATCATAACTACAATGAGACATCATCTCACCCCACTCAGAATGGCTTATTATCAAAAGAGCACAAAATAACAAAAGCTAGGGTAGTAAACACTAACCATTAAGACACCATCTGGGACACCCACATCCCACACAACAGGGCCTGAGTTAATGCACCATGGGAAGCAGGTGAGGGTCCAAGCATTTGGGTCTCTGCCACTCATATGGGAGCCCAGGATTCAGTTCCAGGTTCCTGGCTTCTGTCTGGCCCAACCCTGGCTCTTCTGGGCATTTGGGTAGTGAGCCAGCAGATAGGAGGGCTGTCTTTCTGCCTCTCAACATTAAATAATAAAATTAAAAGAAAAAACCCGCAGGTGAGGGTGTGGAGAAAGAGGAACTCTTTTTTTTTTTTTTTTTTTTTGGACAGGCAGAGTTAGATAGAGAGAGAGAGAGACAGAGAGAGAAAGGTCTTCCTTCCATTGGTTCACCCTCCAAGTGGCTGCCATGGCCAGCGCTGTGCCCATCCGAAGCCAGGAGCCAGGTGCTTCTCCTGGTCTCCCATGTGGGTGCAGGGCCCAAGCACTTGGGCCATCCTCCACTGTCTTCCCAGGCCACAGCAGAGAGCTGGACTTGAAGAGGAGCAATCGGGACAGAACCAGCGCTCCAACCAGGACTAGAACCCAGAGTGCCGGCGCCGCAAGGCGGAGGATTAGCCTAGTGAGCCGTGGCGCCGGCCGAGAAAAAGGAACTCTTACACACTGTCGGTGGGAATGTAAATTAGCGCAGTCATTAGGGAGAACAGTATGGGTTTTCCCTGAAAGACTAAAAATAAATCTGCCATATAACCTAGCAATGTTGGAACTGGGTATATATCTGAGGGAAAAGAAACCAGCATATCAAAAGACATCTGCACTCCCACATTTATTGTAGCAGTATTCATAATAGCAAAGACATGGAATCAATGTGGATGCCTATGGGTACATGAGTGGGCAAAGAAAATGTGACATATATGTATATGCAGTGGAATATCGCTCAATTATGTCATGTTTAGCAAAATGGATGGAACTGGAGGATGTTATGCCAAGTGAAATAAGTCACACACAGAAAGACGAATACCACCTGTTCTCTCCTATGTGGAAACTAAAAAAAAAGTTTATCTGAACACTGAATTGTGACTACCAGAAGTTGGGATGGGGGCTGAACAGTGATTACGGGGTGGGACGGGGGGGAGGGGGAGTAGAGTTGGTTAGCAAGCACCAAAACCCAGTCACATAGGGAGAACAAGTGCTAGAGTTCTACAGACAGCAGCTGACAACTCACAACCACCTACTGTGCGCCATGGCTGGCCACAGCCCACAACTGCCTACTGTGTGTCATGACTGACACCAGCCCACAACCGCCTACTGTGCATTATAGCTGACACTAGCCCACAACTGCCTACTGTGTGTCATGGCTGACACCAGCCCACAACCGCCTACTGTGCATCATGGCTGACACCAGCCCACAACCGCCTACTGTGTGTCATGGCTGACACTAGCCCACAACCGCGTACTGTGTGTCATGGCTGACACTAGCCCACAACTGCCTACTGTGTGTCATGGCTGACACCAGCCCACAACCGCCTACTGTGCATCATGGCTGACACCAGCCCACAACCGCCTACTGTGTGTCATGGCTGACACTAGCCCACAACCGCATACTGTGTGTCATGGCCGGCGACAGCCCACAACCGCCTACTGTGTGTCATAGCTGACACTAGCCCACAACCGCGTACTGTGTGTCATGGCTGACACTAGCCCACAACCGTGTACTGTGTGTCATGGCCGGCGACAGCCCACAACCGCGTACTGTGTGTCATGACTGACACCAGCCCACAACTGCCTACTGTGCATTATAGCTGACACTAGCCCACAACTGGCTACTGTGTGTCATGGCTGACACCAGCCCACAACCGCCTACTGTGCATCATGGCTGACACCAGCCCACAACTGCCTACTGTGTGTCATGAAGAACAAGAAGAGAGCAGCAGGAAGCCTCCAAAGATAGGGAAATGATAGAAAGATGGAAGTGCTACTAATCACCCTGACTTGATCCATATAGATTATAAACATGTATTAAATACCACACTGTGCCCCATAAATATGAAAATTACTATATATTCATTAAAAATAAAACAATTTTAATGTGCAAACAAAACAAACCAAAAAACTAAAGGGTTTAAAAAAACACTTGTTAAGTAGAATTCATGTGTCCATCCTGGTAGGTGCCCGAGGAGTAAGAATGCGGAAAACTCAGTCCCTGGCAGTCCAGGAAATGTACAGGTTTGCTAAGAAAAGAAAAATAATTTCCAGGAAGGAACCAGAGAGTATGTCAAGTCTGGGCTGAGACTTTCGGGCTGACGCCTGTTCAAACACAGGACATATTTTGCATAGATAAATATGGAGACACCACTAAAACAAACCAAGCAGCTGCCCAAGGGGAGGACTATGGGGAGGTCAGTGGTTTGGGTGAGGAATGCTGCTCCTCACTCTCACCTCCAAGAAGCCCTCAGCCACTTTAACATTTCTCCTTCCCCAGGCATCTCCCTGCAGGAAGGCTGCTCCCGTCTCCCCAGCTAAAGGGAAGCACTTGGCTGTTGTGGCCATTTGGAGCGTGAACCACTGGACAGAAGCTCTCATTGTGTGTGACTATGTGTGTGTGTGTCTTCCTCTCTCTGTGCCTTTCAAGTAAATAAATAAATCTTACAAGGAAAAAAAAAAAAAGAAGAGATAGAAAGTTATCACACTGAGCTTACAAAGAAGTGGCAGAACCCAGAGTGACATGTGCCACCCTTCAAATGACTTCTTCCATCTCCCTCTCTCTCTTCAGCATTGGTAGCTCCTATATCACACTTACTCATTCTCTGTGTTATATAATCATGCATATAAATGTCTTTGCAAACTATGAGTTTCTTGGGAGAGGGCTTTATCTGGGTCGTCTTTACAATGCTCTCTACTTTGAGCACAGAACCTGGCACATGGTACGTGCACGTGTGTTTGGTTAATATAAATGTTAGGTAGGAAGTCAGATATGAGCTTATGCGTGTGTGACAAAGGCCTAAAGAGAAGATGTCTATGTCCAGCATCTGCATCTCAAAGTTATCCCGATAATGTTTCAGGGGCATCCCAGTATCTGCATCCTGCCCTGCCCCCTTCTACCTGATAACCTGCCAGGTGGGGGTCCCCGCCCCTTCTGCCTGACAATCTTCCAGGTACAGCCCAGTATCTGCATTTCAAATACCCTGATTCTCCAGGGGGTCTTGCTCACCCTTCCTCTAACTCAGGGTGGCACCAGCCAGGCTCCTCTTGTCTGATACCTTCAGGGGGAAAACTCAGGAGTTTTTAGTATTTACATCCATAAAGTCTTTTGTTTCAGGAGGAGATGTGTGAAGACAAAGACCCATCCCCTTAAAACCCCCAGCCTCAACTGGACTGCGCGCTCAGCCCTCTGCCCCGCTGCTGAGCCGCCCACCTGGCCTGGTCAGGTATACTCTCTCCACTCAACCGTGTAACCTTGCTCTTCCCCCAGTCTGAGCGACTGGGCGCTCTCTCTCAGGTTCTGTCTGGAGAGGTCCCCATCTGTGCTTACGGATGTCCCTACCCTAATAAACCTTGCTATTTTACTTTCCACTACTCTCTTTCTCACACCTGAATTCTTTCTTGCACGAAGATAAGAACCCTGCCATTCACCGGTAACATAACTGCACCCTGTAGCTGCCACCAAACATGTAACATCATAAACATACTGCACACTCACCAAATGCACAGTGGAGCACGGAGATTTTTCATCTCTCTCCTGCTCTGCTGGATTATCACTGGAGTGCTCCTTCCTCAGTGTTACTGAGCACTTCTGAGCCATTTAATACTGGGTTAGGTCCTTTTTAAAAATATTTATTTATTTATTTGAAAGGCAGAGTGACAGAGTGAGAGGGAGAGAGATCTTTCACCTGATGGTTCACTCCTCAAATGGCCTCAACAGCCAAGGCTGGGCCAGGCTGAAGTCAGGAGCCAAGAACTCCATCCTGATCTCCTACATGGGTGATGGGGGCCCAACTTGGGCCATCTTCTGCTGCCTTTCTGGGTGCGTTAGCAGGGAGCTGGATTCAAAGCAGAGCAGCTGAGACTCAAGCCAGTGCTCTATATGGGATGCCAGGCTTACCAAGTGTCATCTTAACCACACCTGCTCCAGTGGGAGATCCTTTGAAATATACAAAGGTAATGAAAACGTAGGTCCTATCCTGTGGGGCTTGCATTGAGGACACAAGACAGACACATAAACAAATGACTCGGTCTAAAAGGTGATGGGGGCCAGCGTTGTGGTGCAGGGTTAAGCCACACTTGCGATGTATCCCATATCAGAGCACCAGTTTGAGCCCCAACTGTTCTGCTTCTGATACAGCTCCCTGCTAACAAGCCTGGGAAAGTAGAGGGAAATGGTCCAAATACTTGGGCTCCTACTACCCACGTGGGAGACCCGGATGGAATGCCTGGCTCCTAGCTTTGGCCTGGCCTAGACCAGGCTGTTGCAGCTGTTCAGGGAGTGAAGCTGTTCATGGAAGGTTGGTCTCTCTCTCTCTCTCTCTCTCTCTCTCTCTCTGTTGCTCTGCCCTCCAAATAAATATATTTTTTTAAAATGCAGTAATGTTAATGGGTAATATGGGGACATAAATGTAGCACTTTCTTAAATTTAGAAGAGGCATAACTATTCTAAGTAGAGCTAAGAGAGAAATCACAGGCAGTTAAACTATGCCCATCATTGATTTGAAGACGGATCTTTACTTCGAAGTTGTTAAATTGTTGTAAAATATGCCTCTTGAATGAAGGGCTATGCCATATAACATAGAAGAATCTTTTTCAAAAAAGGTTTATTTTGAAAGGCAGAACAACAGATTCACTCCCCCAAATGCTTGTGACAGCCAATGCTGGGTCAGGCCAAAGCCAGGAGCTCCACCCAAGTCTCCCACATGGGTATCAGCCGTAACTACTGAGCCATCATCCGCTGCCTCTCGGGCTGTGCCTTAGCAGGAAGATGACCAGGCACGAATGTGGATGAATCCTGAAGACGTGAGACCCGACAGATCACCTACAGTATTATAGCCACGTACAGGAAATATCCCACCTAGGCCAATCTAGAGACCAAGAGGACATTCGTGGCTGCTGAGGGCTGCAAGGTGGAGGGGTTGCTAGGTGACAGGTTAGGGCGTATGATTTGTTCTCAGGGTGATCAAAATATGCCAGAATTGATTATAGGAACTTGGAGACGGTTGCACAATTCCGTGACTATTCTGAAAACCACTTTAAATGGGTGAGTTGCCTGACGTGTGACTGATATCTCAGTTTACCTAGAAAACAGCGCTCCTTAAGGACCAAGAAAGACTAAGAACTGCACAACAGGAGTGCTGGGGCAGGGAAGGCAAAGAAGCCAGGTTGAGGGGGATGTGGGGAGCTTTCTGGAATAGGCATTGACACTCAGAATATGGGTAGGACCTGGGCCCTGCAGCAATGGGACGGGGGACTGGCAGAGGTAACAGCTTCGGCAAGGCCTGAGGGTAAGCAGGAGCTGGAGGAGAGGGCTTAGGGCCGGAGAAGAGGCTTGAAGGCAGCTGGCCCACGTGGGGAAGAAGGGGCACTGAACGCTAGGCTGCCGCCTGCAGCTTTTCTATTTTACCCAAGGGCCAATTCCCCAAGCGCTGGCAGTCCCTGGGGAAAGGAAATGTATAAGGACGCCTTCTTCCAGCCACAGGGCCCTCCTACTGACCCTACAGGCAGTAAAACCCCCGCCAGCTGACAGAAGTTAGAAAGGCAAAGGGCATTGCCACCGGAAGCGGAAGCGGGGTGTTTAAACGAACGCTGGGAAGCACGCAGGTGTCTGATGCTGAGCCAAGACGTTCCAAAGGTCACGTCCGCCTGCCCGGGAGCTGTGAGAGGGAAGGCGTCGCTGTGCTGCCAGTTGTTCGGGTCCGCCGCCGCGCAGGGAGTCAGCAGTGACCAAGATGAAGTGGGGACAAGGCGGCCTCCCCGAAGACCGGGAACCTGGGCTCCTAATAGGTCCTTGTGAGCTGCAGCCTGAACTGGCCCTGAAATAAGTAGCATAAACCTGGGGCCAAGGGACACAGCAGGGCACAGGGGAGGCACAGACCTCAGTTTGAGAGGCTGACTGCTGGGCCATTCCAGAACCTTCCAGAGAGGGAGTGGGAGCCTCCCTGGCCCCTGGCTGTGTGCTGGGGAAGGGGGCTCCAGGCAGCTCTGCTCCCTCAGCCCAGCTCCCCAGAGGAAGGTGGAATCCCTCCCCCAGCTTGGTGTGCTCTCAGGCACCAGGCTCTGCACCCACAAACCAAGACGGGAACCCTACTGGGCACTTCGGGCTCCATCTGCCCTTTGCTGAGGTCTTGGGTTTCCAGTGGAGCTGTGGGTGTTTTTAAGTGAGCGGAAGGCTCAATGTCAAGAACACAAACAGCACAGGCCCCTGCTAAGCTTTCCAAAATGCTGATCCCAGTCCGAGATGTATGTGGCTCTGTGAACTCTGAAGGGACTGGTGCAGGTCTCAGGACACAGAGTTCAGGCTCCTCCAGGCAGAGCACAGTGGCATGCAAAAAAGAAAAAAAAAGTAAGCTATGGGCAGCTCCTGCTGACTGGAATCCAAGTGTTTGTTTACCTGCAGCGTAAGCAGGGCCACTCCTACAAAGGGCTGGAGGCCCCTGGAGAGTGGGTGCTGACAGACATCCCACAGCCTGGCTTTTTCCAAACACAACCTGACACCCTCAGCTCTGGGTCCAGACCCCTATCCACAGAGCGCAGTTACAGGAAGAAGCACTTGGCCGGCCCTGTGGATCTGATAAGACTTGTTTTCTTTAGATCCGTGTTCAGTTCTACTCTGCTCAGTGCACCTTTGCTCTGGTTCCAGCCCAAGCCATAAAGGCGGAGCACGAGCAGGCCGAAGGGCTGGGGGTTCTTGAAGTGGTGTGAGTGGAAGTGGGCACTTCCTTTCTAAATGGAAGGCAGGGCTGGGGGGTATCCCAAAATCCAGATGGACTCCCTCAGCGTCCCGGGTCTGTGCCGTCCGGGACCGCTGCTGGAATCCGCATGCTGAAAAGCATCCTGGGCCCCAGACCCAGCAACGATGAAACAGAAGCTACGAGACATGGTCACAGCTCCTGAAATTCTACCCTTATCTTCTGCACAGGGGCCCCTCTAGGGTAAGCCACCCAACCCGACCACATACCCACGGTCCAAGCTGACATCACAGGCGCCTGTTTCCATCTGTCACACGCAATCCGAAGCAATCCAGATAAACCCACTCTTCTCTTTCCAATTGTGTTTGCTTCTGCGGGTCCTGCCCTCTATCTCTAGCTCTCTAAACCTATGTATCCTTGGAGGCTCAAATGCCACCTCTTCCCTAAAGCCGATCTTTATCTTTTCAAACAACACTAATTTCTCTTCTCTCTAAACATGGAGGTCCCACTTTTTCTCTGTTTGTACACCTATCTATTCTGGTGAGCTGAGTTCCTGAATGCAGAGACCATATATTATATGGCCCATACTGCCTGGTTTTGGGTATGCATGGCACAGCAGGTCAATCTCTGCCCCACCTTCAAGAATTTGGCAACAAGAGAATTGAGGTCACCTCTCCAGATTTTACTTGGCTCTCCTGGACTCCAGCCACCTTCTCCTGGAAGCAGCATCACTAATCCAAACCTGCTGTCAATCCACGTACAGAAACCAGGTCGCCAGAAGGGTCCTGAAACCAAGGTCTGGACAACTCGCATAATCTGTCTTCCTAAAACCACAGTTGGTTCAGGGATGGGCACATACCCCAAAGCAGAACACTGAGTTTCAATTGTGGGAGCTCTTGATGAGCTATTGAGAAGAGAGAGAGAGAGAGAGAAGAGGAAGGAAGGAAGGAGGGAAGGAAGGAAGGAAGGAAGGAAGGAAGGAAGGAAGGAAGGAAGGAAGGAGGGAGGGAGGGAGGGAGGGAGGGAGGGAAAAAGGGAGGAAGGAAGGAAGGAAGGAAGGAAGGAAGGAAGGAAGGAAGGAAGGAAGAGAAAGAAAGAAGCTGTCTTTCACCTGGACCTGGAAGTGGGAGGATGTGTAGTATCTGGAGCTGAAGCCACCCTAGGGTAAAGTAGACCCAAAGAACCAGGTCTATGACAGTATTTGAACCCTTGGAACCTGCTGAGCTAGAAATATCACCAATTATGAGCTGGGGTTTCCATTCCTTGTAAATAGAAGAACATTGCCCAGTGACTCTCCTGAAATTTCAAACAATATATAATCTACACACTTGGGGTGAATAGGATAAACCACCTTCTTGTCAATCTGATGGAAGAATTTGATTATTCTCCAAACTTCAAGAAAGCCAAAGTGGATTGGGCTAGGGTGGCCAACATAGAATATCATGGTAATTTAATGTAGAAATGTAATTAATTTTATAGTGGCCTGCTATGTGCATGGTAAGGAAATGGGCTACGTGGAGCATGGAGTTTATCACATCAGAAACTAGCAATGCCTGTTTGAGCTCAGAGAAGGAGAGAGCCCTGATTTATGATCTCAAATACTTCTGGCAGGTCTCTACCCTTTACAGATCAGCCAACCACAACCTTTTCTTATTCATATTTCAAGATTCAACAAATTTTATGGTGATAACCTTCCCTGAAATCAGTGTCCAGAGAGGAAGCATGTTTACCCCATTGTCTAAGTCAACTTTTCATCCCTGTCGTAAATACCTGACAGAGCCAGTTAGGAAGGAAAGACATTTATTTCGGCTCATGGTTTTGGAGGTTCAAAGTCCAAGATCAGGCGGGCCCCATTGGTTTGGCTATCGAGGGAGGCCAGAGGATGGTGAAGGCAGAGGATGTGTGGAAGGCTAACCACGTAGTGACTCAGGAAGCAGAGAGACCAGGAGCGTGCTCATTCTTGTCTGTGTTTATGTGGTCTGTCCTTCTAGAGCCGCCATGATCTGATCATGAGGGTCCTACCCTCGCGAGCTACTCCAATCTAATCACTCCTGAAGGCCTCATGGCCTGACACTGTGATTGGATTAAGTTTCATCGCTTAGTCCATTAGCCAATAACAATCCACTCACTATTAACCTAAGACTTTGGGGATCAAGCCTTTAGCCTTTGGTAAAAACCCAAACTGATATCCAAATCTTACCACCCATCAATGTCAGCGCTACATAAAAGCATGAGTTCTCATTGTAAGCTCATGGTTTGATTCTCTGCTTTTGTACACTGGGCTCCAAAGCTTGGTTTCCCAAACTTTTCCCTTGTGGTATGAGGACAAAATCAGATGCCTGGCCTAGGAAGCTAAGTCAGATCCCAGATGATGTTGACTTCAGACTAAGCCCTCTGTATATAGATTTTATGCTATCTGCAATTTATTTTTACATATTTCAGCATTTACAATATAATTTTGCATATGTGTTTCTTATATTAAACCAAAGCTCTGTGACTAGTCAATAATGCACAGTGAAAGGGCAGGCAGTGAGTGTCCTCCCAGAAAGTGCCCTGCTCTTGGGCCAGTCTTTTTTTTTTTTTTTATTTCTGACAGGTAGAGTGATAGACAGTGAGAGAGAGAGACAGAAAGGTCTTCCTTCCGTTGGTTCACTCCCCAAATGGCCGCTATGGCTGGTACTGCGCTGATCCGAAGCCAGGAGACAGGAGCCCCCCCCCCCCCATCTCCCATGTGGGTGCAGGGTCCAAGCACTTGGGCCATCCTCCACTGCCCTCCTGGGCCATAGCAGAGAACTGGACTAGAAGAGGAGCAACCAGAACTAGAACTGGCACCCATATGGGATGCTGGCACTGCAGGCGGAGGATTAACCAAGTGAGCCATGGTGCCGGCCCGGGCCAGTCTTTGCATTGTCATACCTCAGCCAACAGCTTCAAGTAAGAACACCCAGTGTCAGAGATGGGCTTTTATTGGGAAACTAGCAATGTTCTAATGAGCATGATTAATCTCAGAAGTGGGCTTTCTTTGATCAAATCAGAGGTATTCAAGGTATGCAAGCATGTCTAGGAAAATACTATCCATGTAGTCCCTTTCCTTACATAAATAGCATATACAAATTCAGCGAGGGCTAAGCCTGAGTGTGTGGGGCTGGTGCTGGGGTCTTGACTGCTGACCAGTTCCACGATGTGGATTTCTGATTGAGGCCAGCTAGGAGTCAGAGGAGCCTACCTCGAGCAGACTTTTCATATGGAAACAAGAGATTTAGGCGCCATGGGTGCTGTTTTGTCTGCTGGCTAATGAATATTTGTCTAATGATAGCTGTATGCGTGGCAGGATTCAGTCTGAACCTTAGCTTCATTGTAATTTGGCAGTGACATCATGGGACAGGCACTTGCCTTGCCCTTCCTCAGAACCTCTTTGAGGGCTACCATGAGCTACCAACAAGAACCTGAAGTTTGCTTGGCCTCGTTGGTTTATTTCAGTACTCATCTCCAGGCTGTAACTCAAACTCCCACCTTGACTGCATTGCACATACACAGAAAGCCCTTAGCAAATACTGGAAGGTTAATGTGTTGGTGACTAAATAAATGAATTATTCACTGAAATGAATAGATGGATGGAATCTAAATGTAGTAGAGTGGTCAGTGTTATGTTACTGAAGGCTTCTTCCCCAACGTTCTTCATAAATCTATGGTCTATTTCCCCCTATTATGAGCCAGTTATTACCCTTTGGATTAAATTTTATTAAATACATGAGGACACAAAAAGCAGAAAACATATATTTCTATATTCTATAAACAACAGCAGCATAGCAGACAGGCTGCTTCATGAGGGTAGGCTGATGATGGGACTAATATTGATAAGCACGCTGGCTGACCGTATCAGGCACACTAACTACCCAGAGTCTGGCACTATCCAGGCGCTTTACATGTAGCCAGGTCACTGAATCCACAAGAAACCACCCTATAAAAGGAGCGCTGTTATTTTCAAGCATTTGCATTTCTTGCCCAAGGTCATGTGGCTCGTAAATTCCAGGGCAGGGATTTGAAGTCACATCTGCATAACCCCAAGTCCATGCTCTGGCCAGCCGGTTGCGTAATCTCTGGCTACACCCTGTTCACCAGAACAGCAAGGCTGGCTGCTGCGGCTGCTGCGGCTGCTGCTTTTTTTTTTTTTTTTTTTTTTTTTTTTTTTATGTGAAAGGCAGGGTTAGATACAGAAAGAGAGGGAGAGACAAAGAGGTCTTCCATCCACTGGTTCACTCCCTACATGGCTGCCATGGCTAGAGCTGGGCTGGTTGGAAGCCAGGAGCCAGGGGCTTCTTTCACATGGGTGCAGGTGCCCAAGTAGTTGGACCATCTTCTGCTGCTTTCCCAGGTGCACTAGTAGGGAGCTGGATCAGAAGTAGGGCAGCCAGGACTTGAACTGGTGCCCATATGGGATCCTGAAGCTGCAGGCGGTGGCTTAACCCCCTATGCCCCAAGGCTAGCTTCTAAGATCAACCGACGTACTCTACCTTTAGGAGTTACTCTATCCCTTCTCAAATTCTCTGAGGTTCTTAAATGCATGCCTGCTTTTCTCCCTTCCTTAGAGAGCTCCAGTTTGTCCTGAAAAGCCGCGTTCCCAGACCGCAGGGACGCCTTCTGCGTGGCCTTTGGGGCCGGCCTCAGAGCCCCCTGCTGCACGGGATTGACCGCTGCCCTCTCAGAGCAGACCCAGCATAGTTGCCACTTTGATGGCTGCTTAGTGTGTTCTCCCCCCGGAGTGCTGAGATCTGATCTGGAAAAACCTACAATACCATGCTTTCTGAAGCGCATGACACAGGAAACAGATGTTCAAATTCAGCTCGGGGTCATGTTCTTTTGTGGTGGGTAATTTCTTGGCTCCCCCTCTCTGCCTGAAGCTTTGCCACCCCAGCTGATGCTTGGAGGGCACTGAGTCCCAACAAAGCACCTGAGACATAGATACCTCCTGAGTGGGCACTGTGACGAGACAAGCTCTGGCTTCAGCAGACAGCCGGCTGCAGGCAGAGGCCCTCGGGAGAGGCCGACCTTGGCCATCAGGTGGTGTCATTGGCAGGGCGCCCTCAGCCTTGTGCCAGGGCTTGTTCAGCATTGGGGTTGGCAGCAGGCTGGCAGAGCCACTGTACAGCCATGATCTGAGAGAGTGCAGCATAGCTCAGATTCCAGGGGCCCATGGGAGGAAATGGAACATTTCCAGAAAATTCCAATGTTTGAGGACCTAGGATGGGAAACTATTTCTACTCGACTGGAAACCACAGAAGACAAACAGCATTTTCTCCCATCTGCCAGTTGACCCAGGAAGATCTCCTGTTTCCCAACAGCTCAACACAGGTAACTCCCCAGCGTACACTAAGTTCAGCCTGCGAACTCCCTTTCAGAACTGCGTGGGAAGGGAACAGTGTCGGGGCCGGGAGCAAGCACGTCTCTTCAGGGTTTTTTTCCTCCATTTTGGAGTTGATTGATTTCCTACGTTGAATTTAAACAAACCTCCAGTAGACTTCTGAGCAGTTTATATGAACTTTCCAGCTACACCCATTAGAAGCCTGTCTCGCAGACCAAGGAGAGCTCCGGCGTTACCCAAAAAGCTTCAACTCTTTTTCGTTTGAGCCATTAAAATTAATTGTATCTTGCCGGCGCCGCGGCTCAGTAGGCTAATCCTCCGCCTTGCGGCGCCGGCACACTGGGTTCTAGTCCCGGTCGGGGCACCGATCCTGTCCCGGTTGCCCCTCTTCCAGGCCAGCTCTCTGCTATGGCCAGGGAGTGCAGTGGAGGATGGCCCAAGTCCTTGGGCCCTGCACCCCATGGGAGACCAGGAAAAGCACCTGGCTCCTGCCATCGGATCAGCGCGGTGCGCCGGCCGCAGCACGCCTACCGCGGCGGCCATTGGAGGGTGAACCAACGGCAAAGGAAGACCTTTCTCTCTGTCTCTCTCTCACTGTCCACTCTGCCTGTCAAAAAATAAAAAAAAATAAAAAATTAATTGTATCTTAATTCAGAAAAGTCGTATAAGATCTAAGAAATTATAAAGAACACCTACAGAGTACTAGGCACAGATCATTCACTCTGTAAAAAACCCAGTTATCCCGGTACTACGGGAGAAGGAATAGAGGACAGCGAAATTAAGGGCTTGGTTCAAATTTTCTTAGCTGGTAAATGAAAGAACACGGAACACAGGTTCGAGCCCTAGCAGCTTGGCTCCAGACTCCCGGCTCCTATACACAACCCTCCATTTCTTATTATGTGTCAGTCATTCGTCTAGTTATTTTCTCAGCATCCTCAAAGTTGTCACATGTGTTGTCATAAATGCACGTCCATAGCAACGAGTCCTCTTTTCTAATACGGACACTTGTGTTCTTTTTTCTTGTTCAGTCCAGCTCGAGATTTATCAGTTTCATTGAACTGACAAATGAACAGGCTTTTTGTTTTAATTGGTTTTTCAGTTTTTGCATATTTTATTTCTTTGATTTTTGCCTTTGTATGATTTCTACCTTTTACATGCTTGAGTTTATTTTAACCTTGTGGCAGGATGCGTAGATGTTGATTTTAGACTTTTATTTGTTTCTTATATAAGCACTTAGAGCTACACATTTTCCCCTAAGCCCTGTTTAATTGAATCTTGCAAATTCTGTTATTTTGAAGTTTCACTATTATTCAGTTGGAAATATTTCCTAACTTCGTTGTAATTTCTTCTTTGACCTATGGATCGCTTAGATGAGTCTTGTTTAATTTCCAAATACCTGGAGATTTTACAGATACATGTTTCTCATTATATTATCATCAGAGTACACATTCCTTTTGAATTTATTGAGGCTTATGTTCTAACCCACCATATGGTCTCTCTTGGTGAAAATTCCATGTATACTTGAAAAGAATCTGCCTTCTGCCACTGTTAGGTGCAGTGTTTTATCTGTGCCAACTGGATCGTGTTGGTAGATAGTGATTCTCAGTCATATCCTTACTGATTCTATTTACTTATTTTATAAATTTTAAGAGAGGAGTGTTAAAAAAACTGAGTATCATTATGTATTTGTTTCTCCTTTCAGTTTTGTTGGCTTTGAAAACCAAAAATCAAGTATTCTGAAGCTCTGTTACGAATTGCACTCACATTTAGAATTGTTATATATTCACTACATGTGTTAACATGTAAGACACACACATGATGAAGTGACCCTTTTAGCATCATGAAATGCTCCTCTGTCACTGGCTATGACCCTCATCCTGAAGTCTACTTTCACATAGCTTCCTTCGGAACAATGTTTGCATGGTATAGTCTATTTAGTCCATTTCATTCTTTGTGCTCAAACTCTGTCTTTATATTTAGAGCATGTTTCTTTCAGACAAACATGTATGGGTTTCATCTTTCTCCGGTCTGACAGTCTCTGCTTGTAATTGGTGCATTTGGTTCATGCCGTTGTTGGTATTGGTGAGTTTACAGCAAACATCTTGCGTTTTGTGTTCTCTTTGTCTCAACTCTTCTTTGTTCACTTTTTCCCCTTGTTCCTGACTTGTTTTGGATTATTTTCAATATTTCGTTTAATTTCTTCTATTGGTTAATACGTATTTGTTTTCCATTTATAGCAGTTGCTCTAGGGTTCATAGCGTGCATTTTATCTTATCTGCCCTTCTATCTTCAAATAAAATTGTACAGTTGCATGTTTGAGGTAGACTTTGTAACAGTCTGCTTCCACTTCCCCCTCTTCCTTGTCATATCTTTTACATATACATATGTTATTGGCCTCCAATCCATTATCAGTCAGTTACCTCTAATGAAAATTTTAATCTCAAGAAAAAAAATTTCATTATACTATCACATATTTTCATTTTCAGTTATCTTTATATTTTTATGTAAAGCTAGTTCCTTATCCTTAAAACCTGAAGAACTACTTCTCCTACTTTTTGTTGTGTAGGCAATAATTACTTTCTGATAATTAGCTATTATTCTAATTATTAACTTTCACAAGGCAATCAGCATGCTCCAATAATTAACTGTGTTTGAAATTTTATTTTTTTATTTATTCATGTATTTATCTTTAATTTATTTGAAAGAGAGAAACTCTTCCATCTGCTGTTCCACAGCCAAAATGCCCGCAATACCCAGGGCTGGGCCAGGCCGAAGCCGGGAGCCCAGCACTCACTCTAGATCTCCCATGTGACCGGCAGAGACCCAACCACTGGAGCCACCACCTGCTGCCTCCAGGGTGCACAGTAGCAGAGCCAGGACTGAAACCCAGGCACTCTGATATGAAATACAGGCATTCGAAGTGACATGTTTAAAAAAGATTTATTTATTTATTTGTGAATTGGTTAATTTATTTAAAAGGCAGAGGATTAGAGAGACAAAGTGAGAGAACGATCTTCCATCTACTGCTCATTCCGCAGCTGGACACAACAGCCAGATGTGGGCCAGGCTAAAGCCTGGAACCAGGACTCCACCCTGAGCTCCTTCATGGGTGGTGGGGTCCTGAGCACTTGGGCCCTCTTTCCACTGCTTTCTCAGGAGCATTAGCAGGAAGCTGGATTAGAAGTGGAGCAGCCAGGACTCTAACCGGCACCCCAAGATGGGATGCTGGCATTATAAGTGGGGCTGAAGCTACCAACTGGCATCTTAACCGCTGTGTCAAACATCCACCCCACTCTTATTTTTAAAGGCTGTGTTTATTACACACAGACTTTCTTTCCTTGTAGCTTCATGTCTGCCAGCTCATGGTAACTCTGATGTGAAGTCAGGGTCATTCTTATCTTTATCCCATCAGTGGAATGTACCTTTCTTTCTCTGGCTGCTGTAAAAAAAAAAAAAAAAAAGATTGTGGGGGCCAGCACTGTGGCACAGTAGGTTAATCCTCTGCCTGCGGTGCCGGCATCCCATATGGGCACCGGGTTCTAGTCCTGGCTCCTCCTCTTCCAATCGAGCTCTCTGCTATGACCTGGGAAAGCAGTGGAAGATGGCCCAAGTGCTTGGGTCCCTGCACCTGTGAGGGAGACCAGGAAGAAGCTCCTGGCTCCTGGCTTTGGCCTGGCCCAGCCCCAGCCATTGTGCCATTTGGGGAGTGAACTAGTGGATAAAAGACTGATCTCTCTCTCTCTCTCTCTCTCTCTCTCTCTTCCTCTCTCTCTTTCTGTAATTCTGATTTTCAAGTAAATAAATAAATCTTTTAAGAAATGCCACTTGGAATGCCAGCATCTCATATAATATTGTCCCACAAGCCACTCGGGCTCTCTTCATATTTTTCCCTGGCTCTTTTTCTTTCTGAATGTAGTTAGGGTACTGTGTTTTTCCTCCACCTTCAAGTTTACTAATCTTTTCTTCTGCAGCTTGTGATCTCCTGCTAAGCCCATCTGTGAACTGTGCACTCACAATGCTCAGGTCGAGAAATCACAATTGGGTTTTCACAGTTAAAATTTCCATTTTTCTCATTATGTTCTTTGAGTTTTTCTTTAAATTCTTAAACATATTTATAGTAGAGTTCTCTTTAAATCCTTGTCTGTGAATTTCATTTCTGGGTCTGCTTCTAATATCTGGTTTTCATCTAAAGATCTTATTTTTGTGTTGCATTCTGGACATTGTGAATCCTGTGTTGTCTGGATTTTTTGTGGATTTCTTTTAAAAAGATGCTGCTCCTTATTCTTGTAGGCAGTTGCTTTAGTTGGGGGAACAGGTTGGTCTCCTCGGGCTTACTTTGAAGGTTTCTTTGATGAAGCTAAGGTACCTCCTATTTGGGGACTGCTTTAGCCTCCCTCCCTAGGTTAGCCCTTTCGGAGCCTCCTAGCTGCCTGCTTGGATGGATCAGCTTATCTCTCAGCCCTCGGAGGGCTGCAGTCATCCCCGGAGCTTTCCCCATGAACACTCACACAGCCCTTTTTCTGCACAAATCCCAGTTCCTCGCACTCCCAAAGTCTCACGTTTCCGGAATTCAGTGAGGCTGCCGTACTCGGTCTCCAACTCCCCTTCCTGTGCTACAGTCCAGAAAGCCAGGGATGCTGGAGGACTCGCTGCGTTTGTCTTCCTTCTTGCAGCAATCAAAGCTCTATATGCCTGCCATCTGATGTCTGAAGGTCAACAGAAATATACTGTGTATGTCTGCATGTAAATGAATATACTTCTATATTCATATCAAATGAATACATGAACATTTTATATATACAGTACATATATGTGTGTGTCTATGTGTGTGTGTATGAGGGTACTTTGAAAAAGGGAATTAGAACATAAGTTTAATTTTGTGTAAAAAACTTTGAAATCCATGCATAATTTTTTCACAATACTCATTTCCATGAAATTTTTGAAGATGACTAGTATGCATGGATTTCAATTTTTTTGCACCACAATAAACTTGTCTTTTACTCTCATGAGCTTTTTGAAGTACTGCTATATATTCAGACAAGCAAATCTAAGACATATGTATATGTATATACAAAACTGGGATCCTGACACACATCTACACATACTGCTTGGTAACCTGCCTTTTCCACTTACTAATGCCTTATGAACATTGTCTATCAGATGTAAACATTCTTTGAGGCCAAGAATTTTTAGTCTTTATTATAGAAAATTTCAACCATACTTCAAGGTATAGAGAATACCATAATGAATGCTCATGTGCACAGCATTTAAAAACTATTAACATTTTCCAGTCCTTGCATCCAACATTTTATTTCAAAGGCAGAGAGAGAGAGAGAGAGAGACAGAGACAGAGTTCTCCCATCCGCTTGTTCACTCCCCAAATATCTACAATGGCCAGGGTGGGACCAGGTCAAAACCAGTGACCTGGAACTCAATTGAGGTCTCCCATATGGGTGGCAGGGACCCAACTACTTGAGCCTTCATCCTCTGCCTCCCAGGGCTCGCATCAGCCAGAAGTTGGATCGGAAACAAAGGAGCCAGGACTTGAACTTCGCGCTCAGATATGGGACACAGGCATTCCAAGCTGCAACCCAAGTGCCATGCCAGATGCCCACCCTGAATGTAATTTTTAGTGGTTGCCTCATATCCTAACACGTGGATTAGCATTCTTCATTTAAACAGTTCTGCGTTTATGAATGTGTGCCTTGTTTTCCATTGTTGTAAACAATGGGGAGAAGAGCCGCAAAGAGGACTTTTCTGCAAGCCGAAGATTATTTCCCTAGGATACATTCCTGGAAATACAATCACTTGATTAAAGAGGAGGAATGTTGTAAATCTTTTGATACATGTTGCCAAAAAGCTCGCTGGAATGTTCATATCAACTTACTTCTTATCTCCTTCCAATAGCTCTTTATGACTGTGCTATTTTACCACACTCTGAGACAACCAAGTACTAGTCTTTTGTTGAGCTATGCGATGTTCTTTTTTAAACATTTAAACATGGTTTTTTTATTCAAAAGGCGAGAGACAGAGACAGACAGAGATGCTCCATCTGCCAGTGCATTCCCCAGATGCCTGCAACCAGCTGAGACTGAGCCAGGCGAAAGCCAGGGACCAGGAACTCAGTCCAAGGTTTCCTACCTGGGCGGCAGGGACCCAAGGGAGCTATCACCTGCTGCATCCCAGAGTCTGCCTCCCAGGAAGCTGCAGTCAGGAAGAGTGGGGACTTAAACCCAGGTACTCTGACATGCAAGTGTCCCAAGTGGCATCTTAAGTGCTGCACCCAATGCCCACCGCAAGTATTATCTTCTACACATACATTTGCCTGTTAGAGAGGCTGAATGACAAATCACTATTCTTCCTCCTCTACCACCCACCCCTTGTCCTCAAATTAGCTGTCAACAGAGTCTGGTTCTCCTATCAGTAAGAATTCCCGGGGGTTGAAAATCAAAGTAAGATGAGAGAACACACTCATTGTTCTATGCACTGCCCGTGTGAAAACATGCATGCTATTTATCCCATACGCGTGGTTCTGGTGCCTGGCATTTGTCCCCACTTGGGAAAAGCAATCATCCTTTATTTTGGCAGCAATGCAAGACGGCTGATGAGCCGCAGCTCCCGGCAAAAGTGGCATCAGCCACCTGCCTGGTACTAGACCACAGCATTGCGTCCTGTCTACTGCTCAGCCTAGATTCTCAGGCACCTTCCTGCTTCTCGGGCGCCAGAAGCTGGCTGCAACACAGCTCATGTTCAAGTGAGAGAAAGAATGTCAGGACAAGGATGGCTATGAGAGAGGACGAGAGAACCAAGATGTGCCGGAAGTCATGTCAATCCCCACTGTCCTCTTCTGACCTTGACAGTCAAGAATAGATCCAGCAGCAGAAACCGGTGACCAAGGAATAGAGGAATAGGAAAGAGGTGGGCATTTGGCGCCACGGTTGAGTTGCCACTTGGGAAACCTGCATCCCATATCAGAGTGCCGGGGTTCAAATCCCAGCTCTGCTTCTGACGCTGACTTCCTACTAATGGGCACCCTAGGAAATAATAGTGATGATTCAAGTATTTGGGCCCCTGCCACTTATGTGGGAAACCTGGATGGAGTTCCTGGCTCCTGGCTTCAGCCTGGCTCAGCTCTGGCTGTTGGGGGCATTTGAGGAGTAAACTAAGAAATGAAAAATCTCTCTCTTTCTCTCTCTGCCTTTCAAATGATCAAAAACAAATGATGGAAAAAGAGACAGCGCTTCAGTAACGTTGTCTGAAGTATGGGGCTGGAGCATCTGGGTTTCAACACACGCACACCTGCGGTCTCATTAGAGTGTCGGCTTCCCGAGGACAGAAGTTTTGTCTTTTTTGTGTGCATGCATTTATCCCAACGGTACCAAAAATGCCTGAAACATGGTAGGCTCTCAAAAATATTAATGAATGGATTCATTAAATGGAAATAGTTAAAATTATAAGCAATAATTATACATTTGACATTAGCATGCGCGCACACACACACACACATCACTGGACTAGGACCTAACCAGAGACTTAAGGAAGGAGTTTTTAGAAAAAACAACTTTTGGGCCAGCGCTGTGGCTCACTTGGTTAATCCTCCGCCTGTGGTGCCGGCATCCCACATGGGCACCAGGTGCTAGTCCCAGTTGCTGCTCTTCCAGTCTAGCTCTCTGTTGTGACCCGGGAAGGCAGTGGAGGATGGCCCAAGCCCTTGGGCCCCTGCACCTGCGTGGGAGACCAGGAAGAAGCTCCTGGTTCCTGGCTTCAGATCAGCGTAGCTCCAGCCATAGTAGTCATTTGGGGGGTGAACCAACAGAAGGAAGACCTCTCTCTCTGTCTCTCTCATTGTTTAACTCTATCTGTCATATAAAAAAAAACTTCAAAAGAAAAAACAACTCTTTCTTTTTTATAGAAAACTTTTATTTAATAAATATAAATTTTGAGAATACAACTTTTGGATTACAGCAGTTCTTCACCCATAACCACCCTCCCACCCACAAGCCATCCCATCTCCTACTCCCTCTCCCATCCCATTCTTCATTAAGATTCATTTTTAATTATCTTTATATAGAAGATCAACTCTATATTAAGTAAAGATTTCAACAGTTTGCACCCATACAGACACACAAAGTATAAAGTACTGTTCGAAACTAGTTTTACTGTTAATTCTCATAGTACAACACATTAAGGACAGAGATCCTATATGGGGAGCAAGTGCACAGTGACTCCTGTTGTTGATTTAACAATTGATACTCTTATTTATGACGTCAGTAATCACCCGAGGCTCTTGTCATGAGCTGCCAAGGCTATGGAAGCTTCTTGAGTTCACAAATGCTGACCTTATTTAGACAAGGCCATAATCAAAGCGGAAGTTCTCTCCTCCCTTTGGGGAAAGTTACCTCCTTCCTTGATGGCCCGTTCTTTCTGTTGGGATCTCACTCACAGAGATCTTTTATTTAAGTCATCTTTTGCCTCGGTGCCTTGGCTTTCCATGCCTGAGATACTCTCATGGGCTTTTTAGTCAGATCTGAATGCATTAAGGTCTCATTCTGAGGCCAGAGTGCTGTTTAGGGCATTTGTCATTCTATGAGTCTACTGTGTATCCATGTTGAATTGTTCTCTCCTTTTTAATTCTATCAATTATTATTAGCAGACACTAGTCTTATTTATGTGATCCCTTTGACACTTAATCTTATCTTTATGATCCATTATGAACAAAAACTGATCACTTTAACTAGTAAGATGGTATTGGTACCTGCCAACTTAATGGGACTTGGTGTCCCATGGCAAGTTTTTAGCTTTACCCGTAGGGGTAAGTCCGAGGGAGCATGTGCTGAACTGTACATCTCCTCCCTCTCTTATTCCCACCTTATTTTAAGCAGGGACCAATTTTCAAAACAACTTTCTTTCTAGAGAAGGTGACACACATCGGTCCCAGCAAAGATGCAGACAGCAGGTGCTCTTGGAATTCAGAGGAGGGAGAAACGCTTCTCAGAGGACAAGGACAGGCCAGAGAGAGGGACTGGATTTGGGGTCAGGTCTTGAAGGATGGTATGTCCTAGGGTTGCCGTAACAAATAACCTTAACCTAAAGCGGCTTCAAACAACCCAAATTTATTCCTCTCATGGTTCTAGAGGCCAAAAGCATCCACTAGGGCCATGCTCCCCCAAAGTCTCCTGGGGAGACTCCTTCCTTGCCTCTCCTGGTTTCTGGGCCTCCTGCCTTCCCTGGCCGGTGGCAGCATGATGCCAGCTTCATCTCCATCTTGGTCTCTCTGTGTCTGTTAAGGACACGATCACTGGGTTTAGGGCTCATCCTAATCCAGCATGTTCTAATTGCAGCCTTTGCTTAATTAATTACATCTGCCAAGACCTTATTTCCAAAGATGGTTGTAGCCTGAGGCTCTGTGCCAAGAGACCTGACAGATTTCTGGACGTCACTATTCAACCAGACACAAATGAGTAGGACAACAACGAGGACAAAACCCAAAAGCAAAAACTCCAAGGTTTATTTGATACCAGGACTCCCCGAAACGGTTGTGCAGCCAAAGCCTCAAAGCTTCCTGACGCCATGCAGAACACTAAAGAAAACAGAAAACTTCAAGTTGTAGGGTAGCCAACAGACACAGGGCCTTTCTGAACGGAATTTCCACAAACGGAAAACAAAACACATGTGGAATGCATAAAATGAGAAATTCTGTCTCAAAATTACAGCCGAGCCCATTTCGGCGGGCTAATTACTCTGTATAAAGATGGAATAATGAAAAGATTGAAGTCCAGAGTCAGATGTCTTAGATCCCTGGTTCCTCACCTGCTCTGAGGTTCGGGGCATAGCTTTGCCCTTACCCATGCATCCGTTTCCTCATCAGTAGTAACTGCTGTCTCCTAGAGTTGGTGTAAAGACTCAAGGTGGGGGCTGGCGCTGTGGTGTAGTGGGTACGGCTGCCGCCTGCAGTGCCAGCATCCCATAAGCGTGCCAGTTTGAGTCCTGGCTGCTCCATTTCTGATCCAGCTCTCTGCTATGTCCTGGGAAAGCCAGAAAAAGATGGCCCAAGTGTTTGGGCTCCTGCACCTGAGTGGGAGACTTGGAAGAAGCTCCTGTCCCTGGCTTCAGATTGGTGCAGCTCCCGCTGTTGCAGCCATATGGGGAGTGAATCAGCAGCTGGAAGACCTTTTTCTCTCTCTCTGCCTCTGTACCTCTGTAACTCTGACTTTCAAATAAATAAATAAATCTTTTTAAAAAAAAACCATTCAAGGTGACAGTGCAGATAGAGGGCTGAGTCTATGACCTGGCATGCAGAAAAGGCTCAGGGAGGGTCATAATTTTAGGAGCTGGTAGTAGAGAATGAATTGGATGAGGGCAATGGAGAAAGTGATGAGGCCAGAGACTAACCAGAGACTGTTCACAACCTTTTAAAATATTTATTTATTTATTTATTTGAGAGGCAGAGTTACAGAGACAGAAAAAGAGGTCTGGTTCACGCCCAAATGGTTGCAATATCTGGAACTGGGCTGATCTGAAGCCAGGAGCTTGGAGCTTCCTCCAGATCTCTCACATTGGTGCAGGGGCCCAAGCACGTGGACCATCTTCCACTGCTTTCCCAGGCCATAGCAGAGAGCTGGATCAGAAGTGGAGCAGCTGGGACTTGAACCAGTGTCCATATGAGATGCCAGTGCCACAGGCAGAGGCTTAACCTATTACACCACAACACCAGCCCCGAGACTGTGCACAATGAAGAAAGAGTAATTGTGTGTTTCTCAAGGATAGGTCCAGATCCCTGCTTAACCAGAGAGGAGCTTCTCCAAGCATGGTGTGGGCTCATCTGGGTCTCCCTGTGCCTCTGAGGCAGTCAATGTGCCTTTTTCACTCATTCTGACATGAGGCTGTGTGGGGTTTCCAAGAGGCCCCATGGTGTGGGAAGGGGCACCCGAGGGAACACAGAAGCAGGGAGGAGAATCTGGCTGCCTGCTACTAGGCCAGACATCAGAGACATGAGCACAAATGGGAAATAATGACAGTCCTATTGCGAAATTTAAAAATTTATGTTAACATTTACATGTATTGTTATTTTTAAATGAATGAATACAAACAAATGTTAAAGATGCCTATCCCACATAACAGAAGCTCTTGGGAATTTTCAGCCATTTTTAATAGGATACAAGGGTCCTGAAACAAAAAAGCTGGAGGATTTCTGGCCTAGGGAAGCACACGACATGCCATGGACCAAGCACCTCGGCAACATTCCAGGTCGCGGCTGGCTAGAAGTGGCTTTCGGTCTCCATTCAGAGGTTGCGACCTCATCAGAACTAGTTTAGAAAGTTTATGAGGGGGGCTGGTGCTGTGGCATAGTGGGTAAAAGCTGCCACCTGCAGTGGCAGCATCCCATATGGGTGCCAGTTCAAGTCCCGGCTGTTCCACTTCCAATCCAGTTCTCTGTGATGGAAAACAGTAGAAGATGGCCCAAGTGCTTGGGCTTCTGCACCTGTGTGGGAGACCCAGAAGAAGCTCCTGGCTCCTGGCTTCGGATCAGCCCATTGTGGCTATTTGGGGAGTGAATCAGCAGATGGAAGATTCTCTGTCTCTCTCTGCCTTTGCCTCTCTGTGATTTCACCCTTCAAATAAATAATCTTTTCTGAAAGAAAGAAAGGAAAGGCAGAAAAAGAAAGAAAGAAAGAAAGAAAGAAAGAAAGAAAGAAAGAAAGAAAGAAAGAAAATTTAGAAGGAACACAACGTGGGATCAAAGCATCGCTAATATTATTTCCCTTCCCTTTGTGCTGTGGTTTGAGTGTTCCCCAAAACATATATGTTGAGCTCGTAACCCTCAAGGTGCTGATATTAGCAGGCAAGGCTGATGGGGATGCGACAGGCCAAGGGAACTCCCTTGCCACTTCCATCTGCAGAGGTCACTGCTGGAAGGCGGAAAGTGGACCCTCACCGGTCTCTGAACCTGCTGGCACCTTGGTCTTGTATCCCAGCCTGCAGAACTGTGGGACATGAACCTCTGTTGTCCATGCAGCTCCTGGATTTCGGTAGGTGGAGGCAGCAGCCCTGACAGGCTGGGACACTGCACTCTCGGCGGTCATTGGCAGGTGGAGCGCCACTGACTGCAGAGCTCAAAGATCTGCTCGAGATGGCTCAGATAAAGATGGGCAACAAGACTGCAGCTGGAGCCTGCACTGTGGGGCAGGGGGTCAAGCTTCCCCGGGATGCTGGCGTCCCACAATGGAGAGCCTGTTTGAGTCCTGACTGCTCTGCTTTCTATCTAGCTCCCTGCTAATGTGCCTGGGAAGTCAGGGAGGATGGACTGAGTATCTGGCCCCTGCTCCCCAATATGGGAGACCAAGATGGAGTGCCTTGGCTCCTGGCTTCAGCCTGGCCCAGCCCTGCCTGTTGTGGCCACTGAGAGAATGAACCAGCAGATTGATCTGTCTACTTTTCAATTTTTTTTTTTTTTTTTTTGGACAGGCAGAGCTAGACAGTGAGAGTGAGAGAGAGAGAGAGAGAGAGAGAGAGAGAGAGAAAGGTCTTCCTTTTTCTGTTGGTTCACCCCCCAAGTGGCCACCATGGCTGGCGCATTGCGGCCAGCGTGCTGCGCCAATCTGAAACCAGAAGCCAGGTGCTTCCTCCTGGTCTCCCACGCGGGTGCAGGGCCCAAGGACCTGGGCCATCCTCCGCTGCACTCCTGGGCCACAGCAGAGAGCTGGACTGGAAGAGGAGCAACCGGGACAGAATCCGGTGCCCCAACAGGGACTAGAACCCAGGGTGCTGGTGCCGCAGGCGGAGGATTAACCAAGTGAGCCACGGTGCCGGCCCAAATATTTTTTTTTTTAAAAAGGAAGATTACCACTTAAAACTCAGACTGTAGTGTGTGTTTGTGCTGTAAGATTTTATCTCCTGTCCCCCTATTTCACATCCTCTCCTGCTTCATCCTTGTTGGAAACCACCCGAGCCTTTACTCAGAACTTAGATCAGGAGCAGGTGTGGTGGCTCCGCAGATTCGGCTGTTGCTTGGAATGCCCACATTGCATGTTCTGGTGCCTGGTTCGGGTTTCTGCTACTCTGTGCTTCATTGCAGCACTCCTGCTAATGCACCTGGGAGGCAGCAGACGGTGGCTCAAGTGCTTTTTGCTATTGTTCTTGGGATTCCAGAATTGCTGACATTTCTTTCCATGGCGTAAATGGCCACATTCCATTACCATGTGACCCCATCCTAACCGGCCACAGCAGACTGAACAAGTCCAAGGGTAACCAGCCCACAACTGAGCTATGATGCGTGATCTCTGCCAGTCTGATGGGGGCTTCCCTGTCCTTTTTAAAATTTATTTACTTTTGAAATACAGAGAGACACAGACAGAGATCGTCCATCCGCTGGTTCTCTCCCCCTAACGGCTGCAATAGCTGGGACTGGGGCAGGCCGGAGCCGGGAACTCCATGTGCATCTCCTGCGTGGGCGGCCAGGGCCCAGCTACAAAGACCATTTATCTGTTGCCTCTCAGGATATACATTAGCAGAAAGCGGGATCAGGAGCGAAGCCAGGCCTCGAGCGCAGGCATTTCGACATGGGATACAGGCGTTCTGAGTGGTGTCTTAACCGCTGCACCGAAGGCCCATCCCTGTCCTGTGTTTAAAAATCACCCCACTAGGTAGGCTGCAGAGCAGCGTGCTCAGACTTCTCTGACAACACACACACACCCGGGGCTGATTACAGAGGAGCTCCTGAGGCCTCTGTCTGCGAGCTGGATCCAGGTGTTTGGTGGGGCGGTAGGCAGTCGGCTTAACGAGGCCCCAGGTGCAGCTCCTCCCCTGGGAGCTTTGGGAGACAAGGGCCTCTTTTATGAAGGAGCTGGGGGATCCCGGGCCTGGAAAGGGCCGTTCCGTGACGCTGCGGGTTGGTTGAGCAAGCACACCAGTTCCCTGCACTGACTGAGGAGACCCAGCCGGGGCCCAGGAGCCATGTGCGCCTCTCCCAGACACTTGCTAATAGGCTACGTTCTGAGAGCAATGGGGTGAGAAGCTTTCATGAGATTATTGGAGTCTGAGCATCCAGCTCAAGTGGGAGAGAGAAGACGGTTTTGGAGCAGATGCTGCTACCCCAGGCCCAGGGAAGGCCAATCACGAGGAGGGCCTTTGGGGAGCCTGCCGGCAGTTCTGGGGTCAGGGCAAGGCAGGTGGGGTGCGGATGGGGAACCCCACTTCCTTCCCTGATTCATGGCAGCTCCTCATCAGTTTTCCAGACCTGCCGGTGCTGTGGTGCTGGCAAGCCAAACCTGTGATGTTGGCATTCCACGTGGACGCCAATTTGAGTCCTGGCTGCTCCACTTCCAATCCAGCTCTCTGCTATGGCCTGGGAAAGCAGTGGAAGATGGCCCAGGTGCTTGGGCCCCTGTACCCATGTGGGAGACCTGGATGAAGCTCCTGGCTCCTGTCTTTGGTCTGGCCCAGCCCTGGCCATTGCAGCCATCTAGGGAGCAAACCAGGAGATGGAAGACCTCTCTCCCCGTCTCTTTGTCTCTGTCTGTCTGTCTGTCTGTCTCTCTCTCTCTCTGTAGCTCTGCCTTTCAAATAAATAAATAAACCTTAAAAAAAAAAAAAAAAAAAAAGACTGGGCCAGACTACGGAACCAAATCAGCCTTACCGGAGCACAGAGTGTGTGTCCCAACAGCTGGAACCCGCAGCTCTCAGCTACGTGACCTTGCAAACGCCTTCGTAAGCTGCAGCTTGGGCTCCGCCATGTCCCGGGAATGTCCTCATAATTGTCACATCAGCTGGAAATCAGGGTGCCAGCTCTCAGCAAGGCGCTTATCTCGACTATCAGAAGATCATGCCATGTATTTTCCAAGAAGGTCCAATTACACTTCGCTTGTTCTCCTTCCTGGACAGAACTCCATCGATGTGTGCACGCTTCATTCACAGCCACAGGTATTTGCTTCTCCTGTGAGGAAAGTGTTCTTTGGCACCTGTCAGAATTCACAATGAACCTCTAACTCCTGGTTTCTCTTATTCCTGGTCACTGGTTTTTGAGTCTGGACTCACAGGCTCCATAAGACAAGCTTTAGTTTTCCCCCTAACAGTCTGTCACCATCTATCAAATTACATATTGGGAGTGGTGGATGCTTGGTTAAAGTCCTGCTTCAGACATGTGCGTCTCATATCCAAGTGCCCGGGTTCAAGTGCTGGCCTCATCCCAATTCCAGCTTCCTTTTTTAAAAATAAATAAATAAATAACAGGAGGCGCCAGGTTCTAGTCCCAGTTGCTCCTCTTCCAGTATAGCTCTCTGCTGTGGCCTGGGAGGGCAGTGGAGGATGGCCCAAGTGTTTGGGCTCCTGCACCTGCATGGGAGACCAGGAGAGGCACCTGGCTCCTGGCTTCGGATTGGCGCAGCACTGGCCGTGGTGGCCATTTGGGGAGTGAACAAACAGAAGGAAGACCTTTCTCTCTGTCTCTCTCTCTCTCACTGTCTATAACTCTACCTGTCAAATAAAAAAATAATAAAAGGTAATCTATTTATTTATTTAAAGGCAGAGTTACAGAGAAAGAGAGATCTTTCATCCACCAATTTACTCTACAAACAGCCACAACAGCAGGGTTGGGCCAGGCCAAAGCCAGGAGCCCAGAACTGCCTCTAGGTCTTCTATGTGGGTGGCAGGGTACTTGAGCCATCAAAAGCTGCTTTCCTAGACATATTAGCAGAGAGCCAGATCAGAAGTGGAGCAGCTGGGATGGAAACTGGCTTGACCCATTGCACCACAAGGCCTTTATAGTAAGTCAGGCTTTCTGTGATTTGTAGCCAGAAGCATTCCTGAGAGAATTCCCTAAAAATGGAAATACCAGATTTTCATACCTATACACACACACTCTCTGTCTCTCAAACTGCTCTCAAGGAAGATCTACCAAATGGACTCTATAATACCTGGGACACCTGTTTCCCCTGGCGTATCCAGTATCTTTTTCTCATTTGGAAGTTTATTTTGATGATTGTAACAGGCATAGCACCTTTCTTCAACAACGAATCTCACGGGGTCATAGAATGTTAGAGTTGGAAGAAACCTGGGAGATGACCTCACCTAAGCTCCCTCACAGTTCACGTGATTTAAAGAACTGTGTTTACAAGTAACAGAAGTCACGACATGGCAAGGGTGATGTAACAGCAGGAGGCGGAAGCCACTGAACCCAGGTGAGAGGAGATAAAAGGGACTTCAGCAATCACAAAACACATAGTCTGTGTATTTATTAATAGACTGTGTTTATGTGTTCACTAAACATTATTCTACAGTGTTTTTTAGTGTCAGGATCCGCAAATGCTCTTTAAATTTTTTTTTTTTTAATTTATGTATTTGAAAGGCAAGAGGGGCCCACTGTTGTGGTGCAGCGGTTAAAGCTGCCACCTGCAAAACCAGCTTCCTATATGGGCACCAGTTTGAGTCCTGGCTGCTCTACTTCTGATCCAGCTCCCTACTGATGCACCTGGGAAAGCACTGGAGAATGGCCCAAGTGCTTGGGCCCGTGCACCCACATGGGAGACCCCAAAGAAGCTCCTGGCTCCTGGCTCCCGGCTCCTGGCTTCAGCCTGGCCCAGCCCCAGCCATTATGGCCATTTTGGGAATGCACCAGCAGGTGGAATATCTCTCTCTGTGTCTCTCCCTCTCTCTGTAACTCTGCCTTTTGAATAACTAAATAAATCTTTAAAAAAGAAAGAAAGAAAGAGAGAGAGAGAGAGAGAGAAAGGAAGGAAGGAAGGAAGGAAGGAAGGAAGGAAGGAAGGAAGGAAGGAGGCAAAAGATGGAGCGACAAAGGAAGAGATCTCCCTCAGCTGATTTACTCCTCAAATGCCTGCAGCAGCCTGAGCTGGGCCAGGCTGAAGGCAGGAGCCAGGAGCTCAATGCAAGTCTCCCAAGTGGCAGGAGGGATCCAAGTACTTGAGCCATTACCTGTTGCCTCCCGGGGTGCAAATTAGCAGAAATCTGGACTCAGGAGCAGAGGTGGGATCAAAGCCAGGCACTCCTCTCTAGGATTCCCTTGTCCCAAGTGGCTTACTAACAGCTAGAACAAACACTCACCACTGAACTCTCGTTATTGTTACAGGCGATACAATAGTAAACCTTTACAGAAATTAACCTTGATGAACTTTTACTGCATTGTTACTGTGGTGTGGCTGGAGGAAGGACTTCCTCCGTTATCAGCCTCAGTCAGTTTTATTGTAGGCTCCAGCACTTGCCAAAAGTGCAACCCTAGGCAAACGATTGGTCCTTTCTCTGCCTTGGTTTTCTCATCTGGAAAATGGGAGTGATATAATAGTTGCTGCCTTCAAAAGTAGTTGTGAGAATTCACTGGATTAATATGTGTAAATGCTTACAGCATATTAACTGCTATTACAAGGAATCTTCAGAAAGGTAATGGAAAAATGGAATGAAAGCTATGTTTATTTTGGTACAAATATTTTTTGAAATCCATGCATAGTTTTTCTTTTTATACAACAATAACAAACTTCTTGAAAACCCCTTAGATACATGGATTTCAAAACTTTTTCGAATCAAAGTAAGCATCTTTTCACTCCGTTTTCCACGAACTTTTTTTTTTAAGGTTTTTTTTTTTTTTTTTTTTTTTTAATTTGACAGGTAGAGTTACAGACAGAGAGAGAAACAGAAAGAAAGGTCTTCCTTCCGTTGGTTCGTTCCCCAAATGGCCGCTATGGCTGGTGCGCTGTGCCAATCCAAAGCCAGGAGCCAGGTGCTTCCTCCTGGTCTCTCATGTAGGTGCAGGGGCCCAAGCACCTGGGCCATCCTCCACTGCCTTCCCGGGCCACAGCAGAGAGCTAGACTAGAACCCGGCACCCATATGCAATGCTGGCGCTGCAGGCAGAGGATTAACCAAGCGAGCCACGGTGCGGGCCCCCACGAACTTTTAAAATACTTTGTATTCTTCTTATTAAAATGTGGTATGCTGGACGGTTTACATTGGTTGCATCATGGACACCGATGTGGATGAGAAATTACCCTGGCACTTGGCCCCAGTGTCTGCTGCAAGAGTTAATGAACTTCATCTCCATCTCCCACCCAGTCTGACGGGGGCCCCAGTGCATGCCTTTCCACTGTGGGCAAAGGCTAGACCTCAGATCTTTGTACTGTGGGGACCTTTGAACCTGACATTGCAACAAAAGAGGCCAGTTGTTCAGGAGACTTTACTCGCGTTGCCATGGAAAGTGATCTTTTCCCAGCCTGCTGTCCACGCCCTTCAGTGCGGAGCCATAACGCCTTCATAGATTTTAAAAGACACCAGCGACCCCCTCAGAAGCATCTAAACCACTAAAGCCAGTGCTGGAAACTTCCGGGCAATTCCTTTTGTAGACTGTGTGGATCCTTTCTTTGGAATTTTGTGAGAACAAGTGTAACGATGTCTATACTGAAACAGGGGACATTTGGGAACCCAAGGGTCTGTGCCCAGCTGGGCGTGTGTGAAGGCAGCACAAACACATTCCAGCTCTTCGAGGGCCCAGAAAATCTACCACATCCTTTGTATTCCTAAAAGAATCTACTCCAAGGCCTACTCAGCAAACTGAAAGAAACTTAATGGAGAAGTTGTGGGCCTAAGCAATGAGACGGGTGAATTAAGGCCACCATTGGGTCACCTTAGCTCTAAGGGTAACTGCATTGATTAGCGAGGCTGTTTGTGAAATGATTTGTACTTTAAGTTGAAAGGAAGCCATCACTGTGACCCTTGGAAACCTAGCTTTGTGACAGAGATTTCTGGAAAATGTTGATGATTTGCTCTGTCAACGTGGTTCGGTCTGGACTGCAGCCTGTGACAAAGCAATCAGGATTTTTCTGAAATCCAGATATCTCCCTTGCTTATTATGCTTACTAAGCTGGGGCTAGTGATGCTTTTTTTCTAAATAAAATATTATTTTTATCTTACAGTTTGGGGTCAGGTTACCCATCTTCCCCACTGTCTCTAAAAGTAATACACATGACAAAAAACAAGTTGTAGCAAAGGTTCTGTGTTAATGTGCTCCCTGCCTTTTGGGAGACCAGATGACATGACGCAAACAGGAATCAGGAATCATCCCGTGCCTATAAACCATCTCCTGTGAAATTGGAGACAAATCACTTTTGTTGCTCTTTGCTCCAAATTCTCAATTCGTACTGTACTGCAAATGTAGACAAAGGAGCTCTCCTGATTCTTGGTAGTGTGGACCCCAGGGGTAGAGAGAAGATTCTTGGCAATCAATGCAATCTAAAGTGAGAAACTGTGGGGGCAATGAAAAAGAATGAGCTGGACTGACACATCGAGAAAGGTTGAAGAGCTAGACCTGACGTCAGACAGAATGCACAGGAGCTTGCCGCCTCCCTGACCGGGCAGAACATTCACTCATGCTGGTGTAACTTTTTGCAGTGTGTGTGTAATTTGATCTTTGCAGTTCTCTGAGGAATGAATTCTTGTCTCCATCTTTGTTTTCAAACAGGGAAATAGAAAAGCTCAGAGAACCTAAGAGATGTGTTCAAAAATACATAGCAAGAGAAGAGTGGAAAGGCAGTGACATTAGTAAGAATGGTGGGGTCAAGCCCTCTGCAAGCTTGCTCCTCCGTGAAAGCAATGAGAAAACTGGCAAAAATGGCCCCAGACATCCTTCCTGGAACTCTAGAAGGTAACCAAAGAGGAGTATTTATTTACAGAAAAATGACCGAGTAGCAGCAAGCACAGTGAAGTCGGTAGCATTTCCAGTTGCCCGATTCCTACCCCTACTCAGCTCAGCTGTGGCCTGGAAGACAACAGCCCCACAATCATGGTGCAAGCCAGCAGCCTCGCAGCCACTGGAGGAGGAAAGTGGGTTCGGGACTCCCCAAACACCCTTCTCAGAGAACTGTCAGCATTTGCTGTGTCCGGCAGTGCCCTGGAAAACTCTGTTTGACAGCCCTGTCTTTATTAGCCTGGATTCAAAACAGCCTTCTCCCCAGGGACATTTGTCAGAAGCAATCTGTAGCAATTGTTTAACATCACTACTGCCTGAAGCAGCCATAACAGTTGGACAAGCAAGAAGCTGACCAAAAACTTAAGAGGAAAAGCTTGGGAAATGAGATATTCTCATAGAGGGCTTTGCAAGGCTCCAATGTATTTCTAGAAATATGGAAGGGTGCAAATGGCAGGGCTGTGCCTAAATTCAGGAATGACTTAACTTAAGTGGAAAGGCATCCTATGTTTGTGGATTGGAAGATTTAATATTGCTAAGATGGCAACACGCCCTGAGCTGATCAAAACATTCACTGTAATCCCTGTCAAAATCGCACATTTTTAATTCAGGAATTGATCTGAAAGGGTAATGGGAATGCAAAGGACCCAGACGAACCAAAACATTCTGGAATAAAACCAAAATTAAATTCACACTTTCAAATCTCAGAAGTGACTACGTAACTACAGTAATCAATTCAGTGTATAGATATATAGATTGGTGGAATGAAACTGAGAGTACAGGAATAAATTATGTTTATGTTCAGTTGATTTCAACAAGAGTATTGAGACCATTCAATAGGGAAAGACAGTCTTTGTGATAAATGGTGGCGGGACAGCCAGATGTTCACACACAGAGCAGGGTGGGGCAGAAGTTGGAGCCCTACCTCACACCATACACAAAATCAAAGATCTACATGTAAGGTCTAACATTATTACACTCTTAGATGAAAACACAGGAGTAAATCTGTGTGAGCAATGCAGCAAATGAGTAAGTATAATACCCAAAGCACAATGACAAAAGAAAAAACAGTTAATCACTCATCAGTGAAATTTAAAACTCTTGTATTTCAAATAACACTATCAAGAACATGATTCAGCAGGGTTGGCATTATCACAAGGAAGTTAAACTGCAGCAAGCCACTCTCACATCCCATCCCTGACTGCTGGCTCACACCCTGACTGCTCTGGTTTGGATCCAGCTCCCTGAGAGTGTGCCTGGGAAAGCAGTGGATGATGGCTGAAGTACTTAAGCCCCTGACACCCATGTGGGAGACCTGCATGAAATTCCAGACCTGGCTCTTGCAGCTATTTGGAGAGTGAACCAGTGAACAGAATATCTCTCTCTCTCTCTCTCTCTCTCTCTCTCTCTCTCTCTCTCCTTATGGGAAACTACCCAAGACTTGAACAAACAAACCCACCTTAAAGCCGGGGTCATAATACTTCCCTTTTCCTTCTCGCCCTGTCCTCCTCCCCGCAACTGTAAAACGCACCTGCTCTGAGACCTCTTCGATTTGATCAGTGCATTCCCTGTTTCACTTCCCTCTCCAGCCCTACTTAAGGAGCTCATCCCTCAGCAGGGGTGTGTCATTTTTTCTAAAGTCTGTCTGCCCCTCTCTGGGTTATAATAAAGTTTGTTTTGGGGCCGGCGCTATGGTGCAGCGGGTTAAAGCCCTGGCCTGAAGCATTGGCATCCCACATGGGTGCTGGTTCTAGTCCCGGCTGCTCCTCTTCCAATCCAGCTCTCTGCTATGGCTGGGAAGGCAGTGGAAGATAGCCCAAGTCCTTGGGCCCCTGCACACACATGGGAAGCCAGGAAGAAGCTCCTGGCTCCTGGCTTCGGATTGGCTCAGCTCTGGACATTGCGGCCATCTGGGGAGTGAATCAGTGGATGGAAGACCTCTCTCTCTGTCTCTACTTCTCTCTGTAACTCTTTGAAATAAATAAAAATAACTCTTAATAATAATAATAATAAAGCTTGCCTGGTGTGTCAAGATTGGTTTTCTTTCTTTACACCTCGTTATAAAGTGCCACTTCCTAATCCCCCCCCACCTGTTGCTCTGTCTTTCAAGTTAATGAATGACTTTTTAATCTTTTTTTTTTTTTCCAAAAGATATGGAGAGATGGATCACTGTTGTGGCACAGGAAGATAATCTGCCACCTGTTATGCCTGCATCCCATATCAGGAACACCAGTCTGAGTGCCTGCTGTTCTGCTTCTGATCCAGCTCCCTGCTAATGTACCAGGGAAAGCAGCAGATGGTGGCCCAAGTACTTGGGCCCTACCAGCCACATGGGAGACCTGACTGGAGCTGCTGGCTCCAAGCCTCAGCTTGGCCCAGTCCCAGCCATCGTGGCCATTTGGAGGGTGAACCAGCATATAGATCTCTCTCTCTCTCTCTCTCTCTCTCTGTGTGTGTGTGTGTGCGTGTGTGTGTGTCTCAGTATTCATTTACTCACTTGAAAGGCAGAGGTACAGAGAGAGAGAGAACAAGAGAGAGAGAGAGAGAGGGTTCTTCCATCACACTGGTTCACACCCCAAATGGCCACAGTGGTCAGGGCTGGGCTAAACTGTAGACAGGAGTCTGGAACTCCATCTATGTCTCCCACGTGGGTGCAGGGGCTCAAGAACTTGGGATATCTTCCTCTGCTTTCCCAGATGCATTAGCAGGGAGCTGGATCAGATGTGGAGCAGCAGGGACTTTAACTGGTCCCATATAGGATGCTGGCACTGCATCACCCTGCTACACTACAATGCTGGCCCCATAAGCCTTTTTTAAAAAATATGTAGGGAAAATGCTTATGCTTCAAAATTGAAAGAATATTTTGTGTCTTGTTTTGGAAGCCAGTAATACACAAGGTGAACAGTCACTGTTACCTTTTTAAACTGGCCACTTGCATAGGTCTGTGTGTATAAAATTCAAGCTAAAGAACTGTTTTAATGGTTCTTTCTGATTTCTAAGAACCTCTGCTTGCTATTCAGCCACTGTCTGAGCAGAACTTTGCCTAAGCACTGGTGACATCTCACCAACCCGTCAGCATGACATTATCATTTTTATCACTCAGAGGGGCAGTGAGGCTCAGGGTCTGGCAGGGAGCCTCCCCAGAGATGTCCCAGAGGCGAGAAAGTGGGGCACCCACACGCTCTGTTCAAACACAGTCCCAGCACTCGCCACCTGCGCAGTCGCCTGTGCAATCTATGTTGGAAACTGTCGTCGAGTTCTAAAGGGAATTTCAGTCCATTTATGGCCAGTCCTGACTTCTTGTTTATCAGACATCTAATTAAGGTGCAATGGTTCCTCAATTCTGAGTCACGGGTCCAATGCTGTGGGTTAAGCCACCACTTACAACACAGGCATCCCATATGTGCACTGGTTTGAGTCTCATCTGTTCTACTTTGAATCCAGTTCCCTGCTAATGCTCCTGGGAAACTAGCAGAAGATGGCCCAAGTGCTTGGGCCCCTGCACCCATGTGGGAGACCCGGATGGAGTTCTTAGCTCCTAACTGCGGCCTGGCCCAACCCTGGCCATTGAGGCCATTTGGAGAATGAACCAGCAGATAGAAGATCCCTCTGTTTTTCTCTGTCTCCCTCTTTAAACTGACTTTTCAAATAAATAAATATTTAAATGGGAAAAAAACCTGAGTCACAAAGAAAAGCTGTATCAGGAGCCGTGTTAACACACTTGCCTTAACTGCTGTGTTGTGGTCAGTACACTGTATATTTTTGACTCCTCCCTTCCCCCTTTCTTCTGTTCCCCGTCCTCCCCTTCTCTCCTGCCTCCCTCCTTTCCTTCTTTTCCTCTCATCACTCCTCTCCTTTTCCTTTTGTTCCTCTCACTGCTGAGTGAGCCGTTGCTGCCAGCCAGGATGTCTGCCTCATCCCTGCCCCACAGGACACCTCTGTGAAACTGGTACGAGGAAAAGCCATCAGCGACAGACCTGGGGCGGTGGAGCCCTTGCAATACAGCCAGCGAGGGGCCAGGGGCTCACAGACCCTTTTAAAACCGCAGTGGCTGCCAGGACACACCCTCAGGTGGCACACACCTTGGCTTACCTGGCAGGGGAACACCTAGCCCACAGCTGTCCTTGATCAGCCCCTCCTCTTCCTGGTTGCCAGGGGTCTGACTTCTGCCTAGTAACAAGCCATTTGTGCTTCCCATTGGCTGGTACTAACACTACTTAGTAGCAGTAATGTCCTCTGACTGTATTGCATGATTCAATATTGGCAGACATTTAGACTAGAAATAGTTCAAGAAAGTCATAAAAAAGCTTTCCAGTTGGAAATAACTTCAAAAAGTTTCAAGAACTGTAAAACGTATCCTGTTTACCCTCAAATGTTAACATTTGATCTCTTTTGCCCTATATTCCCCTTCCTACCTGGTTTCTTACCAATGCACATTTTAAAAACACTTTAACTTTATGGGAAAATTGAACAGTCAGGGCATAGGGTTCAGAGATACATGCCCTACACACACACACACACACACGCACACACACAAGAGCATTTTCCCTATTAGTAATATCCTATATTAGTCTAGTACATTTGTTACAATTGATGGATCACTTTGATACATTGTTACTAACTAAAGTCCTGCGCCCCTAGGGTTTCTGTAGCCTTTACCTAATGTGCCTTCTCTCTCAGGATGTCTTACATTTTGCAGTAGGCTCCTCTAGGCTGTGGCAGTTGCTCAGACTTTTCTTGTTTTGGCTGACCTTGACAGTTTTTGGGGAGTACAGGTCAGATTGATTGTAGGATGTGCCTCTCCTGGAATTCATCATTAGACTGAAGTTGTATTTAGGAGGGGAAAGGTGGCAGAGGGAACGTGCCATTCTCATCACATCACATCAAGGGTGTGTAGTATCAGTGTGACTCATCGCTGATGATCCTGACCTTAAGCATCTGACCCAGGTGGTGCTTGGCAGGTTTCCCCAGGGCAGTTACTCTGCAAAGAAGTCACTCCAACACGGCTCACACCTAAGGAGTTGGGGATTACACTTCACTTTCTGAGGGGCAAATCTATACAATTAATTTGGAATTCTTCTGCATGAGCAAAATGCCTCTTCTCTCCCAGTGTAAATATATTCAGTTATGCATAGCACCATGGGCTTGTGGATATTTATATTATGCTTTGGATGGTGATCTAATACTGCTTTATTTTGTTGCTCAAAGTGTTCCAACTCTGCCTATTGATTTAACCTAATTTTTAACCCATTTAAAAAATTAGTGTGTGAAACAAGCATTTAGCCTGGCAGTTAAGAAGCAAACCTCGGGCTGGGGCTAAGGTGCAGTAGGTTAACCTCTGCCTGCTGCACCGGCATTTCATATGGGCACCAGCTGCTCCACTTCCTATCCAGCTTCCTGCTAATGCAGCTAGGAGAGCAGAAGATGGCCCAAATGCTTGGGACCCTACACCCATGTGGGAGACCTGAATGGAGTTCCTGGCTCCTGGCTTCACCCTGGCCTTGAAGGACCCTTATGGGGGAGAGGGACAAGAAACTAGGCCTGGGCAGATATCAGGGGCTTCTTAAGAGGTTAGATGTTCCCCAGGGTCCAGCGGGCACGTTCTCTGGGAAGGAAAAGTCTATCCCCTTTAGAGAACCTCTAGGCATGCCCAGAGCAGAGCTGCCACTCCCCCTTCGAAGAGTCTCAGTACTCTCCTCAGCATTCTCTTCAGCTGGTTCCCTCAGGACTCTCCTCAGCATTCTCTTCAGCTGGCTTCCTTAGCACTCTCCTCAGCACTCTCCGGTATGCTAATTGTCCCTCCGAACCGGCCAATCCCATATGCTAATTTGTTGACTATATAACCTGTGTGAAACTGCCGCTCAGGGCTCCTCACCGCCTTAGGTGGGGGCCCGTTTGCGCAAACGTACAATAAATACCTCATGCTTTTTGCATCAACTGGTCTGGAGTCTGGATTTTTGGGCGTCCTCTCGAGCAAGTGGGCATCTCTACAACTGAGAGGTCCAACAGCCTCACTAGGCCTTGTGGCCATTTGGGGAGTGAATCAAATAAGTAGATGAATCTTTAAAAAAAAGTTTTTGAAATCCATGCCTAGTCTTTTCATAATATTCGTTTTGCATGAACTTTTAAAGACCCTCCCCATATATTGAGAGATTATTTTATATCAATATTTAGAACTTCCTCATTCTTTTTTATGGCTGGAAAGTGTTTCATTATGTGTACCTCTGACTACTTCACATTTATGTCACTTTTTTTTAATGAAGCCAACTGTAATGAAAAAAACTTCCATTTATGCAATTTTTATCCCTATATACATCCCTGTAAAATTAATTTCCAGTAATAAAATTTCTCAATCCAGGAGTTTCACAGTGGCCTGATCCTTAGATAAATCCGGTATACCTGATGAGCAGTTTGAGATGCTTTAAATTAGGCTAACAGTTAGGCTGGAAGAGGCTCCCAAGAATGCTTCATGGCTGACGCAGGTAGGAACTCCAAGCCTAGGCTGTCAGTGGTGTCATGGAGCCCTGCCAAGGAGTAGGGTGAGATGGGGGGGGGGCACAGTGTCAGCGGGTGGGCTCTAGTGCTTCCCTCCCTGAAAAGGGGTGAGTGCAGTGGTGCTTGTCCTGTTCCCTACCGACCTTGTTCAATAGCACCAGTGTACGTTGTGATCAGTCAATTAAAACAAAGGATTAAAGGATTTGAATGATAGAGTCGCCAGCTGCACTGTTTTTTCCTGGAGCCTTTTAAAGTGTATATATAACTGGATGGATATAAACTCGCAACCAAAAAAACCTTTGGTAAGGCAAAATGCAAGTTTTTGAAAATGCCCAGTAAGCTGTATTGCACTCTATGGTGTGAGGAGTCCTGGCCTCTGTGACTGGGTGCTGTCCATGACCTGATGCCAACAGACACTGCTTCAAGTCCAGGACTGCATTAAGAAAGTGGCCTCATGCCAGGTTCTAGTCCCGGTTGCTCCTCTTCCAGCCCAGTTCTCTGCTGTGGCCCAGGAGGGCAGTGGAGGATGGCCCAGGTCCTTGGGCCCTGCACCCACATGGGAGACCAGGAGGAAGCACCTGGATCCTGGTTTCGGATCAGCATAGCTCCAGCCATGGCGGCCATTTGGGGAGTGGACCAACAGGAGGAAGACCTTTCCCTCTGTCTCTCTCTCTCACTGTCTGTAAACTCTACCTCTCAAATTAAAAAAAAAAAAAAAAAGGAAAAATGGCCTCGGGGATCTGCGCTGCTGGGGAAGTCTGAGTTAGTTGCAGGGATTATCACCATGCCCTTGACATTTTTATCCCAAATAAAGATTCTACTGCACCTGATTTCTGAACCAACATTTCCAAAGTTCTATTCTTGGCGCCTCCATTCTGTCCCTGTTCCTTCCTCCCACGGACCTGAACTCCGTCGCCTGTGCTGGCTTCGCACGGCTCCCTCAATCACCTGCTCCAAGGCTCCAACTACAGCACATCCTCTTGCCTTTCACCTGGCCAAATGGAAGGAAATCTTGTTTTCAGGTGGATGTAGGATCATTGATGGGACATGCCAAATAATTTCTTATTTATTTATAATATGAATCATATGTCTTTAACAGGAGGTAGAAACAAGAAACCCAGGTGAGACTGTCAGGAAAGTGGGTCTTCTACAAGTGTGGTTGTTGTGTTTGGAGTTGGTAGTGGAATATTAACCAAGCCAATAACAAAGGACGGTCAAGAGGGGCTGGGGTCTTTGGTGCTGCTGTTCTGACACAGGAACACAGGTGACAGCTTTGAAACATGTTCCCAGGCCTCTGGTACTCCTCCCATCACCTTCCATGCAGGCTGGATTGATAACTCTTCCTGCAGGTAGAACACAGCAGAAGTGGAGACTTGACTTCCTAGTCCACACCATGAAAGATACCACGTTTCCCCCTCGCTGCCTTTCTTGGATCACTTGTTCTGAAGGATGCTAGCTGCCATGCCACTCAGTCATGAGGACCCACAAGCAACCCTATGAGGAGGAAATGACCTGCCGACAGCCAGCAAGGCCTAAGGTGCTCACAAGAGCCACGTGATCCACCCCCCAGCCCTGGTCAAGCTTTCAGGTGGCCGTGGCTCAGCTGACATCTTGGCTGTAGCCTCAAGAAAGGCTTTGAGACAAAAAGCATTTGGCTAAGCTCCTGACTTTTAGAAACTGTGAGATAATAAATATTTGATTCTTTATAACTGCTAAGTTTTGAATAATTTGTTACACAACAATAGATAACTAATAAATTACAATATTGCATGTATGATGTGTTGCCACAAAGCCTTTTAAAAAGTCCAGCACAGGGGCCGGCGCTGTGGCGCAACGGGTTAAAGCCCTGGGCTGAAGTGCCGGCATCCCATGTGGGCGCCGGTTCTAGTCCTGGCTGCTCCTCTTCTGATCCAGCTCTCTGCTGTGGCCTGGGATAGCAGTAGAAGATAGTGTAAATTCTTGGGCCCCTGCACCCATGTGGTAGACCAGGAGGAAGCTCCTGGCTCCTGGCTTCGTAGCAGCACAGCTCTGGCTGTTGCGGCCATCTGGGGAGTGAACCAGCGGATGGAAGACCTCTCTCTTTCTCTGTCTCTACCTCTCTAACTCTGTCTTTCAAATAAATAAAATAAATCTTTAAAAAAAAAAAAGTCCAGCACCACGGTTCACTGGCCACAAAAACATTTGCAGCTCAGCGTCCCCATCAAAACAAGCAGGTAAATCATAAAGCCCGTTGCTGAGGGCTCTTAAGGAGACACACTCTTTACCAGGCCTCCAGCATGGTTCAATTTACTGAAGAATGAGCTGGTAAATGTAACAAGAGCCATAAAACTGGCCCCTGGGAAAATAGCTAAGAAATACAGCCATCTGGTAATTCTTTTTACCAAGGCACTTACAATAGTATCATTTGTAAGAAATAACACAACTGCCAAAAGTCAGGGAATAGTTAAGCAAACAGCCAGATGTTAATAGAGTGATGTACCTCCCAGTTATTAAAAGTATAAACAAGGAAAATAGTTTTAAAATGGAATATGCTACTAAACTTTAAAAAGTAAAACAAAATATGTATGCACATTAGAATTATGTAACCCAAAGTTAGATGGGAATTTATGGAATTATAAGTGATTAGAACCTATTACTTTTTAAATTATATCTTTTGTTGAGTATGGTTGAATTGCTAAAACACTTATTAAGAAATAAAATAGCACCAATCTTTTTTTTAAAAATTATTTATTTGAAAGAGTTACAGAGAGAGAGGAAGGGGGTGGAGAGAGATCTTCCTTCCATCTCCATCTGCTGGCTCACTCTCCAAATGGTCATGACAGCTAGGGCTGGGCCAAGCTGAAGCCAAAAGCGAGGATTTTCATCTAGGTCTCCCACACAGGTGCAGGGGCCCAAGCACTTGGGCCATCTGCTGCCCTCCCAGGTGCATCATCAGGGAACCAGATTGGAATATGGGTGCCGGCATCGAAGGCAGCAGCTTAACCCAGGAAGCCACAATGCCAGCCCCAATTAGCACCAATCTTTTTTTTTTTTTTAAACAGGCAGAGTGGACAGTGAGAGTGAGAGAGAGAGAGAGAGAAAGGTCTTCCTTTTTGCCATTGGTTCACCCTCCAATGGCCACTGCGGCCGGCGCATCTCGCTGATCCGAAACCAGGAGCCAGGTGCTTCCTCCTGGTCTCCCATGCGGGTGCAGGGCCCAAGGACTTGGGCCATCCTCCACTGCCTTCCCGGGCCATAGCAGAGAGCTGGCCTGGAAGAGGGGCAACCGGGATAGAATCCAGCGACCCAACCGGGACTAGAACCCGGTGTGCTGGCGCCGCAAGGTGGAGGATTAGCCTGTTAAGCCACGGCGCCGGCCCTTAGCACCAATCTTTATCTTCAGATACTCCTTTATATAAATGACCTACATGACCTACATGATCAGAGAAAATGTATTTTAGATTCCTATATTCCCTTCTCTACCATATGTTGGATGATAAAGTAATTTTTTTATTTTTTAGAAAGTTTTTATTTAATGAATATAAATTTCACAGGTACTGCTCCAGGAATATAATGATTCTTCCCCCCACACTTGCCCTCCCACCCCCACCCCGTCCCACCTCCTACTCCCTCTCTTATCCCATTCTTTATTAAGACTCATTTTTAATTAACTTTATATACAGAATACCAGTTCTATACTAAATAAAGATTTCAACAGTTTGCACCCACACAGACACACAAAGTATAAAGTACTATTTGAAGACAAGTTTTACCTTTTTTTTTTTAAGATTTATTTACTTTGAAAGAGTTACACAAAGAGAGGAGAGGTAGAGAGAGAGAGAGAGAGGTCTTCCATTCGTTGGTTCACTCCCCAATTGGTTGCAATGGCTGGAGCTTCACCGAACCAAAGCCAGGAGCCAGGAGCTTCCTCTGGGTCTCCCACATGGGTGTAAGGGCCCAAGGGCTTGGACCATCTTCTACTGCTTTCCCAGGCCATAGCAGAGAGCTGGATCAGAGCAGCTGGGTGCTGGTTTGAGTCCCGGCTGCTCCACTTCCAATCCTGTCTCTGATGTGGCCTGGGAAAACAGTAGATGGCTCAAGTCCTTGGGCCCTTGCGTCCATGTGGGAGACCTGGAAGAAGCTCTTGGTTTCTGGGTCCTGGTTTCAGATAAATCCAGTTTCTGGCTGTTGCTGCCATTTGGGGAATGAACCAGTGGATGGAATCTCTCTCTCTCCCTCTCTCTCTCTCCCTCCTCTGTGTGTGTGTGTGCCTCTGTGTAACTCTGCCTTTCTAATAAATCTTTAAAAAATCCATTTTCCACACCTACCAGATAATGGGAATATTTATTTATTCCCACATCACAAAATACTTCTTCACTCCTCCCCATAAAATAGTTTCCTTTTAGGAACACCAGCAGCCCATAACTTCAAAGCCATTTTCCATCATAAGCCAGGATCTAAATTCAGTGGCTTTAAATTTATAGCACATAGGGATTTTTCTTTTCCAACCCAGAAAATGAATAAAGGCATAAGGAATTTCGAGCTTAAGGAAATACCACACAAAGACTTCTAAACCCGAATTGCATCAGAAATGTACCACAGCCACAGGGAAAATATTAACCAGGCAGGCAAAGATCCATGCCTGCGCCCGGAAAGCTGGGACTGCCAGGTAATTCTGCCCCACCTGCACGGCCGCTCTGCTCTTCCAGGTGGCCTTGCGGGCTTTATCAGCAAACCACCTGGATGTAGAAGACCACAAGAAGGTGTAAGGTAACCTACATGTAAGAATGTAGGGTTCCGGGCAGGTGGCACTGGATGCAACTGCCTGCAGCTGTCTGTGCCCTGTGTGTGTAGAGAATTAACCCTGTCCCCTTCTCAGAGATTTACGTGTCCTTCCCAGGATTAGGCATTCGAGTGGTCAGGAGTCAGTGGCTGCATGCAGACGCCTTCCTTCACCAAGAGAGACATCTTCAATAAGTCTACCTACTCTACTAAGGGTCTTTTTAAAAATATTTTATTTATTTGAAAGGCAGAGTTACAGACAGAGGGAGAGACAGAGAGATCTTCCATCTGCTGGTTTATTCCCCCAAATGGCTGCAACAGCCAGGATGGGGCCAGGCTGCAGCCAGGAGCCAGGAGCTTCTTCCAGGTTTCCTATATGGGTGCAGGGGCCCAGAGACTTGGGCCATTGTCTGCTGCTTTCCCAGGCCCTTAGCAGGGGGGCTGGATCAGAAGTGGAGCAGCTGGGACACAAACCAGCACCCATATGGAATACCAGTGTTGCAGGCAGTGGCTTAACCCGTTAAGCCACAACACTGGGCCCAGTACACTGAATCTTATGGTGTAAGAATATAGATAACAACCAATGCCCATGCTCTGTGCTGCAGCACGAGCCTGGGAGGCCGTGGAGTGATGGAGAAAACCTACAACGCCAACAGCTGAACTCTCAAATAATCCCAAATGCTACCAACAACCAAGAAGTCCTGAGTTTCAGCCCCTCAGTTAGCTCCTGACTAAATTCTACAACTGGCTGTTAAGAACAGATCAGAAAAACCTGTGAAAACTCAGTCGGCCACACTGGCTACACCGAGGGAACTATGTATGCTCCAGATTTGAAAAGTGGGCTAGGACGCAGCTTTCCCATGCTTTTGAGAGGGGTCCTGGGAAGCCTGCCTGGCTCATCCAGGGTGATGTTTTGTGATCTTTCTACAGTGCCTAGAAAGCTGGCTGCACAGGGCTAATTACACATTACTACACAACGCTACTTGGGTCACATACCCCATGGCAACAAAAACTTTAAATCACTGTTGTGAGAGTACACGGCCTCAGGACAAGACAACGTCAGCCCTCTGTGCTTTTTCTTTTCTTTTTGTTGATGCTGATTAGCAATATTGTGCCTTGTAGCTCTGCCCTGCCTGAAAATTTGAGGTCGACCTGATGCCGATTTTTATCCTTTCTCCCCACTCCTGTCCTCACAAACTCACAGCTCACAGAGATGTCCTGTTGGGTGTGTTTCCTGTTACAGACACACCAGGTGGAAAAGCGACAGTGCCCAGGCAACAGGCAAGCACCGTAGACATGACTCTTCCTGTGGCCCTTTCCAGAAAGATCAGTGTGCCGCCCCCATCCCCACCCCGGCCGACCATCAGTCACAGAATCAATGTTCATTCTCCCTTTTTAGCTTCCCTTTGAAACAGAAACTTCAAGTACTGACCTTGATGCCCTTCTGTAGTTTAGCAAGCCTCGAAAAGCCCTCAGCCCTCAAATCACAGTGGAAGTGAAGCTTTTTCTGGCCCAATCCCAAGGGCGCAGGAAGAAGTCCTAGCCTTGGCCCCACCTTGCCTGGACCATTTTCTTAGGCAATGAGACCCTGTGTAGGAGCGTGGCACAGCTCCAGGTGTGCTGCATGTATGTTCCTGAAGCGCTTCTTCCTTTTTAATCACAGAGGAGTCAACCGCGGGAGCCAGGGAGTAAGCAGTACTGTGTTCACATCATGGAGGAAAACAGGTCAACAGGTCAAGAAGTTTTAACCCAGCCCAGTGAGATTTCATCTCAGCCAAGCTAGTTGATGACGTTTGTCGTGTCGTTGAATTTAAATTCCTTGATAGCAGCTTCCCCCTCTCTATCACACACACTCACTTCCCTACCAGCCTCACCTGCTCTGGGCTGTGCTGAGTTTCGGTTCCAGGCCACAGCGAAGCTGCTAATTCCGCAGGTGTTAGCTTAGGTGACTTCAATTAGACGTAATTCCACTTGATGACATCATAACGACCAGTGATTGTTGCTGGATAGTCCTTCTCACTTGAGATGAGAAGCAGTTTTGTTTTGTTGGTTTTTTGTTTGTTTGTTTTGCAGAGGCCAGAGGGAGAGTGTCCGGCTTTCTCAGTAAGTTTTGTTCTTGCCAGCACCTTTCCAATCAACTTCGCGTCAATCTACTCGGTCATCTCAAAACCCCCGTGAGCACGGGCCCCATCCTACAAACAGAAAACCGAGAAGCTGAAAGCCTTGTCTTAGCCAGGACAGGAGCCCAGGCAGCCTAGCCTCGCTGCTGTGAGTTTTAAGACTTAACACCGTCCTGCCTTTCATTCAGCACTCTGTGGATGTCAGCAAAACCAAGCACAAGGAGCAGCACTGGTCCGCTACGCAGCCCGCACAAAGGCTGGATTTCCACACTTGCATGCAGTGCTGCGGTGGTTGGGGCTGGCTCCTGGCAGGGCTGGGGCCAGGTTCTTGTCTTCATGGGAAAGGAATTCGAGAGGAGATGGTGGAGAAAGGCGAGCAGAGAAGCAAGTTATTCTAAGCAAAAGCACACACTCACAAGTGCAGGTAAGCTAGAGAGAGAAAGAGCTGTTGAGAGCCAGCCTTTTATACTATCAGGAGGCCTCGGGGTGGTGTCTGGGGCAAAGCAGCTGAATATTCAAGAAGGCGGAGCAGGGGGCGGACCTTGAGTACCGCCCATTTCCCCGCCCCTTTGTGGAAATCTCAGAATTGGCATGGCATCAGGTGCATCATGGGAGTGGGAGTGCCAGCCGCGGTAATTTTATTATAATGACATAAAGGACCGCAGCAGGACGCAACCTGTGGCCATACTGGGTATTTCTAGCTGGTGGGGTTCCAAGCAGTGAAACCCTGGCAGGTGCCGTCTGCACGGAAGGGGTGGGGCTGGGGTGGTCCACGCCGGGACGCGGTGCCCACGTGGTGACTTCACTAAGGAACCAGAGCATTTTAGAGGAGAGAGAAAACGGACAGACCCTTCCCGGGTTACCTAATTCTTCCTTATTTGCAATCGCTCCAAAGTAAAGTCTTCTTTCCTTCTGTGGGTGTGTAATCTTGTCACCCTATCCAGCTCATTGAGTCCACTTTCCTAACACTTCCCATATGAAACTAAGATACTTTTTAAAATTTATATGTACAGTTTTAACAGCAAACTGATACTTTCCGCCCTCTCTCTCTCTCTCTCTCTCTCTCTCTCTCTCTCTCTCTCTCACCCTTCCTCTTCCTTTGTTGCAGTTGATTTCTCAACAATGTTGCCGTGGGTTCGTTTCTGAGAGGAGCAGCATGGTGGGGGCAAGAGGCGCGGAGTCACCACACAGACCCCGGGAGTCGGGTGAAAGCAGGCTTGAGGGGAGCAGCCCGAAGACTCGTTTATTACAGTTGGTACAACAGCTTATATAGCCAAGACCAGCCAATCCGATCAAGGGGCTGTCTATGCCTCAACCAATCACAGCCTGTTGCCAGGCAGTTTCCAAAGCCATCCAATCACAGCCTGTTGCCAGTCAGGCTCTTGTTGCCAGGCAGTTTCTGAAACCATCCAATCACGGCCTGCCATCAGTCAGGCTCTGTTGTCATGTAGTTTCCTCTGTTTCATGTGGTTTCCGAAGCCATCCAATCAAGGCCTGTTGCCAGGCGGTTTCTGTTGTCAGTGGCCATCTTAGCATGACCTTTTCACCTCAGCAGCCATCTTGATATGACCTTTTCACCTCATTCCACCACATTCCTTCTTATTTTTCTTTTAATTTTTACTATGACACAATTTCAATTTACTTAATAATCAGAAGCTTAACCCTCCATGAAATAAAAAATTCAACAGGGGGATGGCGCTGTGGCTCAGCGGGTTAACGCCCTTCCCTGAAGTACTGGCATCCCATATGGGCGCTGGTTCTGGTCTTGGCTGTTCCTCTTCCGATCCAGCTCTCTGCTATGGCCTAGGATAGCAGTAGAAGATGGCTCAAGTCCTTGGGCCCCTGCACGCACATGGGAAACCCGGAAGAAGCTCCTGGCTCCTGGCTTCGGATTGGCGCAGCTCCAGCTGTTGCAGCCAACTGGGGAGTGAACCAGAGGATGGAAGACCTCTCTCTCTTTCTTTACCTCTCTCTGTAACTCTGCCTGTCAAATAAAAAAAAAAAAATTCAACAAGTAGTAAGTAGAAAAAACCACTGTTCCTCAAGAATATAGACAAGTTCTATAAACAATAATCAAACCTCAAAATGTCAGTTTTGATCATATACATTACACTTTTTTTGTACTCTGTATAAATCATGGAAAATATGACATTTGTCATTTGGGGACTGGCTTTTTTTTTTTTTTTTTTTTTTTTTGACAGGCAGAGTTAGACAGTGAGAGAGAGACAGAGAGAAAGGGCTTCCTTCTATTGGTTCACCCCCCAAATGGCTGCTATGGCCCGCATGTTGTGCTGATCCGAAGCCAGGAGCCAAGTGCTTCCTCCTGGTCTCCCATGCAGGTGCAGGGCCCAAGCACCTGGGCCATCCTCCACTGCCTTCCCAGGCCACAGCAGAGAGCTGGACTGGAAGAGGAGCAACCGGGACAGAACCGGCGCCCCAACTGGGATAGAACCTGGAGTACTGGTGCCGCAGGTGGAGGATTAGCCTAGTGAGCTGCGGCACCGGCCTGGGGACTGGCTTATTTCACTATGCATGATGGTCTCCAATTGCATCCATTTTGTTGCAAAAGACAGGATTTCATTCTTTTTTATGGCTCAGTAGTATCCCAGGGTGTATATATACCACAGTTTCTTTATTCAGTCCTCAGTTGATAGACATCTGAATCAATTCCATATTTTAGCTATTGTGAGTTAAGCTGCTATAAACATGGGGGTACAGATAACTCTTTCATACGATGATTTAATTACCTTTGGTTGCATTCTCAGGGGTGGGATGGCTGGATCATATGGTATATCTATTTTCAGATTTCTGAGGAATCTCCAGACTGCCTTCCACATGGTTGTACTAGTTTACATTCCCACTAACAGTATATTAGTGTAGCTTTTCCCCCACACCCTCACCAGCATTTGTTATTTTTTTATTTTTATTTTTGGATGATAGCCATTCCAACTGGGGTGAGGTGAAATCTCATTGTGGTTTTGATTTGCATTTCCCTGATGGCTACTGATCCTGAGCATCTTTTCATGTGTCTATTGGCCATTTGTAGTTCATCCTTTGAAAAATGCTTGTTTATATCTTTAGCCCACTTCTTAACTGGGTTGCTTGTTTTGTTGTTGTTGAGTTTCTTGAGCTCCTTATATATTCTAAATGTTAACCCCTTATCAGCTGTATAATTTGCATTTCTCCCTTTCTGTCAGTTGCCTTTTCACTCTATTGAGCATTTCCTTTGTAGTGCAGAAACTTCTTAGCTTGATATAATCTCACTTATCTATTTTTGCTTTTATTGCCTGTGCTTCTGGGGTTTTATCTAATCTCTTGCAGTGTTTCCCCTATGTTTTCCTCTAGTAATTGGATGGCTTCAGGTATTAGGTTTGGATCCTTGAGCCACTGTGAGCTGACTTTTGTATATGTTGTAGGTAGGAGTCTTGTTTTATACTTTTGCATGCAGAGACCCAATTTTCCCAACACCCTTTTTTGAAGAGATTTTCCTTTCTCCAAGGAGTGATTTTAGCTCATTTGTCAAAGATTAGTTGGTTGTAGGTGCATGGCTTAATTTCTGGGGCCTTTAGTCTATTCCACTGGTCAACATTCAAAACACAGAGTGACAGAGAGAAAGAGGGAGAGAAGGAGAGAGAGAAAGAGGAAAAGGGAGGGGAGAGAGATCTTCCATCTACTGGTTTGCTCCTCAAAAGGCCCCAACAGCCAGGGCTGGGCCAGGCTGAAGCCAGGTGCCTGGAACTCCATCCAGATCTCCCACATGGGTGGCAGAGGCCCATGAACTTGGGCCATATTCCACTGCTTTCCCAGGCACAGTATCAAGGAGCTGGACTGGGAACAGAACATCTGAGAGTCAAACCAGTGCTCCCATGTAGAATGCTGGCATCTCAAGCAGCCGTGATGCCGGTACCCAGGACTCTCTTCTTGGCCTTTGCAAGCCCATCTAACTTCTTCATTTTTAAAAAAGATTTATTTATAGAGAGGGAGGGAGAAAGATCTTCCATCTGCTGGTTCATTCCCCAGATGGCTGCAACAGTCAGGGCTGTGCCAGGCCAAAGCCAGGAGCCAGGAGCTTACTCCAGGTCTCTCACATGAGTGCAGGGGCCCAAGCACTTGAGCCATCTTCTGCTGCTTTCCCAGGCCATAGCAGAGAGCTGGACCAGAAGTGGAGCAGCTGGGACTTGAACTGGTGCCCATGTGGGATACTGGTGTCACAGGCAGTGGTTTAACCTGCTATGCCACAATGCCAACCTCCATCTAACTTCTTTTTTCACTTCTTGACTTCTCCAGTCCAGGAAAGCACTACCAGAGCAGGACATTGTGTATCTTGCTACATAGATGCACAATAAACATAGAGCCTAGCACACAGAAAATACCCCACGGATAGCTCCTTCTCTGGATTCCCATAGTCCTGACCCACGCACCTACCCACTCGCTCACTGTGTTGGAATTATTTTTCAGTGATTCCCACCCGCAAATCCCCTTTCCTCAATACATGAAAAGCTCTTTGTGGCAGGAATTTCATATTTTATCCCATAGCCGATTTTGGTAAATTTAAATGAATAACTGGTAAATTTAAATGAATTTAATTTAATTTAAATTAATTTATTGAATTTAAATTCAATTTAAATGAATTGAAAATACATTTTCTAATCTCCAGATGTTCAAAGTCATGAGGAAAATTAAAATACACAATTTATTTAAATACTCTAAGGATACTTAAAAAAAACTTGCAGGGAAAATGGAATTAAATGATGTTCATTTTACTCCAGAAAAAAATTAAAAATCTATGCATGGTTTTGTCATTTTTTATTTTGGATTTATTTATTTTATTCAAGAAGTATAGTTAGAGAGGCCAAGGCAGAGAGCGAGAGAGAGAGAGAGAAAGAGAGGGAGAGAGAGAGGTCTTCTATCCGCTGGTTTACTCCCCAGATGGCCACAATGGCCAGAGCTATGCCAATCCAAAGGCAGGAACCAGGAGCTTCTTCCAGGTCTCCCATGTGGTTGCAGGGGCCCAAGGACTTGGGCCATCTTCGGCTGCTTTCTCAGGCCATAGCAAGGAGCTGGATTGGAAGTGGGGCAGCTGGGACTTGAACCAGTGCCTATATAGGATGCCAGCACTGCAGGCAGCAGCTTTATCTGCTATGCCATGGTGCTGGCCTGCATGGTTTTTGTCATAATACACATTTTACAGGAAATTTTTGGAGACCATGTTTCATAGTGGCAAAAACTCAAGTATGTACATGGTATTATGAGGATTTTTTTTAAAAGATTTATTTATTTATTTGAGAGGCAGAGTTACAGACAGAGAGGGAGAGATAAAGAGAGATCTTCCATCCGCTGGATCATGCCTCAGATGGCTGCAAAGGCTGGAGCTGGGGACCTATCCAAAGCCAGGAGTTCTTCTAGGTCTCCCACGTGGATGCAGGGGCCCAGGTAGTTGGGCCATCTTCTATTGCTTTCCCAGGCCATCAGCAGGGAGCTGGATGGGAAGCTGAGCAGCCGGGACTCGAACCAGCACCCAGGTAGAGGCTTAACCTATTACACCACAGCACCGGCCCCATGAGGATTCTTTTTAAACAATTTCTTTGGAAGGCAGAGACACAGAGAGAGGTTTAGAGTGGGATAGAGATGGAGATCTTTCATCTACTGGTGGATTCCCTAAATACCCACAACAGCCACGGTTGGGCCACACCAAAGCCAGGAGTTAGGGCCTCCCATCTGGGTGGGAGGGATTCAAATGGCTGAGCCGTCACCTGTTGCCTCCCCGGGTGAGCATTCGCTGGAAGTGGAATCTGGAGTGGATCCTGCACTCCAATCAGCCGCCCGGATACGGGTACAGTGGGCGTCCCAAGCACCATATTAATGGCTGGGCCAAATGCTGACCCCTGCTATGCAATCCGTGGATGGAGCTGTCCATCTCTGGCTTGGGTGTGTTTGCCCTGCTGTCCTCACACCGGCTGTGACATTTCAGCTCTGCCTTGTAAGTTTACCAGGAACACAGGAAAAAAAGAAGGTTGGGGAAGGGGTACTCTAAGCTGAGGGAACCCAGCACCAATACAAAAATCGAGAGGAAGGGCCCTGAGCCCCAGTGGGTCTTGTGTGGCATCCACGTAGGGCTGGGACACAGGGAGGCTGCCAAGGAGCTAGGACAGCGTGCTGGGCCCGGCAGACTTGTGAGTCTGGATTTTACACCATCAGCAAGAGGGTGGCCAAATCTGGTCTGCGTTTTGCTCTGCTCTTGACACCCTCTTCCGCCCTAACGCCTGCCCAGCACAGCGTGTAGACGGGGTAAGCACACGGGCCGCAGTCAGAGAGGACACGGGACAGACCTGCAGCCTGTGATCATGTTCAGCCAGCCCTGGTGGAGGGAAGTCACACACTGAAGCACAAGTCAAGAATGTGGTCGAACTTACAAAGCTGGTTTCTTGGGAAGGTCGGTATCATTCACATAAAGATTCCTGGCTTCCAGGAAGCCCGCCCTGATTGCCCCAGCCCACAAAGCGTTCTGCTCTGAAATCTTCCAGAGCACTGGGTCTTGCATGTAGGACACTCTGGACAACTTCTCTTGCATTGCTGTTGTTTGTCCTCAGTTGTTTAATCCCTCAGTGCCTCACTTCACAAGTTTATATCTAAAATAATGCAGCCTTAAAAGATACCTTGGGAACACAATAGGGGATAAAGCCATCAAGAATAAATATTGTGAGATTTTAAGTTTCAAAAGGGAAGGTCATGTCCCACTTATCTTGATAAATCTCACAGCCCTAAGCAAACATGTGTGTTGAATACATTGATGTAGAGATAATAATATAGCAAAGTAAAAACAATTCATTGGCTTTTAAAAGAAGCTTGCATTTGCATAGATATTCATCTTGTTTTTTTTAAAAATACTAATCTCTCCAAACCATGCCCCGCCCTCTGTGGATGTCTTGCTTTCTTCTTGATTTGATTTGCCAAAGTTTCATCTCTTACATAGGTCTTTTTTATGGGGGGAAAAAAAGTCCTTGATTTATTTATCATGCCTATTTGTTTGTTTGTTTTGTGGTAGAAGAGATATATTTATTTCAGCAAAATTACAAAGTAAAAATGCAAAGAAACAAAAATGTGTGACATTCACTGAGACACAATTCAGTAAAGAACATTAACAGTAATTAGCCCAAGTACAATAAATTATAAAGATTCATTGATCTTTCAAGGGGGAAAATAACAAGAAACACAAAAATATAGTGAAATATAGCATCACAGCCACTGTAAATGAAAACAGTTCCATAAAGAATTCACAATTCCCACTTGGACATTTAATTGAATTTACTGCCATTTGTAGAACAGACATGGTCTCATGCCAGGGTCACAGGACGACCAGTCCCTTCTCAAGCAATTAAAAGGAGCACTCACTTCCTGCTAGACATACAGTACTTCAAGGCTAATCTTTAATCTTAATTGGCAACAAATTTAGTGCAAATAAAACTGTATTTAGCAGCTTGGAAAAGTCCTGGCGAGGAGTCAGTCTCTTCCTAATGCTAACAGCTTGCCCCGAGTGAGATCAGTTCTCTCTTGGCGGGAGCAGCAGGCATGCACGGTGGCCATTCCAACCTACTGGAAAGCAGGAAGAGTAAGTCTGTTGTTTGTTTCATGGGGAGTTCCCTGAGGGATGGCTTCAGTCATTATGCAAAGGAGCCACATGGGTTTTCTATTTGGAAAGTTCCCTTTGGATTGATACAGAAAAACAGGGCCTGAATAGCCGTCATTTCCCTCCCTAGTGGAGTCCAGGTTGTAAGTGGATCGCTCCCAGCTGCTTCCCTCATCAGGGACAGAGCTGAGGAAATCACTTAAATCAAATTCTGCTCTCCAGTCATAATTTTATTTCACTGATTTGAATGCCAAAAAAAAAAAAAAAAAAGTGGGAGTGGGGGAGGGGAGAAGCCATCTGATTTCCAACCTGGTGCTTTTAGTCTCAGCCAAGTGAATGGGAGCCAGGAAGCTGCTAGCCAGAGAAGGCTTTGTCTGAGCTCTGTCAGTTCCTCCAATTGCCTCTCTTGTTATTGGACATCTGTGCTCTCTCCAGCCAAGGCCTGAGGTTGCTGCTGCACGGGACAAGCTGGCTTCGTGTGCCCACATCCTTGGTGCCAAGGAAACGGGAAGACCACCTGTCGGGTGTCCAGCACCTGGCTGGCTCTCTGCCCTTTGTGTGGGTTTGAGCAGCCCAAAGACTTGTGCCTTGGAACAGCCTGGATGACCCCTGAGGTCCAGGCTGTGCTAACTTAACCTAGAATCCGGGGAAGTAGATGCAAGGTGGGCCAGCTCGGGGCCCTCTGTCACCAGCACTCCCCCCACTCTATGCTCCGAGTGGCTCAAGGAAGAGGGTGTGGCGGCTGCAGGGCGCAGGAGGGGCCAGCCTCAGTCACTGTGCTCTTCTCTTTCCCTTGGAGCAGAGAATTTCTCGTACTGGTTGGCCAACTTCCACTTGTGGTGCTGACTTTTAAGGAGGGCAGCCAAAGACGTCTTGCGGGAGACATTCCGAGAGCCCGCCCGGCTCTTGGCCTTCCTGGTAGGGGAAGAGCTTCGAACTAAGGGATAGACGGGGAAAATGGGCTTGCCCCGGGGGGCTCCCAGGAGCTGCCAGATTTCCCCAGAGGTATTACTGGTCAGATACTGCCAGGGCTTCTTCCCGCTGCTGTCCCGGATGTTCACCCGGGACGCCAGCCTCTGCACCAGCAGCTTGATGACGCCCTGGTGGCCATGGATGGCGGCGAGGTGCAGCGGGGTGTACCCACAGCCCGACCTCACGTTTACATCAAGAGCAACTCCTGCCTTCTGTGCTGCGGCAACCAAGCCGCGAAGGGCCGGCAGGGCACCGTGCTTGGCTATCCAGTGCAGGGCAGTGTACCCCGTGAGAAAGTCTTTGTGCAGGGCCAGCTGAGGGTCCTCCCAGAACAAAGCCAGCACCTGCTCCCAGGAGCCACTGGCAAGCATCACAATCCATGCGTGCTCCCTGGCGTCCAGGGGCACGAGGGACGACTTGTGCTCGGGTCTGGAAGGGACCAAGGCCGCAGACCTCTCCACATTGGGGGCCCAGGCGCCCTGGGGCCGGCCTGTCTCAGCCACAGCCCTTTGAAGGCCGGTGAGATTCAGTGTCAAGGCGACATCCACCCTCGGGCTGGACGCGGCTCCCGCCTTGGACGGCTTCCGGGACCGTGGTGGGCGCCGGCTCTTTTTCCGACACTCTTCCTCCAGGTCCTCCTCATCCGAGGACGAGAGCTTGGGCCTCCCGGCCCGGGAGCTCCTCCGAAAGGACCTTCTCAACTTGGGCGCTGGCCCGGGCAAAGGCCCCTGTGGGTGCTGTGCAAGGCCATTAGCCACGTGCTGAGCCGAGTCGCCCGCCACAGTGTCCCCGAGGCCCTGAGGGCTTTGGCGGGGGCTGCCGGCGACCTTGGGGGCTGCGGCGACCTTGGGAAATGCAGCAAGGCGCTGGGCTGGACTCCCCGGCTTGCTGCAGTCCCGGGTGCGCGGGGCCACCTGGAGCGCCTCTGCGGAACCCCCCGGGGACTCTTTGGGCCCACTGCTGCTCTCCTCACTGCTGTGGCTTTCCTGGTCCACGAAGTCATTCAGGTCTTGGAGCGACAGCTGACAACGGATGCTACGGAAGACAGTCATCGGAGGGTTCTCGGGCCAGGACTCCGAGCGCTCCTCGGCCACCACAGGCGAGAGGGAACGCGGGCGATGCGGGGGCTCCAGCGGCGGCGGCGGCGGCGGCGGCGCGGGGCTGGGCTCCGACGGCAGCTGGAGGAAGTCGTCCGGCAGCACCGACCAGGCCCGCACCGGGCCCGCATCCGCCTGTGGGTGTCTGGCCACCCACTCTCGAGTGCGCTGCCGCTGCAGCTGCGAGGTCGAAAGGTGCGGGGAGCCGGGGCTCAGCGGCTCCCGCCGCTCTCCGGGGGCGTCGGCGCTGGGCAGCAGAGCTGGCGGGGAAGCCCCGACGGTGGCGGGCGGCGAGCGGCGCGGCGCGGGCTCGGCAGAGGTGCCTTCTCGCCGCTGCCCCGGAGCCCCGCGCTCGCCCGGGAGAGGCGGCGTCCGCACGGGCTTCGGGCCGGCGGCGGGGTCCGGGAGCGTCCCCAGGCCGTTCTGGAGGCACTCCCAGCAGCAGCGGCCTTGCGTCTCCGCCGCGGCGCATCTGACCGCGGCCTGGGCATTCGCCGCGGGCACCGGCGCCCCAGAGCTAGGGCTGCCCCGCGGCCCGCCGCCCTCCCCGGCCGAGAGGCCATTGCAACCTGCGTCCGCCGCTGGGACTGCGGCACCTGCTGGCTCCGCCTCCGGCTCCTTCTCGCGCCGCCGCCGCCGCTGGGGCTGCGGCTGCCCCCGGGGCGCAGCTCCCCCTGCAGGGGCGGCGGCCGCGGGCCGCTCGCGGGGTCGCTGGAGCCCCTCCTCCCCCAGAAGGTCTCGGTACCTCCTCTTGAGCACCACGAACTTGGTGCCGTCGGGGTCCTGGCGCACTGCGGCGACCGAGTTGACGAAGCCCTTGAAGAGCTCGCGGCGGCGCTGGTGCTGGCTCGGGGGCGCGTCGGGGTCTCGGAGGAAGCTCTTGAAGTGGCTCAGCAAGGCGGCGTTGGTCACTCGGCCCCCAGCCTGGCACAGGAAGTCCAGCAGTGCCTCCTGGCTCAGCTCGCGGGCCATCGCTGGCTTGCTGGCCCCTGCCCCGGCTGTGCCCGCGGCTGGCCCCTCCGGCGCTCTGCGCTGGCAGCCGCAACCACGGCCCAGCGAGTGTCACCTGCGCCCGGGGTGGCACCACCCGCCTCCATCAGCCACGGAGCCCGGCGCGGCCCGCAGTCCCTGTGAGCGCCAGCAGGGCCTGGAGTCCCCGGGGAGGAGACCCCCGGGGCTAAGACCCGGCTCGCAATCTGGGTGGCAGGGCGCCGCGCGGGCCTCTGGCAGCGAGACCCCGCGGCGAAAGTTCCCGGGATAGGTCGGAGTCGGTTTCACCTGCGCCCTGGCGACGCCTCCTCCCCGCCTCCTCCAGTCCCTCCGCCCTCCCGAGCCTCCCCCACCCCCCGCCACCCATCCCAGATGAGTCAGGCGGGTCGGAGCCCCAGGGAGCTCCGGTAGGTGAGGTCGGGAGCCAGGGCGAGCCGGCCGAGAACCGCTCGGCGGGGCGCGCAGCCGCTCGGGCGCGGCCAGTGGAAGGCAGGTAAGGCGACCCGCCGCTCCTGCGGGTCTCTGCCACGCAGGAAACAGAAGCCGTAGACGGCCCGCTCCTGCCCTCTCCCTGCGCCGCCGGAGTTGCGGCTGAAGTCCAAGGGTGGGGGTGGGGAGGTGGGGGAGGTGTGTCCGTGCAGATTAACAGGCGCTCTGCGGTCTCCCCCAAAGGTGCCTGGCCTTGTTCCCGCTGTCAGGAAGTGAGTTCAGAGTCCCCGGGAAATTCGTTGCATCCAAAGCCGATCTTTCTGAGTACGGAGAGGCTGACGGGGCTTACTTGCTCCCCTGGCTGGGCTCCAAGTCGTGCTGCAAAGAGAACTCGCTGCCCTGCCGAAGGTACTCGCCGGTGTGGGTGGCGGCCTTCCCTCCCACCCCACCCCCCTCCGTAATGGCCTTGCCTTTCGGGGCAGGCCACGTCTCTGTTGGGTGGTTGATTGCCTCTGCAGCTGAAATGAGCAGCAGGGATGCCCCGCGTGGAAGCCCGGGGTGACTTGCTCGCGTTTACTCTGGCATTCGCGGACAGCGGGGATTTGCGCAGTGTGTTGTGTGTCCGCTTAGCGGCGAGGCCCGAACGTTCGCAAAGTGACCCCGCCGCTGCCCAGCTTCGGACGCCCTCGACTCGCCTCCCTGGAGGGGCTGTGGCCTGCCCCTACCCCGGAGAACTTTGTAGCTCTTGTTTTCATTGCCCTCTGTCGCCGTAACTTGAACCATCACTGGCTGCCTCCCAGGATAGACGTTAGCAGGGAGCTGGGATCAGTAGCAGAGCTGGGGCTGGAACCCGGGCACTGGGGTATGGAATGTGGACAGTTCAAGCAGTGTCTTAGCCACCAGTCCCCACCCCCTCCTGAGGCCTCAGGGCCTCCCTCTGTGCTTTATCAGTCTCTGCATGCCCGAGATGCCTGCAGCCCTCTCCCATTCTCTGCCTCAGCTTTGCTTTCCTGGTTCTTTCCATGACAATTCACACTGTTTACCCACCCTGGATCTTTGCTCTTTTAAAAACAAATAAAGATTTATTTTTATTTATTTGAGAGAGTTACGGAGAGAAGTAGAGACAGAGAGGCCTTCCATCCGCTGGTTCACTCTCCAGTTGGCTGTAACAGTTGGAGCCCTGTTGATCCAAAGCCAGGAGCCAGGAGTTTCTTCTGGGTCTCCCACGCGGGTGCAGGGGCCCAAGGACCTGGGCCATCCTCTACTCCTTTCCCAGGCCACAGCAGAGAGCTGGATCAGAAGTGGAGCAGCCGAGACTAGAACCAGAGCCCATATGGGATGCCGGTGCTTCAGGCCAGGACTTTACCCCGCTGTGCCACAGCACCGGCCCCAGAATCTCGCTCTTCTTGCCAAGAGAGTATTAGAAGTATATTGACTGGGGACGGCACTGTGGCATAGCACGTGGGGCGCCCGTTCGAGTCCTGGCTGCTGCACTTCCAATCCAGCTATCTGTTATGGGTTGAGAAAGCAGTGGAGGATGGCCCAAGTCCTTGGACCCCTCACCCACATGGGAGACCTGGAGGAAGCTCCAGACTCCAGGCTTTGGATTCGTCCAGCTCCTGATGCTGTGGCCATTTGGGAAGTGAACCAGCAAGTGGAGGACTTTCTCTCTCTCTCTCTCTCTCTCTCTCTCTCTCTCTCTCTCTGCTTCTGTCTCTAACTCTGCCTTTTAAAGACAAAGTAAATATTAAAAAAAAAAAGTATATTGACTATACAAATAACTGTCAGCATATTTTAGCATGGACCAAGAGACTTTATTTTGAGAATGAAAGATCTACTATCTGCTGATGTACTCTCCCAATCCCAAATGCCTGCCACAGCTGGAGCTGGGTCAAGGCTGAAGCTGGGAGCCAGGAACTCAATCCAGGTCTCCCACATGGGTGACAGGACCCTAACCACTTGAGCCGTCACACTGCCTTCCAGGGTCTGCATTGGTAGGAAGCTGTAGTCAGGAGCCTGGAATCGAGCCCAGGTGCTCTGATGTGGCAGGCAGGTATCTCACCCCGGGAAGCCAACCTTAGAGCCTGCCCTATAGACCACATTAGCTGAGCTTTATTTTCAACCTCCAGCAGAACCCTAGCACTTTTCCTGAATTAGTTGGAATCCTTGAATCCTTGGCTTTAAACTCTCTAGGTCACAAAACAAAACAAAACAAAACAAAACAAAAAAAACCCACAAAACTTGGAAGCACTTGTCTTTGTCTTTGGCATTTTCTAGAATCCAAACCCAGTACTTTGTTGGGGATGGGTAATGGTTTCCATTAATGTTTGTCAGTACTATCAAGTCTTTAGGATAGCTAACTAAATGATGGTTTCCTATCCAGCTCCAGCCTTCCTTTGTCTGTATTTCCTGGTGTTGACCCTTGGTGGCACTGAGAGTGTGTCCACACCTGGGGCAGGAGGAGTCCAAATGCAGAGCTCAGGTGGGTGCTTCGGAGTGGCAGGTGAAAAGAGTCCCTGGCTGGTACTTGTCCAAAACTGGTTACGAAGTAAGGGGCTTGCTGGGAAGGAGGGCGGTGACGTAGATTGAGGTTCGGACTTGGTGCACTCTGGGAGACGAGAGGGAAGGGCCAGGAGGGCCATCAGGGCTGGGGTTGCTGACATCAGGTTCTCTTCAATTAAGAAAGGCGTCCGGAGGTGTGCGGCAGTAGAAAGGCAGGGTGTGGGAAGAAAATAAAATCCAGTTGCTTTCAGTTTCTGTTTGCCAGGTGATTTGCCTGCACATCTTCCTCCTTCTCTTTCTTGGGGTGAGTGACTGGATCGCTGCTTACCTTATCTCAAGGAACATTTTCCTGCCTCCCTCATATACACTTCATTATTCCCCAAAATATTTCTGGAGCAACTCTGTTGCACTGGCGCTGCTGGAGGTGGTAGAAACAAGGAAGTGGGCTTGAAGGGCTGGTGCTGCTGTCACCAGATGCCAGCATCCCATGTGGGAACACTGGTTCGAGTCTTGGCTGCTCTGCTTGTGATTCAGCTGCCTGCTAATGTGCCTGGGAAAGCAGAGGATGATAGCCCAAGTGCTCAGACACCTACCACGCATGTGGGAGACATGGATGGAGTTCTAGGCTCCTGGCTTCCACCTGGCACAGCCCTGGCCATTGTAGCTATTTGGGTAGTAACCAGCGGATGGAAGATCTATCTCTGTCTCTGTCTCTCTCTCACTGTGCCTTTCAAACAAATAAATCAATATGAAAGAAAGAAAGCTTGAAACGTTACCCACTGGGCACAGCAAGAAAGAGAAGTCGGGTGCACCCTAGGGTGAATGTTTTAGCAGAGACAGGTACCTCGTACTGAGGAGAGGTGCATAAGAGAACTCAGGCTGAGCTTGAGGGAATATGGAGACCTTTCCAGCAAGAGGCTGCTCTGAGCAGACAAGGTGAGGAAGACCTTTAAGCCAGAAGCAGTGTCCTTGCAAAGGCACAGGGATCTGGCTCAGTGTGGGAACTACAGGCAGATCTGCTTGAAGGAAGAGGATGTGTGTGGAGTTGCTGGAGCCTGCAGAAGCAGGTGGGAGTCAGGTGACCAAGGGCCTGGGGCCGAGGAGAGCAGGGCAGGACAGGACAGGGCTTTGGAAGAATTCCCCAGAGGGTAGCAACCGAGCCACATTTGGCCTGTAGAAAAATCTGGAGGTGAGGACCACTGGGAATCAAGACTGATAGGAATGAGGGAACAGAGTACACTGCAGAACCAAACTGGCTTTAACCCAGCCAGACACCACTGAGTAGAGGACACCTTTCCATTTCAGATCTGTGAAAATGCGAAGTGCAGCATGTTGGCTGAGGTCCTGCTTTTAGGGGGAAGACGTGTGAGTGTGCACGTGCCTGTGTGTGTGCAAGATTTGGGTATTGCTGGAAGGAGAGTTTCCAGCTCCTATGTGGCCTCTTTTACTATTTGACTCTTTCCCCATAAGAATGTGTTACCTTTTGGTTTGCAAAGAAAGACACTCAAGAAAAAAAATGACACAAGTGAATAGCAAGAAAGAAAAGATCTTTTGGCTGCTGGGGGGAGGTGAGGCTCCCAGGCAGAACATCCAGAAGTAAGGGAAGAGACGGCTCTCAGGTCAGCAGCATGTGAGACGGGGGTGGGGGGGTGTGGGGGGGGTGAGCAGGGGGTGGGGTTGGAGCTGTTTGGTTGTGGCTTCAGTGGCATCTGGAGCTGGCGTGGCCTTGGAAGTGGGGCACAAACTGGCCTTGCTCCCCTGCCTCCTGCCCAGGTGATTGGTACCATCTTCCCTGGCAGAAAATATGGAAGCAGTCGTTTTTGAAAATCAGAAAGATGATGAATTCGGCTTTGATGATATTGTGTCTGAAGTGTTTATGGGCCATAAAAATAGAAATATCTGGAAGACGGTTGCCAACATATGTCTGAGTCTCTGAGGATGGACACCAGCACCCATATCAGCACTGCTTAAGTCCTGGCTGTTCCACTTCCGATCCAGCTCTCTGCTGTGTCCTGGGAAAGCAGTGGAAGATGACACAGATGCTTGGGCCCCTGTACCCACATGGGAGACCCAGAAGAAGCTCCTGGCTCTTGGCCCAGCCTTGGCTATTGCAGCCATTTGGGGAGTGAACCAGTGGAGGACAGCTCTCTCTCTTTCCCTCTGCAACTCTACCTTTCAAATAAATACGTCTGTTTTTTTAAAAAAGGATTTATTTATTTGCTTGAAAGTCAGAGTTACACACAGAGAGAAGGAGAGACAGAGAGAGAGAGGTCTTCCATCTGCTGGTTCACTCCCCAGATGGCTGCAACTCCCGGAGCTGTGCTGATCTGAAGCCAGGAGCCAGGAGCTTCTTCCTGGTCTCCCATGTGGGTGCAGGGCTCAAGGACTTGGACCATCTTCCATTGCTTTCCCAGGCCATAGCAGGGAGCTAGAGAAGAAGTGGAGCAGCCGGGACTTGAACTGGCACCCATATGGATGCTGGTGCTGTAGGCGGCAGCTTTACCTGCTACACCTCCGTGCTGGCCCCAATACATCTGTTTTTAAAAATTGTTTCAGAATGCATAGATAGATAGTGTGAAAGGAAAGGGGTAGTGGGGGAATCCACAGTCACCAAGGAGAAAGAGGAAAAGAAGCCATCCACGTGACATCGCAGTGGCTGGCAGGGAAGGGTATCGCCGCACGCCTCTCACAGAAGCAGAAGGAGGAGCAGCTTCCGAGAGACGGTGCCAAGGTGGATAAGAAATTAAATAGGACCACACCTGCGGGGTAACGGGGGCCGATCTGGAGCAGGTTCGGAACAGTGGCGCAGGTCACAGAGGAGGGAATGGGGGCAGAGAGTGGGGTGAGAAAGGCTTGCCTGCAAAAGGAGGGAGGAGAGAGAAATCTAGGGAAGGAGATGATCGAGTCATGGACCGAATTTTATTATTTTTTTTTCAATCGGGAGGTTGGGTGATGTCACTGTGCTGAGGGAGGAGAGCCAGGAAGGGATGTGCCGGAGGCTTGGGAGGCTAAATAATTGATGCCACATGGCTAGGGGCGGGGCTGGCGTCCGGAGTCCCAGGGAGAGGGATTCTCTGGGACATGACAGTGAGAGCCACTTTTCCCATCAAGGACAGGGAGACAGCAGATGGCTCTTGTATTGAGTAAGACAGGCCAAATACTATGATAAATAAACCCTAACTCGTAATGACGCAAGCACAGTGAAGGCTTGTTCCTCGCTCACGTCACTTTCTAGGGCGGCCTTGACACACACGGGCAGGCAGGTGTTTTCTGTGCAGTTATTAAGGACCAAGGCTGCTAGCAGCTCTGCCGGCTTGGACACCTGGTTTCTGTAGCATCACACAGCTTTCTGGACCAGGCATGGAAGCGCCGTACAGCGCTAAGGCTCACACGCTAACTGGCAGTGGTTTAAGCCCTCGCTGACTCCTGAGGGCGTGGACGGTTGACAGTAGAGGAGCTCCCTGTCGGGGAGCGGGCGGGGCGGGATAGATTCCAGTGGGCAGCAGCCCCTGTCTGCTACAGATGTGGAGGCACATGCCTTTCATTTGCATGTGGGGAGCAGACAGCCTAGAGATACTGGGCGTGAAGACCCCTGTGCTACTTCCTGGGCCTGAATACTTAGCGAGATGAAGAAGCCTGAAGGAGGCTTTGGTTTTGTTGCCAGCAGCATAGAGGATTGCCCTTGGGCGAAGGAAGCAGCTTACTCCGAGAGTTTACCAGGCCCCCAGACCCAATCCCTGTGTGATTTTCCAGTGCTCAGTACACTGGGTGGATAGAAACAGGGAGGGAAGGCACTGGGCTGGCAGGTGGTAGCATGAAAATCAAGGTGTAGGGATGGATGGTGCAGGAAGTCTGTCGAGCAGGGGGCTAAGAGACTGGGAGGGAAGGGCTGGAAAGCAGCAAAACGGGAGTAAATGACACAGGAGCTAGAAGGCTAGGGAGCAGAACCTCCAGTGTTCTCCACTCTTGGGGCTTGAGGTTTCCAGGGTGGGGCAGTTTGGGTGTGATGACAAGGTTCAGAGAGTGACAATGTGACGGAGCATAGTGGAGGTGAGAGGCACTGAGGTGATCATGGGGACCTGGGGGTGGTGGAGGTGGTTCACAGATCTGATACAGGAACTCCTCTGTTGCTGTGAGTGAGGCCAGAGGTTTATTCAGCTCACAATGCTGCAGGCTCGGAGCCCCAGAGCTGCGGTTCTGTGTCTGCCGAGGGCCTTCTTGTTGGAGGTGCAAGGGCCAAGGCAGTGAGAGGATCACAAGGAGAGACCGGTGGGTATAAGAGGCAGAGCCAAACTGGCTGTTCTAAGAGGCTCACTCTCAGTCTGTTAATACGCCAGTGGGTTAACCCATTCACAAAGGCACCTCCCAATAGGGATTAACCTTCAATGTGAGTTTGGCTGGGGACATCCAAACCTTTGCAGAGGTCCATCATCTACAATGGAGCAGATACCAGGAGTTGCCTGTGAATGTCCTTAGAACTGCGGGGTGGGTAGCAGAGCCAGCATTCTGCCAGGAGCGCTTGCTCGGCCCATCATCTCCAGGCGTGCTCACTCAGCAAATAGTGTCATAGAGCACTGACTCCCAACTGGGTCCCACACCCGACAGAGCTAGGGTCAGCCCCTACTCTGTACCTCAGAGACTCCAATCCCTGTTCTGCCTTCTCACCTTGGCCCCATCGCCCTCGGCCTCCTCTGGGCCTGACTCCTGCTCTCATTCCCTGTCCTGTCCTCCACCTCTTCCTCCCCCATCTCTGTTGGCTGTTGTCCTTCCTAATGCAAAACAAACAAAATAAAAAAGAAGTGCTTTGCCTGGACCTGCCCCTCCTGCTTCACTGCTGTGCCCGTGCTGTGCACGGGTCACTGCCTCCCAGGGCCTCCTCTCACCAGGCTGGGTGAAACAGCTTCCCACCTGCACGTAGTACCTCCAGGCCCTTGCCTTGGGGGACAGTGAAGGCTGAGCTGCCGCCTAGACATTCAGTGGAGATGACAAGTGCGCAATCTGTGTGGGCCCCTCAGCCAGAAAGAACATAGGCTCTGCACGCGCCTTCAGTAGCAGGAATGCATTCCGGAAGCACTGGCAGGGCCGTCCTCTCTCTCTGGAGACTCCAGGGAAGAACCCTCCCCTCCCTTCATTCCCTCTGCCTGCCTCTGGGAGCTGCCTGCATTCCTTGTCTCACTTGGTTTGTGGCCACAGCCCCCCACCCTCCAGCCCAGTCTACTTCCTCATGCTGCCTTCGCTTCTGTGTGTCTTTGCTCTTTTGTCGCTTACAAGGACATTTGTCACTGGAGTTACAGCCCACTCAAAGACCCAGGGTGATCTCATCATCGTATCTTTAATTACATCTGTAAACCTCTATCTCCTGAGTAAGGGAACATTTCCAGGTTGCAGGGGTTGGGGCATGGACATAGCTTTCTGGGGACAGTGATTCAGCGTCCTGTATGAGGGAACAGGAAGACGTTCTGGGATATTGTTCTCCAACACCTCCCTTTCTTTCTGAATTCTAGTTAACACGCATTTCCTTCAAGCGTCAGCTCAGGGGCAGGTGTTTGGCTTCATGGTTAGTATGACACTGGGACACCCGCATTCCATACTGAGGTGCCTGGGTTTGAGTCCTAGCTCCATCTTGTTTCCAGCTTCCTGCTAATGCGCATCCTGGGAGGCAGCAGGTGGTGGCTCAAGTCCTTAGCCCCCTGCTATCCATATAACAGACAATAGACCTGGACTGTGTTCCTGACTCCCAGCTTTGGCCTGGGTCAACTCTGGCTGCTGTAGGCATATGGGAAATGAAGCAGCACATGGAAGATCTTTGTCTCTCTGTCTCAGTCTCTCTGCCCTTCAGATAAATTTTTTGGAAAGAATCAGCTCAACTATCACCAAATCTAGGGAGTCATCCTTGATCCACCCCTAGTTTCAGTATGTGCTGCTCCCATAATTGTAATAATTTGCATATTCAACACTATTTCTTTATATATATATATTTATTTAAAAGGCAGACAGACAGACACAGGCAAAGAGCTTCTATCTGCTTCCATCTGCTGGTTTACTCCTCAAATGCCTGCAGCTGTCAGAGCTGGGCCAGGCTGAATCCAGGGGCCTGGAAGTCCATCTGAGAGTCCCATGTGGGAGGTAGGGACCTGAACACTTATGTCACCACCTGCTGCCTCTCAGGGGGAGCATTAGCAGGATGCTGGAGTTGGGAGCAGAGTTGGGACTCAAACCCAGGCACCTCCCTATGGGTTGTGGGTGTCACAAGTGGTATCTTAACCGCTATGCCAAATCCCCACTCCCAGCACTGTTGTAAGAGCTTTGTGTGTATAAACTCAATTCATTGTTGCTTCACCCTTATGAGATAGTAGCTCCTTAGTATCCTAATTATAGTGACTCCTCGGTCTGTTTTGCCATCTCTTCCTCACTAGAGCTCTCCTCAGGCAGCAACAAGACTGACTCATTTCAGTCCCTGGTGCACACTGTGGCACAGCTCTCTGTGAAGATTAGAGGATTGAACAAAGCACTGAGCAAGAAATGGTTTGCTAATAGATTGGAGAGGATTTTTTTTTTTTTTTTTTTTACAGGCAGAGTGGATAGTGAGAGAGAGAGACAGAGAGGAAGGTCTTCCTTTTTGCCGTTGGTTCACCCTCCAATGGCCGCCGCGGTAGGTGTGCTGTGGCCGGCGCAACGCGCTGATCCAATGGCAGGAGCCAGGTGCTTCTCCTGGTCTCCCATGGGGTGCAGGGCCCAAGCACTTGGGCCATCCTCCACTGCCTTCCCGGGCCACAGCAGAGAGCTGGCCTGGAAGAGGGGCAACCGGGATAGACTCCGGCGCCCCAACCGGGACTAGAACCCGGTGTGCCGGCACCGCAAGGCGGAGGATTAGCCTGTTAAGCCACGGTGCCCGCTAGATTGGAGAGGATTTTAAGTACCAAATTAAGACAGTGGATTGTTTCTTTTAATCACATGTGGCCAAAAGAGTTTAAACATTTTTAAAATGATTTATTTTCATTTTATCTGAAAGGCAGAGAGACAGTGAGGGAAAGGTCTTCCTTTTTCTAGTTCACCCCACAAATACCACAACAGCCAGAGCCGGGCTAGCCCAAAGTCAGGAACTTGGAACTCAATCCTGTACTTCCACGTGGGTGGCAGGAGCTCAAGGACTTGAACCATCATCAGCTGCCTCCAGGACAAACATCTGCAGGAAGGTGGACTGGAAGCAGAGTAGCCAGGACCAAACCCGGCACTCTGGCATGGGGTGCAGGCGTCCCAAGCATCAACTCAAGCTGCTATGCCAAGTGTCCACACCCCCACAGAGTTTTAAAGCCCAGGAGTTATCAAACGGATCTCTTTCCTGGAGAGAAACCACATAGATGATCTTAATGATCACCTCCACATAGGTGGCTCTATCTGGGCCTCTCTCCTGGTTCCCAGCCTTACCTTTCCAGCTTCCTGCTGGGTTTCTCTGTGCGCTCATTCAGCACGTCCACACCAGCCTTCATTAGCTCACTGTTCTCCCAAGTCGCTCTTGCTACGTTATAGAGCTCCAAGACATCCAGATAGAAACTGTGAATGTGTCACACTCTCCTCACCTCCACGCCAGCTCCATCTCCTGAGCGTTATCTCAAACCAGTTCCCGGGGCCGCTGCCATCTTTCAGGCTCGGGCACCTTCCACCCGCACTGGCCTCCTTCTTAGTCTTCCTGCTTCTGTTTTTCTCTCCAGATCCAGCCATTCTTCTGCCCCATTGCTCATCTTACACCTAAGAACCATGATGTCACTGTCTTATTAAAATAACAAACAAAGCCTCAACACAGCTGTGCAATGGTTGTTCCTTGCTTTCAGGATCAACATCTTCAAGATGCATGCTGTGTCTTAATCCATTCGGGCTGCTATCGCAAAATACCATTAACTAGGTGACTCAGCAAAAACAGAAATGGATTTCTCATGGTTTAAGAAATTGGGAAGACCAAGATCAAAGTGGTGGCAGGTTCAGTGACTGGGGAGAGCCTGCTGTCTGGTTCGCAACTGGCGTCTCTTCCCATGTCCTCGCATGGTTGAAAGTGGAAGGGACAAGGCAGCTCTCTGGGTTCTGTTTCGTAAGGGACTAGTATGCTTATTCATGAGGGCTGTTTGCTCTTGACCTAAATACATCTTGAGTCCATCAGATTGGTGATTGGGTTTCAACACAGGGGGTTGGGGTGGGGGGCATAATCAAGCCACAACTCACCCTTCCTCCCTACTCATCACTAGCACATGTGTATTCGGTGTCTACTGTATCTGGTGCTGTGTCCATTGCCTGTATACACTTGTGAGGGAGGTGCCCCACACATAGATGGGCATGGGTGTTCTCATGGGGGCTGTCTCATGTCATAGAGTCAGGTAAGGAAGTGTCAAAGGAAGATACAGTCTCCGGGTGGGCCTCATAGCGGTAGCTCACCTGTTTGCTGTCAGCATATACTGTGCTTCTATTGCTATTTGTATGCATGTTGGGTGGATTTACAGATTGTATTATGTAGTTTTAATAAATTAATCTTCATGAAGAAGACAAATGATTTAAACTATTTCTTGCAAAGACACTGTCACCATAGTATGGGCCTTCAGCAACGTTAGACTTAAAAACAATTCAGTCACATGTGATCATGGCCTCCAAACTTGAAATTTTGCAAAAGGGTATTTGCAGTAGAAATTTACGTTCTCTGTCTTTAATAATGAGCCCCTCCTTGAGTGTCTGAATGTGCTGGGGCTGGTGATATTAGTTGACTGTGGTGTAAAAAGCCATCACAATGAGCAAGGTCTCTACATTTATTTACTTTTTCCTTTTATAACTTCTTTTTCTATTGTGTATATAAAGTACATAGCATTAGTAGAGTAGTGCACACATGTAATTTAAAATGAATGAATTGCCCTGGACTGCTTGTCACTCCATGAGCCGGTTATACTTTTTCTACAGCTTTGTGCTTTTTTTTTTTTTTTTTTTTACAATAAATATTTATTTGAAAGGCAGAGAGAGAGAGAGAGAGAGAAAGAGAGAGAGAAATCCTCCGTCCACTGGTTCACTTCCCAGATGTCTGCAACAACCAGAGCTGGGCTGGTCTGAAGCCAAGAGCCAGGAGTTTCTTCCAGGTCTCCCATGTGGGTGCAAGGGCCGAAGTACTTGGGCCATCTTCTGCTGCTTTCCTAGGTGCATTAACGGGGAGCTGGATTGGAAGTGGAGCAGCCAGGACTCGAACCGACGCCCATACGGGATGGCAGCATCGCAGGAGGAGGCTTAACCTACTACACCACAGCGCTGACCCCCAGCTTTGTGCATTTGTTACCCTTTTTCTTCCAGTTTGATGTCTCCCTTCCCTACCTGGCAGAATCCTAGTGATCTTTGAGGCCTTCCCCAGGCGTTTGTCAGAAGCTTCATCCCCACACTCATTGGCTAGTGGTGTTGTGAGGCAGGAACTTTGGGAGGCCATCGGGATCAGAGGAGGCCAGCAGAGTGGGCCCCCGTGGAGCACTGGTGGCTTCAGAGGAAGACAGCCCTGAGCTGGCACGCTTGCTGTGTCTTGCCACGTGATGCCCTTGGCTATGTTATGTTCCAACAGGAAGCCCTCGCCAGATGCCAAGCAGATGCTGGCGCCATGCTGGTGGACGTTGCAGCCTCTAGAACCGTGAGTCCAGCTTATTCATGAATGATGGTTTGCACATTGTCTGGCTCATCTTTGTTGTTACAGCAGCAGAAGTTGGACTATGACACCCCAATATCCAGAGGCACCAGTGATAGTCTTTCCTGCCTCTTTCTTCTGAACAGACTTCTTCTTTCTCTTGCTCTCTTTTTTTTTTTTTTTTTTTTTATTTTTGACAGGCAGAGTGGACAGTGAGAGAGAGAGACAGAGAGAAAGGTCTTCCTTTGCCGTTGGTTCACCCTCTAATGGCCGCCGCGGTAGCGCGCTGCGGCCGGCGCACCGCGCTGTTCCGAAGGCAGGAGCCAGGTGCTTATCCTGGTCTCCCATGGGGTGCAGGGCCCAAGCACTTGGGCCATCCTCCACTGCACTCTCTGGCCACAGCAGAGAGCTGGCCTGGAAGAGGGGCAACCGGGACAGGATCGGTGCCCCGACCGGGACTAGAACCCGGTGTGCCGGCGCCACAAGGCGGAGGATTAGCCTGTTAAGCCATGGCGCCGGCCTCGCTCTCTTTTTTAAAAGGCATATGTAGCTTAGTGATTTTATTTCTTCATTTAAAAAAAAAAGATTTATTTGTTTGAAAGGCAAGTTACAGAGAGGGCTGGGGGGACACAGAGAGAGAGAGAGAGGGAGAGAGAGAGAGAATCTTCCATCTGCTTGTTCACTCCCCAAATGGCTGCAGTAGCTGTGGCTGAGCAAGGCTGAAGCCAAGAGCTTCATCCGGGTCACCCATGTAGGTGTAGGGACCCAAGCACTTGGACCATCCTCCACTGCTTTCCCAGGCACATTAGCAGGGAGCTGGAGCAGAAGTGGAGCAGCCACATGAACATACTTACATAGGATACGTCTTCTCTGGATTATACTTGCCTTGTGAGTGTCTCCCCCGGTGGATTGTGAGTTTGCAGAGGGAGAGAACCATTCCTAATCATCATTTGCCCCAACACCATGCAGTCTTAGGAGTGCATGTACAGTCAGTGTTCACTGAATTTAATTATGTTGGAACATTCAGTGTCCTAAATAGAAAGAAACACACAGTTATGGCTCATTTCACATGCAGTGTTTTATAAGAGCAGTTCTCAGAGTATGGTCTGTAAGTCCTTGGACAAACTGCAAATTAACTTGAACAAATGCAGTTCTTCATCCATTACATGTGCTGTAGACTTTCCCTTTTGTATAGAGGTAGAGTCTATTTATTAGTAATCTACCAAATGAGTTATTAAAATCTGTTACTTACGTCCTATAATTGGTACATGTCTCAAGAATGCTAAGAGACTAATTTAGCACTCAACTAAGAAGTCTGGCACCTAGAAAAATCCTTGGCAGAGCATATCAGCAGAGAGTTGGATTCCCCCCAGATATCAAAAGGCTCGTTTCTTAAGCAACATCCCTGTTACATTGAGGTGGTTGAGGTGCCGATTGTAGTTCTTGCTTATTAATCACAAATTACTGTTAGTTTAGCTTTATCATTGTCAATGCTTCTAGGTTTGGCTAACTTGTTAGTGTCTTGGCAGGATGGTTAGAGATGGGGCTCTGGAGTCAGAGTAGCTACAGTCTGTGTGAACTTGAGCAAGTTATTTAATTTTTCTTGAACCTCAGTTTTTCTATCTCAAACTGAGGTGGGAGTCAGAGTACATATCTCACTGGTTTGATGTGGGGGTGATTGAGTTAAGGCACAGTCACAGGATGGCACTTGGCATATGAGTATCATTCATTGAGATACACATTGGCATCAAATGAGACACATATTTGCATCAAAGGACCTGTGGCCTGAAGACAGGCAGACCTGCATGCACTGTGGTTTATAGTGGGGTCACAGGGAAAGTGTAAGTAGTAAATGAGAATACAGGTTAGGTAATGAGAAGGTGCCTGGCATGTAGTGTTTGTTCATATATATATATGTGTGTGTGTATATATATATATGTGTGTGTGTGTGTATATATATATATATATATATATATATATATATATATATATCTCAATAGCAGGATTAGTGATAGCAACCGAAGTGAGAGCGACTTCTTAAAACAAACTTGCTTCTTTCACACATCACCATGGGCAGCCAGAATTAGTATGAGTACAATCTTCATTTCCCCACACTCTGCCTACCTTTTTGTTCCACTATTTCTCAAGTGGAGATTCCATTCCATAGTCCACATGACGGCTCCATTCTGGCTAGCAGGAGAGAAGGCAAAGAGAAGGGCCTGACTCCCCTCTCCAGGGACACTTTGTCACAAGTTACATCCAACACTTGTGCTTGTATTCCATTGGCCAGACCTTATGAATCACACAGGCACCCCCAGCTGCAATGGATGACTAGGAAATAGCATCTTTATTGTGGAAAGGCCTGTTCCCAACTTAGGAGCAGGGAGTTGGTTATTAAAGAGCTGGGTTTACCAGCTGGGGCACTGTTGGCCTTTTGGGTAGGACGAATCTTTATTGAATAATATTGCTTGATATATTTCAGGACATCTACAACTCCTGGCCCCAGGTACTGCAGAAATGCTGAGAGCACCCTCCCAATCATTGCATCAGCCCAGATGCTTCTGCACAGTACAATTACTCTTAAGGAGTGGCACTGTCCTTACATTTTTAAAAAAGATTTATCCATTTATTTGAAAGGCAGAGTTACAGAGAGGCAGAAGCAGAGAGAGAGAGAGAGAGAGAAAGGTCTTCCATCCACTCCCCAAATGGCTGCAACAGCCGGAGCTGTGCCAATCCGAAGCCAGGAGCCAGGAGCTTCTTCTAGGTCTCCAATGCAGGTGCAGGGGCCCAAGGACTTGGGCCATCTTCTACTTCTTTCCCAGGCCATAGCACAGAGCTGGATTGGAAGTGGAGCAGCTGGGACTTGAACTGGTGCCCATATGGGATGCTGGTGCTGCAGACTGAGGCTTTAGCCCGCTGCACCACAGCACCAGCCCCAGATTTTAAGTTTCTGTGGCCGTCATCTACTATTGTGTGCCCAGCATGCGCTCCACCCTTAGCCGTGTGTTGCATGGTGTTCTTCTCTAGCTAGATGGAAAAACAGATCAGCATCTGACCCAGGCCAGGCCAACAAAATCTTTTCCTAGGTTTAAAAAAAAAAAAATTGAACCTAGTGAGTGAAGATAGAAGAGCTGTTGCTCTTGATTCTCTACTGGTGGGAATGTAAATGGTGTTGCTACTTTGTTACAGTGTGGCAAGTCTTCAGAAGGTTAAATACAGAGATGCCTGTCAATGGCAATAAAACAGGCTCTTAAAAATATCAGTATAAGATCTACTCTGAGCAGCATGGAAGAAACCCAGACTCAAGCCCAGTGACTTCTCCTGAGTCTTAGAGAGTATTCCAAAATGACCTAATTCTAGTCAGAACTATATGCCATGACAGTATGGTTTCATTGCTTTCATTACATAGTGAGCATACATTTACTTGGTCTAAATACAGGCAGGGGCAGATTTCTCCCAAGTTGGAGATCACTTTCTTTAGAAGATGATTGGTTATAAGCATCCTCAGAGACAGGCGATTGTCTCTGAAAAAGAGGCCACTGATTGGTTTTAAGAAGAACACTTCTAGAAATAAATAAGGAATGTATTAATAAACAACAAAGGATTGTTCAAAGTTGCTCCAGATGGCTAAGTGAAGCTGATCCTACGAGTACATCACCCACGTCAAATTGACCTGGTGCGTAGGATTAATAGCTCAGACTGGCGCTCCTCGGACAGGTTTCAGGGGGTTTTCTCTTGAGTGCTTTGCAGGCTTTTTAGAAGCAGCTCACTGTCAAACCGATGACCCAGCAGCTCTTCTTCTAGGTATGTATCTAAGAGAAATGAAAATCTTGCACATAATGAAATGAAAATCACTCATGCATGAACCTGTACATTAATATTCATAGTAGCATTATAGCCAGAAGTGGAAATGACTCATCAATCCATTGAGAGATGCGTGGATAAACGATATGTGGTAAATCCACACAATGAAATCTTGTCAATGAAAAGGAATGAATCATTGATCCATGCTGTCACATGAATGAATGTGAAGAAAATACTCGAGGTGAAGGAAGCGGAAGCCAATCAGCAATGCACATATAATGTACGATTTCATTTACATGAATTGTGCCCAATGGGCAAGTCCATAGAAACAGGAAGTAGCTTAGAGGTGCCAGTGGGGGTGGAGGTGTGGAGGCCACTCCTCTCTCAATAATCTGTAGCTCCTTCTCTCCCTATCTGCTGTTCCTTAGCCTGAATAAATAAATACTCAAATTAAATAGGATAGCTGCACATGTTTCACACACGCATATATTCACATTTATGTAGGCACACATAGGTCTATCATAAGGATGTAATTCCAGCTTTGAAGATGAGAAAAATGTTACATACACCATCTTGTACTGTAATTGGCCAAGCTAATTCAATATTATAGCAGACACGTATATACCTGCAACCCCACTTGGATGTACTTGGGGCACATCCATCACTAATCTTGAACCACTGGTGCTCTGATATGGGATGCTGGCATGGCAAGCAGCAGCTTTGCTCACTGTGCCTGAACAGCAGCCCCAATGGAACGTTATTTCCTACTTCCCCTTCCTCCCATCCCTACCCCCACTCTGCCACCCACACAGGTAAGTTGGAATGACTGGCTATGGTATAATAAAAACAATACATATTTGGTCTATGTCCCTGGTTCCTCTAGGAGTTTCTTGAGCAATAGGAATGTCTTTTGTTCTTTATAATGAGCCTCTTTCAACTCTATCTGAATGTGAGTTATTGTGGTGACTCGGGGCTGGCCTTCAGATACATTCAAGGGCTGGGAGGGCCATGCTGTGAAGACCGCGCACATGGTTAGACGGCTGGAGTTTCCTGCCTCAAGCTTCCACCTGTAGGGAAGGGATGGGGGCTGGAGATGGATCCCTCCCCATGGCAATCATGTAGTTTAATTACTCTTCCATATGTGATGAAACGCTCAGAGCACTTCCTGGCTGGGAACATACACTATTAGGGAGGACCATGGCCCAGCTCCACTTCATGGGGACAGAAGCTGCCATCTTGCCTCGGCCAGACCTTGCCCGGCCAGATCTCCTCCTTGTGCCTGTTTCCAAGCTGCACCCTTCATAATAAAATGATACCTCTTAGTATAGCACTTCCTTGAGATCCGTGAGTCATTCTAGTGCAGTATCAGATCCGAAGGGGAGGTGTGGCAACCCCTGAACCTGTAGCCAAGGTGGCTGGTAAGAAGTGTGGGTGACCCCCCAGGGCTGTGGCTATTGTCTGAGTTGGGGGCAGTCTGGTGGGACTGAACCTGCAATGAATAGGGTCGTGTAGGGCCAGTACTACCTCCGATGGCTGGGGTCAGGATGGAATGTGATTGTTGGACACACAGCTGTTGCTGGGGAGTCACTGGGGTGTACTGGCGAAGGCATCGCTTGCTGAGTGGGTCATTATCACCAAGGTTTGAGAACGCCACAGCAAAGAAGTCAGTACAAAAGCTCCAGACCTGGAGTGCCGCTAGAGAGTAGCTCTTGTGCTGCTTTGAGGCGCTTCTTCCAGTGATGCAAACGTATTGACACTTTGGGAATTGAGAAGTGTTCTTGACCATACCAACACTGGGTGTGCCTTTGAAAAGACACTTTCTCTTACTAACCTTGTCCAAGATAATGAATCCCCACCCCCACTCCCACCCCGACCCCCGTCCTCAACATGATTTTGGGGGCAGATTTGTCTGAAGGCGCTCCCTTAGCCATGTGGTCATGTCTCCTTCCATCAGGAGAAAGGCTCCCTGGATCTTGAAACAAAACAGCTGCTGGGATTGGAGTAAGTAGGAATGCTGGCATGAATGTAGCACATTGTATTTCTCTCAATAGATATTTTTATTGCACTGATTCTTTAGGAAGGGTTGATTATTTCCATACTTGCTCTGCTTCCTCCTTTCTTTTTGGCTCCCTAATTTTTTTTTTTTTTTTTTTATGCTACACTCTCAGGCAGGAAAAAGGGCATCCTTAGAAAGCTATATACACAATGACAGGAATAGTCAAGATTTTAAAGGGACAAGAAACAGTCCATAATGAAAAGAAAATTAGCCTCACTTTGAGAGCTGGGAAGACAGGCTATTACTTCCCGATCTTTAAGGCAGTGAGTCAGGAAAAGAAGGCCTTTTAGATTTAGACAAGGACAAAACTTGAAAGCATCTTATGTGACATACTAAGGCCAAAATGTTTGTAAAATGAATATTAGAGTAAGAAGATTTTTTTGTAATAAAACAACCGCAAAAATAATGAAGAAACAAGTTAGTCAATGTATGAGGGTATAGGGTCTTTCTTTTGAGGGATAATATAATTATTGAATTGTGACTTTGATCTTACTCATAATGCCTACATATGACATTCATTTGCAAGTTAAGATTTTTTAAAAAGATTTATTTATTTTTATTTGAAAGTTAGAGTTACACAGAGAGAGGAGAGGCGGGGGTGGGGGGGTGTCTTCCAGCCAATGGTTCACTCCCCAGTTGGCTGCAACAGCTGTTGCTGTACTGATCCGAAGCCAGGAGCTTCTTCCAGGTCTCCCATGTGGGTGCAGGGTACCAAGGACTTGGGCCATCTTCCACTGCTTTCCCAGGCCATAGCAGAGAGCGGGATTGGAAGTGGAGCAGCCAGGTCTCAAACGCGCCCATATGGGATGCTGGCGCTTCAGGCCAGGGCGCTAACCCACTACACCACAGCGCTGGCCCCTGCAAGTTAAAATTTTAATAAAAGACTTGCCTACCCCCAGATGCAAGCAGTGGCTCCTTGTGCTGTTTCACATGAGAATATTTATTGAATTTCACTGAATTAGTTCATCAAATCATGATTTAGGAAGGAAGGGGGATGATGGCATTTTCTCTCCTGCTAAAACTCTGCAATTATCATCTTAAAATGGGTCTCCATAGACTGCCTTTTGTGCTAGGGAAAACATGTTACCTTTCTAATATTTTAAAATAACACGAGTTTCTGTTCATAACACCTTCATGAAATTTTGAACCTGAATAAAATTAAGCAGACAACTTTTAGTTTGCTAATTGAATAGCACTTTGATTCAGCCAAAATGGTTCCTAGAGAATATAACAACAAGTAGCTCATTTATTTTTAATTGCTAATCTAATTTCAGCTGTAACACTTTTAGTTAGGCAATGACTTCATAGGAGCAAGTATCAGGCAGCAAGAAGAGAAATAATTAACACTGTAATTTTTTTGTTTTAGATTTATGGGGTGGGGGGGGCGGGGGAAGAGAGAGAGAAAGAGAAAGAGGGAATATTCCATCTGGTGCCCAATAGGCCTCAATAGCTGGAGCTGTGCCAGTCCAAAGCCAGGAACCAGGAGCTTCTTCCAGGTCTCCCATGTGGGTAGAGGGGCCCAAGGACTTGGGCCATCTTCTACTGCGTTCCCAGGCCATAGCAGAGAGCTGGATTGGAAGTGGAGCAGCCGGGACTTGAACCGGTGCCCATGTGGGATGCCAGTGCTGCAGGTGGCGGTTTAACCTGCTATACCACAGCCCTGGCCCCTGTGACCTGTAATAATCTTTAAGATCCCATCAGGCACAGGTTTTACTGTTTTCTTAGAAACTAGTTATTCTATAACTGTAACTTTCAAATGTAATGTGTATTCTATCTATAATAAAAATAAATGTGTCTTTTATTTCCTTTTAGTGGACTAAGTGTATTTACAGGAGGGTCTGTGCACTGGAGTGCAGGGAGCACTGTCTGGAGGACTGGGGAGTTGGCTCCGTGTTCTGCTCTGACCCCTGCCCACCCTCTGCTGCCCGGTTAGTGCAGCATTTCTGAATTTCAGTTTCCTTCCCTAAGGAATGCTTTCAAGAATCTCTCATGCACTTCCCAGCTCTAAGTGTCCACGATTAATTCCATCATCTTAGTGTGGGCTGGCAACATTAACATGTTTTTTACTGATACTGAACACAGCATGGCCGTCACACACAAGGCCCCTGACCTCCAAACTCACCTTAGCAAGGCAAACTTCCTGATTTGCCATTTATCCAGCTGCAAAACAGAGTTAAGTATCTGACAGCAGACACAGCTGACACCATTCTCCAGTGCCCCTGGGCACCCTGCAGGCACAGGGGATGGCCATCTTCCACTGCCTTTCCAGGCCATAGCAGAGAGCTGGATTGAAAGTGGAGCAGCGGGACTCTAACTGGTGCCCATATGGGATGCTAGCACAACAGACGGTGGTACCACCCACCACGCCACAGTGCCAACCCCCATTTAATCATTTCTTAACGGATACCTTTCCTAAGCAAATACATCTTAAAAAGTATGTTGTTGTTTGCTGTTAATATGCCTGTTCAATTTAAAATGAATTTTTGGCTTGTAAGAAATTCTGTGACTAGGAGCTGGTGTCATGGCTTAAGCAAGAAAAGTTGACACCTACAATGCCATCCCACATGGGCACCAGTTCCTACCCCAGCTGCTCCACTTCCAATCCAGCTCCCTGCTAATGGCCTGGGAAAAGCAGCAGAGATGGCCCAAGGGCTTGGGCCCCTGCTACCCAGGTGGGAGACCGGATGAAACTCCTGGCTCCTGGCTTCAGCCTGGCCCAACCCTGGCCATTGCAGCCATCTGGGGAGTGAACCAGCAGATGCAAGATCTCTATTTGTCTCTCCCTCTCTCTCTCTGTCACTCTGACTTTCAAATAAATAAATAAATCTTTTAAAAGAGAGAAAAAGAGAGATTCCCTGAACATGGCTTATCTGAAAGTTCTATTTATTTACTTATTTGAAGGACAGTGACAGAGAAAGAGAGAGGAGAAAGAGAGAGAGAGAGATACATCTCCCATTTTCTGGTTCCATAAAACAGTGGAGAAGAACAGGTTTCATAGGAAATAGGCATGTAGGTGAGTCTGTATGATTTACCGGCACAGGTTTAACCCCTCTGCACTTGCTCCAAGCCAGAAAGCATTTCTTGTGCAGTGCTAGCATGGAAATCGTTTTTATTGATGAAAGGATGCTGATGCTGGGACCCACTCCATTGGTGGTGGGTTCCTCCTGGACTAGAACTCAACTCTGTGTGTTATGTGTGCTAAAATATTTATATCCTTTGATCCAGTAATTTTACTTCCAGGAATAGTTCCTAAAAGAAATAATGGGAAATGTATATACATATGTGTAAAGATGTGCACTGTGTGGTTTATAATGGCAGGATGGAAGAAGGAAGGGAGAGGAGGAAAGAACAGAGAAAAGGAGGAGAAGAAAGGGAGGGAGAAGGGAGGAAAGAAAAAGAGAAGAGAAAAAATAGAAATTGGAACCAGGCCAATACTCAATAACCAGGGGATGATTAAATACATTTTTGGGACAGGCATTTGGCCCAGCACTTAAGACACCACTTAAGGTTCCCACATCCCATATTAGAGTGCCTGGACTTGACTCTGACCCCAGCTTCCTGGCAATGCTCACCCTGGAAGCAGCAGGTGATGGCACAAGTCCCTGGGTCCCTGCCACCCATGCAGGAGAGCTAGGTTGAGTTCCTGCTCCTGGCTTTGGCCTGACCAGCTCTGGCTTTTGCGGGCATTTGGGAAATGAACCAGTGGATGGGAGATCTCTCTGTCTCTTTCTCTCTGTGTGTGTGTGTGTTTCTCTGCCTCTCAAGTAAATTAAAATTAATGTATGATTCTGTTTCAGTGACATTCTGGAAAAGGCTAAACTGCAGAGTCTGTAAGCAAGTCAGCAGTTGCCAGGTGCATGGACTTGGCGCAGCCTGAGAGATGCCTTCTAGGCTTGCAACCGCTGGTCAGTGGCGTAGTGCAGAGGAGTTTCTCAGGGTGGTGAAATTGTTCTGTATGGTACTGTAATGGATAACACATGTGATGGACAGAGGACACGACACCGTTATCAAAACCCATAGAACATTACAGCACGAAGAGTGAACTTTAAAATGAGGGAGGGAGAGAGAGAGAGAAAGAGAAGGAGGGAAGGAGGGAGGGGGAGAGAGAGAGTAAGCTCTCATTTGCTGGTTCACTCCACATATACCTGCAATAGCCAAGCCGGGCCAGGTCAAAGCCAGGAGCTAGAAACTCAGGCAGGGTCTCCCATGTAAAGGGAAGTACCTTGAGCCATCACCTGCTGCCCCCCAGGGTACACACCAGCAGGAAGCTTGATACAGAAGTGGAGCCGGGAGTTGAACCCAGACACTCTTAGGTAGGATGTGTCTTGAGTAGCACATTCACTGCTAGGGCTACTGCCCATTCCTTAATGCATGCATTTTTTTTTTTTTAAAGGAGGTTGGAAATCCCAAGATGGAAGACAGACTGGGACAAAAGACTAACTGCCTTCAGCAGTGTATGAAATAGCCTCACTGAAGGTAGCACGGGGAAAAGATGCTAACCTAAAGTAACTTAAGAATGAGTGGGATATAAGTGTTTGAAACAAAAAGTAACTGTACATAATGGGGAACACACCAACACTGTGTTGTAATTGACAGTCATTTCTCACGGGGTAAACATTAACAATTCTGAAACTACTACACAGGTGTCTAACTTGGAACAATTAAGTAACCCGATGGTAGATGGGTGAGAGCCAGTTTTCTTGTTATTGGAGCCAGAAGTTAACAGAGAAGGAAGGAGGCCAGAATAGTCCATGCAGTAATGTACTTGAGTTGGAGATTCAAATGGCTATATATAGAAATATTTGTAGATATTTGCACATATACATATTAGTATGCACATGTATTTTCTTCCTTGTAGCTGATGGGGTACAGAAGCCACCATACCCCAGCAACACACAGAGTGCCTAGATCTTGTTTTCTAATACCATTCTCCACTAAAAGGAATCAGAGACTCCCTGAGAAATGGCAGATTCTAGGACTGGGGCAGGAATATCCAAAGTAAGCCTAGAGGCGAGGCATTTGGTACAGCTGTTAAGATGCTGCTTGGGATGCTTGCATCTGCATGGGAGTGCCTGGGTTTGCGGCCCAGCTCCACTCCACTCCTGATCCCAGCTTCCCGTTAATGTGCACTCTCAGAAGCAGGTGACGGCTCACGTAGCTGAGTCCTCCATCCACGTGGAAGACCCAGATGGAGTTCCAGGGCTCCAGCTTTTGTGGACACTTGGGGGAATGAACCAGTGGATGGAAGGTCTGGGTGACAATCTCTCTGTCTCTCTTCCTTTCAACTAAAAATAACTAACTAAAAATTTAAAATGAATATGAGCCTGGAGCATTTTTGAGGGCCAGAAAGCAAGGAAGCCCTCAAAGCAAACAAACCCACAGCAGAAGGAGCAGTCAAGGGGACACAGGAGCCAGCTGGAAGAGCTCTCAGTGACCACAGCTGGAACAACTGGGGCCAAAGGGAAGCACTATCAGATTAGAACTCAATGCACAAAGTAAATGCCTGTCAGTCTATACTGATATGAACAAGTGGCTGACTAATTAACTAAGTGGGAACATTGGACACATGTCCCAGATACAGAACAGGAACTCAGTTTTGTAGATGCTGTTGGGGTGAAGGGAGAGCTCCCCCCATCCTTGTGAAGCTTTGCCGAAATGAACTGACAGCAGACGATACAGAGGAGAAAACGCACATGGGTGCGTACATGTTACAAGGTTCATTAGAGGAGAGGGATCAGCTACTAGCCTGGTGATGTTCAGATGCTCGTGTTCCCTTCTTCACGGGGAAAGCGAGAGGGGAGCCTGGGCAGTGTTTGAGGAGGTGGTAAATGATTATTAGCAGAGAAAGAATGACCCCTAACACAAGACGATCGTTGTAAATGATTGGCTTTGGAGGCTGACTGGGTCTGGGAGACAGACAATAGCATGTGTGGCATGGGACAGGGTCTATCCAGGTATGGGGACATTCCTTCCTCTTTCCTGTGATAGGAGTTCAGTTAATGAAAACTCAGACAAGGCAAGTGTTTTCCTCTACAGGCAGCTCAGGGAACACAGCATCCGCTCATCTCTAAGCTCCTTTCATTTCAAACCATCAGCTGGCCAGGGTGCTGGGCTTGGCGGTGAGAGTGTGGGCTCCTTCAGTACTCTACTCAGGGAGGTACAGCGCAATTCCCCAGGCCTTATTCTATTTTTAAAAAATATTATTTATTGGCCGGCGCCGCGGCTCACTAGGCTAATCCTCCGCCTGCGGCACTGGTACCCTGGGTTCTAGTCCCGGTTGGGGTGTTGGATTCTGTCCTGGTTGCTCCTCTTCTAGTCCAGCTCTCTGCTGTGGCTCAGGAGGGCAGTGGAGGATGGCCCAAGTGCTTGGGCCCTGCACCCACATGGGAGACCAGGAGGAAGCACCTGGCTCCTGGATTTGGATAGGTGCAGCGCGCTGGCTGTAGCAGCCATTTGGGGGTGAACCAATGGAAGGAAGACCTTTCTCTCTGTCTCTCTCTCTCTCACTGTCTAACTCCGCCTGTCCAAAAAAATATTATTTATCTGAAAGGCAGAGTTACAAAGAGCCAAAGAGATACAGAAAGAGAGATCTTCCAACTGCTGGTTCACTCCCTAAATGGCTGCAACAGCTGAGGCTGAAGCCAGGACCTCCATCTGGGTCTCCCATGTGGGTAGCAAGGGCCCGAGTACCTGGGCCATCTTCTGCTGCTTTCCTAGGCACATTAGCAGGAAGCTGGATTGGAAGTGGTGCAGCGGGATCTCCAACCAGTAGTTAACCTGCTGCACCACGATCCTGGCCCCTCTCCACACCCTTAATGCGGGCTGCTCGTAGTGGCTTCTCCCAAGAACAGTATGCAAAGGGGGACACTGCAGGGGAGAAACCTGGCCGGCACTACCTGAGCCAGGTCAGTGAGGAGCTACGTGGGTCACGTGCACCCCTGACATGATGTGACGGGAAGGGTCAGCGCCTCCGTGATCTTCCCACCACACGCCCATGGAATCATGAGGAAAAAGTGACAAACCAAACTGAGAGCGACTGGCCAGTATCTTTGAAACCGAGAAGGCTGTCAAAAGGAAAATCCCAGAAATTCATGGCCAAGAGGAGCCTGGGAGACACAACAGGTAAACACTAGGGTCTGACCTGTGTGGGATCCTGGGACAAGAAAGAGACATTAGATTCAAAACCAAGGCAATCTGAATAGTGTGGACTTTAACTGACAGGCGTACCTCATAATTAGCTTATTAATTCTAGCAAATGTACCATACTAATCTAAGATGTTAGTAACAGGGGAAACTAAGTCTGGGTTATAGGTGAACCCTAGGTTCCATCTTCTCAAGTTTCCTGTACATCTAACGTAATTTTTAAATGAAAAGGTTAGGGGCGGCTGGGAACTTCTACCAAGGCAAGGGGTCCCATCCTCCCCATTGGCTCCGTGGATCCACACTCCCTGCTGATTCTGGGACCCCTGTTTTAACAGACAAGTTTTACTTAGTACCAGAGGTGATTTCCCTCTGAACCTTACCGGAGCCCCCAACTTAAACAGATTTATCTAAACGCCTTTTCTAGTATCATTTAAGGAAGTTTACAGGCTCGACAAGCATTTTTTTCCTTATCTCAAACACATATTTTAACATAAATAACATCCTTGACTCTCCACTGCCTTTGTGTATTGTAAGGGACCAGTTCCTGTCCTCCACAGATCCACGTGCTGGAGCTCTAATCTCCATAGGGTGGTATTTGGGGGCGGGGCCTTTGGGAGTTGTTAGTTCATGAGGGTAGAGCCCTTATACCTAGAGACCAGAAAACTAGCCAACCCTCTTGTGGCCACGTGATGATAAGAAGTCAGCAGCCTGAAAAAGGGCCCCTCTAGAACCTGACCCCATGCTGGCATCCTGGTCTCAGACTACCAGCCTGAGAGAATAGAACTCTTGTTTATAAACCCACCTAGTTTACGATATTCTGCCATAGCAGCCTGAGCTAAGACACCTGTGCAGCTGTTCCTACCCCTCTTTTTGGGAACTATGAGCCTTGGGACTTTGGTAGAACCAGTCAAGGTACATGTGCCCAAACACACACTTGCTGGCCAAGGGGTGGATGCACAATCCTGGCCGGACCAACTGGACCTTTACTGTGGCACTGGAGTCCAGACAGAAGGACAGAATGTTGGAAAATGAAGCTGACTGCTGTCTGAATTCAGGGACTGCCCGAAGGGATGGTTACTCACCTGTGTGTGGCCTGGCTGCTCAACACCTCCTGTGTGAGCTGCCCACACCTCTGTGTGATGGGTATCTGCTATGCTGCTCGACCCCAAGGCAAAATTGTAACATCAGTAATGATGAAAAGACCCCAGTGGACATATTTCTCCCTTACAATCTTTACACACTGGCATCCAGACAAATGAGTATTTCTACAATGTTTCTGAAATATCAATGGAGTTTTACAAAATGTTATGGTCAATTAGAGGGGATAGCCAAAGACTATTTTTTTTTTAAAGTCCTACAACATCCACCAATCCTACTCCCAGGAATTTAGTCTAAGGAAATAATTAAGCCAGTAGTGAAAGAGGCATGTGCTAAGTCATTGACCACAGAGTTATTTATACAAATTAAATATAGAAATAATCTAGATATCAATGGGGAATTATGATCATTAAAAATGTCATGAAGGCTTATATCCATTAATATGGAAAAATGTTCTGTTATACTTTAAGTGAAAAGGTGATTATAAAACAATACCGCGTTTGCTTTTACAAATATATCTATTACAAAATAAGAATATGCATAGGAAAAAATCTAGGAATGGATATACAGAGATAGTGACAGCAGCTATCTAAATGGTGGGATTATGAATGATTTTTGTTTCTTCTCTTTATATTTTTCAGAAATTTCCAAATTTTTTGCAAAGTGGTCATAGTACATCTACAGTCAGAAAATAAATGAACTATTTTTTAAATTTCACATTCCTTTACTGGGGGGGCAGATATTGCACTAACATCTAATATTTTCCATGTTATCAAGAACAGAACCACACATAGTTTATTAAATATGTTCTTGGCAAGGATGTATGTAAATAATTCAGACATTTGAGTAATTATCAGTTGTAATGCTTATAAAATATCTATTTTATAAAGCAGCTTTTTTTTTTTTTGACAGGCAGAGTGGACAGTGAGAGAGAGAGACAGAGAGAAAGGTCTTCCTTTGCCATTGCATTGGTTCACCCTCCAATGGCCACCGCGGCTGGCGCGCTGCGGCCAGCGCACCGCACTGATCCGATGGCAGGAGCCAGGTGCTTCTCCTGGTCTCCCATGGGGTGCAGGGCCCAAGCACTTGGGCCATCCTCCTCTGCACTCCCTGGCCACAGCAGAGAACTGGCCTGGAAGAAGGGCAACCGGGACAGAATCCGGTGCCCCGACCGGGACTAGAACCCGGTGTGCCAGTGCCGCAAGGCGGAGGATTAGCCTGTTGAGCCACGGCGCCGGCAAAATATCTATTTTATGTGAAGTACTTTATTATTATTTTGCACTTACAGCCAAAACTAAGGTTGCTGGTTCCATCCTGAAAACATGTAATTCTTTTATTTTTTATTTAATAAATGTAAATTTACACAGTACAACTTTTGCATTGTTGTGGCTTTTTCCCCATAACCTCCCTCCCACTCGCAGCCATCCCATCTCCCACTCCCTCTCCCATCCCACTTTTCATCAAGATTCATTTTCAATTGTCTTTATATACAGAAGATCAACTTAGTATATACTAAGTAAAGATTTCAACAGACTGCACCCACACAACCGCACGAGATATAGAGTACTGTTCGACTAGTAGTTTTACCGTTAATTCTCATAGTACAACACATTAAGGACAGAGATCCTACATGGGGAGTAAGTGCACAGTGACTCCCGTTGTTGATTTAACAATTGACACTCTTATTTATGACGTCAGTAATAGCTCTTGCCATGAGCTATCAAGGCTATGCAAGCGTCTTGAGTTCACCAACTCTGAACTTATTTAGTCAGGCCATATCACAGTGGAGGTTCCTTCCTTCAGAGAAAGGTGCCTTCTTCTTTGATGGCCTGTTCTTTCTGCTGTGATCTCATTAAATGAACTATTTTTAATAAATATTTATTTACTTATTTCAGAGTCAGAGTCACAAGAGAGAGGTGAGACACAGAGAAATCTTCCATCTTCTGGTTCACTCCTTGAATAGCTGCAACAGCCAGGGCTGTGCCAGGTAGAAGCCGGGAACCAGGAGCTTCTTCTGGGTCTCCCATATGGGCACAGGGGCCAAGCACTAGGGCCATCTTCTGCTGCTTTCTCAGGCCATCAGCAGGAAGTGGAGCAGCCAGAACTTGAATTGGTGCCCACATGGAATGCTGGTGCCACAGGTGGAGGCTTAACTTACTATGCCACAGCACTGGCCCCAATAAATGAACTATTAAAAGGTAATGTTTGGGGCCAGTGCAGTGGCATAGCAGGTAAAGCTGCCGGCATTCCATATGGGCGCCAGTTCAAGTCCCAACTACTCCACTTCCGATCCAGCTCTCTGCTGTGGCCTAGGAAAGCAGTAGAAGATGGCCCAAGTCCTTGGGTCCTTCACCCACATGGGAGACCTGGAAGAAGCTCCTGTTCCTGGCTTCGGATCAGTGCAGCTCCAGCCATTGCGGCCAACTGGGGAGTGAAGCAGCAGATGGAAGATCTCTCTCTCTCTCTCTCTCTCTCTGTCTCTGTCTCTCTCTGCCTTTCCTTCTCTGTCTTTAACTCTGACTTTCAAATAAATAAATAAATAAATAAATAAATCTTTAACAAAAAAGGGAGAGGCAGAGAGAGAGAAAGAGAGGTCTTCCATTCACTGGTTCACTCCCCAGTTGGCTGCAACTGCCGGAGCTGCGCCAATCCAAAGCCAGGAGCCAGGAGCTTCTTCCTGGTCTACAACATGGGTGCAGGGGCCCAAGGACTTGGGCCATTTTCTACTGCTTTCCCAGACCATAGCAGAGAGCGGGATTGGAAGTGGAGCAGGCAAGTCTTGAACTGGCGCCCATATGGGATGCCGATGCTTCAGGCCAGGACTTTAACCTGCTGTGCCACAGCGCCAGCCCCGAAGGATTTTCAACAATATAAAAGCAACGTTAAGTAGAAAAAAGGGAAAAGGGCTATTTTTAGCATTATCACCTAATTTATATAAAAATATTCAGTGTTTCAGATGAAAACACATTGCATATTAATGTGCTTTTCTCTTAGAGGTTAGATTATTAAAGACTAAGATTATTATAAATAAATAATGCAGTAACTATGTTTATACAAACATATACATACATTATTTTTCAAATTTCTACAATATCCACCAATTCCACTTCCAGGAATTCATTATTTTTTTTTTTACTTGTTTATTGATTTATTTTTTGAAAGTTGGAGTTACAGAGGAGGAGAGAGAGAAAGGGAGAGAGAGAGATCTTCCATCTGTTGGTTCATCCCCTAAATGGAACCAGGAGATTCTTCTGGATCTCCCAACATTGGTGCAGGAGCCCAAACACTTGGGCCATCTTCCACTGCTTTTCCCAGGCCATAAGCAGGGAGCTGGATAGGAAGTGGAGCAGCCAGGACTTGAACCAGTGCCCATATGGGATTCCAGAGTCCCAGGTGGCAGCTTTACTCACTAGGCCACAATGCCAGCCCTAAGGAATTTATTCTAAGGACTTAATTAAATAAGTAGTGGAAGAGGTAGGTTCAAAAACAAACTTAAATCCAGATACCAATATAAACCCTATTGTTGCATAGCACCAGTGAAACAATTAATTACACATTTAAATTCAATCTCTTTTTAAAAAATTATTTTAGTTATTTGAAAGGTGGAGTTACAGAGAGAGGGAGAGGGGAAGAGAGAGAGAGAGAGAGAGAGGTCTTCCATCTACTGGCTCACTGCTGAAATGGCCACAAGGGCTGGAGTTGGGCCAAGCTGAAGCCAGTATCCAGAAGCTTCTTCTGGGTCTCCCACATGGGTGCAGGGGCCCAAGTACTTGGACCATCCTCTGCTGCTTTCCCAGGCCACAGCAGAGATCTGGATCAGTTCAGCAGTCAGGACTCGAATCAGCACCCATAGGGGATGCCAGTGCTGCAGGTGGCATCCTAAACTTCTAGGCCACAGTGCCGGCCCCTCAATCCCTTTTTGATTGGAAGATCTCATCTGATTGTGGTGTGTATTAATCCATTTTCTGTTGCTACAATAAATACCTGAGGCTGGGTACAAATAAAGAAAAAGTTTATTTAGCTCTCAGTTTCAGAGGTTCAAAGGTGAGGGCCCCCTTGGCTCTTGGAGCAAGTGAAAGATGGGCCAGGAAGGGGCTGGTTTTGTTCTTCTACAGCAACGCACTCTCTCTCTCTCTTTTTTTTTTTTTTGGACAGGCAGAGTGGACAGTGAGAGAGAGAGAGACAGAGAGAAAGGTCTTCTTTTACCATTGGTTCACCCTCCAATGGTCTCCGCAGCCGGCGCATCGCGCTGATCCGAAGGCAGGAGCCAGGTGCTTCTCCTGGTCTCCCATGGGGTGCAGGGCCCAAGCACTTGGGCCATCCTCCACTGCATTCCCAGGCCACAGCAGAGAGCTGGCCTGGAAGAGGGGCAACCGGGACAGAATCTGGCGCTCCGACCGGGACTAGAACCCAGTGTGCCGGCGCCGCAGGCCTATTGAGCTGTGGCGCCGGCCCAACGCGCTCTCTTGAGAACTACTTGGGATCCCATGAAAACCGTGTCATTCTTTCCACAGCCAGCACCTCCATGACAAAATTCCCTTGCCCCAGGTTCCACCACTTCCCAGCATCACCACCCTGGGGACCAAGTGTCTAGCACACAAACCCTGGGGGCCTCACTCAAACCATGTCCAAATCATTGCAGGGAGGATGATGATAAGAATCAGGGGGAGGGGCCAGCACTGTGGTGCAGTGGGTCAAAGCTGCCACCTGCAGTGCCGGCATTCCACATGGGCGCCGGTTCAAGCACAGGCTTCTCTACTTCCAATCCAGCTCTTGCTGTGGCCTAGGAAAGCAACAGAAGATGGCCCAAGTCCTTGGGTCCCTGCATCCATGGGAGACCCAGAAGAAGCTCCTGGCTTCAGATTAGCAGAGCGCTGGCTGTTGCAGCCATCTGGGGAGTGAACCAGTGGGTAGAAGAACTCTCTCTTTCTGCCTCTGCCTCTCTGTAGCTCTGCCTTTCAAATAAATAAATAAATCCTAAAAAAAAAAAAAAAAAAAAAAAAAAAAAAAAAAAAATCCGGGGGAGAGGGGAGGGAGAAGAGAGAAAAAAGGAGAAACAGAGAGGTGAGCACATCTACAAATTCAATCATTTGGGATTAACTGGAAAAAATGGATGGATCTGGCCTCCTTAACCTCCCTAGCTAGGGTCAATTTGATTCATGTCCAACATTCCTCCAGCCCCCTCAATTATTATTATTATTAATAGAATTTGCTTCCACTGAAACTAGACTAGCGCTGGGCATGCACAGCAACAGTGTCAAACCTTTGTAAGGGTGCTAACTCTCCCATTTTCCTAGGTTGTGTTATTGGATGGCTATAGCCATTCACTGAATGGCTGATGTGTGCACAACACTGTCAGGAAAATGAAAAATTATAAAAGAGTATTTGTCAAAATCCCCCGTAATGTGGCAGTGCGCTGAGCGTTCAGAGTGACTGCAGGATCACTCTGATTGCAGGGCCACCGCAGCAGAGTAGCAAGTGCGTAGACTTCAGCGTGACCTCACCGGCTTCCCATCAGCCTCCGCCATGTCCTCATCGAATGTGTGACTTCGACATATCTCCTACACCCCAGGAGCCTCTCTTTTCTCATCTGTAAAATGGAGGGAATGGTAGCCACTTGTGGTCACAAGGGGTCATCCTCCAGGGTGCCTTGTGGTAACCACACTCACCTCCTGGGCTGGATAGAAATAAGGTGATAAGCAGTGGGTTATCAGAGAAACGGTACAGTGTGACTCTCTGCGGTTAGCTCATAAACGACCCTGTGGTTTCAGCCCTGCTCCTTGCTGTGTCTGGGATCACGTGTTTTGGGAAAGTCAGCTGCTGTGTCACAAGGATGCTTGCTTGGCCTTATGGTGAAATTCATGTGGCAAAGGCCTGGATCTTCTCACCACCACCCAATGCCAACAGGCCAGCCACGGGAGTGAGCTACAAGTAGCTTCCAGCCCCTGCCAAACCTTCAAGTGACTGCAGCCTGGACAAGGTCGTGACTGCTAAGATCCTGAGCCAGAACCACGCAGGCAAGCCACGTCGGCAACTGTGAGATCACAGACTTGTCTCAAGCCACCACCACCTGGAGGTCTACTGTTCCACAGCGATGGTTACCCAAAGCGCTGCATCATGATACATGGATGTCATTTTGTTTGGTTTATCTGTTGCTGCAACATCAGATAAGTGAGGAGGCAGAATCTGGGGGCAAACATCTGGGGGAAGGAAGAGGGAGGCTGCATTCCAGACAGAAGCGCCTGTTTGTACTTGAGGGGTCCCAAGGGCACAGCAGACGGGAAGATCTGGTTCTCTTGTAGCAAGACAGGATGGAAAAGCTGCTGGAGGGAAGGCGATGAAACAAGACAAAGCAGGGTCGCCAAGCAGGAATGCGGCAGCTGAGCTGCAGGGCTCTTGTCATGCTCCAGCAACGGAGTTAGGCAGCGCTAGGGGGAAGGCCGAGGGACAAGTTTGCCACTGGCCAGGACATTCCCCGCATTGTCTGGAGGGTAGATGCCTTGGTGGTACCGTGCATATACTTCCTGCTTTCTGAACACTGGTTATACCGTGAAGTTGCCTATACTTTAATCGAAAAATTAATTTCATATAATTTAACCTTTTCTAACTCTGCAAAGGGTAAATCCACATCTGCTTGTTAGGGGTTTGGAATTATTGAGATCATTTTGGGTGAAAAAGCAAGTCTCTCTTAAAAATATGTATTTGAAATGCAGAGAGGAGAAAGAAAGAGAAAGAGAGAAAGAGAGAGAGAGAGAGAGAGAGAGGGAGAGAGAGAGAGAATGAATCTCTCTTCCATTCATGTTTCATTCCCCAAATACCCACAACATCAGGGCTGAGCCAGGCTGAGGCCAGCAGCCCAGAACTTTATCTGGTCTCTCATGTGGCTCCCAGCAACCCTAGCACCTGAGCCATCAGAGTTACAGAGAGGCAGAGAGAGACAAAGAGAGACAAAGACAGAGGTCTTCCTTCCACTGGTTCACTCCCCAGATGGCTGCAATGGCCAGAGCTGCACCGATCTGAAGTCAGGAGCCAGGAGCTTCCCCTGGTCCTCCATGCAGGTGCAGGGGCCCAAGGACTTGGGCCATCCTTCAGTGCTTTCCTAGGCCACAGCAGAGAGCTGGATTGGAAGTGGAGCAGCAGGGACTGGAACTGGCATCCCACATGGGTTGTCAACACTGCAGGTGGCGGCCCCGCCCACTACACCACAGCACCAGCCCCTAAAGTCTTCTTCTTATTACTAAGCTCCAGGAATTTCATTTGGAATAAGAGGGAAATTTGGAGAGGTTTTTTTTTTTTTTTTTCCAATATGGTAATGTCAGTGGGAAGAAAGAACATCCCAAGGGTAGATACAATAATGTAGCATCAACAAAGGTGCCTGGACACTGAATGCCTCCATTCCCACGTATGCATGCAAAACACTCTGATGTCACCTGACACAGAAGTTAGCGTCCCGCACACGGCAGCAGAAGTTATGATGCTACGTAATGATTCCCAGAGAAAGACACTAATCTTATGGTTGTTGGTATAACAAAAACAATACTGTTACAGAATATTTAAAAATAAGTTTATTGATGTTTAATTTACATACTACAGTACATACTTATTTTAACCATAGGGATAAAGAAGTTTTGACAAATTCATCCACTCATGATACAGAACATTTTCTTGGCTCTTGGCGTTCTTCCCTCCCTGAGCCCCTCAAGCCTGTGTTTTGATTTTGATGCTGTAGTTTTGTTCCTAGAATTCCGTATAGATAGAACATACTGTCAGTCCTGTGTCTCGCTTCTTCCGCTCAGCGTGTTTGAGATGTGCTCACATTTTGCATGATGTGTAGTTGACTTTACTGCAGAATAGCATCTGATTCGGTGGACCCAATTTTGCAATTAGCCTATTGAAGGCCACTTGGGTTGTTTCCATTTTTTGGCTACGAAGAATCAAACGGGGCCAGCATTGTGGCATAGAGGGTTAAACAGCTGCCTGTGACGCTGGTGTCCTACATGGGCACTGGATTGTGTCTCAGCTACTCTGCTTCCCATCTGGCTCCCTGCTGATGGCTTGGGAAAAGCAGCAGAGGGTAGCCAAGTGCCTGAGCCCCTGCCACCCATGTGGGATGAAGCTCCCAGCTCCTGGCTTTGGCCTGGCCCAGCTCTGGCCATTGCTGCCAAGTGGGTAGTGAACCAGCAGATGGAAAATCTCCCTCTCTGTAACTCTGACTTTCAAATAAATAAATCTTTTTAAAAAGGAATAAAACCACTATGAGTGTCTTATGAACATTCAATTTTTGTGGACATGTTCTTATTCCTTTTATATAAATACCTTTGACTACAATTGTTGAGTCATTTGGTAACATGTTTATAAGAAGCAGCTAGGGAGGGCCAGCACTGTGGTGTAGCAGGTAAAGCCGCTGCCTGCAGTGCCGGCATCCTATATGGGCACTGGTTCAAGTCCAGGCTGTTCCACATCTAATCCAGCTCCCTGCTAATGCACCTGGGAAAGCAGTGGAACATGGCCCAAGTCCTTGGACCCCTGTACCCACGTAAGAGACCAGAAGAAGCTCCTGGCTCCAGATTGGTTCAGATTGGCCCAGCTCGGGCTGTTGCAGCCATTTGGGGAATCAACCAGCAGATGGAAGACCTCTCCCCACTCTGTCTCTACCTCTGCCTTTGCCTGTCTGTAACTCTGCCTTTCAAACAAACAAACAAACAAACAAGAAAGAAAGAAAGAAAGAAAGAGGGAAGGAGGGAGGGAGGGAGGGAGGAAGGAAGGAAGGAAGAAAAAAGAAAGAAAGAAAGAAAGGAAGGAAGGAAGGAAGGAAGGAAGGAAGGAAGGAAGGAAGAAAGAAAGAAAGAAAGAAAGAGAGGAAGAGAGGAAGAGAGGAAGAAAGAGAGGAAGAAAGAAAGAGCTAGACGCCAGCGCTGTGATGTAATAGACTAAGCCTCTGCCTATGGTAACAGCATCCCATATGGGTGCTGGTTCACGTCCCGTCTGCTTCTCTTCTGATCCAGCTCTCTGCGATGGCCTGGGAAAGCAGCAGAATATGGCTCACGTGCTTGGGACTCTGCACCTGCGTGGGAGACCTAGAAGAAGCTCATGACTCCTGGCTTCGGATCAGCTTAGCTCTGACTGTTGCAGCCATTTGGGGAGTAAACCAGCAGATGGAACACCTTTCTCTCTCTCTTTCTCTATAACTCTGCTGCTAAAGTAAATAAATAAAATAATAATAAAAAAAAAAACCAGTCCATTTCCCAAATTGTTATACTATTTCACATTCTCACCAATGATGCTGCAGCACTTAGTACTCCAGGAAATGTTCCCTCAGACAGTCTTTCTACTTTTCACCATTCTAGTTGGTGGTATATAATTATTATTTTAAAAAATATTTATTTATTTGAAAGGCAGAGGTACAGAGGGAGAAAGAGAGAGAGAGAGAGAGAGAGAGAGAGAGAGAGAGAGAGGTCTTCCATCCACTGGTTTACCCCCTGAATGGCTGCACTGGCCAGAGCTGGGCCGATCCAAAGCCAGGAGCCAGGAGCTTCTTCTGGGTCCCCCAAGTGGGTGCAGGGACCCAAGCACTTCGGCCATCTTCTACTGCTTTCCCAGGCCATAGCAGAGAGCTGGTTTGGAAGTGGAGCAGCCGGGACTCGAATGCTGGTTCCCATAGGGGGTGCGGTAGTACAGGTGGCAGCTTTACCTATTATGCCACAGTGCCAGTCCCCTTAATTATGGTTTAATCATAATTCCCTAGAGACTAATCATAATGACTATCATTTCATGTGCATTTGGCCAGATCTTTGTCTTCTTTTTGACGTGAATGTCCACAGATCTTTTCCATTAAAATCACTTTACTGGGGCTGCTGCTGCAGTGCAGTGGGTTAAAGCCCTGGCCTGAAGCGCTGGCATCCCGTATGGGCTCCAGTTCAAAACCCAGCTACTCCACTTCTGACCCAGCTCTCTGCTATGGCCTGGGAAAGCAGTGGAGGATGGCCCAAGTCCTTGGATCCCTGCACCCATGTGGGAGACTGAGAAAAAGTCCTGGCTCCTGGCTTCAGATTGGCACAGTTCTGGCCGTTGCGGCCAACTGGGGAGTGAACCATTGGATGGAAGACCTCTCTCTCTCTCTCTGCCTCTCCTCTGTGTAACTCTTTCAAATAAATAAATAAATAAGTAGATCTTTTAAGAAATCACTTTATTTTGTGTAAGTAGACTATAGTCTTTTCTCCCATCTGTGGCTTGCCCTGTTAGTTTTTTAATGTTGTCTTTTGAGGTCCAAAAGCTTGAGTTTGGGCAATATCCAGCTGGCTAGGGTTTCCTGTGTATGTCCCCTCCGTGAATTCCTTGCTTAACCCAAATGTTTTCTTCTAGTGGTTCTACTGTTTACATTTAGGCTTACCCTCCATTTGGGTTCAGTCTTGGTGTGTACATCAACTTGTATATATTGTGGTTATTTTCTTTCATATGGCTGTCCAACAGTTCCAGTATGATTTGTTGAAAAGTCTGTCCTTTCCCACAAATCAAGCTTAGTGGTTTTCTCAAACCACCAGTTGACTAAGAGAGGAATTAGGTGCACGAGTTGAGATGCTGCGTGGAGTTCCTGTATCCCACCCCAGAGTGCCTAGTTTCGATCCTGGCTCTGCTCTCCATTCCAGCTTCTGATTAATGTACACCTGGGGAGGCAGCAGCTGGCGGCTCAAGTAGCTGCATCGTGGATGCCCAGATAAGCCTGCAGCTCCCGGACTATTGTGGGCATTTGGGGAGTGAACCAGTAGATGGAAGATCTCCATGGGCTGACTCTCTTTCTGTGTCTTTCAAATAAGTAAGTGAATAAACAAATCTCTTAAAAAAAGAATCTTGAATTTATCAATGGCACTTCATCAGTGTGAATTTGTCAATGATATATCCTTAGAAATATGAGGCAGCTATAAGTGAGGAAAAAGATAACTATGCATGATCTAGAAGGATCTATAAAATATATTAAGTTAAAGTATAGAATGACTACATAATGTTCCTTTTATGTAAAATATGGGATAGTACAGCAAACAAGAATGTTTGAGCCATCATCCACTGCCTTCCCACGTGCATTAGCAGGAAGCTGCATTGGAGGCAAAGCATCCAAGACTCACACTGTCACTCTGATAGGGATGCCCTGTGGCTTAACTTGCTGCACCACAATGCTGACTCAAGAATATATATTTATCTTTGCTTGAAGTTGCTTAAGAAACTCTGAAGAAATTCACAAGACACTAGTTTTCCTCTTGATGGTGAATAGGGCGTGAGACTTCATTCTATACCATTTTATGGGAGACCAGGAGAAGCACCTGGCTCCTGCCTTCGGATCAGCGCGGTGCGCCGGCCGCAGCGTGCCTACCGCGGCGGCCATTGGAGGGTGAACCAACTGCAAAAGGAAGACCTTTCTCTCTATCTCTCTCTCACTGTCCACTCTGCCTGTCAAAATAAATAAATAAATAAAAAAAATTAATTTATTTATTTGAAAGTCAGAGTTACACAGAGAGAGAAGGAGAGGCAGAGAGAGAGAGAGAGAGAGAGAGAGAGAGAGGTCTTCCATCTGCTGGTTCACTCCCTGGATGGCCACAATGGCTGGAGCTGTGCCAGTCTGAAGCCAGGAGCCAGGAGCTTCTTCTGGGTCTCCCGCATGGGTGCAGGTGTCCAAGGACTTGGACCATCTTCTACTGCTTTCCCAGGCATAGCAGAGTTGGATTGGAAGTGGAGCAGCTGGGACATGAACCAGCGCCCACATGGAATGCTGGCACTGCAGCCAGCAGCCTTACCCGCTACGCCACAGCGCCGACCCCATGCTACTTCTTCAACTGCATAAACATATATGTCTTACCTCTGAGATTGATGATTGCACCTGACCCTCCCCCCTCCCCCCATAGCCACCTTTCTTTTCTTCCTTTTACAAGTAGGACCCTCCTGCAAGTTTTAGCAGGGCACATTAATGCCATGTGAGATTACAATTGCCTAGCCTCACCTGCAGCTAAGTGCATTCCTGTGACTGAGTTTTGCCAATGAAATGTGAACACCGGTAATGTATGCTATGCCCACATCACTTCCTTCAAAGAAAATTTCTTTCCTGCTGGCACTGTGGTGTAGGAGGCTAATCTTCTGCCTACAGTGCCGGCATCCCTTATGGGCGCCAGTTCAAGTCCTGTCTGCTCCACTTCCAATCCGGCTCCCTGATAATTCGCCTGGGAAAGCGGCAGAAGATGGCCCAAGCGCCTGTATCCATGTGGTAGACCCGGAAGAACCTCCTGGCTTTGGTTTGGCCCAGCTCCAGCTGTTGTGGCCATTTGGAGAGTGAACCAGTGGATGGAAGAAGACTTCTCTCTGTCTCTCCATCTGTCTATAACTCTGCCTCTCAAATAAATAAATTAATCTTAAAAAAAAAATTACTTTCCTTTCACTTCTTCCTCTGTACCCTTCCCGCGGACTGGAATATGGATGCAGTGTTGGTAACCTGGTGTTGGTTGGAGTAGATGAGGCTACGATTAGAAGTTGTTAATGGAACAAGAAGGAATATAGACTCCTGAATGGCCTCCAGGCCCACAGTGGCCAGGCCTCTCTGGGCCACTTACCAACCTCCAACTACTCATGAAAGACAAATTCATACCTATTTTTTTTTTTGGGGGGGAGGGCTGTCAATGAGTTTTAAGTTACCTCTCTTATAGCAACTTATCCTATACCCAAACAAATGCACTAACTTCAAAATTTGCCTAATGTGATATTTGCAGTGTGGGAACGTGAACCTAAGTGCCTGACTCCCAACCCCAGGCTGCTGACTGCTGAGGAGCTAAGAGGCAAGCTTGCAATGGCTGATTCTGTGACTGTCCTAAGGGGCACTTGATGCACGCACACAACTTGCGGAAATTCATCCTACTGACCAAGAACTTCCACTTCTGCTGGTCCAGGTGGGATGAACTGAAACTAAAGAAACACAAACACAGAGCTGCTGACTTTGAGATCCAGGGTTGGGAAGGGAAAATTGGGCACAAAGCAAATTGAGCCTTGAAAAATTAAGAAACTATCAACACAATCTGATAGATATTGGGTGATGAGAAAACAAGGAACTTATGATTGTAGTAAGTAAAGGAAGTTTCATCCTGGAAGGAACAAGTCTGTAAGATGAGGGAGGAGAGGAACCCCATGGATCCGAGTTATTCCTCTGGAGACTGGCAAATAGGCTAAGACAAAAGGTGAAGAGGAAGAAGTGACATTGCTGTCATAACACACAGGTTGGATGATGGTCTTCTAGTTCAGTGGCCATACCTAGTATTCAAAGGGGCTTCAACTACTCAGTTTTCTAGCCTCACGAAAAGGAGTAACAATGGGAACCATAATGATTGGCCACAGAGAAAGGAATGATCTGAGAGTGAGTGACGTCAGGGCTGCAGGAACTGACCCAGCTCCAGGCTGGCTGCCAAGGACAGCATCGAATAGGCCAAGTCACCCCCACCACCCAGGGAGTGTGTCCCTACCCAGGATGTTCTCCACTGGGACTGGATTTCAGGAGGGTCAGCACAGACAGTAGCACAAACCCGCAAGAATTTGTACTTCCCTCTAAGCTTAGATTTTTTTTTTTTTTTGCCTTTAAAAAGACTACCAAGACATTTTTAAAAAGATTTTATTTATCTATTTATTTGAGGGGTAGAGTTACAGAGAGAAAGACCTTCCATTCACTGGTTCATTCTCCAAATGGCTGCAATGGCTGGAGCTGGGCTGATCTGAAGCCAGGAGCCAGGAGCTTCTTCCAGGTCTCCCACGCGGGTGCAGAGGCCCAAGGACTTGGGCCATCTTCTACTGCTTTCCCAAGCCACAACAGAGAGCCAGATTGGAAGACGAGCAGCTGAGATTTGAACTGGCGGCCATATGGGATGCCGGTGCCTCCAGTGCCACAAGGTGGAGGCTTAACCTACTACAACACAGCACCAGCCTCTACCAAGAAATTTTTAAACTTTGGTTTTTGTTTTCAAGTAAGAGCTGCTACAAGAAAGGATAAATCAGCCACATGCTGATATGATGCTACTGGACATGACAATGAAAAGGTAAAACTCAACTTTCTCTCGAAGAGAACGCTTTCATGAAAAAAGGTGAAATAAGCATGATCAAAAGCCTACTGAAAGCCAGTGTTATAAGCAAGCAGTCACTCGTAAATGGATTAAACTTCTCAGGCTTGAATGGAGAATTATAAAACTACAGTACTCAGGCAGTGAAGATCAATGAAACAGAAAAGTTCAGAAAGGGACAAGCCCATCCATGATAAATTGACTTAAAAAAAAAGATTTATTTATTTATTTCACAAAGTTATGGGGTGAGGGGGAAGAAAGGGAGAAATTTTCTATCTGCTGGTTTACTCTCCAGATGTCCACTATGGCCATGGCTGGGCCAGGCTGAAGCCAGGAGTCAGGGTCTCTGGAATGGGTGGCAGGGACCCAAGCACTTGGGCCATCTTCTGCTGCTTTTCCAAGGCCATTAGCAGGGAGCTGGATCAAAAGTGGAGCAGCTGAGACACAAACTGGTGATTATATGGGATGCTGGCATCACAGGTGGTGGCTTTACCTACTATACCACAGTGCCAGCCCCAATTGATTTTTTTAAAAAGATTTATTTATTGGGGCCAGCGTTGTGGTGTAGAGGGTAAAGCAGTCTCCTCCAGTGCTGGCACCCCATATGGGCACCAGTTCAAGCCCTGGCTGCTCCACTTCTGAGCCAGCTCTCTGCTATGGCCTGGGAAAGCAGTAGAAGATGGCTCAAGTCCTTGGGCCCCAGCACCCACATGGAGACCCGGAGGAAGCTCCTGGATTTGGATCATCGCAGCTCCAGCTGTTGCAGCCAATTGGGGAGTGAACCAGAGGATGGAAGACCTTTCTCTCTCTCTGCCTCTCCTCTCTCTGTGTAACTCTGCCTTTCAAATGAATAAAATAAATCTTTAAAAAATAATTTATTTATTTATTTATTCATTCATTCTTCTGGGTCTTCCATGTGGGTTCAGGGGCCCAAGAACTTGGGTCATCTTCTACTGCTTTCCTAGGCCATAGCAGAGAGCTGGATCAGAAGAGGAGCAGCCAGGACACAATACCAGAGCCATAGGCAGAGGCCCAGCCTACTGTGCCACAGTGCTGGCACTGATCAATTGATTTTTGACAAAAGTACCAAGGCAATTCAGTAGAGAAAGAATTTCCACATATGATGCTAGAATTTCATATGCCAAAAAACAAACAAAAAACCTCCAACCATTACTTCACACTATATACAAAAATAACTTAAATTGTAGACCTAAATTTGAAAATTAAAACTACACAAGGCCAGTGCTGTGGCACAGCAGGTTAAGCCTCTGCGGCACCAGCATACTATATGGGCGCCAGTTCGAGTTCTGGCTGCTCCACTTCCAATCCAGCTCCCTGCTAATGCATCTGGGACAGCAGAAGATGGCCCAAGTGCTTGGCCCCCTGCATCTGCAGGGCACACATGAAAGAAGTTCCTGACTCCTGGTTTTGGATCTGCTCAGCTCCGGTCACTGGGGCCATTTGGGGAGTGAACCAGTGAATGTCAGATCTCTTAGTCTTGTCTCTCCCTCTCTCTGTAACTCTGCCTTTTGAAGAAAATAAATAAATCTTTTTTAAAAAATTTATTTGACAGGTAGAGTTACATACAGTGAGAGAGAGAGAGAGAGAGAGAGAGAGAGAGAAAGGTCTTCCTTCCATTGGTTCACTCCCCAAATGGCTGCTACAGCTGGCACTGTGCCGATCCGAAGCCAGGAGCCAGGTGCTTCCTCCTGGTCTCCCATGTGGGTGCAGGGACCCAAGCACTTGGGCCATCCTCCACTGCCTTCCCGGGCCACAGCAGAGAGCTGGACTGGAAGAGGAGCAATCAGGACTAGAACCTGGCGCCCATATGTGATGCCAGTGTCACAGGCGGAGGATTAACCAAGTACGCCACAGCGCCGGCCCCCCAAAATAAATAAATCTTTTTAAAAGTATATAATTAAAACTATTAAATCTCTAGAACATAAATAGCTTTGCAGAAAACAAGTGATGAGTGAGGGCGAGGGCGAGAGCGAGAGTTCTCACCTGCTGGTTCACTCCATAAATGCCTGGGATACCAAATACAATCCAGGTCTCCCATTTGGGCAGCAGCCCAGTCACTGGAGCCATTAATGTTGCATATCGGGATCTGCTTTAGTGGGAAGCTGGGTATTTAACCCAGACACTCTGGCACAGCGTGGGCATCTTAAACACCAGGCCAAACACCCGCCCCTAGCATAAACTTTTTAGATGTGACACCAAAAGCACAATTCATTTTGAAGAATCAGTAACTTATACTCCATCATATAAATAGTTGTTCTTTTTAAGTAAATGAGATGACAAGACTTCGAGAAAATACTTGTAAAGGACATATCTGTTAGAGAACTTGCATCCACCATCCACAAATTCCCAAAATTAATAAGAAAATTAATTTAAAAAATGGCAAAAGATCTACCAGCACAGATGACAAATAACAAATGAGAAGATGCTGAACATCGTTAAAGCAATGCAAAGGGAAGCTGCAATGAGGCACCGCTGTTCACCTACTGGACTAAACCTTCAAAAACTGAACATGCTTACTGTTGGTGGAGAGCCACAGAATATTAATACATTTTAGGATGTGTTTCAGCAGCTCTGAAAGAAACCTACCTCTCAGTTCTTGCCTGCTTCCTCCTCAACCCTGGGCAACTGCCAGGCTCCTTGTCCCTGTAGCTCTGCCTACTCCAGGTGGAAGATGGATGTAGCCGTGCACGTGGTCTCGAGTGCCATCTGCCAGTACTCACCTCGTTCTTATGGGCAAATAACACGCACTGTATGGATATACCGCATCTTTTCTGTTCATCGGTTGATGGGCATCGGGGTTGTTTCTACCTTTCCTCTGTTGTGAATGTTATGAACATTCCTGTACAAGTTTACGGGTGAACGTTTTCCTGTCTCTTGCCTCGCTGTGTCATATTGTAACGAGGTTTACCTATTCCAGACAGTGACAAACTGTTTTCCAAAGTAACTGCAACATTGTACATTCTCAGCAGCAGTACACAGGGGTTCTGGTCTTCACATCTCACCAACATTTGTTCGTCTGTAGCTATTATACTTATTCTAATGTATGTGAAGTGCTTTCTTACTTTGGCTTTGATTTGTGTTTCCATATAATATCATCATGTACCTTTTCATGTACTTACTGCCCACGCATATAGCTTATTTGGAGAAATGTTTCTTTAAATCCTTTTATAACTTTCACTTTAGTCTTTTCTTTCTAAATTATTGAGTTCATTATATATTCTAGGCACAATAGGCACAAGTCCTTTATCAGATATGATTTACAAATAATTCCCCCATTTAATAGGTTTCATTTCACTTTCTTCTGAGTGTCCTTTGAAACAGTTTTAAATTTTGATGCAAACCAATTCGTCAATTTTTTTTCTTTTGTTGTGCATGTTTTTGGTGTCATATTAAGAATCCTGGGGCTGGTGTTGTAGTGTAGAAGGTTAAGCCTCTGCCTGTGATGCCAGCATCCCATGTAGGTGCCTGTTCAGGACCTGGTTGCTGTACTTTTGGTCCAGCTCCCTGCTGATATGCCTCGAAAAGCAGAGGAAGATGGTCCAAGTGCTTGGGCCCCTGTACTCAGGTGAGAGACCCAGAAGAAGCTCCTGGCTCCTGGCTTCAGTCTGGCCCAGCCCAGGCCATTGGGACCGAACCAGTGGATAGAAGACCTCTATCTCTCCTACTCTCTGTAGCTCTTTCAAATAATATATATATTTTAAAATAATGTTATTTTATATATAATATATACTATATATAATATACATAATATATTAAAAATAATATATATTTTAAAATAGAATCCATTGCCAAATCCAAGGTCATGATTTACCTGTTTTCTTTTCTAAAAATTCATTTACTTATTTGAAAGAATTACAGAGAGAGAGGAGAGAAAGAAAGAGACAGAGAGGGACCTCCCATCCATGGGTTCACTCCCCAAATGCCTGCAACTGCCCTTGGATGGAGCAAGAGTGAGGAGAGCCCCAGTGTGGGTGGCAGTGACCCAACCCTCTGGGCTACCACCTGCCCCCTTTCAGGATGTACATTAGCAGGAAGCTAGAATTGGGAGCAGAGCCGAGACTTGAACCTATGGTCTCTGATATAGGCTATGGGTGTCCCCAGCAGTATCTTCACTGCTAATGCCAAACAGCTGCCTTTGAATTCACTCTTATCTCAGTGATGGCCTTGACACTGTTGTAACATCAGTTGACCACGGATGCTTGGACTTTTTTCTAGAATCTTTTATTCTATTCCATATTTACATATCTGTGTCAGTACCACACTGTTTTATCACTTTTGCTTCATACTTAAAGTTGAAATCCGGAAGTGTGAGTCTTCACTTTTGGCTAATCTGGGTTCCTGAATTTCCATATGAATTTTGGAATCAGATCAGCAATTTCTCCCAAGCAGCCAGTTGGGATTGACAGGGGTTGTGTTGAATATCTTATCAACTTGGAGGATGCTGCCATCTTCACAATACTGAGTTTTCTAACTCATGAATGGGAGATATTTTCCACTGATTTGGATTTTTAGAAACTTTCAGCAATGTCGAGTTTTGTACTTCTTTTTAAATTTACTACTAAACATTTTCTTTCTCTTAATGTGTTAAAAAATGAAATTGTTGGAAGTATCACTATATCCTTAGAATTGTATCTATGAACTACATGAAATCTGTTCTCTTTATATTAATTTTAAAAATGAAATTGTTGGGTCCATCACTGTGGCACAGCAGGTTAAGCTCCTGGCCCAGCACTGGCTGTTGTAGCTATTTGGCGAATGGACCAGAGGATGGAAGATTTGTCTCTCCTTCATTCTCTATATCCGTCTTTCAAGTTCTTTTTAAAAAATGAAATGGTTGGGATCAGCACTGTGGCACAGCAGATTAAGCCACAGCCTGGGATGCCAGCTTCTCATATGGACTCTGGTTCAAGTCCCGGCTGCTCCACTTCTAATCCAGCTCCCTGCTAATGGGCCTGGGTAAGCAGTGGAAGATGGCTTAAGTACTTGGGCCCCAACACCCACGGGCTTTAAAATCCCATTATTCAAACATGAGTCTAAAGGGTTTGGCTTATTGATTAGAGTTGTTTGAGCATCTGTCTCTCAGCGAACTGAACTGGGCAACAGACCAGCACCCCTGCCTTTACACTCCTAGTCCCCAGCAGAGCTCGACATATGGTTAAGAAATCAAATCCTTTGTGACCATATCAGGGGAAAAAACTCCTTTTTTTAAAAAAATTATTTATTTGGAAGGCCAAGTGGCACAGTGACAAAGAGGGAGAGGGAGACAGAGAAGTATCTTCTCTCCCCTGGTTCACTCCCCAAATGGCTGCAAGAGTCAGGGCTGGGCCAGGAGAAGCCAGGAACTCTATCCAGATACCCCATTTGGGTGGTAGGGACCTAAGTACTTTGGCCATCTTCTGCTGCCATCTCTGAACATAAGCAGGGAGCCAGATCCAAGGTAGAGCAGTTGAGACTGCCACAGGCACTCTGATATGGGATGCCAGCATAGGTGGCAGTTTAACATGCTACATCCCAACACCAGCCCCAAGAAAGTCATTTAAAAACATTTATTTTTATTTGAAAGACAGTTACAGGGGAAGGGGGATAAACAGAGATTTTCCACCTGCTGGTTCACTCTCCAAATGGCCAGATGTTTGGGCCTGGGCCAGACTGAAGCCAGGAGCCAGAAGCTTCCTCTGCACAGGGGTGCAGGGGCCCAAGGACTTGGACCATTTTCTGCTGCTTTCCCAGGTGCATTAGCAGGGAGCTGGATTGCAAGTGAAGCAGCCGGGGCTGGAACTGGTGGCCATATGGGATGCCTGTATTGCAGGTGGTGACTGAATCCGTTATGCCACAATGCTCGCCCCAAGAAGGTAATTTTTAAAACAGATTTTAAAAATCATAAAATCGAAGGATGAAAGGTTAAGTAACTTGTCCAAGGTCACATAGCGATGAAGTAATAAAGCTAGGATTTTGAACCTAGGTGGTCTCTAGCTGTAGAATGATATTAAAAAAGTATATAATGTCTACCTCCCCCTTCAAAAGGAGGGTAGGGTGGGAATTTGAGGCTTTGCTCCTAGTCTAAAAAGATTGAGCAGAGGCCTCTTAGACTGTTGGTTACTTCCTCCTAACAGTGTTCCCTTAAATAAGTGAGGTGCTGGAATAAGTGATCAGTGTTTGCGCTTAGAATGAATTCATCTGCCCACCAGAGCAGGGAGTTCTCTCATAATCAGCTGAGTTTACAGCAACAGCAAGCACCAACGAATTGTGCACGTACAAAGAAGCAAGTCGTGCAGACAGGGCACCCTAACAGGATGCTAGAGCCCTGCCATTTCCACCGCGCGCAGCTCTTGGGCTTACCTGGGCCCTCCTGTCTGTGGCCAGGCTGCTGTGCTAGCCAAAACCGGATGTCTACAACCCAGGGCTGCAGATCAAAGTATTCCTGCCTTCAACACTTAGGAAGCGCCTACTGTATGCTTGGCATAACATGGTAACCGCTATCCTCCAAAGACTTGAAACTGATCAAAACCGAAGCGGTGTGCGCTCAGCAAGTCTGAGTCCGCCCCACACACAGCAGGCTCCAAGTCAGTGCCCCCGGCCTTTCTCTCATTCGCTCCGCTTTCAGGGTGGCCTCCAGCCCCCAACGGACCCAAGCAGCCCCAGAATCAAGGCCCCCAGAAACCTGGGCGTCTCAAGTCTCAGGTCAGACTCGGAGGCGCCCCAGGGCAGACAGGCCGTTTGCGCTTTAATTCAATAAGCCTCGTTCTGCCAAAAGGCGCAATCCCACGGTCTTAGCGGGGCCCTTTCCCGCGTCCCCCGCCCCCAGGTGCTCCGCGGCCGCTGCCGTCGCGTCGCCGTCCTCAGTCGCCGGGTCATCGCAGGCCTCTCCCGCCGCCATCCGACACACCTGGCCGCCCAGCCCGGGCCCGGCGCCACGCCTACCCGCACGCCCCAGGACCCCGCCATTCCGCCTGGTCCCCACACCCGCCAGAAAAACGCTTCCCCACGGCTTTGTTCCCAGTCCCTGGCACCCCAGGTCGCACCCTCCCCAGTCGGCGCACACGCCTCGGGGTCAGAGAGTCCGCTGAGCCCCCGCGTGCGATCCCGGCCCCTGCTCTGTAGAGCAGCCAGGGCGTTTTCCATTCGCCCAAGCACACGGTGGCTGGGGCGTCCGCAGCAGCAGGCTACCGCAGCCTCTTAGTCTCCGCCGTGGTCCCCTACCCGGCCGCACGCTCCAGCGACAGCCTCCAGCCGCCACCTTTCGGGCTCGCTGCGGAAGGCACGACCGGTGCAGGCGCACTCCTTCCTCGTGGCGGCCGGCCCAGGCCCACCTTGGCCGCCCACTGCCCTCCCGGGTGGCGCGCAGCCCCTGCCACGCGGGGGCCTCGGCTCGCCCACGGCCAACTTTACTCCAGCTATGGTCCCTGCGCCCCTCTTCCCCGGCCCGCGGCCGCACTAGCCGCCCGCCTCGAAAAGGCGCGTGGCGAGACCGGGCGCTGGAACCTCGGCGCCCAGGCCCTTGCTCGGACTCCAGCACGTGGTGGAACCGGAGGGGGGGCAGCCAGCGCGCACGTTGGGGCATAACCTTGGTGGCACCGGAGAGGGCCGCTTGGCAGTGGGCCACTAATGCCGGGGAGGGCGAGCCTCGCGCCGGGGGCGCTCTGACGGCGGCGGGGAGCCCGCTCACCACTTGCCTTCTCAGGGCATGCACACTCACACCCCTTCCTGCGGAAGCAAATGGTCCCTTCCAGGCGGGTGGCCATGTTGCTCCAATAAAGCGGGAGGGGCGGTGGCGTGGGGGGAGCAGATGCCGAGGGCTGCGAGCGGGAGCCCGGCGCCAGCAGAGCGCAGCCGCGAGCGAGGCGCGGGGGAGGCGAGCCGGAGCCCTAGCGCTGGCAGCCGCCAGTGTCGGCGGAGAGCACCCGGGCGCAGCCGGAGCCGGAGCGCTAGCAGCAGCCAGCGTCGGTGGAGCGCACCCGGGCGCAGCCGCAGCCGCAGCCGCGATGGCCGTGGCCGTGGGGAGACCGTCTGTGAGTGCTGGGCCCTCGCTTCCCTCGCCCGCCGCCGGGGTGGTCTGGGCTTTGGGGCGGGTGCCGGGGAGGCCAGCGGGGCGCCGGGCGGGGGCTGCGGCCGGCTTGTGGGTGTGTGCGTGGATTTGGGCGCGCGTCTGGGGCTGAGCGGAGAGCGAGGACCCCAGACGCTCAGTCGCCGCGTGATGCAACAGTGCATCGTCTCGTCGCGCCCCTATTCCCGGGACGCGGGAGAAAAGGGACCCCTCGCCTATGCGCCCTCTTCGAAGAGGGCGCCTTAGCCTTGGCGTTTCCCAGCGACCCCCCTCTCCCCGCGCACGCCCTGGCCCTCGTGACGGTCGGGAAAGGCGCCGGTGCGGGGGCTTCCTCCCGGCTCCCCCGCGCCCCGGGGCGATCGGGGCGTGGGGATGGCGCGCCGGGGCGCAGCGTGTCACACGGCTGTGGCAGCGGGTCAAGGGGTGGGGTTTCCGTGGTGGTTTCCCTCGTGCATTGTGAGATCCCGGACACCCTCAGGCACCCAGCCGGGCGACCGGGCCCTGCCCAGGCTGCGGACAAAGCCGTCGCCAGACGCACAAAGTTTTCCAGAGGCTGCCTTGGGGTGGTGGTGGTTGGGAGGGAGGGAGAGAAGTATTGGAAGGCCGGAGAGGAAGAGGAAGGGAGGGCGGGTGCGTGGAGAAGCGGTGCCCCCCGCAGGCGCGGGGAGCGGGGTGGGTGTCCCTGCCCAGGGCGTGGAGGCCGGGGCACCGGTGGAGGGCGCGCCTCTGGGGCGCAGGCTTCGGCACGCGCGACGGGAGAGGAGCGGCACTCGGAGGCTGCGGCTTCGCGCCGGCTCCACATCCCGGGCGAAGCGCGGAGGAAGGGGCGGCGGCGGCCTTTCCTTTCTATTGGAAGGAGCTGAGCGGGATGGGAAAGGCGGAGTCCTCCATCTCTTTCCCCTTCTCTTTGTCGTGGCTCCAAGTCCGCTTGTGCCCCGCCGGCTCCGGGGGGCGAGGTCCCTCCTGCCCTGCCGCCGCCTCTTTGCTCATCTGGGTCCCGCCGCTCTGTGGCTGCAGGTGGCGGCTTCGGAGATCTTGTAGCCCACGGAAGAGAAAGTCTCACCGAGACCTTGGGGGGCTCGGAAACCGCAGAGAAGCTAGGCGGTGCGCCCAAGCCCCTCCGCAGACGCTCGCACCTCCTGCGCCCCGGCCTGCGGCCGGGCGGGAAGTTGGCGGAGGACCCCAGCGCGTGTTGTGACTCGGCGTGGCGCTTCGGCGGCCGCGGTGCTTTCTACGACGGTTTTCCCCGCTGAGGGCGTGTGCTGGGGTCATATCGAAGTGTGGCTCAGTCTTTGGGGCCCTTGAAAGACTTTTAAGAATCCTAGTTTCCTTTTGCACACTAATTGTGCTCCTGATAATTAGCGGGCGTACGTCGTCACCACGGGAGTTGGCGTGGTCTCCAGGCTAATTCTTTCATTTTTCTGGTGAGGAAATTGAGGTCTTTGGAGGTTAAGTTTGTCTGGTTAAATGACTCCTTCCCCTCCCCCCCCAGTACACATCGCCAGGGTTCGATTCAGAGAACTAAAACAACATTTGCTTTAGATAAACTGGCGAGGGGGTAGGAAAGCGATTGTTGTGTGGGGGTGGTTTTTTCGGGAACGCCTATTGCTGGTGCATTCTTGAGGGGTGGGGGCGGTGGAGGAAATAATTTGCTGCACATATTCTATAAATTAGTTAGTTCGTATGTGCCGGCTCAATGGAAACAGTATGTGGATTGCAGATTTCCTTGTGTGGCCAGAATCGTATTCAACACTCGGTCTGCTAACCATATGTGAGCTTAATCCCACAGAATTCTTGTGTGGGACCTCTTTCTTTCAAATAATAGAGGAGATTTTTAAAAGTATGTGTGTACAGAGGAGGTAACTTTCTGCATATTTCCTGTTGTCACTGGAATTAAGATTAAATTACTTGGCAGTTTAAAACCAGAAGTGCCCCCCCCCCTTTTTTTTTCCTAACTGCCCTATATGAGTGGTCAAGATTTGACTACAATGTTGAAGTCTGCTAATACACTTTAGAAACCTTGTGATCACAGTTTCAGGGAACTGCTGAACTGTTACACTTCATTCATTGGGTTACTGTTTGAAACATTTTTTCTTTAGATTTTATTTGCAAGACAGAGAGGGAGATGAGGAGAGGGCCCATCAACTGGTTCCCTCCTCAAATGCTTGCAACAGCAGTGATTGGGCTGTGCTGAAGCCTGGAGCAGGGGCCCGCCATCATCTAGGTCTCCCCTCTGGGTGGCAGGATCCCAGCTACTCCAGCCTTCGCTGCTGTCTCTCTGGGTCTGCATTAGCAGTCAGAGTTGGGAGTCAGACCCCGGTCTCTCATTTGGGGTGTGGGTGAATTAACTGCCAGGCCAGATGCCCTCCCTGCTTACTGTCTGAAGTGTGCTCTGTGCCTCAAAACAACCCAGCCAACGAAGAGGCTGATTCTCCAGACCCAGCTCCGAGGGACCTACATCGCATGTTTAGTGTGGCAATTCTCTGCCCCTCCAGTTCCCTGTCCTCTGATTTACACAGAAGAAAGGAATAGAGCAGGAGGGAAAAAATCCCCTAAAGTCGATTTATGTGTTAATGGAGTTGTCTTAGTTCCTCCATGAGAATTAATTAGATCTTTTAAAAAGTTGCCGGGGAAGCATGTCTCCTTTCCCTATGAATGGCTTCTGCCATCCAGACTGAAGAAAATTCAATCTGGCTGCTTTGGCCTCCACTGTAGACATTCTTGAATTGGAACATTAGTGTGGTGTCCCAGGTAAATATGACATTTTAGTTGGCAAACATGCTTATATGTCAGATGCTGAAATTTCGATCTTATGACGTGGGTATATTCAGTTGCAATCATTTGAATCTAAAGGCTAAATTTAGGTGTTTGTTAGGGGCATCTGTTGCTGCTTCTGAGTAGACAGCCTCAGCTTGGAGTGAGTGTGTGTGTTTCAGCTTGAATCTCAAGCACTTGCATCTGCAGTTCCCCGTTGGTGTTGGGAGTGGCCCTGTGATGCCCCTGAAGCACACCTGCTGTTTCCAGGGTGTAACTGATGGCTAGTAAGGGGCACTCTGTATTTTAAATAGAATGTGGTAATTTACCTGGCTTTTTATGTAGCTGATCTGCCCTCTTAAGATGTGCTGCTATCAGGTTATAGATTCTAGGAGTTCAGAAGAACTTCCCAGGGCATTTGGTTCAACTTCCTCCGAGTGCAGACGTTTCTTACTTTATTCCTAACGGAAGTCAAATGTGTAAACTTTTCCAGTGGTGACGATTTCCCTATGATATCCTTTAGTCTGTCTGTCTGATTGCTCTGGTATCTGTTGAACCTAAAGAAATGGAAACCCAAGCTTACTATTTGCTCACTTAACTCCATTTGTTGAGCACGTGTGTCAGGTGCCGCTCCAGGTGTCAGGGGTTCAGCAGAAGATGAGCGAGAAATTCTTTCCTTACCCGGAGCTTTTATTTCTGAAAGGTTTAGTGCCCACGTCTGTAGTACATTTACAAGCCTTGGTGGCCTCTAAGCTCTTCAGCGGGAAGGGAATTAGGCGCCTATTGCTAAGTCAACAGTTATGATTCAGGTAAAGGATCTGTCTGGGGCTCATTGTGCACAGCTCAACCCTGAGGGGGGGAGGGGAAAGGGGAGGGGAGCAACACAAGGGAATAGTATTTTCCCTTGTTACAGAACTGCCATCCCTATGATTTCAGGGTGTGGTCCCAGATGGAGGGCTCTGGTGGTGTTCTTGGAGAAAAATTAATGAAGCAGGGGTGTGTTGGGGGGGCGGTCCTTGGAGAACCATCTAAATGACAAAGACACTGTCAAGCCAGGGCGTGGCTTTTAAAAATAGGAACACTTTAGTCCGTGCTGTTCCTTGTACACATATGGGGTCTACTACTTAGCAAATACTAAGGGATGCAAGAAGTGTTCAAGATGCATTACTTTGTTTTATTTCTTAAATTGTCTTGTTTAAAAAGTATCTGTCACAATGAAAAAATAGACCTGAGGAACCAATTAAAAGAATGAAACTACCTGGGTCCCGCCGTTCTGATGTAACAGGGTTTAGCGTCGTAGTGCATTTTCCTCACCTTTTTGAGATTTACCACAGCAAGCATCATCCACATTGTGTACACTGCAATGTAGGAGTCAATGTGTGTGCCTGGAGGGGCCCTGTCTCACCACTGGAACACTCTTACAATGGGGGAAACAGACGCTTAATCTCCGGGCATGGGCTGCCCTGTGTCTGGGTCCCCACAAAGGAACCAGGGATTGAGTGGCTGCTGTCCTGTCATTTGGATGGCTTGCTTTGATTGATTGCCTAAAGACCAAGCATTTCTACCCACTGACAATGCCAAACCAATGATGAGCCTTGGATTTAGACTTGGAGCAGGCTCCATGTAGTTTTCTGAGCCTGTTTGTCCTCTTTAGAGAGGACCTTGCAATTGGTGGCAGGGAGAGGCTGCTCTTGGATTTTATCTGTCTTTCAGAGCCTCAGTGAGGATCAGCAAAACTGAACCATTATTTAAACAAAGACCCAACAGTTCTAAATCCCCTACCCTTTTTCCCAAGGAGATCTACTTTGCACTATAATTGATGCCGCGTTCCTTTTTAAAAATCAGTCCAGATTAACAGAAAACTCCCAACTAAACAGTACCCACAGCCCAGCAGTGCAGCTGCTGCTGAACATATAAACAGTACACAGGCCTCAGGACTAGAGATAGGCTTCCACAGAACATTCACTGGGCGATTGGAAATAAAATTTGCATCATTGCAGGCCTGGCTTGAGGGGGAAGGCAGCAGTCTGTTCCCCTGCAGGACTAAAGCCAAAGCTCTCCAGCACTTTAAGAATAAAAGGATTGGTGGCCGTAGGTGTAGCACATTGGCAAGTGACACAGGAAGTTCAGTTGTGTGGATACATTCTGTCCACCTGCTGAACTGTGACCCGGGGGATGGAGTGGGATGCCTTTAAAAAAGGAACAGGCTAAGGAGGAGAGGTTGGGGGGTGGGGGCGGAGACGTGCCCGGAAAAGAATGCCTTTAGTACCTGACATGGGGATTTTGTTCCTGCTTTTTAAGAATTTGTTTTCAGGGCCAGCATTGTGCTGCAGCAGGTTAGGCCTCCACGCAAGACACCTGCATGCGATATGAGCACCACTTCCAGCTGCCCCACTTCCAATCCAGCTCCCTATCAATGCACCTGGGAAAGCAGTGGAAGATGGCCCGTGTCCTGGGCCCCTGCCATCCAGATAGAGTTCCTGGAAGATCTGTCTTCTATTTCTCTTTCTCTGTAACTGTCTTTCAAATAAATGAACCCATTTTCATTTTATTTGAAAGGTGTGCACGCACGCACACACACACATACACACACAAATCTTCAATCTGGTGGTTTACTTGTCAAATGCCCACAACAGCCAGATCAGGGCCAAGCCAGAAGGGAGCCCAGACAGAACTCTGTCTCCCACATGCGTGAAAGGGGCCCAAGTCCTTAAGCCATCATCCACTGGCCCCCAGGATGCAATTAGCAGGAAGCTGGCTCTGAAGTAGTGTAGCAGGGACTTGAACCAGGTACTCCAATATGGGATTGTGTGTCCCAAGGAGCATCTTAACCACTACTCCAAACACCTGCCTCCTTTTCTTCACTTTTGCTTTTTGCCAAAAAAATTAAAATGCCAATAACATAAAATTTATATTCTTATTTTTAAGAGGGTTTTTTTAAGATTTTATTTATTTGAGAGGTAGAGTTACAGACAGTGAGAGGGAGAGACAGAGAGAAAGGTCTTGCTTCTGCTGGTTCACTCCCCAAATGGCCGCAATGGACAGAACTACGCCAATCTGAAGCCAGGAGCCAGGTGTTTCTTCCTGGTCTCCCATGCGGGTGCAGGGGCCCAAGGACTTGGGCCATCTTCTGCTTTCCCAGGCCACAGCAGAGAGCTGGATTGGAAGAGGAGCATCTGGGACTAGAACCAGCGCCCATATGGGATGCCAGTGAGCAGGTGGAGGATTAACCTACTGTGTCATGGCACCGGCCCCCTATTATTATTATTTTTTTATAATTAAGTAGCATTCCTTTGGGAAGAGGTTTTTTTTTTTTTTTTTTTTCTTTTCCAGTTTCCCTCTTATAAAAGTAGAATCACAATAATATAGCTAGATTGGAAACTGAAAAACAAAATAGCCCTCAGCGTACTTAGGCGTCTGTAATCATTGTTAGCGCTGTCAAACCTTAGTGGCATCACATTCCCCATGAGCCTTCTATGCAGCTGCTGAGGTTGTGATGATGAGCACTTGAGAAGCAGGCCCCAATGCCCCCAGGAATTTTCGCTGAAGAATAAGTAAGCAGTGGGCCTGAGGCAGAGACTTGGCGGTGGCATAGTGCCCCAAGTCACAGGAACAGCAGGTGTGGAGCTTCTGCAGTGAGAGTGAGCCCTGGAAGGAAACCCAATGCAGCTGGGACAGGGGCATTCAGAGGTGGGTGTATGGGGAGAAGGAGATGGGGTGAGAGCCCCTGAAACAGGCAGTGCATACTTTAAAGATGGTGTTTAGCACGCAGCCCTTTAGACACTCCCTATCCTGTCCACCCTTGGGCCCCAACTTCAGGTAGCTGGACTCTTGGCGTTGGTGCCTGCAGGGTGCTAATCCCTGAGGTTCCCTGGAGCAGAGGGGAGATGAGCATGAATCAGGGCCCTGGTTCCTTCAGGGCAGAAGAAATGAAGACTGAGGGAGGGGACACGGAGGAAGCAGGGTCCAGTGCCCGCCTGTGACAGCCACAGCTCTTCCTCCATCAGTCTTACTCATTGAGTCCTAACTCGGGATACAGAACTGAAACTTTTTGCTTTCTTAGACACTCAGCAGCTGAGTCCTAAATGGGGCAGGTGGGAGTGGGTGGGAGGATTCATCCCACCTGGGACTTCAAATAGCAGTCAGTGTTTCCAAAAAGGAAATTAAAAAAACACCAAACCCATGAATCCTCTGTGAATAGGAGCAAAGTCCGTTAAAAGCCATGGTTCCTCTTTATTTATTTATTTATTTTAAAATATAGAGATTTATTTTATTTATTTGGAAAGCAGAGAGACAGATCTTCATCCACTAGTTCACTCCCCAAATGGCTGTAATGGCCAGGGCTGGGCCAGACCGAAGTCAGGAGCCATCCAGGTCTCCCATGTGGGTGGCCCAAGCACTCATGTCATCTTCCCCTGCTTTCCCAGGCGTATTAGCAGGGAGCTGGATCAGAAGCAGAGCAGCTGGAACTCCAACTGCTGCTCTGATGGTGGGTTGCTGATGTCACATAATACAGGCTTAATCTGCTGCAGCACAACACCAGCCCCGGAGGCAGGGTGGCTTTTGAGATTTCATGTCATTGTCATTCTTTTTGTGTGTACTGTTTTCATCCCAGTATCAAGTTTGAGAAGCTCATTAAGGGTGCCCATTAAACTTGTTCAGGCCTAACTGTTGGGGGAGAGAACAGGTTTGACCCTGGGCTTCTGTCTAGACTCCCACAGAGGTGGGGAACACGCAGCCCGTGGGCCACAGAAGGCCCACAGAATCACTTGGTCTGGCCTGCCAAGGCAACCACAGGCAGGAAATACACCTGTAGCTAGCTGATTTTTAAGTTGACAATTTTCTGTGACCTGCAAATGATGTTATAAATATCCAAATGGCCCTTGGCAGATGAAAGGGTTCCCCAACCCTGGAGGAAGCCACACTTCTTTGGCATCTTGATTTCAAAACACACTCCATTCAATATCACTGAGAAAATGATCTCGCTGTATCCTCACAAGATACCTGGGAAGCATTATAGGCAGGAAACTGAGGCCCAGGTAAACTTTCACCAACCCAACCTATGGCAGCCGTTAGTGGGGTGGCTGTGGACCCACAGGCACACCCAGTGGTGTGGGGGTGGCAGATTGGCCCCAAGTGCGGGTCACTTGGGGTTCATATTTTTGGAGGGGGGTTCTTGTCTCTTCCATCCTCTGGGGTCTTCTCTGGGCCCCTGGCTGAGGGACACTGCCTGTCTGGTGGCAGAGGACAGAGAGCTGTGCGGGACCTGGAGCTGACTCCTCAAGCTCTTTGATGGGTCATTTTGACACAGCTTTGTTGGCCAAGCACATGGTCTGAATTTAGCAGAATAGGGGTGGGCGGACCCTCTGCGTGTCACTCAACCTAGCCTGAGAGCCACGGGGCCAAGTTGTGAGTCCTGACAGGACCCACAGCATCCCAGGCGGGAATCCACTGTGAAGCCAAGGGCCTTTATTGTTTTTAAACAATGGCTTTGCCTATAATGGCCTGCCTGCCTTTCTTTTCTTTCTTTCTAAGATTTATTTATTTATTTGAAAGTCACAGTTATGCAGAGAGAGGAGAAGCAGAGAGAGAGAGAAAGAGAGAGATCTTTTATCCGATGGTTCACTCCCCAATTGGCCACAAAGGCCGGAGCTGTGCCGATCCAAAGCCAGGAGCCAGGAGCTTCTTCCAGGTCTCCCACTTGGGTGCAGGGTACCAAGAATTTGGGCCATCTTCCACTGCTTTCCCAGGCCATAGCAGAAAGCTGGATCGGAAGAGGAGCAGCCAGGTCTCGAACTGGCGCTCATATGGGATGCTGGCGCTTCAGGTCAGGGTGTTAACCCGTTGTGCCACAGCGCTGGCCCCTATAATGGTTTTTCTCACCATTTGTCCTACTTTGATTCCAGCAGTATATGCTAAATGGGGTGTGTGTGTGTGTGTGTGTGTGAGAGAGAGAGAGAGAGAGAGAAGCAGCTAGAACGAAGGCACGTCATCGCTCCCACTGTCCACTTCTGATGAGTTTCCGGTGGCCTCATCGCCAAGGGAGGAATGGCGGTGACCTTCTGAGCTGCTCCGTGCTGGCCCCAGCTGTGGGACTGCGCTCTCTGGGAAATGGTTCTGAGGCTCTTCTCCAGCCAGCTGCCTGACAGCACTGTTCCCCTTGGGACGCCTCCAGATCCGACCTTTCCCAGCCGCTCCGTTCCTACATGCAGACGCTTCAGATTGCATGTGTCTCCCCTTGCTGTGTTCTCCTACTGAGAGGCAATTCTGGGTCGCGTTTTGGTCAAGTATGTAGGCTCCGGAGCCAGCCTGCCTGGGTCCCCGGGGCATCAGCTCTGCCGTCTACCAAGCTTTGTGACCCTAGGCAAGGCAGGCACTTACTTCATCTGTGCAGTGATAAGTGACCCTCCCTGGAAGATCCTTAGATAAATCCCGAACTAACATTTGCACACCCCACGTGTAGGACACTGGCCCTGAGAGAGTGAGTGATCCCTGGAAGGTGAGCAGTTTATACCAGTCCTCCCCTCCCCCCAGTAGGATCCAGCATGTGCAGGTCAGAGCCCGTCTGTGAGGCGGGGGTCCAGTGCCTCCTCCGTGATGCCACCACGTGCCAGTTCAGGCGCTGGTGACTTTCTCTGAATGCCTGCAGCATCGATTGCCTTCTGTACTTCCGTGCTTGGCGGCCCTGTCCCTGTTCTTTTAAGTTGTCTTTATTAACTACAGAAGAATTATCTAATATAGTTGTGATCATATAAAAAGTCAGGTCTCATTGCCGTGAGCAGTATGTTCTGCCGTCCAAGGCGCCACCCTTGCATTCTTGGTCTGTTTTGCGGGAGTCGCGGGGGAGGGGCTGTGTTCTGTCCCCTGCTGTCCAGCATTGACTGGATGAGTGGACATTCATCCTTTGGCTCAGTTGGCTAAGGCTTGGATTAGATAAGACTGGCGCCAGCCCCACAACCTCTCTGTCCACCTTTCTATTCCAGCCACTGCTGGCCAAACCACAGGCTGGTGTAGAGCTCAAAGCTTTCCTTTGTGCTCCAAACTTCTCTGCTGCAAGCGCTTAGGTTCTGCTGAGCTCTTCTGACCTGAGTCAGCATCCCATGGGACAACCTTAGCTTGATGGGCTACGGAAGCTGGTGGGCAGGTGCTTCTTACTGTCATTACGCTGGGTGATTCTGAGGACTGGTCTCTCTGGTTTCTCAGAGGGTCCCTGGAGACCCCAGTCTCAGCCTGCCGGGCGATTAGCTCTGTCATCCTCCCCTGTTTCACTCTTCCCAATCTCCCTGTCCTGGTCCCCTGCATCATGTCTGTAAACAACTGCCTGCCTGCAAGCTCTTTTAGCAAATCATTGCATTGTGGGGAAACTTTAATGAAAGCACTCTGTTTTCTGGTTCGAGGCTCTACTTTTGCCTTATACAAATAGGGGAGTAGGAGTGTTAACTTTTGTAACATGCTACCTTACTCTTGGATGTTTTTAAAAAGTGCTGAGAACCAACTGTACTTTTACTAGGTTTTCACTGCTGTTTTTTGGAGGGCAGACTTTAAACTTTTGTTAAAAAAAAAAAAGCTACACTCAGTATCACCTAAACTTTCTACCATTTTGATGTCTGCTTCCTTGGGATGGAACTCTTAGTCAGGATGGAAATGCTTGCTTTTGAGTGTGTAGTGTCAAATCTGTTTTGTCATTTGTTTAGTTTACCATTTCAAGCCAGTTGCATTTTTATATTCTAGAAACAGGATACAGGGGGCTAGTACTGTGGCACAGTAGGTTAAGCCTCTGCCTGGGGTGCTGGCTCCCCAAATGGGCACTGATTCGAGTCTAGGCTGCTCTAGTTCTGATCTAGCTCTCTGTTAATGGCCTGGGAAATCAGTGGAAGATGGCCCAAGTGTGTGGGTCTCTGCACCCACGTGGGAGACCTGGAAGAAGCCACCCATGTGGGAGACCTGAAAGAAGCTCCTGGTTCCTGGCTTCAGATCAGCCCATCTCTGGCCATTGCTTTCATTCAGGGGGTGAACCAGTGGATGAAGGACCTCCCTCTCTGCCTGTAACTCTGCCTCTCAAATAAAAAAATCATATATATTTTTTAAAAAAATATTAAAGAATGAATGTGGCTTAGCAGGTAAAGCCACCGCCTGCAGTGCCGGCATCCCATATGGGCTCTGGTTTGAGTCCCAGCTGCTCCACTTGCTATCCAGCTCTCTGCTGTGGTCTGGGAAAGCAGCAGCAGATGGCCAAGTGCTTGGGCCCCTGCACCCATGTGGGAGACCCAGAGGAAGCTCTTGGCTCCTGGCTTCTGATTGGCCCAGCTCTGGCCATTGCAGCCATCTGGGGAGTGAACCAGCAGATGGAAGACCTTTCTCTCTCTCTCTGGCTCTATTTCTCTCTGTAACTCTGCCTTTCAAATAAATTAATAAATATTTTAAAAAAAGAATGAATAGAGAGAGAACCAGTTTTGATACATGAACTATGAGCTTGAACCAAAAGTTAGCACTGTTTTGAAAAAAAATCAAATTTTTGCGCTTAGACTGCCTATATAAGTTGGGAAACTGAGTTAATAATTCCTGAAGCAGCCTTAACTAATAGTGATTCTGAGGATCTGGATAAATATAAGTGTGTACCTGTGGCATAGTTGTTCAGCTCATCACTTCACTTCCTGTGAACCCGGCCCAGAAGCGGTTTCTGAGAATGGAGCAGAGACCTTTGGAGATTCCATAGTGAAGTTCATTTGTTCTCAGTTGTGCTCTCAATCTTTGGGGTGTTAGGTCTGATTCCTTTGTGTGAGTGGGCAGTGTAAGATCAGTACCTTGGCCTACTATTGATCTATTACTTGCCTCTTTTCAAAGCCTCTTACAACCCTTGGTCAACCTCCAGTCCCTCCCCACCTAGGGAATGTTGGGTGCTCTGGAGTGGGAGCACAGTTTTATCTCTTGTAGCCTCTAGAGATGTCTGTTAGTTGTTGGCAACCAAAGTTGCCCCATTCAGAAGCTAATATTTCAAAGCATTTTAAGAATTTAAGACAAGAAATAAGGTCTCAGCCATTGTAATGGCTGTAATTTGCTGCCACTGCTGGCTTTTGGGCCGTGTGGAAGAGAACCTGAGCCTATTGGATTTTGTAACCCAGTCAAAGCTGGGGGTGAGGAGGACTCTTTTATGAAATGGAGTTTGAAACGGCACGTGGGAAAGTTGGGGGTGCTGCTAAAGATTCTTAAATCTCTTGAAGAAACTTTTCTCTTTCTTGAAGAACTTGTGCCTTCATTCCTCAGTGACTTTTCCTATTTCCTGTTTATTCAGTTAACAAACATTGGCCCCAGCTGATACTGTGAACAAGTGAAAGTATCCAAACCGTATTCCGGTTCGCTCTCCCCGGAACCTAAGTCTGTCTTTGGCAAACAGCTTTCCCCATTACTCAGGGGGATCGGAGGATAAGGCATGAATTCAGAGGTGAGACTTGTCATTCCTAACCTGTGTCTCAACGCTCATTCATGCTCTTGCGTCATCAGCCAAGCTCATGTCCCAGGACCTTCTGGCTTTCCCGCTCTGTGCTCCTGTTGTTGGAAGGTCTTCAGCCCAGCTTGGGGGGAGGGGCTGAGGCTTCTATGAGGGGAGGGTCTCGGCAGCTCTTCTCCCCACTATTTTGCCCTCCTTTTTCTCTTGCATAGTAAATGCTGAAACAGGCTTAGCATTCAGAAAGGATGGGTCATCTTGTCTACCTTCTCTTCCCTTTTTAATGTGAGAGCCTTCTTGGAAGGTTACCTCCAGCTTGCTTTCCTCCGAGGCTCCATTAGAAATCCATGCTTTTGGTTTAAGACATGGATGAAAAGGGCACTTCAAAGGGAACCAGGAAGTTTTATCACATGTGGAGGGGCTGTTGTCAGTCTCTGCCAGATCATTATGTCCTTTCCCACTACAAACCTTCTGGCTTCCCACATACGCCATGTGCTTTTTTTAAAATGTATTTATTTTGAAAGTCAGAATTCCAGAGAGGGAGGGAGAGACAGATCTTCCATCTGCTGGTTCACTCCATAGATGGCTGCAACAGCCAGCTCTCGGCCAGGCCAAAGCTAGGAGCCGGGAGCTTCATCCGGGTCTCCCGTGGGGGTGACAGGGACCCCTCAAGCACTCCATCCTCTGCTGCTTTTCCCAGGCCACCAGCAGGGAGCAGGGTGAGAGGTGGAGCAGCCGAGACACCAGCTGAAACCGACACCGGATGCCCGCATTGCAGGCAGCAGCCCCTCGCCGTGTGCTTTTGACTAGGACCCAGTGTTCTACTGTAGGGCACACGCGTGTCTCTGTGCCCACCAACGATGTTGTATGCTTACGGGCCAGTTGTTTTCAAACCTGCTTATGCCAGTTGTAAAAATGATAATTGCATGATTTGTTTCCATGTTCTGTAAGTCAATGAGATAGAAGTGTGAAAGTCGAGTTGCTTCTAAATTAGATGCATTGGAAAGATTGGTAAAGGTGAGAATGTTGCTAAAATTGTGAATTCTGTTTGGTTAAGATAATTGTAAAAAGTTGTAAAAAAGTGTAAGGCTCTAAAAAGAGTCTGCACTCAGATTGTGTTGATGGAAGCCCTTTTAATCTCGGGCTTCCCTTTAAGGTACAAACTGGAGGTCATGGAAGATGTCGATGGGTTTCTGCTGAACGACAGCCTTACTGTGATTACTGTGAGCCATTAGGAGGACGGAGCCTTGGCTTTTGTCTAAAGATTGATGGGTGAATGTATGGCCAGATGTTTTAAGGTGAAATCGAATGTTTAGACTGTATCTGTTATTTATAGATGTATGTATTTTTATTTGAAAAGCAGAATGATGTTAGGAGAGACAGATCTTCCATCCTCTAGTGAACTTCTGTTCCCTCCCCAAATGCTTTCTTTTTTCTTTTCTTTTCTTTTTTTTTTTTTTATATTTATTTTTACTTGAAAGGCAGAGTTACAGAGAGAGAAAGAGGGAGAGACAGACAGAGAGATCTTCCATGCTCTGGTTCACTCCCCAGTTGGCTGTAATCCCATATGGGTTGCTGGCATTGCAGGTGGTAGCTTTACCTGCCAGGGCACAATGCCGTGTCCTCTTCCCCTCCCCCAAATGCTTTCAATAACTAGGGCTGGGCCAGGCCAAAGCCAACAGCCTGCAGCTCCATCCTGGTCTCCCATGTACTGGAGCCGTCACCTGCTGCCCTCCAGGATTGACGTTAGCAGGAAGCTGGATTGGAAGCAGAGTAGCCAGTCTTTAAGAACCACATACTTTGATACTGGAAGTGGGCATCCCAGGCAGAGTCTTAAGGGGCTGGGGAACGCTACCTGTTCCTATATATCTAATTTTTAAAAAAATCCCTGTACTTAAATGATGTTTAAGGTAAGTTGCCTGGGGCCTGGCATTGTGGCACAACAGGTTAAGTTGCCACTTGGGACGCTGGTACCCCATGTCAGTGTGCCGGTTCAAGTCTACTTCCTCAGCTCTCTGCTAAGGTGCTTGGGCAAGCAACTTAAGATGGCCTAAGTATTTGGGCCCTGCCACCCACGTGGGAAACCAGGATGGAGTTTGACTCCTGGCTTTGATCAACCCAGTCCCAGTCATTGCGGCCATTTGGGGATTGAACCAAAAGTGGTTAAACAAGTGGATAGACAATTTCTTGATTTCTGTCTCTTTCTTTCCTTCTCTCTGTGTAATTATGCCTTTCATATAAACGAATAAATTTTTGTCCAATCCTTGTTCTTTATAGCTTTAGATAACGGGACCTGAAATGAACAAAACCACCATCCCTCCCAATTTCTGCGTCCAAAAACCCGTATGCTAGCACGCACGCCCTCTGGCAGTAGGCTGCTCTGTGTGTGGAGCTATCCCTTTGTGAGTAAATGTGGAAAAAAGGTTCAGAGTTAACCAGTTTGTCCTGGGTTGAGATGTAGTTGTCTCATTTAATTTCTTCTATACCCCTGGTGTAGATGGTTACCGGCTGTTTGTTTGTTTGTATCTCATTAATATAACATTAGGAACATGATTTTATTTGTTTCTGCTATCAGATTTAGAAAAAGGACACCAGAAAAGTACCTGTTGAGTTATTGTTCAGTTAGTCTAGAAAAAAGGGAGCTATGATTCTGGAAACAAAACAACCTCATTTTGGAAAGGCAAAGCTATTTAGTGATCCTTTACATTCTTTGAGATACGTGCAGGAGATAATGAATAACAGATTCAAGATGCACGCAATCTGGGAAGGAGAAACTGTATCTCATTCTATGTAGATGAGGACTGGGACTCGAGTCTTAACAGTCAGCCTTGCAATCATTCGAGTAACTCGCTGTTTGACCCAAATAGTACATTTCTGCTGTCGGTGGCCAATCTCAGCATCAGCAATTTTTAAAATTCTTAATCCCAACCATGAGAAAGCTGTTAAGAAAGCAAATGGAAAGTTGTTTTTCTCTTCCAAAATAAAGGGAGTGGGAGGAAAAATTTTAGCAAATTGGAAGTTGAAATGTGTGACTTCTCCCTTTCTCAAACTAAAACTGGATTTGTTTTCAGGGTGGGGTTTTTTTTGGGAGGGGTTAAACATACCTTTGGAATGTTATTGCTAATTTGCATGCTGGCTTTGCCACAAAACTCATTGCACACACCGTCGTAGCTTCCTAATTGAAGTTGTGCAGTTCGACATATTTTTCCCGTGATTAGATGTTGGTGGGCAAAAGTGGATCTTCATGGAACTTCTGTGAGGTGGGTTCGTTAGATACTATGCTTGTCCCAACACCTTCTGACCCTAGTTGATGGCTCAGGACTTGGACTTGCCCGAGGTAAACAGTGATGACCGCTGGGCCGAGTCTTGTCACTGCTTACCTCCTCTGTGCTCCGGAGACGGTGCTCGTCAGCATAGAGCAGCGCTGGCTGCCGGGTAGAACTTTGCATGAGGGCGGAACATGATCCGCTGTTGGCATTGTGATAGCCACTGGTCGTCTATGACTGGTCCAGTTGTGGACAGGCAACTTTTATTTTTTTAGTTAACTTACATCTAAACAGCCACATGTGGCCTACTGGCTACCATATTGTATGGCATAGCTTTGAGAGTGCAGTCAAAAAACATTTGTACTCTGATTTTTCTCTTTTTTTTTTTGAAATGCTTTTTTTATTAGTGAAAATTCCAAACATGTACAAGAGTCGACAGAATGGTATAAGGAACTCTTCCATTCCATCACCCAGGCCAGTTAGCATTTCATGGTCAATCTTATGTTACCTATTTCCCATGTTCTCTAACTTCTTCCTCACATTTTGAAGTAAGTTTCAGGCACAGTGGGGTCTTTTTTTTTTTTTTTTTTTTTTCTTCAGAGAGCTCTGCCTAGGGAGAGGAGGGGAATGAATGGCATCAAAGAGAGGTACTGTGGCCTGTGTTGTGGTACAGTGGGTTAAGCCACTGTTTGTGATGCCGGCATCGTGAGTCCCAGCTGCTCCACTTCTGATCCAGCTCCCTGCTAATGCACCTGGGAGGGAGCTGTTGATGGCCAAAGAACTTGGGTCCCTGCCACCCACATGGAAGACCCAGATGGAGTTTCTGGCTCCTGGCTTCTGCCTGCCCAGCCCAGGCTGTTGTAGGCATTTGGGGGGTGAACTAGCGGATGGAAGTGCTCAAACTCTATCACATTCTCTTTCTCTTTCTCTCTGTCTCCATTCGCCCTCCCTTTTTTATTTATTTATTTATTTATTTATTTTAATTTATTTGAGAGGTAGAGTTACAGACAGAGACGGAGAGACAGAGAAAGGTCTTCCATCTGCTAGTTCACTCCCTAAATGGCCACAACGGACGGAGCTGGGCCAGTCTGAAGCCAGGGACCACAGACTTCTTCTGGGTCTCTCATGTGGGTGCAGGGGACTAAGTGCTTGGGCCATCTTCCACTGCTTTCCCAGGCCATCAGTAGGGAGCTGAATCAGAAGTGGAGCAGCCGGGAGAAGAGAACTGGTACCGGTATGGGATGCTGGCTCACTATGCCACAGTGCTGACACCCCTCCCCTATAAATAAGTACATATTTTTTTTAAAGAAAAGATAATCAGTAACCTTCAAATGTATCTGTGTTTGGAAAAGGGAAAAGATGAATTACGGGTAGTAAAAATTACTATTTGGCAAAGATAGGTCATGAGTATATAGATGTGTGATGGTCCCTCTTTTATCGTCATCAGCGTAAAAAAGGCAAGTTTGAACTCAGATGGAACAGTCCCTGTGCCGGGCATTGCTTGCTTACCTGTGCTTATCCCGAACTCTGGCTTCATGCATAATTTAAAACACTTAAACATTGTTCATATGCAATATTTATCGCCGAGTGCCAGCAGTGCTGTAGCATCCTGAGAGCTTTAAGAGGTGGAGAAGTTGCTGAGGATCATTTTTAGCCCAACTCCCTCAGGAAGCTGAGCTCCAGAAAGAAGTAGCTTGATTTGAACTTGCAGCCGGGGGTCCCAGTGCCAATGTCAGTAGTACCCTAGCGAGAGCCACTGACTCAGTGAGTTAGAACTTGCAGGGCTAGATCACTCCTCCGTGGTATTTAAAGCAGCAACTTCTCTTGACCTCCTTGACAGCAGGTGTTATGCCTACGTCTCCTTGCGATATTTTTGGTACTCTTGCTGGAGAGAAATGTTTTTGTCATTAGCAATATAAAGGAGTCATTTAGGAAATTTTGTTTGTGGTGCTGAGAATTTATACCCAGTACTGGTGGAGGTTATTATAGGAAATGCCTGTTTGTTTTCTTTATTTCTGTTTGTAAGAGGAACTCTTGTAACAAGCACATCGTAATCACATGGACACATTGAAGGAAAGCATGCGTGCATCACTGATACTTAAATGTGCATTTTTTCCCCTCACAGCATAAAGCAAGATTTGTTGCTGTGCTTTTGTGGCTGAATTTTGGAGCTAATAATGATTTTCTTCCTTAACGATAGAGTGCAGATTTTGTATATTCTAAATTTGGAGCCCTATACTTAGGACCTCGGGATTTAAGGGGAATGCGTTTCTGATGATAAAAGGATCTTATGTCATCAGAAATGCACCCAGGCCTTGGCTCAGCTGTCGTGTTGATGGATCAAAGCGAACCTGCTTTAGAAGAGGAGCTCTGTTGAAATTTTCAGGGACATTGTGCACAACTGCAAGCCCTCGGCTGCAGCAGGGCGCTGTTTGTCCCTGTGGCTGCATCTCCAGTGCAGAGTGCCCTTCATGTGCCTTTCACCCTTGTTAACCACACGCCTGGGCCCCAGGGAAGGTCGGCGTGTAACCTCCTCATCTGTGCTGCAGGGTAGCCCAGTCTGCTTTATCCGCTGGTTAGTGGAGACCGAGAAGGGACGGGTGACCCGCTATAAATGATGGCACTTCAGGAGAGCTCACGGAGGGATGGGTGTCTGGCTTGGTGGTCAAGACCCCAGTTGGGAGGCCTGAGTCCCACCCACTTCATAGTAGCTGGGTTTGATTCTCACCACTGGCTCCTGCCTCCAGCTTCCCGCTAATGCAGACAGAGGCGATAGCTGAAGCAGCTGAGTTCTTGCCACCCAGGAGGGGAGACCTGGCTTGAATTCCTAGGTCCCAGCTGCTGCCCTGGCCTAATCCCTTCCCCAACATCAACCCCAGCCCTTGAGGGCATTTGGGGAGTTAACTAGCAGATGGGAGCTCTGTCTCTGTCTCTTTCTTCTATCTCACTGCCTCTCAAATAAATAAATTAAAAAGAAATTTTAGGTATGTGGTAAATAGAATTAAAAGTTGTTTATTGTGGTGCAAGAAAAATTTGAAATCTGCATATGAGGAGACCTCAAAGTTGATAAAAATTGCATATTATGATAAAACTATACATGGATTTCAAATTTGTTTGCATTAAGATAAACTTAACTTTTAATTCTGTTTTCCATGAACTTTTTTAAGTCCCGTGTATATTAATGTTACCACATTAATGCCATAAAGTTTTATGCATTTTTGCACCAAACACTCCAACAAAATGAACCTTCTTATCTCTAGTTGATGCAAGTTTACTACATGAGGGGCTAAGAACAGAATTCGGGGAAATGTTTTGTCACATCACTTGTGCTATCCTTGTCATTCAGGGCAGAGGCAAGAAACAAGTAAGACTTCTAAAATGACCATGACCTGATTAGGCAAATATAATAGCTATTTTCAGCAAAGAGAGCACAAGATTAGTAGGAATAGCAGGTTTTTTTAAAATGTAGTAAGTTTTAGATTTTGTTCTCTTTTTTAAAATTTGAAAAGCAGAGTTGCAGACAGAAGGAGAGTCAGAGAGAGAGATTGATCTTCCATCTGCTGGTTCATGCCTCAAATTGCTGTATCAGTCATTGTTGGCCTGGAGCCAGGGACTTGGGAACTTCATCCAGGTCTATGTGGGCAAAGGCACCCAACACCTCCCATGGCTTTCCCAGGCTCATTAGCAGGGAGCAGGATTGGAAGTGGGAGAGCCTGGACTCGAACTGGCACCCATCAGGGATGTTGGCGCTGCAGATGGCGGCTTAACTTGCTACGCCACAAAGCTGGCCCCCAAGTTTTAGATTTTGAAATGCTTTCATAATAAACCAAATTTCAGCATCTTTTTAAAGCAGATTTATTTATTTATTTGAAATATAGAATTACAGATACAGAAAGAGAAAGAAATCTTCTTCCATCTGCTGGCTCAGTCTCCAAATGGCCTGTGATAGCGAGGGCTGGGCCAGGCTGGAGCCAGGAGCTTCAGCCAGGTCTCCCACATGGGTGGGAGAGACCCAAGCACTTGGGCCGTCGTGTGCTTCTTTCCCTGGCACATTAGCAGGGAGTGTCAGCAGAGAGAAGTCGTGGGGTTCTTGTTTTCGGGCAAGAAAGAATTCAGGCATGAGACAGACAGCAAGGTAACAAGGTCTTATTGGGGACAGGACATCTGTCAGAACAGAAGGGACAAGAGGGCCCAGTCACTCAGACTGGGGGAAAGCAAGGTCACATGGCTAAATGGAACGAATATACCTGGTGGGCCAGGCAGGTGGCTCAGCAGAAGAGAGAGTTGAGTGCATAGTCTTGTTTAGACTGGTTTTTAAGGGAGTCTTTCCACTGTCTCTTTACTCCCTCCCCCTTCTCCAGGACTAAGGGTTTGCTGAGTATAAACTGGGAGATTCCTTCCCAAGCTTGTTATCAACAGGGGGAGTCTTGCTGGTGCCTGCCTTGGAGGAAGGATGTAATGGTTTTGCAAAGGTTTTATTGCTCAGTGTTACCTGGCCAGGTAACCTATTTGTGGCTGAGGAGAGCTTCCCATGGGGGAAGGGCTGGGCCCACCTGGAAGGTTATCAGGGTCTGGGCGGGACTTTGAAGTGTGGCTGCTGGGCTGCTTCCAAAGTGGGCTTCTGCAGATGCCAGTTCCCTCGGGCCCCTCACACACAGGCTAACCTAACTCCCACCTTACAGGAGCTGGATTGGAAGCGGAGCAGCCGGGATGGATGCTGGCATCGCAGGTGGTGGGGTAACCTATTGTGCCACAGTGCCAGCCCCCCAATTTCAATCTCACAAAAAACACATCTTGAAAAAGAAAATTAATCCTAAAAAAAAAAAAATAAAAAAAAGAAAATTAAAAGCTCATGTGATCTAGATCTCAACTACTGCTTGTACTTTATTATAGTTAGAAACAGGCTACCTCGATGTAGCCTTCATGTCAACAAGAAACAGAAATTTACCTTATGGATTTTCTTTAAAATAGGCAGTGATCAATGCTTCTTCACAGTTTTGATAGCCTTCAGTTGGATTCTGTGTGGCATCATTGATGGGCATGGTAAGAGAAAGAATAAGAAACATGAATTGCCTTTGACTGAGGTATGCATTAGTGTTTAGCTTACTATCTTACTATCTTTTTTTTTTTTTTTTTTTTTTTTGACAGGCAGAGTGGATAGTGAGAGAGAAAGAGAGAGAAAGAGAGAGAAAGGTCTTCCTTTTTCCCGTTGGTTCACCCTCCAATGGCCACTGTGGCCGGTGCGCTGCCGCTGGCGCACCGTACTGATCCGAAGGCAGGAGCCAGGTGCTTCTCCTGGTCTCCCATGGGGTACAGGGCCCAAGGACTTGGGCCATCCTCCACTGCCTTCCCGGGCCACAGCAGAGAGCTGGCCTGGAAGAGGGGCAACCGGGACAGAATCTGGCACCCCAACCGGGTCTAGAACCCGGTGTGCCAGCGCCACAGGTGGAGGATTAGCCTATTGAGCCATGGCGCCGGCCTAGCTTACTATCTTGAGGGAGAGAAAGTACCCAAAAGGACAGCTCTCAGCTTATTTAGTGAAACTGCCACAGCTGGGCGAAAGCACCTACCACTTCTTGGCACTGGCTGGAGAAATGGGGCCTGCTAGTGCCAGAGTTTTCCAGAGAAGATGGACATTTAGAATATGAGATGTGAGGTCGGCGCTGTGGTGTAGTGGGTTAAGCCTCTGTCTGCAGCACCAGCATCCCATATGGGCGCCAGTTCAAGTACTGGCTGCTCCACTTCCGATCCAGCCCTCCGCTATGGCCTGGGAAAGCAGTGCAAGATGGCCCACGTGCTTGGGCCCCTGCACCTGCATGGGAGACCCAAAAGAAGCTCCTCATTCCTGGATCCTTGCTTTGGATAGACTGAGCTCCAGCTGTTGTGGCCATTTGGGGAGTGAACCCACAGATGGAAGACCTTTCTCTCTGTCTCCTTCTCTCTGTCTATAACTCTGCCTCTCAAATAAATAAATAAAATGTTTGGGAGAAAAAATGAGGTGTGATTTCCCCATTGGAAAATTTAAACAACATCAAATCAGACATTTAAAAAAATATATGGGTCACATCAACATGTTTATGGGCTGAATCTGCCAGTTTGTAGTTGATTTCCAATAGAAACAATTCATTTGTTTTAGTTGTATTTGAAGAGAGAAGTCATCAAAAAAATTTTATGTGTCTTTTAGAGTGTTTTAACACTTGAACAAATAAAGCTGTTTTTTTTTTTTTTTTTGCATGTGAAAGATATGTTTGCTTTTAAATTGGAAGTGACGCAAGTGCTGGAGCTGTGGTGTGTAGGGCTTGCTGGAGAACAGCATCAGAACTTTTTGATTGTTTACTTAAAAGGATCCCTGCAAACAGGCGTGGGCCATTGGAGATGAACTTGGGAGCTGTGGAACCACAGCTGGTGTCGTGTGTGCAGCATGAGGCAGACCTGGAGCAGAGAGAGCGGGAGGGATTTCTTGAATGTATGGTGGGTGTGCCAAGGTGCCTCTGGAGAAACACGGGCTATGTGGCTGGGGCTGGAGTTTATGCTTTTGGATGGGGTCTGTGACAGTTAATGGGGATTTAATGGATGGTCCCACAGGCTGTGAAGTTCCCCATCAATTTAGCAGCAGATTGATAGGAAAAGCAAGTGGATTTACGTGGAATAAGTTCTGTTACCAAATTTTTTTTAAAAGATTTTATTTACTTATTTGAGAGGTAGAGATACAGAAAGTGAGGAGAGACAGAGAAAAAGGTCTTCCATTCGTTGGTTCACTCCTCAAATGGCTGCAATGACCAGAGCTGTGCCAATCTGAAGCCAGGAGCCAGGTGCTTCTTCCGGGTCACCCACATGGGTGCAGGGGCCCAAGGACTTGGGCCATCTACTATTGCTTTCCTAGGCCACAGCAGAGAGCTGGATTGGAAGTAGAGAAGCTGGGGCTAGAACTGGCGCTCATATGGGATGCCTGCACTGCAGGCAGGGAGTTAACCTGTGTCACAGCGCCTGCCCCCTGTTACCAAATTTTTAATACATTCTTGGTGCTAGAGCCAGGTGGGAGTTTAGAGGTCACTTAATCCAGGAATTTTAGGGGAACCTGAGATGCAGGAATTAAGCTGAGGCATAAAAATCTTCTTGTTAACCTTTAACCTGGTACTCTTTTCCTGCCTACAAAAAATTGTATCTTCCAGGAACTACTTAGGACAATTAGAGAGCTTGGAGAAATAAACAAAAAAAGGCCGTAAATATTATTTTATAAACCTCTTCCTAGGAGGTTGATTTAGTCTGTCTCCTAGAACATTCTCACTGAGATGGTTTCTGTTGGCTTTGTGTGGGTTTTGATGCTGGTCTTTCCATAGCCTACTCTTTCATGATTTTTTTTTTTTTTTTTACTTTTTTTTGACAGAGTGGATAGTGAGAGAGAGAGACAGAGAGAAAGGTCTTCCTTTTTGCCGTTGGTTCACCCTCCAATGGCCACTGCGGCCGGTGCATCTCGCCTATCCGAAGCCAGGAGCCAGGTGCTTCTCCTGGTCTCCCATGCGGGTGCAGGGCCCAAGGACTTGGGTCATCCTCCACTGCCTTCCCGGGCTATAGCAGAGAGCTGACCTGGAAGAGGGGCAACCGGGATAGAATCCAGTGCCCCAACTGGGACTAGAACCCCATGTGCCGGCGCCGCAAGGCGGAGGATTAGCCTGTTAAGCCACGGCGCCGGCTTCATGATGTTTTAAGAAGCAGAAAATCGGTTGACAATGGAAGAAAAGTGGCAAAGTTGTCCTTACTTCTGCAGAATTTTCTAGTTGAGTCACCTGGAAAAGTTGATATGTAGCCATTTTTTGGACTATCAAAATGGTAGTTTCTTGTAGTTCCAGAAAGTAACTTGAGCTAAGCAGCAGGAAGGAGTAGCTTTGCAAAACTTTATTTTTATTTTATTTGAAAGGCAGACAGAGAAAGGCAGAGACGGAGAACTCTCATCTGTTGATTGACTCCCCAAATGCTTGTAACAGCCAAAGCTGGGCGAGGCCAACGCCAGGAGCCCAGAACTCCACCGTGGTCTCCCATGAGGGTAGCAGGGGCCCAAGGACTTGAGCCACCACCACGTGCTGCCTCGCAGGGTGCACATTAGCAGGAAGCTGAGCAGGAAGTGGAGTGGCCAGGACTTGAGGCAGGCACTCCGAAATGGAAGGCAGGTGTCCCTAGCGGCAACGTATCCAACTTAACCCTGCCCCAAATCCCCACCCCGGAGCCCTGCTCTGAAAGACACCATGGGTGCGGCAGAGGCGCCCGGCAGCTCAGCCTGCTCAGCTTATCCTACTCAAATGCTGTTATCCTGGAGTGTATTTATGGAGCAGTGTAGACTTGGAAGCCATGGTTCCGTGTGCACATGTGGAGCCGTCGTCCCTCCGCGTGCTGTGTTTGGCTTAGGAAGCCTCCCTGGCCTTGAAGAACAGCCTCCCGGGCCAGAGGCAGATGCTGGATTGTTCCTCGTGTGCCAGGGCCAACAGAAGCAAGCTGGAAATGGAAGCACTTTTCATGCGCAGCGTGGGCCAGGAGCACCGTAGCTTGTATGCAGTTACTGATACTACAGCTTGAGGATCTGGGACTCCTGGATTCTTTGCCTTGTTTTTGTAATCGGATCCTTCTAATTCTGATGGGACGAAACCCACAGAAAGCAGTGTCACAAACTCTAGATGTTCTGCCAGTTTCCTAAATCAAATCCACTGAATTCTGCACTCGGACAAACCGGCTTTTGTAGAAGAAGTGGCATTTAGCATTTTGGAGAAGAGACATTTGAGCTTAACTTTGGAAGTTCCAGAAGAATTCGACAAGATGCTGTGACCTCTGAATCATACTTCAGGCTTCTAACCAAGTAAAATTAATCTTTAAATTTAGGCTTCCAGGGAACTTAGTAAATATGTGTGCAAGCACATTTTTCTCTTAAGAAGTTAGAAAAAGGGAAGCCCACCTCAAATCCAATCAATAGTAGAAATCCAAGCTGAGCCTGCGTCACAGCTCACACAGACGAGAGTGTGACACAGCGGCATACACACGACCACAGCCCCATTGCAGACATCGACTGGGAAGAGGGGCTTCACTGCGCTAAACTTGAGGGCTGCTAGGGACTCCTGCCTGGCATCTCCAGGCCCTTTCTGGCCACCTTTTCAAAATTCACATGCTTTTCTCCACTTGCTTAAAAAGCATTTTCTAATCCTTTCGTGCAAGTGGTCGAGCTAAAGAGCTCTTTTATTGGGATAAAAGTTTTCCCAAAGGAAAAGGGTATTGGAGAGACTGAATCTGTTTTTCCCTTCTCCATTTACCTCTGTAGAAATGTCCTTGCCAGGGCCCGCACTGGTGCCATGGCATTGTGGGTAAAGCCACTGCATGCAGTGCCAGCATTCTGTATGGGTGCTAGTTTGAGTCCCAGCTGCTCCACTTCCGATCCAACTCTCTGCTATGGCCTGGGAAAGCGGTCGAAGATGGCTGAAGTCTTTGAGCCCTTGCACCCCTGTGGGAGACCCGGAAGAAAGCTCTAGGCTCCTGGCTTCAGATCCACATGGTTCCGGCTGTTGCTGCCATTTGGGGGAGTGAACCAGCAGATGGAAGACTAATCTGCCTCTCTATGTAACTCTGCCTTTCCAATAAATCTTAATAAAAAAAGGAATGCCATTCCTTCCTCTGTTCCCTTTGGGATAAAGGCTCACCTCTCCAGGGAGGTGTGCTTGCCTTCCTGGGACTGACGGCTTCTTCCCTATAAGCCCCAATAGGCCTTTGCAGGGCACTGTGTGTGTCCCCTTCTCTCCCAGCTCCCTGCCTCCACACATCACCTGGGGCCTTTCCTTTGGCTTCTCTGCACCCTCCACAGCTGTCATCCTTCAAGCCTCTCCACGCTTCCCTGTTCCCTTTCCCCAGGCAGAGTTAGGGCTAGTGTTCTGAATTCCTGGTTATTTTTAAGTCCTGTGATCGGGGCTGGCTCCGTGGTGCCGTAGGTTAATCCTCTGCCTGCGGGCACCGGCTGCCTCCCTTCCAGTCCACCTCTCTGCTGTGGCCTGGGAAGGCAGTGGAGGATGGCCCAAGTGCTTGGGCCCTGCATCTGCATGGGAGACCGGGAGGAGGCACCTGGCTCCTGGCTTCAGATTGGCACAGCTCTGGTCATTTGGGAGTGAACCAGTGGAAGGAAGAGCTTTCTGTCTGTCTCTCCCTCTGTCTGTAACTCTACCTCTCAAATAAATAAAATCTTAAAGAGTTCCTGTGATGAGCAGAACCCGGTTGTACCCTAGTAGTCTTCCCGCCTTACTTGTCTAGGAGTTTTCCAGAAACACTTCAGGTGCAATAGTGCAGGGGCAGAGAAGAACTTGAAGAGTAAGAGCGACTGTGCTGTAGCATCCTGGCAGGGGGAGCCTACAGAACAAAGGGACCAGCAGTCTGCCATGCTTCCCTGGGAGTTCTCCAGCACCAGCATCCAGTGGTGGCGCGCTTGGCAGCAGGGAGCTTTGGAGGGCTGACCTGTGAACGCCTGCGTTGGATCTGAGTTGAGAGGAAACACTTCACCTGTTTTAGTCTCTGCTCAAGTTTTCTCAACCTCGGGGTGGCTCAGACCATACCAGTCGGGGTTGACAGGGTAAATATAATTTACTCCTATTAGAAAATATTGCAGTGACTGGGTAAGGCAGCCTTGGTAAATGGTAATCTCTGTCTTACTTTAATTTTTTTTTTTGCGACCGCTCCCATCTGCTGATTCACTCCCCAAATGTTACTGCATCACCTGATATTGGGCTATGCTGAGGCCGGGGGCTGGGAACTCCATCCAGGTCTCACTCATAGGTGCCAGGGATCCAAGCACCTGAGCCTTCGCCTCCTGCCTCTTAAAGTGCACATGGGCAGGAAACTGGAGTCGGTGTGGAGCTGAGACTCGAACCCATATACTCTGGAATGGGGTGTGATATCCCCACTGAGTCTTAACTGCGAGGCCAAATGGGGCACCCTAGGTTGTTTTCTTTGATGCTGTATTCAGGGCCTTCCCTTGTTCCCCCCAAATAATTAAAGTTACATGGATAGCAATGAACCCTGAAACTATTTTGTGTTTTCACTTTGATTACTTATTACCATCCACCGAACTGCCCACCACATGTTTGGTACAAATTCCAGAAATAAAGTGATAGGTGGCTCGTGACGGATGTCTTTGTGCTGTGGAAAGTGGGGCTGCAGGGTTCATGGGAAGAATTGGTATTTACATTTTAAAAGTTGATGTTATCAGCCTACCTACCTAAAGCATACAGAAGTCAGTGTAAGTCAGTATAGTACAGCTACACGTACGTAAGTACATTGAAGTAACCATACTTCAATGTCTAACAGACTCGACAATTGAATTCATAGACAGGAACGTTCTAAATATTGTCGACTATGGAATTGTTTAGTGTGGGTAAAACTGCTTTCAATTGAGAGTAAAGCAAATCCGTGTTAGAGATATTATCCCCATTTTACGATTAAAGATAAAGAGGCTTAGAAGAAATTTGCCAGACAAAACGTAGCAGAGCTGGAATTTTTGCTCCTGACTGGATCCCAGCCAACGCTTATCACACTGTTCCATGCTGCTTTGTTTTTTATATTAATTACAGCCTATCAAGCCTAGCACTGAAGATACTGAGATGTAAATACTAAATTTAAGACTAGCACATGGACTTCTTGCAGATCAGCCTGAGATGTATATTGGTGCAAGCAAGCGTTATTCTTTGCACATTGTTCTGGAATACAGTGTTGAGGTGGTGGTTTTAGCTAAGTACTTATGTATATTCAGAGAGCAGAGAGGCAGAGATAGAGCAAGAGGGATCTTCCATCTTCTGGTTCATCCCCCAGATAACCCACAACAGCCCCGGCTGGGGTAGGCTGCAACCAGGAGCCTGGAACTCAGTTTGGGTCTCCCATGTGAATGACAGGCACCCAGCTACTTGACCTTCTGCTACTTCCCAGGATGGGCATTAGAAGGTAGGTGGAACTGAAGCAGAACTGGGGCTTGAACCCAGGCACTCCAGTATGGGATGGGAGCATCCAGAATGGGCATCTTAACGGCTGTGCCAAGTGCTTTCGGTGATAAGTATCTGTTAATTGTGATCTTTGAATCTTGTTGAGGTGTAGCATACCTGTTATGAATATGCTAAGATGCTTAAAAGCCTTTTGCAAGGGTAGCAGTCCCTTGGGAAAGTGGAAAACCTTAAGAAGTGGACACAACTTTGCTCATTCTAAAGGCCAGTGGAGATCTAGGTAGGAGATTTACAGAAGCTCCTTGGCCTACAGTGTGGTTACTTCCTCATAAGCTTGCAGTGAATGGACACTAACGTAACCTGAACATGCTTTTATGACCCCTAACCCACTGTCCACCCTCGCTCAGCCGGACAGCGCACTGTGGAGTGTCAGTTGCTGCCCTCGTGACTGTGGTGCTGACCGAGAGCTGTGCTTGCCCCACTGCCCAGCATGGAAAGACAGATCCCTACTGCTGGCCTGGGCCAAGGTCAGAATTCAAAGCCTGGTTCCCTTCTGTCCCATCCAGTTCCTTGTGGTCTCTTAAGAAACCAACTTTTAAAAATATGAGAATGGAAATTACTTTTCTAGAATCATTATGAAGTAATGATTTGGATCCCTAACTACTATGATTTGGTTCTCGGCCATTTATATTGATTTCTCTGTGGGTAACCCGTGCACATCCTGGACTTTCCCGTCGGGCTGTTTCTTTTTATCTTGTTGTCATTTGTCCTTATTTATATGTGCAGATTTCATCTCCCTGTCACCATGTAGCTTTGCTTCTGTTCTTGGTGTCTTGCTGCATGGAAGGCTCAGTGGTTCCAATCTTTCCTCCTCCTGCTTGTACTTTTGATGCTTTGTTTCAAAAATCTAGTTCACTCTTTATTGAAGTTCATTTAATTAGATTTAAGTATTGCTGTCTTTTGCTCAGTGGCTGCGAGGGGACAAGAATGTGGGCACTGTTAAGGAACAGAGTTCATTCATCTCGTGGGAGATGTCCTGAGCCAGTAAATTAGAAGCCACTCAAAGAGGAGGCAGAAAGGGAAGAACGTGGAGCTCAGGGCCTGGAAAGGAGAGGGCTCACACAGGCAGCCTTTCAAACCCAGGCAGGCACTTCATGCTCTGATTTCAGAAACTCTTACGAGATAATTAACAAGGAACTTGTAATTGGCGGTTGAGTACAAGCTGGGCTAGATGGGTGACAAGCAGGGGAAACCTGGAGTTAGCCATGGGGTCTTTCACTGAGAGTGTTGCCATTTGCTCTTTGGAGGGAGAGATCGCATTCTCACACTCCTCTCAGTTGGGCTATCTCTTGGTTTGTAGATGGAGATAAAGTTCTCTTACTAGTAAGTCTCTGGTGGGCTGCATGTCTAAGCACTTCATAGGCATAATCTCATTTAGCACAGTTCCAGTGCCATTACTGTGCTCAAAAAGGCTAAGAACTTGCCCAAAGTCTCAGACAGCCGGGCAGTAAATGGTACTGGATTTGAACTCAATGCTTAGCATATCAGAGCTTCCCAAATGTGATTGTTACTCATTTTTAAACAGAAAAGGTGTATGCTGGGGGTGGAGGGGGCAGGCGTTGGGGCTAGAAGTTAAGGTACCTGTTAAGACACTCCTTGCTGGCCGGCGCCGTGGCTTAACAGGCTAATCCTCCGCCTTGTGGCGCTGGCACACCGGGTTCTAGTCCCGGTCGGGGCACCAGATTCTATCCCAGTTGCCCCTCTTCCAGGCCAGCTCTCTGCTATGGCCCAAATCCTTGGGCCCTGCACCTGCATGGGAGACCAGGAGAAGCACCTGGCTCCTGGTTTCGGATCAGCGAGATGCGCCGGCCACAGCGGCCATTGGAGGGTGAACCAACGGGGAAAAAGGAAGACCTTTCTCTCTGTCTCTCTCTCTCACTATCCACTCTGCCTGTTAAAAAAAAAAAAAAAAAAAAAAAAAAAGACACTCCTTGGGCCGGCACTGTGGCATAGCGGGTAAAGCTGCCCCCTGCAGTACCGGCATCCCATATGGGTGCCAGTTCAAGTCCCAGCTGCTCCACTTCCAATCCAGCCCTCTGCTATGGCCTGGGAAAGCAGTTGAAGATGGCTCAAATCCTTGGGCCCTTGGGCCCCTGCACCCATGTGGGAGACCCAGAAGAAGCTCCTGGCTTCAGATCAGTGCAGCTATGGCTGTTGTGGCTGATTAGGGAGTGAACCAGCGGATGGAAGACGTCCCTCTCTCTGCCTCTTCTCTCTCTGTGTAACTGACTCTCAATCAATCAATCAGTCAGTCAATCTTAAAAAAAAGATACTCCTATCCCATATCAAAGTGACTGGGTTCAAGTCCTGGCTCTGTGCTTTGCTCCTGATTCCAGCTTCCTGCTAATGAGCATTCTGGAAGGCAGCAGGTGAAAGGTCAAGTCCTTGGGTCCCAGGCACACCTTGGGTCCCAGATGGAGTTCTGAGCCCTGACTTTGGCCTGGCATGGTCCTGGCCACTGAGCATTTGAGGAGTGAACCAGTGGATGGGACTACTTTGTATCTCTCTGCCTTTCAAATTTAAATTAAAAAAATTTTTTTAAAGTGAATGTGCAGATTCTGAGTACTGACTGAGACAATGTGTGAAGGCACCAAGTGATTGAAGGCTGTGATTGCACCAGTCATGTTTGAAATCTGCCCTTAAAATCTCCACTGGCATGCCCTTGAACCACTTCATTGTCCACTGTGGAAGTGAGAAGTTTTTGCAAGACTTTACCAGGTGAATACCTGGAAGAAAAAAAAAAAAAAAGCCCAGTGCCCCCTACGGCCCCTGCTGTTGTACATGGGCTTTGATCCCTCCTGCCTGGGTGACAGGTGGGTCCGGGTCTCCTGCCACACTCCAGCGCGGCTCTCTAGCACCCTGCCCCCGTCAGGTCTTGGGTAAACCTAAGTGTGATGATTGTAAGGGAATGGATGTGGTTTCTCTCTCTCTCTCTCTCTCACACACACACACACACACACACACTCACACACACACGCACTGAGCAGCCCCACAAGGCATGCGTGGTAGCAGCAGTTCTGTTCTGATGCTCAGAGGAGGGGTGTCTGCCCAGGGTCCTCCCATCAGTGGTTCCATTCTGCACACAACTCGGCATGGACTTAGAACATCAGCAAATGGAACCTTCTGCTTTGGTGAACACTCTTCCATGGGGTCTTGTGTGGCATGCACCAAGCCAAGAGACAGAAATGAACATTTGTTTGCATGGAAGAATTGCGAGGTGGATCACTGGCATAATTACATGGTGTTAAAGCGGGTTACAGTCTGGGCTGTGGCATACTTGCTCTGAGACCTTGGATACATTCTTTGGATCTCTGGGACTTAACTGTCCACACGGGTGCTGTGAAGGTGATAATATCTATCTTCCAGGCTTGGGACGGTGTCAGCTTCAGTGCATATAAGGCACTCAGACCAATTCCTGGCTTATAACTAGTACCTTAGGAACCTTAGCTAGTTTTACAGATTTTAAAGCAGTTAAGTGTCTGTCCAAAGTGGTGGTCTTGGTACTATTTCAATATACTTCATGGGCATCTTTATTTGCTTAGGTCTGTTAGTTTTGGGGTGTGTATGTTTTAAGATTTTATTTATTTATTTGAAAGGCTAAGTGACAGGGAGGGAGGGTAAGAGGGAGGAAGAGAAAGAGAGAGAACGCTGGTTTACTCACCGAATGGCTGCAATAGCTAGTTCTGGAGCAGGCTGAAGCCAGGAGCTTCCCATGTGGGTAGCAGGGTCCCAAGTACTGCTGCCTTCCCAGGTGCATCATCAGGAAGCTGGATTAGAAGCAGAGCAGCAGGGACTTGAACTGCCACTCCAGGATGGGATGCCAGCATTGCAAGCGGTGGCTTACCTCACCATGCCACAGCCCCAGTTTTGGTATTTTGATATTGCTTTCACCTCCCTGTGTACATCAAAGCATTTTGTTGTTCTTTAGAGAAGCAGAGCCCAGAATACTGCTTCTGGCTTTGAGTTTGTCCTTTGTAACCAACTGTTTCATCACTCAGCTGTTGACCCCTCCTTTAAGCCTGAGGACTTGGGTCCTCTCCCCTCCGTTTTACCCCTGGCAGCAGATACTTGGATTGAATCCCCTGGGGATGACCTATGTTGATTTCCCCTTCCCCTCGGGCCCTCTTCCCTCTGGGGGTGGTGCTGCGCTCTGACGCTGTGACAGCGCGGAGGTCGGTAAGTACCCCCGAGCCTTGATTCTGCCAATGCCTGTACCAGATGCTGTTGAGGCAGAGAGTGGAGGGCAGTCAGGGTTTTGTTGCTTGGGGTTTCAGAGTGTCGAAGCAGGGCGGACTTGCAAAGAGATGATCTCATCCGGCCCTGTTATTTCACAGAGAAAGAAGTCACAGCCCTGGAGGGTAAGTGACCTGCTCAGGGCCCTTGGACTCAAACTGCAGCCAAATCCCCTGGCTTCTGCACACACTGCAAACCCAAGGACGGCAGAGCTCAGAGGTTCCAGTTAGAGGTCATTTGTGGTGCTTTCCCATTGTCCGGTGGAGAAAACCCAGTGTTTGGACCCTGACCAGTGGTTGATTTACGATGAAAAGAATCTCAGAGTTTTGGAGCCGGGCCGCGGATGGAAGGAATCAAGTTCCGCTTCGATCCTTGATGCAGTTTGATATTTATGGTGAGCCACATTTTGTTTAACAAAAAAGAATCCTTGTAGAAGGCTTAATGTGACCCAGCTCTGGTTACCGTGAGTACCGCTTGTATGCACCCCCAGCCCGTGGACTAGCAAACAACTAATGCATTACAGACAGCACAGGACACTGCTGGAGAACCCTCTGCCATCCTCTGGGGGTTACTCTGTCGACATTTTTGGTTACTCTTATACCTTATTCTAAAACAAGATACTTCCCTAGGCATTCCCGTGACTTTCTGTTTAACTTCAGTCCTCTTCTGTGAAGGTTTTTTTTTTTTTTTTTTAAGATTTTTTTTTAAATTGATTTGAAAGAGTTACAGAGAGAGGTAGAGATGGAGAGGTCTTCCATCTGCTGGTTCACTCCCCAGATGGCCGCAACAGCCGTAGTTGAGCCAATTCAAAGCCAGGAGCTTACTCTGGGTCTCCCAAGTGCATGCAGGGGCCTGAGGACTTGGACTATCTTCTACTGCTTTCCCACGCCATAGCAGAGAGCTGGATCAGAAGTGGAGCAGCCGGGACTCGAACCAGCCCCCATATGGGATGCCGGTGCTTCAGGCCAGGGTGTTAACCCACCGTGCCACAGCGCCGGCCCCTATTGTGAAGTTTTAAAGATATTTACTTATTAGTTTCTTTAAACAATAACAAACTTATTGCATGATAACATATATTTATATTTTATGCAAAATATATTTCTCAGATAAAATACTTAAGAGCGAGGTGCATCGTTTTAGACTTTTGCAAACTGCTTTACCATCTGACTGGAAGACAGCTGGGTCCTCAGACCTATAGTTCATTCACTCAGATGGGATCCAGTGTTTGGTTGAAGTGCAGGGAGAAGATGCAGCCTCATGTGGATTTGTGGTTGGGGAAGGAGGAACCCGTATAGCCTGGGAAGCTTTGGGGAGCCAGGGGATCCTCAGAGCATTTTGAGAACCAGTTCTTTAACCCTGCTAGCTTTGTGTCCCCACTGCGTCTGTTCTCAGAAGGAGCCCCAGGTTGCCAGATGGGTGACCTGGAGGAGGAAGCCATTATTCAAAGTGAGGAGTTCAGGGGACTGTGTCCTGACAGTGGTGTCCACCGTAACACTGTGGAGGAAAACAGCGAAATGATCTGATGCTGGTGTGGAATGCGAAAGACGTCGCCACGTAGGATAGCCTGTGGCCTTGGGCTTTGGGTAAACCCTTGAGCTAAGTACCTGTTCCATGGTTAGGGATATGTTATAGGGGTTATACAGGTTACACGTTTAAGGAGAGGTGTTTGTTTGTTTGTTTCTTAAAATATTTGTTTATTTTTTGAGAGTCAGAGTTAGAGAGAGAGACAGAGAACTTCATCCACTGGTTCATTCTCCAGATGGCTGCAATAGCCAGGCCGAAGCCGGGAGCCTCATCCAGGTCTCACTTGTGGATTCAGGGACCCAGACACGCCCATGTGAGCCAATGCTGGTGTCGATGCTGGTGTCGCAGATGGCAGCTTTACCTGGTACACCACAGCACTGGCCCTGAGAACTCTTTAATACTTGGGGAAACAATGAATACATTTTTTTCCTCCTTTACTATTTTATGAATTTGTTTTTGTTGGCTTGGATCTTTTGGATCTCCCTAGGCTTAATTTAGAAGCAAAATGGCCATTTGATAATGGATTACCCATTACAGCTATGTTGTACTTCCTGTGCTTGTGTTAACACAGGGTCTAAGGCTTGTGATCCTGCATCATAGAATGCATAAAACAACCTTAGAGACTCAAACGCAAACATGGACCCTCGTGACCTCACTTGGTATGGGGGTGTCTGGTGACAGGGGTTCCCCATGCTCTGCTCCTGTGTCACACTGATCCTGACTGTGGTTGTTTTGGCGTCAGATAAAAGGCTGGCTTTGTGGTCTCAAGTTGTGCTTCTTAGGGTAACTCACTATCTGATTTGCATTTGGTTTATCCTGCCTGTCCCATCTGTCTGTCCATCTTCTCCTATGGCTTCAGTATTTTGTACTTTAGTTTTGATGACCAAATACTTCTGGTAAGGTTTTGTTTTTTGGGTTTTTGCAAGGCCTAATTCCCATTCTAATATAGTAGGCCCCAGCAACCTTTTGTCTTCTCCCCCACAAGGAATGATAGAATCCCATAATTTAAGAACCAGAGATTGTTTATGTAACCTTCCTCCGTGACCCTTTGCCTCCCATCTGTCTTACAGATGATGAAAGGAAAGGCCAGAGAACTGGGAGTCTGTGTCATATAAAGCAGACCCTCGCGAAAGTGGGACTGCAAGGCCTGGAGGATTTTTAACTATGGAGTGTAACAATTAATGTAGTTTGTGTGTGTGCGTGCATGCACGCACGCACTTATTTGCTTTAAGGTCAATAAGGCCAGCTACACAACAGAATATGGAATGAGCAGAGAGAAAAGAGAGTAACCTTCTAAAGAGTGTATTTGTTGTGAGAGATACTTAGACTAAAGGAAGAGACTCCTTTAGTCCTTTATCAACTCTGGATTTCTGTCGGAGGGGGATTTGGTGTGGATTCTGAGTGGAGTGGGAGTTTGCGACTTTCAGTTGATTGATGTTGGATTTGAGAACGCTTCGCCATTTGTTGCACTTCTAGGCAAGGGACCGCCTAGTAGATGCCACTGGACTATGGTTTGCAAGGGCCTGAGTAAACTGTAATTACCTCGTGGATTGTTAGGAAACTGGCAAAGCAGGTGTTTCTATGGGCGCCCCGGTGGCTGGTGGTTTGAAAATTTGTTCCGAATTGCCAGCTGCAGAGAAGTGCTTGTAAAGGACTAGGAGAGTTTTGAAATGCCTTCCCACCCGGGAGTGCACGAAACTTTCACGGCACGAGTGAGATTGCTCTGAATTGACTTCCAAATCATGCATGTTAGTTTTTCCAAGAGCAAAAATATTACTAGTTTTTTTTTTAAAGGTTTATGTTTTAATATGAGGGGGCCTTCCAAAAGTTCCAAGAAAATGTGTATTAGGAAAAAGCTTCATAGGCATCAAAAGTTTTTGCAGCAAAACAAATTGGCTTTCAATTCCATTTTTCTGCCAGCTTTCTGAAGTCCACGTTCAGGGGCCCAGGAGTGAATCGCAGGGTCCCATCAGGAAGCCAATAGAAGTTTACTTATTTTTTTCTCCAGTTCAAACAGAGAAACCTGAGTAATGAGCTTTTTTTTTTTTTTTTTTTTTTTCCCTCTCCTCTCTAGGTAGGATGAGGTGAGGAATCTGGGAATCTGGGGATGTCCTCTCATCCCCAAAGGTGCATGCATCATTTGGGGGCATAATTAAGTTTAGGAAATGACCCAGCAGCTCCTGGCACCCAGGAGGTGGGTAGAGGCGTGGAAAGGACGCCGCCTTCTGCAGCCCTCTCGCTGAAAGCTGGGTTTGCCAACACTGCCTCACGCACCTTGGCTTCTCAGTGGCCGGGGAGGAGCCAAGGAGGACGCAGGAGTGGCATTTCTGGTGCACGCGCCATGTGGTTTTAATCAGCTGGGACTGCTAACTGCATCCTGTCTTCTGTTTTCTTAGCATCCTCCGTGTAACAGTTGGTTGGCTCTTTTCCCCCCCCCACCTTGCCGCCAGTTCTTACAGCTTTGCTACAGAAGAGGAAGAAAGGAGGCTTGATCATCTTTGCTCATGGATGAGCCAGAGAAAGGATTTGCTGTAGGTTGTCCAGCCTTCAACTGTAATCTTCAGGTTTTTATACTTGATCTTCCCCTAGAATGTAAGAAATATAAGAACTCCATTCTCCCAGTTTGGCCTGGAGGTCTCGGAGTCTCCCTCATCTTTTATTTTATTTTATTTTATTTTTGACAGGTAGAGTGGACAGTGTGAGAGAGAGACAGAGAGAAAGGTCTTCCTTTTTCCTGTTGGTTCACCCTCCAATGGCCGCTGCGGCCAGTGCACTGCGCTGATCCGAAGGCAGGAGCCAGGTGCTTATCCTGGTCTCCCATGGGGAGCAGGGCCCAAGGACTTGGGCCATCCTCCACTGCACTCCCCGGCCATGGCAGAGAGCTGGCCTGGAAGAGGGGCAACCGGGACAGAATCTGGCGCCCCGACTGGGACTAGAACCCAGTGTGCCGGCGCCACTAGGCAGAGGATTAGCCTGTTGCGCCAAGGCACCGGCCATCCCTCATCTTCCTTCCTGCTCCCTGCTGCCCTTAGCTTCCAAATTACTTTCCTTATGAACTCTGACTTGGTGGCAAAGGGCCTGTGTTGGGTGACAGAGCTGCCTCTCCTGTCTCTGACCTCTGTATGGAAGACACCTGGATGGGGCTCACACAAGTCACTCCCTGGTTTCTATCAAGTTGACCCCAAGTCAACTTTGTAGGTGCCAGGCCTTTCTAACGCTTACACAACTGTAAAACAGGGTAGCAATGGTGCAGACCTCAGAGCAGTGAGGCCCCTGTCCAGTGCCCCCAGAGGAGTACTGGCAGGTGCGTATGAAATCAGAACTTCATAAATGTTAACTTTGACTTCAGTGAGGTGGTCATTTCCTGACCACAAGCACCCCTGCAGTGTGTGTCTCCTAACTACCACATCTCCCCATCACAGGGGCAGGGGGCCGGTCATGTGTTGGGAAGGGTCTGTACTGAAGCCTGTGGTTGGAATGTTGACTCTGTTCCCCATTGTCCTAGGGTCCTCTTCACCCTCACTTCCCCCATCAAACCAAGGAGTGGTCTCCCCCTCTGCACTCGGGCACCCTGGTGTTTCTCTCTGGTCAGTCTTTGTGTTCATTTATCCTAAATGTACAGCGCTGGCTATGGGTGACTCCTGCGTAAGCCAAGTTCAAAGTTGTACAGGTGGGAAAGATAGGGTTCCTGTCCTTAAGAAACTGTTATTCGTCTGGGTGCCTGACATGTGAGAAAACAAGGTGCGTCCCCAGGTGGGAGATGTGATGAATGACCCAAATACTCTTCACCTTTGTAGAAGGAGCTAAGGGACCAGGGGAAGCTTACCAAGGGAGCTTGCGCTGTGTCTGCAGTCCTGAGGGTGGGAGGGAGGATGGAGGCGCTCTCTGCAGAGATGGATGCGCTTTTGAAAATAACCAGTTGTCCGGTTTAAGCTGGGAGTAGAAGCTGGTAAAACTGGCTTGAAGAACAGCTCAGCCATTTGAGCTTTGGTTTCCACCTGCAAAATGGGTCCAACAATACCCACTTCCCATGGTTATGAAGACTAAACAGGAAGAGTTCTTAGACAGCCAGTGTGTGGAGCTTGGCAAATGAGCACCCCGTGCACTATTATTTTCCTGCTAATTGTGCTGGAAGGTGGAACCTCTTGAAGTGTTTAGAGGTGGATCAATCCTGGAGGCCTTGGGCTCTCTTGTTCCTGTTTGACAAGCCATTCTCAAGTACTGTGGTCTTGACACAAATGTTCAGAAATGTTTTTCAGCCAATTGACCAAGGGAAATGTTTGACATCGTCTTTTTGTTCCTTTGGCCGAGAAAGCCATGGAGCTCATTTTTTGTTTCTCTTCTGTATTTTAACCTCATTTCTATGGGTACTTTAGGCAATTTGGAACTGTTCTGTTAAAAAACACAGATCTACTTTGCACCCCAGTCCCAGAATTTGAGGTGAAATTAGCACCTTTTTTTTTTTTTAAAGGGGGATTTATTTATTTATTTGAAAGGCAGAGTTTACAGAGAGAGGGAGAGACAGAGAGATCTTCCATCTGCTGGTTCACCCCCCAAATGGCCACAATAGCCAGAGCTGGGCCAGACCAAAGCAGGAGCCAGGAGCTTCTGAGTCTCCCATGTGGAGGCAGGGGCCCAAGTACTTGGGCCATCTTCTGCTCTTTCCCAGGTACATAAGCAGGGAGCTGGATCAGAAGTGGAGCAACCAGATCTCCAACTGGCGCCCATGTGGGATGCCAGCGTCGCAGGCGGCCACTTTACCTGCTGTGCCGCAATGCCAGCCCTGGCTGTACATTAATTAGGGCTCTGCTCTTTCTGGCACTGATGAAGCTTCACTAATCTCTCATCCAACAAAGCTTGCCTCTCCGGTGTGTGTACGTGCACACGTAAGTGAACTGTGGCTGTCACACTGTTTTCTGAATCATTAATATCTGACTACAGAGTAGGGAGCTGGACTGAGAAGACTCCAGGGGTGGCTGCCAAGCCTTATTTCCTTGCATTGGTGGTTGTGGCTGCCATTGAGTTAAACCCACTCCTGGTAATAACTAACCCGAGTGTGGACATTTGGTGCAATTGTGGCCATGGGGGTTTAACTCTGTGTAGCCATGATTACAGTAGGATGTACGGTTTGATCCTGTCCATGTTGGGGGAGAGATTTGAGGCTTGGCTGCTTCTCACATTCAGATGGCCAATGTAGTTCTTGCATTTGCCAGTGTGATTATCACTTATTTCCCTATGCTTGCCTTTCATTTTCACCACTTGAATAATCATTATTCTAATGAACCATTAGGCTTTGGAAGAGTTTCCTGGCAGCTCCTTGGATTACTGCCCAAAACTTTTGCTAATTCTGCTCTTTCTTTGACCCTGGTCTCATTTAACTGTCTCAGTGTCTCCTTCCTACAGAACGTCTAAACTACAGCAAGGATCTCCTGCCAAGCTCTAATCATTCAAGGTTTGATTTCAGCTTCGTGCTTCCCTGTAATCATGCTATCAAAGACTGTCAGAAACATATTCCCATTCACATATCCCATAACTCTTAATCCATTAATGTAGGAGTATTGAGGTGGAATTGGACCCATCTCAGTGAGAGGTGTGGGCTGCTGACCCAACACCTCTTGTGCGGTGTGGTAACAACAAAAAATATCCCCCAACCTTTGCTTTTGTCCATATTTTATGCACATATCCTTGAGAGCTGATGGGACCTCATAGCAGATTGTTATAAGCCACAGAACTTTCCCAGTGTGCTGGGGTCCTACTAGATTATTCAGGCATATCACCATGATAATGATAATGAAAATGCCTCTTTCAGAGACTTTTTTTGAGGACAATAGAGGGGGGTGGAGGGACTGTGGGAACATTCTTGGGAGCCTGCAGCATGTGAAAAGGAGGTTTGTTTTGCATTAGCTGATCAAGACAAGAATGCCAGCATCTAAAACCATCCATCAATAGGAAAACTCTGAGAGGGAAGAAAACTGTAATCTAACCTCCTGGGTCTGCTTTCCTAAGCATACCAAGGGTGTGTGAGAAAGCGCCTCAACCAACTTTCTCTTACAGCTGGATAGATGCTTCCACGATGCGACGCACGCGCAAGCAGAATGTTGCCTGCTAATGGGAGTATTTATTTACTTTTTAGGCACTAGTTTTTTGTTTTTTGTTTTTTTTGTTTTTTTTTTGTTTTTGTTTTTTGAGGAGAATAGAGTAAGGAAGAAATAAGAAAGCATTTGCTTATTTAGAATGACAGCAGTTGTAGCTACAACTAATGAAATCAGTATCAGTCTATTAGGTTTTTTGCAAGATTGGCACCTCTTTTTTTTTTTTTTTTTTTTTTTTTTTTCCTTCAGTGCTCTGAAGGAAGTTTCCATCAGAGAGCTTACCGTTTGTTTGGTTGCTCAGGCTGGTTGGGTTAAAACCTTGATAGAAGGCAATTCTATACTTAAGACCCTTTGGTGTTCTGGTCTGCAAAGAAGGTGTGCTCCTAAGTGCCGTCTCCAGCTGGTAGGAAGCAGAAAAATCTTAGAGTGTGGCTGCTGAGTGGTCATTTCTAGATCTCTCCCCTCATGCAACATTGAAAACCCAGTGGCAGATCCCTAGGGACATCAGTGTTGGTTCAGGCACTGCTTGTATGTGTATATGTGTCTTCATAATATTGTGTTTTAAGGTGTGTTTCCAGGACGCTGAAATATGAACCTGTTTTTAAAGACTTGTATCCTCTACTCTTAATTCTTCTTCAGACTTTCCAGTTCATTTATTTCCTTTCCTGCTGCTTTCCTTGCCAGATTCCACTTTGTCTTGCATCTCTGTTCCTTTTCTGCATCTGTTTAAATCCTTTTCCTTCCTCACATGACCTAGATCGCACCTGACCTTCTCCTTGCTCTGGTCTGTGTGAATTCCTATTGTCTAACCAATGCCATAAGCCTTGTTTGATTCATCATCAAATGTTTCCAAGTCATCTGTTTTATCTCAGTGACTTAATCCTTTGCCTTTGTAGCATTCTTGTTATATGCTTGGCACCTAGATATTTGCAAAGTTTACTTTTGGTTTTTAGAGTTCCTCCAAAGGCAAAGCTAGTTAGTGGCTGACTGCTCTTACCCAATGCAGCATAAAAGGGGGTAGAAATGCCTTAGTAACCCGAGAGACCTGCTTTACTATGCTTTTAGTGACTGGTCATTTTTCTCCTGGAGACTTAGTTGTGTTTTGTTCTGAGATGGAATATATTCTTCCTACCCTGAAGTTACACGGGGAATAGGGATGTTATAATGATGCCTACTCAGGTAAGACCCATAGCGTGTGCACTCTGTAGGAGCCTACGACATGAGGTGGTTACTAGCACCACAGGTCCTGTTATGGCCCACTGGACTTTGAGAAAGGGAGAATCGGGTGGTTCCTTAAAGGGGACTGGACTCTTTTGAAGAAAGTTTGAAGTGTGAGAGAGAACAGATTTCCTGCTGGAGACTCTGAAGAGGGAGGTGGCAGTGAGGCTAGGAACTGTCATGGATCCCCCGGAGCTGAGCACAGCCTCTGACAGCCAGCAAGGAGAGGAGGCCCTCTGTCCCTCAGCAGCAAGGAGCCGAATGTGCCAATAGCTTGAGTGAGCTTGGATGTGGATTCCCCTGGCCAGCACCCTGACTCCAGCCTTGTGCTGTCCTGAGCCGGTCATGCTGCACTCAGACTTGTGACCTGTGAGACTGAGCGCTAACGAGTGGGTGTTGTTTCAGGCCACTAAGCTGTGATAATTTACTCCATGGTAACAGGAACTGACAGGCCCCATATTTATGTGAACCACCTCTGTTCCATCCCAGGCCTCTGTTCATCTAGGCCTGCGATTAAGACCCAGTGGAACTCTTAGAAAGGCTGGTGAATTTTGGCCATAGTTGTTCAGAGTGAGGTCATATGTTAACCTATTTTTTTTATTTCTTTTTATTTTTTTTTTTCTTTATTTCATTCTTCCAGAGAGAGAATCTTTCATTACTCCCCAAGAGACTGCAATGGCTGGGGGCAGGCCAGGCCAAAGCTCAAAGTAAAGAACTCCATTTGGTCTCCCACATGGGTGGCAAGGGTCCACCTACTTGGGCCATCTCCTGCTGCTTTCCCAGGTGTATAACAGGGGCTGGGTTGGAAGTGGCGCAGCCAGGACTCAAAACTGACCTCACTCTGAAATGTGATGTCCGCCACTGCGCCACCCACAACTTCCGCCTCGTTTATTTTCTGCGTGTTTAATCATGGCTGTGGACATTTTTGGTATTATTCCCTTCACGCCCAGGTACTGGGAAGGTATGGCTGCCCCCAGACAAGTTCTACTTCAGCCTGGCTTAGCAGCAGCCCTGTGCTTTTTGTTTGTGGCTGCCTTGAATTTCTGTTCTGTCTTGGAGATGACCATTCTGTGGCCAGTACTGTGCCCCAAATCCCCTGCCTTTTCACACAGGGCCGAAGCAAATGATGTCTTTGAAAAGGGAAGTGGCTGATGTCTATCCGGTGTGAGAAACGGTAGCCTGGGAGGAAGCGGCCCATCCATATTTCATTATTTGCTGATGGAGTCATTCAGTAGAAGTATAGGAGGCAGGCCCCAGTCTTTCTTGAGCAGGAAGCTCTGAGGAACGGGTGTGTGAATATGAGGGGAAGAATGGCTCCTAGAGCGCGGAGAAAAGACGCCCTGGAGGCCGAGCGGCCCTCCCGGTCTTGTCTCAGACATGGCGGTCTCAGACATGGCGGCCGGGACACAGGACCCGGATGAACCCCCATGAGCGAGTTGTGGCTTTTCCCTCTGCACGAGAGGTGCTTTGTCTTCAGAGGGCTCGGGCAGGTTGCACCCCCCTGGAAAGCCAGAGGGTCTGAAGCGATTTGTGGCTTCGCCCCGGGCGCCCCCATGTCTTTGCTCCGCTGGCGGCCTCAGTGGCTGCCAGGCATGGCGGGCGCCGGCCGTGCCGGAGCAGCTGCGGCATCTGTTTCTCATCGGGCGGGCGGGCGGGCGGGGCCTTCCTAAATACTTCGCGCCTAGTTGTCGCATGGCGTCGCTCCGCCCCCGGCTTCTCCGGCATCCCTGGAATGCACACGTGGACCTTGTCCTTCCCAAACTGGAGACTTGTGCGGGTCAGCAGTTTGTCGCTTCGCGGGGCTGCTGCAGGCATTCGTCACTTGGACCCAACACCGCGGTCTGTGGACCCTTGGGAAAATGGCTTTTGTTGGTGGTCATTTTTGGCATTCGGGGAGATTTAACCTCTGAAGAGCTTGTGCCGACTAAATGATCTCTGTAGGGCTCCTGCTTTGCACGGGTTCTGCGGTGTCCCAGCTGGCGGGCACTTGCTGAGGGGCTCTTGGAGGAATGATCCCCTCTGGCCAAGCCGGGCTGGCACTGGCAGCAGAATCCGGGCTCTGCGGACCTCAGGGCCTCGCTTCTGGGACCGGCTGTTCAGCGGCAGTCTTCCTCACTGGGAAATGGGGAATGGAGCCGGATGGGATGAAGGAAAAAGTGGCTCCAGACAGGCAATGAGGTCTGCAGGAGATGTGACCCTTGCTGTCGCCAGGAAGGGAGGACATAGGGTGTACAGGCGCGTAGGGGGCATGAGGCTGGGGAGCGTGGTCTTTCTCGGACCTCTTAGGTTGAATCTCATCAGCAACCCATTTTGAATTTGCTTTTGTTTATTTTAATCCATGACAGCTTTCTCTCTCTCTCTCTTTCTCTCTCTCTCTCTCCTTAAATGATTGTGTTAGAAAGGCAGAGAGTTGGAGAGAAACAGAGGTCTTCCATCTGCTGGTTCACTCCCTTAATTCCCATGACAGCTGCGGCTGGGCCAGGAGCCAGGAACCCAGCCCAGTTCTCCCATGTGAGTAGCAGGGGTAAAGTATTCAAGCCATCACCTGCTGTGTCTCATCCACCTGTGCACCAGCAGGATGTTGGACTTGGGAGCGGAACTAGGACTTGAACCCAGGCACTGAGATAAGGGCTGTGGGTGGCCCATGTGGCATCTTGGTCTCTACACCAAATACCCATCCCCTGATTTGAATTCATGTCTGTGAAATGTCCTGTGTGTACTGAAAGAAGGCTGGGCCGCTGCCCCCCTCTGCCTCCCCCCAGCCCCATGGAGGAGTGGGTTCTCTCCGCCTTGTTGCCTTCCACCTGGCCCTGTGCATTAGGAAAACCAGACAGGTAGCCACAGTACTTGTGGTCTTCTCTGCAGATGAGAAGTTTGGGGAATGTGACTGTGAAACACGACACTGGATACAAATTGGGGTGATGTCCAGTGAGGGTGTGCGGTGAGGAAGCAGGAATGCCCATGTCACCGGTTTCTTGGATGCGCATGCCAGCCGGTAGACTGGGTGTAATTATGCCAGGAGGGCAGGGTGGGAGAGACTCAGTCCAAAAGGCTGAGGTCGGTGGTGATTAAATGTGAGAGGTATCACATCTGGGCACAGGGGAGAGCTTCTTTGCTGGTACCTTCAAGGAGTTGTCATTGTCCAATTCAGAGGCTAGGGAAGCAGCCGAGATGATTCCTCCCTGGCCTCTTCTCTCTCACAAGAAGGTGGAGACTGCAGCTTGTGCAGATCTCATCAGATGTGTGCAGCAGGTGGAATTCTGGCAGATGCTGTTGCTGTTTGGATTGAGAAAATTGCAGGAAGGGTTTGAATTGCGAATGGAGGGGGGGGGGGTAGGATGAGTTCCACTGCACAGAGATGTTGGCTTAGAGTTGCCTGAACCCCGGACAGACATGTCAGGAGCCCAGGAACAGGGTGTGGGCTGTGGGTCGTGACTGGGCAGCTGTGAGCCTGTGGCTGGTCAGTCATTAAGGTCATGGGCAAGGAGGAGCTGACCCGTGCAACGTGTGTAACATTATCTGGGGATAGAGAATTCTGTTCTGTGATGTTGACAGGGCTGAGATGTTAGGTGACTTAGCCAGGGTCACACAGTGGAACAACAGCAGCAGTGCCCGTGGGCTGGCTTCAGGTGTCCCTCAACTTGAACGTCTCTGCTGACTCCTCACCTTCAGTGTGGCTTGGCTCTGCTATTAGAACAGTCAGTCGCTCACATTTAGTTTATCATCCACATGTTAGGCACAGTAAAAACTGCATGCTTCTCTCCTGACAAAAGGTTGGGGCCAGTGATGTGGCACAGCAGGTTAAGCCACCTGCACTGCGGGCATTCCATTTGAGAGTACCTGTTTGAGTTCCAGCTGTTCCACTTCCAATCCAGCTCCTTGCTTCTGCACCTGGGAAGAACAGTGGAAGATGACCCAACTCCTTGGGTCTCTGCCACCCACATGGGAGACTCAGATAGAGCTCCAGGCTCCTGGCTTCAGCCTTGTCCAGCCCTGGCCGTTACAGCCATTTGGGGGAGTGAACCAATAGATAGAAGATCTTTCTCTCTCTGTGTGTGTGTGTGTGTGTCCCTCTGTGTCATTCTGCCTTTCAAAAAAAATTTAAGCCGGCGCCGCGGCTCACTAGGCTAATCCTCCGCCTTGTGGCGCCGGCACACCGGGTTCTAGCCCCGGTCAGGGCACCGATCCTGTCCCGGTTGCCCCTCTTCCAGGCCAGCTCTCTGCTGTGGCCAGGGAGTGCAGTGGAGGATGGCCCAAGTCCTTGGGCCCTGCTCCCCATGGGAGACCAGGAGAAGCACCTGGCTCCTGCCATCGGATCAGCGCGGTGCGCCGGCCGCAGCGCGCCTACCGCGGCGGCCATTGGAGGGTGAACCAATGGCAAAAGGAAGACCTTTCTCTCTGTCTCTCTCTCACTGTGCACTCTGCCTGTCAAAAATTTAAAAAAAAAAATTAAGTATTTTATTGTTTATTATTGTTATTAACCTTCCCTCATTTTCTATTGCAAAAGTGCAGGAGGGAGGAGGATGGTGCTCGGCCTCGAGGTGATGACACCACTTGGGTACCTGCATCCTGTATCAGACTGCTCGTGCTCACATCCCAGCTTTGCTCCGATTGTGGCTGCCTGCTCACGTGCACCTGGGAGGGCAGCAGTTGATGGCTCCATGGTTGAGTCTTTGCCATCCACGTGGGAGGTCTGCACTGAGTTCCCAGCTCGAGGCTTTGGTCCGGCTCAGCCCTGGCTGTTGCAGGCATTTGTGGGTGTGAGCCGGAGGGTGGAAGGATCTCTCTCTTTCTGTGTGTCTGTGTGTCTGTCTCCTTCACTATCTACCTTTCAAACAAATTAGATAAATAACATTTAAAATACAAGGATTTTTTTTCCTTTGTAAAAACTTAGATGTTACAGAAATGCAGCAATTAGAAAGTACATTTTTTCCTGTAATTCCACCGTCCCCTACACAGAATGATTTTCTGCAAGGATCTGGCAGAAGTTCTCTCCACTGGGAGTCTCTTGGAGAGAGTTACTTACAGAAGGCATTGGCATCAGAGCAGCCACTCAGTGGGGATCAGGTGCTCTGTGGCGACTTGGTGGGGTTTTCCAAGGTGGTTCCCAGGGTTTGGCATTCAGAGCTGATTTTGCCTGCTTTGTGACCTGGGGACTTGCCCCTGGGTGGTGCTTCTTCTTCTTCTTTTTTTTTTTTTTAAAGATTTATTTTATTTTATTTGAAAGACAGTTACAGAGAGAGGTAGAGACAAAGAGGTCTTCCATCTGCTTGTTCACTCTCCAGATGGCTGCAATGGCTGGAGCTGAGCCGATCCGAAGCCAGGAGCTAGGAGCTTCCTCCAGGTCTCCCACATGGGTGCAGGGGCCCAAGGACTTGGGCCATCTTCCACTGCTATCCCAGGCTACAGCAGAGAGCTGGATCGGAAGAGGATCAGCCGGGACTAGAACTGGCGCCCATATGGGATGCTGGTGCTTCAGGCTAGGGCTTTAACCCACTGCGCCACAGCACTGCCCCCCCCCCCCCCCCCATGCTGTTTCTCAAGCCCCAGATCTTAGCTGGCTGCACTGGGAAGCTGTTCTTCCTTCACTCGTGTTACCATGTGGTCTTCCTCCCATTTCTCTCTCCTCCCTGGCGCTCTCTGTCCTGGAGCTTGTGTGAGACAGCTTCCCTGGGGCTTTTCTTGGCACTGGCCTTGGGAGTTCATGGTATGGATGACAGCGTAGCCAGTGCCGCTGAATCACCCTTAAGGAATGCAGTCCCTCTTGGTAGTGAGATGCTTCAGATGCTGTGCGCGATGAAAGCTGGCCCAGCAATTCCTGGCCTCGAAAGCATCCACTGCAGCCCCACAGCTGTGGTTGGGTAGATAACTTTCCCTCTCCAGGGTTTGTCCCCTTCGACATGGGAACTGAAGGCATTTCCCACCTTCCCTCCGACCTTCTTTCCCTTAAGAGAGTGAAACCAGGTTAGTACTCTGTAGACTGGATTCAGGTAAGATGCGTTCATAGAAAGGATCCACCAGACTCTCGGTAAAACTTGTCTTGCACAGCTTAAGGCCAGTGTTTCTCCCGATGCCGGGATGTGGCTGTGGTTGGTCAAGGATTTCACATGAGGAGCGAGCGGCACGTTCTTCTCCTTGCCTCTCTTCAGCTGGATGGCACCTGCACTCCCCAGACAGGACCTCAAAGCCAGACTCTACCCAGGGTGAGGAAGGGAATGGGACCTCTTTTGTCCAAGGGGGCATCTTCTGCTGGAAGAGACAGAGAGCAGAGGGAATTTACGATTCTCGGGACTTCTGCTGCTCATGTTTCCATTGCAACTCTGTTTAAAATCTGAGTTTTTTTTTTTTTTTTAAAGTTACTTTATTTATTTGAAAGGCAGAGTAACAGAGAGTAGGAGAGAGAGAGAGAGAGAGTCTTCCATCTATCTGCTGGTTGGTTCGCTCCTCAGATGGCTGCTACAGCCAGGGCTGGACCAGCCAAAGCCAGGAGCCAGGAGCTTCCTTGATGTTCTCCCACATAGGTGCAAGGGCCCAAGCATTTGGGCCATCTTTGACTGCTTTCCCAGGCCACTAGCCTGGGGAGTTGATCAGAGGTGGAGAGCTGGGACCTGAACCCGGCACCCATATGGGATGCTGGCATTACAGGCGGTGACTTTACCCACTACGCCACAGCGCTGGGCTCAAAACTTCAGGTTCTGGCCGGCGCCGTGGCTTAACAGGCTAATCCTCCGCCTTGTGGCGCCGGCATACCGGGTTCTAGTCCCAGTTGGGGTGCCGGATTCTATCCCGGTTGCCCCTCTTCCAGGCCAGCTCTCTGCTATGGCCCGGGAAGGCAGTGGAGGATGGCCCAAGTGCTTGGGCCCTGCACCCATATGTGAGACCAGGAGAAGCACCTGGCTCCTGGCTTCAGATCAGCGAGATGCGCCGTCCGCAGCGGCCATTAGAGGGTGAACCAATGGCAAAAAGGAAGACCTTTCTCTCTGTCTCTCTCTCTCACTATCCACTCTGTCCAAAAAAAAAAAAAAAAAAAAAAAAGATTAAAAAAAAAAATTCAGGTTCTATCATGGAATCAGGCATTGATGATCAGAAAGACTCTGAATGGGAGCCATCTGCTAAATTAGAGTCTAACAATGCTTCAGACTAACACGTGTTATTCTGTGCTGTGGGCTGGCCGATTCACTGGAAGTCTGAGCAGTCAGCCGCATGAGTTACAAGGTTGCCCAGCATCCTGTACATTGGCTAGCTTGGGACTGACACCTGTGTGCCCCACTACACCACCTGCTCTGTAAGTTAGGGATGCCTTCCCCATAGTCATATCCATAGCATTTGGACCACAGGTGAGCACCTGGTGTACTCAGTAAACATCACTGAATGAATGAAAGTGTAGCTAAAGATGGACTTTTCTTCCTGAAGACAGATGACTTATGCAGAAGAAATTCCTAGGTTTTGCTTTGAGGATACAGATCTACTTTTCAAAAATCTTGTGATGGACTGTGGATAACGTTGAAGGGCGAAAAATTGCTTTGAAGCAAGGCAGTTGTAAAGGGTGGGTACATGACTTAACTAAATCATAATAATTATCATCGTTAAACCAGCAAGGACGAAAGGTTCAGGTGGGAAATGCATCCAGATTTCCACTGAGTGATGACAGATAGAAATTCCCTTTCTTGGATCGTTAAAAATTGAGCCTGTCTGCTGAGAGAATTGATGCTGCTTGAATGTTTCGCTCAGTGTGTGGCTGTCCTTGGGCAAAATGACAGAATTGGATTTATGTCCCCAGATTTCCAAACTCCACCAACCTTAGAATTAGCCTTAGAAACCAAAGAGTTTGCTTAGAAGTCATTTGGCTCAGCCTCCTTTTACAGATGAGGAGACCTAAACTCAGGGATGAAGTGACTTGGATCAATGTAGTTTATTCTCCATTAACTGAGGATTTGAGAAAAAACTCATCAGCATTTCTTATAAACAAACACCTCCAACTCCCTGGCTGAATGCTTCAAGTAACTTCTCTCTCTAAAAAATTAAATGTTAAAGGGAGCACTCCTCTAACTTAAATTGTAATATCTGGTTTTAAAGGCAAACTGCAGTCTTAACCTTCAAACGGAAACAAACCTAGTTTGTTTTAATTAAACAACACGTCACCTTGGTTACTGCTCTCTGGCTTCTGCCTGCTGATAAGGATCAGAGGCTGGAGGCTACCTAACCACATCTGCCCAGCACTCTGCTTTGGGTGTGCTGAATGGACTCCACTGGGGCCCATCCAGCTTTGAAACGTCACGGGGACTCAGCCCTGGACTGAAATAGAAGCCAAAGTGAGTCTGGGGCATGGAGTGGCTTCCAGCTGGGGAGGGTGTTCACGCTGTTCACCGCAGATGCTGTAAAAGGGGATGCAATTCTGTGGCTTTCTCTCCAGCCTCTTTTTTTTTTTTTTTTTTAATATTTGAAAGCAAGAGGAGGGGGGAGAGGAAGAGGAAGAGACTGAGAAATTTCCCGTCTGCTTGTTCACACTCTGAGTGCCTGCGAAATCCCAGAACTCCATCCTGGTCCCTGACGTGGGTGGCAGGGACCCGTGTGCTTCAGCCGTCACCGCTGCCTGCCAGGGTGCGCATTAGCAGGAAGCTGGATGAGAAGTGGAGCCGGGACTGGAACCAGGCGCTCTGATGGGCTGTGGGTGTCCCAAGCAGTGTCTTACTGCTGCACCAAATGCCTTCCCTTTCTCCAGCTGTGTGAACAAGGATCCTACCTAGGAGTGGATGGTCTTTAGGCTTTCTGTCTTGCACTTTCTATTGACCCCGTTCTTCCCTTGTAATTTTATTTTGTCGTTCAGTCCTGAGCTTTGTTGGTCAGCAGCTTCTCCTGGAATACCAGGCAGCAACCCCAGAACTCTGAATTCATTTCAGCTTTTAAAATTATAATGGTCTCTTCCTCCCACCTAATTTAATGGCAAGGAAACCCAGATTTCCTGTGGACCTGTTGCAGGCTAGGCCCCCTCATATAGGCAGTTTCTTTGCTTCCTCCTGGCTTCTGTGCCAAGGGCTCCATTTTTACTGAGGACGGAACAGAGACCAAAGCCAGAAGGAAGCAGAGCTGGGCTTGAAGCCCACATCTGCCTGACTCCATGCCGATCACCGTCCTACTCTGCTTAAGCAGGATATGGAACCCTGGCGCATATCTTACGGCAACACTAAATTATCTTAATAGTGAAGTCAGCTGAGCGTCTTTGAAAATCCTTGTCAGTTAGGCACTTTGGTGGATGCACATACAGTAGAGCAACCCTTTGGCCAAAGCATGCAGCAGGCTTCTGGAAGCTGGCTTGGGTTCCACTGGTAGCCTTTGGTGAGCTTCCGCCTTCCTAAAAGTTGCACCTGAATTTCTGTAGCCAAAAGCACTTTCTGGCCCTATGTCTTCCTATAGTTACAGTCATGGTGTCCCCCACTTTTATCCTTAAATAATTAGATCCAAGAGGAGATGCTCTAAGTAGAGAAGAAGGAAATGGTGCTGCTCAAGGCTGGGGTTTTCATTTGATACTGCAGCGTTTAGTTCAGCTGTAACCCCTTCAGGTTGCAGTGGGCTGGGGCAGCAAGCCCTCACCAGATGGATTCGCAAATGCAGAGCCACCTCAGGGAAGGCATTACAGTCACTCCCGTAGTGGCTTCAGGCTGGCATTTTCAGGAATGGTTAGAACTCAGCCGTATATTATGGGCTCATGGGTCACAGCTGAAGAAAACAAAGCCTGGCCTTGGCTTTGCCAGGACCGCTGAAAATATCCTCAGAGCTACTCTGCCAAGTCTTAGGATTGCCAAAAAAAGTAGGGTTTTAGAGAATTTTTTTTTTTTTCTGTTTTAATGTATTGGGTTACTAGGTTGGAAAAGAGTGTGATATTGGAGATACAATTCAGAGTCAATTCCAGATGTGATACTGTTAACGATTTGAGAATACATACAGTTCCTTGAGACAGGACCTATGAATACAAGAGGAAAAACCCTGCAGTGTCTGGGGCTGCCCTGGCACTCCTTAGATCGCTGTGAGATAGCAGTGACTAAGTGTGACAACTCCGGCCTCTGACTTCCTGTGTTCGAATTTGAGCTCCTCAACCCCACCAGCTGTGTGACCTTACATGTTACTAAACTCTGCCCACCCCCCCCCCACCCCCCCCCCCCCCCGTTTCCTCATCTGTAAGTTGAGGTTGGGTAACAATAGCGACACCCTCATAGAATTGTTCATTCCCGTCGACGGCCTCTTTGGGACATGGTGAAGGGTCAACAAACATTAGCTGTTACAGTCGGGATTTGGGGGTGCCACGTAGCTTAAGCCGCCCTTGTTCAAGCAGATTTTCTGTCCTTGGTGAGAGTAGTGTTTGCCGAAGTTGTGCCTGAGATTTCATACTAAAGATGATGATGGAGTTAAAATTTCAGTGAGATCTGGAAGATTGGGATGTGGAGGTGTAGATATGAACAAGTCCCTCTGTGCGGGGGGTTGGGTGGGGGAAGCACAGTGTGTACAACACTGATGGAGGGAAACCCGACTTTGTCCCAGGAATAGCAATTCTGTGTGAGGGGCCCCCCTGGGGGAGAGGTGGGAGATTGGGGGGGAATGGACACCAGGAGTCAGCCCCGAGGGAGGCCCAGAGATGGCAAGTGAAGGGGTGGGGCTGGGAGCCTTTGAGGGTGAAATCAAGTCGTTGGGCACCAGTGGGAGGCTGTTGAACCAGTAGGAGTAGAGACGGAAAGGATGTGGCATTGGGAACACCTGGGACTCTATGGATGGCCAGAGAGGGAAACAGCATTGACAGAAATTGGGAATTGTGGGGAAGGGGGAGTTTGGGGTCGAGGCATGCGGTTTCAGTTTCAGAACCACCAGGCTGAAGTACAGATAGGAAAACCTCTGTGATAGAAGTCAGAATGGCATCCAGGGCAGGAGTTTCGGATTGGCGATAAAATGAGGCTGTGACACTGCTCGTGACTTGAGGATACGCAGTTCCGTAAGACGAGACCTCTAGATGCAAAAGAGAAGCCCAGACTCCTTAGCTAAGGCAAGCAGCACCGTCCAGTGCTGGGCTGTGGGGATTCAGGTCTGCTGCGGCGGGGGTCCCAGGTACGGTGCTCAGAGCTGCCGGGTGTGTGTCCTCCAGTGCTGTCCGGTTTCACAGCCTGTTCATGAACCAAAGCAGGAAATTCCTCCTCTCCCTCCCCCATCCCACACGGGTGGCCAGTGGCTCTCAGAATTCCTTTGATCCTGCGCTGAGAATTAGGCTCCAATGATGAAGTTTAAAAGCTGTGTTATGGAATTTATATGTATTATATATTACAAAGTTAGAGACAGGGACTCTAAAGCCAGAGCTTTAAATTAAAAAAAATCTCAAGCCGAAACGGTTTTATAACCCTTCATTTTGTATGTGGTTTTCAATGGGTATAAAAATACTTGGTGGGTATGTGGGTGGTTTCTGATGTTTTGGAAAACGGTGAGAATATGAGAGGCTGAGCTTTGGGTTCTGGGATGAGAGCTATAATTGCTAACCGAGTCTTTCCCAGGGTTGGCTCAGGTTGGATATCTGATATCTAGAAACCCAATAAGCCAGAGACTACAGTCATCCCCACTTCCCCTGCAAAATCTGGGGGCAGAGCAGAGGGAGTGCGGGAGGGTGCCCTCCCCTGCCTCATCTCCTTCCACGCAGTCACTCGATCACTCCCTGTACCAGTCGGCGATGCAGCAGCAGGAAGCCTGGGCTGGTGGCTTCTCCTAGTCCCATCCGCAGCAGCCACCGCACAGCTGCATGGGAAGATCTAAATATAACCCAGGACTCACTGAGATCCTCCACCCCCAGCCTTGGCGGATGTGGCAAGCACCCTAAAAATACCTGCTGTCTGAACTTTGGGGTACCTAAAGGGCAGGTTCTCGCTTGTGGCTGGGAGGCTTGTCCAGCTCCCAGGACGGCTGCCCATCCACTCTTGGGCAGGTGGTTGACTGTGTTGTCTTGTTCAAGAACAAGACCTGCTCTCTACCCTCATGTTCGCTGTTGGCAGGTTTCAAGGGAGCTATTCATAGATGCGACATCTGTTCTCTGTCCCATCGACCTCAGACCTGCAGCTGCCACCGCCGTGTTCGGGCAGGGTTGACGGTTTTGAGTTGCACTTCACGGAATCAGAATTTGAGAGCTGGTGTGGCCGTTAGACATTCTATTGTTCGCAAAGCCATTAAAGTCACTTTATTTATGGAATTGCATTTCTGCGCCTATGTTGTAACCATAGAAATTTGAAAATGGGATCTCAGTCCTTGATTATTTTAAATAAAAATCGTAATGATATAACATAAAAATAGGACGATAATGAAATCCGGTCTTTTTAAAACACTGAGTGCAAAGGCCTTTCTTTTTCGCTAAAGAAAAAACGGAGCTTTGCGGCTCCTTTCGTCACCTGGGCCCCAGTACTGGGACCGTGAAGTTCATCGGCAACCCAGCCAGGACACCAGGGGTCTCGTCTCCAGGGAGGCGCAGTATCTAGTTTCTGGGGTTGCGGACCACCAGCATGGGGTCGCAGCTGAAGGACCCTGGATGAGCTCATGTTTCCTGGGAAAGAAGGATTTCACAGAGCGCCTCCAGCCCTTGTGGGGGCAGTTAGCACTGCCTGTGTGACAGCATCAGTCGTCCCGCTTTTGAAATGCACGATAACCCCCTTACCCCGGTCTCCATCAGGGCACCCTGACAGGTTCTGGTGAGCAAAAAACCTGTGCCAGGAGCTGAGAATGGAACTGGTTCCTGTGTTGAGGAGTTGCTTTGTGGTGGTCACCATGTCACCATGTTGCCACTATTGTAACAAGTGTGTATCCTCCACTGTGAGCTTCTCAAAGCCTCTTTGTGTATCTGGAAGAAATGTGTGTGTGTGTGTGTGTGTATGTATGTATGTATATTGCCTGGGTTAAAGGCAAACTGGAAGTTTTTGTTGAGTGATGGGAGCAATCAAAATAGTTGGCGTTTTTTCTTCGTTGTCAGTGAATGTGTATGTGAAATAGCATATGTGACATATCTAGAAGCTCAAACCTCCCTGGACCAGGACACTGGTAACAAGGAGTGAAATCCCCTGGGAGGTGGTCTGCACTGGGGGACTGATTTTGTGGTGGGGGCGTGGCTTTGGAGTCATTTTATACCCTCAGTGGAGTAGCAGCTGAGGAAGCATGCTGAATGAGAATGTCACCCAGAAGAATGTCATGGGGAGGGGACGGGAGGCGGTAGCGTCCCTAGTGGGGGACGGCAGGGGCCAGGGTTCATGGCCTCTCAGTTGTTCCTCCTCTTCAATTCCAGAATGAAGAGCTTCGGAACTTGTCCCTTTCCGGCCATGTTGGATTCGACAGTCTCCCTGATCAGCTGGTCAACAAGTCTACGTCGCAAGGCTTCTGTTTCAACATCCTGTGTGTCGGTGAGTGACCGTCCCCTGTGGCCAGCGGCACCCTGGCCGTGGCATGTGACTGTCTGGGAGCAGGTGGTAGGGCTCTGAGGAGGGAATCATACTTGCAGCCTCTCTCTTCACCAGGAGGGCCAGGCTGAAGCCAGGAGCCAGGAACTCCACCTGGATCTCCCGAGCACGTGAGCCATCCTCTGCACGTCCTAGGATGCATTAGCATGAAGCAGGATTAGATGTAGAGTAGCTGGGACTGGAACCTGCGTTCTGATACGGGATGTGGCTCTTCCAGGTGGCGGTTTAACCTGCTGCTGCACTGAAGGTTTTATAGATGCATTCCCTACGACAAGTAAAATCTAAAGCTATTCTAAGTACTTTAATAAACTCATAGTGTTTAAAACATGTACTCTTTAGGGAGCAAAAGACCATCTAAAATTCTGTTTTGTATTTGAAATAAATTTCTTATCTCAATTATTGACCTAAGGTAGAATCTACAGTTCACTTTAGTTTATTCCTGGTAGACACATGGAAAAAGCCAGAGATGGAATGCCTTACTTCCCTGTGTATTGTACTCCTTTCCCTTAAATGTTAGGCTTTGGCCTTGGTGTGTTTTCTTTCAGTCTGTGGTAAACATATGGTGTTTAAGACAGGGAAGATGAAAGAGAGGGAAAAACACAAGCGAAATGAGCTTCCTCGTCGTCTGGAGGGAAAAGGTGCTGGCGCAGATCCTGGCCCTGCCCTTGCCCTCGCTTGGCACCTAAATGTGGCAGGGAGGGGGTGCAGGCCGCCTTCTCCACAGAGAGTTGCAGAAATGTGGTTCCAGCACACTTAAGACTGTCTCCCACCCCCAGCCCACGCTCAAATGTAACGGGAACTGTGTGTAATTACGACCTGTTGGCTCCAGGGGTTCAAGGACAATGACCCTTCTTTTTTTTTTTTTAAAGAAAAAGATTTGTTTATTTATTTGAAAGCAGAGTTACAGAAAGGCAGAGAGAGAGAGAGAGAGAGAGAGAGGTCTCCAATCCACTGGTTCATTCCCCAGTGGCTGCAGGGGCCAGAGCTGGACCAGACCAAAGCCAGGAGCCAGGAATATGGGTGCAGGGGCCATTGCATTTGGGGCATCTTCTGCTGCTTTCCCAGGCACAGTAGCAGGGAGCTAGATTAGAAGTGGAGCAGCCAGGACTTGTACCGGTACCCATATGGGGTGCTGGTAGAGCAGGCAGTGGCTTAACCTGCCATGCCACATTACCGGCAACAACAGTGGCCCTTCTGAGACATGGCTTTGAGACAGACCAAAGAGGTCCCCGTAGGTAGCCACGGTGGTCAGCACTTCCTGTAAGCTTCACAGAATGTCTCAGATGAACTTCCTTGAGAACTTAGAAAAGATATATATATATATATATATATATATATATATATATGTGTGTTCATTTTGAAAATCAGCACTTGCTTCTTGGTTCATTGTGGAGAAAGGGGTTCTGTTTTCCTATAAAGAAAATTGCTCCAGGAATATGTGGCATGTCCCTCCCACGTGGGGTGTCCATTAGCAGAGCCGGCTGACACACTCTGCCCACTTGCTGGCTGGCGAGAGTCACAAGCATTGGACAAGAGTGCTGGGAGAGAGGCATGCCCAGTGTGGCCACCCCCTGCTGTCCCCTGTCCCCACGGGAAGCCTTGTAAGCTTCAGCGGGGGGCCTTCTGCACTGCAGAGCCGTGTGGATGACTCGTCTTGTCTCTTGCTGTACACACTCCTTGCAGAGCAAGACTGCATAGCAACTTCTTGGCAGTTTGTTGGTTTCCTTGTTGAGAAATGTGCTCCGTTGTAACCTTCTGCTGATTGCTATTCTGGCTTCTTCTCCATGCCTCCCAAGCCCTGAGTCCAAAATCGGTTTCCAGAACTTATCCGAGTGGCAGGTGTTTGGCATGGCCATTGGGATGCTGCTTGGGACACCTGTATCCCTGGGTTCAGGTCCAGGTTCTTCCCCCAGTTCTAGTTTCCTGCTAGTGCACACCCTGGAGGGCTCCAAGTGATGATTCAAATACTTGGGCCCTTTCTGCCCATGTTGGAGACCTTGATTGAGTTTCTGGCTCACAACTTCTGCCTGGCCCAACCCCGGCTCTTGCTGGCATTTGAGGAGTGAACTAGCAGATGGAAGAACTCTATCACTGTCTTTGTCTCTCTACACTTAGAGAGACGCCTACGTAGATACCTGAGTCTCCTGTGTCCTGGCTCCCACACAGTGGGAGCGAGCCTTCCAGTGGGATTTACACTTGCAGGAAGGGCTTAGCCAGGTCCGTGGTGCACAGCAGAGTGTGCTGGCCCCATGACTGATCTTGTGCTGGCTGCAATTCCTCCATGAGCCACGTTGTTGCTGCCCTGTGAGATCTGCAAAGCAGTCACTATTCTCTCTGTCCTGGCCGGGTGGTAGCCCCTGTGATTCTTAGATATTTATTCTGGTTGCATTCTCAAACATGCTTACAATTAGTTTTCCAAACTAGCTAACATAACATGTGGTGTTTAACATTATAAAATCCCCTCCTTTCACCTCCTACGTCCATTTCCATTCCTCAGAGGTATACACTGTATGGATCCAAACCCTTCCTCAGTCTTTCTGAATTAGGAAATTATTTGGGTGGGGAGCTGCAAGTGGAAGCCCAGGGGGGGACACAGGGCTGCAAGCCCTTTGGAAATCTCCAGGGGAGAGGCCTTTCCTCTCTCGAGGCTGCCTGCACTCCTTGGCTTCTTCCATCTTGAAGGCCGGCCACATTGCATCTTTTTTTTTTTTTAAAGACTTATTTATTTTTTTTGAAAGTCAGAGTTGCAGAGACAGAGGGGGGGGGGGTGGTCTTCCATCCGCTAGTTCACTCCCCATTTGGCTGCAGCAGCCGGAGCTGTGCTGATCAGGAGCTTCTTTTTGGTCTCCCACGTGGGTGCAGGGGCCCAAGCTCTTGGGCCCTCTTCCACTGCTTTCTCAGGCCACCGCAGAGAGCTGGATTGGAAGTGGAGCAGCCAGGACTTGAACCAGCGCCCATGTGGGGTTGCCAACACTGCAGGCAGCAGCTTTACCTGCTACGCCACAGTGCCAGCTCCCACATTGCATCCTTCAGATTGTCCTTGCATTGGGGAATTTTCCATAGACATTTGCAGAAATTCAGTTCATTTGCAGATAAAACTGTCTCCCACCTCCCTGAATACATCTTACAAAGCTAACCCAAGTGTGATTAAGAGCAGCTGGCTCCGGGGGTTCACAGACTGCTGGTCAGGGCTCTGTCCCTGGTTCTGGATCCTGCTTGCCTCTACGCGGTGTCCGTTTGGGATTTCTCCTCTTAGCAGCGGTCAGGCCTCCAGAGGTGTGGCCAGCAGAAAGAACAGGAAGACAAGTCTCGCTGAACAGTCACGGGGATTCTCTGGTTAGCCAGGACTGGGGCACGTGCCCAGATTAGGTATGGGAGAGATAGATGCTGGACAGATAAACACAGTCTCCTTATTACAGAGATGGTATGTTTTTGTTTCATTTTTATGTAAATGAGATTATGCCATTCATATTATTTTTTTAATTCCACAATAAATCACTGATGTCCTTTTGCTATGGTTTGGGTATTTGTCCCTGCAAACTCAAGATGTAGTTTCCAAAGTCTTGTGTTAATGGCACTCATAGGGTGGAAACGTAATCCATTTATGTTGTGGGTGAGGGAGAGTGGTTTTGGGAAGTGATTGAATTGATCAGGGTGTTGGGATGGGGCGGGGGATTGAGTCTTGTGGCTTTATCAGAGGCCACAGCCGCAGACAAACTTGGTCTCTTGCTTTATGATACTTTGTGCCACCTTGGTCTCTGCCAGCCAGAAGGGCATCACCAAATACATCACGTAGGCCTCCCACCTCTAGGGCCATGAACCAGAATAACCTTTGCTTTATAAAGTTCTCGCTTCAGCTATTTCATTATAGTAACAGAAAGTGAGCACCTTCCATGCTCGTGTACCTAACTATCCAGCTTCTTTTCACTAATGCTTTGGACTCCTTTGATTAGACCCAACACTAGTTCTTTGGGAGATAAAAGTGTCAGCGTTAAATATTAACTTATTGTTGGAGGGCAGAACACATCACATCACATCCCTTTACCCACGTGTATTTTACAGCGAACTATCTGAACAAGAAAACAGTTCTCACGGTCAGTCAGTGGTCCATTGGATTCATAGTAAGAGCCTAAGGCAGGTGTTCCAGCTGATCAAAATATTTAGACAGCCACATAGAGGGAGCAGCAGGCCTCATATTTACCTAAGAGTGTCCATGGTTATTTCTTTCCTACTTGCCATTCTATTAGTCAAAAAACATTTTTTACATAGAATGCACAGATGTGATAGTTATCAATTTATTTTCATGCGAAAAAATGGAAAGGAAACTGAGGATTTAAAAATAAAGTTATGATTCCAGGGAGGAAACTTTTTTTAATCAGTTCTTAGAATTGCCCTTTTGTTTTATGCCAGGAGCCTGCAGATTGAAAGCAGAGGACATAAATCAGTAGAAGCTGGTCAGGCGTGAGCTTCCTCCGGTTTCAGAGACACTGAATGACATGCTGTTGGGGAAGCCCCCTGAGTCCTGGGAGTGACTGGAATCCAGGGAGCGAGTGTGTTTGTACCTAACCCCAATGAGAACTCTGATGGGATCAAGGACAGCACACCCAGGAGCTCACAGTCCCCATTATCCATCTTGGTTATAACACCTACAATCACTCCCCAAACTACATTATTTTAAAAGCTATTTATTATTTGAAAGCTAGAGCAATGGAGAGGGAGAAGGAGAGGTGGGGTGGGAGAGATCTTCCATCTACTGGTTCATTCCCAGTTGGAGCTGGGCCAGGCCAAAACCTAGAGCCTAGAATTCCATCTGGGCAAGGACCCAAATACTTGAGCCATCCTCTGCTGCCTCCCAGGGTGTGTTAGCAGGAAGCTGGATGGGAAGCAGAAACAGTGGGACTCAAGCCAGGCACTAGGATATGGGATGTGGGTGTCCCAGGTAGCAGCTTCACCTACTGGGCCACGCAGCACCTACCTCCGTAGACTGCACTTTAATGTACAGAAATCCTGTCAGGTTTTACCAGTGCTGCATTTTCCCACGGAATCTAAATTAGATCTAAATCAGTATTCAGCCTTTTTTTTTTTTTCCCACAAATTTGAATTCATTTGAATTCTTGCTCATTTTCCAACTGATAGTAATGGATGAGAAGCCAGCAGCAGTGACCCAGCTGTGTGTGTGTCAATTCTTGGTGAGCACACAGAGACACGTGATGTGCTGTAGCCTCCTTGCTTTCTGAAGAGCCACCAGTTTGATAGAGCCAGAGTCAGTTAATAATATGTCATGGAAATAGAAGCTCTTTTAAAAGGACAGTTCAATTTTTTTTTTTGGACAGGCAGAATTAGACAGTGAGAGAGAGAGAGAAAGGTCTTCCTTTCCCATTGGTTCAGCGCAGCGCACTGATCCGAAGCCAGGAGCCAGGTGTCTCTTCCTGGTCTCCCATGTGGGTGCAGGGCCCAAGCACTTGGGCCATCCTCCACTGCACTCCCGGGCCACAGCAGAGAGCTGGCCTGGAAGAGGGGCAACCGGGACTAGAACCCGGTGTGCCGGTGCCACAGGCGGAGGATTAGCCAAGTTGCAGTGCCGGCCTGGACAGTTCAATCTTTTTTTTTTTTTTTTTTTTTTAACTTTTTGACAGGCAGAGTGGACAGTGAGAGAGAGAGACAGAGAGAAAGCTCTTCCTTTTGCCGTTGGTTCACCCTCCAATGGCTGCCGCGGCTGGCGCACTGCAGCCGGCGTACCACGCTGTTCCAAAGGCAGGAGCCAGGTGCTTCTCCTCGTCTCCCATGGGGTGCAGGACCCAAGGACTTGGCCATCCTCCACTGCACTCCCGGGCCACAGCAGAGAGCTGGCCTGGAAGAGGGGCAACCGGGACAGAATCCAGCGCCCCGACCGGGACTAGAACCCGGTGTGCCGGCGCCGCTAGGCAGAGGATTAGCCTGTTGAGCCACGGCGCCGGCAATGGACAGTTCAATCTTAATTGTTTTGAAAGGAGAGAGGAGTAGAAATCAGACAAGTTACATGTGTCAAGGTATGGCCAAGGCTATCATGTCGACATGAATTGTGGAATTTTATAATCCCATGCCATCCTGTTTTTCCAGTAAGAGATACATGAAGTGGCTTTTCTGGTAAAATGATGGAAGATCAAATTGGCCCTAGAAAATAAAGGCTGGAACTCCAAGCCTGAGCACAGGCCTAGTTTCTGAGGCGGCCTTGATCAGAGCATGGAGGGGATTTACCGACCTGTGTATCGTTCATGAACAGATACTTAAGGAGCCTGTCTGAGTAGTGGGTGTGAAAAAGTGAAAAATTTAGCATGATAGGTTGGTAGCATCTAAGAGTAAAGACACAGGGGTTGCTCTAGATGAAGCACCGTTGTACCTGGGGTTTTACTTTCTCCCGTGGGTTTTCAGAGCACACACAGTGGATGTGTAAAAGGTCTCGGTTCTGGGTGTCCAGTAGCGCAGTTGATTCCTGCAGTGCTGTTCCGCCACGTCCCTCCTGCAGACTGGTGGCATTAGGACGAAACATGGCTCATCAGAGGTGACTTTAGGAGTAGCAAGAACGCGGCGTAGGTGCGGAGCTCTCTGATGTTCTGGCTCCATCCAGCAGGGACGCCTCGGGGACTCAGAGGAGGCAGGCAGAGCCTCATACACAGTTACTTCCCCAAGTCCACGGTCATGACCATTAATAAAGGAGCTTGGGTTACTGACCAGCTGTGATTCATCCACAGTTACCTTCTAGTGAATAATAGCGTCCTTTGGCCTTTCCCCCGTCGTGTCTGCTTTAGAGCTTGGATGAGCGGAGCCTGAGGACAGAATGGACGAGGTAGGATTGCTTTCCCCTGTGCTGTGGGCGTCGCGTTCGCCAGCATTGGCAGGAGCAGCAGCCTTAGCTAGCGCATCAGGAGTGAGTCTCTAATTACTCCAACAACTGAGTGTTCAGGCAGATGAATTTACAATCGAATCAGCAACAAACGCTGAAAAATCCACCCCAGTGGCCAATCTCAGTCTAATTGTCACCAAGATCATCCTTCTTTTCCGTTAGCTCTTAATAAATGTCTCCTCTGTGCCGGGTACTCCGCCAGGCAGCTTTGAAATGTTTCGATGTCAGTCATTGATTTTTCTGAAAATATTGTCACGGTGGTTTGGTTTGAATTGGACCCCATGTCTGGTAGGCCTTCGGTTACTCAGTGAGAGAGACACCTGTTTGCTCTCCTGGGCTCTCTAAAGCCTAGCCAGGCCCCGTTTTTAGGGGTTAGAGAGAAGCCTCACAAGCTAATGTGCTGGAAGGCACCGCTGGTCCTGTAATTCTTTTGATTCCAGAAGCTGTCATTTTTTGCTGAACTGCTTTTGGTGAATCACCCCGCTGCTAGCATTACTGTGTCTAATTACGGCTCTTAAAAGCACTGAGCATAGCCATGGAAAGCAAAGCACTTTGAAATCCAGACAAACAGTGGTTCTTTTCAACCCATTGATTGACCCCCGTGCTCTAAGTAGGGGCTGGAATGCTAATTGTGCATAATTTCCACCTTAATGTAAATGATAATTAAAATTACCAGGCCTTTAAAAAAAAGGGATGGTATTCCTGATTCACATGTGCTTAAGCCGTTTGCAACGTTGTAAAAGCAGATGGTAATTTCAGTGCAGTCCCGGTAACCTACAATCCTTGCCTGGTAAACTGGTCTTGATTGCTGTTCTTAGGGAAAAAGAGGGAAGGTAAGTAGGGCACTTTCTACTTGATAGGGCCTTTGACGTGCCGGACGTAGACTTGTAGGAGGCAGTTCCAGCATTGCTCCTTTGTGCACGTCCTAAAAACAGGTAAATCCTGAGAAGTTGGCTGCCCTGGAGAACTGACTCAAGAAGTGACTTGCCTATCTAAGTATCTTAAGGGTCAGAATCCTGTTATATCCCGGTATCTGTGACCTGGCTGTGCTGTGCTCAGAGTTAATTTATTAAGCCATGAATCTAAGTTCTCTTGCGTTAGGGAGCAACGACTGGTTTATGTTCCTTTTACTGATGTGTTTTTTGTAAGAATGTTCAGGAAAGTAAGGGAGTGTTCAGTAAGTAAGCACAGTCTGAACTTTTACAAAGCCAGACCTCAGATCTGGAATGACGTAAGATTTTGCAGAAGTTCAAACAGTGTCACTTGTCTGTTCTCATTCATCATTTCATCCCACACTTGTGCCTGTCACACAGTAAGTCCTCAAGTCCTAATTTAATGAACGAATGATACTTCACTCTGTTGGGTCTATCTGCTCTCTTTTCCTGTATTCCTAACTAATGTTTTATCAACAACATGACTTTGATTTACTACGCCGTTGTTTTGTGGCACCTGCTAATCTGTGTCTTTTCTATTTTATGCCATCACGTATTGTGAGTGTATATTTCTCATTCAAACCCTCCAGTAGAGAAGCTCTAATTGGAGAGGTGGTTCCATACGAGCACTATCTCCTGGTTAAATGATCAGGTCTCCCTGGTTAATTTTGGGTCAGGGGCCTAGCCCTGGCCTGCTTATCTGAGGTCAGGTAGCAAGGACCCAGTGCAGCAAGTGGGGTCTTGCTTAGACGAGGTCTGTGGTTATGGCAGGCACTTAGTCGATACGTAAGTAATAGTAAGTCAGTCTGGTTAGTATTCCACAGTCTTCCCCACCAGATTCTGAGCTATGGGGGATGCCATGTCAGGCTGGTTCATTGTTGTATTCCCAGAACTTGGCAAAGAGCTTGGTACGTAGTGGGCACATGAATGAAGACTGATGAAGGAGGAAATTCTATGATGTTAGATGTGCCAGGGACACAGTGGGAAAAGTGAGAGTGAGGTCAATGCACTCGAACAACTTTCAACCTAATGTGGTTCACGATAGTTAGCAGCAAGCCACATCGGTTGCTATCCAGGGAAAGCTCAAATCCAGAAAAATTCCATGCTGCTTCACTGTTGGCATTGTGTGGGAAAGCAGTGAGTCCAGTGGCACACAGCATCCAACAAGGGAAGACTTGCCCAAGGCTACAAATCCCAGAGCAGAGTGTCTCATGGAATGTCACCATTCCAGACGTCATAGCAGCCCTCCAGAAGAGGCAAGGTTCTAAGCAGAACTCAGAACTGGGATTTGTTGAAATGGCTGCCGTAGAGGGGAATTTCAAACAGTTCGCGGAAAATGGTATTAAATAGGGGCTGGTGCTGTGGTGCAGTGAATTAAACCTCCACTTGTGGCGCCGGCATCCTGTATGAGCGCGGTTCAAGTCCTGACTGCCCTTCTCATCCTGCTGCCTTCTCATGTGCAGAAGATGGCCAAGTGCTCGGGCCCCTGCTACCCATGGGGGAGACCCGGATGGCGCTCTGGGCTCCTGGGCTTCAGCTGTTGCACCATCTGGAGAGTGAAGCAGTGGTTGGAAGATCTCTCTCTGTGGCTCACCCTTTCTCTCTCTAACTCTGCCTTTCAAATTAAAAAAATTAGAATAAAAAGAAATGTATGACTACTCCTTACTATAAGGAAAAAGAAAGTAGGATTAAATAGTAAACTTATTTTGATGCAGAAACTTTTAAAATCCATTCATACTATTCTCATGGTATGCATTTTCCGTGAATCTTTGAATACCTATTGCATATCGGCAGCTTAAATATTTATTTATTTACATATTTATGAGACAGGGAGCCCCCATCTACTGGCCCCTCCCCAAATGCCCACAATGAGGGGGCCGTGGGGGACAAGAGCCCGGGACCTGGGAACTCAGTGCAGGTCTCTCATGTGGGTGGCAGAGACCCATCTGCTAGAGCCACTCCCTGCCGCCTCCCAGGGTCTGCATTAGCAGGAAGCTAGAATTGGAGGCCAGAGCAAGGAATCGAACTCGGGGACCATGATACGGACCACAAGCATCTTAGCCACTAGGCCAAACGCCTGCCCTCTGTCACAAATCAGGCTAGAAACCTAATCGAGAAATTTTCCTTATGAAAAAGCAGATGTTTCCGTGGCTGATGGTTCTTGATTCCTACTTCCCCTTCTTTATCATGGACTCCACCACCAGTGATAAGATTGGGTTCTTTCACATTGCCAACTGTTTTTGACTCCCTATGAGAATTAGAGATAAGGGACAGGAATTTAGCCTATGGATTAAGACCCCCCGCATCCCACTCTGGAGTACCTGGGTTCAATTCCCATCCCTGGCCTGGCTCCAGCTTCCTGCCAGTGCAGACTTTGGAAGGCATTGGTAGTGGCTCAAGTAATGAGATTCCTTCTACCCACCTGGGAGACCTGCGTTCAGTTCCTGGTTCCTGGCTTTGGCCCTAAACCAGTCCTAGTTGTTGCTGGCATTTGGGGAGTGAGCCAACAGATGGGAGCTCTCTATTGTTCTCTTCCTGTCTCTCTGCCTTTCAATAAGTAAGTAAATAGAGTTTCAAAGTAGGAGAATTATAACTAAGAGTGGGGCCAGCGTTGTGGCAGAGTGGGTAAAGCTGCCGCTGGGATGCTGGCTTCCCATATAGGCATCAGTTCAAGATCTTGCTCCTTGCTAATGGCCTGGGAAAGCAAACAAAGATAGCCCAAGTCCTTGGACCCCTGTGCTCATGTGGGAGAACTGGAAGAAGCTCCTGGCTCCTGGCTTTGGCCAGGCTCAGCCCTAGCCATTGTGGCTGTTTGGAGAGTGAACCAGTGGATGGAAAATCTCGCTCTCTTTCTCTCTCTCTCTCTCTCTCTCTCTCTCTCTCACTCCCTCCTTCCCTCCCTCTCTAAACTCTGCCTTTCAAGTAAATAAAATAGTCTTTAAGAAAAATAAAAGGATGGGAGTTGGCACTGTGGTGTTGCAGGTAAAGATGCTGCCTACAGTGCCTGCCTCTCATATGGGCACTGGTTCAAGTCCTGGCTGCTGCACTTCCACTCCAGCTCTCTGCTATGGTCTGGGAAAGCAGTGGAAGATGGCCCAAGTCCTTGGGCCCCTGCACTCGCATGGGAGACCCGGAAGAAGCTCCTGGATCCTAGCTTCAGATAGGCCCAACTCTGGCCGTTGCCATCATTTGGCAGAGGGAAGCAGCAGAAGGAAGACCGTTCTCTCTCACTCGGCCTCTCTGTAACTCTGCCTTTCAAACAAACAAACAAATAAATAAATCTTAAAAAAAAAAAAAAAAAAGAATTCTGCTTAGTCTTATTTTGAAGGCTGAGCTGGCGTTCGTCACATCTCTTATGTTTAGGTCTCCTCATCATTTGGTGGGTGTAGTGATTCGAGGTACCAGGCCCTCTGCTGGGCACATCCGAGGATCTCCATAAATACTGATTGACTTGAATTATTGGTGTAAACTAGTAAGGTCACAGCATCAGTGAGTTTCTGTGTCACCGACATTACTTTCAGACTGGGAAAACTGTCCAACAAATGTTCGCCATCTTGACTCCAGCTAAACAGGGACAGAAAAATAAAGACAACGCAAAGGGATGCCACACAGATGCATAACTACAACTGGAAAATCGTGGAGCAAACAAACTGCCCGTTATAGTGAAGTCCTGTTTCTGCATTGGGTGAAAGTGAGTGTTAGAACAGTACATGGCCGGCGCCGTGGCTTAACAGGCTAATCCTCCGCCTTGCGGCGCTGGTACACCGGGTTCTAGTTCCGGTCTGGGTGCCGGATTCTATCCTGATTGCCCCTCTTCCAGGCCAGCTCTCTGCTGTGGCCCGGGAAGGCAGTGGAGGATGGCCCAAGTCCTTGGGCCCTGCACCCCACGGGAGACCAGGAGAAGCACCTGGCTCCTGGCTTCGGATCAGCGTGAGGTGCCGGCCGCAGTGGCCATTGGAGGGTGAACCAACGGCAAAAAAAAAAAGGAAGACCTTTCTCTCTGTCTCTCTCTCTCACTGTCCACTCTGCCTGTCAAAAACAAAAACAAAAACAAACAACAACAAAAAAAACAGTACAAACTTGGATTAGGACCCTGGCTCTTCACTTTGTAGTGTTGTCTGCTTATAAGGCATCTCTAAGCCTTACAGTCCCATCTGTAAAATGGAGGAAATAAAAGAACTTATTTTGTAGGGGTGGTAGTGTTCAGATGAGATTATACATAGGGCACAAAGTCAGTACTCCATAACACTGGCTGTAACAGTTGTGTTGGTTGGCTTTTCATCACTACACTAACAAATACCTGAGAGAAGCTGCTTATAAAGGGAGATTCACTTCAGCTCATGGTTTTGGAGGTTCACAGTCTGAGATTGGCAACCCCATTGATGTGGACCCCATTAATGAGGGCTGGGGGTGGGGAAGGAGTGCAGAGAAAAGGGTCACGGGAAGCCGGGAGGCAGGGAGACACAGGCTGTGTGGTCCCTTCTTATAAAGCCGTGATGATTTGAACATAGCTGCTCCATCCCGGCAACGTAAGCCAATCCAATTGCTGTTCAAGGCCCCACCTTCAGGTCTTGTCATCGGATTCCACAGTGTAGTTTTTTGTTCTGTTTTTTAACCTTAAGAAACACAGTTTCACATGTCGACGTCTAGGAGGGAGAGAGAGATATAGTTTGTGTCCTTGTAATATTCAAACTGATCACAGGCAAGCCTACAGGTACTGTTTGCTATTCAGAGGTAGGAAAAGCATCCTGATCTGTAAGTTCAAGATCTGTCCTGCCCAGTAGTCTGGAATTCCTCGGGCAGGTGTGCCATGGCCCCACCGAGGTCTTATTACCTCTTTGCGAGGGAGATTTCTCACGTTAGGGCTTCTTTTGTAAACTTGCTTTGTAAGCTTGTTTGTGAATTAAATTCATGTCCTAGAGACATTAATGCATCTTCTCTTTTATGCAGGGGAGACGGGCATTGGCAAATCCACGTTAATGGACACCTTGTTCAACACCAAATTTGAGAGCGACCCAGCTACTCACAACGAACCGGGTGTCCGGTTGAAAGCCAGAAGTTATGAGCTTCAGGAAAGCAATGTCCGGCTGAAGTTAACCATTGTTGACACCGTGGGATTTGGAGATCAGATAAATAAAGATGACAGGTGTGTTGTTGGGTTTTGTGGGAATATGCATGTTAAGTGGATCAGGAGATGGCAGGCTCTGTCCCAAGTACATTCATAGGCTGATTGTTTTTGGTGTTCTAATTATGTGGATGTTACATAAAAGATGAAATTCGTGTCCTCTGAGGAAGCTCTTTATTGAGGTCAGAATCGGATGACAAAATTGAATTTTTTTTTTATTATTTATTTACTTGACAGGCAGAATTACAGAGAAAGAGGATGGGGACAGAGAGGGTAGAGATCTTTCATCTACTGATTCACTCCCCAAATGGCTGCAATAGCTGGGGCTGCTCCAGGTCGAAGCCAGGAGCCTGGAACTTCACGCAGGTCTCACATGTAGGTGGTAGGGTACCAAGCATTAGGGCCATTGTCGGCTGCTTTCCCAGGCATATTTGTGGGGAATTGGATAGGAAGTGGAGCTGTTGCTCTTATGGGATGTTGGTGTTGCAGGCTGTGCCTTAACCTGCTGTGCCGTGACACTAGCCCCCATGATTGAATTCTTTATAAGCGGAAAATGAAGGGAATGAACTAGAATAAATCAGCTTATGACATTTTTCCAGGAAGGTCATGGAACCAGGTTTGGGAATTTTCCCACCAGGAAAAGCAAGCCGAAGAAATATCCAGCCATTCCAGAGAACCGCTTTAGCAGAAATTCCCACCACTCACCACCTTGTATTGCTTGGCACCCATGACATTGGGGGTGGGGATCTAAAACCATTATCAGATAAGTCCTGTGCCCTGCGTGCGGCCTGTGCCTAGGGGCTCACTCCCTTTGGCTGTACCTGCTTGGCACAATTTAAATAGCATGCAGAATGCTAGCTGCAAGAGAGTCTGGGAGACGCGGTTTGGGGTCATTTCACCTCTGCCTAAAGGAGTTGAGAATGGGCATCTGCCATACTTCTAGTCCCTCAGACCAGTTGGACTGTTTGACTCAATCCCCACATTTATACAGGTTTGATTGAGAACTGGGAGTTGATGTGATTTTGTACAAGAAGCCACAGCCTTGGAATTAGGAGACACACATTACAGTCTGAGTTCTGCCACGGACTGACTGTGGAACCTTGGCAATGTGTTCCCGGGAATTATCGCAGGTTGTTTTCCAGTGTGGTGTTCCATATAGTCCTCTTATGTGGAGGCCTAATAACAAAGAGCATTGTGGAAGTTCAGGACTTGAGAGGGATGTGGTAATAACAGGGCTTATTCTGTAGTTTGATGGCTTTCGGCAAAAGTGTTATCAGCCCCTAAAATCTCCAAGAAAGTATTTTTATAAGCAACCTTGTAAAAATCTTAGATAACACAGGATTTTTTTTTTTTAACTTGTCCATTTGAAAGGGAAGAGAGAGGTCTTCCACCTATTGGTTCACTCCCCAAGTACTTACAGCAGCTGGGATTGGACCAGACCAAAGCCAGGAGCTGGGAACTCAATCCAGTCTCCCACATGGGTGGCAGGGACCCATGTGCACCGCTGGAATCGGTAGCAGAGGCTGGACTCGAACCAGCCATTCTGATACTGGCTTCCTACATGGTGTCTTAGCCACTAGGCCAAATGGCCATTGCACACAGGATTTTAGGATTTGTGGGAGTCGGACAGCCTGAGGCCCGTGGGAGTCCCTTGTCACATGCTGGGGACCCCCTGTAGGCTGCTCAGAGCTGGGCAGCACTTGGGGAACAGAGTCACCCAGTTGCCTCTGAACAAAGGTTGGGGTTTTAGTCCATCCTGATGAGAAGTTCAGCTAAGTTGCATGGCTTAAAATTTCTTTTTCTAAGTGGAAAGGACTTGTTAAGCTAATTAGGTAATATATACAACAAAGTCTGTGTATACATGGGGCAAGGATGTGTTTAGCCTACTTAGGAATGAGTTATTTTCTAAGAATGTTGGTCCAGTGGTTTGTATATAGATAGAGCTGCCGACTATCAGTGAGTCCTTGTGTATTCTTCCATTTACACTGGTTCACATAAGCTGTAAGGTATAATTACATAGTGAGTGTTTGTTTTCACAAAGCACACACACGTCCCATTTTGGGATCTTTGCTGTGAGCTGTTGTTCACCCTTTATCTACAGGAAGCTGTAAATCCTTAAAATGGCCTGATGGACAGCCCCTGTGTTAGCTTCAGTCCCACAGTTTTTTTCTCATACTTTCTCAAGACTACTCATCTTTCTAATTCTCGACCTTGACTACAAATGTTTTGTGACTCTTAAGTATTACATTCATTCTCAAAAGAAGTTTGCGAAAGTTTAAAGTTGTCCCAAGGCCAAAGATGATTCTAGAAGGAAGTTTCTGGAGACATTTTTGAGCAGTGACGAGACATTATGGGAATAAACCCCCTAGGGTGACTGAAACATAGACATAAACAGCAAATCTGTAAGCTATGGCATGTTTGCTTGAAGCTCAGAAACTTCATTAGTATTGGGATTTTTCCCCAAAATTGTATATCATAGCCATGTGTTCTGTAAAGAGGGATTCAAAGTATTTTTATCTGGAAATGTGTATAATAAATGAGTACATGTGTGTAGATAAATTCTCACAATCCCCTCTGCAAATGTGAAACACCATAGTAAAGACAGAGGCATGTCTCATTCCTCGTGTGGCTGCGGGCTGAGCTCTGGTCTGTAGAGCACTTTAATTGCTCGTCAATCGACATTGTCCCCTGGTAACAGGAGCAATTGTGAGATACAGTGAGAAAGACTTATTTTGCATCTGGTCCACATGGACTGTCTATACATTGTGTTGGGGCAAGGGACAGCGAAGCCCAGCCCTGCAGCTGAATAGTTGCTCTTAATTTATGCCCTCAATGCCAAGGAATGGTAGAGCGGTTACAGGCTGCAGGCTGTTCCCAATGCCAAGTGAAATAAATGAGGAGAAAAACGCTGGCGACAAGAGAAAGGGCACAGGTGCGCTGGGAGAGCTTAGAGAGCCAGGGGCTTCCGGGCACTGCACGGTCACAGAGCACGCTCAGAACGAGGCTGGTCTCCATCTCAGAGCCGCCCCTTGCTCCCTGCAGTGGGAGAATGTCAGGCTTGTGCGTTCCCCGATCGGAAGACAGCAACTGGACTCTGTCAGATCCCTTCCCCCAGGAATGAGAGCCATCCTCTGCCCAGAGCCCTGCTGCCGGGGTGCCAAGTGTACTTCCAGCCCAGAGCCATTGCTTCGGTGCTGCCATTAAATAATTCCGCCACTTCCTCCAACTAGGACATCCCTTGAGGCCGGGTGGGTTTTCGCTCCCCAGCCCTGAGCAGCAGTAGTTGGTACGATGTTGAGCCTTATATTTGTAGCTGGAGTCCTCTTTAAGAAATTATCTGAGTCATTTGGGTCAAATAATAGTTTCCAAGGAGATTTAAAGGAGAGGAAGTGTGATATTAACCTAACCTAGATACCATTTTTTTTTTTTTTTTTTGCTCTAAAATTTCTTGACAGCTGTTGCGTAACCTCTTTGACTGACATTTAAAGCTCCGCTACCCTGCGCCTCCAAAGGCATAGTTGACACTGTTGACTGTAAACCCAAATGACTGGTTTAAAAATAGTTCCCCGGACAGGCTGGGCCTCCATGGAGAAATTGGAAGTGGGCTGTGCATTTTTGCGTGGGTATGTAAGTCCATGGGAAGGGATGTGTTGCTTCTCTAAAGCCATGGTTATTTTTACCTACTTTGGGGATTAGGCAAGCTTTTCTGCCATAGATGCAAGCCTTCAAGAATGTCCCAGTTTGTTTATCCAGGCGTGGGCCATGTCAGCATTCCCGCATCGGGTCCGCCTCAGAGCAGGCTGGCTAGAAGTGGGCAGGAAGGGGAGAGCTGGTGGCGCTTCCTGTTATGCTTCATGGCCTGTTTAACTCTTTGTGGTTTCAGGGTTTCCTTGTTTGGGCTGCGTGGAGTCCTCTAGGGAAGGGCATTTGCTCTCCAGCTGGAGAGAGAGTAAGTCGTCTGCCCTACGTGGGGAGATGGGAGGCGGGCGTCCAGGGCGCGTCACTGGTCGTCAGCATAGTCGGCCCAGACAGAGCAGGGATGTCATGATCCACTGAGAACACTCTCAGACTCGCCGAATCTTCATCAGTGCCTCGGAGCAGCACTGAAAGGGACGGTCAGGCCTTCACATCCTGCGGCTTGGTCACACTAGCTGGCGGAAGTAGTCAAGGAGGAAGGAAAATTGCGTTTGGCAAGCAGAGATAAGATAGGAGGAAAACAGATGGAAGTGTTTGCCCAGACCTAGAAGTGAAGTTGGCCCCAGAGCGACAGCAATGGGCATTTTGCAAGAACCATCAGGGGAACTGGGATAGGTAGAAAATGTTGTATAAAATAGCTTTTTCTGGGGGCCAGCATTGTGGCATAGCAGATGAAATTGCCTCCTGCAATGCAGGCATCCCACATGGGTGCCAGTTCTTGTCCCAACTGCTCTACTTCCCATCCAGCTCTCTGCCAATGTGCCTGGAAAAGCAGTGGAGGGTGGCCCAAGTGTTTGGGTCCCTGCCACCCACATGGGCAACCTGGATGAAGCTCCTGGCTTCAGCCTAGCTCAGCCCTGGCCATTGTGGCCAGCTGGGGAGTGAACCAGTGGATGGAAGATCTCTCTCTCCCTCTCTCGGTAACTCTTACTTTCAAATACATGAATAAATCTTTAAAAAATATCTTTTTCTATCCGTTTTAGGATCAGTCTCTGTCACTTATTGCTTTTTTGTGGTAGGAGGTATGTGAAAGGGGTGAACGGTACAGAACGAGGATGCTAGCATGCTTTATAAATAAGTTCTGTGCGGGGCTGGCGCTGTGGCACAGCTGGTTATGCTGCTGTCTGCAGTGCTGGCATCCCATATGGGCACTGATTTGAGTCCTGGCTGCTCCACTTCCAATCCAGCTCTCTACCAATGCGCCTAGGAAAGCAGTGGAAGAGGGACCAACTCCTTGGGTCCCTGCACCCATGTGAGAGGCCTGGAAGACGCTTCTGGCTCCTGGCTTCAGTCTGGCCCAGCCCCTGCCATTGCAGCCATTTGGGGAATGAACCAGCAGATGGAAGATCACTCTTTCTTTGTTTCTCCTCTTTATATTTGAAACTCTGTCTTTCAAATAAATAAATAAATCTTTAAAAGGAAAGAATTCTGTGCACGTGTCAGATCAGGCTCCTCCCTTTTGTCTGTTGGCTGCAGCTGCGGTCCAGGGTGAGAACTGGCCACACAGAATGTGAACGGGTCTCCTTTCTTTAGGAACGAAAATGAGCAAAAGGCAAAGCCGGGATGCGGCTTCCTTGTCTTTCTGACCCTGAATGTAGATAACAAGAAATCGACAAGAGTGCAAGGAAGGAGCAGAACGCTTATTTCAAGGGTGATGAAGAGGAATACTGACCTGGTAGCTGGCTTGTTTCTCCCCAAGAAGAACCTTCTGCTGGCATAACTAAATCCTGGACATGCAGAATGGTGGTTTGGGTAAATAGTCCTCCAGGAATCCATTTCTTTTATATATTGACAGTGGTTTAGGCAGTAAAAGGGGTGGGACTTCACAGTTTACTGTGTGTGCAAGGTAGGAGAAAGGGAGGTCCCCACACTGAATCCCAGGTTTCTAACTTGGCTGGGGCTGTGGATGGTGGCACCGTTTGCTGTGCCCCTAAGCATGGGCTTGGGGGCAGGGCAAAGGGTTGGCTTTGGGATGTGCTCAGTTAGAAGAGCAATTGGAAATGGCTGAGACGCAGTGGGTGGGGTGTCTGAAGCTCTGGGGAAAGATGTGGGCCTGTGACTCGTCATCCATCGATGGTGGGTGAAGTGCAGGAACACGCATGGCTTTCCAGGGAGACCCCGTAGTGTGGAAAGAAGGGAGCTACCAAGGCTGGCCCCAGGCTGCCCAGTGGGGGCAGGCAGAAGGAGGGCTGAATTCTGCAAAAGGAGAACCAGCCCAGAGAGCATCCTCGCTGGAAAAGGGGAGATGTTGGGTCTTCCCCGGTCTTGGGAGGATCAGAATGAAAACCAGAGGAAGAGGGAAGTGAATGGAAAGCAAAAGCACACGTGGACACTGGGAGGGGAGGCGGCGCTCAGAGCTCAAGATCAGACGCTGTGGAGGCAGGCGGGAGCCATTGGCTGTGAGCTGTTTTCCCTGCCCTGGAGCCCAGGGGGCTAGGGAAGGGCCCTTGTCCCCAGGTCTTGGTGTCCGGAGGTTGGAGGACCCGTCCCACGCTGGCATGGGTGGACCTGGTCCCCGTGGCCTGGGCTACTTCCTCATAGGGCACAGTGAGTCATCAGCAGAACACTTACCAGGGAGCTGGCCAAGCAGGAAGTTGCCTTTTTGGGATCTTTCTAAAAACTCAGATTAACCTTGTTTATAGAATCTTATTTATTATAATTATGAAATAGGTGTCTTTTTCTGTGCCAGTCCTTTCCATAAAGACGTATTTCCAAGAGTTTGTAGAAAATGGAATTAGGCCGGCGCCGTCCTTAACAGGCTAATCCTCCACCTTGCAGCGCCGGCACACCAGGTTCTAGTCCCGGTTGGGGTGCCGGATTCTATCCCAGTTGCCCCTCTTCCAGGCCAGCTCTCTGCTATGGCCCGGGAAGGCAGTGGAGGATGGCCCAAGTCCTTGGGCCCTGCACCCGCATGGGAGACCAAAGTACCTGGCTCCTGGCTTCGGATCAGTGAGATGCCCCGGCCGCAGCGGCCATTGGAGGGTGAACCAAAGGCAAAAAGGAAGACCTTTCTCTCTGTCTCTCTCTCTCACTGTCCACTCTGCCTGTCAAAAAAAAAAAAAAAAAAAAAAAAAGGGAATTAAAGATTGAGTTTGTGGGTACAAAGGTATTTTTGGAATGGGTGCATGTGAGGGGTCTTGGAAAAGTTCAGGATGATGTAAATTCTTAAACTGCATGGCTTTTGCTTTTCTTTTGGCATCACTGTAAACTTTTAACTTCGCTTTTCCGTGAAACTTTTAAGTAGCCCTGTGTATTCCTTAGCTCATTTGTTTCTAATGGAGCTGTTTTGTCCCTGATTTACATACAAGGAAATTGAGACCCACAGAGAGTTTGTGACTTACTCAGAGCTTGTATGTGGCTGTAGGAAGTTGGACAGCTGGGTTTTGACCTTTTTTTTTCTTAAAGATACATTTTACTTATTTGGAAGGCAGAGGTACAGAGAGAGATGGGGAAAGCCAGAGAAATCTTCCATCTACTGGGCCAGGCTGAAGCCAGGAGCTTCTTATGGGTCTCCCATGTGGTTGGCAGGGGCCCAAGCACTTGGGCCATCTTCTACTATTTTCCCAGGCACATTAGCAGGGAGCTGGATCAGAAGTGGAGCAGCTGCGACTTGAACCAGCACCCATATGAGATGCCAGCACTGCTTAATTTGCTATGCCACAGCTCCAGCTTCTGGGTTTTGGACTTAAATCTGAATCTGAGTTGCTAATCCACATTTTATGGAACAATTCCAAAGTAATGTTGTTATCATTGTTGAGTAATATTATTTTATTTGAAAGGCAGAGTGACGGAGGGAGAGGGAGAAGCAGACTCAGAAAGAGAGGAAAATGGGGTCCTCCCATCAGCTGGTTCACTCCCAAAGCAGCCGCACCAAAGCCAGCAGCCAGGAGCCACATCTGGGCTTTCCACGAGTGTGGCTGAGCCCTCGGCACTTGGGCCATCTTCACTGCCTTCCCAGCCTGTTAGGGAAGCTGGATTAGAAGCAGGCAACCTGGACTGGAACTGGCGCTCATGGGATGCTGATGTCCCAGGCTGTGGCTTAAAACCCTGCTTCACAACGCTGGCACCAACATGCCTATGTTTTAAAATTGAAAAACAGAGCAGTCTTCTCAGGGTTGGCATCATGGCACAGCAGGTTAAGCTGGCATCCCTTATAGGCAACATTTCAAGTCCCTGCTGCTCTACTTCCCCTCCAGCTCTCTGCTGATGGGCTGGGAAAGTAGCTGAGGATGCCCAAGGTTCTTGGGCCCCTGCTTATCCTTTTCACTAGAATTTTACCTGCCATGATCCTGGACTTCATTATTCCTGAAGCACAGTCTAACTTTAAAAAAATAAAAATAAAACAAAATACCTCCAGGGGGCCAGTGCTGTGGCTTAGCAGGTAAACCTACTTCCTGCAGTGATGGTATCCCATTTGGGCACCCATTCAAGTCCAGGCTGCTTCACTTCCGGTCCAGCTCTCTGCTATGGCCTGGGAAAGCAGTAGAGGATGGCCCAAGTACAGGGGCCCCTGCACCCACGTGGGGGACCCGGAAGAAGCTCCTGGTTTCAGTCTGGCCTAGCCCTGGCAGTTGCAGAAATTTGGGGAGTGAACCAAAGAATGGAAGATCTCTCTCTCTCTCTCTCTCTCTCTCTCTGCCTTTCAAATAAGCAAAATAAATGTTTCTTTAAAAAGCTCCAGAGATTTATCTGCTTAAATTGAACTAGTGGATTATGATAAGATTTACCAAAAAAAAATTTTAAGATTTATTTATTAGAAAGGCAGAGTGACAGAAGAGGCAGAGAGGGAGAAAGAGAAATCTTCCATCTACTGGTTCACTCCCCGAATATCCACAACAGCCAGGGCTGAGCCAGACCCAAGTCAGGGGCGAGGAACTTCATCCTGGTCTCCCCCATGGGTGCAGGCACCCAAGCGCCTCGGGCTGTCTTCCACTAGCCTTCCCAGGAGGTTGCGGGGAACTGGATCAAAGCAGAGCAGCTGAGACCCTAACCAGTGCTCTGACACGGGATGCTGACGTCGCAAGTGGTGGAAGCCCACCAAACGCTGGCTGCAACCTTTTAGTTTTGGGCATGGATTGTGTTCATTGTTTACCTTTGAGGTTTTTGTTTGTTTTTCTTTGGATGTCTACTTTCACTCTTGTCATAAAACAGTCATAATTCACTTTGGAAGATTTCAGTGTAATTTATGAGTCTTGGATTTGTGTGTCGAAAAAAGGTTTCCTTAAAGTTTAAATCATTCCTCAGAAAGGGAGTGGCTTTGTGGAGAATAATAACCTTGGCCTTTCTCATGGACTGGCAGTCCCTCTGTGCTGCTAACACGAACTTCCCAAGCAGTTCCCTCGACCTGGAGGAGCTCCTGGGTTTCTTGCAGTGATCTGACAGGTGGATTGCTCGCTGGAGGCTGCTAGTGCTTGTGTGGCCACTGAATGGGTTCATACATAATTATCCAAAGCAGATTTGAATTATGGATTGGGTGATGGGCAGAGAGTTACTAAGTTTATCTTTATTTTTAAATTTTTTAAAAAGAGTTATTTATTGATTTGAAAGTTAGAGTTACATAGAGGAGAGGCAGAGAGAGAGAGAGAGAGAGGTCTTCCATCCACTGGTTCATTCCCTAATTGGCTGCAACAGCTGGAGCTGTGCCAATCTGAAGCCAGGAGCAAGGAGTTTCTTCTGGATCTCCCATGTGGGTGCAGGAGCCCAAAGACTTGGGCCATCTTCTACTGCTCTCCCAGGCCATAGCAGAGAGCTGGATCTGAAGTGGAGCAGCCAGGACACAAACCCAGGCACTTGGACCACCTGCTGCTGCTTTCCCAAGCTCATCAGCAGGGAGCTGGATTGGAAGTGGAGCAGCCAGGCCTCGAACCAGGGCCCATATAGGATGCCGGCACTGCAGGCAGTGGCTTTACCTGCTATGCCACAGCACTGGCCCCTCAGTTTACCTTTAAATCATAAAATTTGGGGGGCCAGTTCTGTGGTACAGCAGTTGAAGCTGCCACCTGCAGCACCTGCATCCCATGTGGTCTATGGTTCGAGTCCTGGCTGCTCCACTTCCAATCCAGCTCCCTGTTGATGAGCTTGGGAAAGCAGCAGAAGATGATCCAAGTGCCTGGGCCACAGCCACTCACATAGGAGACCCAGATGAAGTTCCAGGGTCCTGGCTTCAGCTTGGCTCAGCCCTGGCCATTGCAACCATTTAGGGAGTGAACTGGTGGATGGAAGATTAGTCTCCCTGCCTCTCCCTCTCTCTGTAACTCTGCCTTTCAAATACATAAATAAATAAGTGATTTTTCTTGTTGTTGTTGTTTTGTTCTGTTTTTAAATCTTACGGTTTTTACGTTGGAAGGAATTTTGAAAATCTGAGTCCAGGCCTTTGGGTTTCCAGATGGAATCATAGATGTGCACAGGCCTAGGGGAGCACAGAGCTGTTTGGTTTTGTGTGCCTATGCCAGTTGGCAGGGGAGACTGTCAGAGTCACTGGAGGTGAGTTTTGAGGCTCAAGTTTGGAGCAGTTGGAAAGAATGCCTCGCTCCCTTAGCAGTATGTGCCACAGGTGGGCCCTGGGGACGTGGCACTGCGCCACACCTGCTGTCATCTCCACTGTACAGGACGAAGTGTTAGCCCGAGAGCCCCATGGAGCAGGCTGCTCCAGCCGGGCAAGCAGAGCGTGGGGTTTGGGGGCCCCTCCTGTGGTTGTGTGTTGTTGGGACAGGGAGGGAGTGGGAGAGGCAAACGGGAAGCGAGCCTGGCAAGTCTGTTCGGGGGGCAGGAGGCTTTGGGTGCTCCCAGCTCTTCTGGGAGAGGGGCACAGTGATGGCAGTTGCTGCAGGACTGTCCATACCAAACCACGGGGGAGGGTTAAGGCCGCCAACACCTGGTCTGAAAACGTGTTTTCCAAATGCTCTTCCGCGCTCCAGCTATAAGCCGATCGTGGAGTATATCGATGCCCAGTTCGAGGCCTACCTGCAGGAGGAGTTGAAGATTAAGCGTTCTCTCTTCAACTACCACGACACCCGGATCCACGCCTGCCTCTACTTCATCGCCCCCACTGGACATTCACTGAAGTCCCTGGACCTGGTGACCATGAAAAAGCTGGACAGTAAGGTACTCGCTGCACTCCCTTTGAGGTCACCTTTGTCCCAAGGCCCCAATTCTTTCCCTGCCATTTGTATTTTCTGGATTGCAGAACCATAGGGCTTGGTGGTGTGAGAAAGATGCTTCCAAACCTCTCCTGGCTGTGAGGCCAAAATAAAAGTACCAGAGAAGCGAAAGCACATGGCTTGCTACAAAATATTTTTAGTTCTTAAATGGGAAGTTGGAATATAATTTCAAGATTTATGTTTATTTTCTTTAAAAAAAAAAACTTTGCTTAAATCTCTCTTTAAAGAGTTTTTAAGTAGGGTTTGGCTTTAATTCAAAGGTTTGGATGGAACAAAAGTGTGGGTTTTTTTTAATATATTTATTTATTTGAAAGGCAGAGTGATAGAATTCCTCCAGCTGCTGATTCACTCCGCAAATGCCTACAGCAGCCTGGGTGGAGTCCGGAAATCCATCTGGGTCTCCCACACGGGTAGCAGGGGCCCGAGCACATTTGCTGCCTTCACAGGAGTATTAGCAGGGAGCTGGGTCAGAAGTGGAGCAGTCAGGACACAAACCAGCAGTCTGAAATGGGATGCTGGTGTTGTGCGCAGCCGCTTAGCCCAAGAGTGCTTTTTGTTTTGGCTTTTGCTTTGTTTTGCTTTTTGGCCTATTGTGATGTGGATGGTCCACATCAGATTTTAAAACGGAACCACGCATGCGTGTCCAGAAGCAGTAAAGCCTGCATTTCACTCTGACTCCTCGGCTCGACACAGTCGTAACCTCTTTTCCCCCAAACATTTGGAGGAAGGCATTGACGAGTTTGAAGTCTGATGGCCTACATTATGGTTAATTTGATTTTCCATTTTGAAACAGACATGACAACACATGGTAACAAGAATGCCCCCTAGCGGTGGTGTTTTCTCCCAGGTCCTAACCCCCTTTTGTCTTAAATGGAAAGTGTCAGGCAGATAATGAAACCCTTTTATGTTTCAAAGATTTTATTTATTTATTTGAGAGGCAGTTACAGAGAGAAGGAGAGACAGATTTTTCCACTTGCTGGTTCACTCCCCGGATGGCCGCAATGGCTGGAGCTAAGCTCATCTGAAGCCAGAAGCCAGGAGCTTCTTCTGGGTCTCCCATGGAGGAGCAGGCCCCAGGACTTAGGCCATCTTCTGCTGCTTTCCCAGGCCATAGCAAGATCGGAAGAGGAGCAGCCAGGACACGAACCAGCAGCAGTATGGGATTTTGGCGCTGCAGGTGGAGGATTGGCCCACTATGCCACAGCGCTGGCCCCATGAAGCCACCCTTGTGGGTGTTAGACTTCTGTCTAATCAACACCATTCCGGGGCACAGAATCATGAGAGAAGGCTCAGAAGATCCACCTGTCCCCAGAGCCGCTGTCTGAGCCGGGCTGCGAGGCCTGGCCAGGCTGCAGCCGAGCCTGGTGGCTGGGGCTTCCAGCATGCACAGACACAGCAACCTACAGAACAATGTTCTGATGGCCTGAGAGGGTCGCTGCTGCCACAGCCCCCCGGGCGGGATCTATGGAAGCCCTTCCTAAGCCCACTTGGTGCCACTGCACTCTGGCCCCTGGGAACTGGGCTGGGTCCCGGGCCACTAGGGCAGCTTGCCCCGCAGTCATGTCCTGCAGTGCAGGGACCTGTCCCTGTGCCTGGAGCCCGCGTGCTCCACACACGTTCTCAAGGAATTGGAGGCAGGGGGCCTTCCTAGCTCAGGGCCCCGGATATAGACCAAGCCAGGTGGTTCTGTGTCGTGGAATTGACTGGACGGAACACGCACAAGGAATGAAAGCCCACACACAAGCTGGGTTGATCTTGCAAAGCACTGATGTGCCGCTGCCCAGGAGAGCCAGGAAACGTGTGAAGATGCCTTGTCCAAGTTGTATTCGGGGCTGGGGAACCTTTTCTTCTGCCAAGGGCTACTTGGATATTTATAACATCAATCGCGGACCATGACAAAATTACCGGTTTAGAAATCAGCCTGCTAGGGATGTGTTGAGCTTCGAGTCTCTCCCGTGGTCACCTTGGCAAGGTCACAGCAAATGACCTCGCGGGGCCACATGTCCCCCACTCCCGAGTTACACGTGGAGGGGAGATCATTTAAGGAACAGTTGGCAAGCTGCTGCCAATGAGGAATACGGTTTTGCAATCCAGATCGCGTGGATTCTCTGTCATCTTGTCTCTGTTGGTGCCGATTGAATACTGTATGTGTACACAGAAAGCCAGTGAGAGCCACAGGGGAGGGTTTTGTCCCCCAGGTCCTGACCCCAACGCTCCCTTCTGGGCAGATGTTCGTCCTGGTCTGCCCGCTGCTGGAGGATGCCCAGGCACCTGGAGCTTCAGAGGTGTTGGGGTGGTCTTCTACCAGCACCCATCTCATTCTGCTTGCTCGGGGCTTTCTGGTTTGGCCCTTGGGATCAGGGGAGAAGTGAAGGAATGCAGAGTTGACCCAGAAACCTCCCTGACCTGCATTCCCTGGCTGGGACGGCTCTCGCCTGAGCTGGGTGGCGATCGCCGTCCTAGGTATCAGATCTGCAGCACCTAGAGAAACGTGATCAGAATGTAGGGCTGGGGGCGGTGGGATGGGAGAACGTCCCACCGTGGGGCTTGGAGCTTGTGCTATCTAGGGTGTCCTTGGCTCGTTCTGGCCTTTCTGCCATCCGTGTCACGCCCCGAGCTCTGCCCCGTTCTGTGTAACCGCGGCCCGGGAAGTGAGCCTTGCCTTTGGCACCAGGCCTCATTCTGGCACGAAGGTGCAGTTTGATAGAAGGCACTTTTCAAAGGAAGTAGTGGGTGGGATTTTGAAAAAAATTCAAAAGCAGGTGAGCGCATTTGTGCTCGGCTGATACTTCAGTTCCCTCTCCCGGCAATGTTCAGGTCCTCAGAGGAAGGAGAGGGCTGACAGGCCCCAGTGCCCCCGCTGACACACGCTTTGTCATTGCACTGTCACGGCGAGCAGAAGTCAGGCACCCGGAGTCGCGGGGAGGGGTCTGGCAGGAGTGGTTGCTTATTCAAAGAATGGGCTCCTTTGTTAGCGCCGTGTGTCACAGAATAATAACACTTCCTTTCCTCTGTGACGAGCCTGAGGTGGCACCGGAGAGATTACAAGCGTGCTTTCAGTTCCGTGAGGATGGGAGGAAGGGGAGCGCTCGGAGATGGGACAGTCCTTCTGTCGGCTGCATTTTACTCACTGTCTAGTGGATGTCTGTTTCTTTTACTGTTGGAACTGCGTCAGGATGGACATGTTTGTTTTTCAGGTTAACATCATTCCGATCATTGCGAAAGCGGACACCATTGCCAAGAACGAACTGCACAAATTCAAGAGCAAGATCATGAGTGAACTAGTGAGCAACGGGGTCCAGATATACCAGTTCCCCACGGACGAGGAGACGGTGGCAGAGATCAACGCGACCATGAGCGTAAGGCCCAGGCCAGGCAGCCCGAGGTTTCCCTGAAAGCTTTTCCTAGCGGCGCCGTCAGAGTAGCGTGAGCCCTGGGCCAGACTTCAGTCCTCGTCCATCTCTGCCAGTGCTGAAAGCCACCTAGCCAGCCAGTGCCTCGGTTTCCCTGTCTGTCAAATGGGAGACTTAGACAAGACGATCTAAAATTTCCTTCCCAGGGCAGGCGTTTGGCCCAGTGGTCCAGATACTCCTCAGTGTCTGGGTTCAACTCCCGCTCCTGACTCCAGCCTCCTGCTTGTGCAGCCCCGGGGAGGCAATGGTGCTGGCTCCGGTGGTCGGGCTCCTGGCTGCCAGCTTCAGCCCGGCCCCACCCCATCTGCTGGGCAGTTGAGGACTGAACCAGCGAATGGAAGAGCTTTCTCACTTTTTTTGTTTTTTAAGATTTATTTATTATTTGAAAGGCAGAGTTATAGAAAGCCAAAGAGAGAGAGAGGCCTTCCATCCTCTGGCTCACTTCCCAAATGGCCACAACAGCTGGAACTGGGCTGATCTGAAGCCAGGAGCTTCTTCCAGGTCTCCCACATGGGTGCAGGGGCCCAAGGACTTGGGCCATCTTCCACTGCTTTCCCAGACCACAGCAGAGAGCTGGATCGGAAGAGGAGCAGCCAGGACTCAAACTGGTGCCCATATGGGATGTCGGCACTGCAGGCGGCGGCCTTACCAGCTCTGCCACCGCGCCGGCCCCTGTGTCTCACTCTTGATCTCTCTCCGTATATATAAAATATATACCGAAAAGCCTGTCCCCTGCACTCTGGCAGTGATGGTGTCTATGACCGTCCCCGAGGGGCGAACCCAGCGCCGTTTCTTTCCCACAAAGCAGCTTGGGGGAAGCACATCTCAGTGGCTTCTCCCACCTGCCCGCCTGCCTCACTTCCACGCCGCTGATTAGTCCTGGCTTTCCCTGCGCCCTGTCTTCCCAGCCTTTTCTGACTCACTGGGTAAACTCGCAGTTGAGGGTTCGATTCCCACATCACAGACAGGAGCTAGGCAGGCGGTAATGAGTATAAAGCTGCCATGAGGCTGTGATGTCCTGGTGATGCCATCCCTGCTGGTGACACCGAGTGGCTCCCAGCGCTCCTTTGTGTGAGTCCTGGCCACGGCTCCCCCCGAGCCCCAGTGAGCTCCCTGCACTTCTCCCTGTCAAGGCTGCATTCTCTACACAGAGTAGGTGCCCTGGGACGCCTGTTGGAACCGGGATGGGAAAGGGTCCGCAGGCAGCCGGAGAGCAGGCTCTTCCCGGGGGACGGTATGGGGGGGGCACAAGAGGAAGGTTGCCCTAAGGAGGCTGGCTGGCCTGATTCAGAACACAAACTAGAGGGCAGAAGGGCGGTGTGTACGACGTCTACACTGATCTCCTGGATCCTTGTGGTGGAGCCACAGCTCACTGAGGTCGTTGGGACTGCCGGTTCTGAGATGCTGCGGAGGGTGTTTTCTCCAGGGTTGAGCCGCACGATCTGTCGGATCTTGTTCACCTCTGGACTTCTCTTACGGGGATCGGGATCTTCATAACGATATTGGCACCTGGAAATCCTGACGGTGATGGGGCTTTTAGCACTGCTCAAGGCTTTATGTGCAATCCTCACAACAGTCCCATGACGAGATGCTGTTATTTACTTATTTATTTGAAAGGCAGAGAGAGAAATCCTCCGGTGGTTCACTCCCCAAATGGCCACAATGCTTAGGGCTCCAGCCAAAGCCAGGAGCCCAGAACTCCATCCAGATGTCCTGCATGGATGGCAGGGGTCCAGGCTACTTTCCTAGGCACATCAGAAGGGAGCTGGATCAGAAGCTGAGTGGCCGGGACTTGAACCACTGATAGGGGATGCTGGCATCACTCACAGGTGGCAGCCTAACCTGTTGTACCACACCCCCATCCCCGGCACAAGGAAACTGCAGCTCACCACCTACAGTTGCACACCGGTGGGTGTGGAGGGAAGGGCTGAACCCAGGCAGTTTGGCTCTGGAGCTGACGCAGTCACCCCGGCAGCAACTGCAGGCTGAGCAGAGCAGCGTGCTGTTCTGTAGCGTGGGCAGAGGCCCAGGCCCACGTGCACTGCTTTGTGCCGCTGCAGGGAGCAGTGTGGGATGTGCAGGAAGCTTCCCGCGTGGATGCCACCTCATCTCTTTTTATGCTCCCCCCCTCCCATCCATCCAAATAATTTCTCATGGCCATGAAAACAAAATTCGTGTTAAACTCCTGGAAAATACGTTCCCAGGAACCTTTGTCTTTCTGTCTTCATTAAATTAACAGACCCGAGTTTTTTGATTATTTGACAGCCAGAGGGCTCCCTTCTGCTGGTTCACACCTCAGATGCCCACAACAGCCAGGGCTGGGGGCCAGACTGACACCAGGAGCCAGGAACTCCCCCTAGGTCTCCCACGAGGGTGTCAGGGACCCAACCACTTGAGCCATCACTGCTGCCTCCCAGGGTACACATTAGCAGGAAGCTGGAATCAGGAGTGGAGCTGGGACTTGAACTCAGGCCGTCTGATGTGGGATGCAGGCGTCCCAAGCAGTGTCTTAACCACAACGCCAAGTGCCTGCCCCAGAACTGAAGACCCGAGACGTTTCCAATTGATCCCCTTCCTTATCAAGACGTTTCCTTGTAGGCTCTTCACTGCCACGCAGTCTTGCTGATGAAATCCCTACGCTGTGGGGTTGAGTGAGGTAATGATTCCTCGCTCCTCACCTTTAGGGTTGGAGCCCCAGTCTTTCCTTCCTGTAATTGAACTGGGAAATTTAAATACCTCGAGCATCAGACAGAATACCACTTGGGCAGCCTGGACCAAGGGTAAACCAAGCTCTCTGTGGGAAGGGAGTTAGCTGGGAAGCACTTCCTTCTTTTTCTTTCAACTTATCTGTAGTAGAAGAACACTAGATGAAGGAACCCCAGATATAATTCTCAGGGCAACTATTTCAAATCTTATTTTTATATGCCAGTGGAAAAAAGACAGAACTTACACCCTCTCCTCCCCCAGAATGTAGCCCTAAGAACCAGGTAGACCAGAGGGAGAGTCCATTGTCTCCAATACCATCTCTGCTTGAGGTAACTCGGGGTCAAATCTTGAGCCAGTATTTTGGGCTGAAGTGCGTTTCTGACTTAAAATTTGTGCAGTGGCCAACCGACTACAGCAGTGCTGTTTGACAGAAATATAACGTGAGCCACACCAGTATTTTAAAGTTTTCTAGCACCCACATTAAAAAAAGTAAGGGGCTGGCACTATGGCATAGAGGGTAAAGCCACTGCATGCAGTGCCAGCATCCCATATAGGCGCTGGTTCGAGACCTGGCTGCTCCACTTCTGATCCAGCTCTCTGCTATGGCCTAGGAAAGCAGTAGAGATGACCCAAGCCCTTGGGCCCCTGTACCCGCATGGGAGACCCAGAAGAAGCTCCTGGCTCCTGGCTTCGGATCGGCACAGCTCTGGCTGTTGCAGCTATCTAGGGAGTGAACCAGCAGATGGAAGACCTCTTTCTCTCTCTCTCTCTGCCTTTCTCCCTCTCTCTCTCCCTCTCCTCCTCTCTGTGTGTAGCTGTGACTTTCAAGTAAAATAAATAAATCTTTTTAAAAAAGTAAAAGGAAACATGAAAATCGAGAATGTAACTAGTAAATCCCCAATGTTATCACTTGAACATATAATCAATATAAAAATTATTGAGACCACCGGCGCCGTGGCTCAACAGGCTAACGCTCCTCCTGCGGCACCGGCACACCGGGTTCTAGTCCCGGTCGGGGCGCCGGATTCTGTCCCGGTTGCCCCTCTTCCAGGCCAGCTCTCTGCTGTGGCCCAGGAGTGCAGTGGAGGATGGCCCAAGTGCTTGGGCCCTGCACCAGCATGGGAGACCAGGAGAAGCACCTGGCTCCTGCCTTCGGATCAGTGCGGTGCGCTGGCCGTGGCAGCCATTGGAGGGTGAACCAACGGTAAAGGAAGACCTTTCTGTCTCTCTCTCACTGTCTACTCTGTCAAAAATAAAAATAAGTAATAATAAAAAAAATTATTGAGACCTTTTCATAACAGGTCTTTGAAATACAGTGTATAGGTTACACTGAAGATAGTCTCAGTCTCCACATATTCATCCAAAATGTGATCTGTTTTTATATTTCATAAAATATAATCCAGCCCAGCGTCTTCACCACTAGGCTGGATGCCTGCCCTGGAGGCTGTTTTATAAAAATACTTCCCGCGTCCCCGCGTTTTGACTGTCACGTGGAGGCAGGCGCAAAGTTTCCCACTGTGACAGTGCCCAGGAAGTTTCAGATTTTCGGGATTTCGGGATAGTGGCACATACTCATCTACGGCCTCTCCGTGAGTCCGGCTCACGTCGGACGTCCAGTGTTCGCATGTGGCGGAGGCAGGACGCAGGGAAGGCACCCACGGCGGCCTGGCGTCTCCTGCTCTCTCTCCCCGCTGAGTCGGGGCTGCGGGAGGAGGGAGCGTGTGGGGCTGGGGAGAGCCAGGCCCTGGGGCACAGGCAGTCACCACTCCGCTTCTGTGGCTCCGCAGGTCCATCTGCCGTTCGCCGTGGTCGGCAGCACCGAGGAGGTGAAGATCGGCAACAAGATGGCCAAGGCCCGGCAGTACCCCTGGGGTGTGGTGCAGGGTACGTGCTCAGCTCCCGGCTTGCCCCGGGGCGCCGTGGGGTTCACCCTTGGCGGTTGAGAAGGCAGGGGTGGAAGACACAGCAGCCAGGCTGGGAGACACCGAGGCAGTGCGGCTGCGGGGTGGCCCCCAGGATGCCGGGCAGCGGGGGGATTCAGTGCTCCTTCCCCTAGGAGCTGCAGCCCATGGCACTGGCAGAGCCAGAACTCCGGGAAAAAACCAAATTCCACAAACAGTTCCTCCCTCATCTCTGGCCGGCCTGCCTCCCTTCAAAGTTTCAGTAAATGTCTGAGCGTTAGGAGGTCGAACTGCTGTTGAGTGCTGTGGAGGGGACCTTGGTCTTTAGCCTGTGGACAGGTCCGGCTGTCCCTGTGACGCCAAGGACACGCGCTCTCCCGCTCCCCTGTGTGTTTGAAAGGCACACCCCATGCTGCAGAGTAGGTAGCAAACTTCCAGAAAATTCCCACATTGGCTTGGGAGGTGCCCGGGCCTCTTCCGGTTTTTGAGAATAAAGGTGATAAATGCATGAGAGGAAGTGAGTTAAAAACAGTGCCTTTGGGATCCCAAGGAACTTTTTTTTTTTTTTTTTTTTTTAATCTTAAATTTTTCGACTACAAAACAATGCCTTGCTTCACAACGGTGTTGATAAAATGAATTGGGATGGGATATAAAAGCTGCCCGGGACAGCGGTGGGCAGCTTGGGTGGCGGACTCAGCCCGGGTTTGGAGTCGGGAATGGCAGTGTTGCGGTATAGACCGGTTCTGTCCACACGGGAGGGCCCAGGCTTCCGCAAGCCGGGCCTCTGTCCAGCCAGCACAAGTCGTGCCCGCCTACGAAGGTGACACTGGGCCCTGTGGTCAGCTGGGTCAAGGTCGCCTCCGGACACGCAGATGGCTGTGAGGCCTCTGATCGCGAGAGTGCGTGGAAGTGTGGCTTCGGATCCTCCGTGGGGTCACAGCTGAGAGCCGCCCTCCGTGGCGCCCCCTCCCCGGCGCCCCCTCCCCATGTCTTGCAGTGGAGAACGAAAACCACTGCGACTTTGTGAAGCTGCGGGAGATGCTGATCCGCGTGAACATGGAGGACCTGCGCGAGCAGACCCACACCCGCCACTACGAGCTGTACCGGCGCTGTAAGCTCGAGGAGATGGGGTTCAAGGACACGGACCCCGACAGCAAGCCCTTCAGGTAGGCGGGAGACGGGGAGCTCACGTGTGCGGCCTTGGCGGGACCTCCTCGCTGGCGTTATCTCCCGGAGTCTGTACGCATTCATATGCACATTTCACAGATGTGGAAACTCAGGCCTTCCAGGTGCAGGGAGTCTGTGAGTAGTAAGTGATGGCGAGGTCGGGGTAGAATCCTGACGCCGACCCTTCGTGGTTACCTCTGTGGAGGTCCACAGCCTGCCCCATGCATCTCAGAAGGGGGTGGCTGCTGCTGACTTTGCCACTGCCATCGGTCCCCAGTTCACTTCCCAGGGCGCCGACTGTTCTCAGCGTCCTGTCTGCCCGCGGTGGTCCTGTACAAGTTCAGGAACAACCGGGGCCTCGCCTCTAGCAAGTGCACGAGCCCCCACATCACCGAGGGGGAGATGCGAATGTCCAGTTAGTACCCCATCTCTTCAGAGCCCAGAGATGGGCACAGGGGCTCGGGCTTGGGGTGCTGTGGCCCACAGCAGGTGTGGGCAGTGGGGGGAAGGCGAGCTGCTGGCCAGGTCACGCATGCACGCCCCCCTAGGAGAGGATCCTCCTGACTGGGTGCAAGCAACTACTTCTCAGTGGGGAGGTGGGCCTGGCACTGATGTGGGATGTGCGGGGCTCAGAGCCTCCCCCGTTAGGGGCCATAGTTACTTGGAAACAGCTATTAAGTTGCTGCTTCTGTGCACCTGAGAGCACCCTGAGTCGGCAGCGAGGTGGCCCTGCAGGAAGGCTGACGGCAAAGGGACAGCAGGAGCCACTGCTGACGTCACTGATTTCCTGGTTTCATGTTCAAAGTCACCATTGCTGGGCGCTCTGGGAAGCTTTTTTGGAGCAGTATAAACAGAGGGCAGAAGGTGTTTTGTTTTTTAAAACATTTGTCTATTCATTTGAAAGGTGGAGCTACAGAGAGGGAGAGGCAGGGAGAGAGAGGAGAGAGGAGAGAGGAGAGAGGAGAGAGAAGAGAGAAGAGAGAGAGAGAGAGAGAGAGAGAGAGGTTTCAGCAGGGTAGGCCCTGGGTCTCCAGCTGGGCAGTACCGGGGCCAAGGCTCCCGTCTGAATGGGGCAGTTGCCTAGGTCCAGTCCTGGCCCTGTCGCTTCTTTGTAACCTGGACAGATGACCGAATGCCCCGTGTCCGTTTCTCCATCTGTAAAATGAAAGGTGGTAGATGCCTGCCTTTTGGGTTGTTGCAAGACTAAACAAATTCACACGTGTAAGTTGCTCCAGAGACCCTGGGTGTGATCACTGTGTCCTGCCGGCCCTCCATCCACGACGTGGTTCCAGGAGATTGCATCTGGGCAGGAACCATGCTGGTGTGTTTCCAGAAAGAAGAGTGAACTAAGTGTGTATGTGGATCCCCCTCTGCCTTCCACTAGCAAAACCTGCCTCCACCGGGGGCTGCTAGGAGAAAAGCAGAAGATAAAACCTGCAGTTTCTAATCAGCTCCAACCAGTGGGACACCTGCTAAGGTGTTAATGATTGCAATTAAAAATTAAGTTTGAAGGCTCAAAACGCAAAAGCTGTCGCCACTGCAGGTGTCTGTGGGTGATAACGTAGAGCCAGTTCCTTCTGAACAGCGGTCCAGTGGCTGGAAACAGCACGGGGGTGTGCAAATGTCCGCTTGGGACTCCGATTCCCTGTATGCCGAGTGTGTTCTCAGTCATGTCCAAGCAGAGCTGTGCCTCAGTGTCCTTGGGGGATTGGCTCAGGACCCCCATGGGTACAGAAGCCCATACATGCTCATGCGCCTTCCGTACATTGAACCTACTCGTATCCCGTATGCTCGAAGTTCTCTCGCGATAACTTACAATACCTCAGGCAGTGAACAGTTACGGTACTGTATGGAAGGGAATGACGACAAGAAGAAAAAGCCCGTGTCTCTTTCAGTACAGATCCGGTTTCCCCCCCAAGGTTGCACTTGTCTTTCCCATCACAGCAGAAGTGAACACAAACCAGTGTCCTTTGATTTGTCCCTTGCTATGCTGAGTAGCAGCCTTGCCTACGTTTGGGAAGTAGACGGCTAAGCGTTCTGTGAGCCAAGACTGCTTATCATGCACTTCTGGAGCGTGTGCTTGCTCTGTGGGTTTTTCAGTCTCCAGGAGACGTACGAGGCGAAGAGGAACGAATTCCTGGGCGAGTTGCAGAAGAAGGAAGAGGAAATGAGACAGATGTTCGTGATGAGAGTGAAGGAGAAAGAAGCGGAGCTTAAAGAGGCCGAGAAGGAGGTAGGCCGTGGGCCTCTCAAGGGCTGGGCCCCAGAGAGGCGTTGTAGTCGTATTTCACTTGTGTGGGACGCCTGGTGGTCCAAGTACTTGCTCCTTGCTCCATACGCTTTATCATGAGTGGCAGAGTGGGTCGGAAGGCTCGGCCCCATCGTGCAGATGGCACAGTCAGGCGTGTTAAGCGACTTTTGCAAAACCGAGACTGAAACTAGGTCTTCCGTCTCCAGACCTGAGCACGTGGTCTTTGTAGCTCCGCATTTCCTCAGTTTACCAGTCTCGAAAGGTGCGAGGTAGCATTTGAGGCTAGCGTTATCTTCATCTATCCGCCGAACAAGTGAGCCCAACAGTGGAGGGGCCCCACCATGACGGCCTCTGGGGGACGATGGTCTGATGTGCCTGTGGCCCTGCTTCCGGATTGGCTGGGCAGGCGCCCCCTTTCCAGGAACCCTCTGTCCCCACCTTGGTTCCCAGCCCCAGGCCAAACTTCCTTACAACGTACGCGGATTTATAGTGTAGCACCCATCACACTGTCAGAGAGAGAGAGAGAGAGAGTGAGCGTAACATGACTCCTTCTGGGAAATGATGCATGTCTCAAGTGTACTTGATGCCTGTACTCAATAGCTCATTTTAATTTATCTCTAAGACGACTGAAACTTACAGGTTATTTCAATAACTCAGTAGGAAAAATGTGTTTAGCTGCCAAGAAAGGAAAATTGATCCTTATTTGCTGTTTTTTTTTTTTTTTTTAAGATTTATTTATTTATTTGAAAGCAGAGTTACAGAGATACAGAGGCGGAGAGAGAAAGGGAGGTCTTCCATTCGCTGGTTCACTCCCCAGATGTTAGCAATGGCCGGAGCTGCACCAATCCGAAGCCAGGAACCAGGAGCTGCTTCTGGGTCTCCTGTGTGGGTGCACGGGCCCAAGGACTTGGGCCATCTTCCACTGCCTTCCCAGGCCATAGCAGAGAGCTGGATCGGAAGAGGAGCAGCCAGGACTCAAACCGGCACCCCTATGGGATGCCAGCACTGCAGGCGACGGCTTTACCCACTGTGCCGCAGCGCCGGCCCCTTGCTGTTGTTTGTTTTTTAAATAATTTTTTTTTTTTTTGACAGGCAGAGTGGATAGTGAGAGAGAGAGACAGAGAGAAAGGTCTTCTTTTTGCTGTTGGTTCACCCTCCAATGGCCGCTGTGGTCGGCGCATCTCGCTGATCCGAAGCCAGGAGCCAGGTGCTTCTCCTGGTCTCCCATGCGGGTGCAGAGCCCAAGGACTTGGGCCATCCTCCACTGCCTTCCTGGGACATAGCAAAGAGCTGGCCTGGAAGAGGGGCAACCGGGATAGAATCCGGCGCCCCAACCGGGACTAGAACCCGGTGTGCCGGCGCTGCAAGGCAGAGGATTAGCCTGTTAAGCCACAGCGCCGGCCTTGCCGTTGGTTTTAAGAGCCAAGTGGTTGTTGTATACAAATCTAGCATTATCTAGTAAGAATCCCTCCCCCGTCCTGCCTTCCTTCCTGTGTTCCCACTGTGAGTCACGCGGATGGCGCTGCGTCCCTCGAGTGATTGAATCGCAGATCTAGATAGCCTGGCCCGGCAAACTGCTCCCTGCCGTCGCCAACTGTGCCCTGGTCTCTTTCTCCCCAGCTGCACGAGAAGTTCGACCTGCTAAAGCGGACACACCAAGAAGAGAAGAAGAAGGTGGAAGACAAGAAGAAGGAGCTGGAGGAGGAGGTGAGCGCCTTCCAGAAGAAGAAGGCAGCCGCTCAGCTCCTGCAGTCCCAGGCCCAGCAGTCGGGGGCCCAGCAGACCAAGAAAGACAAGGATAAGAAAAAGTAAGCGGGGCCGCCGCCATGTGCTGGGCACCTCTAACCATTCATTCCCCTTTGCATGCCACCTCTTTGCCCGTTTATGGATTGGGAACTGGGTCTGTTACCAGAAACACAGAGCACATATTTTCTCTACCGTGCAGGGCAGATGCTAAAAGGTTTTTAAAGTATTTTTAAAGGGTACACAGAGATTAACTGACCCAACCTGGGCACGCTGAGCAAGCAATCAGGACTGGAGTGACCTGCCGTCTCCCGTAGCAGCTTTTGCACCAAACACTAGGATTCCTGGAGAAGACAGGTTTCTTTCTCTGCAGAACCCACGGGAGACGATTCTCGTGACTTTTGATAAGGCACATCCTAGAAAAACGATTGTAAAGTTCTCTTCCTACTCCGTGTCGTAAGCCTTGGTGAGCCAGTCATTGCCAGTCTGTTCCCAAAAGGACCTGCTTGGAAGCGCTGCCAGTGGCCACTAGGTTTCCTCTAAATTCAGCAGCATGATAAATTGTTCTATTGTGCAGTGGAGTGGAACCATGCATCCAGCGAAGACACCCCTGGCAGCCCTCCAGTCCTATCTAGAATCGCTCACAGAACATTTTCCAATGTGACCTTGACTTAACGTGCCAAAGGGTCCCAGGCTGCTGCCGAGTCGTCCCATCCTCAGACATTCCAGTAGCAGCTGCCTGCGTCCAGCCGGAGAGTCAGGCCTCCTTAAAATTCTCCCGTGGGTCGAAGCTCTCCTCTGGATCCTTTTGAAGAAGGGAGTGCGGCTGTCTCTGACAGTCGCTATTGGTGAGGGCACCTTAAGGGGTGTCCCGCTGTGGTGGCCCAGTGACAAATCCAGGGACACCTCCCTCCCTGGTCTGTTTAACGTGTGCTGCTCTCCGGGCGGCCAGAGCGACCCATAGCTTGTCCCGATTCTCACTCTTCATCCTTAGATGGCCCGGTTCCGGGGGGAAGCCAGCAACTAAGGAAACAAAGCAATACTGGCACCCGAGTGGGCAGGGCACCGCTCTGTTCAGGCACAGAGTGCACGGGAGTGAGATCTGCACAGTGACAGAGGCCGCCCCTGAGCTTGGCGCTGCTGCCCAGTAGTCCTGGCTGACAACGCACGAGGCTCCCTTCCAAGGAGTCCTGTGACGGTGCCTGCAGTCAGGAGTGAACTGCACAGTGCAGGGCCTGGCCTCGCCCGGACCGTGCAGGCTCTGGGGGTGCAGAGAGCACAGTAGCAGGAATGGGAGTGTTGGGCTGGATGAGGCCGGCACAGGCACAGGGAGTCCAAGGGCCCAGAATTGTGTGACTCTGGACTAATTCAGAGAAGCACAGTTGCCTGGATTCTGATCCTCCAGTTCGAGAAAACCCATTGTAGCTGTGTGTGGTGGGAGAGTGGCTAAGGAGACACTCAGGAGATGGTCGGAGGGCTGGGGAGTCTTCCAGCTGTCTGCTACCATACCCTCGGGGATCCGGGCTGTGCCAAGATAAAAATCGGGGGTGTGAGCACGAGTGTGCATACACACAGGTGTCCGCAGACGTGAACGAAACAGGCAAAGCTGCGGACTCACAGCTTAGGGAACCCAAAGTCAAGTTTTTTTAACCCGAAGCACTGAAGTGCACCAAGGTGCAAGGTTTTTGTTCATGAGAGACCAGCAATGTCAAGAGACTCTCGCGCCGTCCTAGATGTGCCTTTAAGCAGTAACGCTTCCAAGGGGGACTTTCGCCCGTTCAGTCACCAGCTCCCCAGTGGCGGGAGGTTTTTCGCCCTTGCCCTTCTGAACACGTTAGCTTATTTTGTTCTCATGCTGGGGCCTTACCAATGCATCGCGCTCTGGAAGCGTGTGTGACGTCCGTGCGAGTTCTATTTTAGCCTTATTTGTGCGTCCTCACTTATGAATGGCGTTCGTCTGACTCTGGTTCACCAGAGGCATCCGCATGTGCTCCGGATGGTGACAGCTGTCTTAGTGTGTCACCCCCTCCAGGCGTTGACCCTCCCCCCCAACCCCAACATTTGCCCACTTGTACAATGAAAGCAACTGCCAGTTTGAGGCCTGAAGTGTGTGTGTGTGTGGGGGGGGGGTTTAAATTCCACACCTCTTCCTTCCCATGGCATTGGAGGGTGACGGTCAGAGAGGACCACAAGGACAGTCGCCAGGGCAGCCCCGGCAGCCCTGTGTGGGCACAAGAGTTGGCACACATGCCACTCAGGAGCTGGCTTTGTCCTAGGTAGAACATTTACACAGCGATGCTTATTTATTAACCCGCTCTGTGTCTACTTCAGAGCGCGACTTCTTTCTCCTAATAGCTTGAAATCCTGTTTTTTCCTATTCTATTGACATGCTCCTTTTTGTTTAAAATGTAGGTAAGGCTCGATCCTTCTCCCTGGCCTGTAGTGGCATGAGCCTGTCTAACATCTCCTAGGATTGCAGAAACTGTAGAACTAACCCTGCCCTTGCCATTAGCTGGGCCCCACCTGCGGCCGTCCCTGGCCACCAAGTCACTTTCTTGTTTGCGGCTCCACCGCAGTGGCGGGACGGCCTGGGGGTAAGTTGCCGGGTGGACATTGTTCATCTTCAGGAAACCATTCGCACGATGGCCTGCAGGTGTTTGCTGGTCAACATTCATCTCTCCCAAGAGAAAACGGTCAAATTCATCGCAATATCTAATAACCGCAGTTTGAAACCGCCCATTCATCTTTCTGATTTTTTTTTTAAGTTCTTGCTGAGGGATATAAAGTTGCACGTGTTGAACTTGCCTTAGCCACATGGATCTTGAGTTTGGCGTTGCAAGCTCCTGGCATCACTGTAGCTGCAACCGTGTACACTTGGCCTGGATTAATAGCATGTCTTCCACCCGCTGTATCCCAGACCCCGTGCTCCTTCAGACCTTTCTGTCGTTTGTTCCAAGGCGTTCATTGTATGTTTGTTCTCTGGCTCCTTCAGCAGCTCCGAAGTGCAAGACGAAACTCACGCGGTGCCCAAACCTAAGGGGTCATAGTTCTGTGTTATTTGAGTAAACAAAAAAGCCAAACAGTCCATCTTCCCACTGGAACACGCAGCGGTGTCAAGAAGTCACTCGTGACGTCTGAGTTACGTGCAGATGGAGACTAACCGTGTGCTCTCCAACTCCGTGTCACAGGCTGCTTCTGCTTGTCTCGTAGAGTAGCCTACTCGAATGTTTGGTTTTAATTTCTGTCGGCCCCGTAATCATTGCATGAGCGTTCGCCGCCGCCAAGTGCTGGTGCTGGTGCTGGCGCTCCTAATTTTCCTTTCTTTTTTTATTTATTATCATTTCTAACTTTTTTGTTTTTTAACTTGCAGTGCAAGCTTCACATAAAGCCTGGCAAGCCAAGGACGCTCCGCATTCGCCTGCTTTGGCAGTAATAGTGTACCTCTGCCGTCTGTGCCCTTTGGTTTTATTTTGGTTTTTTGTTTTGTTTTTGTTTTTGTTTTTTTACCCTTCCCCAAACACCAGTAACTCTTAACTCGTTTTGCTGACTGTTTTGTCGGGTGTTGGGAATGACAGAACAAGGGAGTAACAGCGAGAGCCCTGTGCATCTGGACAGTACGTGATTGGCTTTTTGTGAGCCTTCCGAATGGCAGCAGGAAGCATGCCTGTTCCTTGTGTGTCGCTTTGGATCAAGGACCGCGGGGTCAGAGGCTGCCTGCACGACTGACATGGAGACTTCTCACCGCCTCAGCCGCTGAGCTAAAGCCCTGGGTAGCCATGAGAACTTGCATATCCTCCCTTCCCCACCTCTGCGACCGCACAGACCCTGCACTCACGGTCTCTCCTCCGCACCCCCCCGCCCCAGCCGAGGCAGACGAGTAGGTAGGCAGAGCGGGGAGCCCGCTTCCCCTAGGACTTGTCGCTGGTGTGAGTTCATCTTCAGCGCTAACGTTCTGCGGCCCGAACTTGGGGGCATCTGTTCAGACAGAGCGGTGCGAGACTGCGTCTGAACACCCTCTTCCCAGAGTCCAGCCCGGCTGGAGCGGACCGGAGCCAGCACCAGGTGGCGATGTTCACCAGGTGTGCCGGTGGCCTCGCTTAGCACAGGAGCCTTCTGCTACCGTCATGGGTTTTCCACCGCCTCCTTACCACTTCCTGACATTGAGGACTCTTTCCCGAATGCACCTGTGGGCTCTCAGCAGGCTGCAGGGGAGGACGTGGTGCACGGCTCCGGAAGAGGGGTCGTTCTGGCGCACCTTGACCCTAATCGTGGCTAGAGAACGCCCGCAGGTTGTGCCGATGGCGCACTTGCTGTGCAGGGTGCAGCGCACACGTGCGCTTGGCGGTTGAAGCAGGAGGTGGGAAGGAACGCAGCCCAGCGCGGGAGCCCAGCCAGCGGCCCCCAGCCTCACATCCAACTCGCTTGGGCTCCTTTCCGCATTTGGTGGTAAAGGCAGACGGAACAGAGCAGCTGGGGTTTCCAATCCAGTTGTCCCGAAGGTGTTTGCCTCACCTGGGCCCTGCACACACCTGGCTGCACCTGCTCCTTGTGGCCTCATTGAGGGTCAGGACAGGGACTGTATCCCTGGTCTGTATGGGAAAGCACACGGTTCATCTGGTTTCTGCTAGTCCTCCCTGAAGCCTTTCATTGGCTTCGTCCTCCCTCCCCCGACCCCTACTCACAAGATGCCCCAGCTTTCTCTCTCACTTTCTGGTCTCCTGTTTCTTAGATGGGAGGTACCATTTCTCACGAACCCAGTACTTGAGCTCTCCGTTTTCCTGTCGGCCTTCCTTAGCCCCTCAGTAAATAGAGTAGAGGATGCTGCACCTCCTCTCTCTTGCACATGTTTTAAAAACTTTGTCTCTATTGAATTCCAACAGAGAGAGGTGGCCCTTTCTTTCATCCTGAGCTGCAGGTAAAGGATTGAAGGAACGGTCTCCCATGAAGGGATGTAGGCTTAATTAGGCAAAGTAAGGAAATCCGTTTCATTGCAGCCCGAGCTAAGCTGGGAACCTGCAAACTCGAAGCAGCAGCTGTTTTTACGGGTTCGCAGCAACTGGACCAGTGGTTTTGTTTGCGCTTCTTCTGTTTTTGCTTCGTTTTACTAGCCGTGGACTGGAGCTAGCGTGGAGCAGCCAAGCACTAGACGGCATGCTGACTCTAACCGTGGCTGCATCTGTTCATGTGCCGCGCCCCAAACAAAAGCCTGAATGTCTGTGGTTTGCTTGTTCCAACCCCTGCTTGTTTGAGCATTTTTTGTGCCTTGTGACAGAACATCCACCTTTAAAAATCCTGCGTCTTGCATCACTAAAATGAACCTAACAATGAAAGGCACGCAGTTGACTTTTTGATTCCAAGATTATTGATTGAATTGGATGGGGTTTTTTTTATTTTTTATTTTTTTATCTTTTGGCGTTAAATTTTTCACAGGAAAATATCACATGGAGAGGCAGGGAATAGGAAGGCAAAAGAAACATAGAAGCTATCTTTTTTTTTTTTTTTAATGTGTTGCTTCTCAACTTTTTCCACCACTGCTCCCATGCCTGTTTAGTTTGTTACTGCTGCTCTTTTTTCTTTCTGTATCTATGCCTTTTTTCACAGTAGTCCTTGGCTCTGCACGGAATAAATGATACCCTCAAATCTAATTGGATGTGCTTTCGCCTTTGCATGTAAGTACAGTAGAAAGAAACTTTTGAGATCTTTTTAAAATTAGGGACAACAGATGGGGTGGGTGGGTTCTTTTTCTTTCTTTTGGCGGGGGTGGGTGATGATGTCAACAGCTTTTGTTTAATAAAAAAAAAAACAAACCAATATATTTAAAATGGCCAAATTTATATATATGTATGTATTTTTTTTTTTCACAACCACCACGTAAATTCAACTCCTGGATTTCAATGTGGCAGTTAGAAATTGCTAACCCCAGCCTGTGTTCAGCACAGCATCATGGGCATCCTTGGGTATTATGGAGTCCTTGATTCTGTCAATGAAGTAAAGCTCGAGTGAGAAAATGCCACCTTCCACACTGGAAAATCAACGAGGGGGGGGGGGGGCAGCTTTCAGCCAGGCTACCTTTCTGACCACCGACTTTATTTATTTTTTTTTAGTCTTCAGGGTGTCTCCCTGGTGCTAACTGCCCCAGTGCTTGTATTTTTTACATTTTGATCTGACTTCCCCACCCCCGGGTCTCCCCATCTTTTTGCTTCTTCTGGATGTTAGCTGCATCTAATGGTTGTACAGGCTGTAGGATATGGTGGGGGAATTTTTGGCAATTCAGACACTGTTTTCCCAGCTTAGGCTCTATCTTAATTGGTCAAGGTTTCGTCCAAAATGGATTCTCAGCCAGGGAAAGGAGCTACCGGGCACAGGCTCCTCTGTTTTGTAACTCACCAGTGGTCACACATGGTCTCCATATCCCGTGCCCCTCCAGTGCAAAGCCATGGTTCCCTCACTTGGCTGACCTCTCCCGCAAGTGTTTCATAAACCAGCTGACTGTCAACGTGGGGTTTTCGGTTGCTCCCGAGTCACGCCCGAGTCACGTCCCCGTCTCCGTGTGGTCCCTACCCAGAGTCCGTTCCCATTCCTTTGCTTGGCCATTGTGAGTGTCTGGAATTCTATCAGCTTCCAGAAGTCCTGGTTCCGGTGACAGGACATGGATTTGAGGACTCTCTAGTGGGAATTATGACCTCCAAGGTCTTGTTTGTTGGTCCGTATGAAGGGAATTTTCAAAAATAAATTGAAAATTAAGCTGTGAACAGCATTAGAACTTCGTCTCTTTCTCTTAAAAATATGCTGATATGCCTTAAACTGTAGTTTGTAGATTCTTGTCATTTTTCTGTTTGAAAAATAACCGGTGTGTTTTCTAAGACTGTTGTGTAACCCACTTTCAGTGTTAATACAGAATTGTCATGTATGTAAGCCGCATGGTAGACACTTGTCTTTTTTTAAGAAACTAAAATACTTGTATCGATGTGAAGCATATCGTTTTTCAAGTATGAACGTGATCACTTAGCGACGTGTTCAGTAATCTGGTGTCTGTTACGGTAGGAGAGTGTGGACTGGCAATCTATGCATATATCACTCGTGCCAAGACATAAAGCAGGGGAAAATATATTTTTACCCAAACAGTGTTTTGTGTGCCCTTTTGTGAGTTCTTCTCAGTCACTGCTCGGTCATGCGTGTGTGCACGTGCTTGTTACGTTGGGCATAAAGGAAATGAGAGTGATAGAAGCGCACGCTTTCGCGCCTTGGGTGCTGGGCTTCAAATGCTGCCATCGAGTGGCACCAACTCCTCCAAGATACACTGGCTGTCTGGTGTCCGTACTCACATACCGTGCCTGCCACCTCCCCGCCACTCCTGCCCCCGGCCGATTTGCAAGCCTTGGGGGCCGTAGAGGTCGCGTCCCACGTCCCACCCGCGGTCACAGTGCTGCCATGCGTGTTCCCCCTCCGGCCGCGCTAGGTAAAGTCACTCCCTGCACAGCGCTGTCCCTTTCGCAGCTTGTTGTAGAGAAGCTCCTTTTGTTTCTTTGGAAGCCTTTAAGAGCCACCTTTTGAATCAACCTTTCTGTTTTCTCTTCTGTAGCTTCTTCTTTATGTAATCATCCCGTTGACAAGCCCCACTCTCTCCTAATGGACATAGAGCCTTAGAAGAGCAGGAGCTGTCTGTTGACACGCGTTGGGGAAGAGTTACCTCATTGCCACCATCGCCTCCTATTCTTTTAAAGTCTGGGTCAAACATCGCACCGCTGTTTGTGTCTGTCAATGTCTGTTTACAAACCACTGCCCATAGTGGACCCTGAAGTGACTTGTCACTCCCCGAGACAGTAATACGTAACCATACTCATTCAGAGGAAACTGAATGAAGCAGAGAACTGGGGCCAAGCCCCAAGGTCTTGCGCTAGGATCCTCTCGCTTAGCTGTCATGTCCTTGAAGCTGCTGATCCAAGAACGTGTGGACTGAAGACAGCAGGTCTGAGGCGAGGGGCCGCCAGCTCTGGGGCCCACGACCTTGATCTCGTAACTCCTGACCTCCCTGTCCCGTGAACAACAATCCGAACAGCCCCACCAGGATCCTCAGCCTTCAGCAGGTCAAAAGATCGGGGCCACTTCTTCCTTCCTTTGGTCACTTTTGTGGGTTGCTTTGGTGTTTGGGATTTTAGTTACTGCATGAACAGAGAGCTGGTGGATTTTTCTTTGGCGTGTCCTATTGATATAATGTTTTTATTTTTCAGCTGACCAGCTGCCTCTTGACAGAGAGAACTGGGCATCCCTCCTTTCAATTCAGGAACCATTGTTATTTTATTTGACTTTTTTTTGTTACCTGCATCCTTTATATAAGTTGTTTTGGGTTTGGGATTCTGTTTGAGGGGGGTGGGAGGGACAATGTCCAGTTTAGTCAGTTCTTTTTTTGTATTGGTTGTTCAAACTGACTTCTGGTATCAAAATTACGCCAGTTTGAAGTTCACTTCAAGGGGAAATTTAAATGAAGTTGAAGTCACAAAATTTTGTTCAATATGTGTTCCTCTTCTTGGACCCAACTTAAAAAAGAAAACCTTTGTTGCTAGGGTTTTGACCAACAAGCCTTCATCATGTTAAGACGTACTAGTGCTGGGTGGATGATGTTTCTGCCTCCGGGTGCAGTTTATATTTAAAGATTCCTGAAAATAACTTTCTGGCCCAGCCCTGCCTTTGTATTTGTTGTGAAGCTCTGCTTTCCATTGTGTCCGCAGTTCTTGACCAGGACCCACAAGTCCTGAGCCACGGGAAATGAAGCGCAAGCAAGTACATATCCTCTCCCAGAGAACAGCACTGTTTGTTGCACAGTGGTCTGATTCACACGGTCTTCCCAGTCACCCAGGTGGCTTTGCCCACAACATCTGCAAAAAATAATTGCTGTGAATCAAACCACTGAATCCCTTAAAACCACTCACGTCCCAAAACGCGTGTGCTGTGCGCCTGGCACGGCTCATGCTGACTACTAGATTTGTCTTCACCTCTCAGGAAGTTTCTATACTCAAGGGACACTTTTCAAATTGCTAACTACTGTGCAGCATGGACATGCATTTTGAGTTACCTTCCATTGTTTGTCTATGGCTTTGCATATTCCCATCTTCATTCTTCAGCCCCGTGGAAGGCAGATCATGAAAATACTATTTATTGCATTTGGTCTCGATCCCCACGAGGGTCTCCCTCTGGAAAAAAAAAAGGCACCACGTGCCCCTGCCGGGCAGTGAGAGGATGAAACCACAGCCCCTGCCTCTTGAATCATCTAATTCCTAGAAAGAGGTTACTTGGAGCAATTGGATGACATGCTGGCCAGCAGCTTTCTTAGACAGAAACTGTTACTAAATACAAGTAAAGTGGGATTCACCTGTGCTATTAGTGATCAAAACATGAGTCAAGAACCATCCCCTGCAGCCTACCCAATCCGTAAGGACAGGGATCTGCTAGTGATGTGACCTGTGGGTGGGGAGGGGAGGGGGAGCATGGCATATTGTCAGTTTATAGGTTAAATATGTATTTCCTAGTGTGAGACCACTGTAATCGTTAAGTACAATTGATGTTACTCTGAAGCTCTTAATATTTTAATACCAGCTTTATCCTCTCATTTTGAAAACATTCTACATCAGGTTGTAAAGGTATGTTTTTAAGCAATGTATAAAAATCAAATTAGCATCTTTTTGAGCATACAGACATGTGTAGTCTTTGTACCTGTTCCCATTGTGGCCCCCTGGTTAGAAGTATAAGCATCGTCATCTTGACAGGGGAGGGCAAGGAACAGAGTGGTCCTAAGAGGTTATAAGGTAGGTTGGCCTCTGTCCAGTTACCTAGGAAAGGCTGGGCCTGACCCCACGGGGCTGAGCGCCTCGCCCTGGCTCGCCTGAGATGACTGCCATCGAGTTGGCATTGTCCCTCAGATGGTGCCCTTTCTCCAGTGCTGATAATGGACGACTTCTCAAGTTCTCCTGGCTGACCTACCAAAGGATGTGAAACCATCCCAGGATAATTATCAGCAATGATAAAAATGACTGGCTTATCTTGAACTAGAACGTAGAAGAGAAACGCAGGGAGAAAAGGGCCACTGGTACCTGTTTCCACTGGCAGCAGGCCTTTTATTTTTCAATCTTTAAAAGATACTGCTTGATTTCAGATGCACTGCCTGCTTACCCAAGTGTAGTCTTGATGGTCTGTAGATACACAGCCAGCCTTTAAAGGAGAGAGCTGCCCTTCTGAATCAGGAAGTGCTGGGCTAGGGCAGATAAAACAATTCCTCATCCCAGTAAGTATGACCAAACTCCCCACCACACCCCGGGCAGTACTGACCAAGTGAAACTTTCCTTCTTCCTTATTTTAATTTTGGCCCAGATCATGGGCAAACAGTTCTGGAGATCTGAAAAGCTAAGTGCATAATTTTCGCCATGTAGGTATTTAGATCACCTGTTTTGCAAAAGTCTTACCATCTTTCCACCCTGGAGATGCACAGCAATGGCAGTGTGGCTCACTTTGAAGATCCTTGTGCTTGAATTCTTAAGACTATCCTATGTAGTCCTTGTGACTCATTCCACCTGGCTTTCAGATCAATCCCTAGCCAGCAACTGGCACGCCCAGGGCTGACAGAAGGATCAAATGTGTTCATGTGTAAGTCTAGCTATCCCTTCACTGCCCTTTGCCAACCTTGCTATTCCAACAGCTCTGTACAAAGATGTCCGTGGAACATTATGTGAGGTTCAAAAGGTTTAGTATCTAGCTCACATCACTTACTTTCAGTCCACTGTGGAACCTCTTTGAAAATTATGGGACCTAGATTAGGGGAGGTAGAAGCTATGTGGTGGCCCTTGAACCACAAAGAACAAGTGAGTATGTACGGGGAAAGCAGAATATCCATGGAGCTGGGCTTACCCCATTCATTCTCAGTATGGTTTCAGAGTTGCAGTTCAAGCTGCTTGTTTAAACATTCACGTTATGTACATACACTTCCCTCCTTTCCGAGTATTTCACTGTATATTACACCAGGCTTACATCAGTGCTGGGGGTGTAGCCATGCACTATGAATTGCACTTTGTCTTATAAGCATAGCAAATTTCTGGAGTAAAGGAAAAGGTAAGCCCTTTCTACGTTAACTTCTCGAAAGACATCCTATCCTGCAAGCTAACTGTCCATTCACCAGCAGTCACATTTCAGTGGTTGCTAGCCTAAGGTTGCCCTGAACATGTTTCCAAAGAATGAGAAGCCAGTTCCCTGGGTCTAGGACTACTCCAAATGCTTTTCTACTACTGCCTGTGTGCACACAGTAAGGTCAGCCATTCGGGCATGGGATTTGCTATGAGGTTATATATTAAGCCAACGGGAAGAAAGAGGTTCTCTCTTCATCCTGAACTTAGATGTTCCTGGGAACTAAGTAGAGTCATGCGCTCTTCTCAAATTTCTGATAAGACACTCTTGATGACTTATCATACCTTTTCAAGTAAAGAGTAATTCTTATCAAGCACTTCTGTTCTAATGGTCAACTCTAACTCAAACTAAAAGCAAGGGCTGAGGACTTGGGTATTTCTAGGTTACTCTGTGGGTCTGCACACAACTCTAGGACAAAAAAGTGGAAAATTGGTTCTGTTTTGAGCTGAAACTTAATGTCCAACTATCGTTTTTTTTTTTTTTTTTTTTTTTTTTTTTTTTTAAGATTTAATTTATTTGGTCTGGTGCCATGGCGCACTAGGTTAATCCTCTGCCTGTGGTGCCAGCATCCCATATGGGCGCCAGGTTTTACTCCCGGTTGCTCCTCTTCCAGTCCAGCTCTCTGTTGTGGCCTGGGATAGCAGTGGAGGATGGCCCAAGTACTTGGGTCCCTGCACCCATATGGGAGACCAAGCAGCAGCACCTGGCTCCTGCCTTTGGATTGGCACAGCTCTGGCTGTTTCGGCCATTTGGAGAGTGAACCATTGGAAGGAAGGCCTTTCTGTCTCTCACTGCCTGTAACTCTGTCAAATAAAATCTTTAAAATTATATATATATATTTAATTTATTTGAAAGGGTGAGAGAGAAAGAGGTCTTCCATCCCTGGTTCACTCCCCAATTGGCTGCAATGGCCAGAGCTGCACCGATCCAGAGTTAGGAGCCAGGAGCTTCTTCTGGGTCTCCCATGAGGGTGCAGGGGCCCAAGGACTTGGGCCATGTTCTACTGTTTTCCCAGCCATAGCAGAGAGCTGAATCAGAAGTGGAGCAGCCAGGACATAAACCGATGCCCATATGGGATGCCGGCACTGCAGGCGGTGGCTTTACCTGCTATGCCACAGCGCCAGCCCCATCATTTGCTTCTTATTATGGTGTAAGTTTCCTGTACCTTAAGTGATGGCCACTTAAACTGCAAATGTTCATGTACTGGCTCAGGAAGGAGGCCTGTTACCATATACTAACCACAAGGGATTCAGTTTCTCCCAGAAATTTAAAGATCCTCTTTTCTTTTCCTAGAAGCACCACCTAGTGGCCAAAGCTGTCTTAATAACAGAATTTAAAGGCTAATCTCAAAGAATTTGAGGCTTTAGAAATTACACAATAGACAAAACTTCCATGACGTGAAATATAAAGGTTGAGTTTGAGAGGAGTTAGAAGTTGAACTTTGATTAAGAATTCTTAGCTACAGCGAATTACACAATTAACACAGGCTAATATAAACTTGAGGGTGCTTATTTGGCACAGGGCCTTCCTTTTCAGGTTGAAAATGTACACACTAAGGGAAAACCAGCTCCCTTTGTGTTGGCTGAGCATCTAGCAAGACTGCTTTGGGCAGTAACGCTCAAGCACCACGCCTTCTTGCTTCAGGAACTCCAGAATGATTACACTGGGCAACCTGGAAAACCCAGGTATGTGATGTGTACACAGGATGCATAGAGGTGGTTGGTTCTACCATAGAAGAGAAATGGACTTGGGAGGACAGACATCAACGTCTTAATTTTCTAAACAGTGTGAATGTAGGCTCTGATTCTCATCAGCTTGGCAGAATAAAGAGCTACCCTCCAGCTTCCTTCAGGGTCAAAGGCACTCTTAGGAACAAGTTCTTTATTTTTAAAGAATTTTATTTTTTGACAGGCAGAGTTAGAAAAGTCTTCCTTTTTCCGTTGGTTCACCCCCCAAGTGGCTGCTGCGGCCAGCGTGCTGCGCCAATCCGAAGGCAGGAGCCAGGTGCTTCCTCCTGGTCTCCCATGTGGGTGCAGGACCCAAGCACCTGGGCCACCCTCCACTGCCTTCCTGGGCCACAGCAGAGAGCTGCACTGGAAGAGGGGCAACCGAGACAGGACCTGCGCCCCACCGGGACTAGAGAACCCAGGGTGCTGGTGCCGCAGGCGGAGGATTAGCCAAGTGAGCCGCAGTGCTCGGAAGCACTGCTCATTCCCAGCTCTGCCTTCTCCCTCTAATATAAAGACTAATATACTGATAGAAGACAATCCTCTGCCTGCAGAGGAGACGTCAATCTTTCCGAGAATGGGGTATTTAGCATCTCCTAATCTAATCTCTGGGACTAGGGCACATTCTTTGACTTTTTCTGTTGGAAGATTTGAGGATAACTTTACCTTTCCAGAGGCTTCACGGAGTAATAGGATTTAACTAGAAAATTGTGATTCATAAAGCTTCAATTTTCCAGATCTTCGAAGAGTTTGTGATGCAATGCTAAGTAATGTGGGACAGGTGAAGAATAGTTTCAGGTACAAGAACAAATTTAACAGTAGCAGCGCTGTTAATGGATGTTCCACACTACTCAAGAGTACTGTGCTGCTTCTCTCTCAAGCCAAAGTTCTCCAAAGAGCCTACAGTAAGTAGATTGTAAAGAAGGGAAGGTGTAGTTGAACAGATGCTCTGGGCTCTGAAAGTACAATCACTGAACTGGGGCTGGGATTACATCAGCAGTGAGGCAAGAGAGCCAGCAGCCATTTATTCCACCTGACTCAATGTCCCCTATACATAGTGCTGTGTTCCAAATCCGTTGCCAGCAGTTCTTAATCCCAGAAAACCTGAACATCAAGCAAGAAAAAGTCCTACTATCCTCTAAAATCTGTTCAACTTGCAGGTATTGGACTACAAGTGAAATATTCTGACCCTGGACTCAGTTTTATCCCTAGCTCTCTAACATATCAAAATAGCTGCCATTTGTTTTATTCTGGGTCTGTGAGGCCATCCCTGGGCTATACTCACACACGGAGTTTCCTTGTTTTTGTTTTCCTTAGCTGAAATAGCAGTGTCTGAGCAAGCAGAAAAAAGTCACAGATAACCAAGGTTAAGGACAACTTTTATTGCTACCAGAGGCTGTTAACATCAGGACATGGTTCTGACTATAGTGCCGCCTTCAGACTGCAAAGGGAGCTCAGGATCCAGAAGTCATTAAGAGGAACAAAGGTAGGTTGGGGAGATGGGAAGTAACTTTTACCAAGAAAATCCCAATACAGAACTAAAACTAGGGTACTGAATTTAGTTAGTACATGTTACACTCAAATCATAGAGCTGCCCAACATCTAGACATTCTCCTACTGATTATGAATGAGTGGAAACGCATCAGTTACAAAAACCTAATTTTAGTTGTTACATATTTCTTTGGTGAGCACCTTGATATATTAACTTTATCACAAATTCTTTTATATACAAATGTCAAAAATGCTTTCAGCAAATCTATGGGTGACCTAATATGTGCCACTTTAAAAAGCATCTCTTTAAGATAAAGACAGTGATTTTTACTTTCAAACAATAGAAACTGAAATAAGCGAAGTGGTATTGTGGTATTGTGAGCAATTTTCCTATTACCACTTCTTACTTCACATAGGACAATTCCATAGTACCTTTCTCAAACTAGGTAGAATCTGAATTGGGATTAAACATGGCCATTAAGCTGAAATAATTGTTTTAAAAATTTGGGGGGGCCTTTTCGGTGGATATTGGGGTATAGATCAACATGCATAAAATTCATTATTGAATGGAGAAGCAGGCAAAAGCAACAGGAAAATTTGGATGCTGGGGATAGGATTTGCAAGCTATAAATTCTAAAATTTAAAGAAAATTAAATGTAAATTGTTGACACAGGGCAAGCTACATTTTAACAGAAGAGTAGAACTGACATACAACAAGGGGATTTTTTTTTACTTTTTAGAAGATTTTAGATATTTCTGAAGTAGATAGATACATGTACCTATCTTAACATAGCTGTCTTTAGGTGAAGTACTGAATTACAATTAGCCACATAACTAAATGGGGGGGGGGGGGGTTGTTTCTGGCTCACTTCAGATCAGCCTGATAAGGTATATATCTTTCTATAGCCTTTCCTGATGTTCCCGTGTTCTCATTTCTAGAGTGGTCTACCTTACTTGAAGGTAATGCCTATTCAAACTACATGACAGAAACAGGCTGCAAAGGTGGACAAGGGGAATCGTGTCCCTCTTGTCTTGATAAATCAGTGCCACACACAGAACCCACGTTTTCTGAAGCATTATCTTCATTATAGAGCCGTTTGATTCCATCGTAGAAGTCATCCACTTCCATTTCCTCTACTTTGCGTTTAGCAGAGGTATGCTTGCACCCAAGGGCAGCTGGGAGATGATGGTAGAAAGCTGCTGTACCTCTGACTGGCACTTCTGGCTTGCTGTTGTCCGTGGAGGAATCTGGGCCCGGGACAGAGGAGGGATGTAATCTGAACACTCCTTTGTCACAGGTCACCAGGGTGTGCTTGAGGGGACGGTAGACATAAACGGAATTGAGAGGCAGGGAAGACTCCAGAGTAGAAAGGTGATGTGCCACAAGCTCCCGACAGTGGATCAGCTGGGAGCTCTCCATCTGGGTCAAGAAGAAGAAATTCACAAAGTTGATGATTAGTTAACATAGGCTACTCTGTCATCTTTGCTGGACACCTTTTCTTCCTGTAGCCTCTGTCTCTTCCCCTTCCCCTCCAGCCTTCTCTCTTCTCACATGTTCTACCCCAAACTCATCTATTTCTCCAGCCTACTCATCATCTTGGGGATTATATCTATATCTATTCCCAATGTAAGTATCTTTGGAACTTGAATTCTGTATTTGTAGTTATACGCTAGATATTTACAAGAGAACAGAAACTTCTATTGTTAACTGCTATGTATCCAAAATGTGCCCCTTTTAAGACATTAACTGGTATTCAATTTTTTTCTCTCCCTTAAGATTACATAATACTGGAGAGTCCTCCAACTATCAAGCAAGATCAAGTAGCATTGAATTAGACATGCAAGTAGATTACTGATGGCAAGGGGGAACATAATCAACAAGATATCAGTTACAAGTCTAGATGGCCTTAGCTTTGCTGGATAGCATGAAGCACTGAGAAATACCTCCTGGGCAGTATTTCAACAATCAGATTTTTTTTTTTAAAAAAAAGATTTATTTATTTGAAAGAGTTACACAGAGGAGAGGCAGACAGAGGTCTTCCATCCGATGGTTCACTCCCCAGATGGCCACAATGGCCAGGGCTGCGTCAATCCGAAGCCAGGAGCTTCTTCAGGGTCTCCCATGTGGGTGCAGGGGCCCAAAGACTTGGGCCATCTTGTACTGCTTTCCCAGGCCATAGCAGAGAGCTGGATTGGAACTGGAGTGGCCAGGTCTCGAACTGGTACCCATATGGGATGCCAGCACTTCAGGTCAGGGCATTAACCTGCTGTGCCACAGCACAGGCCCCTTGTCCTGCTTCGTTTCAAATCAATACCTTACTTTCTAACTAGAATAATTAATTAATTGAGTCATTCCCCAGAGCCTCCAGAACAGCATGAGCAGGAAGCTGATGGCAGGTATCAAGCCCAGGTACTCTGATGTGGGATGCAGGCATCTTTTCCAGTGGGCTAAATACCTGCCTCTAGGCCATCTACTTTATGGTTAGGGACTAAGAACACCACATTAATCTGGGTAAAGTTAACACACTAAGATAATCAGGACGTGCCACTTCAGTCACAAAAAGTAGCCTATGAGTGCAGAAAGAGCAGAGAAGATCACTTCCAAGAGAAAAAGGTTTAGCCAGCCCAGAGTGGGGTGGGGGGCCTGGGAGGGGCGAGGCTAGGAGGGAGTGTTCCTTGGTTTGAAAGGCCAGCTTCCTTTTAAACCAGGGAATACACCCTCAGCTTGTCAAGTTCAGGAAGGGCACAGGGCAAGCTAGTGATAGTGGCCTCCTCATAGCACAAAATGTCTACAACAGACCTTCCTCAAACCAAAACACTAGGATTCATGTCAGAAGTAAAAGTAGCATCATCAAACCAATCTGATGCAAGGATTTCCTGCATTAGAACCAGAAATCAAGAGGAAACATCTGATATCACTATGGCTTTACCACAAGGCTACTTAAAAAGATGTTAGACATGGTGTTCCTACCTGAACACAGGCAAACAACACAGAACTGAGTCCTACAAGACCAGGAGCCATCATGTTTGAACACAAGATGGTATCAGATCTGCTGGATCAGATCCAAAGTCTCTACCAAGTTTTGTAACCTTACTTTGTTCACTACCTTGCCCATTGCAACTTGAATACTAGATCAGACAGAGAACTTCAGCATTGTGTTTAGATAACAGATTCCTAAATATGTTTGCAATATATTTATATATATATATATACACACACATGAAAATGGAATAGAGGTTTCCAAACTATGTGCAAACAGCTTATCAAGAACTCTGCACCCCAACAGGCCTCTGCCCTGAGCACATATTAGGAAGCTGGGCTCTATTTTTCTTTGTATTCTGGGCTCATCTGTATTCTCAAGTTTTGGTTGGGGAAAGTATGGGAAAGGCCTCCATTTCTAAAGAAATTCTCAAAACCAAAGGACTGCATCTGTAAGGTCTGTATGACCTAGAAAAAGCACTGATTCTTAGTTTTTTCACTTCTAGGTAGTTCTATGTGATGCTCAGAAAGTCCCAATTTCCCTAGATTGGGGCTATAAAATAAAGGACTGAATAAATGATTTCTAAGAAGAATCCATCAAGTCATGCTTATAAATACTGTTTAAGGAAAAAGTCTCAGCCCTTCTACCACCAGAAAACATAAATAAATCAGCAGACTCTCCAGTAGACAGTTATTTGTTCCAATAAAGTACTACAGATGGTTTTGTTAAGTTATTTCCCTACTTAACATTATGTGAATGATTAATATTTAACTTCACTTTCCAACACTTTACAGAGGCAAAGTGTATCTCCTGTGACATACCATTCATTTATGATAGTTCATGACAGTTTCTAAAATTTCACTGAACAGCAATTACCTTTTATTTTAATGACTGCATTTATTTCAATGGAAAGAAACACTTCTCTAAGCTAACTCAATGTAAGATACACTAATAAAAGAACACACCTTCCTGTAAAGGACAAACAGCCTGTGGTACACTACATAGGAAGAGCTCTAGCTAACATACTGCTCTGATTATTATCCTTTTTTATGAAAAGTCTCTCGGCGAGGCTGGCGCCACAGCTCACTTGGCTAATCCTCCGCCTGTGGCGCCGGTACCTGGGGTTCTAGTCCCGGTTGGGGCGCCGGATTCTGTCCTGGTTGCTCCTCTTCCAGGCCAGCTCTCTGCTGTGGCCTGGGAAGGCAGTGGAGGATGGCCCAAGTACTTGGGTCCCTGCACCTGCATGGGAGACCGGGAGGAAGCACCTGGTTCCTGGCTTCGGATCGGTGCAGCGCACTGGCCATAGCGGCCATTTGGGGGGTGACCAACGGAAAAGGAAGACCTTTCTCTCTGTCTCTGCCTAACTCTGCCTGTCTTAAAAAAAAAAAAAAGATTTATTTATTCATTTGAAAGAGAAATCTTTTGCTGGTTCAGTCCCCCTGGAAGCTAAGAGCCAGCAGCTTCTCTCCCACATGGGGCCCAAGCACTTAGGCCATCTTCTGCTGCTTTCTCGGGCACATTAGCAGGGAACTGTTTCAGAGATTGAGTAGCCAGGACAAAAACCGGTGCCCGTATGGGATACCGGCATCGCGGGCAGTGGCTTTATCCACTATAACACCCCCACCTCCCCCCCGAGATATTTCTTAAACTTCTGCGAGGTTTCCTAGCTCACATCTATTAACTTTCTTATAAAACAGCAAACTGAAGCATTATTCTTTTGTTTTTCTAAAACTTTAGAATAACAGTTCTTTGCTCCAATTAGTTCTTTTATACTGCAAAATATTTTTAAACTCAGAATTTAAGTCTTCTAAGTAAAATCCCATGAAACCCATCGAACCTACTGCTGACTGAAAATACAGAGAGCCGTTTCAAGGGAAAAAAGGTAGGGTCATGCTTTGCAGCAGACATGAACTTGGTCAGTTTCATTGGGTTACATGAGTCTCGAAGTAATTGCCAACATACAGGCCTATCACCACCTTTCCATTTAGATGAGGGTTTTCTCCACTAAACATTATTTTACTTAGGTGGTTGCTAATTTATCAAGCTGTAATGTTGTATACCAGTTAGAGGATGAAAGTTATGAACTGGGGCTGGCGCTGTGATGCAGCAGGTTGATGCTCTGGCCTGAAGCGCCAGCATCCCATACGGGCACTGGTTTAGTCCTGGCTACTCCTCTCCCAATCCAGCTCTCTGCTGCGGCCTGGGAAAGCAGCAGAAGATGGCCCAACTTTCTGGGCCCCTGCATCCACGTGGGAGACCTAGAAGAATATCCTGGCTCTTGGCTTCGGATCGGTGCAGCTCTAGCTATTGCGGCCATCTGGGGAGTGAACCAGTGGATGGAAGACCTCTCTCTGTAACTCTTTCAAATAAATAAATCTTTAAAAAAAAAAAAAAAGTTATGAACTAATCTAAGGCATATAAAATACCAGGACAAAATCTCTTTCAAGTAACTTCTACCTGCCAAGGTCTGTTAGAAATATTTCACTTGCTAGCCAACAAACTATTAGCTTGTCTAAAAAGCAACTTATCTTTGTTTTTGATATATTTATAAAATGAGCGAAATAGAGAAAGAATACATGAAACATATATAGCCTGAGGTTTCTTTATACAAACCTGAAAGAGCATACATAATTAACTTTTCAAAACTCATATATAATCAGTTCAGGAAAAGAAAAGAATCAAGAAAATGATCTAAATTTTACAAGAGGTTAAAAAAATATCCCACAAATGTAAATTCTTGTTACCTACTAAGAAAGATATGCTATTTTAAGATTAGAAATGTCTTAGCCTTATAATCATAATCACCTGATAATCCTGTGTATTCTAGTAAGAAGAAAAACTGGGGCTAGTGTTGTGGTGTAGCAGAGCTTGGGTCTCCACCTGTGATGCGGACTGCTCCACTTCCAATCCAGCTTCCTGCTAATGTGCCTGGGAAAGCAGTGGAAGATGGCCCAAGTGCTTGGGCCCCTGCTGTGGGAGACCCAGAGGAAGCTCCAGGCTCCTGGCCCAGCCCTGGCTGTTGTGGCCATTTGGGGAGTGAGCCAGTGGATGGAGGATCTCTACCCACTGCCTCTGTGTAGCTCTGCCTTTCAAATAAGCAATTCTTTAAAAAAGAAAAATTTCTAAAATGAACTCTAATTAGAATGATGCATACCTGTGCTTTCTGAAGCAGTTCAAGTGTAAGAGGAAGCCAATCAGGAATGAGTTTCTCCATTTCCAAACTAACTATGGCCAGAGCAAGCATGGATCCTTTGAACTGCAGAAGGTGGCTGCAGGCCATACAGTGAAGCAGTTGCTTGGTGAGGACTGCCAGATGTTGAGATGGGCTCAATTTGGGCAAACTGAACAGTAACTGTGGCCTAGTTGACACTGCAATGGCATGAAACTGGAAACAAATCACAAGAAAATCATTTGAATTTTACTTAGAATGTCTAAGAAAAATCACAGAGAAACTGATGTGACTCCCTTATGCATCACCCAATTTCTAAGTCTGCAATTTTAGTTTCAGTAAGCTGACAAATATCCTAATTTTTATTTTTTTCTTGGCTAATTTTAGTGGTTTTCCTTTACCTAAAAATCAGTACAAGATAAATGTGTGCGCAGTCTATTTGTCAGGTTACTGAAACAGACAACAGATTCAAATAAGAAACTAAAAGACTTTAAGCATATTTACAATGTGAAGAAAATCCAATGGTGTGGCTGTGTGAAGATCCCAATTCAACTTATCCAGAATAATTCTCTCCATTCTCAGAATTTCAGATGAGGAACATCCACAGAAACTATCTCTTGCCAATACCTTCAGTACTGGAATTCTCTATCCAAAACAAAAGACAATAAGAGCAGGGAGGACAGAAAAACTTAACTCATTTATAGTAAACAAATTTTCAAAGCAGAAACATAGGTAGTCTTGAAAGGATTTATTACCTCATCTTCCTCAACAGTCTTAGCAGCTAGGAAAAAACAACTGATGGCAATACAACTCAAATATTTCGGATGGGCCTAAAATTTGAAGAGGGGGAAAAAACTTTAGTGATCTTTCAGAGAGTTTATAAAATTGTTTTAAAAAGAAATGAAACAAGAATGCACACCATTCTACAGAACTGATTTGGTTTCTACCCATTCCTTTCTAGATCAGAGCTAACTTTTAATATCACAATCCTGGCCATATGATACTCCATGGAAACAATGAAAATCACTTCACTGCTGGAATTCAACCAAAGCCAGTTAGCCAAAGCTAATTTCTATCCAGGAGAGAAGAGCTTGCTTTTAGAAGATATGCTTTTATTTAATAAACAATATTCCAAAAAAATTTTTAAAAATTGTATATAGATGAGTAGAAATTCTCCAATAATTAAGTATGCTACTCCAAACCCATACATAATTCAAGTTACATGATGAAAAGGTTCCAAATCCATAAAGATCATTTAGTAGAAAGCATTTAACTTTCTTGGGCCTAACACATATAAGAGGGCTTCATCTTGCCTATTTTATTTAGAAATAAAGCAGGCCCACTTTCAGCATGTCTGCCAATGAAGCAATTAGAACAATTTAGTTCAATTACATTGAGCAACACAAGAGGTAAACTGGATAATACAAAAAAACAGTAAAACCTGCTTCAATATTTGTTACACGTAAATAGTGACTGCTGTCTCATCCTAAGTGGAATCTTCCAATCCTCTGTCTGTGTGAGACATACAAGATGGTTCTATACTATCAGTATTTAGAAATGATAATTACTGATCACAGTATTATGGTTTAGAAAGCACCTCCACATACAGTATTAAATTTGTTCTTTCTCTTACAGGTGAGACAAGTCTCAGTTTAAGGGCTATCATACATGTGATCCAGGAAGGGAAGTCAGCTCTTGCTGCTGAGATAGTTGTCCTGGTTCCCTTATTTCCATTTTGGCAATATATAATGCCACATCCCTGAAGTAACTGGAGTTCTTTAAAGAAAAGAACTGTCAGCATTGAGTAGGCAATAGAATCCCTAATTCGAGGGCACTCATAATAAATTTAGTAATAAAAAATCAACAGCAAATGTGACTTTTTTAACAAGCAGTTTTCAATTCTCATTATGTATGAGAACCATCCGTGCAGTTTGTTTTTGTGTTGTGTAATACAACCAGATTCTACCTACTAGAGATTCCGATTCAATATCTGGAACAAGACTCAGGTTCTATGCTTTTAAAGAGCTACACAGTTAGGACTGCAGCTCCATTCATGATTAAACATCTCTTTTATGATAGAGGTTACAATAAGTAGTTCATTAATTTTGAAAAACATAACCAAGAACACAAAAATTCATTTTTTTTGGAATTATCAGCTGTAGTAGAGGGAAATGGAGGAAGGCGGAGGAGTTGCTGCCGAAATAAAAAGTCTTTCAGATAACCCAGATTTGAGGCAATTAGCATCACTGCAATTAAGGGTTCTCTAAGTCTTTTAAGAGTATAAGTCTGAAATAAAAGATACATACCTGAGTGGCTATCTAATTTTTTAACACTCCATAGTTCTTTGGCCTCTGTTTTTATGCCTAATAATAAGGCATGTAATTTGCAGTTCCCCCAAGTTTATATATTGCTATACATAAAAATGGCTATCATTGAACTTTTCCACTTTTATGCTTAGCAATTAGAGAAATGCTGACTTTCTGTTTTAAATTAGTTGAGGGCTTACTATGACCAATTTAACATAACACTCAACAACATATTATAGCAGAATTATATAAAACTTATTAATGTGTCTGTATGTTGCCTGTCAACAAAAATATACTAAAGTTGTTTTGTGACATCTTGTTATATGCCCCAAAGTATGCCCCTAGAAAACATTGTTCAGAAAAACACAATATGAATATTCAATAAACAGGAACAGAAAAAAATGTGCAATAAATTTATACTTTCTAGTCTGACTCACTGTCGACCTCTTGTGTCCTAAAATGACTAAACATTCTACAAATGCTGTATGATTTGTACTATCAAAAACATTACAGGTCAAGTACAAGTTAAAAATACTTGCAGCAAAAAGGAGATTAAAGAGTTAGAAATGCTTCCAAAAATGTACAACATAACAGAAGACACAAAATACCATGTCTTGTAAGTATATAGATCTTCAGGAAAGTTTTCTACTGCTTTCTATTTATACAATATTTACTAACAGCCTCTGGTTTAGCATAAAATCTCAAACAACAGGTTATGTGTAAGTGATATCTTAAAATATTTACCTTTACAGTAGCTAAAAACCTGTCCAAAAGACTGCTAGCCAGAGCAAACGTTTCTGGGTAAAGATTGAACTGGTACTTGAGTTTGGCCAGCCACTGAATTACTTCATCTCTCTGGGATGGAGAAACATTCTGTAAGGGAACAATTACATATAAATAAAATTAAAAGTTTCAAGTTAACATCAAAAGTTATGTTTATAATTCTCTCATAAAAGGTTAGTAAATACTAATAGTTAAGCTCTTCAGACTTGCAAATGAAATCAAGGTGGATAGAAGAGATTGCTAGAAACTGATACCCTAAGAAGTAAATAATTTCATAAATCAAAAAGGCAACAGGAATTTAAGGCAGTTTATTGGACTAAAGCTGTACATTTGATGGGATTTGGGTGCACAGAGTTAGAATTCACATCCTACACTACACAGATCACTGTCCAGTAAGACAGAAGGAACTACAGTAGGGCTATTAAAACCAAGGATTACAGTGGCAGGTGTTTGGTGCAGTGTTAAATTGCTGCTTAGGATGCCTATATTCCCTATCAGAGTGTTGGGTTAAAAGTCCCAACTCCGCTTCCAATCCAGCTTGTTGTACACTCTGTGGGCAGCAGGTAATGGCTTAAGTAGCTGGATCCCTGTCACCCACATGGGAGACCCAGATTTAGCTCCAGGCTTCTGGCTTTGGCCTGGCTCAGCAGTGCCAGTGGCTGTTACAGATATCTGGGGAGTGAACCAATGGATGGAAGCTCTCCGTCTGATTTCAAACAAACAAAAAAAATACTAACAAAGTCCAGAATTAAGATCTTTCTCTCTCATAAAAAGTCTGAAAAAGTTGCAAAACACCTTTGTCTGGAACTAGGGTTTCTCTAGGAAGTGAGAGGAAGCAGTACAACCTATCTGCTAGGACCTTCATCAAACAACGGTTAGCAAAATCACTGGTTCTACAGTATCTCTTACTCATACAAATTCTTGAAGGGCTACTTGCAAATCTACCCTGGAATTACGGGCTTCTAAGGATCCTTGGGCACCAAATGAATGAAGGCAGCCATAAAACTTCTAGATAGGGAGAATTAAACTCAAAAGAAATTAAATTACTACCAATGCTTTCATCTAGAATGCCAAACAAATAAATGTACTGTTAAGTATGTCACCCAAAAAAATCAACAAGGAAATAAGCTCACAGAAGTAGAGATATATGGTGATATAATCTGATGAAACTGGGGAGGCTTTTAGGGAGATGAAAAGTACAAGAGCAATAAGAAACAAGAGTACCACTAACTACCATCTGCGGATGTTAGACACACAATGTGGGAGTATGGCAGAAAAAAATTATCCCTGAATGACAGTTTATCGTTATTTGATGTGTGACATTAAACACCCAAACATAAAATTTTAGTAAGTATCACAAAAGACATCACAGAAGAGGACATGGTTTAAGGAGACTACAATATAGTTATAGAGTAACCACATGATGTAACTTACATAAAGCACACATACAGCATGCAAAAGGCACTCAAATATTAGTTTTCTTCCTTCCCACCTCTAAAGTGATTCCCACTAAATGATGTCAGAAAAAACAAATTTATGAAAAGTTACATGAATTTTTAAACATAAAATTCGTCATGAAAGAGATCATAACACTATCTTTGAACTTTAATACTTTTTTTTAAAAGATTTTATTTTTATTTATTTGAAAAGTCAGTTCTACAGAAAGGAGAGGCAGAGAAAGAGTTCTTCCATCCGATGGTTCACTCCCCAGATGGCTGCAACGGCTGGAGCTGTGCCGATCCGAAGTCAGGAGCCAGGAGCTTCTTCCAGGTCTCCCACGTGGGTGCAGGGGCCCAAGGACTTGGGCCATCTTCTACTGCTTACCCAGGCCACAGCAGAGAGCTTGATTGGAAGAGGAACAGCTGGGACTCGAACCGGCGCCAAATGGGATGCTGGCACTTCAGGCTAGGGCGTTAACCCGCTGCACCACAGCGTCAGCCCCATGAACTTTAATACATCTTACATAAAGATTTAAAAATAGGGACCAGAAAGCATCCCTGCATGGCTGGTGTTACCATCACTACCCAGACTAGCAATTACAAAAAAAAAAAAAAGAAAAAAAAATTGAGAAAATATACTCTTTAAAGTCATACTAATTCTAAGATCAGTTCTTCAAACCAGTTCAAACATGCACCAAACAATATCAGGACAGTAAGTGCCTAACTAGTTACCCTCAATCACTCAAAGTAAAGAACAGAAGATAGCAAAGTCCCAGACAGCATTTCCTAACTTCATGAAGGAAACCGTTTTTTATTTTTTCTCATATGAATTACTCAAACAAGGTTAATCGGATTTGGTTAACTGGTTGAACAACTAAGCTGAAAGAGAATTTATAACGAATTGATGCCACGTGACAAAACATAGGCTGGCTGCTATAATACATGCTAACTTCAACAAATTCTGCCCCCACCTTTAATCTCTGAAAGGTTTAGCATTACCTAAAACATGAAGTACAACCCCCGACCCCCAGGCTTGTGACATAAATCCCTTTGTGACCTACTTCTCCTGCTTCATCCATCTTCCAGCACTTTCTGCTTTTCACTTCATACTTAGGTGTTCTACTTCTATTTATGATTCCTCCTGGCACCTGCCATGCTATTTTACACCACTGTTTATTTGCTCATTTTTCCTTCTGTTAAACACACTTCATTCTACATTCCACTTGCTTTTTTATATATCCTTCAAGAACTACTTCAATAGTCACTGCCCACACCACACACTTTTCCTTATAACTCAGGTTGAATCTTCCTGTGCTCCTATTGCATCTCTTCTCGTATTTATTTTACTCAACTTAAAAACAAAACAAAACAAAACTTCTGCTTTTGGATACTATGAAGTCAGTATCAGCAAACCTACACACTCTGGCTGAGAACAAGTAGAAAAGCTATAGCAACAACCTGTTCTTAATGGTACCAGAACTGCTAGGACTACCAAGCCCTGAGAATTCAGGATTTTTGAAAAGGAGGTAACGAGAGATAAACTCAACATTCTGCCGTAGCTTTTCCTCCAGAGTACTTGCTTATCAAGTGAGAAGGACAAGAAGCTAAGAATAAACCACTGGAGCTTTTAGGAGTCTTACAGAGCTAGAGACAAAATTTGGAGACATGAGGAGCCAAGAACTTACCAGGAAGAGAGATTACTCAGAATTTATCACTCAATTGAATTTCTGAATGAAATTCTGAAGGTGTACAGAACAAGGATCTAAGAAGTTACACAGAAAACCTCTAAAAAGCAAGAATGAGTTCAAAGAGTTCAGCATCCTTTGGGAATTAAGGGGTCCTGGTACATACTCCAAACTCTAAGTTGGAATCCTACACTCTACTAATCGGGGCAAAACAAGATGACACCAAAGCCAACTGCTATCCAGCCTTCAGTCAGCTCCCACCAGAGGGACACTACAACCTTTATGGAAGAGGGTGTTGTACTTAAGAAGCACTACAATTTTTTCCAATGTTCAGTATCAAATAAAAAATCATCAGGGATAAGAGAAAAAAAACAAGCAAACAAAACCCAGGAGAAGAAAAATGAAAAGTAGCAGAAAGATCAAGATCTTCTGGGAAAAGGACTTAATGTTCAAGAAAATAGAAGGAAAAGAAAATGGATGAAAAGACAAAGAATTTTACTAGAGAAATGAAGCCTACTCCATCCCCAAATTTGGAGGAAAATTACTAGAACTAAAAAGCTGGAAGTCAAGAACTCAATGTGTTGGGGCTGGCACTGTGGTACAGTGGGTTAAAGCCCTGGCATGCAGGGCCAGCATCCCATATGCGTGCCAGTTAAGAATCCTGGCTGCTCCACTTCCGATCCAGCTCTCTGCTATGACCTGGGAAAGCAGTAGAAGATGGCCCAAGTCCTTGGGCCCCTGCACCCACGTGGGAGACCTGGAAGAAGCTCCTGGCTCCTGGCTTCGGATCGGCACAGCTCCAGCCGTTGTGGCCATCTGGGGAGTGTCTCTCCCTTTCTCTGTAACTGCCTCTCAAATAAATAAATAAAATCTTAAAAAAAAAGGAACTCTATGTGTGGATATAACAAATTACACATGGATGGTCAGCTATGTCTTGAGGAAAACTTATAGCTTTAAATGGCCACTATTCTTTATCTCAAATGATATGTTAGGTACCAGGGATAAAAAGATACATGAGGCCGGCGCCGCGGCTCAATAGGCTAATCCTCCGCCTTGCGGCGCTGGCACACCGGGTTCTAGTCCCGGTTGGGGCACCGATCCTGTCCCGGTTGCCCCTCTTCCAGGCCAGCTCTCTGCTGTGGCCAAGGAGTGCAGTGGAGGATGGCCCAAGTTCTTGGGCCCTGCACCCCATGGGAGACCAGGAGAAGCACCTGGCTCCTGCCATCGGATCAGCGTGGTGCGCCGGCAGCAGCGCGCCTACCGCGGCGGCCATTGGAGGGTGAACCAACGGCAAAGGAAGACCTTTCTCTCTATCTCTCTCTCTCACTGTCCACTCTGCCTGTCAAAAAAAAAAAAAAAAAAAAAAAAGATACATGAGACATCTTATACAATAAACTTTTGGAGAGTTTATGATGTAATCATATTACAGAAGTCTAAAAAATTTCTAAAAGAAAAGGCATATAGCCAACAGTAATTGAGAGGTCATCCAACTATCTTCCAACACTGGCAATACCTTAGGGTTCACTCAACCCCCTTACAAATACTGACAATTATAAGAGTGTTTTTTTTTTTGTTTTTTTTTTTTTTTTTGGGGAAAGGCAGAGTGGATAGTGAGAGAGAGAGAGAGAGAGAGAGAGAAAGGTCTTCCTTTTTGCCGTTGGTTCACCCTCCAATGGCCGCTGCGGCCGGCGCATCATGCTGATCCGAAGCCAGGAGCCAGGCGCTTCTTCTGGTCTCCCATGCGGGTGCAGGGCCCCTCCACTGCCTTTCCAGGCCATAGCAGAGAGCTGGCCAGGAAGAGGGGCAACCAGGATAGAATCCGGCCCCCCAACCAGGACTAGAACCCGGTGTGCCGGCACCGCAAGGTGGAGGATTAGCCTGTTAAGCCACGGCGCCAGCCTATAAGAGTGCTTTTCATCAACTAATGAGAATCATATGAAAGTATTCAGCCTCCATGGCTAACTATAAGAGGGCACTTCAAAAAATTTGTGGAAAATAAGACAATGCTATTTCCATAAATGTTTGGAAGACACTTTGTACATCTAGAAATGAAAGCTTATGAGAGGCTTCAAAAAGACCATAGAAAATTTCCAGTATCTTTTAATTCCATTTTCCACAAACTTTTGAAGTCTCCTAGTATTAAGATTATAAAGTAAGAGAATGAACATAACTATCTTCCTAAAGCTATATATAATTCAGATAACAAGAAAACAAACCAACAAACAACAGCATCCCACAGCAGAGTTCAATTCCCAGCTCTAGCTCCAGTCTACAACTTCCTGGCAATGTGCACACTTGAAGGCAAAAGGTTATGGCTCAATAATTGGGTTCCTGACACTACATGGGAGACCTGGATTAAGTTCCAGGCTCCTGGCTTTAGCCATGGTCCTTGTGGGCATGTGGATGGAAACTTGTAATATCTGTGTTTTTCTCTCCCTGTATTTCAAAATATTTTTTTAAAAGAAAGGGTTAACTCTTGTTTCAGAAAGAAAGAGATATTTCTCAAAGAACAGGGCATTAATGGTACACACTCCACCAACTAAGTGTCAAGATACTATTATGTATGGCACCAGTACACTTATTTCTAACAGAACTCATCTATCTGGAGTAAAGCGAGAAATCATTACCTGATTTGTAGGTAATTTCGGCACATTCACCTTCCACATCTGGGCTTCCCTAGAGATTGCCTTTTCCAATAGGAAAGACAATCTCTGGTTTTCCAAGGGTCCTGGAAACTTCATGATATCCTTTGGAGCTGCCTGCCACCCAGCTTGATGTAGCTACCTGTAAAACCAAACATAAATAATATTTTTAATTTAATTACAGAATATAGCAATACATGCATATAAACATGTTAGTACTTATTAGAACAATTCATAAAACAAAAATAGGAATGTTATGAGGTAGTGAAAGATTTTACAGCTCTTTAAAATGTCATTATATTAAAATGTTATAATTATCAGTTATCTGAAAAATTCTAACTTTAAATTGAAATTCAGTTATGCAGTTGTCCAAATTTTCCTCTTAAAAAGCTAATCTGGATCAGGGACACTGTTTTTTCTTCATTAAAAAATATCAGTATTGGCATTGGCTGCTCCGCTTCCGATCCAGCTCACTGCTAATGGCCTAGGAAAAGCAGAAGATGGCTGAAGTACCTGAGCCCCAGCCAACCATGTGGGAGACCAGGATGAAGCTCCTGGCTTTGGCCTGGCCCAGCACTGGCTGTGGTGGTCATCTGGGGGTGAACTGGCAGATGGAAGGCCTCCCTCTTTCTCTGTGACTCTTTCAAAATAAATGAACCTTCAAAATAAAATCAATTACATCCTACTCATTCCCACTACTTCAGTATGAAACCATGTCCTTAAGTATGACACCATGCATTCTTCCAATTCAGTGTCTACTAGCCACACTTGGCTATTTAAAGTGTAAGTAGACAAAAGTTAAATATTCAACTCCTGAGTCACACTAGCCCTTTTTTAATGGGTATTTGGACAGTACAAAAAAGGAACATTTCTATCAATGCAGGAAGTTCTACTAGTCAATGTTGATCCTAGGAAGCTTAACAGACAGTGCCTGCTCTCTAAAATGAACAGCAATTTCATGAGCAGCAGTCAGCATCAGTGCAGGATAACAGAGTGTTCACGAAAGATGGTTTTTTTTAAAAAAAGGAAACTATACTCTTGAGAGGTTTGACTGTGGGTAACAAAGTGGATTAAAAAGCTGTAGAAGGGACTAGTGTTGTGGTGTAGCAGGTAAAGCCACTTCCTGCATTTCCAGCATCCCTTATGGGCGCGAGTTTGTGTCTCAGCTGCTCCACTCTCGATCCAGCTCCCTGCTAATGGCCTGGGAAAAGCAGTGCAGAAGATGGCCCAAGTCCTTAGGCCCCTTTATGGGAGACCTAGATGAAGCTCAAGCTTCAGCCTGGCTCAGCCCTGGCTGTTGTGGCCATCTGAGGAGTGAACAAGCAGATGGAAGATATCTGTTTCCTCTGTAATTCTTTCAAATAATTAGATATTAAAAAAGAGAAAAAGCTGCTTGCTGAAGAGGCTAGAGTTGTGGTACAGATTAAGCTACTGCCTGTGACACCAGCAACCTACACGAGCACAGGAGCACAGTTCCAGTCTCAGCTGCTCAGCTTCTGATTCAGCTCCCAGATAATGCACCTAGGAAAGCAGCAGAAGGTGGCCCAAAGTACTTGGGCTTGGGCCCTGACCCACGTGGAAAACCAGATGGAAGGGCCGTGCTGTGGTATACAAGAAGGTTGAGCTGTGGACTGCGGTGCCAGCATCCCATATGGGCACTGATTTAAGTCCCAGCTGCTCCACTTTCAACCCAGCTCTCTGCTAATGCATCCAGGAAAGCAGTGGAAGACGGTCCAAGTACTTGGGCCTCTGTACCACATGGGAGACCTGGAAGAAGCTCCTGGCTCCTAGTCCCGCCCCAGCCATTGTGGCCATTTAGAGAGTGAATCAGTGGGTGAAAGCTCACTCTCTGCTTCTCTCCCTGTATCTCTGCCTTTCCAAAAAATAAATAAATCTTAAAAAAAAAAAAAAAAAAAAAAAAAGAACCCAGATGAAGTTCTAGGCTCCTAACATCGGCCTGACCCAACCCTGTCTGCTGCAAACATCTGGGGAGTCAATCAGTAGTTGAAAGATCTGTCTTTCCAACTCTGCCTTTCAAGGAAAAAAAAAAAAAAAAAAGAAGAATGTGAGAATAAATATGATACAATATTTGCACAGCATAATAAATATGTTGATCAAGGATTTCAACAACTGTTTCTATAAAAGTATGTTGGGACATAAGTATGAGTGTTGGGAGAGTAGAATAAGACCACATCTTCACATTTCACTGTAGAAAATCTATAAATACTTACAACTGAAACATCAAAAATCAACAACAGGGCAAGCTATTTGAAAATATGGTCTTTAACAACAAACAAGTTACAAATGAGAAATGGTTAGCTTCTGAGGAATAAGAAAAGCTACTGTAGCAGGGGAATACTATTTTCATTATAAACCTCACAGAAGTAAAACTATTTTACTTTTTCAAATATGTACTGGTATTTCAGATTTATGGAATCTATTATTTTTTTAGATGTGAGAAATTGAAATAAGAAGTGCCAAATCTAATTTTAATCTGTACTTGGGAATTTTTGTTAAAAACCTCAAAATTAAAGAATTCTTTATGCCATTAGCTACAGCCAACCAGGTGGTTCACCAGGATCCACCAGCCTTCTCAACAAAGCACCACAAGTAACTGCCATTTGTGACTGCTTTTCCCTTACAAGGCTTCTTCTGAAGGTTATTTTTCAGTGACATAGATAGGGAGAGAGAGGGACATATAGAACAGAATCATGCAAAGAGGAGTAAGATCAATCTACAATTAAGGAGTGATCCCTGTTCTCCAATCTCCTACAACTAAGGCCTGTAGAGTAAGTCTTTCAAGAATGTACATGCTGTAACAACTTTTTTTAAAAACAACAACAAAAAAAACTCAAGGGATCTGGTCAAAGATACCACAAGGGAAATTATGTAAAAACTTCTGAGATGCAATGAAGTCAGTGCATACAAGGAAATTAATACCTAAAAACGTCTGTATTAAGAAAGAAAATTTCAAATAATCTTCCACTTTAAGACAATGGATAAAGAATAAGCTACCTCTAAAGTAAGCCAGAAGCAAAGAGATAATAAACGTTAGAGTGGAAATTAATAGAGAACACAACAGAGGACCAAAAATCAATGAAACCAAAAATCATTTGAAACTGGCAAACCTTCAGCTAGACCAGAAAAAAACAGAGAAGACAAATTACTAAACTTAGGAATCTAAGTAGATATTACAATCTACTTAGGAATAAAAAGAATTATAAAAGAATCTAATGAATAACTGTATGCAAATTAGTCCATTTAGATGAAATGGACAAATTCCTAGAAACATGAACTACCGAAACTGATTTAAATAGAAAAGCTGAAGAGCTGTATAAGAAATAAACAGATTTAAAAAAAAAAAAGCTCATACCCAAATTCACAAAACCTATTTTTTAAACCAAAGCACATTTTGAATGAGTATGGAACCTCAGTGGGCTCAGAAAAAAAAAAGATACTAATATATTTATCTCATTGTTTACATAAACTTGTGTAGTCTCAGACCTCAGCAGCTGTAAGACCAGTCCCAAGGACGGCCCTCTTTCCCGGCTCAGGTGGGCAAAGGCAAGCCCTGGGGGCAGGGCAGGGGGCTGGGAGCCCCCCCCCCCCCCCGGAATCACTGCCCTCATCCCCTCCCCCCCGTTCCTGGGGCCTCCCCAGAGCCCAGCTGGCACCAAAGAGCTCGGACCCGAGCTGACCCAGCCCCTGAGGTCTGCGGGCGGGACTGCGGTGGTCCCAGCCAGCACCCCGAGGGGCTGCCGGTAGGCTCTGGCCACAGGACCCGGGGCTGGGCTGGGGCCTCGGGGTGAGGTTGGCTGCCCTGCCCGTGTCCCTTGGGGTGGGCTGATGCGAGGGTTTCGGGCCAAACAGTGTGGACCTCGCAGCCAGCTCAGTCGACTCCCTCCCTCCCGGGAAGGGGGGACCTCAGTGGCACCCAGCCCAGGCAGCGGGAAGGGGCTGCCCCGGGGCTGGTCCTTACCTACACAGACGGTGCAAACACTCTGACCAGTGTTGTTTTTGTATCAATATGTTTGTGCAGTGATGAATGTATTTATTTCTCAGACTGGGCGCGAGCGTGTGAGCAGCAGGCCGGGCTGCGCCACCGCCGGCTCCCGCTGGAGCAGAGCCACAAGCAAGGGCTCCTTCCAGGATTATAAAAAAAATAAATAAAAAAAAAATAATAAAAAAATAAATAAACAGATTTAATTAGTAATTTAAAATACAATCATCAGGGGCTGGTGTTGTGGCACAGCAGGTTAATCCACTGCTTAACATGCAAACATCCCATCATAAGCATGCACCAGTTTGCGTTCCAGCTATTGGCTTTTGCTTCAGCTCCCTGCTAATGTGTCTGGAAAAGCAGTGTTAAAGACAGCCCAACTACTTGAGCCCTGCCATCCACATGGGAGACCTAGATGGAATTATGGGCTCCTGGCTTGGATCTGGCCCAGCCCTGTCTGTTGAGGACATCTGGGAAGCAAACCAGCAGATGGAAGATCTCTCTCCATCTTTCACTCCTTGTCACTCTTTCAAATAAATAAAATCCATGCTCAGATGGCTTTACTGGTTTAGTCGATCAAACATCCACAGAAAAATATCAATTTCTCATACACTTCTCCAAAAAACAGAAGAAATCTTCCCGACTCATTCTATTTTTTTTAGTTTTTTTTTTTTTTTTTTTTGACAGGCAGAGTTAGACAGTGAGCGAGAAAGAGAGAAAGGTCTTCCTTTTCTGTTGGTTCACCCCCCAAATGGCCACTAGCCAGGAGCTAGGTGCTTCCTCCTGGTCTCCCATGTGGGTGCAGGGCCCAAGCACTTGGGCCATCCTCCACTGCCATCCCGGGCCACAGCAGAGAGCTGGACTGGAAGAGGAGCAACCAGGACAGAATCCAGCGCCCCAACCGGGACTAGAACCTAGGGTGCCGGCGCCGCAGGCGGAGAATTAGCCTAGTGAGCCACAGCGCCGGCCTTCCCGACTCATTCTATAAGCCAAGTTATTACTGTCGCTACCAAATAAAATACTCATTATTAGAAAACTACAGATTATTATCTCTTCTGAATAAAGATGCAAGATTCCTCAAAATAACCAAGTGAGATTTGTACCAGGAATGCAAGGCTGGTTTAATATTCAGAAATAAAGGTAATACCACATTAATAGACAAAAATCATTCTTTGCTCATACTAGGGAATCTAACAAAGGAAAAGAAAAAAAGAGCTCAAATCTCCTTCAAAATATAGGATATAAGTAATGGAAGTAAAAGACATTAAGAATGGGTGGCATCTAAGAATGTACTAGATTAAACGGGGCTACAAGAAAATCAAAAGGCATCACCTAATCCAGCCAAGGTTCCTGTAAAGGAGGGAGATAAATGCTGTGAAAGTAATTCCTGGGTCAAAAGTCAAATGTATCAATGCTAAACTTACTAAAATTGAAGACTACTGTGATCCTGTAAAACAATATCCCTATTGTTAGGATCTACACATTGAAAAATGGAGAAGGCTCTTAAGATATGCAACTTAGAAAAAAATGAAATATGATAAAACATTAATATGTGAATATGGGTAAAGGATTTAAGTTTGAAATCATTTACAAATGAATATAAAAAAGAAAAAGCCCACGTAATTTATGGAAGCACTTACATCAATGTATTTTTAACATTTTTACAGGACTAATGGAACAGATACTATGACATAATGGAGAAAGCATAGCATGAGTTACCTCTTTTGCTGACTGCACATGCCTGTTTTCTAATGTGTGAAACAGACTGAGTTGAATCATGAATTGTTAAGGAATAAAATACAAACACTTAAAATATAACACTACTCTGTTTTAAGTAACACAATTTTATAGTTGTATCTTGTTACTGTATGCCCACTGCTGGTCACATCCAGAAAAAGAACTCTTTTTTTAGGAACTAAAAAAGATAATTTTGATTCGCATAGTCCATACATATCTAATAAGAGTTTCACATTTCTCCTTCCATTCTTGTCATTGCTTCTTTTGCTCCTTTCTCCATGCTTCTCAAATAACTTAACATTTGAGTTAATCGTTTATAAAATGTTAATCATACCCACATTCAAGGCCTCCTGTTCTAAGGAAATGTACTGCAGAGAGATGGGTATACAATATAAACAATTTCATTACTATATTATGTAATTATCACAATGTCATTTCTTGCTAATAATCCTGTACTGGTGCTAACTTCTGGATCTTCCTTCCTTTCCAAAGGAACAAGGATTTACTAACGTGACACACGAGAACCTCATGTTCTCCTTCCTTGACTTTATGTGCTCTTCGTCTGAATGTCTTTTTGATCACTGTTCTTTGAACCTGAAATGTCTAGCTCACACATTCTTCAAGTGTCTCAATCTGTGAACAGTACACTCTACATGGTACAACTGGGACTTTCCTTGCTACATCTGTAATTGGACATAATTCAAGTTGTGCATTTAATTACTTCACAACGATCATTGGAGACCTACTTCTATGAACTGTGAGTTTCTGAATGGCAAAGACTAACCTCCAAAATTTAACACTATGCCTAGCAATAATAGCCTACACCTGTTAAGCACCTACAAGTAAAAGCTCAATCTTTACTAGTTGGCCAGCTATTGTTCAAAGTGCTGTGCCAAATTAATTCATGTAATACTCATTTTGAAGATGAAGAGAAATCAACAGAATGGTTAACACTCCTCACTTAGAAAGTATTTTACAATCAGAGTAAAACATGAACACACTCTCAGCATCCAATCGTGACTAAGACACAGTCTAACTTCCTGGGATGCCACACTGTCACGTGACCTCATTACCTGTAACTCCACATCATCCGCAGCACCGTCCCAACAAGCTGATGCTCTACTGGTCTGCCCTTGATCAGCATTAAGAAACTTCCACTGCAGGAGGCCACGATCTCTCACTCCGGTCCCAGGTTAGCTCCTCTAAACTCTGTCCTTTCTTAAGCTATCTGCCCGCTCCTTTTTATTCCATCTGCCACAAATGACCAGGAAAAGTTAGAGCAGCAACCACTGTACCCTTCTCAACAAATCCACTCGCAGGACAGAGACCACACAGCCTTAGAGTCACTCAACTCTGGTCGCCAGATTCTAGGCGAGTTACCTAAAGGCCAGTTAACTGCATCGGTAAAACGAGACTGCCGCGGCGTGCCTCGCGGAGTGCGAGAGCGAGCCTGGCCGGTGATGCGCCCATCCGGCGCAGCTGCTCGGAACGCTGAGCGGCTCCCCGAGGGCAGAGTGAACTCTACACACGTTAGGCCGGGCATTCACAGCCTGCTTCCCGACAGGTGACTTTCCCGATGCTGCTACCCAATTCTCAACTTCCACCAAGAGGCTCGCCTCGCAGCCTTCCGGGATCTCCACCTGCCCCTCGGGGTGCAACTCCCTTCTCCGCGGCCGCGCACGGGGCGGGCCCCAGCGGCACTGGCGCGGGTCGCCCCATCCCTTCGGCGTCCACCCCGCCTCCCAAGGGAAGGCACCCGGAGGGGTGCGTCCCAGTCTGCAGGCGGGGGCGTGTCCCGCTGTGTGCGCGGAGCCCAGATCCCGCTCCGGGGCAGCGAGCTGCCGTCCCTGCGAAGTTTCTCGCCGACGGCATCACAGGTCGGCCCGACCAGGCTCCCGGCGGAGCCGTTTCCCAAGCCGGCAGGTGCCGGCCGCTCGCGGGCGGGGGCGAGCAGCGCGCGACACCCGGCGCTTCCCCTCGGGCGGCGAGCGCGCGCGCGCGCGGGCGGGCGGGCGACGGTGGCGGGGCCGCGCCGAGCCCCCCGCCCCCTCACCTTCTCCTCCTCTTCCTCCTCTTCCTCCTCTTCCTCCTCCTCCACCCCGGCAGAGCTGTAGGCCTCCCAGGGGTGACGCGGGGTCATCCGGGGGCCCCGTCACCGCCTCATTTCCCGGGGCGCGCGGGACACGGAGCCGGCCGACTGAGGAGGGAGGAGAGGGGGAGCGGGGCGCGGAGGGCGCAGGCACTCGGGCGGGACGCACGCTCAGCGAGTCAGTTCCATGGCGACCCTGGACGAGAGGCCGCCGCCGCCGGTCCCGCTCCTCCAGCCGCCGCCGCTGGTGCCCGGGTGAGGAGGGGGCTCCCTGTCGCCATAGGGCGGCGGGGGCCGGGGAGAGGCGGGGGGTGAGACCGGCTCTGCCCCTGCCCGGGGGAAGCGCCTCCGAGGGGAAATGGTGAAAGGGGGGAAGGGGAGAGAAAGGGAGAAAAAAAAAAAAAAAAAGGAAGGGGAAAGGGGGAAAAAAAATAAGAAAAAGCGAGACAGAGGCGCTGCCGCGTCCGCTCGCGGGGAAGGCTGGGGAGGGAGGGGAGGAGAGGAAGAAGTGCCGGCTCCCTAGGCTCCGCCCTCGCGGACCGATCCCTAGGCGCGCTCACTCCTTGTAAACAACAGTGACGTGAGCCCGCCTCCTCCCTCTCCGCCGCCTTCTCGTTCCAAGAGACGTAGAGCGAAGTCCGGCAAAAAGTCGGGCTTGTTGGAGAAGGGCAGGGGAAGGGGTTGGCGTTAGCGCGGGAGGAGGGAGGGATTCTTCCGTGGGCTCAGACGAGCCCAAGATGCGCGGACTCGTTTTCCTTGAGGAGCGGAAGAGTTCCTCGGCGGCCGCAAGATGACGTCAGCGGTCCCAGCTCGCTGGTGGAGGCGTGTGGCGGCCGGAGAGTGCGCTGCGCATGCGCGCCGGGGAGGAACGCGGCGGCTGAGCCGGGGCCCCGGGGCTGGGTTTCTGTGGCCGTGCGCGTCCGCCCGACTTGGAGCTGCCTGGTTTCATCCGACGTCACTTGGCACCTGGCGTGTGGCAAGAGCTTCATTGGGAACGGGCTGGTGATCTGCTGTGCAGAGAGGTCTGGCAGTCTTGGTCGACCTCGTAAAATAACAGTCAGGTGTTGTTTTGTTCCCTTGACGTGTTAAGTGGAGTTGGGGATATTTTTTTCTGCTGCCACATCGGGTAGGTGGAGGGAGAGCCTCAAGCGCTTTAGAAAACGGAAAACGGGGGTGGGCGCCGTGGCACACGGTGGGGACAACGGTTCGAGTCCCAGCTGCTCCACTTCCGATCCAGCTCCCTGCTGAGGCGCCCTGGAAAGCAGCTGAGCATGGCCCAGGTCTCTCTCCCCCCTGCACCCATGGGGGAGACCCGAGGAAGTTCCCGGCTCCTGGCTTTGGCCTCGCCCAGCCTTGGCTGTTGAGGCCATCTGGGACGTGAACCGGCAGACGGAATCTCTGTCTCTGCCTCTCTGTAACTCTGCCTTTCAAATAAATAAATTACAAAAAAAAAAAAAAAAAAAAAGGAAGCCAGTAGAGCTCATGTCATGGGTGCTGAAGGCCGTATTTACATATGGTACACGACACCGCGGACGGCTGGGATCCTGCCCTGTAACCTGTCGAGAGAATTCTGTCTGCTTAAGCAACGGCTGGGTATTTCAGAGGTTTTACGACCAAGTCCTGGATGAGTGAGTGAGGTGACGTAAATGTTTTACTTAAGGTTCTTGCACTCCAAATGGTAATATTTGTTCACCTTTTGTTTGTTTATAAAAAGGACATGTAGTAAAAGAAAGCTTTGAAGGAGAAAACGAGGGGGCGTGACCTTAAACTCAGCCATTTATTAAAATAGCCTCATTTCTGTTTTCCATTTCTGTCTTATACGTGCCCGTTTTAACTGTAAGTGAAAAAATATTGCGCTATTCAGCGGGCAGACGCTTGCACACCCTAAGTAAAGGACAGAGAAAGCTCCTGCCTTCCTGCAGTTTGCAGTCCTAACACCCAACAGAGCCGTTTAGCTAATTAGCCCCATCGAAAATTACCCAGGGCCTCGGTTCTCCTGCTTGGGCGAACTTCCCCTCCCTGGAATGTAAGCTCACAGATGGCTGGGATCTTGCCTGTTCTGTTGCATCCTCTACCCCTGCCCATAGCAGGCTCTCCGTGTCCGATGGCTGACGGAATACACAATGAGCAGTGTGAGAAGTATTAAGCTGTAGCGCTGCAAGCTGCTATGGAAACACCCTGGCCTCCGCTGGGATATCGGAAAAGGTTTCTCAGAAGTGACATCTGCAAGGAGACTTGAAACCACTGGGCAAAAAAGTGGACAAGAAAGCAACAGGGCAAAGGCTCTGATGCTGATAGTCTCAAAATCTAACACAGGGTGACTGGCGCTGGAGAGAATTCAGTCTGGCAAGTGCTGAGGCCAGGGATGGCAAGGGACAGATCTAAAGGACAGAACAGGGAGCCCGAAGCGCCTTGGGAAGCCCTGGAAGGATTTCAAGTAGGCTGTGTTTGTGTCCTGCTGTTTCACTTCGTGCAGCCTTTTTCTGTACTAGGGCGTGGGCCTCATCCTTCATGGGCCACATTTGTTTGGAGACTACATAGCATTTCAGCATAGTACTGTGAGGATAGCATAATTCTAATATATGATGACCATAAATCGGCTTCTGATTTTCACTCTTGCAAAGGCAGAGTATCCATCTCAGGCATGGAAAGCCAAGACATTGTGGAAAAAAAAAAAAAAAAGTTCTACATGAAGGATCTCTGAGAGATACCCTAGTGGAAAGAAATGACCAAAGAAGGATGTACTTTTCTCTAAAAGGGAGAGAGTTTCCTCTTTGCTCATGGCCTTGTCCAAATACTGGACTCAAAAGGCTTTCATACCTAGGCAGCTCGTGTTGAGACCTTCGGTGGTCACTGACATCAATCATAAGAGTGTTAATTGGTAAATCAACAACAGGAGTCACCGTGCAGTAACTCCCCATGCAGGACCTCTGTCCTCAATGAGTTGTATTATGAGAGTTAACTGTATACCTAGTTCTCTATGTGTGTGTGTGTGTGTGTGCGTGCACAAATTGCTGAAATCTTTACTTAGTATAGACTTGGTCTTCTGTGTACAAAGTTAATTGAAAATGAATCTTAATGGAGCATGGGACTGGGAATTGGAGAGGGAGAAGGTGAAGGGTTGGGAGTGTGAGTGGGAGGGTGGGTATGGTGGGAAGAATAACTATATTCCTAAAGTTGTACTTATGAAATTTGTATTCCTTAAAAAGTAAATTCAAAAAATAATAAAAATAAGTAAATAAAATTGCCTGTGGCAAGTAAAAAAAAAATTCTAGATATGTTCCCCAACAGAAATGAAAATTAAAACTTTTATGTTGGGGCTGGCGCTGTGGTGTAGCAGGTAAAGCCGCCACCTGCAGTGCCGGCATCCTGTATGGACGCTGGTTCTAGTCCCGGCTGCTCCACTTCTGATCCAGCTCTCTGCTATGGCCTGGGAAAGCAGTACAAGATGGCCCAAGTTCTTGTGCCCCTGCACCTGTGTGGGAGACCCGGAGGAAGCTCCTGGCTCCTGGCTTCTAATTGGCGCAACTCCAGCTGTTGTGGCCAGTTGGGAAGTGAACCAGCGGATGGAAGACCTCTCTCTCTGCCTCTCCTTCTCTCTTTGTAACTCTGACTTTGAAGTAAATAAATAAATCTTAAAAAAAAAAAAAAGCTTGCACATTAATGTTTATAGCAGCATTACTCAGGGTGGCCAAAAGATGGGACGACCCAAATGCCCATTGCTATGGTTTGTCCCCACCAAAACTCACATCCCCAGTGTCACAGTGTTGAACTCATGTTGAGAATGTGGATCCTTTAAGAGGGATTAAAGTCCTCCAGAGATTGGATTAGTTCTCCAGTCAGTAGTTTGTTAGAAAGTAAATTCAATTTCCTGAGCTTGCTCTTCCTCTCTCATGAGTTGCTGTCCAACTCCTCCTACCTCATTTTCTTTTAAGGGTTTGCATTACCAGGAAGCTGGCACTGGAAGCAGAGCCAGACCTTGACACTGCAATATGGGATGCAGGCATCTTACCAGTTGCACCAAACACCTGTTCCTTTGCTCCCCCTTTTGCCATGAAGCCCTTACCAGAAGTCATGCAGATGTCGGCACCGTGGTCCCGGACTTACAGAACTGTGAGCCAAAACAAACCTCTCTTTAAATTACTTGGTCCTGGCCGGCGCCGTGGCTCAACAGGCTAATCCTCCGCCTTGCGGCGCCGGCACACCAGGTTCTAGTCCCGGTCGGGGCACCGATCCTGTCCCGGTTGCCCCTCTTCCAGGCCAGCTCTCTGCTGTGGCCAGGGAGTGCAGTGGAGGATGGCCCAAGTGTTTGGGCTCTGCACCCCATGGGAGACCAGGATAAGCACCTGGCTCCTGCCATCGGAACAGCGCAGTGCGCCGGCCGCAGCGCGCTACCGCGGCGGCCATTAGAGGGTGAACCAACGGCAAAGGAAGACCTTTCTCTCTGTCTCTCTCTCTCTCTCTCACTGTCCACTCTGCCTGTCAAAAAATAAAAAAAAAAAAAAATTACTTGGTCCCAAATATTTTATTATAGAACAGAAAACTCGCCAAGACATCCATCTGCTGATGAATGCACAAAATCAAAGGTGGTGTACAACGGAATATTATTTGGTCATAAAAAGGAAGTGCTGGGCCAGGTCATTTGCCTTAGCAGTCAACTGCATCTGATGCTGTAGTGCCCGGGTTCAAGTCCCACCTCTGCTCCCTACACCGATGTCCTGGGAATGAGCACTGTAGGAGGCAGCAGGTGATGACTCAAGTACTTGGGTCCCTGCCACTCATATGGGCAACCTGAATTGGATTCTTGGCTTCAGTCTGGCCCAGCCCTAGCCATGGTGGGCATCTGTGGAGTGAACCAGTAGCTGGGAGCTTTCTATCTATATCTCAAATAAGTTTTAAAATTTGTTTTAAAAAGGGAGTACTTGTATGTGCTGTAAGATGTATGACCTCCAAAAACATTATACGTGGATGAAGCCAATCACAAAAGACCACATATTATACAATTCCATTTATATGAATGTCCAGAATAGGCAAATCTATGGAGACAGAAATAATAGCGGACGCTTAGGACTGAGGGCAGCCTTTGGATTGGTGGCGGGGTAGGGAGTGACAGCTAAAGGGTGTTAGGTTCCTTGTTGAGGTGATGAAAATGTCCTCCGATTGATTATGGTGATGGTTGTGCAGCTCTGAAGGTACTGGAGACCACTGAATTGTACATTTTGGATGGATTTTATGGTGTGTGAATTATATATCAATAAAGCTGTTACACATGGAAAAACAAGTTCAATGAACATGTTCATGTACAAGTGTAATCTAGGTCATTTCAGAGTCCTTCAGTATTTACATTTTTATGGGTTTTCATAAATACTGATTTGCCAAATTTCTTGGCAGGGGGACTGAGCCAATTAAAATGTAACCAGGAGTATGTAAGTGTTCCCATTTAATTATATACTTATCGTTTTTGAAGTTTAGGTCCGTGAAAACTGTTTTACTATCTGTGAAGGTGCTAGTGGTGATTCAATCTACAATACTATAAATATAATTACGATTAATTAACAGTTGGGTAAGGAACTAGTTCCAATTGTCTGAACAGAAGTAAAAAGACATTCTTTTTCATCACTGCTTGTTTGTCAGACCTTACTTTAACACTTTTTTCTAATAATCTTGTTTTTGTAAAAAAAAATGAAATTTGAGAAGATACATAAGTTACATAAAGAAAACATTAATATCCCTGTATACTTTTTAAATATATTTTTGAATGTTTCCCTTTTGTCCTAAAGAGTAAAATTTGACTCGGATTCCACATGGCACATAGTGACTGTGTCCCAGGCATTGTACCAAGCACAAAGATTTATTTGAAAGGCAGAGTGACAGAGAGAGACAGGAGGAAGTGAACTTCCATCCGCTTGTTCATCTCAAGGCTGGTGCCAGGAGCCCAGAAATCAATCCAAGCCTCCCACGTGGGTTGTAGGGACCCAAGTACTTTGGCCATCATCTGCTGCATTTCCAGGGTCGTCAGCAGGAGACTGGATCGGAAGTAGAGTAGCCAGGACTTGAACTTGGCACTTCAACATGGGATATAGGCCTTGCAAATGCCAGCTTAACCCACTGCACTGTAACGCCTCCCTGTACTAAATACTGTTATTCATTCTCTCATGTTTGTCCCTACAGCATTCCCACTCTACAGAAGATTAAGAGATAAAGTAAATCCCAAGTATTGGCCGTGTGGCCTGGAGAGGAACAGCTAGGATTCAAACCCAGCTGGACTTGATTCCAAAGCATGGCAGCACTGTCAGCCATTACTCTTGACTGCCTCCTCCATGAATATTTAGGGCTTGCAATAAATTTTCAAACAAAAATACTCACCCTGTGGTTATCTTTGGCGTGTGTTTAATGTTAAAACATTAAAAAATTTGGTGAGCAATTGTGATTTGTGTTTCTGTGGAATTGATTTTTGCTGGAGAAAGGGTTATTAAAATTTGCTTAGGTTTATTTCATGTTTGGAATACTGCATCTTGAAATAAAAACACACCTTGTCAAAGAAAATCTTTAGCTTAGTATTTCATTGGTTCACAGTACTTAAAGCAATATTTAGTAACTTGACCCTGGCAAGCTTTCAGCAATTAATACATCTTCTTGTTGCACCAAGAGCTTAGGAAAGACTTTGGTATTGGGAATAGGTTGTTTTGTTTTCCTTGTTTATTTTTGTTTAAAAATTATTAGAAAACCTGCAGGTCAGACCTTGAAGCAGATACTCTGACTGAAGACAGCATGCATTTAGCAATTTTTTTTTCATTTATTAAACATTTATTTAATGAATATAAATTTCCAAAGTACAGCTTATGGGTTACAATGGCTTCCCCCTCCCATAACTTCCCTCCCACCCGCAACCCTCCCCTTTCCCGCTCCCTCTCCCCTTCCAATCACATCAAGATTCATTTTCAATTCTCTTTATATACAGAAGATCAGTTTAGTATATATTAGGTAAAGATTTCAACAGTTTGCCCCCATATAGCAACACAAAGTGAAAAAAATACTGTTGGAGTACTAGTTATAGCATTAAATCACAATGTACAGCACATTAAAGCAGAGATCCTACATAATTTTTTTTTAAAAAATTAATTTTCTATGCCATTTCTAATTTAACACCAGGTTTTTTTTTTCTCTTCATTTCCAATTATCTTTATATACAGAAGATCGATTCAGTATATAATTAGTAAAGATCTCATCAGTTTGTACCCACACAGAAACACAAAGTGTAAAAATACTGTTTCAGTACTAGTTATAGCATCACTGCACATTAGACAACACATTAAGGACAGATCCCACATGGGATGTAAGTACACAGTGACTCCTGTTGCTGACTTAACAATTTGACACTCTTGTTCATGGCGTCAGTAATCTCAGCAACAGAATTTACCAGAAGAGTTTATTTGCCTCCTAAGAAAAGATTCTCCAACAACTGAACAAACAAGTAAGCAAACATACAAAAAAAATCCCACCAAAACTAAAATCTTGTTTTGGCAAAAAGTTTTCCCATATGATATTTAATGGATTAAAGGTATGCAATGAAGCAGCTGATAATATGAATGGGTAGACTCATATTGTAGATTTAAGTTTCTGTTGAAATTAAAAACTGCATTTATTTAAGGCCTTTAAAAAAATTCCAGTTTACTCAATTATCTGAGCCACCAAACTGCTTAAAATTAAATATCTCTTTTCTTGCTAATATTTTTGACATTTTTATTGTTATTATATATGGAATGCATTCTTATTTGCATTTCAATGTGTATATTGGCCTCAATTTTAACAATGGGATTCTTCCACATTCAGCACTTGGGCACTAACCAAACTTACTTGGCATTAATAAAGTTATTTCTATGGGAAAAAAAAAAACACACCTTGTTTTGATGCCAAGTGATAGAGTTAAGGAAGCACCTGGGGAACTGTGCTATCATAATGAAGGCTCTGCTCTGAAATGCAAAGTAGCGCAAATCGAGACCAAGTCCCAAGTCTAAGACAACTGAAGGAAATCAAATTGATGAACGCAAAGTGGTTTGCTCTTTAATCCTTTGAGAGATACAACTGAGAAGCACCATGGCTACATTATTATGAATAAAGGAGGCAAAGCTATGTAATCTTTAATGACAGAAATTTCTAGTCATCTCTGTCCAAAGTGAAATTTTTTGGTAATATTTCTAACACATAATTTATGTGAGTACCATGTGAGAAACATTAAAGCTTACAGCAACAAAGGAAATGATTTACTGTCATAATCATGTACCTGTTTAATTGTTTAATTTTTTTGAAAGGCAGAGACCAACAACAGAGCTCCCATCCACTGCCTCACTACGCAGTAGCCAGGACTCAGCCAGCTGGAAGCCAGAAACTCAGTCTAGCTCTGCCCCACGGGTAGCAGAGACTCAAGTAACTGAGCCATCAGCTGCTGCCTCCCAGTGTGCGTGCTAGCAGGGAGCTAGAATCGGAGCATACCGGGGACTTGAACAAGCCAGAAATTCTGAAATAGGAAGCCTCAGATTGCTTTCCAGATTCTGTCCAACCGCCGGGAAACTGGCTTTAACTTTCTCATCATTAGCTTTAAAAAGACTTCACAGGGGATCACTAGTTTCCTGCCCTATTAAATGGAGCCTTGGAAATTGAATAGCAATCACCTATTTGAAATCTGCATCTCAGAAGGGCTTCTTAAATAAACACTTTTATTTATTTATTTTGGTTGGAATAAAAATATATCATTGAAACAGTGTATCATTTTACTCTTTTTCAGCCCTGGTTGCTGGCATTGCAGGGAGTAAACCAGCAGATGAGGGATACGTATCTCTTCTTCCCTCCCTCCATTTCCTCTCTTGATGATAGTATATCTCAGAGCTTTTATGAGCATTAAATGGGATAAAAATTTGCAAAAGGTAAGACAGATAGGAAGCCCTAATTAGTAGCTTAACTATTAAAGAACTTTTATGTGCCAAACCTTGGGTTTTTTTTTGTTTTGTTTTTGTTTTGTTTTCACTTAATACGGATAGATAAAAATGGCCTACTCTCAAGCAGTTTCACCAAGGAAGACAAACACAGCAGCATTGTTAATGGCAGTATTATAGTAATTATCTGCAAAAATGCCATGGAGAAACAGAGAAAGGAGGAAATCCCATGTGCTGGTCAGGGAAGGGGTTTACAGGTTTGAGTGTGGCATTAGTTATTTATTATGTAACAAATCCTCAGTATTTGGTTGCTAACATTTACTAAAACACATAGTCTCACAAATATCTTCCCAAAGCTTAGTTACAAGTGTGTTGTCTCACACAGTTTCATGCATGAGCCAGCGAGTACTTTAACTACTTAGCAGGGTGGTTCTGGCTCAGCAGCTCTCATGATGTTCCAGGGACCACGGTTGGCTGGGGCTGAAACCCCGAAGGCACTGGAGAATCTGCATCCACCTGAGTGGCTGTTGGCCGCAGGCCTGGGGGCCTTGTCCCTGGCCACCTCCAGAGCAATGCTCAAGACCCTGAAGCGTCTGGCTTCCCCCAGAAACAAACAGGGGCGTGGAGGCAGGAAAGGTGCAGTTGTGTCTGGCCTCATCTGTGAGGTTCTGTATTGTCATTTCTACCATGTTCTGTCCACCTTGTGCTGCAGGGGAGGGAATTAAACCTGATGGGAGGAGGAGCAAAGAATTGGTGGACTTATTTTTAAACGCACCATAGGTGTGGAAGGAAAGGTAATTCTTTTTCTAAGTAAAAAATTTATTTGAAAGAAGAGAGAGAGAGAGAGAGAGAAAGAGAGAGAGAGAATCTTCTACCTGCTGCTATACCTGTATTTCTGTTGATAGAATCTATGAGCTTGTCAAATACCTGTATTGCGGATTCTGCAGAGAGAAACCCACAAGGTGTGTATGTGTGTGGGGGCAGATTTTTTTTTTTTTTTAATCTTAAGGAATTGGGCTCATGTGGCTGTGGAGGCTTGGTAAATCCAAGATCTGCAAGGGAAGCCGGCAGGCCGGAGGCCCAGGGAGAAGTCGCTGGTTTGGTGTGCAGGCAGTCCACTGGCAGAATTTCCTCTTATTCAAGAGTATGCTTTGTTCTGTTATGGTCTTCAACTGATTTCATGAGCCCCCGCCCCTACACACATTTTCTCATTACTATAATGTAATAGTCAAGACAGGCTAACTATAAAGAAAAGAGGTTTCTTAGCTCACTGTTCCGGAGACTTAACACCATGGGGCCAGCACCAGCTTGAATCTGGTGAGGAGTTCATGGCAGATGACAGGAGCGCATGTGACAGCAAGAGATGATATTGCCAGATGGGAAGCAAACGAATGATTCAGGGGTTGGGGTTGAGTTCTGTCTTGGGAGAACTTAAGGATCTCCTGAGAGCTACCTTTATCCCCTCCTAGGACAGTTCCCCTATAAGGGCTTCTCGCTAGGCCTCACTCTTAAAGGTAGGCATCACTTCCCACATCCTCACACTGGGACAAGTTTCCAACACATGAACCCTTGGGGGACAAACAACATTCAAACCATAGCAGAGGCTAGTCTGCTCTACTTAAAGCACATCAACTTAAATGTTAATGTCATCCAGAAATCATGAATTCACCTTCAGAAAAAGATCCAGAATAATGTTTTGGACAAATAGCAGCATCAGGACCCGGCCAGCTCCACACAAAATTAACAATTACATTATCCTATAAATAGTGACAGTGTGGAGTTCAGATTGCAGAGGCTTTGAATGGCATACGGAAACAGTTTGTCCAACATAAAAGCATTAACCAGATGACTCAGAGACATGACCTTGAACATCTGGTATTGGCCAGTCGAGAAGGAAGTTCCCATAGAATATTCTAATTCTTGTGCAAATTGCATCTTGATTATTTGTCTGTTATGCTTGGTCTTCAATCCAGTTTTGACAAATGAAAAGTCTAGTTTTTATTTAACATGTTTCCTTTGAATGATTTTTTTTCAGTGTACATGTTTTTTACTAATTAGCTCTTTGCATAAAATTTATGTAATTTAGAATGATGAATTTTATTTCAATAATCTTTTTTTTTTTTTTTGACAGGTAGAGTGGATAGTGAGAGAGAGAGACAGAGAGAAAGGTCTTCCTTTTTGCCGTTGGTTCACCCTCCAATGGCCGCTGCGGCCGGCGCATCATGCTGATCCGAAGGCAGGAGCCAGGTGCTTCTCCCGGTCCTCCCATGTGGGTGCAGGGCCCAAGGACTTGGGCCGTCCTCCACTGCCTTCCCAGGCCATAGCAGAGAGCTGGGCTGGAAGAGGGGCAACCGGGATGGAATCCGGCACCCCCAACCGGGACTAGATACTGGTGTGCCGGTGCCAGCGCAAGGTGGAGGATTAGCCTGTTAAGCCATGGCACCGGCCTTATTTCAATAATCTTATTTTCTACTTTCTCTCACCTCTTTGGACCTTTTTCTTCTCTTAATATTGTCTTTGTCTTTGATGTCTGATTTCAAGGTTTCTTTCTAGCTATGCTTCCCTCCTAGATTGAAATAGGAAATTGGGACGACACAAGGGTAGGTGAGAAGTAAAGAACCCAGTTTGTAGACTAGCTGAACCACTGGATTCCAAAAGTGCAAATATTTTCAAGCTTCATTTCTCTGAAGAGGGTGCTTAGAAGATAAGCAATTTCAGCCTTGCCTCTGGAGGTGTTGTAGCTAACAGGAAGCATTTAATGCTTCTCTTGGCCTCTCAGAATTTAAAGTGACTGTGGTCTCTGACCTCTGTACTCTAGATCACCATTGGGGATGAGACAGGTAATTGTGGTTAGGCTGCCAAGGCCACCCACTACTGATCTGCAACCTGTATCTGGACACACCCTACTAGGAAGAGAGTAGAAAGCACAATCTAAAACAGAGTGGAAGGCAACACAAGCCAGGCAGGAAAGAAGATCTGGGCTTGCAAAATAAACGGGGGGCTGCGATCGCATGGCAAAACACACATCAGGTAAGAAGGTAGGGGCACCGGTTCCATGGACATCATAGCCCATCCTTGGCTTCCCTTTTTAAGAACAGCAATGATGTAATCTATGAGTTTCGAATGACTAAATGGCTTGTTGAGTTTCATTAGATGAGCAGATTTTGTGGGTGAGTGGAGAAATGTTAGAACCAGATGCCAGTTTCCTAAAAATGGGAAATTGCATCCACCAGTGCTGCTCTGTGTCCCCTCACCCCCTCCTGTCACCACACTGACAGTTGCACACGCTTCACCAACTGTGATTTCCATCTTTAGTGCAGTAGGCAAAAGACTTCAGAAATAACACAAAGGAGCACATCGAAGTTCTACCCAAACCAGCTTGTTTTATTTTCTGACGTAACAACATAGATACTAAGCCATTGATAAGGAGATTTTGTGTTTTTTCTTTAATAAGGTAAACCAAAATCATATTGGGAAAATAGTTTTTTCCTATTTTTACCCTGAAAGATTGTCTGGGGGGAGTGTTATTCTATAAATTCTCTGAGTAATGCATCCTGAAGGGATGTTCTCCTTGTAGTTGTGTTCAGAAAGCTATTCTTAACATGTTACTCATTTGAATTGTATGATAGCTGAAACTATCATAGACTCAAAGACCTAACCACACAAAATAACTTTTTGGATCAACTCATGTAGAAAATACTCAACTAATTTCAACTTAAATCTTATTTATACTAATAACCACTTGCATCTTGAAGAACACAAGTATGCCTAGTCTCAAAGCCATTCAGTGTAATATAATTTCATTCTAGAATCTGAAATATCTTCTGAGCACTTGAGGATAAGTTGCATAAGGAGGTAAAAATAATGCTAGAGAAGTGTGACAGGAATCCATCCCTACAGAGTAGAAACTACAACAGTCAATGACATCCCTCCTCTTCCCCAAACACCAGATGTTGTCATCATCCATCATGCCTCTTGCAGAGGGCCACTGGTCAGTTTTGATAGAGCCACTGAAACTCGGCCTCCCAAATTCACAGCTCCTCCAGGGATTTACAATGTGCACATACATAGATAATGAACACTAAAAGATTGATTCTAATGCTATGTCAGTGTGTTTGTCACCCAGAGAATCATTGAACAGAACTCAGAGCAGACTTCTTTTGACAGCTACTCCCACGTACATTATAATATATGTATCATGTTCCTTACTGTAGAAAGTTATAGCTAAGGTCACAGAAATAGGGTCTTACTTTTATGAAAAGAAGACTTATAATTATGCACAGTATATTTCTGTTTGTCTCTGCTTATAAATGCATTAGTGCTTTGGTTGCTAAAATTGTTCAAAAGCAGGTATGCTGTCCATTAAGATGTTAATAGTCACTGAATCAACACTGAATGCTAAAAATGGTGTCAAATAATACCTGCTGACTTTTATACATTTTTTATCCCAAATAAACATTTAAAGAATACAAATTTCATAAATACAACTTTAGGAATATAGTGATTCTTCGCACCATTCCTGTCCTCCCGCCCACACTCACACCCCTCCTCCTCCTCAGTCTCCCATTCCCAGTCCCATTCTCCAATAAGATTCATTTTTCCAATTAACTTTACACACAGAAGAACAACTCTATACCAAATAAAAATTTCAACCCCCCCCCCCACCACACACACACTAAAACTGTTTGAGAACAAGTTTTATGGTTAACTCTCATAATACAACTCATTGAAAACAGAGGTCCTGCATGGGAAGTTAGTGCACAGTGAATCCTGTTGTTAATTTAACAATTAACATTCTTATGTATGATGTCAATGACCACCTGAGGCTCTTGTCATGAGCTGCCCAGACTCAGGAGGCCTTTTGAATCCACAAACTCTGTCAGTATTAAGACAAGGCCATAAGCAACTTGAAAGTTCTCTCCTCTCTTTAAAGAAAAGTACATACTTCTTTGATGGCCACTTCTTTACACTGGGGTCTCTCTCTTTTTTTTTTTTTTTTTTTTTTTTGACAGAGTGGACAGTGAGAGAGAGAGAGACAGAGAGAAAGGTCTTCCTTTGCTGTTGGTTCACCCTCCAAAGGCCGCTGCGGCCGGCGCACTGCAGCCAGCGCACCGCGCTGACCTGAAGGCAGGAGCCAGGTGCTTCTCCCGGTCTCCCATGCGGGTGCAGGGCCCAAGGACTTGGGCCATCCTCCACTGCACTCCTGGGCCACAGCAGAGAGCTGGCCTGGAAGAGGGGCAACCAGGACAGAATCTGGCACCCCGACCGGGACTAGAACCTGGTGTGCTGGCGCTGCAAGGTGGAGGATTAGCCTATTGAGCCGTGGTGCCGGCCTTACACTGGGGTCTCACAGAGATCCTTCATGTAGAACGTTTTCTGCCACAGTGTCTTAGCTTCCCATGCCTGAAATGCTCTCATGGGCTTTTCAGCCACACCAGGATATCTTACGGGCTGATTCCGAGGTCAGAGTGCTACTTAAAATGATTGTCATTCTATGAGTCTGCTGTGTGGACTGCTTCCCATGTTGGAACATTCTCTCCTTTTTAATTCTATCTGTTATTATCAGACACTTGATCCTATTTATGTGATCACTTCAACACTTAATCTTATCTATATGTTCACTTTAACATTTAATATGATCACTTTAACACCTAAGATGGTATTTTTACCACCTAACTTAATGGGATCTGGGGTCCCATTGCAAGTGTTTAAATTGTACCCTTAGAAGTAAGTCCGTAGGAATGCATGTAAAACTATACAGCTTTACAGTTACAAATTTCCTCCCCTTCTCTTATTTGAACTCTTATTTTTTACTGATATCTATTTTCAATTGATTTTATACACATATAGTTAACTCAATGCTAAGTAAAGAGTTCAACAGATAGTATGAAGAGGAGGAAAAAACCTGTTCCTTGACAGTCAAGACAAGGGCTGTTCAAGTCCTTGTTTCTCATAGTGTCCATTTCACTTCTACAGATTTCCTTTTAGGTGCTCTATTAGTTATCACAAATCAGGGAGAACATATGGTATTTGTTCCTTTGGGACTGGCTTATTTAAGTATGATGTTTTCCAGATTCATCCATTTTGTTTCAAATGACCAGATTATTTTTTTTACTGCTGTGTAATATTCTGTATTATACATATCCCATAATTTATTTATCCAACCTTCAATTGATGGGCATTTATGTTGATTCCATGTCATATCTATTGTGAATCAAGCTGCAATAAATTGGGGTGTAGATAACTCTTTTATGTACTGATTTCATTTTCCTTGGGTAAATTCCCAGGAGTAGGATGACTGGGTCATATGGTAGGTCTATATTCAGATTTCTGAGGTATCTCCATTATGTCTTCTATAGTGGCTTTACCAGTTTACATTCCCACCAACAGTGGATTAGGGCACCTTTTCCCCCACATCCTCACCAGCATCTGTTGTTGGTAGGTATCTGTGAAAGCCATTCTGATTGGGGTGAGGCAAAACCTCATTGTGGTTTTGATTTGCATTTCCCTGGTGGCTAGTGACCCTGAGCATTTTTTCATGTGTCTGTTGGCCATTTGGATTTCCTCTTTTGAAAAATGTCTGTTTTAAGTCCTTTGCCCATTTTTTAACTGGGTGGTTTGTTTTGTTGCTGTGGAATTTCTTGATCTCTTTATATATTCTGGTTATTAATCCTTTATCAGTTGCAAAGTTTGCAAATAATTTCTCACATTCTGTCAGTTGCCTTTTCACTTTCTTGAGTGTTTTACAGTTCAGAAGCTTCTCAGTTTGGTGTAATACCATGTGTTAATTTTGGCTTTTCCTGTGCCTCTGGGGTTTTTTCCAAGAACTCTTTTCCTGTGCCAATGTCTTGTGGGTTTTCCCAAATGTTCTCTAATAATTTGATGGTGCCAGATAGTAGATTTAGGTCTTTCATCCATTTTGAGTGTATTTTTGTGTAAGGTGTAAGATAGGGGTCTTGCTTCATACTTCTGAATGCGGAAATCGAGTTTTCCTAACACCACTTGTTAAAGAGACTGTCCCTGCTCCAGGAATTGGTTTTAGCTCCTTGGTAAAATATAAGTTGGTTGTAGATGCTTGGATTGATTTCTGGCATTTCTAGTTTGTTCCCTTGGTCTATCCATCTGTTTTTGTACCTGTACCAGGCTGTTTTGATTATAACTGCCCTGTAGTATATCTTGAAATCTGGTATTGTGATGCCTCTGGCTTTGTTTTTGTTGTATAAGATTGCTTTAGCTATTTGAGGTCTCCTGTGCCTCCATATGATTTCAGCATCATTTTTTTCTAGATCTGAGAAGAATGTCCATGGTGTTTTGATGTGTATTGCATTGAATCTGTAAATTGCTTTTGGGAGAATGGACATTTTGATGATATTGATTCTTCCAATCCATGAATGTGGAAGATTTTTCCATTTTTTTTTCTGTATCTTATTCTATTTCTTTAATGTTTTGTAATTCTCATTGTAGAGATCTTTGACATCCTTGGTTAAATTTATTCCAAGGTATCTGATTTTTTGTTTGCAGCTATTGTGAATGGACTTGATCTTAGAAGTTCATTCTCAGCCTTGGCATTGTCTGTTTATACAAAGGCTATTGATTTCAGTGTATTGATTTTTATATTCTGCTACTTTACCAAGCTCTTCTATGAGTCCCAAAAGTCTCTTGGTGGAGTCTTTTGCATCCTCTGCATACAGAATCATGTGATCTGTAAATAGGAATAGTTTGACTTCTTCTTTCCCAATTTGTATCCTTTTGATTTCTTTTTCTTGCCTAATGGCTCTGGCTAAAACTTCCAGGACTATATTGAATAGCAGTGGTGAGAGTGGGCATCCCTGTCTGGTACCAGATCCCATTGGGAATGCTTCCAACTTTTCTCCATTCAATTGTTTTGACTGTGTTGAGGAATATTCCTTCTACATCCAATTTGCTTAGAGTTTTCATCATGAAAGGGTGTTGGATTTTATTACATGCTTACTCTGTATCTATTGAGATAATCACATGGTTTTGTTCTGTAGTTTGTTAATATGATGTATCACATTTATTGGTTTGTGAATGCTGAAACATCCCTGCATACCAGGGATAAATCCCACTTGGTCTGGGTGGATGATCTTTGTGATGTGTTGTTGGATTCTATTGGCTAGAATTTTGTTGAGGACTTTTGATGTATGTTCATCAGGGAAATTGGTCAGTAGTTCTCTTTCTCAGTTGCATCTTTTTCAGATTTAGGAATTAAGGTGATGCTGGCTTCATAGAAAGAATTTGGGAGGATTCCCTCCCTTACCATTGCTCTGAATAACTTGAGAATTAGAGTTAGTTCTTTAAATGTCTGGTAGAATTCAGCAGTGAAGCCATCCAATCCTGGGCTTTTCTTTGTTGGCAGGGTCTTCATTACTGATTCAATTTCTGTCTTGGTTATAGATCTGTTTAGGTTTTCTATGTCTTCATGGCTCAATTTAGGTATGTTGTTTGTGTCCAGGAATCTATCCATTTCTTCTAGGTTTCCCAGTTTGTTGGCATGCAGCTCTTTGTAGTAATTTATGATGATTCTTTTTATTTCTGTGGTGTCTATTGTTACATTTCCCTTTTCATCTCTGATTTTATTGATTTGGGTGTTCTCTCTCCTTTTTTTGGTTAGTTGGGCCAATGGTGTGTCAATTTCATTTTTTTTTTTCCAAAAAACCAGCTCTTCATTTTGCTGATTTTTGGTATTTTTATTCAATTTTATTGATTTCTTCTCTAATTTTAATTATTTCCTTTCTCCTACTGGTTTTGGCCCTAAGAACCACACAAAGGATCTGTGCAGTCCTCAGTGTAAGCTCAGATTCCCCAGCAATGTCTCTCACCAGGTAACCAGGGAGCTCTGAGCATGTGGAGCCTCCTACAGTGACTGCCCAAAGTCCCAGCTACACTGTGAGCCCTCCCACACAGCCTCAGTTTTTTCACAGTCCTGGCACACAAGCCTCCCATAGTCATGAGTGCCTAGCCCCGTCAGTTCTCCCCACCAGACTCAGGAGTGTCCAGTCGGCTGGTTGCTGGGCTCTGACACGACCTGGCACAGCTGTTACATACGTCCAAACTGGTGCCCGCTCCCTATCTGCTTGTTACAGGATGCCGTTGCAGGGTGATTGGGGAGAGAGAAACATGCCCCTCCTTTTGTTTTTTTCTCCTCTAATTTGGCAAGTACACTCTCCCCCATGAGGCTCCAAGCCAGATTCCCTCTAGAATCTTCCTGCAGCCGTCTGGTCTCACCTCACTCTCCAATGCTGGTGTGGAACCTCTCAGCTGCTGGGGTCCTGAATTGTGGGACCTCTAGTTTGTGTACAGTTTCCTCTGTGGAGTAGGAAGGCAGCTTATTGCTCTAGTCTAGGAGAAGACAGTTTCAAAAAAGTGGAAGAGACTCACAGACATAGGGTCTGCTGGTGCCTGGAACTCAGACTTCGATCTGCTCAGTCACACAGAAAGAGACTTTTTTTTAAGAATTATTTTATTTATTTGATACAGAGTTACAGAGAGAGGTGGAGCTAGAGAGAGAGAGAGGTCTTCTGTTCCACTGGTTCACTCCCCAAATCAACCACAATGGCCAGAGCTGAGCTGATCTGAAGCCAGAAGCCAGGAGCTTCTTCTGGGCTTCTCACATGGGTGCAGGGGCTCAAGGAGTTTAGCCATCTTCTACTGCTTCCCCAGGCCATAGCAGAGAGCTGGATTGAAAGAGGAACAGCCAGGCCGGCGCCGCGCCTCACTTGGCTAATCCTCTGCCTGTGGTGCCGGCACCCCAGGTTCTAGTCCATTGGGACACTGGATTCTGTCCCGGTTGCTCCTCTTCCAGGCCAGCTCTCTGCTGTGGCCTGGGAAGGCAGTGGAGGAAGGCCCAAGTGCTTGGGCCCTGCACCCGCATGGGAGACCAGGAGGAAGCACCTGGCTCCTGGCTTCAGATCAGCATAGCTCTGGCCGTAGCGTCCATTTGGGGGGTAAACCAACGGAGGGAAGACTTTTCTCTCTGTCTCTCTCTCTCTCACTGTCTAACTGTCAAAAATAAAATAAAATAAAATAAAATAAAATAAAATAAAAAAGAAAGAGGAGCAGCTGGGACTCAAACCAGCGCCCATATGGGATGCCGGTATGGCAGGTGGTGGCTTTAACCCACTGTGCCACAGTACAGGTCCTAAGACAAATATTTAAGCTAGCCATTCTGTGGTAATTTTGTTACAGCAGTTGGAACTGACCAAGACAAATTGGATCTTAGCAGGTAGGTTCCACTAGGTTTCATGTTTTTGGAAACCCCTGAATGATCGCTTCCCCAGGGGAAAAGTCCAAACACCACGCTCACCATTTATCTTCCTTCCTTTCACTTTTTTGGAACCTACCGACAGTTGTGCCTCTCCTCACAGCAAGTTCTCATTTTCCAAAGTATCTTTAAGCACTGTCCTTTATTCTAAGACCTTACTAAGGTCTAGCGGCTCTCTCCCGACCTCGATGTGCTATGCAGTGGGATATCATCTCTCAGAACACGTTCTGTGCTCCTCAGATTCATGGCAGGCTTGAACCCCTGTGCAGAACTACCTGGAAGGTCTGTGTGGGGCTGATCTGAGGGCATGAGGTAATAAACAGGGCACCGGCTGGGTGGTTGAATCAGGAGGCTCAGAAACAGCGATCTCAGGGCACAGCAGGGAATCCAGCTCCCTCCAGCTGGTTGCTTTCCCAACCTTAGGGAGTTGGCTTCATTTTGGGGCCTGAAACTGGCTCTCCCACCTCGTCCTCACTCCAGCCCACTTAAGGAGAAAAACACCCCAGATCTCCTGGAAGCTCTGGACACCACTTCTGTTACCAATCCATTGACTGTGCAGCGTTTACCTGGGTTTGGACTCAGCTACATTAGTATTAAAAGACAAAAAAAAAAAAAGATACCGAGGGGCCAATGAACTCCACCATGTACTAATACGATCCAGATCCCTTTAAAAACGACTTTTTAGAAAGTGTAACTGTCAGTTGCTGCTTTGACTGGTGGAGCACTTCCCCTGAGTCTTAGGACTGGGGGAGGAAGGTGATTTAAAAAAAGAGGGACTTTTCGACCTCATCTGAATCCTACGGTGCAGTGGTTTCACTATGCTATCACTGCAAAAAGTATCCCTCTGCACTAACTATTGCAAGCAGTGAGGGTTTGTTTTTTTTTTTAATTTTTGCTTACCACATCTTAACTATAATATTATAATTGTATGAAATATTAAATACATTAACTGATACTCGTACGACTGGAAGGTGAAAGCACCCTTCTCCTAGGTACCTAAAATCTCAACACTTTCGTATGCTCTTCTCCCTAGGGAGTCCTCTGTGCAGGGGCCTCATCACCCTGGCCGCTGCCCTGTCAGCCCTCAGCCCTCTGCTTCTTGCCTGCCGCCAGCCTGAGCTTCAGGGCTCTGCTCACATGCCACAGGAAGCCCTGTGGTCTTGAGCATCTTCCACAGGACCCCACATGCTTCCTCCCTAACTGCTCTGTAACCCAGGACTGACAAGCACACCATTGTCCCCACTGGGGTCTCTGCTGTTGGGAAGCCAGGCCTCCTCAACTCAAGCCCTGGGGTGTGGGCGGGAGTAGGAGGGAGTGATATTTATTAAACACATTCAGGGGCCATATCAGGGACACTCATTTCATGATATAAAGTCCTATTTCACAGGAGGGAGTTATCTGACTAATTTCAGAGGTCAGATGCTTTCTCGTTTCTGCTTCCCTGGGTATGTTCGTTTGTTCTGTTCTTCTCCTTTTTCATTTTTTATTTGAAAGACAGGCCTTCCATCTACTGGTTCACTCCCACAAATACTGCAAAAGCCAGAGCCGGGCCAGGTCAAGGCCAGGAGTCTACAGCTCAGTCCAGGTCTCTTCTTAGGGTGGCAGGGACCCAAGTACTTGAACCGATGATACCTGCCGTCTCCTGGGGCGTGCATTATCAGGAAGCTGGATCAGAAGTGGAGTAGCCAGGACTCCAGTCAGGCACTCCATTACAGGATGCTGGAGTTCCAAGCGGCAGCGTAACTGCTGCACCAAACACCTGCCTCCTGTCTCTACCTTTCCCATCTTTCCAAGGCTTCTGAGATTCTTCCCCATAATCCTCACTCTCCTGAGGCCTTGACTGGCCATGGCATCGTGTTTGTCTCAAGGCACTCACATCATGGAGATTGTCTGCACAAAACAGCCTTGCTTTCTAAATACTTGGTTCAAACTCTCAAAAGAGGACATCTGCTTGGCTCATCCCGAAACAGGTGTCTACCCCTGGTTCCATCAGTTTGGCCGGGAAGATGGGTGTGAGTCAACCATGACCACTGTGGCCATGCACAGAAGGCAGTTTCTCTTGGAATCTGGGTGAGGGAATGGAGAATGGTGGGGAAGAAGATGGCTGATATCTAGTGCATACATTCTCCTTTCCATATGTTTAACCTCAGTCCAACTTTGGGATGAGGAGAGTCAGGCCTGGAGTAGCAAGAGAATTAAATATCTGGTCCGTTCAAAAATTCCTTCACTGGTTTCAGGGGTGGCGCTTCAGTGCAGGCCAGCTGCTCCCATGAACAGATTGCTTGCAGCCACTGCTGCCCACCAGTGCTCAAGAACTGGCAGCTGTAGACCCTTCTGTCCTAATGTCAGCTTCAGGAAATGGGGTACACCCAGACCCCTGGGTTTCAACGTCGCTTCTTCGCCTCTCCTTTAGAAATCTTTCATGTTTTCTATCGTGTTCCATTGAGTTACATGATGTGTGGGCATCATGTAAAAGTACAGAAATGCAGATTACTCGTCACCTCCAGCAGAAGGTTTACGTGTGTGGGGGCTTGAGGCTTACATAGTTGAGAGTTTTTAAAAGAAAATATAAGACCAAATTAGTTTTGAGATTGATTCATGTGAAACAGCACAGGTATCTTCCAAGTGAGTGGATGTTAAACGTCATTGGACATTGGGAGCTGGTGTTGTGGCGTAGTGGGTGAAACTGCTGTATGCAGGGCTGGCATCCCATATAGACACCTGTTCAAGTCCCAGCTGCTCCACCTCCTATCTGGCTCCCTGCTAACCAGGTGGGGGACCTGGTTGAAGCTCCTAGCTCTCTTGCTCTCTCTCGCTCGCTCCCTCCCTCCCTCCCTCTAACTCTGACTTTCAAAAATAAATACATGTTCTTTAAAAATTTCACTGGATGTAAAAATAACATGAAGATGTTACTAAAATGCAGATTCCTGGGCCCACCACAGAGCTGCTGACATTATTTTTGATGAGAAGTCCTGGGTTTTGCATTGTAGCACAAAGCATCAGGTAGTCTGAATACCAGATTTTGAGATAAACTGTTATTCTAATGAATTAAGAGTTTAATATTCTCTCTCTCAGCACATTTAATAGGAATTCCAGTTATCACTGTATGAAATAAAAATACAAATTATATATATGAAGCTTAAGTGGAATTTGTCATGAAGTTATATATTTTTAGCTGTTTTACAACCACAAAGAATAAGCCATAAAGAGAAGGAAAACCAAAAGTCTCAGAAGGTAGTAGTGAATATAATAATCTTTCACAGGATACTTTAATTCTTTGTGACAGAAAATGTCCCATGGATGTCACTTTTCAATATCATAAAATAAGAAGTAAACTCACTAAATGCTTGAGAAAAAGGTTAATGAGATAGATTTTTAAAAATCTTGCTTAATGGGCCGGCGCCGTGGCTTAACAGGCTAATCCTCCGCCTTGTGGCTCCGGCACACTGGGTTCTAGTCCCGGTTGGGGCGCCGGATTCTAACCCGGTTGCCCCTCTTCCAGCCCAGCTCTCTGCTATGGCCTGGGAAGGCAGTGGAGGATGGCCTAGGTCCTTGGGCCCTACACCCGCATGGGAGAACAGGAGAAGCACCTGGCTCCTGCCTTCGGATCAGCACGGTACGCCGGCCGCAGTGGCCATTGGAGGGTGAACCAATGGCAAAAAGGAAGACCTTTCTGTCTCTCTCTCTCACTATCCACTCTGTAAAAAAAAAAAAAAAAAAAAAAAAAAAAAAAAAAAATCTTGCTTAATGGGGCCAGCGCTGTGGTGCAGTGGGTTAAAGCCCTGGCCTGATGCACTGGCATACTGTATGGGCGCCGGTTCTAATCCCAGTTGCTCCTCTTCCAGTCCAGCTCTCTGCTGTGGCCTGGGAAAGCAGTGGAAGATGGCCCAAGTCCTCCTGCCCCTGTACCCACATCGGAGACCCAGAAGCAGCTCCTGGCTCCTGGCTTCTGATCGGCTCAGCTCCAGCCATTGTGGCCATCTGGAGAGTGAACCAGCAGATGGAAGACCTCTCTCTCTGTCTCTACCTCTCTCTGTAACTCTTTCAAATAAATAAATCTTTAAAAAAATCTCTTAAGTACTAGAATGATTGTATCTTACAACATTGTATACTTGTTTCAGAAAGTACTTACAAGGATTAGGTAAAGCATATATGTCCTAAAAAGCAAAATCTCAGATGAACTCTCATGCCCGAGTTGGCTCTTGTTAGTTCGTTTGAATGGGGCAGCATCCCTTCTGAAAACAGAGAGGTGCTCTGAGGCACTGAGCACAGGAAGTGGCTTTCAGGGTAGAAAAAGGCTGAAGAAAGCAAAAACAAGGGACAGAAGACAGATCAGTCGTTAGAATGCTACTTCCCTTGTGTTGTTCAAAGAAAAGGGACTTTCCTACGCCCTGGCTGCCGCTGACTGGTTGCGGTGACTGTCCTGGTTTTTGGAACACCAACCCATTTGAAAGTCCATGGTGACTGGGCAGCACCCAGTATGAGCAACTTCATTCTGATTTGGTCTGGTTTGGTCACTTGGGGCCTAGTGCAGGAGCTCAGTCCAAAACAAGAGCATCCCATGAATTTTATCCAACAACATATATGCATATTGAATGCACACACACATATACACACAGAGATTGAATGACAGTAGAATTTAACTGTGATTAATCTTTCAAGTTAAGAATTCTTTTTTGGGGCCCACATTGTAGCATAGCAAGTTAGCCATCAGAATCCTATATGAATGATGGTTCAAGTTCTAGTCCAGCTCCCTGTTAGTGTGCTTGGAAGAGCAGGGGAGGGTGGTCCAAGTGCCTGGGCCTCTGCCACCCACATGGGAGACCTCAGTGGAGATAGAGGTCCCTGGCTATGGCCTGACCCTGCCCTGGCCGTTGCCCTCATTTGGGGAGTGAACCAGTGTGTAACTGTGCTTTTCAAATAAATCTTTTAAAAAATGCATATACACACACATCCAAAAGATTGACTGATAGCATATTTAAATTTGGTTAATCTTATGAGTTAAGAATGCTTTGAGTGAATTGAAGGTCTTGTCACATTAACTGATTGCTAATATGCATAGAGCTTAAAGCACACAGATCTGAAGATATGACCTATGTATTCATTTGAAATAAAAAGAAGCATTTAATGGAGTTTATTGAATTGAATTAAGTGTGGCAGCCTAAACTGTAATACTCGAGCAAAATCTCTGGAGCTCATATTTTTCCTGAGTTAAGGGAAAAAATACAGCTTGATTTTATAGCTTCAGGGAAAGGCTGTTAAGTAAATTTAGGGGACTTCCAGAGGTAGCAAAGTGAGGGGAAAACCATAGAATTATCACACTTTTCTGATAATTGGACCTCAAGCAAACTCTAGGCACAAGAGGTACATGAGACTGATTAGTGCCAAGGCCCTGGATCAGCTGAACCTTGAACATGAAGGGCAGAGTTTCCACCTCGGGGGTTGTGGGTCGTAAATCACAGTCTGTGGGGTGGGTAAGGAGGGGAGAGTCGGCCAAGGATACAAAATTCGCTAGAACTGAGCTTGCTTGGGACATAAATCATCTTTATTTTAGACATAAAACTTTCTAGCTCCAAATGGGAGGGGGAAAAAGTCTTTCTTTAGAAAGAATGTCCCCGAGTGCCAGGACGTTAGGAAGTGTACCGAGTGGTCCAGGCCTGCAGGCCACATGGCTCGCTTGCAAAGCGCCCCTTGTTCACCTGCTCAAAATGCCTGCCCAGCCCAGTGCCAAGCCCAGGTTCTCAGTTCTGCCTGGGTTTCAGGACAAAAGCACAACCAGGGTGTGGGTTGCATTCTCCAGTGAGCTTGTCGACCTGCTCCAGGTAAGTCAGTCTGTCCCCGGAGAATCCTGGGAACACAGAAGGGGCATTGTGCTCAGTGAATGCTGCAGTGTTGTAGGCCTGCCTCGGGACCTCGCATTCGACAATGCCATAGCCCTCTGCTTCCTGGAAGGGTTCCCGCGTGGGTTTTTAAAGCTGTAACCTGATTTACAACCTTACTAATTTCAGTCACAAACTTGAGCACATACAGATGGCCTATTGAAGCCATTAATACACCGAGGCTAGGGGTGGAGCTCTGTGCATTTTCCCCTCCTCCTGTAAAATTAAATTCTAGGCTCCCAAACAAGTTAGCAAATGTGGCGCAATTCCCGCAGAGCCTCCTTGGGATCGTGCCCCGACGGTTGCCTCTGTCACTTTTAAAGTGGGTTTCCAGCAGAGCTTGAGGCCGTGGAGGCAGAACAACCTGTCCGTCTCCTGTTGAGACACAGACTGAATCAGCAGCCTTGCGAGGCAGCAGGGTTTCACAGCCTCGGCATTATTACCATTTGGGGCTGAATAATTCTTTGTTGGGAGGTCTGTTTTGTGTGTTGAAAGATGATGAGCAGCATCTCTGCTTTCCCTGTAGCCCAGCAGCTGTTTTGTCTCTTCCCTGGCCGCCTCCTTTGAGTGGAACGCCGAGAGCCCATTTCTCCTTTGGGACTCGGATCACCGATCACCGTTTCCAACCTCTGATCCTGGAGCTCTCAGCAGGCCAGGAGCTTGAACCTGCCCACTTCTTAACATTTCTGCTTTTCATTCTATTCTGAGAGCCACCCTGTATCCGTCCAATAAATTCATTTTGCATTGTTTTCTCCCTGGGGGCTCCTCCAGTTTAGTAAATGCCAACCCTAGTTCTAGTTTGCTCAGACTGGGAGCCTTGAACTCATCAGTGACTTCTCTTTGTTCTCACATCCTGCACCACTCTGGGTCCTGGCAAGAGTACAAAAGCACACAAAAGGGTTATCCGAGGGGGGAAAAAAAAAATCAAGATTATTCAAATATGCGGACAGGTTAAGGGACACTCACATGAAATGGTGCAGCACTCAGCGGGCGTGGTGGTGGTGGTGGTGGTGGTGAAAAGCCATTACTGCCCCCAGGCTAGAAGGAGCAGGGATGAGGAGGGTTTTCCAGAAACCACAAGAGCTGTTACTGTGTAGCTGCCTGCCAGATCTGGCCTGGAGAAGCTGTCATTGCTAAACCACATCCCGGCAGGGAAGGGGCAGTAGAAAAACCCTTGAAAAATCGTTCAAGATCTCCTGCTCTGCTCTCTCCTTCTGGTTTATTTCATTGTTGGAGTCCAAACATGGGAGTTGGAAGAATCAAGTCTGTGGCGATCAGACTAGCAGGCCATGGGGAGGAGTGGTGAGAATAAACCTGAAGGGACTATCCTAGAACTCCTCCGTCAGGCACACCTGTTAGCTCTACCTTGAAATGTACCCAGACTGTCGCTCACTGCCTGCCTGGTCCAAGCCACTATTTCAACTGGACAACTGCAGTGTCCTCTCACCTCTATCCATGTACGCGGCCTTCATTTTTATAGTTCTGTGACACATGAAAATATCACATATTATTTATAAGCTGCTTCTCTGTTCTGCTAGGATGTGCGTTCCATGAAATCATAAAGTTTATCTGCTTTTCATACTGCTATGAAATTCCTTCTGTATTACAGGCACTTAATAAATATTGAACTAATTACTACTCAATCGGATTTGGTTGAAAGTTGCTTGTTTCCAAAGAACCTTTGATGTTTCAGGTGTGTACAATGAAATCTCATTTTATCTCTAAAAGGTTTCTTTGTGTGTATAAAAAGGCCTGGAAATATATTTGAACAGATCAGAAATGATGATCAGTGGGAAGTGGATAATTGGCGATTTAAATTTTCTTCTTTGTTTATCAAACTGCCATTTCCTACAACTGTAACTGATTCTTGCAATCACACGCACACACACATAAATGCCTTTACTTTAAAGCGCTGGTTAGTGTCCCCAGCCGGACATTTCTTTGTCATCTTTTGCCTCCACACCCCTTCTCCTACTGTAGCATTGCCAGACCTTCTCCACTGGTCTTGAGCACTTCAGAGGGAGGTCTACCCCACCCCATCTGCTTTGCTCTGTGCCCTAGGAATCTGCTGCAGGGGACTGGCTCGCTTGCCCCCTCGCTGCCCCACGGGTTCAGCTAACGGCTGGAGCTGAAATGTTTATTCCCGCAGCTCCCTCCCTCCCAGCTGTCTGTGAACTGGCTTTGTCTCTTTAGTGAAAGACCCCAGCTCCTGTTTCCTCTGGTAGCTTTCTCTGCCTGGAAGTGACTGCTGCCTTCTTGCTCCTTTGAGCCTGGGCATGGCAGTAGTTACTATTACCAGCCTCAGAGTGACGCACCTTCCCTTGCCCACAATTCCACATAAACTCTGCAGAAATTCACTTGTTCTTTATCTTTTCTGCCAGCATCCCAGCTAAGACAGCATCCAACATCTTCATCTTCCATTACGCTCAGCAAATGCCCTTCCCTGAATCCTTTATTTTAACCAAAAAGATTAAAGCCTTCTTGGATTGGCTTTCTAGGCTTTTCTTAAATGACTGTGCAAAGCCACTTTGCTAAAAGCAGTCTATGCAGTGCCCAGCTCTCCTCCCTCTGCTGGTCTCAGAGCTCACGCCGCAGCTTGCTGGCGGCAGGGCACGACCCCGCTTCCTCCAACACCCAAGAACTTCTTCCCTTCCCTGGCTTTTCTCCCTGCTTTGACTTTTTAACTCTGGATGTTCCCAAAGTCTCTCACCATGATTTTGCCTTTCCGACTTTTTTTTTAAAAGAAGGCTTATCAGTTTTTACTATGTTATTTTATTCAGATAATTTTCTTCTTTTTTAAAGAAAAGATTTGTTTTATTTGAAAGGCAGAATTACAGGGAAAAGGGGGTACGAAGAGAGGTCTTCCATCTGATGGTTCCCTCCCCAAGTGGCTACCGTGGCTGGAGATGCCGGCATTGTAGGCAGCTTAACCTGCTGTGCCACAACACCAACTCCATTCAGATAACTTTTCAATTACCTACTTGTTGTCCTAATAGTTTACCTAAACCCTGACCCTTTCTTTCTCCAACCAGATGTTATTATGTTGCATGGCTTTCAAGTATGTCCTCAAAGCCAGCATCGTGCTGTCTGTCCCCTTGTCCTCCCTCCGGTCAGATTCTTTCCCATCATCTGTGCTATTTCCAATGGCACTTATCCTGGTCTCACAAGCTTACAACACTGAAGTTATTTATTTCCTTTTTAAAGATTTATTTATTCACTTCAAAGTCAGTTACAGAGGGGGGGTGGGAAGAGATCTTCCATCTGCTGGTTTATTCCTCAAAAGGCTGCAACAGCTGGGGCTGGGCCAGGCTAAAACCAGGAGCTTGGAACTCCATCCAAGTCTTCCATGTGGGTGCAGGGGCCCAAGTACTTAGACCATCCTCTGCTGCTTTCCCAGGCGCATTAGCAGAGACTCCATCCGAAGTGGAGCAGCTGAGACAGGAGCGGGCACTCATCATTCCAATTATTTACTGAATTCTGCAATTTTTGTCTTAAGCTCATTTACCAGAGTTCTTTATTTCTAGTCTCAATGTTCTAACCAATGTGTTTTTAAACTAGAGACCAAGATTACTTCAACAGGCACTTAACAAGTCTTCATATTCCAAGTCAATACAGTGATTAGAATATTTGCTAATATCATGCAAATTTAGCAGATGGCTTCAGTGGTTAATAATTACAATATTAACAACTAACATGCAATGAGTACTCGTGCTTCCTTCCTGTGTGCTGGCTGCTGCACCGAGTTCTTTCCACATGGATTACTTATTTTAACCAGAAGACTCTTATCAATTTGACGCTTTACAGTTGGAAACACTTTAGAACATACAGGAAACTTCCAAGATCACCCAGCTACTGGGGTGCTGGATGCAAACTTCAGATGAAACCAGTCTGTGCTATCCAAATCCTTCAACGTGACTTCTACAATGCTCCACAAACTGCTCCCCCACTTCTGATCCCATATCAGCTTCCATTTCTCTCTGCATAAAGCTGAGACCAGGGGTTGAGTTTCGTATTGTACCATAAACTCACCGTGTCCATTCCAGTATTTTTTCCCTTCCCTTTTGCATTTATAACTTTTTTTCCTCCCATTGTTGGATGAAATTCTCTGCTTGAATGAAGATCTGACTCCAGACCACAATAAAGCTGTCACAAAATGTTATAGTATGCGTGGATCTTTTTTTTTCTGAGCCTGTAAGACCACTTACTGTCTATTCTGTGCACTTTAACATTCAATCATGAAGTACTTTGAATTTTTTTTTTTTAACTTTTATTTAATGAATATAAATTTCCAGTGTACAGCTTATGGATTACAATGGCCTCCCCCCCCCCCCCAATAACTTCCCTCCCACCCGCAACCCTCCCCCCTCCCGCTCCCTCTCCCCTTCCATTTGCATCAAGATTCATTTTCAATTCTCTTTATATACAGAAGATCAATTTAGTATAAAGATTTCAACAGTTTGCACCCACATAGAAACACAAAGTGAAACATACTGTTTGAGTACTAGTTATAGCATTAAATCACAATGTACAGCACATTAAGGACAGAGATCCCACATGAGGAGCAAGTGCACAGTGGCTCCTGTTGTTGACCCAACAAATTGACACTCTAGTTTATGGCGCCAGTAACCATCCTAGGCTGTCGTCATGAGTTGCCAAGGCTATGGAAGCCTTCCAAGTTCACCGACTCTGATCATATTTAGACAAGGTCATAAAAGACAGAGTGAGGATAGTAACCAATGATCCTAAGAGTGGCATTTACCAGGTTTGAACAATTATACAGCATTAAGTGGGGAAGAGGACCATCAGTACACACAGGTTGGGAGTAGAGCCATTGGTGGTAGAGTAGAGGTTATGATTACAAAGGAATGAGGCCCAAGTGCACTAGACAGGGCCTAGAACAAAGGACAGAGTCATTATTAGAGGAGCTAAGAAAGGTGCTGTCTAAGCTACAATTAAGTTTTCTGATTGAGAGGCAAATAGAACCTGATAGAAGGGGCTTGATAATAATCTGGTGGGCTTTAGGCCTTGTAAATTCAGAGGCCCAGACCTATCTATCTCTTCACATGGGGTATATCCTAAGGGAGGTGTGAACCTCCTGGGGGAAGGCACTCTGTTGACTTTCATTACTTGGCTGGCCTGGGAGGAGAGCTGGCCAGGTAAAGGCAGGTGGCATCTCTAAGAAGAAATTTACAGTTCTGCCTGCAATGTTGCTGACCCTACTTGACCATCCCCTCAGCTGCAGTGGTCACTTTGGAAGTTGGGCTGAGTGAAGGGCTTTTCAGCTTAGAGCCAGTAAGATCTGTGGCTCTGACCTGGGCATCCTTCGACTCCAGGGCAGGTCCATTTCCAGTGATCCAACTCTTGGCAGAGCTGCCAGGGCTCTTCACAAGCTGACTTCTGCTGAAGCCCAGGCTTACCACATTGAAAGCCACTGCAGTGGACTGGCCTGTTGGGTCTCCTTGAGGGCAGATCACTGTACAGATCAGCCATTAATAGGCCTGCCACCCATTGCTTCTGATGCCGAGCTTTCTTTTCCTCCTGGTTTGTGTTAAAGCAGACCAGAGGATGCAAGTCAAGGGAGTGCCCGTTTCCCATCTCTAATCTTCGGTGGCCTGAACTACAAGTCTATAGTCACAGGCATGTTCTGTAGTAGTTTTTCTAAGGTAGACAATGCCCATGAGGAAAATTATATTCTCACTTTAAAACTTTCTTTCCCTTTGGTCTGAAAGGGAGGTTTTTTCTACTTACTGTATACTTCGCTGATGGTGAAGTGAATCAAGCTATGAGATTATTATTTGAGTTCTTATTTTGGCTATGCTATTGCAGAAAAATGTTAGCCTTCTCTTTTATAAGGTCTAAAGATTAAATTGTGCATCCTACAGATTCCTTCATAATAGAATTAGTTTCCTACCTTGAAGAGAATAGAGAAATGAAAGAACAAGTTGGGCTTAGAATAGAGAAATGAGGGAGCAAGTCCTAGATCGCTTGCTGACAATAGCAATATCACATGAATACTTAGCAAACCGTTTCAACCATTAGATAACAACTTAAGAAAACATTTACCAGAAGGTCCAATGCCTTCTATAAATTTTAAGAATCATGTATTTGAAAACACCTCTTAAATATCTAACATGGTGTAGTTTGTTTAGCCAGTAAACTTAAGCACAACCATCTAAAATGTTTTTAGTTTCTTTCTACCAACAAGTCTAAAACATATGATACACAGATTCAGGTCACTCAAATTAAAATGTATCTTTGATTGATTTTAGCAGCTTAAATTTATGGACAATCTTATCTATAAGCCATTTAAAATAAAACTCTTAATAAAATTTCCTATGTGGACATACAATATGTACACACATATAATATAGCATAATAGACCAATATAGCAATTTTAATAATAGCTTTTAAAATCTTTAAATCTTTTTGTAGATTGCCAATTGATTTGAATTGCTTTTTCTTTTTAGTAACCTCAGTTAACCATACTTTCTCTCAGTTGGTACTGTTAATACATTATTGGCTTCATCTGTTTACAGAGCCATCCCAAAGTACTGAATACAATAAAAGTGGCTGGAAAAAGTCCATAGGAACCTATAGGAGGACAGCTAAACACAGAACCAACAACGCTTTAGTTTTATGAGCAGCAGATATTCAAATTTTTGAAAAAAGCACATATTTAAATAACCCATAGCTCTTAATAAAAATTCAGCTGTTTTTGAACAATTAGAATTTAACAGACATCAAGAGAACATAATAGATTACTTTAACACATTGCTTTAACAGAGCATCAGAGTTTAATTCTATGCCAAAGAGAAATTGAGCTTCCTGTGATCTTTTGCTGTGAGGTTTCCTTCCTTTACCTTCTTTCATATTGGTGACCATGTTTCTGTGTTTCTGTGTGTAACACATCTTTAAGCATCTTTTGCAGGGCAGGATGAGTGGCAACAAATTCTTTCAGTTTCTGTTTGCTATGAAAAGTCTTAATTTCACCTTCATTCACAAATGAGAGCTTTGCAGGATATAGTATTCTGGGTTGGCAGTTTTTCTCTCTTAGTACCTGGGCTATGTCTCGCCATTCCCTTCTAGCTTGTAGGGTTTCTGATGAGAAGTCTGCTGTGATTCTAATTGGAGATCCTCTAAGAGTGATCCGACGTTTCTCTCTTGCACCTTTTAGGATCTTTTCTTTATGTTTCACTGTGGTGAGTTTGATTACAACATGTCGTGGTGAGGATCTCTTTTGGTCATTTTTATTAGGGGTTCTATAAGCTTCCTGTACTAAGATGCCTCTGTCCTTCTCCAAACCTGGGAAATTTTCTGCTAGTATCTCACTGAAAATGCCTTCTAATCCTTTCTCCCTCTCCATGCCTTCAGGAACTCCTAGAACCCGAATGTTGGGTTTTTTAATAGTATCCTGTAAATTCCTGACAATATTTTTTAGATTTCTAATTTCTTCTTCTTTTCTTTGGTTTGCCTGTTTCCTTTCCTGTTCTCTGTCTTCTAAGTCTGATATTCTCTCTTCTGCTTCGCCCATTCTGTTTTTAAGGCTCTCTAATGTGTTTGTCATTTGATCTATTGAACTCTTCATTTCATTATGATTTCTAGTCACTATCAGAGTTTCTTGTTCCACTAGTTGTTTCATTTCATTTTGATTCCTCCTTAATATTTCACTTTCACGAGAGAGATTTTCTATCTTGTCCATGAAGGACTTCTGTAGTTCAAGAATTTGTTTTTGAGAACTTCTTAATGTTCTTATCAATTTTTTGAGATCCGCTTCTTGCATTTCTTTGATCTCATCATCTTCATAATCTTGAATTGGGGTGTCTTTTTCATTTGGGGGCGTCATAGTTTCTTCCTTGTTCTTGTTAGCTTGGTTTTTGCGTTTGTTGTTTGGCATGTTGGAGATATCTGGTTTCTTCACTGTGGTGTTTTTTCTTGTTACACTATGGCTCTATATTTAGTGGACTGTCTGCTTTCAGTGGAGCCTTAGAGGCTTGAGATGAGTGTGGACTGAGAGCTGTGTTTGGTTCCTCAGGGTTGAGGGTGTGTCAAGGATGACACTCCCAGGTTAGGTGTGGTAAATCTCTCTTTCTTTTTTGATTTAAAAGGGAAGTAATTCCGCACAGCTGAACGTAATTGGAGGTAGTTAGCAGGCAAATGATATACCCACAGGAGCCAGAGATCAGAAGCTCTTTCCCAAGGACCACACAGGGAATCTCTGCTGCCCTCAGTGTGGGCTCCAATTCTCCTGCAGTCTCCCACTGGGTTGCCAAGTTAGATGCTAATCTCCTGTTATTTCACCCCTCCCCACAGAGTCAGGTTTTTCTGCTAGGCTCAGGGCTGGTGCAGACCTGAGGTCGCCCTGCTTATGACGTATGTCCAAAATGGCGCCTGCTCTGTCTTGCTCGCCTGTGAGAGGTGAGCGGAGAGAGAGAAACTTGTGTCCGTATCAGTCACTTTTTTTATTTTTTTTTTCTCTCTCTTCTAGTTAGCCTGGTGAACTTTTCCCCACGGAGTTTCAAGCCTCGTTCCCTCTAGCCTCCTCTTTCCACTTGCCTGCTGGTATCTCGGGCTATGGAGGTTCGGCTCACCTCGCGTTCCAGCGCTGGTGCGTTGAGTCTGCCGCTGGTGTCCCGAACTTGGGCTCCCACGCTCTCCACGCAGGTCCACTGTGAATCACTAGTTCCGGAAGAGTTTCCTCTGCTGTTTCATCCCCTACTCTTCCTTGACACTGCAGTATCTCCACTTATATTAAACTTTCTCTCCCCCCGGACTAAGTGTGCTTCCTGCCTATTCCGCCATCTTGCCGCTTATTCGAAGTACTTTGAATTTTTATTTAACTAGGATGTATACAGTTGCCATGCATTCATCCCAGAAAAAAATACTGAGCACTTTTTGTTTGTCAGTTGCTGTGTAAGTGCTGAGAATACAGAGATGGGTAAGATTTAGTCTGTGAACTTGGAGTAGAATTCAAGAGGGCAACAGCTATGTGAATTAACATATAATATATTGTGGTGAGGATAATATTAGAAGGTTGCATAGCAACCTCAATTAAACACATGAGGTGTTGAGATGCCCAGGTGAGTTTTGTGCATTTCCCAGCTCTGCTCCTCAATAGCTGAGTGAGAATTACAAACCACACCAAGTCTGTTTCCTTGTTTGTAAAATGGAGGTAATTCTGAAGCCTGCTTATTAAGGTTCTTAACAGAATGAATATGAAGTAGTTTGAACAGTGCCTGGCATTCCATAAATATGTAGCCCTCCCCTCAATAAAGAGATAATTTAAATTATTCTGTACATATTCTTGAGCAGAAATGCAGAAGAGAGAGGGAATAAATATTTATGAGAACCTATTCTGTGCCGGATAATGAATACACAGTTCTAACCTCAAGAGGCTCAGAGGGCAAGGTGGACACATGAATAATTAGGAGTGTGTTCTGTACTGACCAAGAGTGGCCTGGGATGCTGCGAGTTGAGGAAGAGGGGGGAATATTCCAGGGGGAACATTTTTAATAGAATCTTAAGGCAGATATAAAAGCTACTTAGGTGAATGAAGGGTTATATTAGTCAGCTTTTCAACACGGTAACAAAGTGCCAGAGAGAAGTTACTTATGAAGGAAAGAGACTGATTGTGGCTCACGGTTTTGGAGGATCACAGTGCAAGATTGGGCAGGCCCCAAAGGTTTGGCCATTTGGCCATCTGGTAAGGTCAGAGGATGGCAATGGTGGAGGAACAATCCCACGGTGAGCCAGGAAGCAGAGAGAGTGGGCTCAGCTCAATGTGGTTTTCACAACCAATCCTCTGATGAGAGCCACGTTCTTAGGGCATGTCCCAGTGACCTATAGCCTTCCTGTGAGGCCCACCTCCTAAATGACATATTTGCATTGCCATCAGTTTATGGCTTTGGGGTTTAAACATCCACATGAGCTGCGAGCCAAATCTTGTTAATCCGTGACAGCAATGAAGACCAGGGAACCATGTGTGTAAGGGATGAGACTATGGAAGTAATGGAGTTGTTGGGGTTCATGACTATTGAAGTTAGAGAAGTAGGAATCAGATACTGGAAATCCTTCCAGGTTATTTGATACTTAGTTTCTTTTATCATATTTTAAAAAAACATAGCCATTTACAATTTTTTTTCATTTTATTTGAAAAGCAGAGAGACAGATGGAGAAAGATTTTCTAATTCATTCCCCAAATAGCCACAACAGCCAGCACTAGGCCAGGCCAACCAGGAACCTGGAATTCAATCCGGGTATTTCACATGGAAGCCCACATCTGCTGCCTCCAAGGTGTGCATAAGCAGGAAGCTGGAATTGGAAGTGGAGCCAGGACCCTGGGCATTCCAATTTGGGCAGCCCAAGTGGCATCACAACAGCTCTGCCAAATGCCTCTAATATTTAGTTTGTTTCTATTTTTAAAATGCTTATGTGAAACCCTCAAATTTTAGAAGAAACTGAAAGAATAAAGAACTTCCCCTTGAGTTATCTGAGAATAAATTGGCAGCCTGATGCCTGATCATCCCCTCCCCCAGGTACTGCATGTGTATCCCTCACACACAGGGACACACTCCCTGTATAAAACATGGCATTGCAGCCAGAATTAGGCGAGTGGTGCTGATCCATTACCACCATCCAGCCCCCAGAGCTTATCCAAGCTTCACTACTTGTTTCTATGATTTTTTTTACAGCAAGGATCTTTGCAGAACAATGTGTTGTGCTGAGCTGCTGTGCCTTTGTAGTTCTGTGCTGTCTAGAATAGTTAGTTCCTCATCTTTTTCTTGACTTGCATTTCCTTGATCCTTTTGGAAAGCACAAATCAGCTGTTTCACCAGATGCCTTCAGGATGGGCTTGTCTGATGTTTCCTCATGACTAAACTTGAGGTATGCTTCTGGAATATTCCAGAAGTGACGCTGTGCCTTTGTCATCGTAGCCTATCAAGTGGTGCATGATTTCACTCACAAGAGTTAAATTTTTTTTTTTATCACTTTGTTAGGGTGCGGTCTGCCAAATTTGTCCACTGCACAGTCACTATTTTTTCCTCCTTATAAATAAGTCTTGATTTGTAGGTAGGTACTTGGAGACTGTCAAATTCCAGTGAATTTACATCACATGGATGACCAAGGGCTCATGTCCTTATGTCTCCTTTATTCTAAGTCTGTTCTTATTCTCTTGCATCAGCCTCATTGCACATTTGCTGGCCCAGCCCTGGAATCAGCCATTTCTCCAGAGAGGCCTGGTTCCTTAAGGTGGAGAAGCATTGTGGAGTAGTACCCAGAAACCAATGTCTGGGCATTGGTGGGCACGTGTTGTGGGCATGACACTGTTCCCAGACCCTCAAAAGGGATAATATATAAATATACACATATTTATATCTATGTTTATTTTTATCTTCTGTGTCTGCCTCTATATATTAAAAGTCATGAGTTCACATCAATACTCCCAATCCTAAAGCAATATCTCTATTTTTGCTTTCTCCCCTTTTTATAATATCTGATTCCCTTATCCTCAATGGATTTAATTATTTTATTAGTTATCATATATGTAACCAATTCCCCTAACTCATGCCCCTTTTTCATACTTTAAGTGCTCTCCACGCTCTGCTTGAGCTATGACTGCCTGCCCTGGGCTACCGCTTCCCCCTCCCCATACTCGTGGGTGCTCTCCCCCCACTGATGGGACTCCTATATCTGGGTGGAGCCACTATCTTGCAGCCCCCACCCACTTTAAAATTATTCATTTATTGAAAGAATGAGAGACAGAGACAGAGGCCTACAGAAAGAGATTTAGAGATTGTCCATCAGCTGGTTCACTCCCTGCAACAGCTGGGGCTGGCCCAGACTGAAGCCAGGAGCCTGGAACTCAATTCAGGTTTCCCATGTGGGTCACAGGGACCCAAGCATACATCAGCTATCACTTGCTGCCTCCTACGGTGTGCTTCAGCAGGATTGGAAGTGGAGCTAGACTAGAGCCCAGGCACTCCAGTATGGGATGCAGGGTGGTATAGGATGCCACGTCTTAACCACTGTGCCAGACACCCACTAAGAGGACCCCTCCCCTTGCGTCCCAGAGGACTCAGCCGTACCCTGTGGGCTGCAATGCTCACCACTACCTCATTCCATAGGAACATCCGTCTTGCTGGGCCCTGACCAAATTTGGTTTTGGATTGAATTCCCTGGGAGGTGATCAACCGATGGAAGGGAGCTAGGAAGGAAAAGGGAAGAGAAGAGCATTTCTCATTTCTGAACAACATATTATCAATTGCATTCCATTTTTTACTTGGATAATTATCTCGAATTCAGATGTCTTCTGTAATAGATTCCCAGAAATGAGATTAGTTGATCAAATTTTTTAAATTTAGGTTTTATTTGAAATTCAGAGTTAGAGAGAGAGAGATCTTCAAACTACTGGGTCACTTTGTAGATGGCCGCAATGGCCAGGGCTGGGCCAGGCCAAAGCCAGGAGCTTCTTCTGGGTCTCACATGGGTAGCAGGGCCCCAAGCACTTGGGCCATCCTCTGCTGCTTTCCCCAGGCCATTAGCAGGAAGCTGGGACTTGAACCAGCACCCATAGAGGATGCTAACATTGCAGGTGGCAGCTTTACCTGCTGTGCCACAATGCTGGCCATGGGTCAAATCTTATAAACCAAACAACTTCTTAAATGTTTACTTTCACCATGCAATATAACACAGTGTCTATTTTATCCTAGACAGCTTTGAGTATTAAATCTAACTTAAGGGGCTGGCACTATGGTGCAGCAGGTAAATGCCCTGGTCTAAAGTGCCGGCATCCCATATGGGCGCTGGTTTGAGACCCGGCTGCTCTGCTTCCAATCCTACTCTCTGCTGTGGCCTGGGAAAGCAGTAGAAGATGGCCCAAGTCCCTGGGCCCCTGCACCCACGTGGGAGATCTGGAAGAAGCTCCTGGCTACTGGCTTTTGATCGGCGCAGCTCCAGCCATTTCGGCCAATTGGGGAGTGAACCATCGGATAGAAGACCTCTCTCTCTCTCTCGCTCTCTCTCTCTCTCTCTCTCCCCTCTCTCTGCAACTCTGACTTTAAAATAAATATTTATTTGACAGAGTTAATTTGACAGATAGAGTTAGACAGTGAGAGAGAGACAGAGAGAAAGGTCTTCCTTCTGTTGGTTCACCCCCCAAATGGCTGCAGCTACACAGATCCGAAGCCAGGAGCCAGGTGCATCCTCCCAGTCTCCCATGCGGGTGCAGGGGCCCAAGCACTTGGGCCATCCTCCACTGCCTTCTCAGGCCACAGCAGAGAGCTGGAGTGGAAGAGGAGCAACTGGGACTAGAACCTGGCACCCATATGGGATGCCAGCACTGCAAGTGGAGGATTAACCAAGTGAGCCACGGCGCTGGCCCCTCAAATATTTAAAAATCTAATTTAAAAATAATTTTTGTTAATTTGTACATGAAAGTAGTATATTGTTTTCTATTTCCTTGATGCTAATGAAGTTAAACACTTTATTATTTATTAAGTCATTTTAAGCTTCTGTTTTATAAACTATTTCTTTTGTCAATTTATTTGGAATTTCAGTATTTTTCTTATGTTGAAATGTTAATTATATTAACAGTTATGAGTTGCAGGAAAGACTAATTTTTTTAAACCATAATGAGCTTCCTTTGGCCTCCTATGTTTTTAACTGCCTTTGTCTGCTGTCAGTTAATTTCTTCCCAGGCAAATGCAAACCACAGATAACATTACTCTAAGAAAACATAAAATTAGGAAAATAAGTAGTCTGCAATAAAGTCATTCAAATCTATGAGTACAGGGCACTTTAAAGAGACAAATTAGCTGTTTATAGATCATTATTATCTTTTTATTCTCCACTAGTTTGATAGATTTATCCGGTACTCTCAATTTTTTCACCTTATTGAATTTGAAGCTAAGGTAGTAACATTGTATTGCTAGCGAAGTGAATTTTTCATCATTACATAATCTTATCACTCTGGTGTTTTAAATCTTCTAACATGGAGATGTCCGTTTTCTTCTGGCTGGTGTTTGCATGGTGTCAGATTCTGAGGTCGTTCACTCTGGATGGTCCGGGGGCTCTTATGAGTTGGGTGTGTCTCCTGCTGTAACAGTCAGGATCCCAGGAAGCAGGCAGTGCACTTAGACTGTTAACGGCAGCGAGTTGAGTGGAGGAATTCTTTAGCAAGGTGTGGACAGCATTAAAGCAACCCATAGAAGGTGGTAGAACTCCCAGGCACTAGGAACTGGGAAAGGTCTTGGTAGACCTCAGCCTGAAGGGTCAGAGGAGAGCCACAGTGCTGGACACAGCACACATTGCTAATGGAAGAGGAGCAGCCTCACAGAAGCTGTGCTCCTTGCTAGAGATACCAGCACTGGAAAACTCTGGCCCAGCTGCAAGGGAAACCAGGTGTATGAGTAGTATGACTACCCCTACTTTTCTCCCACCGCCTCATCTCCTGCCATCACCTGCTATTGGCCAAAGCCAACCAGAAGGTAAAGGGCAAAGGAACTCAGGTGATGAATTGCCTGGCGCTAGGCACGGAGCCCCAAAAAGGAGGGTGGAGAGATGCTGGCTCACAAGGCAACAGCTCACGGCCTGAGTTTGTTCTTCATCTCCAGCTCACCATTTTTAAACTTTCAAAGGTGTGCTCAGCCTGTCTACCTACCTGTGTTAAAATTATTAGTCTTTTTATTACTGTCTGATTTTGTGTCCTATATTATCCATTTTTTCTCTGTTGATCCTGCTTTGGGCTTGTTTGAGCAGTTTTTCACATCTCCTTTCTTCTGCCTGTACTCCATTTCTGTTATTTCGGTGGTTACTTTAGAAATGTATCTTGCACTCCCTCGAACTTCCCCCAGATAATAGGAGATCTCTGGCACACTTTCTCCCTCCCCCAAACATATACAGAAGTTATTGTTGGATATTTTTCAAAAAGATGTATTTATTTATTTGAAAGGCAGAATGACAGAGAGAAAGGGAGAGACACAGAGAGAGAATCTTTCATCCACTAGTTCCACTCCCCAAATGCCTGCAAGAGCCAGGACTGGACCACACTGAAGCCAGGAGCCTGGGACTCCACTGGGTCTCCAGGTAGGCGGCAGGAACATAAGCACCTCCACCATCATCCACTGCTTTCCCAGGCACATCAGGCAGGAAGCTGCATCAGAGGCAGAGCAGCTGGGACTCAAACCAGCACTCCCATAACGATGTCAGCATTACAAGTGGCGGCTTAACCCACTACGCCACAATGCCAGCCTCTGTCATTGGGTCTTTTTAACCTGATAAGATATTTATTTTACACTGTCAATATTTAGATTTACAAGCTTTCTTTGCTCATTCTCCATCTCAAAACATTTTCCTTCTTTGTTTTCTGGAATGTCCTCTATTGAGATCTATTGGTAATAAACTCTTTTCTGTATTTTCTGTATTTTTGTTTCTGAAAATATCTTTCACTTTCATTATTGAATGACATTTTTGCCAGGTATATACTTCTTGCTTGATATCTTTGGACATATTATTCTGTGGCCTTAGGGCTTTCATATATTTCGTGAGAAATCTGCTGTCAGGCTTATTGTCTCTCCTTGGAAGAAGAGATTAAAAATATTTCCTTTGTTTTTGTAGTGCTACAAGATATGTGTTGGTTGGGATTTGTGGGTAATTCTAAAACTGTTAACTGGTGCCTTTCACTTGTTCAATGTTACCAGGTCTGTCTCTCCTCTCCTTCGTGGGACTCTAACGTGTATATTTGGGATCGTCCCCTTTGCCCTTCACGTTTGTAACCATTCATATCATCTACCACGTTGGCTCTCTGTACTGTATTTTACATGATTTCCTGAGATCATCCAGTGCATGATTTTGTTCTTTCTCAGTAGCTGATCTTCTGTTTACCTTGTCCATGAAGCTTTAAATTTAAATTTTTATATTTAAGAATTCTACTTGGTTCTTTTCCAAAACCGTTTAGTCATTTTTCTACTGTCTCCATTCTTAAACCTTTCTTTTATTCTGTCTTGTCGTTATGGACTGAATATTTTGTGTCTCCACAAAATTCATAGTTTGAAATGCTAACATTCAGTGCCACAATAATAGGAGGTGGGGTCTTCGGGAGGTGATTGGTTAAGAGGGGGGCCTGATGGACTCCAGAGTGCGCTCTCACTCCCTTGTAGCCCATGAGGCTGCACCAAGTAGTCAGCAGTGCACCGCCCAGAAGAGGGCCCTCACAAGCAGCTGTGCACACAATGCAGTCACATTAAGCGTGCTCGTGCTGTGTCCAGTAATTCCGATAGCCAAAGGTTTACAAGTCTGATTCTTCTGTTGGTTGTGTCTCCTGGCTCTTGCATAAATGTTTTCTTTTTGCATTTTAAGTATTTTGTGATTCTTACGCTGCTATCCTTTCGAACTTTATCTGGAGAAAAACTTTAAGGCCTGAGTGCTAGTCTGTAAGTCTTCTCAGAAGGGCACTGGACACCATGGATGAGAGACGAATGGTTCCTGTTGTACATTTCCCAAACTCTGGACCTATAGAATCCATGAGTGTAATAGTGTGGCCCTTGTTTTTGCAGTACTGAGTTTGGGGGCACATGTGGTTATTGATCATTCTGTACATAGCACACTTCTGTCAGGTACTTGGGGCAACACTTCTTTGAGGGTTTTGGGGGAACAAATGTAGTAAAAATTCAGGCTATCGACCTGTTTGAGGCCGTTGTAACTGAATTCTCTGAAGAATTTTTGTTTAACTAGGGTCATGTTTCTTGAATAGCAATTTTCCTTGTAGTCCTGTATTCAGTGGTATAAATAGGAGATAAGTTTATTTCTAATTCTCCTTTAAGAGTTTCTGATCCTTTGGTTTGGGGGAAATTCTGTTAGACTCCCTGCTTTGAGTAGATCTTGGGTCTTATCTCCTGTTCCCTGATCCCTGTAAATTAAAACAATGCCACAAATAAAAAAACTGATGCTTAAGTTAACTGGAGCTTGACAAGTGTCCTCAAAGTGAAACTGATTTTGTTGCTTCCTTCTTTCTAAAATCTAAGTTCCCACTTTAACTTAGTTTTTGACCTGTACATTTTTTCTCAGCTCTTTGATGCGTTTAAGATGCTTTGCATATTATGAATGGAATGTTGATTGGTCTTTAGCAGGTGGCTGGGCAGGGTTGTTTTTTTTTTTTTTTTTTTTTTTTCTTAAAGAAGTATGTATTTATTTGAAAGGTAATGTGACAGAAAGAGGGAGAGACAGAGATCGCGAGAAAGTGAGAGGGAGAGCAAGAGAATCCTCCATCCACAGGTTCATTCCCCAAATGCTTGCAATAACTGGGGATAAGCCAGGAAGAAGCTAGGAGCCAAGAATTCCATTTGGATCTTCCATGTGGGTGGCAGGACCTCAACTTAAGCCATCATCCATTGCTTCTCAGGTGTAGTAGCAAGAAGCTGGATCAGAAGCGTGGAGTAACCAGGACTTGAGCCATGTTGAATTCCAATATGGGTCGCAGGCATCCCAACTGGTGGCTTAATGCACTGTACCATGATACAAGAGTCCATGAGAGAGGTTTCTAATCCATCATCTTGCTGGAAACTAAGATGGCCCTGGGATTGGCTGAATTTACGTGTTGAAGTCCTAATTCCCAGTGCCTTAGAATGTGGTTGTACTGGCATAGGGGGTCTTTAATAGGTAATTATGGTAAAGCAGGGTCATCAGGGAGGGCCCTCATCCAGTATGACTGAAATATGGTAAATTAGGACACAAACCTGAAAAGAAGAGATCACATAGAGATGTGGAGCAGACAGCCAACAGCAAGCCAGGGAAAGAGGTCTCAGAAGTGGCCAGCCCAGTGCTGTGGTGTAGCTGGTAAAGGCACCACCGGCAGTGTCAGCATCCCATATGGGCATTGTTTAGAGTCCCAGCTCTCTGCAACTGGGAGAACAGTAGAAGATGGCCCAAGGATGGGCCCCTGCACCCACAAGGGAGACCTGGAAGAAGCTCCTGGCTTCGGATCAGCACTTTGGCCATTGCGGCCAATTGGGGAGTGAACCAGCAGATGGAAGACCTGTCTTTCTCTCTCTGCCTCTCCTCTCTGTGTAACTGATTTTCAAATAAATAAATCTTAAAAAAAAAAAAAAGTGGCTAGTCCTGCCAACACTTGAGCTCAGACTTCCAGCCTTCAGGACTATCAGAGGTAAATTCTGTTTCAGCCATCCTGTCTCTGGTACTTTGTTATGGCAGCTCTACACACCACCCCAGTGCTTCATTTGTTTGGTTAATCAGTAGTTGGTGGTGCCATTAATAACAGCTTATTAAGAGGATGACCATCAATTTGCATTTTTTTTTTTTTGCAATTTCTATGCTTCTTCTGACTTCTCTCCTGCTGTCTGTCTTACCCTTTTGACCATTTCATTGTTCTTCAGCTCTCACACACAACACAGGGGAAGGAAACAGAGGCTATGAAACCCCTGCTCTGGGGGATTGGCGCTTGGCCTACCTGTTAAGACTTCTGCGTCCTGTTTAGGAGTGTCTGGGTTTGATGCCCACTCCAGTGCTCACTCCAGCTTCCAGATTTTTTTTTTTTTTTTTTTTTTATAGCTTCCAGATTTTTAAGGCCCACCCTGGGAGGCAGCAGTGATGGCTCAGGGAGCTGGCTTTCTCCCGAAACCCCAGTTCTTAGGTCGTGCATCCTACTTAGCATCTCAGGTTCCTAGTGTCATGTTGGAGAAGGTGACCTTAGACTAATGAAGTTGTTTTCTAACTCCATACAAATGCTTCTTGTATTGGTTAAAAGTGGGACTAAATAGATCAATGTATAGTTTACAATATATTATAAATTTCCCAAGATTCATGAAAGTTTTAAGGTCCTTGACAACACAGAAACAAAGTTGCAGCAGAGAAACCATCTAGGTCATTAGATTGGGTAGATATAATTATTCAGCTATGTTGAATTTTTAAAAACTACTCATTAGTTTACTTACTTTTTGGAATTTTATTCTAAAAGTTAATACTTATAAGATTTGAAAGAATCAAGATTAGTTATACAAATTAGTTCAAAATGCACAATCCAGGCAATGCACCGGTATTTCTCAATGGAAATCTTATGAAGTCCCTTCTAAAAAATCCAATTATTTTTGGAGATAATGAGATGCAACACAGAAACAGATGGAGAATCAAAAACATATACTGGCTTTATCAAAGTAAGTCGGAGTTGTTTAAGTGCTGAGTGAGTCACAGTTTCTGTTCTTTCAAACTAATTTAACTTCAGTATAATTACTCAGGCTTAATGAAAGAGTCCTCAAGCCATGTGAAAAAGGTGTGATTACACCTACATACATTTGGTTGGGGAATTTGGGGATTCTGAGGATCTTTACTAATGAATGGATCCCAAAATGAGAATTGGAAAAAAAAAACACCTCATTTTCCTATATTTTCAGAACTTAGGGCACTTGCTTATTTAATGGGAGCATGCCAGGTACTCAGCAAAAGGCACAGGGCTGTGTGTTGGAAACTTACTCCCCATATGCATCTGTCGATGGGATGGAAGGTGGGATTTTGGGGAGGTGATTAGGGTTAGATGAGGCCATGAGCACAGGGCCCCCATGAGGGCGTCAGTGGCTGTCAGAGAAGGAAGAGCGGCTGAGCTCACACTGCTGTCACTCACAGGATGCCTGCACTGTGTTGCAACACAGCACAGAGGCCCTCACCAGAGGCTGACCTGGGTGCTGCACTTCCCAGCCTCTAGAAACCCCAGAGAAATACATTTGTTTTCCTTATAATTTACCTACTCTCAGGTATTCTGTTGTAGCAACACAAAACAGACTAAAGATGATAAAAGAATATATTTGTATAATGAAAATACAAACAAGTTTCCTAGAAAAAAAAAATGCTTCTCAGTTCTTGAGTGCATAGGAATGGGAAATGTGCAAATTTGGATATAGGGAGGGGAGTCCAAACTCCTACTCAGATAATTCTATAACCTCCTGGGCCAGGAGGTAGTAGACAGAGTGTTCTAGAGAGTTCTATGCAAGGGCAAGGCAGTGTTCCAGGCCTGGGCAAATCTTGGCCACCTGAGAGCCTTTCTGGACGTTTCTAGCTTTTAGATCTGGACTTCCTGTTCTGTTTGAAGAGGGACCATCACAGCTCTGATTTTTTACCTTTCTCCCTGGCAGTATGAAACAGTCTTGATGAATCAAGATCAACCGGTCAGCTTCCTTTTCTGGGCCTTTCTAATAATCCTTATGTGATATCATAGGCCCTCCATCTCCCCCAAAGTTCTCAGTGTAAAATCCCTTTAATGGATCAAACAGCTTATGACACCACAATTAGAGATAAAAAGCTTTTGGGAGAAACTCCTGACTGTCGCAATTCACAGTGTGAGCAGTCAATCAAACGACAGAGAATACATTACTGATAAGAGGCTTCCGGCTTTTGAGGTAGGCATCAGGAACGGTTGTAGAGTGGGGAGAATTGGGGCCGGTGCTGTGGTGCACTAGGTTAGTTCTCCGCCTGAGGCACCAGCATCCTATATAGGTGCCAGTTCCAGTCCCGTGTTGCTCCTCTTCCGATCCAGCTCTCTGCTATGGCCTGGGAAAGCAGTAGAAGATGGCCCAAGTCCTTGGGCCCCTGTACCTACGTGGGAGACCTGGAAGAAGCACCTGGCTCCTGGCTTCGGATCAGCACAGCTCCGGTTGTTGTGGCCATTTGGGGAGTAGACCAATGAAAGGAAGACCTTTCTGTCTCTCCCTCTCACTGTCTGTAATTCTACCTCTCAAATAAATAAATAAAATCTTTAAAAATAATGAAGGGTGGGGAGGACTAAAGCGACAGAAGGTCAAGGTTCTTGTGTCTAACTGGGCCTCTATCTTCAAAGCTTGGTGGCACACACACACTTCTGTGGCAGTATTTTGATGCACGAGACTTCATTACAGTGTTGCCACTAAGCTCCGAGGTGCTAGGAAGGTTGCAAAGCTAAATTTATGGAGCCGATTTTGTTATTGCCTCAGCCCATTGCTACTGCCACCCACAACATTAATGAAGAGGGCATTTCCACGGAGTTCAGTGAATTAAGTCTCATGCAATGCATGCAGACTAATGTCTCTAATTTCCTGTGTTTTATTCATGAGTGGTCACCCCCCATTTTTCAAAAGTCAGCAGCACTTATGAGAAATCATCTTGTTTTACTTTGTAGCCTACATCCCTCCACAAAGCCCTTCAGGCTGCCTTCGGGATATACAGTGTATCAACCGACAATGTCCTGCTTTGCTGAAGGAGTTTGAGGACCTGTTGCTCATCAGTGTAAAAGCAAAAAGCTGAGGTTGGCCAGCTGGACTGAGCTGGTGCTCTGCCCCCTCCACTGGCCAAATGCAGCAAGCTGAGCTGGTGTCTGCCAGCAACAGCCAGCCTCTGGGTGAACAAATCATACCAGTCCAGGAATTCACGGTGTTCACCCTGCTTCAACTAAGTCATTTGAGTCATTTTTTTTTTTTTAAAGACACTTGGTGATCTAAAATGAATCTCTGAATTAAGGAAATGCTTGGAGGAAACTTCAGATTTATCATTACAAAACCTTCTTCCCAAAGTTGCCCAAAGACTTTCTAACTTTAAAATTTTAAAAATTATAGAGGAAGTACATTTGTGTTGCCAAAGACAGTACCATGGCAGATATTAACGTCTACCTTCATGGAAGATTTCTTTGACCTCCTTTTACAGAGTTCCCTTTCTTTGTGGTTCTGAAAACTGTTATGAGGTTAGGACAGCTCTAGGCATAGCCTCTCATCTGCTTCCTTTTTTTTTTTTTTTTAAGATTATTTGAAAGGCAGCATTACAGAGAGGCAGAGGCAGTAAGAGGGAGAGAGGGAAGAGAGAGGAACAGGGGGACAGAGAAATCCCCCATCTGCTGGGTCACTCCCCAAATGTCCCCAGTGGCCAGGGCTGGGCCAAAATGAAGCCAGAAGACAGGAGCTTCTTCCAGGTCTCTCACATGGGTGCAGGAGCCCAAGCACTTGGGCCATCTTTTGCTGCTTCCCCAGCTGCATTAGCAGGGAGCTATATCAGAAGTGGAGCAGCCAGGACTTGAACTGTTACCCATGTGGGATGTAGGCTCTACAAGCTGTGGCTTTACTTGCTACACTATAGTGCCATCCCTACATCTGTTTCCTTCTTGTATTAGGTAGGAGAATCTCTATGTTGTAGCAATGACCAAACCTTAAAACCTCACTCACCTCACCCTTGCAAAGTATGCTGGGGGTGTAGCAGTGTTGGGCAGTGACCTTCCATGTGGGGACTTAGGTTGCTTCCATCCCAACATCTACTCTATGTGGAACACAAGGCTTCCACGGAGTACTAACGCAGGAATAAGAGCGAGAACTCACCCCTTGGCTGCCATAGACAAGAGGTGACACCCATCACAGCATTTCCACACCTAGTTCACTGGCTGGAGCTCGCCACATGGCCCCAGCTCAACTTCAAGGAAGACCCAAGGGAGTCTTCCTGTGTGCACAGAGAGGAGAGGAAAACGTATTATGATGAATGCTAGTAGGTTGCCAGCATATTCCCTCTTGTCTTGATGAACCAGAACTTCTACCCTGGCACCCTGGCACTCAGCAGTGACAACCCCAAATGTCAACAACTTGTTTGCGCAAGTCTCCAGTCCCATTTCTGACACTAAACCCAGTAGGAAGCTTAGGGTCTCAGAAAAGGAGAAGGTTTTGACAAAGCGGGAGAAGTATGGAAGAGAAATAGATGTCTTAACAGACAAGATGAGGATGCTTCAGAAGGCAGAAACCAGCAGAAACTCTTCTTTCCCCTACACCCTTTGCCAGCTGGGCCTGCTTTGGTGTGATAGGAGGGCAATGGGCCTCTCCACCTGGCCCTGCCACTGTGCATTCGGGGTGATGGTGCTGTTCTCATCCATGAACATCAAATCCCTCCTTCCAACAAGCTTGTTGAGATAGGATTGACAAATAAATATTGTATATATATTTAAGGTATACAATGTGATGATTTGATATAAGTAGATGTTGGGAAATGGTTTCCATAATCCATCACCTTTGTGTATTTGCATGGTGAGAACATTTAAAATCTATTTCCAGCAATTCCAAGTCTACAGAGAATTCCCACTAATTATAGTCACCAGGCTGTGTGTTGGACTCATCTATATAACTGAAAGTCTGCACCTGTGACCAATGCTTTCCCGTCTCCCCAATCTCCAACCCCTGATGACTATCCTTTTATTCTATTTCTGTGAATTACACTTTTCAGGTTCTGCACATAAGCAAGATCTCACAATACTTGTTTTTCTGTGACTTGCTTATTTCACTCAGTGTACTGTTCTCCACGATTTTGCTATATTGTGGCAAATGGCAGGATTTCATTCCTTTTTAAGGCTTAGTAATACTCCAGTGTGGGGCAGATTAATAAATTCTGGTGATTGGAATTAATAACAATGTATTGTGTTCTTGAAATTTACAAAGAGAATACATCATATGATATTTTCTTTATTCACTTATCTCTTGATGGGCACTCAGGTTAACTCCATTTCTTGGCTGTCGTGAGTAATTCTGCAATGAATATGGGAGTGTAAATTTTCTGAGATAGTGATTTCATTTTCTCTGCAAATATACCCAGAAAAAGGATTATTTGATCATGTGATAGTTGAGTTTCCTATTTATTATGGAAAACGATATGGAGGTTCCACAATAGTTGTACTAATTTACATTCCCACCAACTGTGCACAAGGATTTTTTCTTCATATTCTTACCAACACATGGGATCTTTAAAAATACATCACATTTATTTATTTGAAAAGCAGAACAGAGAAGTGAGGTATCTTCTACCCACTGGTTCACTTCCTAAATGCCCATAACAGTAAGGGCTGGGCCAGGCTGAAGCCAGAAGCCTGGAACTCCATGAATCTGTCATAGACTCAAGGAGTTGAGCCATCAGATGCTGCCTTCCAGAATGCTCATTAGGTGAAAACTCGCTCAGAACCAGAATAGCCAGGACTCAAACCAAGGCAGTGTGGCAGTGTGATAGACTCTAATATGGGGTACAGATTTCCCAAGCTGTGGCTTAACCTGCTGGGCCACAATGCCTGGCCCCCATTTTCTTTTTTTTCTTTCTTTTTTATTTTTTTTTTGACAGGCAGAGTGGACAGTGAGAGAGAGAGACAGAGAGAAAGGTCTTCCTTTTTGCCGTTGGTTCACCCTCCAATGGCCGCTGCAGCCGGTGCATCGCGCTGATCCGAAGCCAGGAGCCAGGTGCTTCTCCTGGTCTCCCATGCGGGTGCAGGGCCCAAGGACTTGGGCCATCCTCCACTGCCTTCCCGGGCCATAGCAGAGAGCTGGCCTGGAAGAGGGGCAACCGGGATGGAATCCGGTGCCCCAACCGGGACTAGAACCCGGAGTGCCAGCGCCGCAAGGTGGAGGATTAGCCTGTTAAGCCATGACGCTGGCCTGCCCCCCATTTTCTGTTTTATGAACCTCATTTTCAAAAGAGGGGAATTATCTGTCGAGTCATAGAAAGAAAAAGACAACAATGTAGGGAATTTTTGGACATATGTAAGCTTTATCCTTAGAGGTCTTCGAACTCTGTGTACTTAGTTCTGAAGTATCCTATGCCTCTTCACTCCATCCCACATCCCAGCGTCCCTTGCCACTTTACATATGTAGTTACTTACACGCAGAGTGCAACACACACACACACACACAGAGTCAACTTCAGAAAGCCTCTCTCTAAATCAGTTTCCAAAGCCTCTCCACTTTCTGCCCCAAACCCAACATTTTTCAGCTCTGGTGGAGCCAGATGAATACTCATGGGGTGAATATCTGGCATAATTTGTGGCTATGAAGTCACTTATTAATTCATAATTTAATCTAGATATAATTTCTGTGCAAGGTTTTAATTAGGCTATTAATTTCATTAGAGTGTTTGGATTTATACATACTGGGCAGAAAGAGCTTTACACATTCCTCATTGGTCCCTGTTCTGCAATTTCTCTATAATTTAACACCTTACTCACAGTTTTAGTAGCTGGATGTTTAGGGTAATCAATCTCCAGCCCTGCAGAAAATAGGGCTTCTTGGACATAGCCCAGCCCCTTGCTCAATGGACATGCATGGTTTAATGACTGTAGACAGAGAGGAAGTAGTTACCAGACAGTTTCTCTAGGTCTAGCAGAAGGTTTGATAGACCTAAGAGTGTTAAAGGGGCACTCAGAGGGGCTCCTGCCCTGTGTCCCTTTGGTAGCATCTTCTCAACGTCCACCTGTCCTGCCTGTGCTCTAGGTATGACCACTAAGAATGAGGCCAGTTGGTCCATGCGCATTAAGGTGGATAAGCAAAATGAGTTCATCTTAGCTCCTCCTCTCTCTGCAGTGTGCCAAGCCCTGCATGTAGAGATTCTAAGATTCCGGAGATGTGTTCCCTTTCAGACTCTCATCTCTAGCAGGAAGGTGCTTCAGGTAGATCTCATACACAATGTTGAGCATAAAAAGGTTTAACTTAAAAAGAAAGGCATGAACAATGTGTTGATCGGAAGTAAAATTGACTACTTAAGGATTTATCTTTCTCCTTTTTCCATGCTGCAGGCTCTAACGGGTGTGGTGCCTTCAGTTGGACACCTAAGAAGGGAGAGGCAAGGCTAGACCTCTGGGTTCTCAAGCTGTTCTTTGGACCCCGAGAGCGCACTTCCTTCCTTTCCTGTAATTGATATGCAGAGAAGGATGGGAAACGCAAGCAGTGGGCGTGAGGACACAGGGTATGCAAGAAGGCATCGCCATGTTACTTAGCTAGAGCACAAAATAAAATCTGAATTTAGACTTTTTTCTTAAGAACTCACTTTGTAAATCTGATAGGCAGCTGTCAATTTGTAATTTAAATGGATGAAAACAGTTCTTTTTAATAACCTACCATATGCTAAACACTGAGAAGTACCAGAGATACAAAGAATGTACAATATAAAGTGCCTACTGTCATGTGTTAAAAAGCCATCACTGAGGAGTGAGCACTTAGCCTAGTGGTTAAGACACTTGTGTCCCACATTGGAGTGTCTGGGTTCACTTCCTGGCTCTGGCTCCTGACTCCCAACTTCCTGCTAAGGCAGACCCTGGCAGGCAGTGGTGATGGCTCAAGTGACTGGGTTCCTGCCACCTACGTCTGGGGCGTGAATTATATTCCCAGTGCCTCCTGCTCCAGCCCTGCTCTAGTATTGGGAACATTTGGGGCGTGAACCAAGAAATGGGAGCTCTCTCTCTTGGGCTCCTCCTCTCTCTTGCTCTCAAATAAGGAGAATGTAGATGGCCGGCGCCGTGGCTCAATAGGCTAATCCTCCGCCTGTGGTGCCAGTACTCCCGGTTCTAGTCCTGGTCGGGGCGCCGGATCCTGTCCTGGTTGCTCCTCTTCCAGGCCAGCTCTCTGCTGTGGCCCGGGAGGGCAGTGGAGGATGGCCCAAGTGCTTGGGTGCCTGTACTCGCGTGGGAGACCAGGAGGAAGACCTGGCTCCTGGCTTCGGATCAGCACAGCGCACCAGCTGTAGCGGCCGTTTGGGGGGTAAACCAACGGAAAAAGGACCTTTCTCTCTGTCTCTCACTAACTCTGCCTGTCAAAAATAAAATAAAGTAAAAAGAGAACATGGATAAAGAGCAGCGTGGTAGACGTTGCTGTTCCATAGCCCAGACTTCCTTCATAGGCCAGAGGTGCCCCTCCTGTAGCTGCTCCAATGTCTTGGCTGCAACTGTGTACGTTTCTCTAGGGATTCTGAGTGGGGCCACCTCACAGACTCCTGAGACCTTAGCCCCTGCCCTCGCCAAGGGTGACCAAGCACTGACCCCTTCTCACTCCACAGCAGTCTCCTAGACACCTTGGTCAGGGAAAGATTTGTAATATTCTACAGGGCTGGCCAAGTTTTAATAGACGCAACATTTCCTGCTTTCCATAGGACATGTAAGATTCAGCCAGAAATCTTCTCCCCCTGTTCCTTATAGAATAACAGCGATATGGGAAGCAGGAATTGGTAGCTTTATAGCAGAGGCAATCACGCTGGGTAGAACTCTAACAAGACACAGAGAGACCCAGTTATTGCGTTCTTTATTCATACAGTCCAACAGATGACTGTGTGATCGCCTAAGAGAGAACAATATTGACGCGAGCCTTCTTGCTGTGGAGGGAAGTCCACTCCCTGTTTTACTCCCACAGGCTGGTCCCCTTCTAAGCAATCACTTTTCTCTTCTTCAGCTCTTCCATGTAGTTAAAACAGAAATTCAACTACCTCTTAACGAGTGAAACTTTAAAGACAAGGTGGAAATGGCAGAGCCATCTCCTGAATGTGCCTGCCCTCCCAGTCTATGGGAAGGGGTGGTGATCAAGGATCAGTGGAGGGTACAGAGGTGGCTCAGTGATACCTAGCGCCCGTATGATTAGCTGCTGCTCTGAGTTCTGCAGTAGTGTGTAATGTTCATGGTAACCACATCAGTAGATATGTCTCCCATTTTATAGGTGTTGAAATTGAGGCACAGAAAGCTGAAGCAACTTTCCCAAAGTCTCCCAACTGTTAACTCGAGGATCTGAAGCTGGGAGGTCTGGGGAGAGTTCAGAGGCTAACCGCGAAGACACACTGCCTTTTTCTGCAGGAAATAAGGCAACTCACAACTCAAGATCTGCCGGGTTGGCTGGCGCTGTGGTTCACTAGGCTAGTCCTCTGCCTGTGGTGCCGGCACCCCGGGTCCTAGTCCCAGTTGCTCCTCTTCCAGGCCAGCTCTCTGCTGTGGCCCAGGAGTGCAGGGGAGGATGGCCCAAGTGCTTGGGCCCTGCACCTGCATGGGAGACCAGGAGGAAGCACCTGGCTCCTGGCTTTGGATCGGCGCAGTGTGCTGGCCATGGCAGCCACTTGGGGGGGGGGGTGAACCAATGGAAGGAAGACCTTTCTCTCTGTCTCTCTCACTGTCTAACTCTGCCTGTTCAAAAAAAAAAAAAAAAAAAAAAAGATCTGCTGCGTACAGATTTTACAGCTGACAGAGTGGGCTGGAGGGTCAGAAAGAATAATTTATCATCTCATCTTGGCTTCTGTAAGATACTTACAGACAGAATTTTAAAAGTAGGTCAGATTCTAGAAGGATTTGCCGCCCCTTACATGGAGAAGTTGAAAGTATGAGTAAAACTTATTAAAATGCCTGTAAACACCAATGTTTCCTTTAAAAAAGGCAGTTCTCACTGGATATTTGCATATTTGCATCTTAAGAGGTCAGAAATTGGAGAATTTTTAGAAGACTTTGATCTTTGAAAATTCCCTTAGAGCTCATTAAAAATTGAATTTGTTACTTCCTTACAGTGTTGGAAGATGTTGCCCAAATGCAGACTCCTTAGGATTTTGCAGGTCTTGCCTTGGTTTGCAACATTATTTATTATGCACAAGATGCAATGTGAAGGCTGTGATGGGAAAACAGACAGTCGTTACAAACCAGGCCTGGAAACCATGAGGTGGCCAGCTCGGATTGGAAACAGAAGCAAAGGCCAAGTGCTGCCTGTTGGGAGCAAGGGCTTGCGTTGTCAGTAGTACACATTCCCATGGAAAGTCTGGCCTAGTGTATCTTGTTTTCTTTTTCAACTGGGTCAAGGTTGCTGCTGCCATCATCCACCCTTCTAAAATAAGGAATTATACCCAGCAAATATTTATCTTATTTAGAAGTCAACAGCATCAGACCATTAAAGCTCCAGTACAAGTCCCTTTTCCTGCTGTTACACAGGGAAAGACGATGATACAGGAATACATAGATTTTGCTTAAGTGACAAGAAAGGAAAGGAATGGGTGTGGGTTACGTGGTATTGCATTGGAGGCAGTAGACCCAGGTGAGTGACAGTGTGGCTCATGGTAGGGAATCTGAAAAGGAAGAGATTTGTCACAACACATTTTGACAGTGCTGCCAAGGTCAGCAAGATTTTTTATGAGGAATTAGATCTGGAATTTTTTTTAAAAGATTTTTATTTGTTTAAGAGATAGAGTTACAGAGAGAGAGAGAGATAGAGAGGTCTTCTATCTTCTGGTTCACTCTCCAAATGGCTGGAGCTGGGCTGATCCAAAGCCAGGAGCCAGGAGCTCCTTCTGGGTCTCCCACGTGGGTACAGGGTCCCAAACACTTGGGCTATCTTCCACTGCTTTCCCAGGCCATTAGCAGAGAGCTGGATGGGAAGAGGAGCAGCTGGGACTTGAACCAATGCCCATTTGTGATGCCAGCGCTGCAGGAAGAAGCTTAGCCTACTATGCTGCAGTACCAGCCCCTGGAATGTGCTTAAGAGCTGTTTGGCCTAGTGCAGTGGAGACAAATGGTCCCTCCTTTGCAGAGGACATCTTTGGGAATCAGCCAACTGGTGATGACCTCTTCCCCAGCCCGCTCATGCCTGGTGATGCAGGTGACAGGGAAGCCACTGCTGAGCCCACACTGCTCCACCATCACTGACTTTTATTATTTGTCAGAGTTAGACAGCACATGGGCCATCCTCCACTGCCTTCCCGGGCCACAGCAGAGAGCTGGACTGGAAGAGGGGCAACTGGGACTAGAACCCAGAGCCCATATGGGATGCCAGTGCCGCAGGCGGAGGATTAACCAAGTGAGCCACAGCGCTGGCCCCCATCACTGACATTTCTAACAAGGCAGTCCCTTGACTGCCTCGGAGCTGCATACAGGTCATCCTACCAAGGGCGATTCGTGAGCCGAGCCCAGCACTTTCCCTCCGAATTCAGCAGGGTTTGATGGATGCATGAGGAGGAGAGGGAGGGATCGAGGATGAGAAGGGAGACTGATTCAGTTTCCTTTAGTAAACTGACGATGTACACAGGAGCTGGGGCCCTTATTCTGCCAGGCAGGCATGGAAACAGAACTCCCAGAGTGGAGGTTGGGGTCAAGCAGAGAATGGGGCAGTTACACACAGAGAGGCAGATGGCACACCCACAGGAAAACAGGGAAGCTTTTTCTGAGGCCCAAACATCCCTTTATGCTTTGGGAGACACTCCCAGACATCATAAACTCTCACTGTTTGCTTAACTTAATTCAACCGGATTTGTTTTTTGTAACTGAAGGGCTCCCAGCTGGATATACTCTTTTATCACGCTAATGCTAGGTAGTCCGATTGTTTTTCTCTTTAAACCATTACACAGTTGCCTAGGGCCTGGGGCCGTGTACAGCTTACAGAATGTGCAACTCACGTCCACCTTGCCTCCTGCTGCACCTGATGTTTGCAAGCATCAGTACCCAGGCTCACATGGGGGAAACAGCAGTTGGAAATTGAGAGGATGTGTAAGCACCTAGCAGGATGCCCTCCCAATAAATATGAGTTAATTAGGCTTGTCTGGGTACAAGGAACAGAGTCTCACTCAAGTTATTTCAAAGAAGAAAAAACAAAAACCCATGTTCTTGGAAAGACACACAGAGACACAAAGTCAGCCGGAGGCAGGCCTGGCACAGCCTCTCAGACCCGGCCCTGCCGGCTTGCATTTCTGGAGTAGAACCTCGCCGCCCTCCACATTAGGAAGGCTAAGCTCCTTCTGCTGCTGCGGCACTGCCTCTCCCAGCCTCTTTTCTCTACCCAGGGTCTCCCCTTACTCACTGGGTCCCCTTCTGCTAGCTTCAGCTTGCAACTTTCATAGGCACCTGACCCATCACAGCCCCAACTACTAGCATCTCTTCTCTGAATATTTTTCCCCCACCCGGCTCCTTTGCCACCTACACTTGACCAGTTCTTTTGTGTATTTCCCTTTTAAATTTTGCAGAGATGGGATTTGATTTCTTATTAATTTTTATTTTTACAAGAGATCTTGCATGAATGTTTTCATATTATCCTGGTTTCTATGAGACTTTATACTGAATGTCCTCAGTTGGAAGTCACTGCGGGGTGGCAGTGGGACATCAGCTGTTGCAAAGAACTCGGTCTCATGGTAGATCTGCCTGGAGCTGCCTCCCAAGGAGAGACTGTGGTCACAATGGACTTGCTTAACAGAGCCCTCAAGGAAGCCTTCATTCCTTCCTTTTCATTCCTTTTGTATCCAGCAGAGTGGCCTGGGGAAGCATTTTTCTAGAGAACAGAACTGGCCAACCTCTCACATGTGTGTGGTCCTTCTATTCATCCAAACATCCCAGAAGAACACTGTAGCTACATTTTTTTTTTTTCAGTTTTGCAACAGTTCTAAAGGATAGTCTATGAGACTCTGGGAAGAGTCTTCCTGAACCTGTGAGATCAAAACTATTTTTACTATAATTCTAAAATGGTATAATCCTATAATTGTCCTGTTTGACTGTGCTGACATATGCATTAATGATGTAAAGCAAGGGTGGTTAAGGGGTGGGTGTTTGGTCCAGTGGGTTAAGATGCCACTGGGAATCTGTTACAAGCCCATATTGGAGGGCCTGCATTTAAGTCTTGGCTCCACTCCCAATTCCAGCTTCCTGCTAATGTGGAGATAGCAGGTGATATCCCAAGTGGTTGGATTCCTACCATCCACCTGAAAGAACTGAGTTGAGTTTGAGGTCCCCGGCCTTGGCCTGGCCATGCACCAGCTGTTGCAGGCATCTGGGGAATGAACCAGCAGATGACAGATCTTTCTGTGTGGCTCTCTCTTATCTATTCCTTTCAGAGACAAACAAAAATCATTTTTTTAAAAGAAATGGTGATTAAAATTATATTTCCATATATTCTTGTATTGTACTTGGAGTCATGGCATTTTGTCATTAGTGCATTCATTAAAAAACCAAAACAGAGAGAAAAAAGGCATTATCCTTTAACCATGGTGGAGTAGCCAAATTATTGATTTTTAGAAGTCTCACCATACATCATATCTGCTGTATACAGAGTTGTCTCAAGGGCAAGTGTTGGAACGATCACTTGAGATGCAAGCTGAACTGGTCTTTTTCATGAAATACCATTTTTGCTTCAGAGAATGGCTGACGGACAAATTGTGGCTATTGAGACTTGGTAAAAGACATTGTCTCAAAAACACATGAAGTGAATTTGTCACATCAAGGAAAACGACTGACAGTATGTATTGCCTGTCTTGAAATCTGAGTGGAAAACTTGTATCTGTCACTATGAGCTTGATAGTGTCCTAACACTTTAAGATTTCACTGATGTCAGGGCCGGTGTGCTGTGGCATAGCACTGTAAGCAGCTACCTGCGATGCCGGCATCCCCTAAGGGTGCCCATTCGAGTCCTGGCTGCTCTACTTCTGTTCCAGCTCCCTGCTAATGCACCTGGGAAATCAGAGTATGGCCCAAGTGCCTGGGCCCCTGCAGCCATGTGGAAGACCAAGAAGCTGCTCCTGGCTCCTGGCTTCAGTCTGGCCCAGATCCAGCTGTTGCAGCCATTCGGTGGTTGAACCAGCAGATGGAAGATCTCTGTCTCCTCCCGACCCTTGTACTCTGGCTTTCAAACAAAGAAATATTTTAAACAAAATATTTTTCCAATGAGAACAGTGGTGGTATTAATACATATAATTTTTGACATTACATAATCAAATATGTTGACATTTAGAAGATCTGCATAACTCAGTAAACCACTATTTTCTTAATGACCATCCTCTTATGTTATAAAATCATGCATGGCTAAAAGATCCATTCAAAATCCAAGATACATCAGTACATTTTTTATAATCAGGTTCTCAAAATTCTTTCCATGGTTTCAGATTCCATGTAATATCTGACCTTTAAGAAACTTTTTGAATTTTGTGCAGTGTCAAAGAAAAATATCCACAATTATCTGAAAAGTCAATTTAAAATACACATTCACTCCCTGCCCTTTTCCTTTTTCAGCCTTTTTCAAAAATGTATTCAATAGACAGAAAGACAGAAGGAGACGCAGCTCCCACCCAATGCTTTACTTCCCCAAAGCCCACAGTGTCTAGGACTGGGCCAGTCTGAAGCCAGGAACCAGAAACCCACACAGGTCTCTCTCCCCTGTGGGTGGCAGGGATGCCACCTATGGAGCTGTCACCTGCTGTCTCGCAGGGACTACATTAGCAGGAAGCTGGAATCGAAGGCCAGAGCCTGGAAGCCGACCCCCAGTGCTCTGCAGTGGGATGCCAGCGTTTTAACTGATAACTGCCCCCTGGTCCCTTTTCTAACACATCTGTGTGGGACAGATTCTCTTCCTAGGTTTTAATCAAAAACATATTGCAACCAAGTGAATGCAGAAGCAGATATGAGAATCCAATTGTATTCCATTTATCCAGACAGTAAGAGATTTGCCAAAATGTAAAACAATATTTGTCTTCTGTTTTGTGTTTTAGACACAAAGAGTTATGTTTTACAAAAAATGCTATTTATGTTGACAAGCAGTGGTGTTATTTTACTAGAATAAAAATTTCAAGAATTTCTCAATTCTAATTTTGACTGCTGTGAATATTTAGAGATACAATCCACAGAAACTTCACTTATTTGAAGTCCTCAATGACATTTAGGGGTGTAAGGCAGTTATATGCTGGAGCTGCTGGCACTGGCTTAGGAGAGTCAACCCTGCACCTTTCTTTCCAGCTCTGTATTCAATGACATGTTAGTGTCCTGAAACTGGCCACAGAGGATGTACTTACAAAAGAGAAATCAGCGAATGCTACAAATCAGAGCTTTTTGAACAAGTTGCTTACTGGGGCTGGCGTTGTGGTGTAGCAGGTAAAGCCAGTGCCTGTGATATCGGCGCCTGTTTGAGTCTCTGCTGCACTAGTTCCAACCCAGCTCCCTGCTAATGCACTTGAGAAAGTAGCAGAGAGTGGCCCTAGTACCTGGGACCCTGCACACATGTGGGAGACCCAGGAGAAGCTCCTGGCTCCTGACCAGCAACAGTTGTTGCAGCCATTTGGGGAGTGAACTAGCAGATGGAAGATTCCCTCCTTCCCTCTCCCTCTTTAATTCTGTCAAACAAATCTTTAAAAGTTTTTTTAAAGTTTCTTACTAGGCCGGCGCCGTGGCTTAACAGGCTAATCCTCCGCCTTGTGGCACCGGCACACCAGGTTCTAGTCCCAGTTGGGGCGCCAGATTCTATCCTGGTTGCCCTTCTTCCAGGCCAGCTCTCTGCTATGGCCCGGGAAGGCAGAGGAGGATGGCCCAAGTGCTTGGGCCCTGCACCTGCATGGGAGACCAGGAGAAGCACCTGGCTCCTGCCTACGGATCAGCGTGGTGCGCCGACTGCAGCGCGCTGGCCGTGGCGGCCATTGGAGGGTGAACCAACGGCAAAAAGGAAGACCTTTCTCTCTGTTTCCCTCTCTCTCACTGTCCACTCTGTCTGTCAAAACAAGTTTCTTACTAAACAGGTCAGTATATCATTCTTTAAAGGAAACCAGAGACCAAAATTTTGACAAAACACTGTTCAAATGGCCATCTTCATCTCTGTCCTTGGTTTCCTTCCAATAAGGAACCTTCTGGAATGATTTTACTGTTTATTCAATAACTATTCATTGAACACTCTCTACTTTCTAGGCATTATGCTTGGGAATGGGGGTGACCTGCTTACTTTAGAAGTACACCTGTCACCACAGAGTTCTCCATTTGGTGGGCATGTGTGAGAATTGTCACACTGGGGATTGTCAGCGGTGGGGCAAAGGGAGAGAAATGTTCAGCCTAGGCCAGATCATGGAAGCAAGTGAGGGGATCTTGGGAAGGTGTCAATCAGTCTGCATCCAGGCAGGAGATAGAAGCCACACAAAGACAATTTAACAGAAGGATTTGTTAACCAGCTGCAATATCATTAACTAGGCAACCAAAACTACAAAAAAGAAAACCTGAAATTATTACCCAAGAATCAATTGCAGGGAGCAGCTACTACTTTGAAACTGGGGGGAAAAGGGCAGGGACTGGAATTACTAGAACTTGGTTGTGTGGAGCCCTGTGGGGCTGAAATTCTGATCTCAGCTCAGCCGGTGCTGTTTTCTGGAGGTGTGGCAAAATGAGACTGGTTCTGCAAGGATAGCAAGAAGAGTGGGAGAAGAAAATGGTACAGCTAAGGCAAAAAAAAAAAAAAAAAAATAGATGCTGGAGTATGACTTACCCCCTTGCAGTTGCAAACTGTGGCTGAATGCTCAGGGACTAAGGGACACCTGGGGAAGAGGAATGTGGATCACTCACACTGCACACAGGCTGGGAGGACATTTGCATGCCCTGTGAATACCCTCCATTGAGCATCCAGTACCAAGGAGGCTCAATCAAGTAGGGAAAATGGACACATTCTGTCAGTCAGCTTCCTTCATCAGCCACCATAGGTGTGTTTATTGGCTCACGTACAAAGTGGTTATTTCTGGACTCAACAGCATGGACTGACCTAGATACTGTTACTGACGAGTGCCTAATGAGCCTGCAGCAGAGACTAACATGGAGCTTCCAACAGCACACCGTACCCCAGGAGCAGACTGATGACAGTGGGGCCCATAATATATTAAAGAGGTGGCTGAGGTTTGTCCTAACCAAAATAGAAATGTATTGTGGGTATGGCTTTGCTTTCCCTGTTCGTGATGTTTTTGGAAGAATCAACATGTGTGGACTTTCAGGATGCTTTATTTACCATCATGGGATCCCAGACAATGTTATTCCTGATCAAAGAATTCATTTCATAGCCAGAGAAGTGCAGCAGTGTGCTCATTCTCACTGGTTTTACTACACATCTCATCACACAAATAGCTGGCTCAATCGAATGCTGGAATAACCTCCTGTATTCATTTACAATGGTAGTTGAGGGATGGGGTTTGGTCATGTAAGATAAAACCTTCTTTCAAATAGCCATCAATAGATGGTACTTGTCTCTTCCATTAACCAAAACACATGGATCCAGGAATCCACTGGGGAAGTGGGAATACGTGACCTCAATATTATACCTAATGAAGAGTCAAAGTTTTGCCTCCCACGTTTGCAATTTTTAGTTCTGTTGATTCAGAGTTCTTGGTTCCCAGGAGTAGCATATTTTTGCCAGGAGACACCACAATGGCTCCACTGAACTGGAAGCCGAGACTGACACCTGACCCTTTTTGGCTCTCCGTACTACTGGCTGGAATGATCGCTCCGAATTGCCGAGGAAAATTGAGTTGCCGCTACACAATAGGGGCGGCGAGAGCTGTGGTCTGGAACTCAGGGGAGCCTCTTATTTCTTCCATGCATAATAATGCAATTTAATGGAAAGTTGCATGAATTAAAGAAAAGTTAAGACAACTGAATATTCAGATACCTCAGCATTGAAAATATATCACACTACCAGGTTGCCCTTCTCTGTCCCAAAATCAGCTGGGGTCCATCCCGAGGACAAACTAACAAAGAAAGAGACAAGTTATAAACCAATTATGGTCTTATGACTAGCTACAGAAACAGAGACCACAGCAGCTTTGCATGTCTCTTCCTGGCTTACCACTTATTTGCATACATAGTATATATAGACAGACACTATTTTCTTCTCTCTCATCTTCCTCTTATTTTACATGAGTTTTGCTAAAGGTTAACTTCACAACTTTGTCTTCAGCAGAATATTCAGGTGAGGCCGTGAATGAACTCCAGGAGGAATTGACACAGCCCAGAGATGGGTTATGTGACTTTGCATCTCCTCGTTTTTGAAGAAGGTAAAAAATATCTTCATTCGCACAAAGGATAGTTGAGTCACATTTGGTGGAATATAGTTCTTTGTGTTCATAGTTACAAACTCCAGTAAGTATGGTCGGGTAAGTATGGATTCTGAGTAGCCAAAAGGTAGGTTGTGTCAGTTAGTATGCCATTTACCCTCTGCTCCAAGTCCACCCTTCTGCACTCTACATAATGATGCTGCTTTAAGAACTCTCCAAACCACATTTCTAAGGGCAGGCATTGTGGTGTAGCAGGTTACATTGCTGCCTGTGACTCCACTGGTTGGAGTCGCAGATGCTCTACTTCCGATCCAGTTCCCTACTAATTCACCTGGGAATGCCGCAGAAGATGGCCCAAGTGTTTGGGCCCCTGCTACCCACCTGGGAGACCTGGATGGAATTCTAGGCTCCTGGCTTCAGCCTGGCCCAGCCTCAGCCATTTGGGCAGTAGATCAGCAGGTGAATCTCCCTCTCTAGCTCTGCCTTTCAAATAATCAAAAATCCACATTTCTGCTTGGCCAACTGACTTCCAGTTAAGCACTCTTAATATGGTTTGTGGGAAAATGGAATTAAAAGATAAATTTATTTTGGTGCAAAAAATGTTGAAATCCATGCATACAATAGATGTTTTAAAAGTTTTTGAGATACACATATTACAAAAAATAATTGTAGGGATTTCAAAATATTTTGCACTAAAATATATTTGCCTTTTAAATCTTATTTTCTATGAACTTTCAGAAGTCCCTTATGTTTTCCTCCACTACTGTTGAGAGACATTCGGTAGCAAAAGCATGACGTTGCCACTGTCTGTCCTAGCGGAATGTTTTACCCTCTGTAAACCAGGCCTGAGCTTCCTCCTCCTTGTTTGGCTGGATAGAAGGAACTGTTTAATGAGGCCATGGGCAGGGACTGCATGAGGGGAATCAGAGCCGATGTTGAAGGAGTACAAGTCTGCTTAGCCGACTTGGTTGTGCCCCTGGATCTGTGTGGGCTCAATCTCTTGTATACCATTTTGACTTGATGATCATGTGAATCTGCAGAAAAGGCAAGATTAGCTTCAAAGCACTGAGTTCTACACCGATTCTCCGGTTCTTGCTTGCCAGAGACTTCTTACAGCATCCTGTTTGCCACAGACACCAATGCACCATTGGGTCTTGCTGTGTTACAAGGAAGAGTACCTTTAATTAAAAGAAAAAATATTTGAAAGAGTTACAGAGAACAAAGGTGAGATAGAGATATCTTCCATCTGCTGGTTCATTCCCCAAATAGCCACAATGGCCAAGGCTGGGCCAGGCCAAAGCCAGGGGCTTCATCCGAGTCTCCCATGTGGGCACGGGAGCCCAAGTACTTGAATCATCCTCTGCTGCTTTCCCAGATGCATTAGCAGGGGCTGGGTTGGAAGGTGAGCAGCCAGGACTTGAACTGGTGACCATATGTGTTGATGTGTTGCCAGCATTGCACTGTGCCACAATGGGCCCAGGAAGAATATCTTGTATTTCAGTCTACACTTGCTTCTGTGATGACTTGTAAGTGGGATCCAGGTGAAATACTCCAAAGTGGTACATATTACATCTAAGATCTGCAGGTTCACCAAGGGACTATTTCTTCAGTGGTAGACTGACAGGTACGGCTCCTTACCTGTCACTTTGGGAGAGATATCTTGAGATGTTTCAGACCATGTGAGTCTTGACAACTTCAACTGGTTAATGGGCCTCTGAATTTTTGTGGGGTTTACTTCCCATTTTCTGGTTCCCATGTCTTCCTACATTATCTAAAATGCTTGCTAATTCCTGTTCAAGTTCTGATTGGGTGTGATCAATCTAATGTCAGGGCAGTGGGCCAGTGTGATTCTATGTGGACTGCCAGGACTATCACAATCTGCAGAATATTACGGCAGAGAACAGCGGAGCTGACATAGACCTGATCTACTTCCAGTTAGAGCACACTGCTACTGGTGGTCTTTGCAAATTGGTATGGAAAAAAAACAGCATTTGCAGAGCAATAGCTGCATGCTAGCAACCAGGGACTCTTGATTGTTTTCTAGAAATAAGGCTACATTTAAGCATTGCCCACAGCTAAAGTCACGGGTTATGTTTACAGTAATACAGTCTCCAAGCTCTGCCAATTTTGTAGTGGTTACACAGGCAAATGGAAAGTAGATGTGACAGGCGTCACTACCCTCACTTTTTTCCTATATTTAAAGTTAGCCCTTTAGTTATTTATTTACTTTTTTAAAAAAAAAAAGTAGAGGTAAAAAGACCGATGAGCAAGACCTTCCATCTGCTGGTTCACTCCTCAAGTGCCTCCAACAGCCAAGGCTGGGCCAGGCTGGAGCCAGGAACCCAGAACTCAGTCCAGATCTCCCTCATGGGAAGCAGTATTTGAGCCATCATCACTGCCTCCCAGAGTGTACCTTGGCAGGAAGCTGGAATTGGAAAGCAGAGCCCAGACTTGAACCCAGGCACTGATGTGGGGTGCAGGCATCCCAACGGGCCTCTTAACCACTGTGCCAAATGTCTGCCCCCTTTGATGGTAGCACTAGTTGCTGAAGCACCACAGAGATAAGATACTGCTTTTGGTTTACAGAATTCCTGGTCAGGACAGGAACTCCCAGAAATTTCCACTTGACTCACTTTCACCCACCATGCTCGTCAATGGGACCATTACAGACCATTGCACACAGTCACACAGAGTTATCCCACCTGAGTGAGGAGAGCGCTGGGCTGTCTATCCACCCAGTGCACTCCTGGGTGAGGGCTGTTTTCACATCTAGGCAGAACAGAGAAAGTGAATGGCCTCCTATTGTACCCGCTGCACTTATTTTTGATGGAACCATTTCTGAGTTTTGTCTTTGAAAGCATTGACAACTTAGTGATACTTAATAGGCTGTTGGATTATTGTGTCTGAAATTCGAGAAGGTTCTAGCTCCTTCCCCATGAGTAGTCTGTTATGGCATCTACTATGCTTTATTTGAATGATCATTTATGTGCTTGCCTTTTGACTATAAAGAGCTGTGTTTTTGGTTGTTGTTTTGTTTTGCTTTGGTGACAGTCATGGTACTTTGTGCAAAGTATTTCCTCAGTAAGTGTTAGGCTGAAGTGGGTGCTCCTGTCCTTGCAATGCTCTGTGCAGTGTTAGCAAACTCTGGCACAAGTGGCACAGCGACAGCTGAGATATAACCAGGAGAGTATCAGCTGCATTTGAAACACTGGCCTCTTCCCTGCCAAACCCCAGTCAAGCCATCTTTGGGAAGTAGGGAATATCGGAGTGGCTAAATTCTATAATTTATAGTATGCATGCTAATATTATATCTCCTATATTAAGACAAGATATGATGCAAGTGCATCTAATTGACTGACTTGGACTTAAAGGATTGCCAAGTCATTTACTGACACTTCATATAAAACTCAAGCACTGGGGCCAGCACTGTGGTGCGGAGGGTTAAAGCCCTTAGCAGGCAGTGCCAGCATCCCATGTGGGTGCTGGTTCTAGTCCCGGTTGCTCCTCTTCTGATCCAGCTCTCAGTCATGGCCTGGGAAAGCAGTGGAAGATGGCCCAAGTCCTTGGGTCCTTGTACCTGCATGGGAGATCCAGAAGAAGCTCCTGGCACCTGGCTTTGGATCAGCTCAGCTCTGGCTGTTGTGGTCATTCAGTGAGTGAACCAGTGGAATGGAAGATCTTTCTCCCTCTGGCTCTACCTCTCTCTGTAACTTTCAAATAAAATAATTAAAAAAAAAAAAAACTCACGCATTGACCAATAATATTCAGACTTTACATTGCTTCAAGAAGAAAAGCAATGAATTATCAATAGTAAAAGAATTAATTTGTTTTTTCCAAAGATGAAGGTGAGCATTACAACAAAACCACATGTGAAAGAAAATACCATTTAGTCAGAAAGAGAATGTGTGTCATTGAAACCCAACGACTGAGTTCCTCAGCTATGATAACAGGTGTTTGATTCCCAGTACCTGTGCAACTGGTTGGGATAAGATCAGGAGTTACCATGGTTCAGTGGCTTCTGAGAACACGAAGTGTTGCATATGTATGGAGACATAACAACTGCTTGGTTTGCGGTACTGTTGTTTGGCATGCCACACATTACAATACACCCAAGCTTGTATCCTTTTCAGTTGAGTGTCATCTTATTTTTCCATTTTTTTTTAATGCTAAAGGGTTAATATCTTTTGGAGGCAGAGTTGTGCCATCCAGCTGTCTTGTTTCCCAGGCATGTGGCAGATCAGAATCTGGGTCATAAACAGCTTGGGAATGTCTGACCTCAAGAGCTGTGGGGGAAAGTACATGAGCCTGTGAGAAGTAGCACAAGGCTTTCCCCGTGGTGACCTACTTTACCCATCTCTCAGAACAACATGGAACACACACAGCTGGGTGGTGGCAGCCAAAGCCATCTGATAGTAGAAATAAATGATAAAGTACAGAATACACATTTGCAAAGACAGGAAACAAAAGCAAAGACAAAGAAACAGGTCCTTTAAGAAACAGACAATAATAATTCCTATCCAGACATTTTGAGTATATTATACTGGTTGGACTTCGCAACAATATTCTTGGCTTGTGAATTTTGTTTTGATAGTTTGTATCCAGGCTGGCTCACCTAGTTACTTAATAAGGCCAAGGTTCAGTTTTCATATTGGCCAGTTAACTCCATCCAGAGAAAGATGTTCCTTTACTGTAGCGCATATGCTATGCAATTGGGGTCTCTTCCAAGCACAGGTCACTGATTGTGTGAATAGTTTGGTAGAATCAATTATAGTTATTGCAAGAACAAGTCATAGCAATTTCTCTTGATATGAGTGGTAAGTGACAATAAGAAAAGCTAGCTACTCTTACCAAGCCCTAGTATCTCCAGACTACACTTATACTCCCAGTGGGTGTTCTCACTTATTCCTCATAGAACTACCATTTTTAGGTAAAGATTAGGCTTTTAGAAGTTAAGTAACTTGCCATGTAAGTCATATACATGTTAATCAGCAAAGCTGAAATTTGGACCCAAGATAATAATTTACATTTGTTTAGTACTTTATGATTTAGCACTTGGATTTCCACTCATTCTTTTTTACCTTCCCAGACAGTCTTGTGAGGCAGTCAGAAATTATCTTACTTTTTGTAACATATGAGAATGGAGGCTTCAAGAGGTGGCTCGGCTAGCAGGTGTCAGGGCCAGCCCTGAAAGCCACATGTGCCAATGCAAGGCTTCAAGATCTTTCCATTCTAGGCAGCCAAGGTCAAGTACATGTGCATCCATTGTGAAGTCAAAGTGTATAGAATACAGACTGAAATGTGCATTTCATAATTATTTGCCTGTAAGGGCCTCGCCACTGCATTTTTGCTGAGGTAAGACCTTGGGTGATATGTTATTAAGGAAACCATATGAGTACAATATTTTAAATACTGGATTCACAATGGTCTTTCGGGGTGGTACTAGAAGGAGTAAGCCTCTGCCACATCTTCCATTATGCCTTTTTTTAAAGATTTTGTTTATCTATTTGGGAGGCAGAGCCACAGACAGTGGGAGGGAGAAACAGAGAGAAAGGTCCTCCATCCATTGGTTCACTCCCGAATGGCCACAACAGCCACAGCTGCACCCATCCGAAGCCAGGAGCCTCCTCCGGGCCTCCCACGCAGGTGCAGGGGCCCAAGCACTTGGGCCATCTTCCACTGCTTTCCCAAGTCATGGCAGAGAGCTGCACCAGAAGAGGAGCAGCTGAGACCAGAATCGGCACCCACATGGGATGCTGGCACCGCAGGCAGTGGATTAATCCACTGCATCACAGCACCAGCCCCCCATTATGCTTTCTAACAGGTGGAACAAAACCTGCATTTGAAGTATCTGAAAGCATTGTTTCCCCTCAGGATTAGACAGCAAAATCACCTGTCACATTCTTTTCGTTTCAGGTGTTTATTAACCATTGTAATTTAATTAGTCTAATTTTTTTTTTATTTTTTTTATTTTATTTTTTTTTTTTGACAGGCAGAGTGGACAGTGAGAGAGAGAGAGACAGAGAGAAAGGTCTTCCTTTTGCCGTTGGTTCACCCTCCAATGGCCGCCGCGGTAGCGCGCTGCGGCCGGCGCACCGCGCTGATCCGATGGCAGGAGCCAGGTGCTTCTCCTGGTCTCCCATGGGGTGCAGGACCCAAGAACTTGGGCCATCCTCCACTGCACTCCCTAGCCACAGCAGAGAGCTGGCCTGGAAGAGGGGCAACCGGGACAGGATCGGTGCCCCGACCGGGACTAGAACCCGGTGTGCCGGCGCCGCAAGGCGGAGGATTAGCCTAGTGAGCCGCGGCGCCGGCCTAATTAGTCTAATTTTTAAAATTTATTCACTTGAAAGGCAGTTGTAGAGAGAGAGAGGAGGAGGAGGAAAGAGAATCTTTCATCTGCTGGTTCACTTTCCAAATGGCTACAATGGCCTGGGCTGGGTCACGCCAGTACCAGGAGCCAGGAGCTTCTTCTGGGTCTCCCATGTGGGTGCAGAGGCCCAAGTATTGGACCATCTTCTGCTGCTTTCCCAGGCACATTAGCAGGAGCTGGAACAGAAGTAGAGCAGCTGGGTCTCAACTGGAGCCCTTATGGAAATCCAGGTCACAAGTGGAGTCTTAACCTGCTACGCCACAATGCCAGCCCCTACCATTTTATTTTTAGGTAAAAAGTATTTAACTAGTGAGAAATACTATTATTTTTAGAACTATGCTTTTTTCTTATTGTTGAAATTACACCATTTTTAGCTTTAAAAACCTCAAAGTTTGTCTTGAATTTGCCTTGACAGATGAATAAAAGTTTGTATTTTAAACAAAACTGGTTTTAAATAGGTGGGAATGGTAGGAGGATGACAAGCTGTTATGTAGAAAGAAAAGAGAAATTTAGCATTTTAATTCGTGGATGCCCTATCCTTGCTTGGGTAGGTGCATATTTAAGCTCATTTTAAATGATATATTTTAAAATTTATTCCTACACAAACTGATAATTCGGAATCTCTAATAAGTGCTTCCAAATGTTTAGCTTGTTAAGTGGGTTACTATGTTCAAATAATATTTTAAAGCCCCCCCCCTTTTTTTTTTTGGACAGGCAGAGTGAATAGTGAGAGAGAGAGAGACAGAGAGAAATTAAAGCCCCTTTAATTTACAGATGCAAGTATCTAAGGACGCAGCATGGTCATTCACACATGGACATGCACAGGTACACACACACACAAATCTTAAAACGCACTGGAGGCTGCATTTGTAAGACAGAAGGCTATGGAGACCTGAATATTCTACAAACCTCATCTTCATGCAGAGTGAGTCAGTAAGTTTTTATCATATTTAAATATAAGATCATGAGATAATATTACTGTATCCATCACTAACTTAGAAATATTATACAACACAATAAGCCTAATAAATGAGTAACTTCTGACTTCCACATATGCTATCTGTGCGACCCCTCACCATTGCCACCCTCCTACTTCCCAGCACTGCCCGTGAGGCTCCAGACTGCTATTTTTGGCCGTAAATTATCAGAAGCCCTTGACTCCCACTTAGAAGGACTGTATGCAGGTTCTGAGAACATGATAGCAGAAGCAGCCAGGGTAGGGCAGTCAGAACATTTGCCTTTGAGAATCTTCTGTGATACAGACTTCAAAAATGCTTCCTTGTCATAAGGTGGCACACGGCCTAAATGTCTGCGAAAGAATCCTTATCAGGACCAATAGGATCTGGTAGTGACTCCTCCCTGATGCCTACAGATTTGCAAACAACTGATAGGACACCCTCACAAGATGTCTCAATTCTTTAGACGCATTTCTTGGGTAGAAAACAGCCTCTTTTTACTTCTACTGGCTTTTCTGGGATTTGAGTGGTGGGATTGTGATGAACCAATTGGCCAACACTTTTAGCAATAGGTTACTCTAAAACCTAATAAAGGTTTAACCTATAAAACCTGATTAACCATCTAAAACCTAATAAAATTAACCTAATAGGTTAATCTCAAACCAGTTGATCCTGGCAGTCTCTTGGGTATTTTTTTTTTTTTCTGACTAGTTTGTTAGGAATGAATCCAAGAGTTCTTCAAAGATATTTACATTTTATGGGTTTAAAAAAAAACCCTCTAAGAGTAGTTTATTAAATTTTCACATAAAATATCCAATCCAAATTTCCTTGGTTTAGGCTACCTGAAACTTCTGTTGCACCCATTTTGTGTGAATTTAATAGGAAATACAGCCATACAGGGGTAGGCAGTTAGTACCAGGGTTAAATCCCTGCTTTGGATGCCAGCATCCCGTACTGGAGGGCCTGGGTTCCAGTCCTGGCTCCACTTTGGCCCCAGCTTGCTGATAGCATGCATCATGGGAGGTCACAGATGATGGTTCAAGTCCTGGGGCTCTGCCATCCGTGTGGGAAACCCATATCGAGTTCCAGGCTCCTGGCTTTGGCTTGGCCCATCCTCAGCTGTTGTAGGCATTAGGAAAGTGAACCAACAGAGGGACACTATTTCAAATAAGTCTAATATTTAAAAAGAAATATATAAAGTATATCCCAATGGATCAACTTTAATTTATTTAAAATCAAAGTTTTAATCTTTCTGAGTGCCAGAAACACTTTGTAAAACTATAGGAGTGATGCTAGGGTCAAATTGCCCGAGTTTAAATACCGATTCCACCACTGGACAGCTATGAGATCAGGTTACTTAGTCTTTACTCCCCTCTTTCTGCATGTGTGAGAGTGCTCACCACTTTGTGTGTGTGTGTGTGTGTGTGGTGGACATTAAAGTTATGTCAATACATATAAATTGCTTAGTGCAGTCCTTGACACTTAATTATTGATTACCCCATGTGGATTTATTGTGAAGCTAATGAAGTGGAGCATCAGGGGCCCCCACTTCCACAAGCTCTCTCCAAGTAGCCGATTGTTCATGGGATGGTTAATTTTCATGTGCTGACATGACTGGGCTGAGGGATGGCCAGATGGCTAGTAAAACATTATTTCTGGGTGCATCTGGGAGGGTGCTTCCCAAAGACGTTAGTGTTTGGATCAGTAGACTGACCCGCCCTCCCCAGTGTGGGCAGGTGGCCTGCAGTTCACTGGCAGCCAGAGTAGAACACAAAGGCGAGAGCAAGGCAGACTTGCCCTCTATCCATTTCCTTCTCATCCATCTACTGCCTCAGGCCCTGGTGCTCCTGGTTCAGGAGTCTCCAGGCTTAGAGAGGAGCCAACCCCAGGCTCCGTGGGCCTCCAGCTTGCAGATAGCGACCGTAGGACTTCTGGGCATGAGGATCCATCCACCAGCATTGTTGGAATCTGCCTCAGGTGGGGTGGCATTGAGAATATACCCCTTTTAGTTGAAATTTGGAAACATGTACATTGGGATGTTTCAACAAAACAAAACGAGAAACAGACTCCTCATTTTGACATACATAAAAGTGCCCTCTTTTGTCATCTCTGTAAGAGGCTTTTTATTGAAGAACTAAGGGGAAATTCAGATAAAAAAATTAATGGTACCAGAACTAAAAATGATCAAAATGCATGATGATGTCAACAGAATGTGTTCAGATAAAGAAGGAAACTGAAGATTGTCTTCTAGCTCATTGCAAACAAAAGCAGAACTTATGTAAAAGGAAGAGACATTTTTAGTAGGAGTAATGGATATGTTCTTAGATTGTTTGATACCCTAATTACAAAGAAGGAAAGTCATAAGGTTATATTGGAGAAAGAAATTTTGTGCTGGTTTGACACACAAAACTGATGAAGATGACAAACTCAAAATATGTTTCTGTAATAAGAAAATAAATGACAAGTTAGTAATGAGTGTGGCCAGTTTTCACTGATGCCCTGAATTTGTACAGCACACAAACAGGAAGAATCTTGATACAGGTTTTCCTAAAGAACCCATTCTAAAATGTAGTATGATATTAACAATGAATTATAAATCTGAAAGAAATATTTTAAGATCGTAACAAGTTAAAAATTCAAAATTTGATCAGTGATGATAGAGAAAAGGCATTTTAGAAGTAGTTCTCTAGAGGGGCCGGCATTGTGGTACAGCAGGTTAAGCCACAGCTTGTAACACTGGTATCCCATGTAGGCACTGGCTTGAATCCCAGCTGCTCTACTTCCGGTCCAGCTCCCTGCTAAGCACCTGGGAAAGCAGAAGATGGCTCAAATCTTTGGACCCCCGTACCCACGTGGGATACCTGGAAGAATTTCCTGGCTTTGGCTATTTGGGGAGTGAACCAGTGGACGGAAGATCTGTCTCTTCCTCTCTAACTCTGCCTTTCAAATAAATAAAATCTTTAAAAAATAGTTCTCTATAGAAAATATTACAATATAATTACCATATGAAGAGGAGGTGATCAGAGAATATGAAGCCCAAAATACTGGCAATCAGTGTTCTAGCCACGTGTCGGGCAGTTTGTTTATCAATTATGGCATGTCCCAGATCTTTGATGTAGTGAGTGGAAGATTTTATTTTCCAGTGATGCTCACCCCATGATCTCCCATCCCACAAGCTCGTGCTCCAAGGTGGTTGCCCGTCTCTCACTGAGAGGTAGAGTCAGTGTTTCCTCCTGTGGAACCTGAGCAGACTTGTACCCATAGCGGAAGAGACGCTGCAGTAGCAGGTAGAAGAAAGTCCCTCCCCAAAGGTCCATATCCTGATCCCTGCCTCCTGTGAACAAGCTGGGTGACTCGAGGAGGAGAAGATAACTTTGCCAATTAGATGACAGCGACATAAAGAGGTTATCCTGGGTCTTCTGTGTGCACCCAGCATAACACAAGGGTCCTTATGAGAGGAAGAGAGGCAGAAGATCTAGAGCTGAGAAGGATTAAGATGCTGCAATGCTGGCTTTGAAAAGGGAAGAAGGAGCCACAAGCCAAGGACTGCAGGCACATTTAGATGCTGGGCAAGGCAAGGCAATGTATTCTCCCTAGAGTCTTCAAAGAACGCAGCCCTGCCAGCACCTTGATTTTAGTCCCGGGAGACCTATTTGAACTTCTGATCTTTAAAACAATGAAAGAAAGTATGTGTTGTCTTAGCCGGTTGTAGCAGAATGCAAAACTAGCACAGAAGCTATGAGGGTACTTAAAAATATTTGTGGAAACTGCACATGAAAACTCAGGTTTTTGTATTCAAAATAAATCTTAATTCCATTTTCTGTGAACTTTTAAAAAATTTTAAAAGATTAATCAATTGAGAGACAGCGAGGGATATAGAGACAGAGGGAGGCCCCGTCCTCCGGGACAGCCCTCACATGCTCACAACAGCCAGGGTAGGCTGGGCAGAAGCCAGAAGCCAGGAACCCCGATCCAGATCTGCCACCTGTGGCAGGGACCCTGTTACCTGAGCCATCACCTGCTGCTTCCCAGAGTCCACACTAGCAGGAAGCTGGAATTGGGAACAGAGCTTGAACTTGAACCCAGGCACTCTGATAGGGTTTGTGAGCATCTCAGGCAGTGGCTCATTAGTCGCCCTCCCCTTCCACAAATGTTTTGAAGTAGGTCCAACATGATGGTCAAGGCTAGTTCACAAAGACACAGTGTTTGCTTGCTTTTCTTCACGCTCTGTCACCATGCCAGCAGGAAGGAGAAAGGCCACATATGTAAAGTGCGCTGGCCACCAGCCTCAGCTGAAGTCCCTTCCCAGTCACTATTGACGGCAGATAGTGGAGCAGGTGAGCCGCAAGACCCTGAGCAAGTGCTGGTGGCTGAGCCCAGCCAATCCCTACGACTCTGCGCTGTGCTGATGCAATCACTGTGGTTGTAAGCCATTAAGCTTTGGTGCGATTTACTGATAGCTGGAAAGATGAGCATGAGCCAGTTTTAAAAAATTGTTGTCTCACTTTCAATAAACATTCACTTTCACATCTAATTTTGTGCTTGTAAAGTCTACTTTTTCCTAGAGAGACTATGCCAGCACACACAAGGGGTCTGTGTGCCTGGGATGGCACCAAATAATCAGCCCCAAAAGGGAGTTGCTCAGGAAAGCTGTGTTTTCTCCGGACAAGTAAACCCCACAATGGGGACCTAGGTTTGCCTAAAGCAGCTGCCTCTCCAAGAAGCTCTTTGTCAAGTGTTGTCTGTTTTGTTTGGGAGAGAGGGAGAGGGAAGGAGAGAGAGTGAGCTCTCCTAAAAGGCATGCAAAGGCCAGAGGTCGACCCGGCAGAAGTGAGGAGCTAGGACTCTGTTATGGGATGCAGGCATCACAGCTGGCATCTTCGCCAGCAGGCCAGACGCCTGGCCCTTGCCAGGGTTTTTATAGCAAAGGGGAGGACAGTTTCCAGGATACGGGGTGGGGGGGGGGAGGCAAGGGTCAGGGCTCTTCCTGCACACAATATGCATGCAGGATGAGGAAAAGGAAGGGGAGCCCCTTCCTGCCCAACCACCACACACCTTTAGCTTCCTAGGTTCCAGAATCTGACTGGTTCCTCGCAACTTCCCCAGTATGCGGTATGCGGCTGGGAGCTCCCCTCTGAGCACAATGTAGCCAGATAAGCCTGCCTGCCTGGAAGATCCGCTGAAAAACACATGCCAGCCAGCAAGCTGTTTCACATGCCTGCTCCTGTGGCCCCTCCTCACCTAGCACAGCACTCTTGGTTCCGAGGCACCCTCAGGCTGGCCAGCTCCAACTCCCCTCCCTCCACCCCTCCCCCACACCTGGGTTTAGTCCTATTCTGGACGTGGTTGAAACCATAACATGTGTCATTGAACAGACCTGAGTATTTTTTTATATAAAGCTATCTTTCTTTTTAGTAGTCTTAAAAAACCACACGCACATTTCATTTTGAAAACTTTAAAATGTTAGGAAAAGCAAATTTAAGCGAATACTACTTACTCATATCACTTTGAATGTCGGCTGCCTTTTCACTTGAGATCAAAATAAGTGATGATTACTTTCCCAGTCAGTGCTAGCTCTTTGGGGAATACAGTGATATACTCAACAGATATCTCCTAAATGATTCTTTGGTGACAGCGTCAACTTCTCATAGCATAGGATGTCAAGACAGACAGGAAATATCTGACTTAGGTTATGGTTCCTGGAACAGATTATAAAAGATAAAAGTGTGAGGCCGGTGCTGTGTATTAACAGGCTAATCCTCCGCCTTGCAGCGCTGGCACACTGGGTTCTAGTCCCGGTTGGGGCGCCAGATTCTATCCCGGTTGCCCCTCTTGCAGGCCAGCTCTCTGCTATGGCCCGGGAAGGCAGTGGAGGATGGCCCAAGTGCTTGGGCCCTGCACCCACATGGGAGACCAGGAGAAGCACCTGGCTCCTGGCTTCGGATCAGCACGATGCGCCGGCCGCAGCGGCCATTGGAGGGTGAACCAACGGCAAAAAGGAAGACCTTTCTCTCTGTCTCTTTCTCACTATCCACTCTGCCTGTCAAAAAAAAAAAAAAAGAAAAAAAAGAAAAAAAAAGATAAAAGTGTGAGGCTGGGAGTCAGGGGGCCCCCTCAGACAAAGGTAGAATGCTCTTCACAAGCAAGCTGTCAGCTGTGGCTGGAAAGCCTGTCTCCAGACCAATTGGCATCTCCCCCACTAATGGCTTCTTGTGCTGCATGTGAGACCTCGTGGCTTTAAAACACACCTTCAGGGTGGGTGCAATCTTTCACTCAGAGCTGGCGGGGAAGGGGCTGAGCCCCTGGGGAGTCAGACTGGTTCCAGGAGATGCAGGCCATCTTCTGTGACCTTACAGCTTTAAATCACACCTCCAGTGTGGCTGCAGTCTTCCACCCAGAGCTAGCAGAGGAGCGGGGGTCTGAGCCCCTAATGAGATGGACAGTCTCCAGGAGATGCCCGCTATCTCCATGAGCCCAAGCCAGTCAATGTACAGTATGTGAAATGCCCTGTCCAATGGGCAGCCCCAATAGGATGACCCAATGAACACATAGTAATGCCTTAAAAACCCATCACGCTTCCTCAAAGCCAGTGTCCCACTTGGACACTCCACCTGGTCTCCTCTCGGACCTGACGCTTTCTCCGTTACTTGCAAATCAAATAAAAGTTTTTCTAATAGAAATTTCTGCCTCTTTGCAAATTGTTTCTCGGCTTTTTATTTCTATACTAAGCTGAGGAAGAGAACCCATGAGCCTCGCTCTGGCAACCACCCTTCCCTCCGCAACCGGCAGCAATGTGCTATGTAAATGAGAGTGCACAGCACCCCAGAACGTTTGCTGGACCACTTAATACACTGGCTTTGGGACAGACCTGGCACTTTGAGACTAGGAGCTCGGCTTTCAGAAATTGCCGTGTTCTCCCCAGGTCAAAGGGGCTCCATATATTTCTGTTGCCTTTCAGAACAGGAAGCGTTCTAGATAATCCTGGGTTGGCCAGGGGGGAGTCCAACAAGCAGAGCTCTCAGGTTTCAGAGAGTTTACACAAGGCTAACTCACTCGCAGGCTGGTGCACCTGTGAGCGTCTCAGACTGGTGCTCTCGTGGCCCTCCTTCGGATGGTCTCTACCGTGTGGGTCATCCCCACAGTTCTGAAGCTGGGCATACCATTGTCTGAGAGCTGACTGTGCTGGGTGTATCCTGAGCCCCTGTGTAGATAAATACTCCCCCCAGAACGCAGACACATCCTGCATCTATCATTCACATCAACAGCAACAAAATCTCAACAAGAATGGTAAGTAGACTGTATGATGCTGGGCTGGCTGATCGCACACTTAAGATCTTGTTCCCGAGAAAGCTAGAAAGGGAATACTCTGTCACATGTCTCATCCATGTATCCTGCTGATTGCTTGAGCAAAGGAGTTAACCATCTGCTATAAGTCGTCTTATTCTTCCAGCTTAAAATATAAGCTCTTGGTTGAGAAATCCGAGTGGCTGCACAGTGGCACCCAGGTTAGTCATCTAGGCTGCTCCTTCCCAGTCCTTTCCCTGGACAGGCATCCGTGGGTTCTGCCAGCAGGGTTCATCTAAGCAGGATGTTTGGGGCTGCAGACCACCCCTGAGGACAGGAAGCAGAGGAGCCAAGGAGCCAGAAGTAGTGAGTGGAGGGGCGTGGGGGAGGGAGCGCCGTGTCCTGTCAGTCTAGCAGATCTTGGCTCCCCGTGAGCGGGTATTCGTGAAATGTCTGTGGAATAGAAGGCTGGGACTTGCTGGCACAAGACAGCGATTGTGAGGAGTCTGGGCAGTTGTGGTGGAAGTCTAGGCTGCTGTCTTGGAGGCAAAGGTTGCAGCCGCCCCTTGGAATGCGCCCCCCTTTCCTTTCCCATGATGCCCCTCCTGAGTCAGCAGTCCGAGAGTGGGTACTGTTGGGATCCAGTGCTCCCCAGCCTCCTCCTCCTCCTGTCCCCACTGTCTAGTCCTCAGATGTCACTGAGGACAGTGGGCTCTGTGTCATACTGGTTATTGGGAACAGAGTATCAGCTGCCCAGTGCAAGTGCTATCAGGCTGTAGCAGACCAAGCACCTGACAACAAACTAACATTTCTCCAGGTCCTTCCTGGGGGACTGCACGTTTCTGCAGTCCTTAGGTTATGAGCGTGTATGCTGCAGGCAAGTCCGAAAGGTGGCTACTGGGCAAGTCAGAGGACTGTCTTTTTAAGATTGACACCTACTGCTCTGGCAAAGTAGGCCACGGTGATAAGGGATAAGACATTCTGGAGAAAGTCCAGTCTTTGAAAAATACACACGGGGCTGGAGCTGTGGCACAGGTTAAAGCCACTGCCTGCAGTGCTGGCATCCCACATGCATGCCGGTTTGAGTCCTGGCTGCTCCACTTCCTATCCAGCTCTCTATGGCCTGGGAAAGCAGTAGAGGATGGCCCAAGTGTTTGGGCCCCTGCACCCATGTAGGAGACCTGGAGGAAGCTCCTGGCTTCGGATCAACTCAGCTCTGGCTGTTGCAGTCATTTGGGGAGTAAACCAGAAGATGGAAGACCTCTCTTTCTCTCTCTGGCTCTACCTCTCTCTGGCTCTACCTCTCTAACTTTGGCTTTCAAATAAAATAAATCTTAAAGTAAAAGATACAGAAAGATACATTGCCAAGCTAAAGGAAGTGAGCAGAGTAAACAGGAAAATTGGAACTTCTACCTTCCCCCCACCCCCTCCCAGTATCATCATTGTTAAAAGAAGGTTTTCTGTGGGTGGTCACAGACATCATACATGAATGTTAATTCTTAAATTAACAACAGGAGTCACTGTGTACTAACTCCCCATGCAGGGCCTCTGTCCTCAATGAGTTGTATTATGAGAATTAACTGTGATACTTGTTCTCAGTTTTTTTTGTATGTGTGTCTGTGTGCAAATTATTGAAGTCTTTACTTAGTATTGAGTTGGTCTTCTGTGTATAAAGTTAATTGAAAATGCATCTTAATGGAGAATGGGACTGGGAAGGGGAGAGGGAGGAGGAACAAGGGTAGAAGGGCAGGTGTGGAAGAATAAATATATTCCTAAAGTTGTACATATGAAATCTGTATTCCTAAAAATAAATTAAAAATAGAATAAAACCATGATGAGCTATCAAACAAAAAAAAAGGGTACTGTAATTCCTGGCCCAATATTAGTAAAGGTGGCTTTCCTTTAATCTTAACGAGATAAGTGAACTAACATGGATTCAGGGTTCCACTTGGTCTGTCCTTTGCAAGCCCTCATAGGCACAGTGCGAAGGGCAGAAAATCCAACTCGTTTCACAAAGCTTTCTGGTTTTCTCTTGGCGACCTGTTGGTGTTACTCCAGATCTGCCTGTTAAGACACACGGGTACAGTGCCCAAATAGCATGCAGTATACACTTCCTAACGCTAACAGCTCTTGTCCTCTACTGAGGACAATTTCTGCAGCACTTTTGTATGAAGTATCTTGCTCCTTTTCAAAAATCTCCCACAGATTTTCATTTCCTCTTGCACATCTCTGTATTTATACCTTGTGCCCCTCTTCTGCTAGTACACTCTTCCTTGAATAAAGTTCCCAATGTCTTCCCTGCTTTGGTCCCTCACCCTCTTGTCCCTCAGGGTGTGTTTCTGCCCTGCTGCTTTCTCTAGGGATTCTGCTCTGACACCCCTGGTGGGCTCCGTGATGGGCTCTCATCTATGCACCTGTAACCTTAGCTTTATTCCACAAGTCAGAGGCATGCCCCCCTTTCTGTATGAGCACAGCTTTCCAGCAAGGAGGCTATAAAAATATTCTAATGTTAACAAGTTCAAGCAACATTGAAAAGTTCAAACAAGCATTGGGTAAAATTAAGTAATTTAATTATCACTGAAAAGCTCTATTCTAACTTTTATACCAAACCTCAGCTAGACCACCCCTCTCTGGAACAAGTCTTCCTTCTGGGGGCTCCGCTGCCCCAGGGGCTCTGTACAGATGCCTGGGGCTGTTGCCAGCAAGCCTGCAGGGGATCCACTTGTTCCGTTCCTTCTTCCTTAGCAGCTCTGGGAAGAGTGGCGGTTAAAGCTGTCATATGTACTGCCAGTAACAAAATAACTCACAGAAGACATACAGGGGAGCAGAAAAATCCCTCTCCAGGGGCCGATTTCTTAGATTAAAGCTCATGAACGTGCCATTTACCGATCTGCTGGGGAGACGGGAGGAGGGAGGACGTCGGGAAAGTTCCGGGAAGTCTTAAACCTTCCAAGGCTAGTTCCCGGGGCATAAGGAACCTGGTTGGCTCGCTGTCTGCACTGCCTCCGGAGAGGTGTTTGTCTCGAATAAAACTGCTAATTCTACGGACGATCAGCGGGCATCTGTGGCCGACCCGGGCCCGCAGCTCCGGATGTGAGCGGGCCGCCGGGCCATCAGCGGGCACCCTGGCCGACCCGGGCCCGCAGCTCCGGGTGTGAGCGGGCCGCCGGACGATCAGCGGGCACCCTGGCCGACCCGGGCCCGCAGCTCCGGGTGTGAGCGGGCCGCCGGGCCATCAGCGGGCACCCTGGCCGACCCGGGCCCGCAGCTCCGGGTGTGAGCGGGCCGCCGGGCCATCAGCGGGCACCCTGGCCGACCCGGGCCCGCAGCTCCGGGTGTGCAGTGCGGTGCCGGACGATCAGCGGGCATCTGTGGCCGACCCGGGCCCGCAGCTCCGGGTGTGAGCGGGGCGCCGGGCCATCAGCGGGCACCCTGGCCGACCCGGGCCCGCAGCTCCGGGTGTGAGCGGGCCACCGGACGATCAGCGGGCACCCTGGCCGACCCGGGCCCGCAGCTCCGGGTGTGAGCGGGCCGCCGGGCCATCAGCGGGCACCCTGGCCGACCCGGGCCCGCAGCTCCGGGTGTGCAGTGCGGTGCCGGACGATCAGCGGGCATCTGTGGCCGACCCGGGCCCGCAGCTCCGGGTGTGAGCGGGCCACCGGACGATCAGTGGGCACCCTGGCCGACCCGGGCCCGCAGCTCCGGGTGTGAGCGGGCCGCCGGGCCATCAGCGGGCACCCTGGCCGACCCGGGCCCGCAGCTCCGGGTGTGAGCGGGCCGCCGGGCCATCAGCGGGCACCCTGGCCGACCCGGGCCCGCAGCTCCGGGTGTGAGCGGGCCGCCGGGCCATCAGCGGGCACCCTGACCGACCCGGGCCCGTAGCTCCGGGTGTGCAGCGGGCCGCTCGTTTCAAAGTCCCTGCCTCGGGCTTCTCCCTGCGGAGACCGTGCCAGGCTCACAGCGGCAGGAAGCAGAGCCCAGCGAAGCCCCGCGCGCGCATCGCCGACTCTGCCCCTCTCCTCTCGCCTCGCCCTTCCGCTTTTTCCCTCCGGGGCTGCAGCGGTTTAAAGCAAACGCCAAACCGCGACTGCAGCTGACCGCTCGTCAGCGAGCGCCGCGACAAGGTTAGAGCAGCTTGGTTTCTGCAAAGCGGACCCGCAGCACAAAAACACAGGACACACAGCAACTCTGCCGTGGCGGAAGAGGTTCTGAAGGTATTTTTGTTTGCTGTTTGGCCTCTCTGAGGGAAGACCGAAGCACAGCGTTCCCCGGGGACTGACGGACGCAGCCGGGCGGCAAAAGCCAGCCCCGCGGGGCAGGTAACCCAGTGCCTGCTGGGCCGCCCACCACGCATGCGCAATCCGGGCTCCTGCGTTGCTAAGGCCCCTAGGAAGACAGAGGCTCTGATTACGGCGACAGCCAATCAGAGGGCCCAAAGCCTAATCAGTCAGCCAATCGAGATTGGAGAGTGAATCAGGTCCTCGACACTCCGCTCGGCCCGCCCGCATCCAATCAGAGAGCCTGCTTCTTTGGGCGGACTTTTCAAAACAGCGAAAGCAAAACAAATCAGGGACCTTTAAAGGGCGCAGTGCGGCCGGGAGGGATCTCCTTCCGCCACCTCGCCTTCTCGCCGCCCCTCCGTGCCGCTCGGCTTCAATGGCGGAACAAGGCCGCCGCCCAGGGTCCACCCTCCGCCGGGAACCGGCAGGGAGAACTGGCTCGGAAAGGCCGAGGAGTGCCCAGCAGAGGCCGGGGACGGAGCCCTAGGGGCGGGACTCTTTTTTTCGAAGTCGGTTGAGGGAGTTGAGGATCCCTCCGCGGGGAGTCACGTGCCCCGCCCCCTTGGGGGCGTCGAAAAACTCAAAACAAAAACAAGGGTTCGCTGGGCCCGGCCGAGGCGGCGGCGGCGGCGGCGGCGGCGGTGCCCGTGCAGGCGCGGGGCAGGAGGGCCGGTGCGGCGCCCCCGCGGAGGCCGGGCGCGCAGGCAGCGGGATGGAGCCGGGGCTGTGAGGCCGAGGCGGCCGCGGCTGGCGGAAGGGGTCGGATGCGGGCCTCAGGGCATCGCTGAGGCGGAGGGTCCCCGACCCCCCAAGACAGGACCGGACGCCCCCGCCGCGCCCAGGGCCCTCGGACGGCTGCGGGCCGGTGCGGGCGCCCCTCCGGCGCGGTGAGCGGGCGGGCGCAGCTGCGTTTCTTTGTTCGCGGTGGGGGAGGGCGGGTGCAGGCCCCGCACCCCGAGAGCGGCCTGGCAGCCTTGCCGCCATGCCCGCCGGGGTGAGCCTGTGGGGCGGCGACGTGGGCCGTGCCCTCCGCTCCGAGGTCCCCTCGCTGTGGTGCTTGACGGACTGACAGCCCCAGCGCCCCGCACAGACCCGGTGCGGGTCCCTGCCGGGTGCCGAGCGCTCAGCGGCCGGACGCCGGGGCGGGGCAAGGCCGAGTCCCCTCCCTCCGCTTCTTTGTTCAGTGCCGAGACCTCCCCCCCTCCCTATTGTGCTGCGCCCCACCCACAGACCCGCCGTGGTCGCGGTCCCCGGTGCAGACCCCGGGTCGGGAAGCCCCTCCCTGCGCGGCCTCCGCTGGGGCGGAGCCTGGGGACACCGCCAGCCGCCGGGTTGCTGGTTCAGACCTGTGCAGAGGCCGGAGCTGGCCGGTCTGACCCAGAGCTGGCTGGCGGACGTGACCACACCTCCCCGGCCGTGGGAGAGCCTCGCCCCGGGGTTCTGCAGACGCGGCTGGTCCCCTCTGCGGCTCGTCGCCCCGTGTGCTGGGGCGCCCCTCGCCGGAGGCGTCGGCACCCGCTCTCCCCCAGCTTATACTCTCTCTGTGGTTCTCTCTGCCCGCAGATGAAGGATCTGGGGGTGGAGTACTTGGCAGGTCGGAAAGGAGTTCAGCTCCTTGGCTTGTTGAACCTGTACCTGGATCAAGAACAGAGATTCCAGCCTCGAGAGAAAGGGCTGAGCTTGATCGAGGCCACGCCGGAGGTAGGTGTGCAGGCGGGGATCGGCTGCTCCCCCCAGTTGAAGGCAGACTGCAGCTTGCAGCTCCTGAGACCCAGCTTGGTGCTCTTGGAGTACCAGATAAGGAAACGTGGTTGTGTTTCCTAGCGAGATGGATGGTACCAAGTGCAGACAAGGGGCCCTTCGAACGTGCGCCCCAGCTTGCAGCGGGGAGGCCCCGGAGGCTGAGCACTTCTTTTGTGCGGATACTTTAGTAGGATCTTAAGTGATTCTAGGGAAACAAATAAAGAATCCTTGTCTCCATTCTAAACAGTTGTACTGTATTTGCCATAGCCGTCTGGAATGTGGCGACAGCGCACTTCCCGTTGAATCGGTGGAGTTTTGTGCTGTGTGTTTGGAAGCAGCGATTTACCTGCTTCTGCTCGAGTGTGTAGCTTTGGTGCAGGGATGGCACCCTTCCCCCACTCCAGAGAGTTAAGGAAAGAAAATTACCTTGCTCTTTGAATCTGTGTCCTGTGTGCTTCCTTCATAAACTTGGGCTCTCGGTTTTTGTTGCAGAATGATAACACTTTGTGTCCAAGATTGAGAAATGCCAAAGTAGAAGACTTAAGGAGTTTGACTAACTTTTTTGGATCTTGCACTGAAACCTTTGTGCTGGCTGTCAATATTTTGGACAGATTCTTGGCTCTTATGAAGGTATCGAATTATTGGAATAAATACATCATTTTTGTATGCCTAGCGCCTAGAACGCCTAGTGCGTGAGGGTTCAGTAAATACCAAATGGATGTGGTAATGCCCAGTGTACACAGCCACTGGTAATAGTTAGCATTGTGACCAGTAGTGCCAGACTGAGAGACTACAAAATGAAGTGTATTGTTGTGTCTTAAGTTTCTGCTGTACCTCTTAAATACTTTTTTTGAAGATGTGACAAAGAGACTTTTAGCTACTTGCTATACATGTCCTCAAAATAAAGTGTTCCTGGTTCCATCTGGCAGTCACGTTTCTGTGGGAGCCTAGATGTTTTTAATACCGAAACCAAGGCAGTGTAGCTGTGTATTAGAGGTGACCCGCTGCCTTTCCTGCAGCCTTTTCTAAGCAGGGAGTCACAGTCTTATGAACCATCAGTAGCAACTGTTAGGAAGATGCGATTTTTCTGCCAGTAGGGTTGCTGTCAGCTGCTGGGTCAGTCTTCAGGGCACTGGAGAGAAGAGGGCGGCCATCTGTCTCTGGCAGCGTTTACATGTGCCCCACTCTGCACAGCTGATGTGGGTTTTCTCTTGGGTAAAATTACATTGAAGTACAGAATGATCGGTAGATATTTTTGCATAAAAAATTTTTACTTTCTCAGAAGTACCATTTGTTTTGATGTTGAGAGGCTTAACATATTTGGGGAGAGATCATGCTATGCTAAATTTCAGAAGTCTCAAATGCAAAAGGTAGCTTACTGCTAGAAATCCAGCTTCTGAGCCTGCGTTTTTATTACCTAGATTTAAATTTAAGTTCCATAGTTTTAATGATTAAAATGCTTTTTTAAAATAAAGGATTAAGAGGTCTACAAGTGCAAAAATGAGTACAATGTGGCTGAAGGAGGAAAGGCGTAGGGAAGCGGCCTGACTGTTCTTAGTTGTAGAGGCATTGTTACAACGTACTTTGAAGGGTCTACTTTGCTAAATCAAAGTGACAGTTCTTAAAGCCTTTTTTTTGTTTTGTTTTTCAGGTGAAACCTAAACATTTGTCTTGCATTGGAGTGTGTTGTTTTTTGCTGGCTGCTAGAATCGTTGAAGAAGAATGCAACGTTCCATCCACTCATGATGTAATCCGGATTAGTCAGTGTAAATGCACTGCTTCTGACATAAAGCGGATGGAAAAGATCATTTCAGAGAAATTGCACTATGAATTGGAAGCTACTACTGCCTTAAACTTTTTGCACTTATACCATACCATTCTACTTTGTCACACTTCAGAGAGGTCAGTGAGATTAGAAATAGTTTTGTGCTTTAAGCATTGCTCTAGCTAACATAAAGAATTAGCATGCCAATGAAATCTTACGTTGTTAGAAATGGGATTTTTAGTGGCAAGTCCTAAAACTCATTTAAGCCTTTGGATGTTTCATAACTTGGTGTCGTTTCTTTGTGTCGTGTAGGAAAGAAAGCCTGAACCTCGATAAGCTCGAAGCCCAGCTGAAAGCTTGCAGCTGCCGACTTGTCTTTTCAAAAGCTAAAGTAGGTTGACTTCTTGTTCACCTCTCACCGTTTCTGTCCTGAACTTGGGAAAAATAGTTACTTTTCCTTTTTTTTCTTGTAGCCATCAGTATTAGCTTTGTGCCTTCTCAATTTGGAAGTAGAAACTTTGAAATCTGTTGACTTACTGGAAATTCTCCTGCTTGTTAAAAAACATTCCAAGGTAAATATCTGCAGTCTGTATGTCTTAAAGCAAATTTCCTTCCCAATTTTTTCTTTCCTGTAGCAACTTAAATGTTAAGAAGTATCTTACGGGACTCTGAACTGTTATATTCATTTTTCTTGTATCTCAAGGGTCGAAGTTTTTCTGTACTGGTCTGGGATAACAAAAGCCTACATCTGCCCTACATCTTAGATAGCAAAATCCCAAAGCAGGAGAATTCACTGTTATCTGCCATGGAGACAGAAAACAGATGAGAACAAACCACTGCATGTTCGTTTCTCTGTTTCCCCCAACTAGGCTAGCTTGAAGAGGACCCTGAACTGTTATATTCATTTTTCTTGTATCTCAAGGGCCGAAGCTTTTCAAAATACAGCTTTAATCTAGATAGTATTAAACTGGAAAACCTGGTTGCTTAGCATAGCTTCTCTGTCTGCTGGTGTTCCATAGCAGATAATACAGCCGCGTATGTTGCCATAAGCACAGTGTTCTAAAATTGTTCTAGGAAGGAGACTTAGCAACACACTAATGGAAAAGGTAGCATCCCGTCATCTGTGGAGGGAGTCTTCATCCACTGGTAGGATTACCAAAGCAACGTCAGCCGCAGCATCAGTAGGCCAAGCCAGTCCGTTTTTGCAGTCACAAAGAAGGGTACAAGGAAAGCACAGTCCTCAAGCTAGCCTAGTTGGGGGAACAGAGAAACGAACATGCAGTGGTTGGTTCTCATCTGTTTTCTGTCTCCATGGCAGATAATAGTGAATTCTCCTGCTTTGGGATTTTGCTATCTAAGATGTAGGGCAGATGTAGGCTTTTGTTATCCCAGACCAGTACAGACACGATGGCCTGTAGCTTTGCTGATTCAAAAGATGTGTACAGCAAATGTTTGTGGCCAAGACATTGTGGACTGGAGGGGTTTGGGCAGTCGCTTTAGGTTGGGCGTATAGATGGCCTAAGTGATAGTGGCAGGAACTAGGGTCTCCAGCTTGACAGCAATATCCGTTGCCAGGTGTGGAGATGAGGGGAGGAATCACAAATGACCAAGATTTGTACCCAGCGGGAGAGAGTATAGTCATCACTGGCAGGAAGTTTGGGAAAAGTCAAGATGGAAGAAGTACGATTTTATGTGCTTGCATACCCAGGCAGGTGGATGTTGTAATGGGCATTTGGCAGTCTGGGATCACAGATTGGAGGATGAGTCCTGGTTGGAGATGTAGGTAGTTGAAACAGAAAACCTGTAGAGTCCTTTGTGGGCGGGCGACACTGGCACTTGTCCTGTTCGGAGCCCAGTGAAGAGAGGTACATGCAGACAAGAAAGCACTGACAGCAACAGGTTTAGAAAGGAGGTGGATTTGATAAGAGGTCCTTGTCATGAACATTGGAAGGGGGTCATGGAATACCTGCTTGTGTATGGCGAGGCGAGAGTGGGAAAAGCCGGATTACCAAGGGATTACATAGAGTTTGATTAGAAGGGTGTGTGGAAACCTCCTCTTTGGGGTGAAAGTACATGGGACATGATGCATTTTCTTTGTAACATAGATGGCTTCCAGCTTTTGTTTGAATCATGATTTATTTGGGTTTTCACCTGAATTTTTCATTGAGAGCTATCCAGAAGTGCCTTCAGTGCAGATTGATTCTGTGAGGTGAAGAGGGGCTCTCTCAGTGCTGGAGAACTGTGTCCCTTTGGGAAATTCCTCTTCTCTTCCTGTTGCTAACATCTCCTTCAGTTTGTATCTGGTGTGGTAACAAATTATATTATTAGCAATCCAGATGAGGCTTTGTTACTGAAAGCAACTTAGCTTTTTGTAGCTGAATGGTTCTGCAACTAAAGGAATGTGAAATTCCTTTGAATTGGGACTACTAAAGAGTTGAGTTGGTGGTGGATTTATTAATAGACCTCATGTTTATGGGTCTATTGGGTTTTCTTAGAATAGGCAGAGCGCTCTGCCTCCTGAATCCCATGTAATTTCTACTTATAGTGCGCTTCCTCAAAGCAGGTGGTGCATATTATAATCACCTGGGGAACTTAGAAATCTTGATTCCCAGACTGCACTCCTTACCAATGAAATCAGAATATCTAGAAATGAGAGCCAGGCAAAGATTTTTTTTTAATAGATTGTCCCGCAGTGCTTAAGGTGCACCAGGGTTTGAGAACTGCTGTAACCTCTTCATTAAAATAATTTTTTTCCAGATAAATGACACTGAGTTCTTTTACTGGAGGGAGTTAGTCTCTAAATGCCTCGCTGAGTATTCCTCTCCTGAATGCTGCAAACCCGATCTCAAGAAGTTGGTTTGGATCGTCTCCAGGCGCACAGCCCAGAACCTGCACAACAGCTACTACAGTGTGCCCGAGCTACCCACCATCCCGGAGGGCGGCTGTTTCGACGAGAGCGAGAGGTGAGCAGCTTCCTCAGCTAACCTGACTCCTGCAGGCCATTACTGACGTGGTGCTCAGGATATAGCCTGAGAGCGATACAAAGTTTGGCAGAGAAGGCCCCGACTGTCAGCGCTGTGTCTGCAGGTGACAAGAGTTAAGCAGAAAGTCGATAAGTAAAACAGGACCTCTCTTCTTTAGTCTGTTTAATCTCCCTCATTTCCTTTCCCCTTTGAAATGTAGTTTAGTTTATAAAGTGAAACGAAACTGAAGGGTTCCGGGTTTTTTCATGGTATTAGTGTTTCTACTACCATGCTTGAGGAAGAGACCGAGGGGCATGGCTGGAAGACAGAAAACCCTCCCACTAATGGGGCAGTCTTCTGTGGATACTCTCAGGGTCCTGTCAGAGGTGATTGTTTTAGTCCAAGCTGAGTTATTTGTTTGCAAAGTGAATTATTTTATATTTTTATGCTATAGAGACAGAGGCCTGGAAGTTCTATTGTTTTACTTGTTAGTTTCTTGGTTTGATATTTGAGAGTAACAGTAATGCAATTATTGATGCCAGAACTACATCTCTATAAATAGACCACGCAATAAATGCGTCATCTTTGGTTTGCATTTATTGGGTTTAAAATACTTATATTATTGTTAGTTGTGGCTATAGTTACTAATTGACACACGAATAATAGTTTGGCAAATAGTCATTTGTTTAAACCTCTTAGAATCTATTTCCTAGTCAGATTACAGTAGACCAGGAAGTCCCTGTAAGTTAAATTGTCTCTACAGCTTAAATTCTGCTTACAGAACTTCAGGGACTAGAGAGAGGTCTTCCCGTAGACCATGGCAGGTTCAGGTTTGTTTCTCTGTGAAGCATTCGTATGCTGTAAGTCACGGTGTCCTCTTGGTCTCTCTCCCCGCTCAGTGAGGACTCTGGTGAAGACATGAGTAGCGGAGAAGAGAGCTTCAGCAGTTCTCCCAGCGATCAAGAGTGCACCTTCTTTTTCAACCTCACAGTGGCACAGACGCTGTGCTTCCCGTCCTAGAAATCTCTTCGCTCTGGGTCAGAGTTTAAAGGGTGTTTCACAGGCTTCAGCGCTATACAGGGGGGTAGGTAGTGCTCGGTCCAGCACCAGCCCCCTGGACAGGAGTTACGTGGACTGGAGTACCTGACTTCTATTTATTATTCAGATCAGATGTGACCTATTTTCATATTTAATCCTAAGCCATCAAATGGGTTAGTGCCTCTTAAACAGTTAACAATACTTTGGACATTGGCACTTTATTTTTCTTGTTGATCTTTAGCTACTTAGGGGAGGAAGGGAGGTGCTGATACCGTTGTTACTTCAAGATTTTTAAAGACAAATAGTATAACTTATCCTCACCTTTTTATAAAGCCTTCAGGTATCTGTTGACACAGACTGGAAGTGTGCACGTGCTTCCTGAGCAGGGACAGTGGGTCCAGCTCTAGGGGACCCATAGACGCTCCCTTCCCCCATTCTCACAATGGAATACACAGTACTCTTACATGTCCAACAGCTGTTTTGTCGTTTTGCTTTTTACATGATCAGTGTACTATCTGATGCAGATCTTAAAAGTTAGGAATTACAATATTGACATGTCTGTGAATTTTAGTATGTAACGTTTACTTGAGGTTTCTGCTAAAGCAGAAAAAAATCAACAGGCTAGGGCTATTAGATCTTTGCATTCTTAATGCATAAGTATTGTCAGACTGTAGTATTACTTTAATGTTATTTTAAATAAAAATCCATAAACTGCTAGTTTTGCATGTACCTGTATGAAAGCAATACAGGAAGTTGGGCCAGAACTAGGTAACTATGGAATTGATAAATGTTGATCTATAACACATTTTCTCATTTTCTTATATGAAAAAGATATCTGCATGGTTATGTTTTATTTCCTTTGAAATTCACATTTTGAAAATGTGTTAGTGTGTGGGTGCCAAGAATGAACATGAAGTAAAAACGCGAACTGTCGGTAGTATTCTAGTTTGAGCAGATCTGTGTGGTGATACAGCCATAGAATGAGGATTTATCAACTCTGTACAGAGATTTTGTGCAGAGGATTTTTAACTTTATAAAGTGTACATGAAAATGTAAATCTTTAAAAGTGTACATAAAATACTGTATTTTTATACCTTGTGTGTGCGCGATAGTGTAGTCATTGCATGTAAATATAATTTATTGTGTATTCTGTATTATAAATCATACATTGATGACTTGCTTTTTTAATGGTAAGTCAACATCCTTTGGATGTTTTCTGAAATGGATCTTTCTGAAGTGATAATAGATTGTAATTCAAAATAAAATGATTTCTCTTCCTTGTATGTAATCACATCTTTTAGTCTTTTGGTAAAAGCAATGCTTGTGTTTCTGAGAGAAGGGTTGAAGTGAGGCTGGGGTGTTTCCAGGGTCAGACTCCTGTCTGGCCATGGGCTGCAGTCTAGGGAACAGTTCCCCACCACCATGTGGTCTTCAGCCCTGAGGATGCCTCAAGTCTCTCCTGAAAGCTGGCCTCTGGGGACTGCACTGTAGTCAGCAAGCTCTGAGGCTCGTGCGTGAACCTGAACGCCCGTTCACTTACAGTGAGAGGCGACAGGGCTCAAGTAGGCCAGAATGCCCTGGCTGGCAGATCAGTACCATCTCCTTGTGGAGACAAACCAAGTTCTCGTCAGAAAGCTGCCTGGGGCATAAGCACGGTGTTGTGACAAAGCCCTCTGGCTTTTTTGTGTCTCAGGTGGTTTTGCTAGTGGTGGGCTTGTTACTTTTTGCATAGATTGCTCATGTAGTTTTATTTTGTAGACCTTTATTGTCTCTGGTTGGTTAGAAGTCCCTTTGCCTCCTGATACGGGCAGTCTCCTACCTGCCCAGGAAGCGTCTGCTTGAAGATGCTGCTCTTTCTAAATCCTTGTAGTAAGTCGAGGACAAGGTACTCTGCCTCAGATTGGGAGTTTGAGACGTGAGGTTATTTGTGACTTCCAGATCTGAAGCCGGCTTTCGTTCCTTCTGGATGGTGTTCATTTTCTCACCGGATGTCCTTCTGGGTGACAACCATGGCTGCCTCTACTCCCCCTTCTAGGATTCGGCATTCTCAATCAGACCTCTTTACCACGCCCTCCACCTGTTTATTCCCCTGGAGGAGGTGGAGAGTACTCCTAAACCCACTCTCCTTGTGCATCTTCGAGAATGACAATTCCCTCTGCTCAAGTTGGAACCTTATTGATCCCTTTCTCTTCTACCCGTTTACTGGTGGTTACCAGCCTCTCTCATGAGATTATTTCTCTCCTTTGCACCTCTTTTTCTGCTGCTGGCTTGATTCAGACCTGCGCTCTGTGAGCAGGGTTATTGTAATAATCATGATCCCCAGGCCTCCGGGCATACTCTGCCTTGCTGCCTGCAGATCTTTATTTTTTTTAATTTTTTTTTTTTTTTTTTTTGACAGGCAGAGTGGACAGTGAGAGACAGAAAGGTCTTCCTTTTGCCGTTGGTTCACCCTCCAATGGCCGCCGCAGTAGGCGCACTGCTGCCGGCGCACCGCGCTGATCCGATGGCAGGAGCCAGGTGCTTCTCCTGGTCTCCCATGGGGTGCAGGGCCCAAGGACTTGGGCCATCCTCCACTGCACTCCCTGGCCACAGCAGAGAGCTGGCCTGGAAGAGGGGCAACCGGGACAGGATCGGTGCCCTGACCGGGACTAGAACCCGGTGTGCCGGCGCTGCAAGGCGGAGGATTAGCCTAGTGAGCCGCGGCGCCGGCGCCTGCAGATCTTTAATACATGGCAGGTTGACCACGTCTCCTTTGAAAAGGGATTCAATTGGGCCTTCTCATTCAAGGGGAAACCCAGGTCCTGGCTCGCAAGTCCCTTCCCGATCTGAATGCTGTACCTGTTTCTGGCCTTTTTTCTTGCCATTTCCTGGAGCTGAAATATGTTAAGCAAGGTGGCCCTGGCATCTGTGTGGAAGATGAAGTGGAGCAGCTAGAGAGGACAGCATGGAGGCTTGTCAGGAACTCTGCAGAAATGCAAGAAAGGTGATGGAAGACAGGACCAAGGCAATGCTGTGGTGGGGATTAGGAAGAGGGCTGGAAATGCAATCATTATCCCTCCTCTTAAGGCATTGTTCTGGAACTCACAGGTCCAGGAGTCGTTCAGTATTTCCCATGGCTGGTGAGTAAACAGAATCAAGCTCCTCTCTGCTTCAGAGCAGAGGGTAAGGAGAAAGCCTCCATTTCTGGCCTCAGGCTTGGCTCCCTTTGACTAGGCAGCATCATTTCCTGTCATTTCCTGGTATGTGCTGTGTGCACTTGGCTGCCTCTGCCCTGTGCGTGCTGGAGGATGACCCACTTCTCCCTCCCCCTGGGGAGCGAGGTTGGACACGTTTTAATTACCTGTCACACTCACTCAGTTGTCCCGGTAACTATAGAAGCGTTGGTTGCAGAAGACTTCTCATGACAATTCTAGCCATTGTTTTTGTCTAGTATCTGCCTTTTTCCTTCAATTCCTTGCATCTTAGCACTAGGTTCCAATATGGTGTCCCCGTATCTCCCACCTCCCCCATTTTCCATGCCATTTGTCAAGAATCTAAGTGGACTACGTAGATAAGCTAAGTGGACAAAGTGACTGCATCTGTCACTTTTAAAGTCAGTTTTCCCAATTACTTAGAGTACCAGAAGTGGTTAACAACTAATCAGTTTTGTGTTTAGCAGGTAAGATCATGTGATAGGTGGTTTTTCAGTAGAGCAGCCAGTGAACGAGTCTTCTATTACCAAGTGGGGTCGTCTTCCTTTGAAGTTCAGCCGGCCTGTGATCAGCCTTGCCTGCAGAAGGGTGGTGGAAATCACTCAGTGTGTGGCCACGTCCAGGCTGCAGAGGCCTGGCAGCTTCCTTTTATCCTTCTCCACCTCCATGTTGCAGAGACGCTCAGGCTAGGTTACTGCATGAAAGGCCATGGGAGAGAGGCTGGGGGGGGGGGGGGGGGATGAGGGAGTTTTAGCCCCAGCCTGAGAAGCCCAGCTGAATGTGGCTGTACCCTTAGCCATGCCCCAGAGAGCAGAGGGACCACCTGGGTGATCCCAACCAACCCACAGTCTCATGAGAAATCAGAAGTCAGTGTTGGAAGCCATCAGATTTTGGGGTGGTCTATTACTGAGCAATAGTTAATCGAGACGGACTGCTTGTTACGTAGGGTCAAGAGATGGCTGTCTGCATGGTCAAGTTACAGGTGACTTAAAAAAATTATGAGGTTTTTTCCCCTAAAATGGATTTGAGTTGTTAGCATGTGCATAGACTAAAGAATGAAGTTTAAAACACACACACACCGATTATAGACTTCCTTCGGTTAAAGTCCCTGATGGTTCTTCAATGCTCCCAAGCATCAAGTTCAAACTCCTTACGTGGCTTAGAGGACCTGCTGGGGTCCTGGCTTCCTCCTCAAGCCCTGTCTCCTGGCGTCCACTCACACATGCTTTCCAGCCCCTTACACTTCTCCCGCTCACCAGTGCTTTGCTCACAGCAGTGTCTTTGCCACACTGTTACCCAGGACTGGTGCACCCTGTTACCCTCCAGGATCACCTTAGGAGTGCCTCCATTCACTCATCCATTCATTCACTCTCCCAGCAGATCTTTAAATGTGAATGCCTCTTGAGAGTTAGAAAGAGAGGGGCCTGCGCTGTGGTGCAGCGGGTTAATGCCCTGGCCTGAAGTGTCAGCATCCCATAAAGGTGCCGGTTCCAGGAGGAGAGAGAGGTCTTCCATCTGCTGTTTCACTCCCCAATTGGCCACAACGGCCAGTGCTGTGTCTATCTGAAGCCAGGAGCTTCCTCTGGGTCTTCTCACGGAGGTGCAGGGGCCCAAGCACTTGGGCCATCCTCTACTGCTTTCCCAGGCCATAGCAGAGAGCTGGATCAGAAGTGGAACAGCTGGGACTTGAACCAGCGCCCATATGGGATGCCAGCACTGCAGGCAGCAGCTTTACCTGCTACGCCACAGCGCTGGCCCCAGGCAGCACTCTTAAGAACTTGCTAAATGATACCAAACGGCACACAATATCCCTGCCTTCAATGAAACTTGTGGTCTAGTGGCAAAACCCAAAATTCCCAGCAAACAGAAACTTGTGGTCTAGTGGCAAAACCCAACAATTCCCAGCAAACAGGAGAAATTCTAAAGGTTGTGAGGATGTCCCTGCCCTCCAAAATCTTCCCAGAATTCCTTGACTTTTCCCCAGTGCAATACATTCCTATATTTTTCTTTACCCTATCGGTTGATGTTTTGTTTATCTCCCCTCTTGTCTGCTTACCTCACCTACCTGCTCTGAGAAGGCAGGGTTTGTATGTCTCCTTTGTTAAATGCCCAATACCAAGCACAACATTTGGACCACACCCGGCCTGCCGCTGCTATTACTGGTAACAAGTAATTTTACTGGTCACTTAACAACAATATGAGTATGGCCAGGCATTTTACATGATTTAATCCTTACCTCAAGCTGTTAGACCAGCACTGCTGTTAGTCCCACTGAACGAAGGAAGACACTGAGCATTGGAGAAGTACCTTAACACGGGTCCAGTGAGTGACATGCTGTAATTCAAACCACGTTTGTCTGCTCAACAGTGCTTGTTAAGTAGAACACTGCATGACTACCCAAACAGTGAAATATTGATGGTGCTCAACAAATAGCTGTTGAATGAAAGAAATAACAGAAGTTCTTATAAAGAAAATCTTACCCATGATACCAGTAAAATAAATCGTGCTCTTCTGTTTTGATTATAAAGTAGCTTCACTCAGGAGCCAGATTAAAATAATGTGGGCCGGCGCCGCGGCTCACTAGGCTAATCCTCCGCCTGTGGCGCTGGGACCGAGGGTTTGAGTCCCGGTTGGGGCACTGGTTCTGTCCCAGTTGCTCCTCTTCTAGTCCAGCTCTCTGTGGCCCGGGAAGGCAGTGGAAGATGGCCCAAGTGCTTGGGCCCTGCACCTGTATGGGAGACCAGGAGGAAGCACCGGGCTCCTGGCTTCAGATCGGCACAGTGCGCCAGCCGTAGTGGCCATTTGGGGATTTGGGGGGTGAATCAACGGAAAAAGATCTTTCTCTGTCTCTCTCACTGTCTAACTCTGCCTGAAAAAAAAAAAAGAAATAATGTGAACATCCAAGGTAGTCTAGTGGCCAAGAAAGGACTCGTCCAAAGCTGGAGATTTGAATTTGCCCTGGAGACTTCTTTGCACCAGGCCTGTGGCTCTTTCTCCACTGCTCTATGTCTAGTTCTTTTTACACTTAGGTTACAGTTGGTCATTATTCTGGGTCCCAAGGCCCACAGGCATTTGCTGTTACGGGTGGAACTTTGTAGCAATGGAGAACTCTTGTTACTGACTTGCTTCCCTTTTGCCTCTTTTGCAGTTATTCAACCTAGCATCTCATGTTCTCATTCATTTGGTAGAATGTCTCCGATAATTATTCCGTGTGTGTGCGTGTGGTTTACCCCTTGCCTAGAAGCTCAGCTTCTCACAACAGACCGTGCATTCTGCTTCCTTTCTATCCCTTGATGTGCCAAGTGTGATGCTGGCCCAAAGCACGTGTCAGCATTTCTCCGTGGGCATCACACCCGACTATCTTTCCCACTTCTGTCGCAGCGATTCGTAGTTAGTAAACGTGGACTTTCCCATGTGCAAGGACAGAGCCCCCCTTTATGAAGTCAGGGGCCACAGTCCTCAGCCATGTGATGAGCACCTTGGTTGTTACGAAGACAGACTTGAAGAGCAGACACACTGTGCGGGACTGTCAGGGTTTGCGTCTGGCTTTGGCCTCTCAGTGACCTGGCAGAATCTTCACTCAACCATTTGTGCTCAGCGTCTCCATCTGCGTGGAGGCTCCGATAACTGCAGTTGCCTGTGAGGGACACACAGATGCCCGGTTGTGGGGAGTGCTTTTGGTAAGCAGCCTTCTGCTTAGGGATGGGCTCGCCGAGTGTCACACTCTGCCCCTGAGGGCTCGCATCTAATGCCTGCTTCAGATGGAAGGATCTGGTCCAACACGAGTCATTTCACATGGATCGTTTTGGCCCTCGTGCTGTTGGGGGCCTGCATTGCAGCTCAGTTCTGTGTCCAACCTTGCATCCTTCCACTGCCTCTGCCAGTGCAGATCAGAAGAGCGCCCCTTCATAACCACGGTGCACACCGTCCACAGCGCAGCCTCGTGGAGTCACCATGTGTTAAATGAGATGGCACACAGTAAAGAGTTTGGCCTAACACATTCAGTAGATACTGGCTGTCATTATAATTATTACCTCACATTCTGCTCCCCGCCCCCAGCTACTTCCTGTTAAGATAGGACTCGCTTGGTCAACTCATCATGCACTACCATGATGTAGAAAGTCTTGTCCTGGGCCCCGAGAATGGAACGGGAAGTCAAGTTGAATAGTTGAGTTCTCACTCTTGAGAAGCTCACCATCTAATTGGAGAGTCGGGATCAATTGCCAAGTGATGTAAACACAATAGCTGTCCACGCTGCCCTGTTAGTGTTCACCTTGCTTCTGCATCTGTCTCTGGTCTTCTAAATGGGACAAAGAGGTCATGGGGGTGACTTTAGTCAGTTGAGGGAGGCCCAGCCTCTCCCCCGGGGCCTCTTGTATTCCTATTTCCCTCTGGCTCATGCTGTCTTTCTCACATTTAAGATGCCTTTCCATTAGATACGCACTTTAGGTCTGCTTAAGATGCAAATATCTCCAATAAGGTTTACCCTTCAGTGGGATGGAGAAACGGATTTGAGGCAGGGATTGGGCAAGCACCTGTAGGCCCTGAGTGTAGATTCCGGGGAGCCACATGAAACAGACACTGAGAGGAAGCCAGTAGCAAAAGGGTGGCTTTTCACTGCCAAGTAAGGGCTTTGTGAGGGCTGAGCAGTGGGGAAAGGAAAGCAATGTACCTTCCCTGCTCCGAGCTCGCAGTCAGCTCTCCAGGCTGAAGTGAGGGTCAGTGGGTGACTGTGGAATTCCCTCTCAGCCGAAACTGAGCTGCGTGGTGCATGGTGATCTCCTCCGACCTTGACCTGGTAGGTTGGCAGCACGCAGCCAGCAGCTGGATGTGCTGGGCGGCTGACAGCAGCAGTATCTGTCTTCTCTCCTCTCCTCCCATAGAGAATTTTTTTTTTCTGTTTCGTGCCAAAAATGTCCATTAGTCCGACCCCTGGAAACATAGTCCTACCTTTGTCCTTTCCATATTCTACAGCAGCTTAAGTTAGTGTGGCTATGTTGTGGGCTAGGTTGGACCTAAATTTATATTCTAGACTCCTGCCTTTTATTTAGGGGGGAACTCTAAGCACAGGCACAAACATGAATGCAGTGTAATACACTTTATTTACAGAGTGGGAAGAATGCATCAGTACACGAGGGTTTTATTCAGGCAGAGTGGGCCATGGAAGGTACTTTTCATACCCTTGCTGACTCTGGGTCCATGGAGAGAAAGTGCTTCTGTCCTACCCAGCTTTTTATGAGCTTAGAAAAGCGGAAGTGTTTCCATAGTACTGCCCCCAAGTCCTGGGTAAGGAGAAATACTTCCTGGGGAAGGGGTCATCTGATTGACAGGTAGGTGGATATGGTAATAGAGTGGGGGAGGCGTGTCATCCAGCTCGTGAACTTGAACTGTCAACCTGCTTATCCCACATCAGCTATACCCTATTCAGCCACCTTGCATCCTCCAAGATTTTGTTTTTCATCTGAAAATAGGAACACTGAGAACAGCAAAAGGCTCCCCAACCTCTGCATGAAGAGACCTGACCAAACTCTAGCATGCCTCCTGGAAGCCCTAGGTTACTGCTCTGGGTCGGTCCTGTGTCTCCTTGGAGTTCCCACCTGGAGACACAGGGCCATGAGAATTCGCTGTTCCAGGCAACACCCGACCACAGAGCCCTGACCTCCCTTTCCCGGAGTGTTCACTAAAAAGGACTCAGTTGTGCCTCTTGTTCCTTTGAGTGCATATGGAACAGCTGTCCCTCAGGAGTCATTTTCTCAAGACCTTAAAATGTAAGCACTAGGAAGGTCAGGGCCTCTGTCTTTCCCCCAGCCTCCAGGGGAAGCTAAGTCTTAACTTCTGGAGTTCGGCACTGCAGTAGATGCCACTTGGGATAGCTGCGTCCCATATCCAAGTGCCTGGGTTCGGGTCCTGGCTCCACATCCAACTTTAGCTTCCTGCTGATGAGCACCATGGCAGGCAGCCTGTGATGGCTCAAGTAGCTGGGTGGAAGATCTGGATGGGGCTCCTGGCTCCTGGCTTCAGTTTGGCTCTGCCTCACTTATAGTGGGCATTTGGGGAATGAATCAGAAAATTGGTCTCTCCATCTGTCTGCCTCACAAATATGTAAAAATGAACCAATAAAAAATCTAAAAAATCAACTTCTGAGAATTGCTGGCTAACAGATCAGCTGGACTCAGCTGGCCTGATCATGTTTGCACACTGACCAACCCTTTGCAGTTTCTCACTTGCATCCTTGCTCACTTCCCCTTCACTTTGCCCTTTCAAAGGTCCAGTCACCTCTGCACAGATCGGCATGGAGCTGTGCTCCCTCCGATTGTCAGTGGTGACGGAATAAGATCTGTTTGCAGCACTTTAGCAAATGTGCTTCCTCATCTGAGGCGAACAGCTTCCTCTCCCGTCTCACAGGGCTGTGAAGATGGAACAAGCAGAGGGAGGAAACAAACTGTGAAGCTCTGTGCAGACACAAGTTGACGGCAATGTGAAGGCACTGCATAGATTTCCTCACAAGTGTCAAAATATACATCAACGTTTTGTGTGTTAGTGTGTCTTTGTGAAAGTGTGAACGAGGGTGGCTTTTAGCATTGTGGTCAAGACACAGGTCAAGACTCCTACAGGGCTGGCGCTGTGGTATTGCGGGTGAAGCCTCCGCCTGCAGTGCCAGCATCCCATATGGGTGCCAGTTCGAGTCCTGGTTGCTTCACTCCCAATCCAGCTCTCTGCTGTGGCCTGGGAAAGCAATGGAAGATGGCCCAAGTGCTTGGGACCCTGCACCTGTGTGGGAGACCCAGAAACAGCTCCTGGCTCCGGATCGACTGAGCTCCAGTTGTTGCAGCCAGTTAGGGAGTGAATCAGCTCCCCAAAGAGGTTCCAATGAACCTCTTCCAGAGGATAGGAGACCTTTCTCTCCACCTCTGCCTTTCTGTACCTCTGCTTTTCAAATAAGTAAGTCTTAAAAAAGACTCCCATAACACACACTGGAATACCCAGCTCTCAATTCCAGCCTCTTACTGACTCATACCCTCAGATTTGGTGGTGGCTCAATTGTGCTTCTGCCACCCCTGAGGATGACCCGATTGGGTTCCCGGCTTACCAACTTTGGTCTGGCCCAGCCCCTGCCATTGCAGGCATATGAGGAGTGAATCAGCAGATGGGAGTTTTCTTTCTGTATCCACCTGTCTTTCTCTCTGTCCCTCTGCCTCTCATAAGTACTCAATTAGAGGGGCCAGCGCCATGGCACACTAGGTTAATCCTCTGCCTGTGGTGCTAGAATTCCATATGGGTGCCGAATTCTGGTCCCAGTTGCTCCTCTTCTGGTCCAGCTCTCTGCTGTGGCCCGGGAAGGCAGTGGAAGATGGCCTGGGTGCTTGGGCCCTGCACCCACATGGGAGACCAGGAGGAGGCACCTGGCTCCTGGCTTCAGATCAGTGCAGCGCTGGCTGTTGCGGCCATTTGGGGAGTGAACCAATGGAAGGAAGACCTTTCTCACTGTCCAACTCTACCTGTCAAATAAGAATCTTAAACCATAAAAACCTCGGCCGGCGCCATGGCTCACTAGGCTAATCCTCCGCCTTGCGGCGCCGGCACACCGGGTTGTAGTCCCGGACGGGGCACCGGATTCTGTCCCGGTTGCCCCTCTTCCAGGCCAGCTCTCTGCTGTGGCCAGGGAGTGCAGTGGAGGATGGCCCAAGTGCTTGGGCCCTGCACCTGCATGGGAGACCAGGAAAAGCACCTGTCTCCTGCCTTCGGATTAGCTCGGTGCGCTGGCCGCAGTGCGCCGGCCGTGGCGGCCATTGGAGAGTGAACCAACGGCAAAGGAAGACCTTTCTCTGTCTCTCACTGTCCACTCTGCCTGTCAAAAAAGAAATGAAATAAAAAAACCCATAAAAACCTCAATTAGAAATGTAGACATAGACAAAGTGGATAATGCCTATGATTCCATTCCTCATATACGGTAGTGTCAACAGGATGTTATTCATTTTGCTTTTAATCACGCAAGTATAAACATATGTTTCCTCTATATAAATGGGATTCTGCTCTGTATGCTCACCTGAAACCTACTTTCCTTATTTAACAATGTGTCATGGGCATACATCAGTACCAGTAGATATGGGCATACATCCTTATTTTTAATGGCTATGGAATTTTTTATTTTTAAAAGAGATTTATTTGAAAGTCGAAGTTATATACAGAGAGTGAGGGAGAGGCAGAATCATCCATCCACTGGTTCACTCCCCAGATGGCTGCAATGGCTGGATCTAGGCCAGGCAGAAGCCAAGAGCTAGGAGCTTCTTTTGGTTTCCCACATGGGTGCAGGGGCCCAAGCACTTGAGCCATATTCTGCTGCTTTCCCAGGTGCATTAGCAGGGAGCTAGATTGAAAGTGGAGCAGCTGGGACTTGAACTGGTACCTGAATTCGCTGCTGGCCCCATGAGTGGCAGTTTTACCTACTATGCCACATAGGTGGCCCTTGGAATATTTTATTGTATACTTGTGATATTGAACCGATTTCCTTCAGCTGGATGTATATGTCACTTCAACTTGGTCTGTATATTAAACCAAACAACAGTAAACATTCTTGTACATGTATTTCTGCTTACCTGTGTAATCATTTAAAATATTACTAGAAGTGAAATTCTTGGGTTTAAGAAAATATACTTTGGGGCCAGCGCTGTGCTGTAGCAGGTAAAACTGCTGCCTGCAGTGCTAGCATCCCATATGGGCACCAGTTTGAGTCTCAGCTGCTCCACTTCTGATCCACCTCTCTGCTATGGCCTGAGAAAGCAGCGGAAGATGGCCCAAGTGGAAGAGGGTCCCTGTACCCACATGGGAGACTGGGAAGAAGCTCCTGGCTCCTGGCTTTGGATTGGCACAACTCTGGCTGTTGCGGTCATTTGGAGAGTGAACCAGTGGATGGAAGTCCTCTCTCCCCTTCTCTGTAACTTTGCCTTTCAAAAATAATTAAAAATGAGTATACCCCACAATTTATGTAGTGTTGTCCTGCTCTCCTGAAAAGGGGGTATGGACTAATAATCCCATCAGTAATATTTGTGACAGTTTGCATACTTTCAAGCCAAGAATTTTGATGGGAATGGGTGAGGAGGGTTCAAGAAAGCAAACGGGATCATTAGATCCCTACAGGGTTCAGAGAAAGGTATCATGGAAAGACAGGGCAGGGGGAAGCATTAAGTCCAGGAACGACCTCTATAAGCAACCTGTGCCTGCCTTCCCTTTGGTTGCAGGTTTCAGCTCCTCAACTACTGGGCAGCACACGTCCCAAGCCCGCAGAATAGCAGCAGCCTTTTTCCCCATCAGTGTCAGCGGGCAAGCAACTGCAGCGGCTCCCCTCCAGCCTGGGCAGGCAGAAGCCTTTCTGGGATTTGGAGAAAGCCCTGCCTGCAGCTACACCTGCCTGCCTCTAGCTCTTGTCCTGTCTTGCACATGAAAGAGGAGCGAGGCTGACGTGTCTCACGGAGGAAAGGAGATCAAAGGCCAATCAGGCTGCCAACTGTATGAAGCGGTGCTGTGCCTGAACTTGGGCCCTGGCTCCAGAAGCAGACATTCATCTTGGTTGCTGGAGGGAAACGTTCTATGCCACGTTAGGGTGGGGCATCAGGGCAGGGGTAGGAGGCAGGGATGACAGGCCGTCACGTCTTACCTGCCTGCGTGCCTGTAGTTACCTGCTGCCTTAGTTCTTCTCCCTTTATTTCTTGTAATTTCTTACATGAAACAGATCTTGGTGCCTCATTTTATGGGGAAAAATCCTTAAGATACTGTTCTTTTATCTGTCATGTCTCCATTCTAATGTCACAAGTGTCTTCTTGATAGATGGTACCTGCCAGCTGTTGTCCCCGTGGTGTGTAGTTGTCACATAGCTTCCAGGGGCCATTCCCTTTCCCCTTGCCTCCTGCACTAAGCAGCTTTAGGGCACAATGGGGCAGCTGCCTAACAGCTGTTGCCTGCACTTTAGGGCAGGAGCCCCGTTTGGCTTCAAGGACACGGCTCCTCTCTGCAATTTCCAGGACAAAGAGTCCCGGGACCAGTCAGGGCTGCTCGAGTACCAAGTGAAATGGGCCGGCAGGAGGAATAAGGGAGAAGAGTGTGCGCTCCCCAGGGCCTTTCCCAGCAGGCTCTCAGGACTGCTCTCCTTCCCTTTGTTGATGCTGTTAGAAAGCCAGGAAAAATGGCACAGAAGGAAGCAGAACTGTTTATCCACTCCCACAACCCAATACTACTTCTGGTTTATTGAAGCCAATGAGATCCTCTGCAGATAACCAACCATATTCAAGGCCATGCAGTTATGCTCAATATACTAGTTATCAACGTGCAGAAATGCCAAAGAGGGAGCTTGGCTGGACATGAGACTAGAACTCATGGTGACAATGACAGCACCTTTGTGGGTCACCAGAGGTCAGTGTCAGAACCTCAGCTCTGCTGGCCCAGAGCTAGCTTCTATCATATGGGACAGAACAGCTTCTTAGTGAAAGGTGATGGAGAGAACAACTCATTTTATACTGAGGGTTTCCCATTCCCATTGCTCTAGAATGGCCATGCCCACATCCAACCCATGCCCTTTCTGCTGGCAGAATACATGGAAAACAGACCGATGATCAAAAGTCAGTGCTTACAGAGCACGGCGATGGAGCAGATGCTGGGACTGGTCCTGAACATCGTCCCATCCTCTGATGAACACAACGCAGCACCTTGTTCCCAAACCATTTTCTCTAGTTCATGTGACGGAACACCATTGGTTTTGTTGTGAGTGTGTGTGTATGTGTGTGTGTGTTTTGACAGGCAGAGTGGACAGTGAGAGAAGAGTGAAAGGTCTTCCTTTACTGTTGGTTCACCTCCCAGTGGCCGCTGCGGCTGGCGCTCTGCGGCCGGCACACCACACAATCCGAAGGCAGGAGCCAGGTGCTTCTCCTGGTCTCCCATGGGGTGCAGGGCCCAAGCACTTGGACCATCCTCCACTGCCTTCCCGGGCCACAGCATGGAGTTGGACTGGAAGAGCAGCAACCGGGACAGAATCTGGCGCCCCGACCGGGACTAGAACCCGGTATGCCACTCATTCATCTCCCTTGCTACCTCAAAGAGTAGCATCATCTGAAACGACTTTATTGTAATTCTCCTATGGGAGCCTCCTATATCTCTTGACGCCCTGAGGGCCGCTTTGTAATCATTCCAGTCCCCTCTGCTCATGCAGAAGGTTCTTTGCTATGAAGTCTCGGAAATCTGGTAGGGTTATTTTTCTTTTTTTTTTTTTTTTAAACTTTTATTTAATGAATATAAATTTCCAGTGTACAGCTTATGGATTACAGTGGCTTTCCCCTCCCATAACTTCCCTCCCACCCACAACCCTCCCCTCTCCCGCTCCCTCTCCCCTTCCATTTGCATCAAGATTCATTTTCAATTCTCTTTATATACAGAAGATCAATTTAGTATAAAGATTTCAACAGTTTGCACCCACATAGACACACAAAGTGAAACATGCTGTTTGAGTACTAGTTATAGCATCAAATCAAAATGTACAGCACATTAAGGACAGAGATCCCACATGAGGAGCAAGTGCACAGTGGCTCCTGTTGTTGACCCAACAAATTGACACTCTAGTTTATGGCACCAGTAACCACCCTAGGCTGTCGTCATGAGTTGCCAAGGCTATGGAAGCCTTCCAAGTTTGCCGACTCTGATCATATTTAGACAAGGTCATAAAAGACAGAGTGAGAATAGTAACCAATGATCCTAAGAGTGGCATTAACCAGGTTTGAACAATTATACAGCATTAAGTGGGGAAGAGGACCATCAGTACACACAGGTTGGGAGTAGAGCCATTGGTGGTAGAGTAGAGGTTATGATTACAAAGGAATGAGGCCCAAGTACGCTAGACAGGGTCTAGAACAAAGGACAGAGTCATTATTAGAGGAGCTAAGAAAGGTGCTGTCTAAGCTACAATTAAGTTTTCTGATTGAGAGGCAAATAGAACCTGATAGAAGGGGCTTGATAATAATCTGGTGGGCTTTAGGCCTTGTAAGTTAAGAGGCCCAGATCTACCTATCTCTTCACATGGGGTATATCCTAAGGGAGGTGTGAACCTCCTAGGGGAAGGCACTCTGTTGACTTTCATTACTTGGCTGGCCTGGGAGGAGAGCTGGCCAGGTAAAGGCAGGGGGCATCTCTAACAAGAAATTTACAGTTCTGCCTGCAATGTTGCTGACCCTACTTGACCACACCCTCAGCTGCAGTGGTCCCTTTGGAAGTTGGGCTGAGTGAAGGGCTTTTCAGCTTAGAGCCAATAAGATCTGTGGCTCTGACGTGGGCATCCTTCGACTCCAGGGCAGGTCCATTTCCAGTGATCCAACTCTTGGCAGAGCTGCCAGGGCTCTTCACAAGCTGACTTCTGCTGAAGCCCAGGCTTACCACATTGAAAGCCACTGCAGTGGACTGGCCTGTTGGGTCTCCTTGAGGGCAGATCACTGTATAGATCAGCCATTAATAGGCCTGCCACCCATTGCTTCTGATGCCTAGCTTTCTTTTCCTCCTGGTTTGTGTTAAAGCAGACCAGAGGATGCAAGTCAAGGGAGTGCCCGTGTCCCATCTCTAATCTTCGGTGGCCTGAACGACAAGTCTATAGTCACAGGCATGTTCTGTAGTAGTTTTTCTAAGGTAGACAATGCCCATGAGGAAAATTATATTCTCACTTTAAAACTTTCTTTCCCTTTGGTCTGAAAGGGAGGTTTTTTCTACTTACTGTATACTTTGCTGATGGCGAAGTGAATCTAGCTATGAGATTATTATTTAAGTTCTTATTTTGGCTATGCTATTACAGAAAAATGTTAGCCATCTCTTTTATAAGGTCTAAAGATTAAATTGTGCGTCCTACAGATTCCTTCATAATAGATTTAGTTTCCTATCTTGAAGAGAATAGAGAAATGAAAGAACAAGTTGGGCTTAGAAGAGAGAAATGAGGGAGCAAGTCCTAGATCGCTTGCTGACAATAGCAATATTACATGAATACTTAGCAAACCGTTTCAATCATTAGATAACAACTTAAGAAAACATTTACCAGAAGGTCCAATGCCTTCTATAAATTTTAAGAATCATGTATTTGAAAACACCTCTTAAATATCTAACATGGTGTAGTTTGTTTAACCAGCAATCTTAAGCACAACCATATAAAATGTTTTTAGTTTCTTTCTACCAACAAGTTTAAAACATATGATACACAGATTCAGGTCACTCAAATTAAAATGTATCTTTGATTGATTTTAGCAGCTTAAATTTATGGACAATCTTATCTATAAGCCATTTAAAATAAGACTCAATAAAATTTCCCCATGTGGACATACAATATGTACACACATATAACATAGCATAATAGACCAATATAGCATTTTTAATAATAGCTTTTAAAATCTTTGACTCTTTTTGTAGATTGCCAATTGATTTGAATTGCTTTTTTAGTAACCTCAGTTAACCATACTTTCTCTCAGTTGGTACTGTTAATACATTATTGGCTTCATCTGTTTACAGAGCCATCCCAAAGTACTGAATACAATAGAAGTGGCTGGAAAAAGTCCATAGGAACCTATAGGAGGACAGCTAAACACAGAACCAACAACGCTTTAGTTTTATGAGCAGCAAATCATATATAACTGTGGATGACAAAAGACTTTAAGTCGCCATGTTTAAAATTATAAACTCATAGACCAAATTTGATCTTGTTATAAGGTGATTATTCAAATCTTTGAAAATAAGCACATATTTACATAACCCATAGCTCTTAATAAAAATTCAGCTGTTTTTGAACAATTAGCATTTTACAGACATCAAGAGAACATAATAGATTACTTTAACACATTGCTTTAACAGAGCATCAGAGTTTAATTCTATGTCAAAGAGAAATTGAGCTTCCTGTGATCTTTTGCTGTGAGGTTTCCTTCCTTTACCTTCTTTCATATTGGTGACCATGTTTCTGTGTTTCTGTGTGTAACACATCTTTAAGCATCTTTTGCAGGGCAGGATGAGTGGCAACAAATTCTTTCAGTTTCTGTTTGCTATGAAAAGTCTTAATTTCACCTTCATTCACAAATGAGAGCTTTGCAGGATATAGTATTCTGGGCTGGCAGTTTTTCTCTCTTAGTACCTGGGCTATGTCTCGCCATTCCCTTCTAGCTTGTAGGGTTTCTGATGAGAAGTCTGCTGTGAGTCTAATTGGAGATCCTCTAAGAGTAATCTGACGTTTCTCTCTTGAACATTTTAGGATCTTTTCTTTGTGTTTCACTGTGGTGAGTTTGATTACAACATGTCGTGGTGAGGATCTCTTTTGGTCATGTTTATTAGGGGTTCTATGAGCTTCCTGTACTAAGATGCCTCTGTCCTTCTCCAAACCTGGGAAATTTTCTGCTAGTATCTCACTGAAAATGCCTTCTAATCCTTTCTCCCTCTCCATGCCTTCAGGAACTCCTAGAACTCGAATGTTGGGTTTTTTAATAGTATCCTGTAGATTCCCGACAATATTTTTTAGATTTCTAATTTCTTCTTCTTTTCTTTGGTTTGCCTGTTTCCTTTCCTGTTCTCTGTCTTCTAAGTCCAATATTCTCTCTTCTGCTTCACCCATTCTGTTTTTAAGGCTCTCTAATGTGTTTGTCATTTGATCTATTGAATTCTTCATTTCATTATGATTTCTTGTAACTATCAGAGTTTCTTGTTCCACTAGTTGTTTCATTTCATTTTGAGTCCTCCTTAATATTTCATTTTCACGAGAGAGATTTTCTATCTTGTCCATGAAGGATTTCTGTAGTTCAAGAATTTGTTTTTGAGAACTTCTTAATGTTCTTATCAATTTTTTGAGATCCGCTTCTTGTATTTCTTCGATCTCATCATCTTCATAATCTTGCATTGGGGTGTCTTTTTCATTTGGGGGCGTCATAGTGTCTTCCTTGTTCTTGTTAGCTTGGTTTTTGCGTTTGTTGTTTGGCATGTTGGAGATATTTGGTTTCTTCACTGTGGTGTTTTTTCTTGTTACACTATGGCTCTATATTAAGTGGACTGTCTGCTTTCGGTGGAGCCTTAGAGGCTTGAGATGAGTGTGGACTGAGAGCTGTGTTTGGTTCCTCAGGGCTGAGGGTGTGTCAAAGATGACACTCCCAGGTTAGGCGTGGTAAATCTCTCTTTTTTTTTTTTTTTTTGATTCAAAAGGGAAGTAATTCCGCACAGCTGAACGTACTTGGAGGTAGTTAGCAGGCAAATGATATACTCACAGGAGCCAGAGATTGGAAGCTCTTTCCCAAGGACCACACAGGGAATCTCTGCTGCCCTCAGTGTGGGCTCCAATTCTCCTGCAGTCTCCCACTGGGTTGCCAAGTTAGATCCTAATCTCCTGTTATTTCACCCCTCCCCCCAGAGTCAGGTTTTTCTGCTAGGCTCAGGGCCGGTGCAGACCTGAGGTCGCCCTGCTTATGACGTATGTCCAAAATGGCGCCTGCTCTTTGTCTTGCTCGCCTTTGAGAGGTGAGCGGAGAGCGAGAGACTCGTGTCCGTATCGGTCACTTTTTTTTTCCTCTCTCTCTTCTAGTTAGCCTGGTGAACTTTTCCCCACGGAGTTTCAAGCCTCGTTCCCTCTAGCCTCCTCTTTCCGCTTGCCCGCTGGTGTCTCGGGCTATGGAGGTTCGGCTCACCTCGCGTTCCAGTGCTGGTGCGTTGAGTCTGCCGCTGGTGTCCCGAACTTGGGCTCCCACGCTCTCCACGCAGGTCCACTGTGAATCATTAGTTCCGGAAGAGTTTCCGCTGCTGTTTCTTCCCCTACTCTTCCTTGACCCTGCAGTATCTCCACTTATATTAACGTGTGTCTTGACGAACTATCAATGTGCTTCCTTCCTATTCCTCCATCTTGCCGCTCTGGTAGGGTTATTTTTCTAGTAGAGTTTATATGTGCTGAGCATCCAAAATACTCCCAAATATGAAACTTTTAAAGCATTGAAACGATGCCACAAGTGAAAAATCCCATGTCATGAAACTGTTTCATGCATAAAATTAAAAAAAAAATCATCCTATAAAATTACCTTCAGGTCGTTTGTATAGGATGTATGAGACAAAGGAATTTTACCTCTACACTTGTGTCCCATTGTCAATATTTCACTTTGCATGCATATCTCCAAATCTGAAAAAAACCCAAAATCTGAAACGCTTCTGGTACCAAGCATTTTGGCATATACCCAATCTGCAGTATTTTCATGAAGTTCTAATTTTAAAGATTGATCAGAATTTCCGTAAACATTTAAGTTTTTTTTTAAAAGCACTGCATGTAGAAGATACAGACATCACATATTAGTTTTCTTTTGCTAATAGGAAAGACAGGAAAACTAAGGGGCGCAATGCAGAACTAAGAATGTAAAACATCTCATGAGGAAGAGAGGGAGGGGAGGACAGGCAGGTGTGGGTGACAGAACATGAAAGAACGGACATGGTGGGGATCAGACAATGGAAGGGTCAGCCTTAGCTGTGCAATAGAGTGAGCCAGGCAGATTCAGGGTGGGGCAGCTGTTGCAAAGAGCCGGGGCTGGGAGGAGGAAGCTTGGGATTTAGTCCCAGATCTGTCTAATAGTTGTCTGACATAGGCAAATTATTTTACAGCTCTGGTGTTAGTTTTGCTGCCTGTAAAATGAAGGGTTTGGGCTCAGTGATTTTGAGGCAGGTTGTAGTTTTGCCATGCTCATTCAAAAAACCCTGAATGCAGGCAAGACTCCTGTGTTTCTGGGAAAGGATTTCTCACATGCTGGACTTGAGGGCTATCATTATTTCTCACTGTAATCTTGCTGAAGATTACATGCGGTCTGTGATCCAGTCAAGTCTGTTCTGAGCTCAGGTAATTTTCACTTCAGAAGGAGAGAACGGACAAGTGATTGCATACGTAATGACGGTGGGAAACATGCACGGGTAGCTTTCAAGGACAGGAAGAAAGGTGTTCGGTACAGTCACATTCCAAAACCAGAACGGGGAGAGCAAGCTAATGCAGGTGAACTTGAACTTGGGAGCGTGCTGCCTGTGTGCCTGGTGCAGAAATAATCTCCATCTGGGCAGCTCTGTTATTGCTTAAGCCCCGTGACGGAGAAGTGATTTCAGGCAGGGAGCTCTCTGCAGAGGGGATATGAGGATGTTGTCAGACAGGGGCAAGCAGCTCAGAATGGCAGCCAATGGCCACATCCACATTGAATGCAGCCACGGGCCACGGCACAAGGGGGACACCTTCTGAGATGTGCACACTTAGGGGATTTCTCTGTGGTGCAAACACCAGAGTGACTCACTCATGCAGACCAAGATGATCATGCTGTCACTGAGTGATAAGAATCTTATAGGACCACCATTGCACACGTGGTCCCTTGTTGACCAAGATCTTGTAATGTGGCACTTCAGAGTAGCTGGCACACACAGAGGCATCTGTGGATGCAAAGCTTAAAAATATTTAGGTTATAGAAAGGGTACAATGAGTGGCTCACTCTTCTCCTGGCTCAAATTTCCATTCTTCCAGTTTTCTTCATTAGTTTAGCTTAAAAACAGCCTTGATGAGCTTCTCGGGTGAGTACTTGGGTCTTGTTCATTGCTGTATGCCCAGCACCTGCTGTGATACTGGCCCAGAGCAGAGGCTTCCTAAATGAAGGCGTCAGGAACCAAGAAATGAAACCACCCAAGGGTAATGTCCCAGAGATCCTATTTTAAAGGACTTTGAGAATTGCAATTGTAAAGTCAGCGTGTAATGGAAGAGAGCAGATAGTGGAGAATTCTTCTTGAAGCAGAATAGAGCAAGCCAACAATTGAACAAAAACAGAACGTCTCTTAGGCCCCAAGGCTTGGCTATAGCATGCCCTGTGGAATTAGAATGGCAGTGAAATGTAGGCCAACAGACGGGAACGACTGCAATGGAAATGGAGTAACAAGTGTCCGCATTGAGGCCAATGTTGCCTGTGTTTGCCCATGGAGGTTGGGCTGTAGATGTCCTTTCTGAAATAGGAGAGGAGAGCACCCAGATTGGGAACACCCCCACAGGGCAGTGGATTAGTCAGACCCACCTGGCTTTGGCTTGCTTTCATCTAAAATCCTTCTAACTCAAATATTTGATTTCCATGGGGATCTCCTTAGAGGGAACAAACACGGTGATGTTGCCCATCGCTGTCAGTTGAGCTCCTGTAGGACAGATACTGAGATGGAGTAGGAGGTCTACTGGTGGTAGAGGTGATAACTGTGAGAGAAAAGAGGAAACAGGAGGTAAGAGGAAGTCTTCCTCCTGTGCTACAAGTCCAACACCTGTGAAAGGAAAAGAAGCGAAAAGCAGAACTGAGCCATGTGGATCTGTGCAAGTCTCTACTGATCCAATAGGGAGCTCTGGAGTGGAGACTGCCAGGGAGAGGGGCTCCACACAGGTAGACAGGGCCAGACCCCAGTACTCCCAGCTTGTTCTAGTACTGGCTGGGGGTTTCCCAGGCATGGCCTGGCCTCCACTCAGACATGTAACAGGTCCTGAAGGCGCTGCAGCTGGAGGCTAGCAGTCATTGTCCTCCTTAAAGTTTGGCAGTGAGCACCTTCTTGAAAGGAGATCCGCATGGTGCACCCGCACAGCATCCAAAGCCATCTCCAGAGCTCCTATTCTGCACGGCCTCTTACCATGGAAGAAGGCTGGACAGTCACATACTTGGTTTGCCAGCCTCACTGATGCTGGAATGACCACATAACCCCGTTCTGGCCAATGGGGCTTCTGAGAAGCTATCTACACAAGAGAAAGCTTCGTGGAAATAAAGCAGGTGGGGCAGGCATTGGGTGCAGCATTAAGCCACCACTTGTGATGCGCACATCCTATAGTGAACGCCTGGGTTCAAGTCATGGCTCCATTTCCAATTCCAGCTTTCTACTAACGCACAACCTGGGAGGCAGTAGGTGGTGGCCAAATGGTTAGTTCCCTGTCACCCACATGGGAGACCTAGGCCGAGTTCCTCACTCCTGTCTTTGGCTTGCTGTAGCCCCATTTATTGCAGGCATTTGGGGAGCAAAACTGCAGATGGAAAATCTGTCTTTTAAATAAAGTGGAAATTAAAATGTATGCATGTGCACAAGAGCATGCATGTGTACACACACACCCCTTAGCTATCTGTTTTCTAACTTTGAATAGAGTCTTTGTCTGGAGTTGACGCTATCTTGTAGCTATGATGCCTCAAACAACCATGCTAAAAGATATCGTTCCTTGAGGACATTGAGACTGTTCTTTTTGTTAGATGATAATATTCTTATGGTTTAATCTGTTATCTTGGATTTTCTGTTACTTGAAGCCAGCTAATACATTATCTGGTTTGCATAATTTATAGCATGCATGTATAAGTTCCCATAATAGATCTTGAGAATTAAGTCGACATTCTTTACCTATCAATTCTTAATACTTTGGTTTGAGTGAGGTAGTGCTTGTGAAATCAATATTCACCGAGTACATTAAGAGAACAGTTCTGACACTGAGGGTGGCCAAGGGTGAAATGGCGTGGTCACTCAATCCCTCTGGAGTTGTGCTTTTCAATCCTAGCAGAGGGTTTTACATTTATTCAAGCCCCAGCCAGCAATAATTTTGCACTTACTCCTCATGTAGGATCTCTGTCCTAAATGTGCTGTACATTATGATTTAATGCTATAACTAGTACTCAAACAGTATTTTACACTTGGTGTTTCTGTGTGGGTGCAAACTGTTGAAATCTTTACTTAGTATATACTAAATTAATCTTCTGTATATAAAGATAAGTGAAAATGAACCTTGATGTGAATGGATGGGGAGAGGGAGTGGGAGAGAAGTTATGGGGGGGGGGGAAGCCATTGTAATCCATAAGCTGTACTTTGAAAATTTATACTCATTAAAAGTTAAAATAGCAGATTCTTGAAGCCTGCAGCTTATTTTTCCCCTGTAGTGAATTAAAGTAGAGCCTGCACTTCTAGGTGGATTTGCTCCATTTGATACCTTGTAGTCTGTGGAACAGCAATGGATTAATACAGGCTACTGGGGCCAGTGGACATTGTCTGGAAAGATGACCAGTGGATGCAGTTTTAGATAAGGCTATTAACATTGTGTCATCCTTCTAGAAATGTATCTACACCACAAGCAAACTCACTGTCTTGTGAGAAGTCAGGTCCTGGGAAAAAGATGTATAATAGACAAGTTTTAAACATGGATGGAGAAAGCCTGGGGTGAAGAATAGAGACAGTGGAAAACTGCATTCCTGGGCTGCAGTAGAGGGAATTCTGGGCACCTGTCCCTTCAGTGCGAGAACCCTGGATATGGAGCAATCAGACAAAAAAATGGATCATTTTGACGTCCTCATCTGAGTCAGTCAGTGTTCTCAGTACAGTTAATGACACACTCAAACTAGGATAATTCAGAGAGGGTTTAATAAAAGGACTACTTTCAAAGGTAAGGGTAGGGTGTAGGGAAACCACAAGGGATAGTGCAATAAGCCAGGACCTAGCACCAGCTGAGCTGTAACCAAATCATGCCTAAGGCAATGAAAGGTTAGGGTTGCAGGAACTCAAGAGCAAGAACTGTAGAAAGATGGCTTGAGAAGACCCACGGCCTGGGGTAAGAGCGCACATCTTGCTGGAGGGAGGGAGCCAGAGGAATAGGTGGCTATCTGGACCTCATAGGGCTTTCCTGGTGCAGCGAGGAGCCGGAGAGCACCCCAGCCCTGCTGGAGGAGAGCTTCGTTTTCATTTCCTGGGTGGCAGCTGGCAGGAAGAACAGCGAGGGGAGGTGAAGGTCAAAGACTGGTCTTTCCTCTGTCCTGTGGCCGGGAACAGAAAACAGAAACAGAACCGAGTCTGAATCATGAGCAGACAGTAAACCTTGTTCCTAAAATAGAGAAATTCTGAAAACCAACCAAAACTTTGGGCTTCCATGTAAGACTGACATGGCAGACTCTCTGGGGAAGAACTAAGAATGGCATTTGGAAAGATATCTTTGGCTGGTATTGGAGCGAGAATTCTCATTCCAAGTACTGATAGGCTATGTCATCCAAGAATGACATTATGGAAAGAGAGGGAAATGAGAATTCAATGTTGAAAAAGAAAAGGGAAGTGGAACCAGACAAGATGAAGAGGAGAGGTGGGCATTTACTGAGGGGAGCAAAGCTCATTAGAAACCCTTGGGGAGGGGGTAGTGCTGTGGCATAGCAGGTAAAGTGGCCGCCTGCAGTGCTGGCATCCCATGTGGGCACTGGTTCAAGTCCTGACTACTCCACTTCCTATCTAGTTGCCTGCTTATGCCCTGGGAAAGTAGAGGAGGAAGGCTCAAGTACTTGGGCCCCTGCACCCACGTGGGAGACCTGGAAGCAGCTCCTGGCTCCCATTTGGCCCAGCCCCAGCTGTTGTGGCCATTTGGGGAGTGAACCGGTGGATGGAAGAGCTTTCTCTACTTCTCTCTGTATCTCTGCCTTTTAAATAAATAAAATCTTAAGAAACCTGTGGTTTACGATTCACAGCTCAGAACATTGTCCCGTGAGGGATGGACATCCCCAAGAGATCCTAGGCAAGCAGGGATTTCCACCTGGGCACACTCGCACTTGGAACCAAGTAGGATTCTGGTAGAAGACAGAAAGGGGAGTCGATATGGTACCAACTTACCGAAAGCTAAGACTCGGACATGTGAAGGAATTTGCCTAAAAATTCCCAGCTGGGAAGTGCTAGAGCTGGGACTAGCATTGTGGTGCAATGGGTTGGGCCACCACCTCCGATGCCAGCATCTCATGAGCACCAGTTTGAGTCCTGATTGCTCCACTTCCGATTTCACTTTCTGCTACTGTGTCTGGGAAAGCAACAGAAGATGGCCCAAGTACTTGGGCCCCTGCCACCCACATTGGAGATTTGATGGAGTTCCAGGTTCCTGGCTTTAGCCTTGTCCAGCCCTAGTGGTTGCTGCCTTTTAGGGAGTGAACCACCAGATGGAAGATAGCCTCCACCCCGTGTGAGTGAGTGAGTGTGTGTGAGTGTGTGTGTATCAAATACAGAAAATGAAAATGTTAAGAAAGCAGAAGATGTAGCCGGGCTTTGTCTGGCTCTACCTCCACTGGAATCCACTTGCAGAGCTGTAACAGGAGATTGGCTCAGGTTTCTCGCTTTAACACACTGGTAATTTATCCTGTAGGGAGGAATGGCTTTGAGCATATGGAGAAAGAAACACAGGATATTTTTAGGAGATGAATTCATTTCACCTGGAGTCAGGAACACTGGCTCCTAGTCTTGGTTTTGCTACTGATTTATGACTTAGATAGTTACAAAATGTACATGGAAAAGTAACTTGTCTATAATATGGAGTAATAACACCTTCAAGACTCAGATGATGTAAATGTAATAACAACGTTCCTGAGTGCTTTGATATCCATGGATCAAGTGTTTTGACGAAAAGTCTAAGATGTCAAACCAGCCGTTTAGACCTGCTCATTGAGAACACTCAGATAAAAGCCAAACACCAATTCTGCCAGATGACGTGACAGTGGGATTAAAAAAAGTACCAAAATCTAAGTGCCTAGAGAAATCCCCATTAGGAACATGAACCGCAAAAAAGAATCACTCCTTTGTTATACTGGGAGAGCCTGGTCTCCTTGTCTGAACTCGTGGGTCTGAGGCAGCCCACAGAGAGGATCAGGCTCAGAGGTGAGCAGCTGCTGGGAGCCTCACGGGGGTCCTCGGGTGACATATGCCATCCTGCCAAAGCGCTGTGGGATCCCAAAGCTCCCACTGGTCGTCTAATTTCAAAGGGAACATGTGAAAAATGAAAGATATGATACAACAGCTATTGTGGTAGGGAAGACAGAAGGAATTCAGATGTAAAATCCAGGCAGATTTGAAATCGACTCGAAGTGTTGGAGCTGAAAGTAACCCAGCTTCAAAAAATACCTCAATTTGTGGGTCTTCTTAAAAGTAAGGATTTGAACCTTTCTAAATGAAGTTTACTTTCATCTACTTGGAAGGTAGAATGAGAGAGGCTCAGAGACAGAGATATCTTCCATTCACTGGTTTACTCCCCAACTGGCCTCAACAGCCATGGCTGAGCCAGACTGAAGCCCGGAGCTGGGAAATTTGTCCTAGTCTCCCATGTGGGCACTCAAGACATCATCTGTTGCCTCCCAAGATGCATTAGTAGAAATTTTGATCAGAAGAGGAGTAGCTGGAATTCAAACTGGCACTGGTATATATAATGTGGGCATTCCAAGTACATCAACCTGCTATGTGCCACAATACCCATCCTCTATCTACTTTTTAAGTGCTTAAAATGAATACATGTATTCAGAGTAGCTTTGAGATGATGTAGAAATACAAGGGACTTCCAAAAGCTCATGGAAAAAACTATGTATGGATTTTAAAATTTATACCAAAATAAAAATGTCTTATTTCTATTTTCCTATGAATTTCTTTAAAAACGTTTATTATTTTTGAGATGGCTTTTTTATTTAACAGGTAGAGTTATAGACAGAGAGAAAGAAAAAAAGGTCTTCCCTCCATTGGTTCACTCCCCAAATGGCCACAACAGCCAGCACTGCGCCGATCTGAAGCCAGGAGCCAGGCAAAGCTTTCTCCTGGTCTCCCATGCGGGTGCAGGGGCCCAAGCACCCGGGCCACCCTCTACTGCCCTCCCGGGCCATAGCAGAGAGCTGGACTGGAAGAGGACTAACCGGGACTAGAAACCGGCGCCCATATGGGATGCTGGCTCAGCAGATGGAGGATTAACCAAGTGAGCCATGGCACCGGCCCAAAAATGTCTATTTTATTTATGTGACAGGCAGAACTACAGAAACAGAAACACAAACACAGCTTTTCTTTCTGCTGACTCACTCCCCCAATGCCCCACAGCCCAGTCTGGGCCAGGCCAAAGTCAAGAACTTGGAACTCCATGCAGATCTCCCAAGTAAGTGGCAGGGGCCCAAGTACTTGTGCCATCTCCCACTGCCTTCCCAGGAGTATTGTCAGAAAACTGGATTGGAAGTGGGGTAGTCAGGACTTGAACTGACACTTGGATATGGGATGCGGGCATTCCACTGCATCATAAACACTGGTTCCTCCAATTAAATTTTTAGTACTCTTAGAGATTGCCATGACTTGAATTCTGATCAAACTAACTAGCTATTCAGCCTGGGAAAGCAGAAGATGGCTCAAGTGCTTGGGCTCCTGCACCTGTATGGAAGACCCAGAAGAAGCTCCTGGCTCCTGGCTTCAGATTGGCTCAACTCCGGCAGTTGCGGCCATTTGGAGATTGAACCAGAGGATGGAAGACTTTGTCTCTCCCTGTCTGTAATTCTACCTCTTAAGTAAATAAACCTTAAAGATGGGGGCTGGCGCTATGGCTCGCTTGGTTAATCCTCTGCCTGCAGTGCAGGCATCCCATATGGGCGCCGGGTTCTAGTCCCAGTTGCTCTTCCAGTCCAGCTCTCTACTGTGGCCCGGGAGGGCAGTGGAGGATGGCCCAGGTGCTTGGGCCCCTGCACCCACATGGAAGACCAGGAGGAGGTGCCTGGCTCCTGGCTTCAGATCGGCATGGTGCTGGCCGTGGCGGTCATTTGGGGGGTGAGTCAGCAGAGGGGGGACCTTTCTCACTGTCTAGCTCTATATGTCAAATAAAAGAATTATACAGTTAGTTTCTGTGTGCAGGGAGGCATGTCTTTGCCCATGCCTACCCCTGTCTATGTAAGGGGACAACACTTTCAAATGGAAATGCCCCAAAGTTGGAGTCACACTCTTGGGTCCTGCTCTTTCAGCTCTGTGTCCTTTGCTCAGCCACTTCACCTCTCTAACCCTAGTTTGTCCTGTCTTTCTTCTTGGACTCCCTCTTTGGCAGTTGTGTACCAATTTTGATGCCAACTCAATTCCTTCGTTAGCTTCTATTAAAAAAAAAAATCGATCTACTGAATGAATGATGGGTTTTTTTCCCCTTTCCCTGTTACTGTAGGTTTTAACCATCATTGATCACAGTGAGATCTCAGCACACAGATTGCTTGGAATTTCACTTGGAAAGTCCCATTAGACTCATCTTCAACTCTTTCTGCTTCTTAAATTTTATTTATAATGCAGAGTTACAGAGAGAGGCAGGTACAGAGGGAGGAGACCTTCCATTCACTGGTTCACTCTCCAAATGGCTGCAACAGCCAGGGATGAGCCAGGCTGAAGTCTGGAGCCCAGAACTCCATCCAGGACTCCCATATGGGTGCCATGGGCCCAAATACTTGGGCCATCTTCTACTGCTCCACCACACACATTAACAGGGAGCTGGATGGAAAGCAGAGCAGCTGGACTCAAACTGGACCTGACATGGGGGCCTGCCTCACAAGCAGCAGCTTAACCCACTGGGCCACAACACCGCTCTATGAGCCATTGTCTTCCTCCTCCTCCTAGATCTACCAAGAATGCAGTCAAGATCGGTCTCCTTCCCTGCTTCTCCTTCTGTCCTGAGAAATGTGTTTCTTCTGCAAGAAGTCTACCTGCCAGCTCACTGCTCTTTTATTACAACTGGCTGGTGCAACTGTCTTCCTAGAACCAAGCCTCTTAGCAACTGCTAAGAAAATCTTTTTGCCTTATCCTGTTCTCAAAGTTCTTAACCTTTGGCATTCAGTGACTGACTCCTTTCTGGAATGAAACCGTGTTGGGTGTTTTCCATTTGCTCTCGTAGGTCTCTTCCTCCATTGCACTCCACCCGCCTCCGTGCCCAGGGAGGTTGATCCAGACTGTTTGCAGTATGGGCACCCTTGCTGTCTGGCAGTTGGGTGGCTGGGCCTGTAAGTGGCAGTATCAGGAGACAGGAACAAGAGAGGAGACCCAGTTCAGTTCCCATCAGTCACTGCAGGTTGGACACATCCTCTGTTAGTTGGTCTTCCCCTACAGCCTCTGGGTTCTGGCTCTAGGAACTCCTCGTGCCTGGAGGCGCCCACTGTTTCTGCTGTGGTCAGCCCTAGGGATGCTTGGTTTATTGTGGGTTTCATTTACTAATCTACACCTTTAAAAATAGTCCCTTAATTTAAATCTCCTCAATTACACCATTTGAGGCTGTCAACTATGAGGGCTTCTAGATACAGCAACCTAGAATTTTTTCATGCCTTCATTTCCTCAACCACCATGATTGGGTAAGCTTATCTGATCAGGAGCTGTTGTGAGGACTGGGGATGCAAAGGTGATCAAGACACTCCCTTCCATGAGCTCATTGCTGGGGAAGGAAACAGCCGAGTGAACAGGTGGGACAGTGGGCTGTGATAAGAGCTATGCCAGCATTTTTGATCTGGAAGGACACGATAGGGCTTCTTCATTCTCTAGGAGCTAGCTATGGCCTGAAGGTCTGTGTCCTTCCCCCGAATTACTATGTTTGAATCTTCTCTCTGAAGGTGATGGCATTGGGGCACAGGGACTTTGGGAACTCAGTTGCTCACTCAGGATGAGACAGCCCACCCCAAACTCTGCCTTGCTCCTTCTACCATGTATAGCACAGCAAGAAGTGCCATCTACAAACCAGGTTCACTAGGCACTGAAAGTGCTGGCACCTTGACTTTGGACTTCAGACCTATGAGACGTATGTATGTCATTTATAAGCCACATGGGTTTATGGTATTTGTGGTAACACTGAGTGTACCCATACAAAAATCTGTGGAAAGATACATCCTAAAGCGACAGAACTTTTGTTGATCCTTCAAAGAGGAATAGGGATGTAGCAGGGGGCCACCGTTGATCCGGTGCTGCAGTGTGGTGGTTTGACTGTGTTTGGGGGTGTGTGACTGTGGGGAGCATTCGGCTTGTTGGTGATGGCAACACCCCCCTCCCCTCCCGCCACCGCTGCAGTGGCCGCTCCCTGGGCCGTAGGAAACGAGCGAGCGACAACGATGACATCGAGGTGGCGAGCACGAAGAGCAACCGAGGTTTCTACCTGGCAGCTGACAAACGGGCTCATCATAGTGCACTGGAATGGAAACATGGGGACCACAAAGGCAGCTGTCACAGCTTTCAGGACTCCAAGGAGAGAAGGCAAGCCGGGCTCAAATCCTAGACAATGCCACAGAGTAGATCCAGTATATGCGACGGAAAAACCGCACACACCAGCAAGGCATCGACGACCCCAGGCGGCAGAACGCTCTCCTGGAGCAGCAAGTCCGTGCATTGGAGAAGGCGAGGTCGAGTGCCCAACTGCCCCTCCTCAGACGGCAGCCTGCACACCAGCACCACGGGCGGCGCAGACTCCGCCTTCGATGGCGCCTCCGACTGCAGCTCGGAACCGGAAGAGCCCAACAGGAAGCAGCTCCTAGTGGGGGCCAGCTAAGCTGCTCGGGGCGGGCCAGCAATGAAACCGAGTCTCCCCCTTGTCTCGAACTCCTTTTGTTTGTCGTTAGAACCCTCAGAACCATTTAAGGGTTTTTTTTTTTTAAATTTTATTTTTATGTAGACTGTCTTGGACAACAGCTCGCATTCTCCTTCCCTATTTCCATTTTTTAAAAGATGTATTCCCTTCAGGGATTCCCTGTCCCCACCAAGAGTTTTTAAACCAAAACAGCGCAACCTGGCAGCTTTTCTGTGGAGGAAGACAGCTGGCTGAATCCCTGGGCACACGGTGGCCCACCCAGCTTCTCCTCCTGATCTCCCGCACC